>NC_080784.1:73023428-74295303 GCF_028018385.1 Neofelis nebulosa | reverse complement strand
GAACTTCTAGATTTAAAGAAATAGAGTAATTAAAAACGCGTAGTTGAAGCCAACAGAACCAAGGCTGGAGATTAATACTTCGAATGTAAGTTACTAGTTTGTACACAAACCTAGGATTCATATTCCTGTAGTTTGGTAATAGGACAGATACTGCTCCAGATTAACTTTCTGTGATGAGATGCCGACAGCAGTAGTATGTGGAAAATTCATCACTAAGATTTATTTCTGTCACTTCCTCTTCTACGATAGAACATGTTAGGACAAGGAGAACTCGCAGGGATGAAAAGATGTCATGGACAGACCATTCCTGCTCACAGGTCTCACGGCATTCCAAAAGGCACATCTACTGGCAACTCCTTAAAATTGTCTCAACTTTATTTTTAAAAATCTTGAGCAAGCCACTGTTTATTCTAAACCTTATAGCGACTTGGATTCTGTGCAGTTTTCCGTGGGCAAGAAACATTTGGGATGACAGGAAAGAATAGGAAGCAAGAGTGATAAACAAAAGTCAGAATGATATAGTTTGTTAGTGGACAGAATAGATTAAGATTATCAGTAGTGCAGAGTTCAAGCAGAAGCTTTCCCATGAGGTTTGTAACATTTCTAAAAGGCATTAGCATCAATTAGTGAAAAATTAATTCAGGACAGTGGAGGCTGACCAGAGCCATGTAATCAGGGTGGGGTGCAAGTTTGAAGCACAGAGAAGTGTCTATGCAGATCTCCAGCAGGTGGGTGAGGGAAAGAAGAGACAGAAGGCATGGTTGCCATAGGTTGAGGTGAATAATTTCATTTCCGTGTTTACTTTTTAATTTTTTTTTTTTTCAACGTTTATTTTTTTTTTTTTTATTTTTGGGACAGAGAGAGACAGAGCATGAACGGGGGAGGGACAGAGAGAGAGGGAGACACAGAATCGGAAACAGGCTCCAGGCTCCGAGCCATCAGCCCAGAGCCCGACGCGGGGCTCGAACTCACGGACCGTGAGATCGTGACCTGGCTGAAGTCGGACGCTTAACCGACTGCGCCACCCAGGCGCCCCTACTTTTTAATTTTTAAGGGGCGTCTGGGTGGCTTAGTTAAGCGGCTGACTTCAGCTCAGGTCATGATCTCAGGTTTTGTCGGTTCAAGCCCTGTGTCGGGCTGTGTGCTGACAGCTTAGAGCCTGGAGCCTGCTTGGGATTCTGTGCCTCCCTCTCTCTCTGCCCCACCCGTGCTCTCTCTCTCTCTCTCTCTCTCTCTCTTTCTCAAAAATACATAAACTTTAAAAAGATAGTATATGCACATGGTACAGAATTCAAACAATGCAACAGAGAATTGATTGAAAATTAAGTCAGCTTCCTACCTCAATTCCTAGGTCCTCAAACCCCAGGTCCCCACCAGAAGGTCAACACTTTCTTGTAAATTCTTCCATTCTCTATGCACAGACAAGCATTTATGTGTATATATATATATATATATATATATATATATACACACACACACATATATACATATATATATATACATACATACATACACACACACACATCTATACATATATGTATATATATATATGTGTGTGTGTGTGTGTGTATGTATGTATATATATATACACAATTCCTTTTTTAAAAAATGCCAACAATAGTATTACTTACAGCACCTCCATTTTTCACACAAGTCAAATTATTCTAAACCCTTGCTTTTTTAACCTAATTCCTCCTAATTTCCTTAGTTCCTTTTAACAGCCGCATTATATTCTGTCCTATGGGTGTGACAGTCTCCTATGATGTACATCTGTTTCCAGTCCTTTGGTCCCACAAACAGTGCTTCAGTCACTGCCTCATACATATGAAGTCATCTCTTTTCTATATTTCCGCTGAAAGATATTAGAATGGGGCTGGAAAAATCAGAAAATAAAGTTGTCCTAATTAGATTGAGATATTGAGGACAGGCTGATTTATTCTGGGACAGAGAGAAATTACCACGAGGTGGTACTGATAAGAGAGTAAAAGTTAACTTAGATTAATTGATCTTCATTGCCCATAAACTGATTTGAGGTGAATAGCAAATGCTTTTTGGTACATTAGTGTTACTCTTCTTCACAAAATGCAAAGTTCAAGGTTGGAGTAAGTACTCAGTGAAAGTGAGTAAAGAGCAAATATAATGATGACCCATGTAAGACCTGCTATTCTTTTAAGGAAAAACAAGCTATTGTTGAGCAGATATTTTCCCCCAGCTTCAACCAGTGATTTCAAAAACTATTGGGGCACCTGGGTGGCTCAGTTGGTTAACAGTCTGACTTCAGCTCAGGTCATGATCTCACACTTCGTGAGACACCTCTGAGCCTGGAGCCTGCTTCGGATTCTGTGTCTCCCTCTCTCTCTGTCTCTCTCAAAAATAAATAAACATTAAAAAAAATTTTTTTAAACTTTTAAGAAAATAAAAAAAATAACATTAACATATAAACATATGAAAATAACAATAAGCACGTTGAAATTTGAAACCTCACTACAGAACAAAGAAATGAAAATGAAAAGGACATCCTTTCTGTTCAATCCAGAAAAAATTATTTTTTAATTACAATGCACAGTGATAGTGGTTAAATAATTAAAGATCCCTCTGCATGGGAGACCATCTTCTTACAGTTTAAAATATATTTGTAATTTTAAAAATACATAAAATATTACAAAAATAATTTTGAAATAAAATATTTTGAAGAATACTGATACATAAATTTCACATTGTAATGTTTAAAGTCTATGCCTAGAATTATATATATAAGTAAATCTATGATACAGACTCATGTATGTCAGAGAGGGAACACCAAAAAGAGATAACAGTAATGATCTCTGAATAATGGGACTGTGGGTTTTTGTTTACACGTTTTTGCATTTTCTAAATGTGCTACTGCAAGTCCTTGTATTTTAAACAAACATTTACTTTTTTAAAAGATTAAAAAGTGTGGAAATGGAGACATAGCTTATTTTTAATAAGAGCTTTTCAAATCATGTATATTCCTTTTCCCAAAAGATGTATCCTTCCCGTGCTTAGATTTATGGAACAGTTATGGAAATACTTGAATCAGGTCTTAAGGAACTCACATTATAGATTTTATGTTTCGGTCAAGCAGTGTCACGTTGAGATTCAGTGTGAGTGATCTTAAACCCTTCCCCCACTTCATGGAGGGAAAGCCTAATACAGGGGAGGACTGCCCTCTCCAGCCTAGACCTGCCCTTTGAACTTCAGCCTTGTTACATCCAAATGCCTCCAGGCACTCTGCTGGCACAACCTCACATTCTTTTTTTTTTTTTTTTTTTAATTTTTTTTCAACATTTATTTATTTTTGGGACAGAGAGAGACAGAGCATGAACGGGGGAGGGGCAGAGAGAGAGGGAGACACAGAATTGGAAACAGGCTCCAGGCTCTGAGCCATCAGCCCAGAGCCTGACGCGGGGCTCGAACTCACGGACCGCGAGATCGTGACCTGGCTGAAGTCGGACGCCCAACCGACTGCGCCACCCAGGCGCCCCACAACCTCACATTCTTAAAATGTACCTTCTTAACATGACTTCCTGGGCTTCCCCCAGTCTCCTGTCGCTTCCCAAACTCCTCCTTCCATGTCATTGAAAACCCAGAGAGTCACCCTTGACACTTCCCTCCCTCTCCTTCTCCACATCCGGTCCGTGGCCAGATCCCATAAACTCTACCTGCACTGTATGCTGTGCCTCTGCCCCCTATTGCCGCCTCTACTGTCACCTCCCCTCCCCCACCCCCAGCCACCTCTCTCAGGGCTTGCCGAAGCAGCTGTCATTCTCGCCCCCTTCCAGTCGTTCTCCACGCGCAAGGTAAATGATCTCTTCTCACCGCCAAGACCAATGCAAACTACAAATTTATCTGATTGGCAAATTTCAAAAATGTTGATAACACATTGTGTTAGCAAGGAATAAAGCATAATAGGCACTTGAACATTGCTGGTGGGAGTATAAATTAATTCACTCACTTCAGGCCGCAATTTGGCAATACCTATCAAAATTAGTATCTTATAGAACCTTTATGACCTGCCTGTTTACTTCTGGGAATTTATCCTTCAGGTGTCTTACAGAAGGGCAAAATGATATATGCCTGTGCATATTCATTGTGACGTACATATATGTGTGTGTGTGTATGTGTGTGTGTAGCCTAAATGTCCATCAATGGAGAACTGATATAAAATTAGGAATTGTAGGTCCATACAATAGAATACACATACATAGCTTTTGGTTAGCTCTAAATGAGATGATGTGATAAGTGCTCCAAGGTGGTTAAGGAAATAAAGCAAAATGCAGAAGAATGTGTATATAACTATTTTTGTTAAAAAAAAATAAGTTGGAGGGGAGGGGGCACAATAGGTAATTGTGTTTGGTCTCAGACAAACTGGGAACTGGGACCAAACTGAGAACTCGGACCAAACTGAGAACTAGGTGGTTGTAGGACAGGAGTGAGAAAGAGATGATTTTCAATTGCTTACCCTTTTACTGAACTTGATAATATATATAGTTTACGCATTCAAGAGGGAAAAACATTTCTTTTACAGAGTGATCTTTAATGAGTCAAAATATGGGCATATGGCCCCCCTGCTTAGCATCTTGCTGCGAATTCCTTTCCATTTAGGATGAAACCCAGTCCAGGATCATATGTCTCTGTGGGGGCCAGCTCCTGTCTGTCTCCCCAGAGAGCCTCTGGGGACTTCTTTCCTTGCTCCCCACACTCCAGCCCTGCTTTCAGTTGCTCTAGCATGTCATGTCATGTCCTTTTTTAACTCAGGAATAAGACAGCATATGCACCTTTGTTTATATCTCACTGCTGCCTGAAATGCCCATTTCCCTTTTTTCATCAGTGACCCACAGAGAAAAATGCTCCAATCTATGTTAGGTTCCTTTACTAGTCTCTCTCATAGAAGGATGAAATCGCATACTTATCTGTGTGGATTTCAGTTAGTGTCTGCTCTGTGTACCACTTTTTAATTTTATCAGATGGGGGGGCAATCAAAGAAAACATTTTGTTGAGATTCAAGAGATCTGAGTTTGGATCTTACCACTGTATAACTGTGGCGTTCAGCAAATCACTTAACTTCTCTGGGCTTGAATCCTCTCATCTGTAAAGTCAGAACACTAGACTAGTTGATTTCTAGGGCCCTACTATTTATTAGGATGCTATGAGTATATTGTATAAAGTGAAATGCACATAAACATTGAATGCTGGTGCACTCTTTATATAATGTGAAATACATCTAAATAATGCATGCTTGGATAAAAGAACTTTATGTTAAAAATGAAAGTTTAGTTAACTGTTTTCTTCAGAGTAATTTAACTTTTTGATTATTTCCCACAGCATTGTTTCTTGATTCCTTCTTTAACTTTTACAATTGTGTCAAAAGCTAGAGATCCAGATAACACTCAAAAATGTACTTAATGTACAGATAGGATATGCTTATATGCCAAACCCTAATTGTCTTCTTATAATACTCTCCTTGCCATGTTTTTATATGGCATTATTTTTATGCAGTGTCTATAATTTATTAGATCATATAACTCTTTTCTCATTCCTGTTTTTTTTTAAATAATAAATCCACTAGATGGATTTATGAATAGAGAGAAAGAAAAGTTAGTTCCTTTTTCTACTTTACAGCTCAAGTTCAACAATTCTGTTTTAAGAAAGGAAAAAAAGGGGCGCCTGGGTGGCTCATTTGGTTGAGCGTCCGACTTCGACTCAGGTCATGATCTCGTGGTCTGTGAGTTCGAGCCCTGCATCAGGCTCCGTGCTGACAGCTCAGAGCCTGAACCCTGCTTCAGATTCTGTGTCTCCCTCTCTCTGCCCCTCCCCCACTCATGCTCTGTCTCTCTCTCTCTCTCTCTCTCTGTCAAAAATAAACTTTAAAAAATATGTATTTAAAAAAAGAAAGGAAAAAAATTTCTGATTACATTTCGGTTTGAGGAGCAAGGGAAAGATGTCCCCAACAAAAAAAACACAACCAAAAATTGATTTTCTGCAATTTTAAGGTTTCTATTAGCTATTATAATTGTTAATTCTAAAAACTGGATATATAAATTAGAAGAATATGCTAAATAAATAATATTTGATTCAATACATGTGATTAAAATTATTTGCCTTCTTATCTCTTTCAGCTTTCTCAGTTGTAATAATAACTTCACTCTATTCCATAGAGATTTTTGATTGTCAAATTATTCCTCCATTTACTGATTACTACTTATGAATTCTGGATATTGTTTTCACCTGGATTTTCTGAAAAGCTAATAAATAGCACCCTATATTACAAGTTAATTCTGTGTTATAATGGACCACACTGGGGTTATATTATAATTTATCAAACCCTTATATTTTAAGAAGGAAATTGTCTTAATTATTTCTTTTCTCTTTAGCACCTGATCTGATGGCAGTGGGTTGAAGGTCATCCAAAAGTGTAAGTTTACTAATGATATGCTAAAGCCAGTCTTTTATATATTGTTCCCCTCGGCATAGTTTTCTGGGTAGAGATGAGAGCAGAGCAGGTCTAGGGATCACAGGCCTATCGTCCTGACACATCTTGTTCATTAACAAGATCCATGAGGTGCCTCCGTGATTCTTGAACAGTAGGCTGGCCTTATCTGAGAATCCCCTGAGCTAATCCTGGGTGAATCAGACAGGTGAATTGGTCTTTGAGGTTAAAGTTCTCATGAGATAAAAGGCTTTTAAAGTTGAACTAATAGTTGCCAACCACTAATATACATTGGGGGAAATTTGACTTATTGATAATTAAGGGGGACTAATTTGGCTTCACATAACAAAATTAGAGGAAGGTGACCACTTCATTTAGGATAGTCCCTCCCTTACCAGAATCCCTAGTTCAGTTTCTCCTGGTAGTTCTTTCTGTTTGTAGGAAATGAAGCAAATTCTCATACATGAGTGGAATTTTCTAGCAGCTTTGTGCTCTATTCTTTCAAGATAAGATATATGTTTAGATTACTGGATTCCAGTATGCATTTGTGTCAGTTTAATTAGGAATGCACGGCTTCTCTTTTTGTTTAAAAGTCAGATAAAGCAGAAAAAGAGCCTTGAAAGAGTTGGCTTTCCTGTTTATTCGTTTCTCTCCACTCTCCTGAGCCCTCTGCAAGAAGGGTTTCAGCCCCCACCGGTCCTCCACAACTGGCCTTGCCAAGGTCTCCCACAACCCTTACTTTGTTTCATACAAAGCTCTGTTATTGTCATCATCTGATGTGGGCCCCAAGCATAATTTAATGCTGGTTAGTCATGCTTTTCCTCTTTTAAATACTTCCTTAACCTAGCTTCCAAGGCATTAGCTTTTCCATGGATGTCTCCTACCTTGTTGGCTGAGAGCTCCCTTGGCTAGATCTCCTTCTTCCTTCCTGACTTCTAAACACTGCATTGCCTTATCACAAACCGTGAAATCCTGACCTGAGCCAAAATCAAGAGTCGGACACTTAACCAACTGAGCCACCCAGGCGCCCCTTCTAGCTTCTCTTACTCCCCTGATGATCTCATCCTGTCTTTAACCTTTCAATACCACCTATATGCTAATGGCTCTCAAGTTTATTTCTCCAGCTTCCTTGTCTCTCTTGACCCTCAAGCTCCTATACCAACTGTTTACTTAACAACTCCATCTGGATGCCTAGTAAACATCGCCAGCTTGACATGTCCCATGCTGAACCCCTTCCTGCCCCCAGCCAGCCAGTTCCCTGTCTTCTCAGGGAACTGAGTCAGTGGCAACTTCAAGCTAAAAACCTTTGTGTCATCCTTGACTGGTCCTTTTCTCGCATCTCATATACAGTCCATCAGCAATAGCTCCGTGCTTGTGTCTTCAAAATTTGTCAAAAGTCTGACCACTATCATCACCGCTGTTGCCACCCTGATTCCAGCCACCATCACCTCTGGCCTCAATTAATGCAGTAATGTCTTAACTGGTCTCCCTGTTTCTACTTGCCACTATTATCTATTCCCCAAATAGAGTGATCCTTTAAATATGTAAGCCAGCTGATTTCTGTCCTTTATTCCAAGTCCTTAAACGCACCTAAGGTAAAAGCCAAAGTCACAGGCTCTGCCCAATCTCTGATCTCCCTCTTCTCCCACCCCCTCCCAGGCACTCATCCCCCCTCCCCGCCCCCCCTCAGCTATCCTGGCCTCCTTTCCAGGCTGCCTCAAGGTCCTTGTACTCTCTCCTCCCTCTGACTCAACTGCTCATGGCTCTCTGTCTCCCTCGCTTCAAATCTTAGCTCAACGGTCACCCATTCAAAGAGAACCTAACTACCCTGTTTAATATTGCCTAAAATCATTTAACACTTCTGCTCCCAGCTTCATTTTTCTTGAGAGCTTTATCCCATCTGACTTACTTTCTATTTTACTATTTATTTTCTTTATTAGTAATACTCCTCTGGGTTCTCCCCTGCCACCCTCCCCAAAACACATACTCAAATGTAAGTCCTTTGAGGGAACGAAATTTTGTTTTACATGTTCACTGTTGTACCCTTAACACTGGAGGAGTGCCTGACATATAGTAGGCCCCTAACAGATATTTGTAAAATGAGTGCATGATTAAAAAAAGGTTTGTGTTACTGGATACGCTGAACTAGTGGGATTGAAGCATTCTGTTTATGTCTAAGAGTTAAAACTGTACTATCATATGAATTTTGGTATGTTTGGTTGACTATTCAACCAACATTAATTGAGAATCTTCTCTGTGCCAGGCACTTTGACACTAACCTTAGAGAGGTAAGCAAAACATTACCCCTTGCTGTTAGAAGCTCATGAAAGACCTTCCATTTAAATTTTTATTTTGCAATATTTATGGGGCGCCTGAGTGGTTCGGTCGATTGAGTGTCCAACTTCAGCTCAGGTCATGATCTCGTAGTCGGTGAGTTCGAGCCCTGCATTGGGCTCTGTGCTGACAACTCAGAGCCTGGAACCTGCTTCAGATTCTGTGTTTCCCCTCTCTCCCTGCCCCTCCCCGACTGGTGCTCTGTCTCTCAAAAATAAATAAATGTTAAAAACATTTTAAGTTTTATTTTGCAATATTTAATATCTACAAAAATGACACAAAATAATGTATATTCTTTGTATTAAAATATATAAATAATAATGAATCTTTGTTTGTCCACCTTATATCTGAAGAAATAAAACGTTTTAAGTGCAGGTAAGCCCCCATTTTACTCTCTCCAACTGCATCTCTTCCCTTGCTGCCAGAGATAACTGCTCTCCTGAATTTGGTGTTTATCGTTCCCATGCATTTAAAAAATATTTTTGCTACATATGGATCCCTAAATAACACATAGTATTATTATGTTCAATGGCAGGTCTTTTATATATACATATGTATATATATACATATACATATATATACATATATATACATATGTATATATATATGTATATATATGTATGTATATATATATATACATATATATATATACATACACACACACACACACAAATAATTTGTTGTCAAGTTTACTAACATACAGTGTATATACTGGGCTTTTGGCTTCAGGAGTAGATTCCCATGATTCATCTCTTATATACAATACCCAGTGCTCATCCCAACAAGAGCCTTCCTCAATGCCTATCACCCATTTTCCCTGCCCCCATCAGCCCTCAGTTTGTTCTTTGTATTTAGGAGTCTCTTATGGTTTGCCTCCCTCTCTGTTTGAAACTATTTTTCCCTTCCTTTCCCCCCATGGTCTTCTGTTAAGTTTCTCAAATTCCACATATGAGTGAAAGCTTATGGTATCTGTCTTTCTCTCACTGATTTATTTCATTTAGCATAATACCCTTCAGTTCTATCCACGTTGTTGCAAATGGAAAGATTTCATTCTTTTTCATTGCTTCGTAGTACCCATTTTGTATATTATATATATATATATATATATATATATACACACACATATATATGTGTATATATATATGTATATATGTATGTATATGTGTGTGTGTGTGTGTGTGTCTGTTCATGTCTTCTGCCCATTTCTTCACTGGATTATTTGTTTTTCGGGTGTTGAGTTTGGAAATCTTTATAGATTTTGGATACTAACCCTTTATCCGGTATGTCATTTGCAAGTATCTTCTCCCATTATGTTGTTTGCCTTTTAGTTTTGTTGATTGTTTTCTTTGCTGTACAGAAGTTTTTATCTTGATGAGGTCCCAATAGTTCATTTTTTGCTTTTATTTCCCTTGTCTTCAGAGATGTATCAAGCAAGACATTCAAATGTAGGTCTTTTGATTTTCTCAGTGTTATTTGAGGGATTCATCTGTGTTGATACATGTAAGCGTTCATTTCCATCACTATATATAGCATTCCAGTTACTTTTCCATTCCCCTTTTAATGAAAACATAGGTTGCTTTCAAGTTTTTGATATTATAAACATTGTTGCCCTAATATTCTAAACCAATTCTGTCCAATAGAAATTTGGGTACTGATGGAAATATCTGTACTCTACAATACTGTAGCCACTAGCTACATATGGCTACTGAACACTTCAAATGTCAATGTGACTGAGGGACTTAATTTTTAATTTAATTTAATTTTAATTAATGTGGTTAGTGACTACTCTGTTGGAGAGCAGTTCTATACTACATTTTTTTTTTATCTCTTTGGATGCATATGAGAGTTTATCTAGTGCAGTAATTCTCAGTACTGTCAGACCCAACGTGCTCTTCTTATAATAAATATATTTTATTATTAACAAATATATATAACAAATATATCACCCCATTAACTATCTTGAAATGAAATTCATAGATAATTAACTTATCTACACATTTAAAACAATCAAATGTAATGCATTTACTGTGAAATAAAGTAGAAATATAAGAAAACAAACTTTAATAAAATAATTATATTCAATATGTCAATGGCTACAAATACACTATAGTATATTAGGAGACAAAATGAAGTTACCTACAAATGAAGACTCATAGAATCTTGTGATATTGGAAACTCAAAACTCAAAAGTGGTGTTGCCATTGGTGATGTGAGCAACGAGGTTCTGAACAAGACAAAATACAATCTTCACTTTTCCAGTAGCTGCATCCCTGGAAAGTTGATATATATTAAAATCTTACCAAAAAATACTTGGTATTTATATCTGAAACAAAGTTGTTATACTCTTAGGTAATTACAAACAGACTTTTCATCTACATGAATCCTCTACTAGGCCTTGTAAAGTCATGGAGGATCCAGGACAGTTGTTTTTGTTGTTGTTGTTGTTGTTGTTGTTGTTGTTGTTGTTGTTGTTGTTTTTGTTTTGTTTTTAATGGAACTATCCTTCAGGTTACAGGACATAGAGGATACCTGATCCCCACCCCCTACGTGTGGTAGTAAGCCTCCCATCACTATTATAAACAAAAATGCCCCTTCAGGTGAGGCACCGTTGGTCTCATCCATTACCAGATTCATCCAGTACCAAATTACTGGATGTTAAAATATGAGCATCTTCAACATTATTTAATATGTACTTGTTCTCCATAGTAACCTCCAGTTACTGCCAAGTTCTCCGAAGCGTTAGATCAATTTACAGTCTCACCAGGAGGATATGAAATTTACCATGTTTCCATGTATGTGAAGTATTAAACCCCTAAACCTATTCTTGTCCTAGAGGATAGCTTTGTTGAGCTCAACAGTTAGCTATTAAAAACTATAACTGACCTATGCCCTAACCCTTTGTATACCTCACACCAGAATAGGACCTCTCCCACCTCTCTGAATAAGCCCAGAACAGCATACCTACTACGTGAATGCAATTGTGGTCTCTTCTGCCATTTTCCCAAGGGGTATAGCCAAGGCTCAAAAAGTTCCTAACTGATGCCAAATCCTTTCCACTGACCCCAAGCTATCTATTTCCATCTCCTACCAGCCCCTTCTTCAAATTCCAAAAGGATCTGGTCATAGGTCTCTGGGAAGTAAGTATTTGAGCTTTAAAAAAAACAAAACAAACAAACAAACAAAAACAAATGGGGCTCCTGGGTGGCTCAGTCAGTTAAGCATCCGATTCTTGACTTCTGACTTCAGCTCAGGTCATGATCTCACGATTTGTGGGTTCAAGCCCCTCATTGGGCTTCGTGCTGACAGTGAGGAGCCTGCTTGGTATTCTCTCTCTCCTCTCTCTTCCTCCCCACCCTCCAAATAAATAAATAAACTTAAAAAAAAAAAGTCTTGAAATCTGAATCCCTGGTTTTATGGAGCAAATGTAGATTGAGGTAAATGGAGCCAAGTTCATTACTATTAAGGAGTGATAATGGCCTGATCTTTACAACTCTGACTATAGCTATAAAACAATTTTTGTCATTATAATAGCAAAGTAGTCAACACTCAGTGGCTGACAATAACAAACATTTATTCTTGCACTGGTCACCTTCAGATGGGCTGACGTAGACGCATCTGGGGTGGGCAGCTCTGCTCCAAGTTGCGAATTGGTTGGCTATGGTGTGGGTTCAGGTCTGCTCCACCTTTTTCCTTCTGGGGCCCAGGGGAGAGGCCAACCAGGGCTTGCTTTTTTGGCAGATCACTGGAGCACAAGAGCATGAGTCCACCAGTCAAGCATATTTAGAGCTGCTATTTCTATCACACCTGTTGATTTCCCAGTGGCCAAAGCATGTCATATGGCCAAGCCCAAAGATAGGAAAATATACTTCATTATAAGAGAGAGGTGGAGGAGGCCTGAGTATTTGCTGAACAATAACCCAGTCCAGTGCAAGGTAGCAGCCCTTTTTTGTAACAAGTCTGTGATTACTAGAACAGTTCTGCTTTCATGACCACCACACAGCAAATATATCGAAACCAGTATCAAGAATTAATGGAATAACAACTAGAATTGAAGTCCTTTTGTGCATGTGTACATGTACATGCTCTTTCTCTCTTTCATATCAAGCACATACTCGCTGCCCATGTAGCCATGTTTTTCTTGCTCCTTTTTCAGTGACAGAGGACAGAGCGATTTGGTTTGGAGCATGGCCTCAAGTGTTTCTCCTTTGCAAAAATTGGGAAAAGTAACCTCCTTGGATCTCCTTCCACCTTCCACCAGCCCAATCAGAATCAACTCTCTCCAATTACCCCTTTTCTGAAGCACACTGAATTTAAGAAACTTTTTTGTTTCTCTCCCTTAAATTAGCCAATTTAATAAGTGAAAACAATAGTCCATAGCTTCACTATAATGAGAATCTATGTAGTTAGAAAAAGAGATCAAAACTTCTTTGGCTTTTAAAACATCTAAGAAGAGAACTGGGAAATAAGTTGTAGTACATTATTTCAATGGAATATTATACAGTAACTAAAATTTACTGTATAGTATTTACTTTTTGTAACTGAATACATTATAGCTAACATTCAACAAGATGTGTGAACCTCACAAATATAATGTTGAATTAAATAAGTAAAGAACAAGAGAATATGTATAAATTCCATTTATATATGAAGTTCAAAAAGCAGGCAACCCCCCCCCCCCAAAAAAAAAACAAACTAGTGTTTGGGGATGCATGCTTAGGTGGAAGAACTATAAAGAAAAGCAAGAAAAGGGCACTTTGGTGGCTCAGTAGATTGAGCGTCCAACCCTTGATTTTGGCTCAGATCATGATCCCAGGGCAGTGATATTGAGCCCTCTGTCAGGTTTCACACTGAGCGTGGAGCCTGCTTGAGATTCTCTTTCTCTCCTTCTGCCCCTCCCTCCCACTCGTGCTCTCTCTAAAAGAAAAAAAAAAAAGAAAAGTAAGCAAATTATTTTCATCAAAGTGGGGATAGTGATTACCTTTGCTGGGGACATTAATTATTGGGAGGGGGAGAAGGAGTCTTCTCAGTTGCAAGCAACAATCCATTTCTTGACATTGGTGGTGATTACATGGATGTTGACTTATCAAGTCATCAGAGCTATACATGTCTGTTCCTTGAACTTTTTTCTATAAATATTATATTTCACTGTAGAAATGCCTCAGGATTCCAAGATATTTGGTCTCATAAACTTAATCTCACATGCCATAAAATTTAATAACAGACTTTGTCTCTTGTTTCAACTCTTGGTTAATTCTGTCCACAAACTTTCAGTGCCTTCCCTGTGTCTGTGTTCCTCTTGATAACTTTTGTGGACACATTGTCTGTCCACATTGGATAGGTAGATTTCTTTCTGACCCTCATATTTGTGATTAAAGTTAAATGTTAGATCACATCAAAGCCCATTCACCTTTGTCCATGTCTAGTAATTGTGCCCTAGCCACCTACACTTCTTTTAGGTACTCATTTGGTCTTAAGAGACACTGAATGAAGACATGCGCTGGAGAAAATCCATAGGTAGTACTAGAAAAACAGTTCAACTTTTAATGACTCAGTAATGCTTGGTTTTCATGTATATAAAGACACTTCTTGATAAAAAAAAAAAAATCTCAGTTCCTTGGTAGGATCAAAGAAAAATGCAAATAAGAAACAGCTCAGTATATATGGTCAATAAGAAAACTAGATAGGGTTGCCTGGGTGGCTCAGTCGGTTGAGCTTCCGACTTCGGCTCAGGTCATGATCTCACGGTCCGTGAGTTCGAGCCCCGCGTCAGGCTCTGTGCTGACAGCTCAGAGCCTGGACCCTGCTTCAGATTCTGTGTCTCCCTCTCTCTCTGCCCCTCCCCCGTTCATGCTCTGTCTCTCTCTGTCTCAAAAATAAATAAACATTAAAAAAAAAAAAGAAAACTAGATAGAGGTAGGTCAGGCATGATAAGTGAGCAGAGGTTCCTCTTTTCTGGGCCCCCAGATTTGTAAACTTAATGTTTATTCTCCCTTCTTTTGTATCATATCTCTAGATCTCCTGTTTTACAACCAGTTTTCTTACTGTATCTCAAAACAAGGTTAAGGTAAGAGAGACTCCTTAATCTGCTACCACAGTATCTTAATTACACTTTCACACATAAGTGTTTTTGTGAGAGGTTAGTCTTTACAAGCCTTTTCAACTCTACTGTTTATAATTGTTAATGGGTGTGAATGGGGAATGGGTCACCCTAATTACCTGATTGTTCCTATTGAGTGACAGTTAACCCTCCCCATGAGTTGGATCTGTTAACTCTAGACCAAGTATATGACTCCTCAGATAGACAGACTGCATGCTCTTGCATCTGATTTTTTTTTTCTCAGGGCTGTAAAACCATATTGGATATTGTCTCGGTTATTCACTTCTAAAAATATTGCATTTTACCAATCATCTGTAGTCTAGGAATCAGGATAGCATTCACAGTGACAATATACTGATAAAAATATAAATCTCTCTGATAATTTTAATTAAACAGAATAAACCAAAAGGAAAAAAATAAATGTTTCTGAACCTTCACACATCAAATATAAAACTTCAGAAGTCATACGTACTCCTGAAAACACTGAGTTTCTTTAAAAAGTGATTGTCAAGATGGGGTACCTGGGTGGCTCAGTCAGTTAAGCATATGGCTTTGGCTCAGGTCATGATCTCGTGGTTTGTGGGTTCGAGCCCCGCATCAGGCTCTGGGCTGACAGCTCAGAGCCTGGAGCCTGCTTTGGATTCTGTGTCTCCCTCTTTCTCTGCTTCCGCACCCCCCCACCCCCACTTGTACTCTGTCTCTTTCTCTCTCAAAAATAAATAAACATGAAAAAAAAATTTTTTAAGAGATTGTCAAAGTAATCAAAGTCCTTCTGAATTTCTTAGAAAAATTAGGAAATTTTGAAACTAACATTTATTGTTAGTAAATTATATGAAGGGAGGGATCCTGTCTATCTTATTCACTTCTATATCCTGGGACATAATGCCTGGCACATTGTAGATGTTCAAAGAATCTTTTTAAATGAATGAATGAATGTTCAGTGTGGGTTAGCAACATTATATATGTGATCTCATTTAATCTTCACAATAATGCTATATAGATGAGGAAATTGAGTCTTAAAAGGGAAGAAAGGTTGCCCAAGGTCACACGACCAGAAAATGGCAAAGATGGGAATCAAACTATAATGTGCCTAATGCTAAATCTAACATTTGTTCAGTGATGACACACGTTTTAGCAAAGACTGCCAGTTGCCTACACGAACAGCCATTTCTCTCCTCATCCTTAATTATAACTCTAATTTTGTTTTAGTGTGCTTTCTCTTCAGGTGACTCAGTTATATCCTGATGGGATTGGTCTAAGCCAAAATAATGCCCCCATTCCCCATGTCTGTGACCAGTTTAGGGGTTTGGAATTTGATCTGGCTTTGGCCCGTGAGATTGGAAGGAACTATAGTAAAACCTTGGATTGTGAGTAACTTGTTCTGTGAGTGTTCCACAAGATGTGCAAACATTTCTAATACGTTTTAACTTGATAAACGAGAAATGCCTTGCAATACGAGTAGTACGTGATGCCAACTGTCACATGATCACTACTGAGCCAATGGTTCTTCTCTCTCTCTCTCTCTCCCTCTCTCTGTCTTGCTGCGGGATTGTGGGTGATTGTCTCCCATGCTTGGGTGCTCTGTCTCATGCTGCAGTGATTGGCAGCAATGAGTGACTTTTCAGAATATTGGAAGGTGCTCACAACGGGCACTAGTGTATTTTTTGTCACTTCAAAGCACCTATGGACAGTCCCTTGCTTTTCCATACAAGAGTAAGCTCAGGAATGCTTTGCTTCATTCTAGGTCAGGCTGCCTGCAGATATAGACCCTTTCCTCTGCTGCCTTATTGCCTGTTACATTAAATACAGTACATGACAAGAGTTTATTAATGCTGTACTGTAGTCAACATCTGTGTGAGCATATACAATGGTCCCCATGCAGAAAAAGGTTGAAAAGAAAGGCAGTAAGAAGGACATGATTATGGCGGAAGTTAAGAAAGAAATCATTGAGAAGTACGGATGAGGTATGTGAGTGGCCTAAATTGCAAAATTTTATAAGAAGTCTATGTTTGTATCTCCTCTGCAGAGGAGGAGGAGAAAAAGGTGAAGGAATCCCCCACTTCAAATGAGATTAGGGAGATGTGTCAAATGTGGGAACAGTGCAAAATTTTGTAAAACAGCACCCCCCGAATAAGGCTGTAGCAGTGAGAGTAATTAATCTGTTTAATGACAATGCAATGTCACATTTCCGTGAAATCCTCAAAAGAAGGAAAAAGCAAGTGTCATTGGATAGGTTCCTTGTTAAAGTTGCACGAAAAGAAAACAATTCCACTGAGCCAACAGATAGCAGTGATTCTGTTAGTGATCATGAAAGTCGCCCTACACAAGAAGCTTCCTCTTTCTTGTCTCCCTCACACCGGCCGTAAAGGTTTTTATTTTTTTTTTTTAACGTTTTATTTATTTATTTATTTATTTTTTTAATTTTTTTTTTCAACGTTTTTAATTTATTTTTGGGACAGAGAGAGACAGAGCATGAACGGGGGAGGGGCAGAGAGAGAGAGGGAGACACAGAATCGGAAACAGGCTCCAGGCTCCGAGCCATCAGCCCAGAGCCTGACGCGGGGCTCGAACTCACGGACCGCGAGATCGTGACCTGGCTGAAGTCGGACGCTTAACCGACTGCGCCACCCAGGCGCCCCTTTAACGTTTTATTTATTTTTGAGACAGAGAGAGACAGAGCATGAACGGGGGAGGGGCAGAGAGAGAGGGAGACAAAGAATCGGAAGCAGGCTCCAGGCTCTGAGCCATCAGCCCAGAGCCCGACGCGGGGCTCGAACTCACGGACCGCGAGATCGTGACCTGAGCTGAAGTCGGCCGCTTAACCGACTGAGCCACCCAGACGCCTCCGTAAAGGTTTTTAAAGGTAAGTGCTGGTTAATTTGTTTATTTTTTTGTATTTTGTATTTTGTTTACTATTTTGTATTATATTACAGTATTGTAATTTTTAAAAAAAATTTTTAATGTTTATTTATTTTTGAGAGAGAGAGAGACAGAGTGCAAGCAGGGGAGGGGCAGAGAGAGAGGGAGACAGAGAATATGAAGCAGGCTCCAGCCTCTGAGCTGTCAGCACAGAGCCTGAAGTGGGGCCTGAACTCAACGAGACTTCTTCGAGCCATAAGATCATGACCTGAGCTGAAGTCGGCGGCTTAACCAACTGAACCACCCAGGCACCCCATGTAATTGTTTTAAATGAATATTTTTGGGTTGTGGAATGAATCATCTGAGTTTCCATTATTTCTTTTGGGGAAATTCTCTTAGATACACAAGCGCTTTGGATTACAAGCATGTTTCTGGAATGAATTATGTTTGCAAACCAAGGTTGTACTGTACTGTGATGGTAGGGATGGGGGAAGTGTTCTGGAAAAGGATTTTTGTTGCCTTTTTAACAAAGAAATACAAGAGAGAAAGACCTTTCTCTATTAAGCATTGATATATGGGGATGTGATATGTAGAGCTGCTAAATCCATCTTGCCTCCAGAAGAGCTAAAAGACAGTCTTAGGTGTTTAATATATTGTTGGGCTTCCAGTAAGTGGTAGCAATCAATCAAATTCTCGGTGTTGGTGAGCCAGTTACTTGAGAGCTTGAGTTGCCAGCTACCTGGAGTGTCAGTCACTCTGTAATAGTGACCCCGTCAAAACTAACTCCACTAGTTTTAAAAACCTGTATTCCAAATGGATGTATAAAATGAAATGCTACTGTAGTTTTTACCATTATTTTATGGAAATGGGATGTCTTTGCTTATTCACTAATCCATGAACCATTTACTGGTGTCAGGAACATGGCGAGTACTTAAAAAGAGATAACACATAGAAGAACAAAGAGAGACACCCAGGCAGCCTACTCAGGAAGAGGAAGGGTCAGGGAAGTCTCTACCCCAGAGTTGACGAGAAGTAACACTTGAAGTGAATCGTAACAGATCAACAGGAGTTACCCGGGTAGAAAAAGAAGAAAAAGGGCAATCCTTCCAAAGGAGGTAGCATATGAGATGCATGAGGTCTGAGAGAATATGGCACATTCAAGGAAGGACAAGTAACTGAGTGTGTAAGGTGCAGGCTGGAAGAATTGGGAAAGAAGTTTAGAGAGGTAAACACGGCCTAGTCACAGAGGGCCTTGGGGTCAAGCTATGGGGTCAGTCCTCCATCAGGAAGCAGTAGGGAGTTCCTGAAGGGAATTAAGTATGTAGGGAACATCATGGTACTTGAATTTTTAGGAAGATTACTTTGGTAGCTGAGAGGAGAATATTTTGGAGATGGTAAAAGAGATGGGTAGAGATGATGAGAGAAGAAATCAAGCAGAGCTTTTAGATTCAAAAGATATTTAGGAAGTGGTTTAGGTGGAACTTGGTGACTTGATATGAGAGAAGAGCAGGGGAGCAGGAGGTTTGCAAAGAAATGCAGGGCTCGTGAGGGGAATGGCGAGCTGGGCTGAGAAGCGAGACCATGAGTTAATGGTTCCTATACATATGGTTGAGTGATTTACTTAGTGTGGTGTTAGAAGCAAAGAACGCTGAACTGATCCACATTTGGGTAAGTATTGCAGAAGGAAAAAAAGAGCAAGAAGAGTGAGAAGCTGAAGATGTTATTTAAGAGGTTACAGTGCTGAACCAAAGCAAGATGGCAATGGAAGCAAAACCAGAAAAAAGCACGTGACACGTGGAGTGAGTGGGATAAGACTTCAGTCACAATCCTGATGGATAAGCAGGCATTATTGGAGCAATGAGGATAATGGGAGTTTGTGGTAAGAAAGTTGAATGGTATGGTTTAAGATCTTACAGGTGGAGTAGCTGCAGGTACTAATAAGGAAAAGGGGTGAGTTGTCGATATCTGTGTGGAGATGAGGGGCATTGCAGACGAAGAAGCCAAAGCACTGGGTGTTGGAAGGGCCATCCACATGAACTCTGAAGACAGCAGGATTATGGCAGATTTGGGGTAGAGAGAAAAATCATAGGCCATGCTCCAAAATCTCTGATACTAATCAGAGAGTGATGAGAGGAACAGCAAGTGATGGAGGATAGAAAATTTGAGAGGCACAAGTTTCAGAGGAAGAATTTTGACAGGAGATTGGCAGAATATTGAATAGGCAAGTGGTAATTGTTATTTAGCACCTACTGTGCGCCAGGTTCTGTTCTAAGTACTTTACAGATACTAAGCTCATTTAATTCTCACCTCTGAGGTAAGTACTATTATTAGCCCCCATTTTACAAGTGAGGAAACTGAGGCTCTGTGACATTTAATATCTTGCTCAAGGTGCATAGTCATGCTTCCATCCAGGTGATTTGGCTCCATAGTCCACACTCTTAACAATGTCATTGTACTGCTGATTCTGTTGAACAAACCCAGCCAACCCCTATTGTTAGGTGGAAAGTTCAGGAACAAACAACCTCTACTTAAGGGTGTAGGAAAGAGGTAGTGTTTGTGGTAGGAAGCCATTCAAAAAAGGCAGAACATGACTGGTCCTTGATAGCATCAACTTCTTTATGTTTTCCAGAGTCTATTTTATTTTGCATTTAAACATAATAGTATGCCTTTGAACTATGGGCTAATACGTAAACTCCCTCAGACATTTTTAGAAGTGGCAGTAGACTTTTAAAATAAATAGCTACATTAATATTAACTGTAAGGACTCAGTTACATAAAGGAATTAATTTTGCATCTTGCAGAGAACTGAGATACATTCTGAATGGCAATGAAGACAAGAAAACATGTAATCTTGAAAGATACGTGGTTCCAGTTTTTTCCCTGGTGTTACTAAGCTTTATAGCAAACCAGTTTATTTGAGGTTCATGCTACTTTTTGGAAGAAATACTCCCATTTTTCTTTTTTTAATTTTTGTTACCTACCAGGCGCTAACATAAAAACAAAGAGCCCAAGAATGTTAGAAGGCATTATAATCCAAAGGAGAAGCCTATTTTGCTTGGCTTGTATGAAGTTCTATTTATTTTCTTAGAATTAAGGCCCAAAGAATCTTGAATAAAGTGCTAATCCTACAAAGCACTGACAAAGCAGCTTCCTTGTTTTACAGCGCTGCTACTCTTCATGACAATTCTGGCTCTAAGAAGTGTAGACATGAGGAAAATACGGATTTATACAAAAGGAAATTTATGATGTAATTATAGAGAGAGATGGAGAGAGAGACGGAGAAAGAGAGTCCCAAATGGGTTCTGCACCATCAGCACAGAGCTGGATGTGGGGCTTGATCCCACAAACCGTGAGCTCATGACCTGAGCTGAAATGATGAGTTGGATGCCCAACCAGCAGAGACACCCAGACCTCCCTAAATTCTTTTCCTTTTTTTCTTTAAAATTTTTTTTTGGTTAATGTGTATTTATTTTTGAGAGAGGGACAGAGCCCGAGCAGGAGAGGGCAGAGAGAGGAAGACACAGAATCCGAAGCAGGCTCCAGGCTCTAAGCTGTCAGCATAGAGCCTGACATGGGGCTCCAACTCACAAACCATGATATCATGAGTTGAAGTTGGATGCTTAACTGACTGGTCCACTCAGGCGACCCCCTAAATTCTTTTCTCGAATTAGTTTTTCTAGCCATATATTTCTAGGACTTTGTTGTTGTGTTTTTTCAAATTTACTACCATGAGTGAATAATTACATAATCATTCTATATTTTAATCTCTTTTGCATCTAAAGTAATGCCCCCTTGTTGTGATTTTGTTTGTCCTTTCTGGGTTTTTCTCATGATCTAGCCTTGCTAAAGTTTTGTTGTGGTGGTGGTGGTGGTTTTTCATTTTTATTATTCATTCAAAGACTAATACCTGGGTTTTTAATTTATTTATTTTATATTTACTTTTTATTTCATTAATTTCTGCTCTTGCCTTTATTACTTCTACTTTTTGTGTGTCTGTTTTGCTGATCTCTTCCTAACTTCTTATGCTGAGTGCTTAGCTCATTAATTTTCCATCTTTTTTCTTTTCTCATATAATGAGTTAGGGCTATAAATACTTCTCTTAGTGCTGTAATGCCAACATTCTGCATGTTAATTTTATGGGTTTTTTTTTATTCTTTTATGTTCCCTTTTTACTCATGAGTTACTTGGATTTTTTGTATATTTTAAAATTTCCAAATTTTTATGGTTTCCACTTATTTTGTTATTGGTTTCTAATCTAATTATATTATGATAAAAAATAATAAATGATACTGGGGTTTTTTTTGAAATTTGTTGAGATTTACTTTATAGCTTAGTATGTGGTTAGTCTCCTAGATATTTCTTGTATGCTTGAAAAAAATGTGTATTCTCTAATTGGCAAGTGTAGATACATACATGTGTGTGTTCTCTAATTGGCAAATGTGTATACACACACACAGACACACACGCACACACACACACACGCACACACAAGTTCAAACTTGCTGATATATTGTCTAGATCTTCTGTGTTCCAACTGATTTGATTTGTTTTGTTTTCCTTTTTGGCTGTTTGAGCTATTATTTGCTAAGAGACTATATTACAATATCATAGCATAATAGTAGATTTTTCAATTTCTTGTTATAATTATTTCAGTTTTTCTCTCTATACTTTGAAGTTGTGTTTTTAAATGCACATTTCCAAACTTGTGAATTTAGCTTTTTGTCATTATGCAGAAATTTTACTTTTATATCTGTTGATGCTTTTTTTCATTAAGAGAGGAAATATTTGCAAAAAAACCTGTCTGATAAAAGATTGTTATCCAAAATATGCAATGAACTATTCAAACTCAACAATAATAAACCAAACAACCCAATTAAAATATGACCAAAAAACCTTAAAAAACACCACACCAAAGAAGATAAACAAATGGCCATGAGCATATGAAAAGATGCTCAATATCATATGTCATTAGGGAAATGCAAATTAAAACAATGAGATACCAGAACACTGACCACACTGAATGCTGGTGCGGATGTCTGCAACAGGAACTCTGTGTCGTTGCTGGTGGGAATGCAAAATGGTACAGCCACTTTGGAAGACAGTTTGGCAGTTACTTACAAACTAAGCATACTCTTACCATATGATTCAACAATTGTGTTTCTTGATATTTACCCAAATGGGTTGAAAACTTATGTTCACATAATATCCTGCACACAGATATTTATGGCAGTTTTATTCATAGTTGCCGAAACTTGGAAGCAACAAAGATATCCTTCAATAGGTGAATAGATAGGTACACTATGGTCCATCAGACAGTGAAATAGTATTCAGTGCTAAAAAGAAATGAGCTATCAAGCCATGAAAACACATGAAGGAACCTTAAATGCATATTACTAACTGAAAGAAGCCAATCTGAAAGGCTACATACTGTTATGATTCCAAGTATATGACATTTGGCAAAGGCAAAACTATGGAGACAGGAAAAGATCAGTCAGTGGTTGCCAGGGCTGAGTGGTGGGGGTGGGTAGGGATGAACAGGTGAAGCACAGAGGATCTTTAGTATTCTATATAATACTATAATGGTAGATACATGTCATTATACATTTGTGCAAACCCATAAAATGCACACCAAGAGTGAACCTTACTGTAAACTATGAATTTTGATTTTGGTGATAATGAACCACTGTAGGTTTGTTGATTTTTAAAAATGTACCAGGGGCGCCTGGGTGGCGCAGTCGGTTAGGCGTCCGACTTCAGCCAGGTCACGATCTCGCGGTCCGTGAGTTCGAGCCCCGCGTCAGGCTCTGGGCTGATGGCTCGGAGCCTGGAGCCTGTTTCTGATTCTGTGTCTCCCTCTCTCTCTGCCCCTCCCCCGTTCATGCTCTGTCTCTCTCTGTCCCAAAAATAAATAAAAAAATGTTGAAAAAAAAAAAAATTTTAAAAATGTACCACTCTCGTACAGGATATTGATAGTGGGAAGGCTGTGTATGTGTAGGGGTAAAGGATATATAGAAACTCTGTATTTTTTTTGCTCAATTTTACTGTGAACCTAAAACTGCCCTAAAAAATAAAGTCTGAAAAATTAACTGTCAGTTCGGCTGTCCTTTAATGATAATGAGTCTTCTCTTTTCTGGCTTCTTTTGTCTTTGGTATTCTATAATTTCACCATGTTATGTTATGTTCACCATGTATCCATTCCTTCTTACTTTGTATGGAATTCATTGGATTTCTTATATCAGAGAATTTGTTCTTTCATTCTTTCCAGAAATTTGTAAGCCACTATCTGTCTAAATAATTTTCTTTTTCCTTTTTCCTTTCTTCTTTAACTCCAAGTGGAAGCTTTGAGACTCTTACTCTTCCCCAAAATAAGAATCACTTGTTAGAGTCACTTCATCTTTATCAAAAGCCATAGTATAAATATATTCTGTAGAGGAGTTTCTGGACTTGCCCTTATAATCCACCTGGACCATGACCTTCCTGAATTATCCTCTGTTGTGAAAAGACAATTGCTTAGAGTTTTAAAAAATACAATAACAATATAATGTTTTACATTGACGGATTCATTGGTGGTACTCAGGGTGACTTGATATTTAGCAATATGGCCAAGTTCTCAATTATCTGTAATATCACTGAAACTTGAGATGATCCAGTTTTGTTGGTCATGGACAGTGCTAGAATGTTCCATGATGGAAAAGGGGTGGGTAGTGTCACCAGTCAATGCTATCTACAGATAGTTACGGGAAATTTCGGCCATCACAAGTTGATAACGAGTTTCTAGAACTGCCAGTGTATAGCATGAGTATAAAACTAATATTTAAAAGTGATTTACAATTCAGATTTATCATTTGATTTTAAAAATCCTCCTTTTCACTCATTAATAAAGAGACAAGATGACTAATCTGCTAGTCATAGGCCACTGTGAAGTCATAAAAAATAGAGAAATGGATAAGCTGATTCATAGCTAGTGAAGGTCCCCATCTGGAAATATTTGAAAGATTATCAGAATAAATATTCAAATGCCTCTGATTTGGTTTATTTCTTAACACTTGGAAAGAACATATCCTGAATGAGAACCTGCAGGTAAGTACCTAGTAATAGCATATTCAGTATGGCTGCATCTATTTTTGCCAGATCACCTGGTAAAGTGAGTGAAACCTGTTATTGCCAAAGATCTCAGTTTTACCAAGAACTTGCAATAGCAGGAAGCATGGACAAGCTGTGAACCCTCTGTATGCTAAAATAACAGTGGCACAGTGTAATCAGTAATTTTTGCCTTGGTAACCTTGAGCAAGAAAAACTAATCAGCAGTTTTAAGCAGGCTGGACAGGATGGGAGGAGAGTGAAGATTTTTTTTTTTTTTAGGATGGGACAGCTTGAAGGTAAAATAGTCCTATCCCAGAATATATGCAGAATACCATGCCAGTTGATATGTATTGCCTACCTACTCTGTGAAACTTGGTTCCAGTTCTCACAGCACTTACATTGGTCATGAACAGGAACAAGAGTAATTGCAAGGGCAGCTTTGAAAAATAACAAATAATAAAACTCTTAAGTTTAATACATTTACTGAGAGCTTGTATGTTGCAGGCACTGACTGTGCTAGGCATTAGGACACAAAGAAGAAAAAGACATGGCTCCACCCTCATATAATCATGTAAACTAATGCAGTCATATAAATCAGTCTGAGACATGCTATTCTAGATTTCCCGTCACAGTATGAGTTGACTGTACGTTGGTGTGTGAGCCAGATTTACCACACCCTGATTTAAAAAAAAAAAAATGAAGCTGACATTGCTTTTGACACAGAAAGCTCCTTTGTAAGGTGCTGGCAGTTGAGAAAAGGTGTGCCTCACACCTGATTCAGTTCTGAGACAGGGTGAGGAAGCTGGAAATGCTTTTCCAGGGAGACTGTACTGATGAGGCAGCCATCAGTCATCAATCCAGAAGAAACAAAGAGTCTTTGATTTAGTGTCAGCTACAAGGCCATACTTGTTTATGCTTCTTCAACTTCGTCTACCCAGACTACCAGATGGAGTTCATTGCCACTCATTCCTCACCAACAGCAAGCAGAAGCAGGAACTGCTGAGAGAGAAATGCTTGTGCAGAAGCAGAGGAGAAGAGAAGCTAGAAGAAAGTTACATGGTTTTTGTTGTTGTTTTTTAAACTAAGAGATGACAAACCATATGCTCCATGTGGTTCCAAAAAAGCTTCAGAAACAGAGCTTCTAAGGTGGGAGTAAAGAACTGACCAGTTAATATTCCAATTAAACTAAATTATAAGCACAAACTTCCTTTTTCATAAAATCTTTTTTTCTCATTTCCTGGTTGAAAAATGTTTTTTTCAGGTTGCTGTCCACATTAATGAAGAACACGTTGAAACCTTTCACGAAGATCTCATTTTTACACTGGACACATTGGCTTCACCAAATTTACCCAAGATAGGTGATGACCTAAAGGTATGTTCATTTTCTCTATCTGATATTTTCTGCCAAAGCTGTTGTTCTTTCTATTTTTCATTACTTATTCTTTCTTCTTTTTGGTATCTACAAAGATGATATGGCAGGTATGTAGGATATTTTGGCAGGAAATACAAATGTGGTTTATTTGAGGTCAGTGCGTGGAAATACCTGGATATGACATACAGGGCAGAGCTGGGGGTATAGTTCGTGAAAAATACTGACTATAATAGCTCCTCCTCTTATCCGTGGGGAATATGTTCCAAACCCCCTGTGGATGGCTGAAACTGCGAATAGTACTGAACACTTACATGTACTATGTTTTTTCCTACATATACATACCTATGATAAAGTTTAACTTATAAATTAGGCACAGTAAGAGATTAACAACAACAATAATAAAATAGAACAATTGTAACACTATATTGTAATACAAGTTAGGTGAATGTGGTCTCTCTCAAAAATCTTACTGTACTGTACTCACCCTTCTTGTGATGATGTGAGATGATAAAATAGCTATGTGATGAGATACAATGAGGTGAATGATACAGACTTTGTGAAGTAGCATGAGGTACTACTGACCTACTTAAGACAAATTGGAAAGAGGATCACCTACTGCTGGATGCTGGGGTTGACCACAGGCAACTGAAACCACGGAAAGTGAAACCAGAGATAAAGGGGGAACTTCTGTACACTGAGATTAATGGAGAAAATGATGAGCCTATAATTCGACTTGGTCTCCCTTCTCTTTCTTTTTTTCTTTTTTCTTTTTAATTTTATTTTTTAAATTTACATCCAAATTAGTTAGCATATAGTGCAGCAATGATTTCAGGAGTAGATTCCTTAATGCCTCTTACCCATTTAGCCCATCCCCCCCCCACAACCCCTCCAGCAATCCTCTGTTCTCCATATTTAAGAGTCTCTTATGTTTTGTCCCTCTCCCTGTTTTTATATTATTTTTGCTTCCCTTCCTGTATGTTCATCTGTTCTGTGTCTTAAAGTCCTCATATGAGTGAAGTCATATGATATTTGTCTTTCTCTGACTGACTAATTTCACTTAGCATAACACCCTCCAGTTCTATCCACGTAGTTGCAAATGGCAAGATTTCATTCTTTTTGATTGCCGAGTAATACTCCATTGTATATATATACCACATCTTCTTTACCCATTCATCCATCGATGGACATTTGGGCTCTTTAATACTTGGGCTATTGTTGATAGTGCTGCTATAAACATGGGGGTGCATGTGTCCCTTTGAAACAGCACACCTGTATCCCTTGGATAAATGTCTATTAGTGCAATTGCTGGGTCGTAAGGTAGTTCTATTTTTAGTTTTTGAGGAACCTCCATACTGTTTTCCAGAGTGGCTGCACCAGCTTGCATTCCCACCAGCAATGCAAAGGAGATCCTCTTTCTCCGCATCCTCGCCAACATCTGTTGTTGCCTGAGTTGTTAATTTTAGCCATTCTGACAGGTGTAAGGTGGTATCTCATGGTGGTTTTGATTTGTGTTTCCCTGATGATGAGTGAAGTTGAGAATTTTTTCATGTGTTGGTTGGCCATCTGGATGTCTTCTTTGGAGAACTGTCTATTCATGTCTTTTGCCCATTTCTTCACTGGATTATTTGTTTTTTGGGTGCTGAGTTTGATAATTTCTTTATAGATTTTGGATACTAATCATTTATCTGATATGTTGTTTACAAATATCTTCTCCCATTCTGTCGGTTGCCTTTTAATTTTGCTGATTGTTTCCTTCACTGTGCAGAAGGTTTTTATTTTGATGAGGTCCCAGTAGTTCATTTTTGCTTTTGTTTCCCTTGCCTCTGGAGGTGTGTTGAATAAGAAGTTGCTGCGGCCAAGATCAAAGAGGTTTTTGCTTGTTTTCTCCTTGAGGATTTTGACAGCTTCCCATCTTACATTTAGGTCTTTCATCCAATTTGAGTTCATTTTTGTGTATGGTGTAAGAAAGTGATACAGGTTCATTCTTCTGCATGTCCCTGTCCAGTTTTCCCAGCACACTTGCTGAAGAGACTGTCTTTATTCCATTGGACATATTTTCCTGCTTTGTCAAAGTTTAGCTGGCCATACATTTGTGGGCCAATTTCTGGGTTCTCTATTCTGTTCCATTGATCTGAGTGTCTGTTTTTGTGCCATCGAAGTCTTCTCTTTCTTGATGAGAGATCCAAGCAAAGGCAAATGTTATTGTTGCATAAGTCAAGGATATTTTTGCACAAGTGGAAGGCTAGAGAAATAGCCTTTCAGAAAAATGATCTTGGGGCGCCTGGGTGGCTCAGTTGGTTGAGTGTCCAACTTCAGCTCAGGTCATGATCTCGCAGTTCATGAGTTTGAGCCCCACGTCGGGTCCTGTGCTGACAGCTCAGAGCCTGGAACCTGCTTCAGATTCTGTGTCTCCCTCTCTATCTGCTCCTCCTTTGCTTGCACTCTGTCTCTTTCTCAAAAATAAACATTAAAAAAATTTAAAAATATTAAAAAAAAAGAAAAATGATCTTATCCTAGGGAGGGGAGGAGATCTAACACTCTAATGAAGGTAGGAAGAGCACAAAAAGATAGTGATTGTCATGGAAAATCGTCACCAATGGAACACTTGAATTAGAAAGAGAGGGGCAGTTTTGGAAAGCTCATCCCACCTTTTAGAGATTTAGTTTCAGGAAACTAAAATAAATGTGCAAAGTAAGGACTCCCTGCATATTCAAAGGGTTTACCTTATATCTACCCATGTGCTTCTTGGCCCAATTTTAATTTTTGTATGTTTATAAAATTTGTTTTAAGGATAATTCAAAATTGAAGATTTTCCCACCATTTGCTGGGAATGGTTTTCTTACTAATTCATTTTAAGGTGGTCTTACTGGATTTGCTTCTTCTTTACCTTCATCTTGGTGAACTGTATTTATTACATGATTCCGTGCATTAAATTAAATGCTGTTCAACCTTAGTGAGTATCTGCAACATTTTGGTTTCCCATGAAAATGAGATGTGGATTTACAGTCTGACAACATCATCATAAAAAGAAAAATTCTGAAATATTCTGCTTTCCACTTGCTAACTGAGGCTGTAGATCTTTAGATTTCTAACAAATTATGCAGGTACATTCATTTAGAATGGTGTGAATATCTTGATAAAAAGAAACAATAGGCCCAGTCCAAAACCTTTGGGATGCAGCAAAAGAGGTCTTAAGAGGGAAGTAGATAGCAATACAGACCTACCTCAAGAAGCAAGAAAAGTCTCAAATGTACAGCCTAACCTTACACCTAAAGACACTAGAGAAGAAATAGCAAATAAAGCCTAAGGCCAGTAGAAGAAGGGAAAAAATAAAGATTAGAGCAGAAATAAATGATATAGAACAAAAAAAACCCGGTAGAACACATCAGTGAAACTGGGAGCTGATTCTTTGAAATAATTAATAAACTTGAAAAGCCCTAGGCAGCCTTATCAAAAAGAAAAGAGGGGCGCCTGGGTGGCTCAGTCGGTTAAGCAGCTGACTTTGGTTCAGGTAATAAATTTACAGTTTGTGAGTTCGAGCCGTGCATCAGGCTGTGTGCCGACAGCTCAGAGCATGGAGCTTGCTTCGGGTTCTGTGTCTTCCTCTCTCTGCCCCTCCCACACTTGTGCTCTGTCTCTCTTTCTCTCTCCAAAATATATAAACATTGAAAAAAATTTAAAAAAAAAGAAAGGACACAAATAAAATCACAAATGAAAGAGGAGAGATCACAACAAACACCACAGAGATACAAACAATTATAAGAGAATATTATAAAAAATTATATGCCAGCAAATTGGGCAATCTGGGAGAAATGGATACATTCCCAGAAACATATAAACTACCAAAACTGAAACAGGAAGAAATAGAAAATATGAACAGACTCATAACCAGCAAAAAAATTGAACCAGTAATCAAAAATCTCCCAACAAACAAAATTCCTGGGCCAGAGAGCTTCCCAGGGGAATTCTACCAAACATTTAAAGAAAAGTTAATACCCATACCAGGGAACCTGGGTGGCTCAGTCAGTTAAGTATCTCATTCGGATCTCAGCTCAGGTCTTGATCTCAGGGTCATGAGTTCAAGCCCCACACTGGGCTCTGTGTTGGGCATGAAGCCTACAAGGAGGGAAGGGAGGGAGGATGGAAGGAAGGAAGAGAGAGAGAGAGAGAGAGAAAGAGAGAGTTAATGTGTATTTTTTTGAAATATTCCAAAAAAATTGAAATGGAAGGAAAACTTCCAAACTCATTCTATGAGGCCAGCGTTACCTTGATTCCAAAACCAGACAAAGACCCCACTAAAAAGGACAATTACAGGTCAATATCCCTGATGAACTTGGATGCAAAAATTCTCAACAAGATACTAGCAAATCTAATTCAACAGTACATTAAAATAATCATTCACCATTATCAAGTGGGATTTATTCCTGGGCTGCAGGGCTGATTTAATATTTGCAAATCAATCAACGTGATACACCACATTAATAAAAGAAAAAATAAGAACCATATGATCCTGTCCATAGATACAAAAAAGCATTTGACAAAATACAGCATCCATTCTTGATTAAAAATCTCAACAGATTAGGGATAGATGGAACATACCTTAACATCATAATGGCCATATACAAAAGACCCACAGTTAATATCATCCTCAATGGGAAAAAACTGAGAGCTTTTCCTCTACAGTCACGAATAAGACAGGGATGTCCATTGTCACCATTGTTATTTAACATAGTACTGGAAGTCCTAGCCTCAGCAATCAGATAACAAAAAGAAATAGAAGGCATCCAAATCAGCAAGGAAGAAATCAAACTTTCCCTATTTTCAGACAACATGATACTCTATGTAGAAAACCTGAATGACTTCACCAAAAAATTGCTAAAACTGATACACAAATTCAACAACATTGCAGGACACAAAATCAATGTACAGAAATCTGTTGCATTTCTATACACCAATAATGAAGCAACAGAAAGAGAAATCAAGGAATTGATCCCATTTAGAATTGCACCAAAAACAGATATCAAGGAAGAAATTAACCAAAGAACAAAAAGATCTGTACTCTGAGAACTATAGAATACTTATAAAAGAAACTGAAGATAACACAAAGAAATGGAAAACATTCCATGCTCATGGATTGGAAGAACAAATATTGTCAAAATGTCTATACATCCCAAAGCAATCTACACATTTAATGGAATCCCTATCAAAATAACACCAGAGCTAGAATAAACAATCTTAAAATTTGTATGGAACCACAAAAGACCCTGAATAACCAAAGTAATCTTGAAAAAGAACGACAAAGCTGGAGGCATCACAATTCCAGACTTTAAGTTATATTACAAAGTTGTAATTATCAAGACAGTATGGTACTGGTACAAAAACAGACACGTAAGTCAATGGAACAGAATAGAAAACCTAGAAATAGACCCACAACTATATGGTCAGGGAATCTTCAACAAAGCAGGAAAGAATATCCAATGGAAAGAAAGACATTCTTTTCAACAATTGGTGTTGGGAAAACTGGAGAGCAACATGCAAAAGAATGAAAGTGGACCACTCTCTTATGCCATACACAAAAATAAATTCAAAATGGATGAAAGACCTAACTATGAGACAGGAAACCATCAAAATCCTAGAGAAGACCACACAGCAACCTCTTTGACCTTGGCTGCAGCAACTTCTTACTAGATACGTATGTCTCTGGAGCCAGGGGAAACAAGCAGAAATGAACTATTGGGATTTAATCAAGATAAAAAGTTTCTGCACAGTGAAGGAAACAATCAACAAAACTAAAAAGCAGCCTACAGAATGGTAGATATTTGCAAATGACATATCTGGTAAAGGGTTAATATCCAAAATCTATAAAGAACTTACCAAACTCAACACCCAAAAACCAAATAATCCATTTACAAAATGGGTAGAACTTGAACAGACACTTTTCCAAAGAAGACATCCAAATGGCTAACAGATGCATGAAAAGATGCTCAACATCACTCACCATCATGGAAATACAAATCAAAACTAGGATGACCTACCACCTCACACCTGTCAAAGTGGCTGCATTTAACACAGGAAACAACAGATATCGGTGAGGAGGCAGAGAAAGGAGAGCTCTCTTACACTGTTGGTGGGAATGCAAACTGGTGCAGCCACTCTAGAAAACAGGATGGAGGTTTCTCAAAAAGTTAAAAGTAGAACTACCCTACACCAGCAATTGCATTACTAGGTATTTATCTGAAAGATACAAAATTACTGATTCAAAGGGGCACAGGCACTTCAATATTTATAGCAGCATTATCAATGATAGCCAAATTATGGAAGAAGCCCAAATGTCCATTAATTGATGAATGGAAAAAGAAGATTTCATTGTATATATGCATGTATACAATGAAATATTACTCAGCCATCAAAAGAATGAAATCTTGCCATTTGCAACGACACAGATGGAGCTAGAGTGTATTATGCTAAGCAAAATAAGTCAGTTAGAGAAAGACAAATACCATGTGATTTTACTCGTGTGGAATTTAAGAAACAAAACAGATGAACATAGGGGAAAAGGAAAAAAAGAGAGAGGGTAAGGCAAAACATAAGAGACTCTTAACTATAGAGAATAAACTTAGGGTTGCTGGAGGGGAGGTGGGCAGGGGATGGGCCAAATGGGCAATGGGTATTAAGGAGGGCACTTGTTGCGATGAGCACTGGGTGTTATATGCAAGTGATGAACCATTAAATTCTAGTCCTGTAACCAATATTACACTATATTTAACTCAGTAGAATTTAAATTAAAACTTTGAAACAAAAAATAAAATGGAAAAAACAAAAACAAAACCCCACAAGCTCAAATCCTACATGGTAGCACAGATACTCATGACCACAGAGAAGAGAAACACTGAGACTATGGGGTGTCAGGCCCAGTGTCAGTCCCTGGCAGAGTGGCGGATGCAAAGCCTCCCTTGAAGTTAACACTTAAGGGACTCAAACTCATTTTGAGTCAGTGTGTGTTTTACATCTGTCCCCACAAATTTGTCCTCTGATGAAAAAAAACACATCGTTCCAAGACAGTTGGGTTGGGACCAAAGCAGTAGGGACACACATAGAAGTCAACCAGCAGATCATGGAGACTGGAAGGAGTACAGAAACCCAGAGTGAGCCTCACAGACATTCCTCCCTTCCCAGGGCCAAGATTCTTTCTTTTTCTGTAAAAATGTTGGTGTAGAAAGAAAGAAGGAAAGGGAAAGGATGGGAAGGGAAGGGATGGGAAGGAGAGGGAAAGAAAGGGAAGGAAACAATTGGCCCAAAATGGAGTCACTTTTGCTAAGCTCAATCAAGACTTAATTCCTAATCTAATTGCAGTTTCAATCTTTCCCAGGAGTGGAATTTTAAACCAGTCTGTCTGGAAGGTCCTGATCATTACTGGTGAGGTAATCTTGATAAGACCCCTGCCTTCCCCTACAGGAAGGTAACTTACCTGAAATAATCCATTCTTTTAACTTCCTTATCCTGCCCTCTTTCTGCTTATAAAATCCTCCATTTTGTATAGCCCCACAGAGCTCCTTTCTTCTTACTAGATGGGTTGCTGCCTACTTTATGAATCACTGAATAAAGCCAACTGGATCTTCAAATTTAGTCAGTTGAAATTTTTTTAACAATTCAACTAATATTGTCACTAAATCTCATTTTTACTATAGGTTTTACATAAGTGGAATTTCTTGTAAAAATTGTTTAATTTTGAGAGAGAAAAGAGAGAGAGCCCATGAGCAGGGGAGGGGCAGAGACAGAGAGAGAGAGAGAGAGAGAGAGAGAGAGAGAGAGAGAATCCCAAGCAGGCTCCGCACTGTCAGTGCAGAGACCAACATGGGGCACAATCCTACAAACCCGTGAGATCTCGACCTGAGCCGAGATCAAGAATCAGACATGCAACCAACTGAATTACCCAGGTACTCCACAAAATTGGAATTTTTTAAAGCAAATATATGTATTTATGCGTCATAAATGTTAAGTGTTCCTAGAGGTCTAAAGAAACATGAGGTGTATTCAACCTAGAGTGCTAAGATTCCTCCAAAAAGGGATTATCTAATTTTGACCAATGAAGCTGTTCTATGTAACTTCCATGTCAGAACAACCACATTCCATATGACCATCTTTTAATTTTTTTATATATCTTTTCAATTTTCTTCCATTGGTAGATCTACCAAGTGGCTCGCTGACATATCACTTAGAAGGTCTGGCCTATTACAACAAGTGGGACAAAGGTAACCCTGCAAAATTGGTGTTTTTGCTTAAAAAAAAAAAAACATTTATATCTCTAAACTTGATTTCAGTCATTTAGTATGTTTTCATTTGGATTTGAACAAATAAGGTTTTTGTTCACTGTATTGGTTAAGTTATATTAGGTTGTTCAGTGCTGTATAGCTTTTACTTTTTGACATAACAAAGAAAATTCTGTGCTTAAAATAAGCTGTGGCTCTCCATACATGATAATTAGTTTTTGCAAAAGTATTCATATTTTAAACATTCTTGGGGCTAGAAAATCCAGTCCTATTTTATAGTATTTTGATGCACATATTCTATGAATTAATTGGCCTTTGCCAAGAGCTGCCTTTCAATCTTCTTTTTCCTAATGTACCTAAATAGTATAATACTTCATTATATCACCATATTTCTGTTTTTCCTTATTCATATATATTTTCTTTACTTATGTATTTCTATTTTAATCTAATTTAACTAATTAATTTTTTTTTTTTTTTTTGAGAGAGAGAGACACACAGAGGGGTGGGGGAGGGCCAGAGGAAGGGGCAGAAGGAGACAATTTCATGCCCAGCACAGAGCCCGATGTGGGGCTTCATGCAGGGCTTGATCTGACTATGGTGAGATCATGACCTGAGCCAAAATCAAGAGTTGGAGACTTAATGACTGAGCCACCCAGGTGCCCCATGTATTTTTAAAGAATATCTCTTCATCTCCTAGAACTCCTTTCTCCTTTTTTCCTCTCTAGAAATTGCTGGATCCTTTTCTTCTCCTTAGAATGACTTTCCTGGTTCTTCTTCCTTTTAACCTCATGGAATGCCTTTGACTCATCTCTTTATTGAAATCCCAAGAATAACTAGAATATGTTTTAATAAATGCCTTTTAAGTAGACTATAAAATCATTGTCCCTTCATAAAAATATATGTAAAAATCAGAGTGGACCTAGATCTCTATTGTCAAGTGAGTTTCTAATGCAAATGTACACATTCCTGTTAAAGGTGCCTGTATCTGAAATCTTTTAAACAATGACTCCATTGGCGCTTTGTCTATACTTGCCAGTTATCTGGATTATGGCCACAGCCAATTTATATACTTCACTTTCACCATTACCTGTTGTATGTATTTGAGCTATTTGAGCTGAGGTGACTAAAAGGAATGGATTAACCAGCTTTTTATTCCTGATGGTAAAAGAGAAGTGTTTGCATTCTCAAAATAAATTGAGACATTTATATCTGCCATCTTTCACTCAAAAAATATTTAGTATCTTCCATTTCCTAGAACATCAGTTGTGGGCAGGAATAGGACAGCAAGCACATTAGCCAAGGTCCTTGATCTCTGAAATGTAGCCTTTTAAATAAACTTAATATCCCAATATCCTTCCTTTGATTTTACATCAGTCTTCTATACTCTCTTGGCAAGTTGCCGTTTTTTATGCAGTTACGTGCCTAGTTTCAAAAATTAAAGGAATGAAATAAATTTTCTTAGAATTTCATAAAGCCCCTTGAGATAGCCAGAGCAGAGTTGCCAGATAAAATAAGGAATGCCTTGATGTGGTTTATATGTACAATGGAATACTACTTGGCAATGAGAAAGAATGAAATCTGGCCATTTGCAGCAATGTGGATGAAACTGGAGGGTATTATGCTAAGCGAAATAAGTCAGGCAGAGAAAGACAGATACCATATGTTTTCACTCATATGTGGATCCTGAGAAACTTAACAGAAGACCATGGGGGAGGGGAAGGGGAAAAAAAAAGTTACAGAGAGGGAGGGAGGCAAACTATAAGAGACTCTTAAATACTGAGAACAAACTGAAGGTTGATGGAGGGTGGGGCAGAGGGCAAAGTAGGTGATGGGCATGGAGGAGGGCACCTGTTGGGATGAGCACTGAGTGTTGTATGGAAACCAATTTGATAATAAATTATATTTAATAAATAAAATAAACATCAGTATCTCAAATATAAAGTAAAATAAAATAAAATAAAAAAGTAAGGAATGCCTTGTTAAACTTGAATTTCAGATAAACATAAATAGACATTGTATGTCCCATGCAATATTAGGGATGGCCTGAATTTGACATACCTAAGTATGACCTAAATTAGAGAAACGGACATTTGGAAAGCCAAGAGAATGATATTCACCACCAGGGGATTCCCTTCAATGGCAACAATTTGTCCACTGTATCCCCCGCATCCTCTACCCCCACATCCATCCCCATGCACTACACAATATTCCCATAGAATCAGATTAAGATACTTCAAATTAACTAGTCATCTTGATCAATCTTTAGCATATGTGCTTATTAATATGATGTCTTGTACACAAATAGGCATCGCAGCATGGTACCCTCTCTCCTACCCACACTTAAAAATATTTCTAATTATTCAAGCCATGGATTACTTCCAAAAGATTCTGCACCAAGAACAGCTGGAAGGGAATTTAGTAATAAGGTGTGGTTCAACTTAAGTGATTGGATCACCCTGTTTATATCTGGGGCTCATAAGTAGTTAAGGATATTTTGAATCAGCAGATCAATAGCTTTTATTTTAATTCTAGGACTTTTATCTTTTGCCCACATTATAGGAGATATGAAAGGCAGAATACATGATTGTTATCCTTCAAAATGAACAGTCTTACTAAATTGACACTCCTTGTACACTTGTTGAATTGACAGGATTTGGAGCATCTACAGGTCAGTATGAGACCCTTTGATATAGGCTAAATTGGGTGGTCCAAACACTAAATCTAGGAGATGGGAGAGAGGTGTGTGACATGAGTGAGGGAGAAACTTGATATAAATCGTACGTTGGCCTTTCAAATATTGCCTCAGTGTCAGAATCTTAAGTGAATCATATGCCAGACAGAGAAGGTTTATTAATGAAATGCAAGTATCTTTGGTTGCTCACTCTAAATGAACTATAAATAGTCCAATTTTCTTAAAATTAAGGAGCTTTATAAGAGTATAAGAAATATATTCAAAATATGAATAGCATATACATCTTAAAGCTCTAAATTACATATGAATTGTTTGATATGACTACGTTATGTTTTCTTTAAGGATGATTAATATTTTTAAGGAAAAACTATACAATTAAAAAAATTTTTTTTACTATTTATTTATCTTCGAGAGAGAGAGACAGAGCACGAGCAGGAGAGGGGCAGGGAGAGAGGGAGACACAGAATCTGAAGCAGGCTCCAGGCTCTGAGCTGTTAGCACAGAGCCTGATGCAGGGCTCGAACTCACAAACCCTGAGATCGTGACCTGAGCAGAAGTCAGACGCTTAACCAACTGAGCCACCCAGGTACCCCTAGACAATTTTTATTTTAATCAGTTTACCATTTCATTATTATTTAACTTCTTTTCATTTTCTGATAGCTAGCTTTTAGAAATTCGTATACCTTAGCAGCCTAAGACCAGAGGATTGCAATAAATAGATTAATTTATTTACCATCCAAAATCAACAATAAGAAGAATTAAAGCTAAAGGTGGTATAATAGATGTTCCTACTACTATATAAATAATCTTTTCTGTAGTCTTTGATTTTGAAAAATGTTCCTTCTTAAATGCATTCTTTATTTTGGTTCATTGGTGTTTTATGCCTAGAAGTGACAGTGAGGCTATACATTATGTTTGGCATTCCGTCAGCCCCAAGTAAAGCCATTTGTTATTACTTCACACTCTACGTGGGTTTTATCAAAAGTCTTAGCCTGTTTTAGGTGTTTGGATATATCAGATCAGTAGCTATTAGAGCCCATCAGTGCCACCACACTTTGATAAACAAGGTGAGAAGGCCAGGCATTGCAGTTGGAAGGTTTATGCAAGAGTTTGGGGAAGACAGGCAGGGACCAAAACCAGACAGATCACCATCAGTGTTTTGAGTGGGAGTGTTTGAAATGGGCTGGGATTGCAACCTGAAGGATCACTCAGGAAAGGCTTAATTGAGAGCCATGACCCAGTAGACTGGGGTTACAGTAGGGCAAAGCTATTAGCAGGTTGAAACCCATTGGCTTTGCCTTCCCCAGGGAAGCCTGAGGTCATGATCAGGCATACTGAGGATTTCTTAAGGAACAGCCAGATAAGCTGAGGTCTAGCTCTGAGATAGTACTAAGTATCAGTTCCTGTAAATTATTTTGGTAAGCTGTATTTAACTTGCCTTTTCTCTGTCTGGACAGGTACAAGTCTTCCATAGAAAGCTTTGCTACTATGTCAGTATTTCTGACTATTGGGGCAAATCAGCAGCTGTATTTTCAAACTCCCAAGACCTGAGCCATGTTTGTGTGGGATAGCAGTACTCTTCCGGGAGACCTTGGCAGGAGCTCTCTTAGAAGCCAGGTCCTCTGATTTCCTTTTAGCCGCCTTCATGGGACTTTTATTCTCGTCCCTCCCACCTCTACATTCTGGGCCAAGGGCCAGGCTTATAAAACCAGGCTTAGGATCAGGATTTAGACAAACATTGCTTATAAAAATGTCTCTGAATTGCAATAATTAGTCTCCTGTGCAACTGTATTCGGCTTTAAAATGCTATGTGTGATTAGCAATTGCTGTTACTAGAACTAAATCTACGGAGGTTAGGTTGGGGATGATATAAATATTCTCAACCAAGGGAGTAAAATAATCTAGGAACGTTTCTTTTACTGTCTCCTTTTAAAGCTTTTAAAACTATTGGACTCTGAGCTCAGGTTCCTAAGTGTTACTGGGGAAGGCTATATACTAGGGTGATTTGATTCTGCTGTAGAGTCAGGCTGTCTGATGTCAGCTAAATGATTCTCCACCCAGGGCATTTAGAAACAAATGAGGCTATTTTGGGTTATCACAATGACAGGGGAGCAATTCTGACATTGAATGGATAGGAGCCAGTGATGTTAAACTTCCTACAGTGCACATGATAGTCCTGTACAACCAAAAATTACCCTGCACAGAGTTCCCATAGCACACTCATGATTGACAAATACTTGTGATCTCTAGTTGATTCCTAGTTGCATTGCCACTGGTAACTGTACCAAATTATTTGTTTTTCTCAAAACCACTCAGTTACCTCCCTCATTTCATATTCTTGTTTCCTCACTCTTCATTCAACAAAAACTTAACGCAAATTCCCCGTTTTCCCCTTACTAAAGGGGAAAGGGGAAACAGTGCCCACCCTGTTCTCCTTCCTGCCCTCTCAGCAACAGGAGTCTTTTGTCTCCTTTCCAAGGATAAAGACAGCTTCACCTAAGGCTTTGGTCCCTTCCCATCCCACCCTGCACCACCCCATCCCCAACTCTTGTCTCTTTCATTTTTAATGCCTTGGCCAGTCCTTTCTTCCCCTTAGAAAACTACTTGAGTTTTTCTATCCTAAATATCAAATAAAAGCAAAAACAAAACTCTTAAACCTGGTACTTACCCCTTCACATTAACATTCCACTTTATTTCTTCCATGTAGGGCCCAGGCTCTATGAACCATTTTTCACTCAGTGGTTCTATTTCTTCGCCATCTACTGGCTCCTAAAACCCTCATAAAATGATTTCTACTCCCCCAGTTCTGCTCTCCTGAAGGTTACCTCAGTGGCCTGTTGCCAGACCACTTGCTCTTCAGATTCCTTGGATTTCTTTGCAAAATGGGATCCTTGAGAAACCACATATTAAAGATCATTCTTCCTCACTTTTCTTCAGTTTGCCTCTTGATTGTTCCCAAGAAGACTAGGGCCCGCCACACCATATGACATTCTTCATTTTCCTGTACTCCTTTTTAGTATTTTCCTATTTTCCTTATTTGTATATGTCCAAGACTCTGTCCCATTTGGGGAGCTCCTTTTCGTCTTTGCTTTCCCATACACTGAATGTAGGTGTTGGCCACCCTCCACTTACTGTCCTTAACCTTCTTCTCAACCATGTGAACAATCTGCAAATCTACTAACACACCTAGCCATAACCCCACTCCTCAATTTCAGGCCAAAAAAAAGTTACCTGACAGATAATTCCACCTGGCTGGTCCCCTGACACTCTCTAAATTTAAAATAATAACAAAATCTAACACATTCTGGTATATTTCTTTGATAGCACTTTAAGCTTGGTGGTCATTTTTATAGGTGACTGTCTTCACTACCAACCTGGGAACTCCTTGAAGACAAGGATGGTTTCTTACTTAATTTTTGCTCCAGTATCTGGTGCTTTAAAAATGTTAATTGGGGGGTACCTGGGTGGCTCAGTCAGTTAAACATCTGACTCTTGATTTCGGCTCAGGTCTTGATCTCACGGTCATGATTCATGGTTGGTCATGAGCTCGATCCCAGCGTTGGGCTCCATGCTAAGCATGGAGGCTGCTTCAGATTTTCTCTCTCTCTCCTCCTCTGCCCCTCTCCCACCCCCTCCCTCAAAAAACCTATTTATTAGATAGTAAAGAAATTGATGAGTGAGTGAGGACTTGAGGTTCCTTAGAAAAGAGATGTGTCTTTCAAATCTGTAGTCCAGTGCTGGCCTAGTGCTTGGCACATAGTAGGTACCAAGCAAATATCTTGAGTGAATCTATCTTCTCTTCTTCCAGAATCAGCACCTTCTATTTTCTTTCCTATCGATGTCAATGATATCCGCATTTTCCTACTCAACCAAGTTGCAGACCTCAATGTTCTCTGATTCTTCCACAGTCACTAAATCCAATGAGTCACCATGTTCGGTAAGGCTCCCTCAAAGATTTTAAATACTCCCTTTTACAGGCATACCTTGTTGTACTGTGCCACACCTTATTGCATGTTGCAGATACTGTGTTTTTTTACAAATCGAAAGTTTGTGGCAACCCTGCATGGAGCAAGTCTGTTGGTGCCATTTTTCCAACAGTATTTGCTCACTTTGTGTTTCTGTGTCATATTTTGGTAACTCTTTCAATATTTCAAACGTTTTCACTATAATTGTGTTTGTTAGGGAGATCTGTGATCAGTGACCTTTCATGCTGCTATTGTAATTGTTTTGGGGCACCACGTGCCCACATAAGACAACAAGCTTAATCAATAAATGTTGTGTGTATTCTGACTGCTCCATCAACCAGCCATTACCCTATCTTTCTTCCTCTCCCTTGGCCTCTCTCTTCCTTGGGACACCGCAGTGTTGAAATTGAGCCGATTAATAAGCCAACGATGGCCTCTAAGTGTTCACGTGAAAGGAAGAGTGACACTTCTCTTACTTTAAGTCAAAAGCTAGATATGATTAAGCTTAGCGAGGAAGGTGTGTCAAAAGCCAAGACAGACTGAAAGTTAGGCCTCCTGTGCCAAACAGCTAGCCAAGTTGTGAATGCAGAGGGACGAGTTCTTGAAGGAAATTAAAAGTGCTACTCCAGTGAACACATGAATGATAAGAAAGTGAAACAGTCCTCATGCTGGTATGGAGAAAGTGTGAGTGGTCTGGATAGGAGATCAAAGCAGCCACAACTTTCCCTTAAGCCAAAGCCTAATCCAGAGTAAGGTCCTGACTCTCTTCAGGTCTATGAAGGCTGAATGAGATGAGGAAGCCACAGAAGAAATGTTGCAAGTTAGCAGAGATGGGTTCCTGAGGCTTAAAGAAAGAAGCCGTCTCCATAACATCAAAGCACAGGGTGAAGCAAGTGCTGATGTGGAAGCTGCAGCAACTTATCCAGGAGATCCAGCTAAGATAATTCACGAAGGCAGCTATACTTAACAACAGATTTTTCAATGTAGACTAAATAGCCTTATACTGGAAGAAGATGTCATCTAGGACTTCCATAGCTAGAAAGGAGAAGCTGGTGCCTGGCTTCAAAGCTTCAAAGGACAGGATGACTCTCTTGTTAGGGGCTAATGCAGCTGGTGAGTTTAAGTTGAAGCCAGTGCTCACTTACCATTCTGAAATCCTAGGTCCCCTAAGAATTACACTAAATCTGCTCTATAATGGAACAAGAAAGCCTGGATGACAGCACAGCTGTTTAAAATGTGGCTTACTGAATATTTTAAGACCACTGTTGAGACCTACCATTCAGAAAAAAATCCTTTCAAAATATGACTGCTCATTGACAATGCACCTGATCACCTAAGAGCTCTGATGAAGATGTACAATGCGATTAATGTTGTTTCCATGCCTGCTAACACAACATCCACTCTGCAGCCCATGGATCAAGGAGCATTAGACTTTCAAGTCTTATTATTTAAGAAATACATTTCATAAGGCTGTAGCTGTCATAGGTAGTGATTCCTCTGATGGACCTAAGCAAAATAAAGTAAAACCTTCTGGAAAAGAGTCACCATTCTAGATGCCATGAAGCACATTGGTGATTCATGGGAAGAAGTCAAAATATCAATATTAACAGGAGTTTGGAAGAAGCCGATTCCAGTTCTCATGAATATGACTTTAAAGAGTTCAAGACTGCAGTGGAGGAAGTAACTGCAGATGTGGTGGGGACAGAGAGAGAATTGCAGTTAGAAGTGGAACCTGAAGATGTGACTGAATTGCTGTGATCTTATAGTGAAACTTTCACAGATGTGTTCCTTCTTATAGATGAACAAATAAAATGGGGTTTTTTTTGACATGGAATCTACTCCCGGTGAAGATGCTGTGAAGACTGTTGAAATGACAGCAAAGGATTTAGACTATTATATAAACTTAGTTAATAAAGCAGCAGCATGATTTGAGAGGACTGACTCCAATTTTGAAAACTCTACTGTGGGTAAAATGCTATCAAACATCAGCCCAAGCTACAGAGAAATTGTTTGTGAAAGGAAGAGTCAATGCAAACTTCATTGTTGTCTTAATTTAAGAAAGGGCTGCAGCCACCCTGACCTTCAACAGCCACCACCTTCATCAGTCAGCGGCCATCAACATCAAGGCAAGACCACCAGCAAAAAGATTATGGCTCATTGAAAGCTCAGCTGATGGTTAGCATTTTTTTAGCAATGAAGTATTTTTAAATGAAAGTATGTACATTGTTTTTTTAGACATAATGCTATTGCACACTTAATAGACTACAGTATAGTAGAGAGAATGAGAGGAAGGGCATTCCAAGTTCAGGGAACAGAGAGAGAATTTGCAAGTAGGAAATAGGAATTGACGAGTCCGAGGACCAAGTGGTAAAGCTTGGACTTTACCATCCCCAGAGTGTAGGCTGTCCTGTCCCAACTCCATGTTTTGGATCGCATGATTTCTTTCTATCATCCCGCTCTTCTTCCCATCCATCTTTCACCACCAAAATACTCATATCTACCCTTATAAATCCTAGCTCAAATAATTCTTCCCCTATGAACTGTCCTTAATTCTTCCAGGCAGAAAGAATCTCCTTTATTTTTTCAACCCCTTCTGCTTTCCTTTGGCCTGTGTGTCTCTCAATCTTGTATTAATGTTGTTGTATCCATTTTCCGGCACCATCAGTTCCTTGAAGTATAGGGAGTATGTTTTATTCTACCTCTGTGCTGGGCACCACGCACACAGTAAATGCTCACTAAATATTTGTGAGCCTTGGATCACTCTTTTAAAAGAGTTTTAGTATCAGTTTGTAAGCTAGTATTTCATGGCAAACAAAATCTTTTTTTTTTTCTTTCCAGAATATCCTTTCAATAAGAAAATATCTTTAGTGAAAGCAATCATTAAAACGACTTCTTTTTTGAGAGTTTTTTTTTTGGGGGGGGCATTTAAAATACTTTCAGTTATTAAGTTATATCATTTGGGGTCCATTTTATAATTGGTATTAGAATGAATTTTTGAGAATAGAAAGTAAAAGCTACTGGAGGAAAAGTAAGAGAAATTTCTAATTTAATTTATGAGAATTTTAAGGATTATATTAAGATGTATTAGTTTCTAAAGGTTTACTTTTTTATGTTTAAATGTTTATTTATTTTGAAAGAGAGAGAGTGAGAGAGGGCAAGCAGGAGAAGGGCAGAGATAGGGAGAGAATCCCACGTAGGCTCTCTGCTGTCAGCACACAAACTGTGAGAGATCATGACCTGAGCTGAAATCAAGAGTCAGATGCTTAACCAACTGAGCCACCCAGGCACCCCTAAAGGTTTACTTTTTAAGTTAGTTTTATGTAGGTGGAAAGATTCAGTCAGCTGTTTTTTCACATACATTGTAAATGTCACTTATGAATAGTTATGTAATTAAATAAAATATTGCAGGACTAGTTACATTTTTCAGGTTTCTGAATTTTTTTTGTTTTGTTTTAAAAAAACAAAACTTTTGCCCCAAAGAAATTAATTTGCATCATAACAGAGGTATTTAGTCAGAAAAAGCAAACCTTATATATTCTATTGCTTTTCAGTTTATTTCAGTGAATATTCAGTATTTGAATAAAGCAATAAAGTACATTTCTTAAGAGTATAATAATTCCTTAAATATTCAGCATTAAGTTTATTCTTTCTTTCTTTCTGTCTTTCTTTTTTTTTTTTTAATTTTTTTTTTTTTTTTACATTTATTTATTTTTGAGAAGCAGAGTGAGACAAAGCGTGAGTGGGGGAGGGGCAGAGAGAGAGGGAGACAGAATCTGAAGCAGGCTCCAGGCTCTGGGCAAGCGGTCAGCACAGAGCCTGATGCGGGGCTCAAACCCACGAACTGTGAGATCATGACCTGAGCTGAAGTCAGACGTTCAACCGACTGAGCCACCCAGGCGCCCCAAGTCAAGTTTATTCTTGTGTGTCAGGCACAGTTATAGATTTATGCCCACATATGGCTTTCCCCAGGACATGGTTATTTTGGACCACCTAAATCCACCCACACTTTAAGTATTTAAGCAGATGTGATATATTCATTGATCTGTAAAGATGCTGATAGAAATTATCCTTACCCTGTCACCCTATCCCCTTTGTTATTTGTAGGATGTCCTGAGATTAGAGCTATTTGCACTAGGGACTAAAATACTAATTACCTTGTGTAATTCCAATTTAGTACTCATTAAAAATCTTCCCTAATCAATTGGACTAACTAGCACCAATAGCATGGGTCATTGAATTTAAACATTACTTCAGTTGTGCCTGCTTCAGCAGCACATATACTAAACATTACTCCAGAATACAATATTTAAAATAATATGGCATTATCAATATTTGGATAATGGAATCTATACTTGAAGAAACAAATCCTAGGAAATGTGTAGACCTAGGAAAGCAATTTCTGATTCTGTTAACCAGAGAAGCATATGGCTACCACATGGCTTACCTTCTGGTCAGTAATACAGCCAGCCACACACACACACACACACACACACACACGCACACACACACAGGGTGTTGCAACTTTTCTGAGAACAAAGAGCATGTTTCGTCATTCTGCCTAATAAACTCATGTTTCCTATCGGTACCAGGGAACGCCACACAAAGCATGTCTTTGAATATCTTTGAATGCCTTCATGCTTAGATTGGTTCCTAAAGGGTTGGGGTTTTCTTGGTATAACATCATTTCCTCAGTGTGTACAATCACAAGGAAATCATGAAAGCTATAATACATTAAATTTAAGATTTTTATTTTCTGGATATGTAGAATTGGAGCAAAATCATATCCTTTTCTTGGGGCCATCTGGTAACCTCACTAAAAAGGAAAAAGTAAATATGTTTCTAGTTGCTTTGAACAAACCCATATGCTGCCAGTCATTACTAAAACTGGCCAATGAGAGAGTTGAATTTCACTAGTGTATTCTGAGATATACTCTGATCATCCTGTAGTTTCTATAGCTAGATTCTGGGCAGATATATTTTCTTTCTTGTATTTTCATTTCATACTTTCCAAAGACGATCTATAATCAATTGATATGTTCTATTTTTCTCTATAATTCACCAATAATAATTTAGCCAAAACAAACAGGAAATTCTCCTGGAAGTCTGATCCCTAATGAATTCTGAAACTAAGCTCAGCATATTAAAGGAAGTAATTAAGAAGGCACCCCATTGTGTTTAGATATGCTGGGTCAGCCAAAACAGGATTTTTCTATTTTTATGAGCTTTTGTCAAATTTAAAGTATGTTACATTTTAAAACAAAAATTTAAAAGAATTTCTCAGTAGCCTTACTACTCTGTAAATATTTTTTAAAATTATTCTTCATGTAATGTAAAGATGACTTTTTGAAACAAATGGCCTAGATGTGCCAATAAAAGTACCTATTCAATTTGCCAAAAAAAAAATACAAGTATTTTCTAGTTAATTGTGTGCACACATTCCATATAACATAGCGGCCACGTACTAACCATTAATTGTGAAGGACTATAGAGGTCATCCGGTTCATCACCTTACTTCAGAAAGGACTGATCCTGTATTACCCCTGGAACATGGTTGGTTAATGTGCTTTTATTGTTTTTTTAAGGTTTTTTTTTTTTTTAGGTTTATTTATTTTTGAGAGAGACAGAGCATGAGCGGGGGAGGGGCAGACAGGGAAACACAGAATCCAAAGCAGGCTATAGACCCTGAGATGTCAGCACAGAGCCCAAGGTGGGGCTTGAACTCAGAACCGCGAGATCATGACCTGAGCCGAAGTTGGACACTTAACCGACAGAGCCACCCAGGCGCTCCAGCTAATGTGCTTTCTTACCTCTTGCTCTTACACTTTGTTTTTTTACATTGCAGTCCTAGTCCTAACCTGCCTTTTCATGGTGCTCATGGTTTGCCAAGCACTGCTGCACTTTTCACACTGGTGCCTCTAACCCTTCTAGCGGCTCCCTTGACTAGCGACCGCCAGACTTTTTCTTTTGTTCTCTTGCCTCTTACTGAACTCAACTCTGACTTTAGATAGACTCTCCTCTCTTTCTTCTCATATTCTCGTGTTCATACTTCCTTCGCACACTTTTTCTTTTTCTACCCTTGTCCCCTATTTGTGTCACTGCATTATCTCCTGCCATTTTTTCCCCCTTCTCCTTCTATCACCTTTTTCTAGCACTTTCACCTATCTTAAAAATCCTTAGCTGGCAGTCTTTGCTGGGTCCTGAGCTCTCAAGGTAAGCAGAGGGAGTGCCTAGAACTCCCAAGCCTGCACCACCCACTTGTTCCCATCCCTGTTGGGGGCAGAAGTCTAATGGGCTCGCAGGCAGCAATTGCAATCATCAGTGCACAGTGCCAGTTTGGTCTGGAGATAATCACTCAGTCAGTTACATTGCCATTCAGATTAGCAGTCTTGTGAGAAATAAAAGCCCGCCCTCTCTGATGAGTGTTTCATGTACATTCTTCCCAGCAAAGATCTTTTAAAGCAGTGTTTAAGAAATGTGAGCTCGCATCAGTCACCTGGAAGGCTTGTTAAAACAGATTGCTGGGGCGCCTGGGTGGTTCAGGCGAAGTCGTCCGACTTCGGCTCAGGTCGTGATCTCGCAGTCCGTGAGTTCGAGCCCCGCGTCGGGGCTCTGTGCTGACAGCTCAGAGCCTGGAGCCTGTTTCAGACTCTGTGTCTCCCTCTCTCTCTCTGACCCTCCCCCGTTCATGCTCTGTCTCTCTCTGTCTCAAAAGTAAATAAACGTTTAAAAAAATTAAAAAAAAAAAACAGATTGCTAAACGCACCCCTTTCTGCAGTGGAAATTGGACATCGGCAGTTCTGGCTGACCGTGCCAACACTGCCTGTCTGCAGGTCACTGGTGGAGTAGCACTACTGCTCAGTTCTTTTCAATTTTCTGATCACGAACTTAAATGATTCTGGCTCATTTCAAGGCCAATTACCTGTATTCTTCTTCCTTTGGAAATGATTTTCAGACAATCCCCGGGGAGTGACTTTCGGTCATGACGTTACGTTCTTACGGCTAAGGAACGCAAATCTCTTCAGCTTTTTACAAAATGTATGCTGTAAATCTGTTATCACTGTTAATTGCCCTCTTCCATTTCTCCTACCGGTTGTCTGTGCCATCCTCGGGTTGCAGATAGGCAAAACAAACTTAATAATCTATACGGTGTTTCACTTGAAAAGAGACTTGTCTAATTTAGACTTTGGTATGTGGATTAACTTCTGGTTTCCGTGTATTTTATTTATTTGTTAATACACATGTATATCGGTGTGTATTTGGCACCTGTGAATAGATGGCACCAACACGTACCGTGCAAAGTGAACTAGGATACAAAAAATTTAACCCATGCATCTAGCACTCAAGTTGCTTTGCAACTCTTTAGGGATATAAAACAAAACAACAATATGACAACAAAACAAACAAAATCCCAGTGAAATAGAACTTTTAGAACTGGAGTGGACCAAATAAACATCAAGCCTTGAGTAGCAAAACAAAATTGAAACAGTAATTCAAGGGGAAATGGTTGAGTCAGTCATGCTTAACTGAAAAAAGGGTGACCCTGATAATGATTGTTCCTTTGAATATCAGTACCCATACAAATATATTTTCTGTCTAGGCCATCACTTGATATATGCCACCTTTTGTAATCATTGGTTGTGTATGTCCTGTCTTCAACTACCATTGATGGCCCTCCAAGACCGAGATGATGTCTCATGCATTTTCATATTACCAACACTTAATATAGCATAAGTATGCGTTTCCAACTTACTGTTGATTAAATAAGGGCAAGTGGACACAGGACATAAGCTGGTTGGCAAATAGAATGGTCATTGAATCAGTTTTGTAAAGCTTACTAGGTAATTTCACATTAACCATATTAAAGATCCTTCTAGGAGGCACCATCTAAGCCCAAGCACAATGTCTTGCGTGTAGAAGGACCTCACTACATCAGCTCATTCAATGGGTATTCCTTATTTAGTAAAAGTCTAACTGACCTACTCAGGGTCTTTTAGCGCTTGTTAATTTACTTTTTCCTCCTGACAACCTAATGATACTGGGCAGGAGGTACAGCACACAATTAAAAAATAATTTACCTAAGGTCACAGTAGTTGAGCCAAGATTCAACCAGGGAGTCTCCCAAGTCTGTGCTTTTGATGACTACACTGTATTATCTTACCTCTCAAAGCATGCCCATCACAGTCTTCATCTCTGCAACAAGGTGACACTCTCCCTTGCGTTATTTCTTTTCGCAGAGTTCGACATTGTTGCTTCCAAGGTATAATGGGATGTGTGGTACGTGTGGGTTTGAGGTTTCACTTTGATCTAGTGCTAGCTAATACACTTAAAGTGATTCAACTTTTAAAAATAGGAGTTAATCTTGGCCAACATTTCATCCTTCTTTGAGCTCCTAAAGGACTTCATATTATTCTCTTGTCCAGGAGAATATTCTCTTGTCTCTTGTCTTCCAGGATTATTATGGAAGACTGGTATACATCCTGCAGGGCAGAAATGTTTGTTCAATAAATCAGGAAATAGATAAAAGAAGTCTGGGGAGAATTCCGGATCCTCCTGAAATTCACGAGCAGACTTTTCTTTTTGAATGTAATCACAGTAATTATAAAAGTATGGTTAATAACTGTTCTTACATAATTTTCCATTTTTTCATTAAGCCCACATTCCACCTGGTTATGTGTATAAGGAAAAATGGGTCAAATTTATATTAACAGTCATTGACTTACGAGGGAAATAGTAACCTAGGGCATGTTCTCTTATTTGAAATTAATCTTTGCTTGAAATTACACATCTAGACATTTCTCTTAAAAATGGCTTTTGAGTAATAATGAATATACTTAATACTATGTAAAATTGGTAACTGAAATTGCACAGTGAAAAAACAAATCAAAGGCTAGTTGTTTCAATTCCTCAAGGTAAAGTTTAAGAGGAAATGAAAATTCTCCCTGATACCAGTCTTCTGATTAACATAATATATGCTACAAAATGAACAGTATATGAAGAAAATGCAAAATTGTTTTAAATCATTGATGGTGAATCTATCTTCTGTCTGTCTTATTGCTATAGCACATATTGAATGTGTAAATTCTCGTATCAGTGCCTATGCAATCAGGATATTCTACTTCCGTAATAATTTTATTTCTTATCCATCCTTGCATAATTACAATTACGTTCATTTTTCCACATTATTATTCAAGAAATTAACAAAAACAATGCTTAAAATATCAGGAAAACATCTTGTTACTAGATGACAGTATCTATACTACATCCAAGCAATTCAGCTGCCTTTCCCTCTTCATTTAATTTCCCCATTTCTGCTTCTCCTTTCACAGATACACACTTTGGTCACAATACTCTGTTTCACACTGTCCTAGACAGTGTTACAGTGTTGATCTTCTCTGAATTACTTCCATGCATGTATACATAAATATTACATATATATATATATATATATATATGTATATATATATACATCTTATATATATCTATCTATATCTATATCTATATCTATATCTATATCTATATCTATATATATATCTTCTGTCCAGTGCTCATTAGGCTTAGAGCGTGGGAAAAATAGAGATATGTACTAGTAGTACATACTATTAATATACATGTTTGTTTGTATACATATCTATATTTTTCCTATATATATGTATATAACAATCCATTAGAACATACTATTAATATATGTGTTGTTTGTATACATATCTATATTTTTCCCATGCTCTAAGCCCAATGAGCACTGGACAGAAGATACAATTCTTATATCTGTCTTGTCATTAGTAAATCTTCCCTGGAAACACTCATGAACTGTCTGTTGAGATATTCTGATTTCAGCATATACTTTGTGGTATATGGTCTGGTCCGTGCTCAAAGGCTAATATTGCTTGAAGGCAAAAAATTTTAGGGGGAAAAGTATGTCTTGTTGGCATCCTCATGACTAACACAATATATGCTGTGGGTAGACTTCCTGCTTTCTACCACCGATTTTGCCTCCTGGCAAACAGTTTTGAATTTTAAGGCTGATAGCAGTATGCCAGTGCCAGTGCTGTAGCAGAGAAACTGGAAAGGTGTTTCTGTACTTTAAAACACAGGTTTCACCGTGGCATAAGGCATCTTCAAACTAATTGTCAATGGAGCAGTGGGGAAAACCAGCTGAGGATTGGTGGAAGCCCATTGCTGATACGAAGGGTATCATTGTCATTGCTGACACTTGGGAGGACAGACCAGTAACTGTAAGGATGGCGGCTGGATGAAACTATGGCTAGACTTTAATCAGAGTGTTAGGAAGAGGGATTGCTCCTATACAGCGCTGGGCGTGCTTGTCCATAAGGACCATACTATACCTATCCTGTAAAATGCTCTTCAGTTAAAGCCGCTATTGTCGAGGACATGCTTTTTACCTTTCATCTGTCAAAGAATGATAGAGACAAATCCAAAGAATACACGGGCCAGTTTGAAGGAGCTTCCACAAGACAAACTTGAAATAATATGACCGTCAAAATAAATAACATATTAAAGGATTATGATCGATGGAATAAAATAAGAATACAGCGAAGTCCAAAATAATGTCAATAAATAGGGGAGAATGGAAAGCTTTTCCTTATGATAGAAATCTAACTTCTTACTGTAGAAAAAATGATGAAAATTGAAAAAAATTACCATTTGGCAGGATTTTGGATTCCTGGACCCCATTTCAATGGGGCAGGATAGGGATGCAGTTTTCCCTTAACACCAACAGTTCTCTGGACACCAACTCCAAATGGATGTCCTACAGTTCAACCTATTCTGACACCATCTACCTCGAGATAGCAACAGCTTGCTGGTCATGGGCTCAGTTCTACAGGACTTTTCTTCTCTACCCCCACTTCAGATGCCAGTCTAAAGCACAGGTTGTTGTTACCTGTACTTCTGGCTGCCTGGTTATAAATCAGAGGTTCCCATTATTCCCTCCTTGGGTTTGATGAATTTGCTAGAGCGGCTCACAGAACTCAGGAAACCCCATTTATTCACCAGATTGTCTATCTGTTATAAAAAGATACAACTCAAGAACAGCCAGGTAGAAGAGAGGCATGGGACAAGGTATGTGGGAAGGGGCACGGAGCTTCTCTGCTACATCTCCCTACATGGCAGTCTCCCTACATCTCTATGTGTTCATTAACTTAGAAGCTCTATGAACCTTGTCCTTACGGAGGCTTCACGGCATAAGCATGGTTGATTTTTTTTTTTTTTAATTTTTAACGTTTATTTATTTATTTATTTATTTTTAATTGTTTTTTTTTTAACGTTTATTTATTTTTGAGACAGAGAGAGACAGAGCATGAATGGGGGAGGGTCAGAGAGAGGGAGACACAGAATCTGAAACAGGCTCCAGGCTCTGAGCTGTCAGCACAGAGCCCGACGCGGGACTCGAACTCACGGACCGCGAGATCATGACCTGAGCCGAAGTCGGTCACTTAACCGACTGAGCCACCCAGGTGCCCCTAACGTTTATTTATTTATGAGACAGAGAGAGACAGAGCATGAACAGGGGAGGGTCAGAGAGAGGGAGACACAGAATCTGAAACAGGCTCCAGGCTCTGAGCTGTCAGCACAGAGCCCGACGTGAGGCTCGACCTCACGGACTGAGAGATCATGACCTGAGCCGAAGTCGGCCGCCCAACCGACTGAGCCACCCAGGCGCCCCAAGCAAGGTTGATTAAATCACTGGTTTTGGGTGACTGATTTAATCTCCAGCCCCTCCCTCCTCAGCGGAGGTCAGGGGGGTAGGACTGATAATTCCAACCCTCTAATTACATGGTTTGTTTCTCTGGTGACAACCCCTGTCCTTAGGTGGTCTAGGGGCATTGCAAAAGTCACCTCATTAAAATAACAAAAGATACCTGTATTGCCCTCCTGGCTTAAGAAATTCCCCAAGGTTTTAGGAGTTTTGTGTCAGAAATGGGAGGAAGACCACATATATTTCTTATTAGAAATCACAACCATCTTAGTAATAACTGATTCAGGCAAGAATCATCCGTGGATGCTAAAACTGGTAGAAAGGTAGCTATTACCAGGATATGTAAGTAGTCTCAACTGAGCAATGTTATCACTAGCATCGGTTCTAAGCATCTAAGCATCAGGCTAAGACCACCAGGAACACACCTGTAGTCGAGCAAGCTGGGATTATTGTTGCAGTAAGGAACAACGCACACCATGAGAAACCATGGGACGGTTCAGTGAAAGGAAGTTAGAAGGGACTTACAGGATTTGGGGGTGGTTAGGTAACTCTGGAGAGCGGTAAAGAAAATGGTTCTGAATTGGAAGCTGTCAGGAAGTATGGGTAATTCTATCATTGGGTATCTCAGGAAATCATATACAGAAGGAAGGAAGACTAGACTGAAGCTAGAGCCATAATTGGCAAAGCAGCCACAGGCATACATATTACCCAAGATAGAGGGAGGTTTGGCCATTAGTGCAATGATGACAGTGTTCATTGTTTTGTCTGTGTTCAGACATGATAATGGAGGGGTCTTGTCACAAGGTCCCAGAGTGGCCTTGACTAATATTGATATTCTGGGAAACAGTTTCTGTTCAACACAAGAGCATCGAGGCCCAGCTCTGAGTGCCAGTGCATCTCCTAGCAACACCAAGGCCTAGATGGTGGCATTCTCAGACAGCAGAAGTCAGGGACTGCTTTTCTTTTTCTCACTAGTAACCCATTAAACAGAACCAACCAAATCAACATCACGTGCCTACTGATACGAAAAGGAAAACAACATCACTCTTGGGGCATTCCTGCCAAAAATACATACCTGAACCTAATCAGGGGGAATATCAAACACAAACTGATTGATAGGCTACAAAAGAGCAGGCCTGCATTCCCCAAAAATGTCAATATCATGAAAGAGATTGAGAAATCGCTCTAGATTAGAGATGAGCCAAACATACCAGACTGCAATCTATGAATTGGAATTTTCTTTTGCTATAGCAGACATTACTGGGATAATTGGCAAATCCTAAATAAATCTGGAGTTTAGATGATTGTAGCAGCATTAATTTTCTGATTTTGATAATGATACTGTGATATTTAGGACTCTTTTAGGAAGCACATTGAAGAATTTAGGGGTAAAAGGGCATCATACCTACAAATTATTCTCAAATAGTTCAGAAAAAAATGTGTGTGTGTGTGTGTGTGTGTGTGTGTGTGCGCAAAGAGAGAGAAAGGATAAAGTAAAATTTGGAAAATCTGGGAGAAGAATACATGGGAATTCTTTATATAACTTTTGCAACTATTTGTAATTATATCAGAAGTTAAAGAAAAAATGCCTTCCCCTTCCCATTTACCAGTGCTTTTCTTTTTTGAGTAAATGTTATCTTGGTTGATGGGGGATTCAGCCTTGGTGTTTTGGTCACCACATTCTTGAGTGAAATATCTATTATATGCATATTTACATCTAAATCTCCTTTCTTAATTTTTTATGGCTATTATAAGACAGACAGGGGGTTTCCTTGGGGGGGTAGCTAATTCCTTTAGCAGTCCTTACATTTGGTAAAATGTATTATAATTCATCTTTTCTTAATTCCACAGATATGAATTGCTAGGAACATATGCATTCAACTTTATTTTGAAAAATTGTCTTGGCGGTGGAAGCACCGCCTCATTGAGAAGTGATCCACGGGTAAGCATCTAAACATTGCATGTTTTCTCTTTTGTGTCTTTCTTCCATGTGCTGTTGACATTAGCCTGTATCAACAATATTCTATAAAACATAGCATATACACTAATACTACAGGGCTTTCAGTTTGGAATGAGGAAGAAAATAGGAGTGAAGTCTTCTTGGATAACTTAGTGAAAAAGTTATCTTCATTATGAGTGTTGCTTAGAAAACTATCTCAAGATTTAAGAAAAGAGTTCATTTAGACTTAATCTTGAAGCTAAAGAGTATTTGGTCTTCCATAGATTAAGGAGAGCCATTATTTGAGGTAAAGAAAAGTATTATTTTATTATCATTGTCGAGAACAAGCTGAAGCCACCCACATACCATGGAACTGTGTTGAAATATGCCTGGGTCATCCTAAGAAGGAGCTAAAGTCAGTTAACTTAAGCTCAGTCCAATGTATCACTTAGCCTTAAAATTTTCCTATTACTTTGTAATGTTGCTATGTTTAGATCTTCTTAATAATTGACACTAGTGGTGTCTCTGTAATTTTGAGTAAAAGCGTTGTTACAATATCTCATTCAGTGGGAGTTTCTCATAGGTTCTCACATGTGAATATATATATATATATGTATATATGTATATATATATGTATATATATGTATATATGTATGTATATGTATATATATGTATATATATGTATATATATGTGTGTGTGTATATATATATATATATATATATATATATATATATATATATATGTATGAGTTGCCTTACTGAGGACTCCACCGTATCAACCTCACTCAGCATCATTACTTTTGTCAATAACCTGAGATTTGGCACAACTGTTTATTGATTGATTGATTTTTAATTAGAGCACAGGAGTAGGGGGAGAGTGGCAGAGGGATTGAGAGAGAGAGAGAGAGAGAGAGAGAGAGAGAGAGAGAGAGGGGGAGAGTGGCAGAGGGATTGAGAGAGAGAGAGAGAGAGAGAGAGAGAGAGAGAGAGAGAGAATCTCAAGCAGGCTCCATGCACAGTGCAGAGCCCAACTCGGGGCTTGATCCCACAACCCTGGGAACATGACCTGAGCCAAAATCATGCATCTGACTGAGCCACCCAGGCACCTCTTTCTTTTCAATTTTTTTCTTTTTTGGTTTTTGTTTTTGTTTTGAGAGGGAGAGATCAGCTTTGGTAAAGGCAGTTCTCAAGATGTGAAGGCCACTTGCCTGAAAATCACCTGCGGTGCTTGTTAGAATGAAGATTCCTGCCTCCACCTCAAACCTATTCATTTGGAGGCTCTTGATGGGAGGCTCTGAAGCTATAAATAGGGACCTTGAAGTTCATTCAGAAAGATGACTCTTTGCCTAAGGTAATACAGTCTTAAACACAGAACTAATTTTGAAATATTAACCAATGGATTTAAGGTTCTTAATTAATTAATAAGTATAACTTCATAAATAAAATGGTAAATATAATTATTAGATAAAATTTAAGTGGGAGTTTTAGTTAATGCCCACTGTGAACTCAGAACATTTATGAATACTTAAGTTTTAATCAAGGATGATGGATTTCTAGATAATGTTGCCAAAATGAGTTTTTTTAAGTCACATTTGTGGTCAGTAATCTTGGCAATAAACTTTTTTTACAATATCAATAATTATTCTTTCTTATTTATTCTTCCTGAATTTGGCATTCTGAAAAAAGAACAATTGATAGATATTCTACATTGAAGGTTTAAATATGTAGAGAAAAATCTTCAAGATTTCTTCCATTTAATCTATACAGCAAAATACTTGGTTAAATTATACTCACTTTTTAAAAAAAGACGAAAGGCAGAAATTGTTATTTGAAAACCAAATGGTACAGCCATAAAGGACATTCAGTAGTCCCCCCTCATCTTCAGGGGATAGTTCCCAGTCCCCAAGTTTGCAGATAGTTCTGTGAAAACACAGATACTACCAAACCCTATATATACTATGTTTTTTTCCCATACATGTATACCTATGATAATGTTTCATTTATAAATAAGGCACAGTAAGAGATTAACAATAATAACTAATGATAGAACAATAACAATGTACTATAATAAAACTTATGTGAATGTGATCTTTCCCTCTCAAAATACCTTATTGTACTGCCCTCACCCTTCTTCTTGCGATGATGTGAGATGATAAAATGCCTGCATGCCTACATGATGAGATGCAGTGAGTTGGAAGATACAGACATTGTGACGTAGTGTTAGGCTACTATTAACCATCTGAGGACATGTCAGAAGGAGGATCATCTGCTTCCAGGCTGTGGCTGACTATGAATAACTGAAACCAAATGAAGCAAAGCTCGGATAAGGGGGTGGGTACGGGATAAAAAAAAAAAAATCTGGTCCCTTTCATCAAAAGTAAAGACAAAGGCTGGGAGATCCATAATTTAAGGAAACAAAAAAGAGTTTAGACTGTCATATTTGACTTGGCAGTGAGGTGTACAGGATGATTACCTCTAGTTATTGCTTAATTGAATTCCAGAAAGTTCAGGAGGTGAAAAGACAATGAGGGTCACCAGCAGGGAAGGTAATGGATACTGTCACCCCTTCTGTAGATGAACGGACAGGACATGAAGAGTTGAACCAATTTACTATAGGTTCGAGCATCCAATGCTTGATTTCATCTCAGGTCATGATCTTGCAGTCCAGTAGGTTCAAGCTCTGCATAGAACCTACTTGGAAATCTCTCTCCCTCTCTCTCTGCCCCTCCCCCTGCTCTCTCTCTCTCAAAATAAATAAATAAGCTTTAAAAAAAAGTTATTGAATTTATTTTATTTTTTTAATTAATTCTGTGTGATTCAAATTCAGTTCCACTCACACGCTTTTTTTTTTTTCCTAAGTAATCTCTACACCCAGTGTGGGGCTTGAACGCACGACCCCAAGATCAAGAGTCGCATACTCTGACTGAGCCAGCCAGGTGCACCCCCCACTCATGTGCTGTCCGTGTAAAGAATGGGTGTGAATAAAATGCAAATAATCCGACTTAATGGGATGTCCTAGCAGAGGGCAACCAGGATAAAAAATCAGTGAACTTAATTCAAACATAAAGGTCCGTACCTACAGAGAACACTGGCAGCCTGGTGCTTAAAGAGAGAGCTATCCACTTGGACTTCTTCCAGTTAAGAAATTTGAGACAATGTAAAATCAAATTTCCCTTTTTTTTTTAGTGTTGCTTAAAGTATTTAGTTATGAATCAGCTTTAGCTGAATCACACTGAATTTTGTTTTAGTGTGGAGTGGGTTAAGAGTATGTGTAATTACAAATATACCAGAATGGTACACTTACCTCCCTTCAAATTAAGTTTAGAAATGAAAGAGATGTTATTCTTTTCAAAAACATAGCAATAATATATATTGCTACAAAATATTGATGAAACAGTGTGTTTATATCATTTAAAGTTTCGGTATGATTGAACATGTGTAATCAAAGGAGCCACTGATTGCCAGGACCAACTGCTTCTAAACTTTTGCCCCATTTTTCCTGTTCTTCTTGTGTAATTACTACTTCACTAGAGTATGAGTGATTTCTTTCTCTCTCTTTTTTTTAATTCAATGAGGCACTGCATTGTTTAAACAGTTAAATAGTGAATCCTATTAAGATTTTCTAAGTACCAGACAATAATTCATCTTCTGTTTCCGGTAATTGCTCACTGTGAAAATTCACCAAGAACCACAGTTAAGACTCTCTGAAGGGCCTGAGTAATTTGATTTTCATAGGCCCCAGGACCATTCACACTTGGAGGGTTTAGAGAACATGTCATTCTAATCCAGCTCACGACACTTCACAGATGAGGCCTCCTAGGCCCCAGGAGTCTCCGAGATCTCACACACCATCAGAGAGGAGTATCTGAAGCTAGCCTGATACTAAGAAAGTTCTGCATTCAATTACCTGTCATTATATCCTTAGAATGTCTAGCATTTACAAAGGATTTTTGAAATATAGTGAATAGGATGGCATTGATCCCCAATCAATTATTATTATTGTTATAATTGCCAATGCTGTCCTGCTTGGGGAACAGCAATACCTCATTTCTTCCTCTATCATGGGTACGATTACAGTGGTGGCATTTCAAATATGTGGCCTTTCAAATATGTAGCGCAAGGCTATTGTTACATGTGCTTTTGTTAACAAACCTGGGTTACCAAATACACATATTTACTATTGCCTTACAATGATAAGTTAGAATAAAAAGGAAATAAGATGAATTTATTAAGAAGTAATGTGACTTGCCATTTATTATTTGTATTTAAAAATTTTTTTTTTCAACATTTTTTATTTATTTTTGGGACAGAGAAAGACAGAGCATGAACGGGGGAGGGGCAGAGAGAGAGGGAGACACAGAATCGGAAACAGGCTCCAGGCTCCGAGCCATCAGCCCAGAGCCCGACGCGGGGCTCGAACTCACGGACCGCGAGATCGTGACCTGGCTGAAGTCGGACGCTTAACCGACTGCGCCACCCAGGTGTCCCTATTATTTGTATTTTAAAACGCAATATGCTTTACATGTCGTGGGGCATCTCGAAATTCTTAGTCATTCCTCAGTATGTCATTTTATCATTTCAAGCATGGACGTTTGGGGGGTTTGTATGTTTTGAGAGGCATCTTAAAACAAAAGACTGGTCTTTACCTTTGTTTTTACGGATTATAAAGGACTTCACTGGTGGTGAGCAGCTGGAGGAGCAGAGCTCTGCCGAAGCTTCCAAATCTCCCAAGTGTGATTCGTTCCCTCTCTGCCCGCTGCCTATTGACTGTGCCTCTGTGGGCGCACTGAACGCCCCAGCTCTAAACGTGCCTGCTTTCTGCTCCCCACTGTGGCTCTGGGCCGAGTCCTTAGCAGGGGTCTACGAGTAAAAGCATGTCCTTTGTCTATACCGCTTTCTTGGGTGACTGTGGTATCAAAGCAGAAAGGAAAAGCACCTCTGTCCTTGTTTCTCTGAAGAATAACACATACGATATTACCAATGATGCATTGTGTTATGAATCTCCATGCAGTGATACAGTACATTCAGTACATTTGATTGTGTTTAATCCTCTAAACATTCCTTTGAAATATTCCCGTTTCAGAAAGATGAAATCGAGGCTCAGAGGTGGCAAGTGACTTGTCTGAGTTCATTTAGCTGTGAATGGCACCACACGACCTTAAACTCAGGATTTTTGCCTCCTTCCTCTATGTCCCAGCTGCCTCAACCTGTTGTTAATTTATGTGAAGCCTGGATTTACTTTGGTCGTGATTCTTCATGATATTAAATGCACATTCTTTGGTTTTGCTCAATGTTATTTTATGGTTAGCACAACAAACAAACAAACAAACAAAACCCCTAAATCCTGTCTGGCTGGAACTGCAACCTTTCATCTTTGTAAGGACAATAGGCAGGATTGAGGCCCTCATAATAAAGTGCTAGCCAGCCAGGAAGGAAGCTGGGGAAGTCTTCCTCCCAGGAGGTAATTGATTCCTAACACCCTAGGTAGCACTGAGTTTGAAGGCTCCATGAAAAGGTGTCTGCTGTTTTCTTCTGCTTCCAGGGGGATGTGCACAGAGCCTTTATTCTCCCCACTCCCTTAGAGTTAGCCAGTGAGGGCCTCTGTGTCCACTGGGCCAGACCTGAGCATATGTAAATGAACTGAAGGCAGAGAAAAACAAATGTTATTACCTATGTGCCCCCAAATGTAATAACCTTAAAAATGTAAGAACAACAACAAACTAATTCTAAAGGAGGACAATAATTTTAAAACAGGAAGTTTAGGGGCACCTGGGTGGCTTAGTCAGTCAAGCCTCCAACTTTGTCTCGGGTCATGACCTTGTGGTCCCTGAGTTCCAGCCCCTTGTCGGGCTCTGTGCTGACAGCTCAGAGCCTGGAGCCTGCTTTGAATTCTGTGACTCCCTCTCTCTCTGCCCCTCCCCTGCTCATGCTCTGTCTGTCTGTCTCTCTCTCAAAAATAAACATTAAAAAATAAAATAAATCTTAAAAAAATAAAACACGAAGTTTAGAAAACCAAATTTATCAGACTTAGAGGCCAGGGGAAAGAAGGTGTAAGAAGTAGGAAGTCTGGGATGACCTAGGTTTTGCTTCTGACTCTGTGCCCTTGGGCAAGACATCAAACACCCATGTCTAAGGAAGGTATGGGACTTCGTGGCCACTCAAGTGCTGGGGCCTTCCTCGTGAGAGAATACTGGTAACCAGAACCTTAATCAGATCTTTCTCACTATTGCAGTAAAATAGCTGATGCTAAAATTAGACCCCATGGCACTAGAGAAGCAGGGAAATGAATTCAAATTCAAAAGAAAAGGTGTGAGATCTAAGTTTAGGGTTAGGTATTTCATTCAGCTGAGCACAGCACCTGACATATAGCAGGCATTTAATAAGGGAATGGATGACAGGTGGATGGACGGATGGAAGGTCAGTCCTTCCCTGGTGGTGATGGACCTGGGGACAGAGAAACCTGTAGTCGAGTCCTGATCCACATCAACACAGTGAAGGAGGCAAAAGTATAGGCCTTAATGTCTTCCTATGTAAAATAAAACCGAGATGGCACTTCACAAGGTAATGAGGATTAAGTGAGAAAATGCTTAGTTCAGGTCCTAGTACGTAGGAAGCACACAATTTTGTGATCAGATCCTCTAAGGACTTCTCTGAGGAACAAAAAGGCTCCAGGGGCAAGAAGTGTGCAGGTCGGAAATCTGTTAGCCTTCCAGGCTTCCGCTGGACTCTGTACCTTGTCTCTGAGAGTGAGACCTCTTTCTCCTGGGACCCACAATGAGATCAAGGACTCTAAGATGAGGCCCAGAAGTTAAGTGGGCTCTGTGAGCCCCAATTTCAGCCTCCTTTGCACAGAAAACCAGCAGAGTCTTGGTCTGTGCAGCTGGGAGAAATGGACCTAGGCCTGAGCACTGCGTGTGGGGCTGCTGTCAATGTCCTTTCTGCAGGAGGATGGGGAAGCAGTGTCTGAGGTGAGGCTCAGTTGACCTTCCAGTGAAGTCTATGTGTTGACCAGGAAAGCCTCAGCTCTTTCAGAATTCCTAGGCCAGACCTGGCAACACATTTGCATGCATTTAAGATATCTCATGGAGACTTGTTGAATGTAGCTGACTTTCATAAAATCTGGAAAACAAGAGGTCTTTCCAGCAACCCATGGGGATGTTCCTCGCTCTAAATGAACAGTTTCTGGTTTAGGAAGGAGAACTTCCTAATGTTAGATTTCTCTTGGGCCTTTCCTTCTAAGAGCAGTTTTTCCCCCATAGTTCAGCTAAAACTGATGCAGGCAGAAGAGTATTAGTGGGAGTGTACCTATTAGCATACAACCATATATTTATTGGTTATGTGCCTCTAGGAAGCAATCAAAAAACTGGCTGCTCAGCCACAAAAATATATACAACTCAGAGAAGGGTGAGGGTTGCCTTTTGTAAGGTGTGGTCACCATAGGGAGGTCATATCCATTGGGCCAACAAGAGCTCATTTTAGGACGCTGTGTTTTTTCAGTTGAGAAGCAGCCTAATCTTCCCTAACCATTCCCAGTTTAAGAGGTCTGAGAAGACTTCAGATGTAAGACAAAGGAAAATGTTCTACAGTCTCCTCGGGGTTACCCAAGGCCGAATTCCCGCAGGCGGGGCAGGGGAAACGCAAATCAGCGTGGCACTCTCTTTCACAAAACCTCCAGGGGGGATGAAGCCATTGAAGGTCTAGGGGTGATTTCTCCTTAATACATTTTTGCTCTTAAAGAATATTCTGTGGAGCCGTCAAACAGTTTTCCATACTTCTGTCTCTGCAGATTCCCCAGGTGGAGACGGTCGTAGGCCTTAATAAGCCGTATTAGTGACCACCAGAGACGGAAATCGCTAATTACGAAGTCCCCTTTGATCTCCCCCAGCCGTTTGGTTCCCGACACTGGAGGTTCAGGCATCTATTCTTTCTTAGAACTGGATGCGACTAGCGAGCCTTAGAGTCCGACCTCGGGTCTGCAGTTTAACTTAGGCGCCGAGGTCTGGATCAGATTTTTAAAAATTTCCAGACTGCCCAGATTTTAAAACCAGCCACAGAGCTGGTGTGCGGCTGGAAGCTAACCAACGCCCAAGTGTCTGATTAATTTCAGTAAGTACCTCCGCGCTTTAAATTTTGGGGGCAGAGTGGGGAAATAAATTATTTAAAATTTCCAATGCACTGCCTTTCTCCCCTTCTCCATCTTCTGCTTTCAATTCGCTTGTGGGAAATGGAGTTTTCTCCTCTATGCTGGGACTGTAATGTGATTCGGGATCACTTGTGAAATGAACAGAAGTCACTACCGGCAAACGGGACCACTGGGGCAGAACGCTGACGGCAGGCCGGAGGTGAGAGCAAAGGCTGGGCCTCCGAGGATAATTAGAAGCCAGCCTCCTCCCCGCCTGGTCTCCGTGGCCCCCCTTCATCTTCCAGGTAAGATGAATGGCCCTTCATCCATCATCCACAGCCCAGCCACCTCCCCCAGGCAAGCGGAGAATCTGCTACCCTAAGAAACCTATTAGCCCCGAATTGGGCAGCTTTGTGGAGCCAACCGAGTCTCTCTATTGTGGCCTTTGTCTGCGGAATTTAAGCATTTACATGACGCATTAGCACGGAACTCCGCGCAGGGTCGGAAGACCGCGTGCCAAACCTGGCGCGGACCGCGAGTTAGCAGCTCCCTCACCCGGCTGCTCCCGGGGACCACCCTCGCCGTTGCGCCTGGGTCACGCTGTAGGCGCTCTGGCAAGGAACGCCGTACCACATCCTTCCTTGGCCACCTCCGGGCGGCTGCGCTTTGAAAGAAAGCGGCAACGTTCTGGTGGGTGAACCCGAGCTGGGTCCATCTGAGCCTGAAGCCAGAGAAATAAACTTGACTTTAATCCGGTTCTCCAGGCGGTCGTTGGGGGCTTCGCCGTTTTTCAGCTTACCGTTCGGAGCCGTGCGCTCAACGGTCACTGGTGCTTCCGAATGCAGAGGCTTCTTGGGTTCTATTCGCCAGCTTGCGGGACCTGGACGCCGACCCGCGCGCCAGCTGAAAGCAAAAAGGATCGGAGCAAAAAGCGTTTAAAGGGGAGAACGATCCGCGGCGCGTGGGACTACGGCTCTAGGGAATTTAGGAAGGAATCCGCAAGCTTTGGAGGCACGCACTCTTCGCAGAGTAAATGCAAACATTTTAGTAAGGTAAGGTCTCTGGGTATCCAATCCTTTAGAGGGAGGTGGTTCGGCTCAGAAATCTCGAGGGAGGGGGCTTTTGCACCGAAAACGTTCCCGAAACTCCCAGAATGCACCCCAGTTCAGACAGGTGCAGGAACTTTTTGTGTGGCCACGCCTCGTTCACTACTTCAAACGGCGGCCCAGCGGACGGAAGTGCTTAGGTCGCGAGCACCAGAGGGAACCTGCGTCTGGAAGGGGCTCTCGAGAAAGAACCCCGGACCTGGGGGGCCCCAGACGCGTTCCAAACACCCCGCAGGCCCGCGCGCCCCTCGCCGCGAGCGGCGCTTGTAGCCGGTGCCCAATCAGCGCTCTTGCCGGGTCTGTGACGGCGTTCATCCCCGCCCCGCTGCCTGGAATAAAAGGCCTCGGAGAAGGCTCCAGGCTAGAGCTCCGTGACCTGCCCTGTGTCCCGGCGCGGCTCCCAGGTGCGTTTGGTAGCTTGTTGCTCACAGCGCCCGTCCCACTGACCCCGCGGTCAGCCGCCGTCGGGTCCTCATTCTCCTCAGTCCCCAGTGCGAGGCGGCCGAACCAATTTCCAGGCTTTCTCCCCTTTCCTTTTTGCTCCCCCTTCCTCCGCGGCAGCTGCAGTCCCCCGCGGCACTGGGCCGCTGGCCTGCAGGTGAGCAGCAGCGCCCCTGTCCGGCGAGCTCGCCTAGCCCTGCCGGTGCCGGAGCGGCGGCGGTCGCCCCTGCTTCGGCCCACCCCACCCCCAGCACTCCCTTTTCCCTGCAGGATGAAGAACCCAATGCTGGAGGCACTGTCCCTATTGCTGGAGAAGCTGCTCCTCATCTCCAACTTCAAGCTCTTCAGTTCCGGGGCCCAGAGCGAAAACAAGGCGAGGAACAGTTTCTATGAGATCAGCCGTTTCCTGCGCGGCGACGTGCTGGAGGTGCCGCGGACCCACCTGACCCACTACGGCATCTACCTGGGCGACAACCGTGTCGCCCACATGATGCCCGACATCCTCTTGGCCCTGACCGACGACAAGCGGCTCACCCAGAAGGTGGTCTCCAACAAGCGTCTCATCCTGGGCGTCATCGGCAGGGTGGCCAGCGTCCGCGTGGACACAGTGGAGGACTTCGCCTACGGAGCCGATATCCTGGTCAATCACCTGGACAAGTCCCTCAAGAGGAAGGCGCTGCTCAACGAAGAGGTGGCGCAGAGAGCGGAGAAGCTGCTGGGCTTGACTTCCTACAGCCTCCTGTGGAACAACTGTGAGCACTTCGTGACCTACTGCAGATTCGGCACACCGATCAGCCCTCAGGCTGACAAGGTACACGTGTGACTTGCCTGTGGGCTCAGTGGGGACGCCCTTTCCTATCCCTGACTTTTTTCCATACCCTGGGATCAGGGATTGAGTTCTAGAATGAGTAACGACCTCTTCGGTGTCCCTACGGGAGGCCAAGTAAATAAATAGAGCTGTCGCTTGCAAGATAACCTCGAAACGCGCGGTTAAAAAGTGTGGCAATGCGGTACCGCTGCCAGCGATTCCAAGAGATCTACCCAGCTACTGCTGCAGAGGTCGCCAGGGTGTCCACCCAGCTAGTCGAAATGATAGAAGAACGGGTGGGGGTGGGGGTCAACAGAAAATCTGTCGCCGTGTGCTTACAGATTTCCCCAAGAATTGCAATAGGAAAAAAGGCGTTCAGAGTTTGTAATTAATCTGTAACCCTGTGTGCAAATTGTGCCTTTAAAATTAAGCAAGCTATGCAGGTTTTTCCGTCTGTAAAATGCAGAGAGTGAATTCCCTTTGCTTAATATAAACTATCAAATTTCCCAGTGAGAAGACGTCCGTGGTAGATCCCTTACTCCTGCGTCTGGCTTCACAGAAGTCATTTCCTTGGTATTCTGAATTCTTTCCTTGAAGGCTTTAATCCCCTTGTAGACTTCCTCATTGTTAAGCATCCTTTAAGGATTAGTTCCGAAGGTGGGTTAGATTGTTTATGGGTTCCCCAGAGAGCAAAACAATTGGTTTTCTAGAAGATTCATTAAATGTTGTAATTTTTATGGGTGCTTTTAAAAAAACAGTATTAGCATTCAAGATGATTGAATCCGTCACAGAGCCAAAGGAGGGAAAATGGATTTTTTTCTTTCGTTTGGAAACCTAATTTAAAGGTAGTTAACATTTTAAACTTGCAACTTCATTCGCAATTAGAAGTTTTCTCAGCCTTCACTGTAGTTGTTAAAGAGGTTATTGTTAATGTTCGCTCTTAATGGAAACCTGGGCTATCATGTAATGAGCTTCATATTTTAGTCTTCGTGTCTAGATATTTTTCAGACCAAGAGAATGAGTCCATGCAACCACTTTTGTTCTGCTCCACATCTTGATTAATTTTTTGACCTATATGGGAAAAACCTTTCTCTCCTCTGTGGCAGAGCATAAAAGTACCATGCTTTTTATACACCGGAATATGAAACCCTAGTAGATTATTTATTGAACCACAAAAGACTCAATCTAAGAATTGTTTTCTAAGTTAAATAAAAATGTAGTTAGAGCACTGTTCGATGATTTAAGAAACACAACTCCAGTCCAGGCCTGGTTGGAAATGAACTCCACGACATTTACAAACACTGGCTCCAAAAGTGTACAAAAGGAAACGCGTCAGATTTACTTAGGAACCAAGCAAGTTATTTCTCTAAAGGAAAACAGTATTTCTATCCAGTAATTAGGAGTTACCCTTTCATGGAACACATAGGGCACTGTATTGCATACTTCTACAAAAAAAAACCCAGTACAAGTGTTTTTTTTAAGGTAGTAAAATATTTAATCTGCATAAATAACTAGTTGGAGTAGTTTTTCATCTTTGGAAACTTTGTAAGGTTTTACAGAAGTGGAGAAGTGTTTTAATTGCCATTGCCGCATAGCACCTCTTGTGAAACTGAGTTTTTGTCTTCACTTTGAATGGTGTAACAAACAATTTGGCCAGAGTAGATTTCCCGGGAAATAAAATTTCCATCCCAAATTTTCCAATTCTAAGAACCGGTTTTTGGACATGTCTTGCTTGAGAGAAGAAGATCATTCACACTGAAGGAGGACTAATTTCTACTTTTCAGAATGTAAGGAATTACTTGGTCTGGGGTCTGCTTGTTGAGTTCTTTAATTACATACACTAGTATAAGCGTAACACAGAGTTACAAGTTGTCTCTTAAATTTGAGTTTATAAACACTCTGAATAGCACTTTCCCTCATGAAAAGCCCTGAAACTAATTTGAAAATAAATTGGAAGAACATAATTTGCTTTTTTGTAGTGAAGTTCTTTTTAACAAGTTTAGAAATCCTAAAACTAAAGGGAGTTTTATATTACTGTTAACAATTTCAGTGTTTTGTAAACTATAAAGCCCTTTAATTACTATTACTATGCCTTACGCTTTTTCAACTCTTTTTTTTATGTTGCTGGTACTGCTTTTCATTGCCAAAAAATGAATGCAAATACTCCTTTTAATTTCCGGGGACTCAGTGCTCAAAAAGTGCCCCTACAAGTTTCTTAACACCTTCTAGGAATGCAGGACATTCCCTCCTGTTGAGCACCACCAGAGATGCCTCCTAGGCTCATGGCCAAGTGAACACGACCAGGACATTAGAAATATGATGCTCCTTGAGAAAATCTGCTTTTGCGGGAAGGAGTCACAATGATTCTCTGTTTTTCGTAATTAAAAATTATTAGGGAAAAGATAAAAAGAAGCTTAACTGTATGAAGACAGCTTACTCTTTTACCCAAATGCATATTCTCCCATTATCTGTCAAGCCCTTTTTCTCATTGTCCCGAAAACTTCATTTAGTTTGATCCTCACTTTATGATTGTGTATTTGGGACTTGATGTTTTGTTCCATAAAAGGAGACAAATCATCCGTTTGACACGTAAGGAAAACAACATTGGGATAGCTGACAGGAAGTTTTGTATTTGTCTAGCAATTGTATAAAAGTATGGATAGAGACAACCTTATGGTCAAGATAGCATGTTAAAATATGTTGGTGTGTATACTCTGTCCATTAAGAATTTAGAAACCTAGGGGTGGCTGGGTGGCTCAGTGGGTTACACGTCCAACTTCAGCTCAGGTCATGATATTACGGTTCATGGGTTCGAGCCCTGCCTCGGGCTCTGTGCTGACAGCTCAGAGCCCGGAGCCTGCTTCAGATTCTGTGTCTCCCTCTCTGTTTGCCCCTCTCCCACTCATGCTCTGTCTCTCTCTCCTTCAAAAATAAAGAAACATTAAAAAAATAATAAAAAGAGAATTTAGAAACCTAGCTTTAAAATAAAAAGACATTGGGGTGCCTGGGTGGCTCAGTTGGTTGAGCATGTTGAGCCTCTGACTCTTGATTTTGGCTCAGGTCATGATCACAGAGTCGCGGGACCAGGTCCCAGGTCTGGCTGCGCGGTGCTCATAGACTCTGCTTAAGATTAGCTCTCTCTCTCTGCCTCCCACCCCCTTCTCTCTCTCTCTTACAAAAAAAAAAAAAAAAAAAAAAAAAAAAAAGAATTTAGAATTGCTAAATCTATCCAGGACTGTATAGTAGGAGACCCTCAAAGCATATACAATGTCATGTCTAGAAAAGGAGCTTAAGATCAGTATGAGTAGCAAAAGTCATATGTAAAAATTGAACAATTCATTGCTAAATTTTGCCGACAGGGATGAGGTAGAGAGAATTGTCAACACATGTAGCAGTAATAATAATTACTGTAAGGCCTTACATTTATGCAGCATATAGAAGAATACAGAGTACTTTTGCATTAAAAACCTCATTTGAGGGGCACCTGGGTGGCTCAGTGGGTTGAGCGTCCGATTTCAGCTCAGGTCACGATCTCGCAGTCCGTGAGTTCGAGCCCCGCGTCGGGCTCTGAGCTGATGGCTCAGAGCCTGGAGCCTGCTTCCGATTCTGTCTCCCTCTCTGTGCCTCCCCCGTTCATGCTCTGTCTCTCTCTGTCTCAAAAATAAATAAATGTTTAAAAAAAATTAAAAAAAACAAAACAAAAACAAACAAACAAAAAAACCTCATTTGAGCCTCACAACAACCTCAGTATTCCCATGGAGGAGAAGAGGGTAGTCTGGACAAGTTCAATGATTTACATGAGATTTACTCGAGCTAAAAGAGGTGAGCCAGAACTGAAGCATAAGCCATCACTTCTGTATAAAATTAGTTTTTATATTTATATATGAGAAGAATGCCTTCCTCAGGGCTATGGATCATATTTATCTTTATCTCCAGCAGCCAATTTTATGCCCCATAATTGACTGAATTTAATTTATTCAGGTAATGGGACATGACAAAAAAATTAGACTTTCTATGTCTTTAGATTCTGAGACATATAAAGAAAGTTATCATTGGTATCATCAAATTTTCAAATGAGTTGTAGGAACTGAATTCACCAATAATAGGCTAAATTCTGTTATTCAAGGTTAGAGATTCTTTTGCCTATATAATTTTAGAATATGTTATTGTTACTGACAAGCAGCATAAAGTTTTCACCTTTAATCCCGAATAACTTTTATGTGGTTACACTCTCTGTAGTTTTCTATAAAAATGCTGTATTTACAAAGGCAAGTGCCATTATGAGCTCAGTTGCCTGAAGCATCATTTCAGCTACTATGGGATGTGAAATCAAGAAACTGAACTATTTACATCTTAAATTCTTTCTGAAGTCATAATAGAAATTCTAGTTCTTCTGTTGGACAGAAAATATTTGAGAAAATTTTGCTTTACTGTGATTCTTCTTAGATTTAACTACCTTTTCTAATATTGTTCAATTTTATTTTTCAGTTCTGTGAGAATGTGAAGATAATTATTCGTGATCAGAGAAGTGTTCTTGCTTCAGCAATCTTGGGATTGGCATCTATAGTCTGTCTGGGCTTGGCATCATATACCACCCTTCCTGCAATTTTTATTCCGTTCTTCTTATGGATGGCTGGCTGACTTCATATCCCCGTGTCAGTGTGTGTATTCTGTGTGTAAATATGTTTATATTTATAGAGCACAAATCAGTATAAGCATCTTCAAGAAAAATGTGACCTGTAACACTGTGTTCTGGATAAAAATGTGATTAAGAATCACGCAGAGTGCTTACTGTGTAAGCCCAAGAACAAAGGCTTTCTCAATCTTCTCAGGCAGTTGCATTTCAAAGCACTGTGCAAATCTTGGAAACATGGCAACTTAATAGAATTCAACATTACAAGAGAACCAGCCCGTAAGGTGATGGCCACAGGAGATTATTTGCGTGTTTGTTGTTTGTTTTTTTCCTCTTGTAATCCTTGCTCTTCTCTTGTTAGACCTGAATTTGAAGACTATAAGACTCCTTGATTGAAATCACTAACTTTACTATAAATGTATTCTCTTTCATTGAAAAACTTATATTAAACTAAAAGAATTTCCCTCATTCAGTTGAAAACATGTTTGATGATTGGCAAAAAAAAAAAATTCATAGTCTTTTTTTTAATGTATTATATGTAATTCCCAATAAGTCAAGAATATTTTCATTACTTGAAACCATGTTGGCAAAGTTAGAGTTTAATGATAAAATAACGACTGGAACTGTAGAAATTTGTGTTTTCCTGCAGAAAAAGCTCCTATAGCATCAATTGAACAATTCGATTTGACTTTACTCACTAGGAAGCCTGGCATTCAGTTTTTTCTTTTCCTTTTATGTGTCACTGGGGTTACTTTAAACCACTCTAAGAAGTAAATGGATATAGGATTGAAATAATTTGGGTATTTGGAGTGTGTATGTGTCAATCAAACATGCAGATGTCCACATATACATAGACTGATGAGAGACCAATTTTGTTCTTGATTGTTTTATTATCCACCAGTGTGGTTACCATAGAGCATCTGCAGAAGTGAGTGTAAAAGTAACTTTAGTCTGTTTTCTCATGTCTGTGGTATGATTTGCATATATGTCATTGGACGGTTTACCTTTTTAAGCACTTACTAATGTACTGTACAATTTTTAAAAGCCGTCAGATTTGTCTTCTAACAGGTTTCTTCATTTCATTGCAAAGTACAGTTTATATCCTTAAAAGAAGGATACCACAAAGAAATAACTATTGGAAGTGGTTTTTGAGTGTCTTAGTAACGCCAGGCATGTGAAATTGGTTACACTGAGGCTGTTTTAATATCAGAGTTGAGATGTAGTCCTGTTAAAGCAAGCGTTCGAGTAGTTTTGCAGAATTACCAAATTGTAAAAACTAAGCCACAAGCTAGACTTGCATTTCAAATATTAAAATTTCTTTATAAACTATCAAGAATCACAAAATAATGAGTCACATGGTGAGCGTTAGGGGGAGAGTGGGGTCAGTCACTCAGTGATCCAATCAGAACAAATTTAATAGCAGATTTTACATTCTGTTGGAATTTAACATTCAGTTGGTGTTTAATAATAATTAAACTTTGTTTAATTTAAATGTTTTAAATAGTTAAAACATGAAATGGTGGAAAAAAAAATATTTAAAAAAAAAAAAACATGAAATGGTAACACTACAGAATAAAGTTTCTCTGGGCATATTCCAACCACTTAAAATTATTTTAAGTATGTATACATATGAGAACTCCATTGTATTAGTGGTTTTTCACTTACTGTTATTACCCTCGGAGCAAGTGTTTAAATAAATTGATCTTTTAAAAACACGATGTCCTTCTAAATAAACGCCTTTTTTTTTTTTTTTTTTTTTTGTGGATTTCAGTATTTTGGGTAGTGAAAACCACTGTCTGATGTTAAATCTGTGTTCAAAGATAATGATCCCTTATTAAATGCTAAGGGAAGTACTTAAGGTTGGAATTAACATAATTAGTCTTACTTCGTATCCTTAAAGTGAGATCCAATTCCTCATTCATTTGAGTGTTCATTACATGCCAGGCACTGACCTGTTATAATTTCATGGTCTAGAATTAATATTATTTTTAAGCTACCTATATTAGAGTGTATACAGTGCTATGGTAATACAGAAGAAGGAAAAACAAAATCTTCCTGAAGGTCAGAGAAATCTGAAGTAGGCAATGCTAACATTAGGCTGAGAAACAGCAAGAGGTGATTTTATCACATTGATGTATTTTACTACTTACTGGAAGAGGGTACTGGAAGGAGGTTTTATTTATCTAATATTCCACAACACTAGAATTTGTTGAGTTTAGGACAAAGGGAAATTTCGTTTTGTTGTGCTCCCTTTGATGAGCTGCGTCTGGAGGCAAAAGAAACATAATATCCTTGATTCTGGCTGTGGAACAAACTGAGCCCTTCCTGTGTCTCTGCTGAATGTCTCTGGGCTTCATTAGTTAAGACTCACGCTTACGATTCTGCAAGTCCTTGCACTTACAAATTTCGCTTCTAACTTGTGGAATGATACATAGTGTCTGATACAGCTTTTTGTTGCTTCTTTTGTTGCTGTATTGTCACCATATTGTCACCATATGGTTGCCATATGTAGATGAAGGCCAAAGAACTAGCTTGGGCTAAGATGAAATAATGCAAGTGTCGAGTACTATGCAGGTATTAGGGATGAAGAGAAGAATGAGACCTGGACCTCAAAGTTTATTGCCTCCTTGACATAGAAGCATTAAGACTATGCTAGAGCTGATTTAAGGCACAGAAAAAGACATGGTTTTACCTGATGAAGCCAAAACCATAGGGACTGTGTCCTGAGACTTGGAAAAATGGGATGTGTTCCAGGGGGACAGATCTGGGCAGGATATCGTACACATTCTGAACAGTATGGGCAAATGCAGTAACACTGTTCACAACACGCCTAGCACATAAGTGTGAGGTACTCGACTGTTGGTTGACTGAAGCATGAAACTGTATGGGGCATTCAGGCAGACGCAAGTGGTTCAGAGGCTAGAGTGGAGCAACGGTGCTGAGGGGAGGTACTGGAAAACGAGAGCAATGATCAGGTGGTTCAAGTCCTGTGTAGACCAAGAAGGTTGGACTTTATGAACAGGCAATGGAGGTTTGAGTTCAGAGAGGTAACTCCAAAAAGTATCAAGGAAGGATGGGGCATGGGGCAAGACAGGACAAGGGGCTCTATTAGGAGACTAGTTATGGTCCTTAATCTCTCAAACTGTAATTGTGAGGGTGGAGAACAAACATGTTAAGGAAGCGTCAACAGACTAGCCAAATTCTTATATTCGACTCATGAGTAACTATTGGTACAGTGTCCGGGAGGAGTCATAAATCCTTTCCTGCCAGAAAATCGGTTCCTGAAATATAACAATGTGGTGACTGTACGTATATTGGATATTCCAGATCTTTGTTCTGCTAGTTCTATTTCTTGGCAAGGACAAGCAAATAAGTACAGATTTGTAGTTTAATTTTTTTTTTCAGAATAGAGATATATATTTATTTTTCCATTTTCTATTTCATACTATTACTGTCAAAAAAAATGTTTTTTCAAGGGGCACCTGGGTGGCTCAGTTGGTTAAGCGTCCAACTCTTGATTTCGGCTCAGGTCATGATCCCAGAGTTGTGGGGTCAAGCCCTAAGTTGGGCTCCGTGCTAAGCATGGAGCCTGCTCGGGGTTCTCTCTCTCCTGCTCTCTCTGCCTCTCTTTCTCTCTCTCAAAATTAATAAAGAATCATTAAAAAAAATGTCTTCCGGTAATGTCACAGGTATGTCAATGACAAAATCTTTTTATAGATGAGAAGCATATAAGAAATGATGATTGCTAATAGTGTGTTTTGTATGTTCTGTTTAGAGAATTTTATCTAACCTAGATCTATTAGCTCAATTAGTTTTATATTTGGTACATATGTGTATTAAATAAAATCAATTTGACATACATCCTGTCCTCTCTTGTCTTTGAATTTCATATCCATAAATATTCTTCTAAGCTTGGTAGCCTGAAAAATTTTGTCTCTCAAAGCTTCCTTTACTGAGCAAAGCTAGCTTTACATATTTGAAATTAAAACTATGTGAATCTGCCTTCAGACTGATAGGATCTATGTTATCTGCATCTTGAAGCCTACCTTGATTATGTAGAAAAGGTTCTGCGTCATATTAAATAACAATTCTCCGTTCCACAAAACCAAGAAGCAACAAAACAGAGCTATAAGCATGAACTCAGTCAGCAGATGTTTAATACTACCAAGGTGGCCTGCCATTTTACTCTGGCTATGGGTTGAGTGCGGATGAAGTGTGAGTAGGAGCGAATCCCAGGGCCAATCCTGAGATGTATTCACAGCTTTGCAAAGAACCACAGAGGTTACTGGGCCAAACCCTTAAACAACTCCTCACATTTCAGACATGGAAAATCAGGCACAGAGGTTCGGATACTTTGCAATTACACAAATAATCAGAGACAGATCTACAATTTGACTCTGGCTCTCTTTCCTCCATATGCCGTTGGCTTCCTAAGGTCTCCCATAAATTGGACAATCTTTCCACCAATGAACGTATTAATTTCTTGCAGACCTTTTGTGTATTCCAAGCAGGGCCACAAAAGAATGAACTAGTTAGAATTTTAGTCCTGCAGTCGCTCAGTCTCATGAGAAAGAATGGCAAGTAAATAGATTTCAAAACAATGATAAGCTTGTACAAGTGTCAGAAGGGCAGAGACAAAACCCGTAGCTGCCTGCTGGGGGCCAGTTAAGAAGAGAGATGGGAAAGAATTTTCAGTAATACCTTAACTGAGTTGTAAAGTGTACAAACATTTGAAGTGGAAGAGACCTCCCTTTTCCATGCCATTACAGGCACCGGGAGCAGTAAATACACAGGCAACAGGGTCGTGAGAACCCACATCACAGCTGGGATTACTGCCAGTCACTAAGAACAATGACTTGTGTTTATGTTGTTGCTTTAAGAGAAAGGCGCCATACTACTCCACCATTTCTTTGAGGAAGACAGCTCTTGACCCAGGTGATGTTAGAGACAAGAGGCAAGATCATGGAGGACTTCATAAAAGTCTGAAGTGGAAAGGAAGTATTTCCTAAACTTTCCAAGGACCTCAGGTGAGACTTGTGAGCATGCCATTTTGTGAAACGTGAGGAATAGGGGTGGGATTAGCTTGTTTGGAAAAGAAACATGAGTTTTATGGGTGGAGGTTTATTTAAGGGCACATGGAAAAGTGGGAACTACACGAATCGCATCTCACCATTCGGCTCCCAACTTCTCCCATGTCCCAACAACAACCCTAGTGCCATCCTCCTCTCGAGTCTAGATCCTGCCCTGGACATTTCATTCTCCTGAGCTTAAAACTGTTACCCATATTGCTACCTGGCTACTGTTCCTAACCTTCAGTGTATCATTGCCTCTGCTGCCTCATGGTTTTCCTTACACCTTTATTTTGTGTTTCTTCTACTTCTTCTCCACTGTGCTGGGACGCTGTCTCTCATTTACAATTTCCAAAGGATCTGGAGCACCTGGGTGGCTCAGTTGGTTGAACGTCTGACTTTGGCTCAGAGCATGATCTCACAGTTCATGAGTTTGAGCCCTGCATCAGGCTCGCTGCTATCAGCATGGAGCCTGCTTCAGATCCTCTGTCTTTCTCTCGCTCTGTACCTTTCCCCTCAGGCACTCTCTCTCAAAAGTAAACATTAAAAAAAATAAAATTTCCAAAGTATCAAATTAAACTGACCAGTCATGAAGCAGTATTGGTGGTCATGAACAAAGTTCTCTAGCAAGAAGACCTCATGGCCATTGGTCCTCATATCCTGTAGGTCTGATACTTTCAGATCAGGTGACATCCTTGGGCCAATCATTTGTTGCCAAGTTGTACACCAACGTGGCCCAAGGTATGGTGATCTATTCTAAAGGAGCTACTTGTAACTGATTTTCCTTTGAAGATAGCTATCTGTTTTACTTTAAAGGAGAGGGATACATCTCATTATCATCTCAGCTCATTCTGCAACAATGTAGAGAATGGATTAGGTGAGGAGATGTAATTTAAAGGACATAAATTCTATCACCAAAATGCAGGAGAAAAATGATGAAGTGTAGCACTAATTCAATGACAATGAGGACGGACAAGAGAGAATGGATTGATTTGAGGGTTGAGAAGGAGGCGGTTTCATATAGGTTCAACATAGAAGACAAACCATTCTGAGTATTGTCTGGCAGGATGTGTACGTGTATGTGTATGTGTGTAATGCCCTGGTTTTTCCTTTTCCTCTCTCCCTCCAATCTCCCATGAGCATCTCACGTTGGCCAACTAAGCCAGAAACCAACTGGCAGAAGAGCCTGCCAGGAAAGGCAAGAAATGCATCTGAAGCATAACAGGCTAAAACTGGGCACGGGGATAAGTGTAACTGATTGTATGTGGCGTACTGGCTAATTTGGAGGAATTAGTCTTGGAAAAAGCAAGACAAGCTTGGTTTGGAATATATAAGTTTGAGTAGCCTTGGGTCTCATAGATGGCAATACAGACAATTGGAAATTGGAGTCTCATGCTCTAGACAAAGCTCAGGGATGGGGATATATTTAGGAGTCATGACAGTGGTGGTTGAAGCCAAGGATATGAATTAGACCATCCTGAGGGAGTCTATAAAGAATTTTAAAAAGTGGAAGGATTTTTGGGAATGCAAGCTGGTGCAGCCACTCTGGAAAACAATATGGAGGGAGGTTCCTCAAAAAACTAAAAATAGAACTACCCTACAACCCAGCAATTGCACTACTAGGCATTTATCCATGAGATACAGGTGTGCTGTTTCTTTTCTTTTTTTTTTTTAAATGTTTATTTATTTTTGAGACAGAGAGAGACAGAGCATGAACGGGGGAGGGTCAGAGAAACAGACACAGAATCCGAAACGGGCTACAGGTTCCAGGCTCTGAGCCCGACATGGGGCTCAAACTCACGGACCACGAGATCATGACCTGAGCCGAAATCAGATGCTCAACCAACTGAGCCACCCAGGCGCCCCAGGTGTGCTGTTTCAAAGGGACACATGCACCCCCATGTTTATAGCAGCACTATCAACAATAGCCCAAGTATTAAAGAGCCCAAATGTCCATCGATGGATGAATGGATAAAGAAGATGTGGTATATATATACAATGGAGTATTACTCGGCAATCAAAAAGAATGAACTCTTGCCATTTGCAACTACATGGATGGAATTGGAGGGTATTTTGCTAAGTGAAATTAGTCAGTCAGAGAAAGACAAAAATCATATGACTTCACTCATATGAGGACTTTAAGAGACAAAACAGATGAACATAAGGGAAGCGAAACAAAAATAATATAAAAACAGGGAGGGGGACAAAACATAAGGGACTCATAAATATGGAGAACAAACTGAGGGTTACTGGAGGGGTTGTGGGAGGGGGGATGGGCTAAATAGAAAAGAGGCACTAAGGAATCTACTCCTGAAATCATTGTTGCACTCTATGCTAACTAATTTGGATGTAAATTTAAAAAAAAAAAAAAAAAGTGGAAGGATTGTAAGACTAAGGTCATTAAAAAAAAAAAAAAATGGAGAGAAGAAGAAAGATCAAGAAGAGCTCCTGAAAAGGACCGAGGAATAAGGCGCACAGGTTGGAGCAAACCAAAGAGACACTGGGTGAAGAGGCCAGGAAGGAGTGAATTGTAGAAGCTAAGAGTCTGAGTAGCATCGAGATATAGAAGAGAGCACGGGCCTCAATGCTGTTCCCAGCAGATTTGACAAAAAAGGAGACTGAGTGGCCTTGATGAATAAGCATCCCACTAATGCCAGGTACGGGGGTTGTTAGGAGGTTAGGGGAAAAGGCAGATCGTGGGTTGAAACGTAAGTGGAAAATGAGTGCGGGCTTACTTTTGTAGTGGTTTGGTGGGAAAAGGAAGGAAACCAATAAAGCCCGAAGACTCAGAAAGCAGTATAATATATGACATCTCTGCTTTCCCTTGAGTATTCTTTGGAAGGGAACATACTGTGAATACACTCTGAAAGGCTTTATGCCTCGTTTAAAAAGCATAAGTTAAGTTTTCATAATTGTTTCCTAAGGGACAAGTGCTGTTTTTGTGATAATATCAGAACGGTGCTTTTCTTTCAGAGCAGTGATTACTATCAGAGGGTTAAGTGAAATCAGTGAACATTCCCATTTCTATTGTCTTCTTTGAAAATAACCCATATTCAGATGGAAATTCTGATAGGGTCAGGAGAAGGGGGAAGGCGTAGAAACAAAAACCACACTGCACGGGACTCTAGAGCCTTGGGCTCTCATTCAATCTGTTGAGGGGAGTCCATCACCACTTCTTCCCTTTCACAGAATGATGGAGACATCAACACACAGTGCAAGACTCAGATTCAAATGCTATTGGAATTTTGGGGGCCATCACAGCCTCATAAATACTTCAGATTCTCTGCAATTAAAACAGTCATAAAAAATTACAATGGAAGGTTAAACAAAGCCAAGTGGCTAACATGTTCAACGGATGTCATGCAAAATAATGGCTTCTTATCTGTTAGTTCTGTGCTGACCTCAGTACTTGTAGAATTTTGAGATCATTTCATCTGCTACTTGGCTGAATCACCTATTCTTCGAAGAAGAATGTGTTAGTATTCCTAAGTAAGTCTTCTTGTTTATACTGAGTCAAACAATGAGCCAAAACTCCAAAATTTATCAGATAAAAGGCTCTTGTCTGCTAGGCCTGGCTCAGCCTACAGCCATCTCCTAAGGATCTGCTCAACCAGAAGAACCAGGACTTAAGCTCCGTGTTGGTCCAGACATCTGACCTGACCGGGTGCTGGGTGGAAACAGAAAAGGTAGCAATTGCTACATGCTTGAGCAACATCAAAATTTACTTCCTCTTCAGGACTCCCCTAAGCCAGCTCCCCACTCCACCACTGCACCCACATGTCTCTCCACTTTACTTCTGGCAAGTCACAGACAAATAACCCCTGGGGAATTTAACCATGGCCAATTCTTTTCATTTTCCTGGATAAGGAAGGACTTCAAGTGACCATAACATTTGTGACAATGCTCTTGAATGCTACAAAGGAATTTAAGGCAGAAGACAAGACAGGGGGAAAATCTAAACATAAAGAGAATGAAGGAAATGAATTTAGAGTGCCATAACAGTCCGAGGGACTAGCTCCTCAGGGGGGTGAGTAGCCCACTCCTTCTTTCTGCACCTGCTCTGAGGACTGGTACCCCTCCTTCTGTAGCTCAGATTTCTCTGCTTTTGGTGCTCATTCTCCTGACCACTCTGAAAACAAGTGCTACGGATATCTTTTCTCAAAAGAGCTTTTGAGAAAACATGCTCTTGGCATTTATTCTCTGCACACCTCAGCAATAGGTGGAAAAACCAACAAGAAGACTTTCTTTTTTCTTTCTTCTTCTTCTTTTTTTTAATGTTTATTTATTTTTGAGAGACAGAGAGAGCATGAATGGGGGAGGAGCAGAGAGAGAGGGGGCACACAGAAACCAAAGCAGGTTCCAGGCTCTGAGCTGTCAGCACAGAGCCTGACGCAGGGCTCGAACCCACGAACTGTGAGATCACGACCTGAGCAGAAGTCGGACACTTACCCAACTGAGCCACCCAGGCTCCCCAGGAAGACTTTCTTTTAAAGCAGTGATTCTCTGAATATGGTCCTTTAGTTGATTTTCCTACCAGGCCTCAGACTGATCTCCCCAAAGTAGGTCCGTCCTTTGGTTTGTACTAGAAAGTGGGAATGGGTGGGATGGATGAACTTTAGTCTTCGTCTTCTTTTAAGGAGACAGAAATAAAAATTTAAGTCACTGTGTGAGAGGGCTACATGGCTTGAGTGGGCATGACCTGAAAAAGCTGTAATCAGGACTTCACGTGAGCACTTGGAAGTTTACCCCCTTGCAGTACAATTAAGTCTAATTACATAAGGGCGCTTGATGGCTCAGCCGGTTAAGCATCCAACTCTTGATTTCGGCTCAGGTCATCTCATGGTTCCTGAGATGAATGAAGCCCCACGCCAGGCTCTGCACTGACAGTGAGGAGCCTGCTTGGGATTCTCTGTCTCCTTCTATCATTGCCTCTCCCTTACTTGAGTGCTCTCTCTCTCTCAAAACAAAACAAAACAAAATATAATTGAATACAATTTGTAAATTTGCTGGTTTCCTTTTTATCTTTTATCTATCATCTTTATATTTCCTTTTTATCTTTTATATTTCCTTTTTATCTTTTGTCTTTTATTATATTATATTATTTTATTTTATTTTACTTAGGCAAAGATGAGCCCATTTTCATTCTTGGAACTTCATCTCTATTTTTCCCTGTGAAAAAGGTAGCTAGGTGTTCATCTTTCCACCATGTCCAGACTCAGGTGCTACATACGGCTATCAGCGACTTTGCCTGTTCGTCGGGACTTTTCAGCTCAAGGTGAACTGATGCAACATGCAGAATGAACAGTCACCAAGAGACCAGAACGTGAAAGTTGTTTGTTTTTTTTTAACTCCTGTGTTATTTAGCGCTGATTTCATAATGTGCAGGAATCAGACAGCCCTGATATTTCAAAATATGTCACACTGAGTAGAACAGCTATATAAACACAGCTCAAACTTCATTTGCTTCTAGAAAGTACCATCGAACTACCTCAAGTGAGAACAGATTAGAATACTTTTCACATCAAGGCATACATCGGAAATTATATTTTTAGCCACCTGGAGGCTGGGGAGGACCTGGCTTACCCTTCTTGTCCAACAAGCCAGGCAGGCAGAAATATTCCCTCTCTCAAACAGCTAATGCCAACTGCACTGCCTCTCATGGTTGCCCATGTCACTGAGAATGTTGGTTCTGTCACAGCTTTTTTTTTTCCTTTTTAATCAATTTTCACTGCTTTCCTTTTGCTCTCAGAAAACCCAAGGCTAGAAGTCCCAACAAGGGGTTAAGCGACTGAGAACCTGGCTTAGGAGAACATGAAAGTTTTAAGATTTATTTAAGTAGTATGCTGAAACTGTGGAACGTTAACCACTTCTGTGCCAAGCTGATTTATAGTCAACTGCCTCCAAGTGGCAGTTGACTTGTGGTTACAGTGACTAATAGTGAACGTCATTCACAACATGTGCTCCTAAGTCAGTATGTTAGGATGTGCTCCTAGGTACAAATTTGTCCTGGTATGAGGGAGATGTGGTGGGGTCAGGGAGGTCTCTCTTAGGTACCCAGAATCTGTGGGGTTCACTTACCAACCACTCCACACATTTGTACTTACAGGCTTAGGATACTAACTCCTTTTCGGCAGGGCAAGGCAGCAAACTCATTCCCACGGCAGAGAATTCAGATTCTGCTGCATGAGTCTCATCCCGCTCACTTGTACTGAGTGTCTACTGTAGAGTAGTCACTGAACTTGGTAAAGGGGCTACGGGGTGAAAGATGAGTTTTCACTCTCAACGTGAAGGCATGCTATGACCGTAGGGTTAGAACTGAGTTGAGGGGCACCTGGGTGGCTCAGTCGGTTGAGCGTCTGACTTCAGCTCAGGTCATCATCTCACACTCTGTGAGTTCGAGCCCCACGTCGGGCTCTGTGCTGACAGCTCAGAGCCTGGAGCCCGCTTCAGATTCTGTGTCTCCCCCTCTCTCTGCCCCTCCCCTGCTCATTCTCTGTCTCTGTGTCTCAAAAATAAATAAAAACATTAAAAAAAAAAAAAGAACTGAGTTGAAAGTGGCTTTCGAAAATATCTAACATTCAGGGCGCCTGGGTGACTCAGTCGGCTGGGTGACTCAGTCTGTTAAGCTCCTGATTTCGGCTCAGGTTGTGATCTCACGGTTTGGGAGTTCGAGTCCTGCATCTGGCCCTGTGCTGACAGCTCTGAGCCTGGAGCCTTTGGATTCTGCGTCTCCCTCTCCCTCTGCCCCTCCCCCAATTGTGCTCTGTCTGTCTCTGTCTCTCAAAAACAAATAAACGTTAAAAAAAATTAAGAAAAAAATAAAATATCTAACATTTTCTCATTTATTATTTTATAAAGTGCTATCACACACATTTGCTTATTTAATAATTATTACTTTGTATGGGTACCTGGGAGGCTCAGTCAGTTAAGTATCTGATTTCAGCTCAGGTCATGATCTTATGGTTCTCATAGGTTCAAGCCCAGCATCGGGCTCCACACTGATAGAGAGGAGCCTACTTGGGATTCTCTCCCTCTCCCTCTCTCTGTGCCCTTTCCATGCTCTCTCTCTCTCTTTCTCTCTCTCAAAATAAATAAACTTTAAAATATTAAAAAAGTTATTACCCTGTAAGAAAGAAACTGGGCATATAAATATTAAACGATTTAGTTTTTAACCACGAAGTTGTTATTCTTGTTTTATAGTCAAGGAAATTGACACTAAGCAGGTCCAATGTTCATGATCCTGAAGTCAGCAATGTAGTATCAGGACTCAAGCCTTGGTATCTTTACTCCAAATTCTATATCATATCACATTGCCTTAATTGTGGACAACCAAATAAATGAGATGATCAATTTCTTTCCAAGATCATACTGCTACATCTAACCAGTGTCTTGTCATGAGAAGGGGACACATTCAAATGCCTCTCCTTACCTGTGCTTTTGGGTTGTAGAGTTTGAAGTTCAATAGGGTGTAACAGTTCTTAAGATCTTCAACACAAGAAAGGTAAGGTCCCTGTCCCTGGAATAGCAAAGTTCAGCCTACACAGCTGATGTGTGGTTTTAGTTCTGTTAAGGTATGTAAAGTGTGCCCAGTTACACCAGATACTGTTCATATTTGGCCATCCTATGATTTGGACAACATGGAATTTATAAGTGGACAATACAACGAACACTCTGTACTCCATAGTGAGCTGTTTATAAGGCAGCTTCCCTGGGGCGTGTGGGTGGCTCAGTCGGATAAGCATCTGACTTCAGCTCTGGTCATGATCTCATGGTTTGTAGGTTCAGGGTCTGTGCTGACAGCTCAGAGCCTGGAGCCTGCTTGGGGTTCTATGCCGCCTTCTCTCTCTGTCCCTCCCCTGCTTGCACTCGATCTCTCTCTGCCTCTCAAAAATAAACAAACATTATAAGGCAGCTTCCTTTTGTGAAGCAATGTCAAGACAGACATTAAGATAAAACAAAAGACTGTAATAATAATAACAGGGGTGTCCCTCTCCCATCCATTTGTTGGTAAGCACACAGATGCGCACACCGTTCCCTAAACTGCACATCTTATTATTTGGGACGTATTATTTGGGTAATGCAATTCACATTCCAAATTATAGCCCTGGAACTCCACTGGTGAACCCTGAAAAGCTGAGAAATGGTAGTGGCAAATGAACTATGCTGGCTTTCCATCAACGGGAATAGTGAAAGTCCTTCTCAAATAAAACTTCCAGATTTATCGTGAGTGGTAGAATCACAATGACAGACCTGGGTTCCAGACTGAAGGACGTTAGCTGCAGGTGTGATGTATGCAACGTTGTTGACTCAGCAGAAATCTGTCTTGGCCGTCTTCCGAGAGCGGACAGGATTGAATATCCTCCTACAGTTTTTCCTTTAGCCTCTGTTCTTGTGAACCATGGCCTAGAATCCCTGCTGATGGCACCATTGAGAAGGCAAGACAGGGGTGACAGGTCTGAAGGGTGAGGCCTTACAGAGGAAATTAGCCTAGGAGATGGGCATGTGTCAGGAGGCAAAAGTGGGAGACAGGTGGGGCAATGGCTCAGGATGGCACCAGTTGGAAAGCTGCACCATTGGCCTACTTGCATAAGTACAGGCCTCCCATATTCGTGTGGCCCTGCTGGGCACCCGTTAAGTCCCAGACCAAATGTTCACAGCAATGTGAGGGAAGAAAGAGAGAAACAACATTTGCAGGGGGGCTGAACTGGTGGATGCAGGCTCAGCAGCTGCCTTTGTGATTCTAAAATGGGGGCTATGGCCAAGCTCAAGAGGCTGAGATCACCCACGACACCACATGCTGCAGGTTTGAAATCAGTGCATTTGCCTAGTTGACAGCTGGTCTATCCAGCTCCTAAATTAAACTATATGCTCTTTTAAAGTATTTCTAAGTGTCTGGTATAGTGTTTAATAAATTGTAAAAAAATGAGTACAATTTCACTGTCTCCCAGGGTGTTTTTTTCCCCTATGGATGGTCAGCCAAAGCAAGAACGTTCTCTCATTTTTAGATCCTCAGCGGATTTCCATTCAAGCATTCTTTTATTCTTTTTCTTTTTACTTTCTTCCTTTCAACACGTATACATTGAGTACTCGAGTGCAAGGTGCTTTTATGTGCTATGGATGTGGACAACAAGGACCAGGTCTTTCTTTACTACCAGAAGGCCAAGGATGGCTCTGTGTTGCCTCTCATAATCTCATGTCTGACAGCGTTAATGGTGATATTTGGGCTGTGGTTTATGGGCATAAACATGGCACTCATCAGTAAGCGTTGTAAATTTCTTGTTTAATCCTTTGCTTATCTCTACAGACCATCTCGTGTCATAGTTTAAATTTTTGTTTAATATTTATTTGAGAGAGAGAGAGAGAGAGAGAGAGATCACATGAGCACGGGAGGGGCAGAGAGAGGGAGACACAGAATCCGAAGCAGGCTCTAGGCTCTGAGCTGTCAGCACAGAGCCTGACGCGGGGCTCGAACCCACAAACTGTGAGATCGTGACCTGAGCTGAAGTTGGACACTTAACTGACCGAGCCACCCAGGTGCCTCTCATGTCCTAGTTTAAAATCTTGGTTCTTAAGACTTGGTTCTGGGTTGAAGGTAGAAACGATCTTTCTTTTCTCCATCTTGCTAAATTTCTTCTGTTGTCCAGATAGCTAACTAACGTATTAAAAAAAAAAAAAAGAAGTTTTGGCAAAGCACCAGTCTGAGGTAGTCCCAGAGTGTGGGCCTGTTGTCCACCTAGCTGCGTAGCAGGCACACCTGTTGGTGTGCGTGGCCTTGCAGGTTGACTACGTGACACATTCCCATAAATACTCTTATTATTGGTGACACAACCTGTTTTGTCTCACAAGTTTTCCTGTCTGTCCACCATCTAATTTATGGGAGACTGTCAAAATGATTGTATTTCTAGATTTAATAGGAACAAAATGTATTTATATTGGAAATGCTGGCTTTGTTTCATCCTTTGATTTTTCTGTTGTTTCATGAACAGTATCACATTAATTTGTGGTTCCCCACCATCATTTCACTTTCCCCCTATGGTTCTGTTCCATCTTTATCAGGGAGCCTCTGTGGCAAATGGAAAGGTCTGGCTTTGAGTCTTGCTCCTGACCGGCTGAGAGTCTTTGGCGAACTATCTCATTCTTAGTTTTCTCAAGTATAGACAGCAGATGAAATGACTTACCTCTCAAGATAATTGTGAAGGTTAAAGGATGTTGAGCCTTTCAGTGGGCTTGGCACAGAGATGTGCTTCATAAATGGTAACCCAGAGGCTATAGTTAGTATTGCCTCTTCCACACTCTGAGCAGTATTTCTAGGCTTACAGTTCCTTCTGGGACTTACACACCAATTCTTTCTGTTAATGTTTATGGAAGGGATTCCCTTTCCTCAGTTCCTGCACAGCAACTTGGCTCTCAGAAGCCGAACAGCTGTTTGGCTCCCCAGGTCCCAACCAGTGGGGTTCTGGGGTGCTGCATGAGGTTCCTATGCTGACAGAGCGTCAGGCCCCAAGGTCCACAGATGGTTGTTTAGTTGGTCTGCCCGTTCCAATGACCTTTTGGAAATCCCAGCAGTGGCCAGGCTGGCCTGGCTTCCAGCAACTGGATGTGCTGGCTCTTTTAGAGCAAAGACTTCATGAAGAGAAAGGGCTACTGCCAGTGAAAAGCTTTTTATGTAGAATCTGGGTAATACAAAAAGTTTGGAAGCAGCCAGGGAAGGGAGGAGGGAGGGAAAATGAAAGTGGAGCCTTAACACAGAGGCCATGAATGTGAACCACAGCTTGTATCATAAACAAACACCTCTTATTCTAAAATCAGAACCTAGGAAAGCAAAAATAACTGTTGAGTTGTAATTAGCAATCAGATTAATAACTCTGGGATTTTACAGCGTTCAAGATGCCACCTGAGAGAAAGATTCAATTATGGTCAGTCTCTGGGGTGTGTGTATGTGTGTTCAGGGTTTGTTCTAAATACTTGGAAATAATAATCCATATATGATAATATGACAATACTTAGCCACCTAAATTTTTTTTATTAACAGTCGCACCCCATTTTCCAGCATTCTTAATAAATGCCAGTTCTCTTTTTAAGGTATACGTTTCGTTAGACCTGATTGCCTCCATTAAATGGACTGCTTCTTTTTTTTAAACCTCAATATCATCCATTTCTATTTTTTCCTTTGTTCTGATTTCCTATAGTGTGGTTCCCTAATGCATACTCCACTGGTCACTTGCATCAGGATCACTAAGGAAACCTGTTAAAATTTCAGATTCCTGGGCGCACCTGGGTGGCTCAATTGGTTAAGCAGCTGACTTTGGCTCGGGGCATACTCTCGCAGTCCGGGAGTTCGAGCCCCACGTCAGGCTCTGTGCTGACAGCTCAGAGCCTAGGGCCTGCTTTGGATTCTGTGTCTCTCTATCTCTGCCCTCCCTCTCTTTCTTTCTTTCTTTCTTTCTTTCTTTCTTTCTTTCTTTCTCTCTCTCTCTCTCTCTTTCTCTCTCTCAAAAATAAACATTAAAAAAATTGCAGATTCTTGGACAACATTCCACATACAGTGGAGCAGGGATTACTAGCTGGTGATCACAACAGCATTGTTTCTTTCCCTTTTAGTAACATGATCCTTACTCAGTTGGGGCTAGCAAAACACCTATTTAAATACTACATAAGAAATGTAGCCAAGAAGGCTGCCTTTTCCATGTGACAATGTTCTGACCAATCTACTGAAGACAGATGTGTTCGTGCAGGAATACCAGCAAGGCACCTTGAAAGGAAAGGAGTGCCCTTTTTCTTTCCCCATTTCTCTTGCTGCCAGCCTGGAAGTGAACATAATGGTTAGAGTGCCAACAGCCCTTCTGGGTCATGAGGTGACTGTGGATGGAAGCCAGGCTCGTAAAGTGGTAAGGCAAGAAGAAAAACTATGAGTCCCTGAGGTGACACCATATCAGATATGTACAGTGTTCCTCCAGAGAAAGTAAGCTGTTAATTTATTCAGGAAGTTGGAGTTATTTTAGAATGTTCTGTTCTATGCAGCTGACCTCATTGCAATTGCTAAATTTGCTGGTTCAAAAATCTCGATAGGGATCTTGAAAATACACATTTTTAACAACTCCCTAAGACAATTCTTAAACACAATCGAATTTAGGAACTACTGCCATGATAGTTTTACAATTATATCTTAGGCCAGCCAGAGACCGGTTATACCTTTATACCTTTGCTTCGATTGTTCGGGGTTTGGTACTCTGACAAACAAACATGGAAATGGTCCATCAAAGTCTACAGAATGAATAATTTTCTTCCTTTAGCTACCAGAGGAAACATTTCTTCACTGTGGACAGTCTTTAGAAACACTTAGAAGGTAAACCTTGTTCCAGGGCTTTGTAAGTCCGAAGTATACTTCTCTACTGCAACACAGTGAGCAGCAGCTTTGCAGGGACAAGTTTCTCAGCATGGTGGCTATTCTGTCTCTGGAGTCCCTTCCAGGTTTGCTAGGAGGGTAGCATGAGGTCACTGGTCCCACTTAGTCCTTCAATTTTGCTAGCCTTAGGGGCAGTAAATCCAGTTCTAAATACAAAGCAGTTAAGTGCTTACCATATGGCTTTAATGATCTGTATCTTTATATGGACATACACATCATTTTATGAATAAAGTAAACTTCCAAGTTCTTAGCATTATATGTCCTTAATATTATGGTAATTAATAACTGTGATAATCACCCTAGTGAAAATGCTGGTTATTTGAATGAAAAGTTACATCTTTTGTTTAGAATGTGGTGCTCAGAAGTCAACGATGATGCATGTTAATGACTTAGGGGATTCTTACTAAGAATTTTGATACAAATTCACCTCATGCCTCAAGACATTTATCCAATGTTTCTAAAAGGGTATAAAAAATCCACCTCTCTGTTTTTATATCCATATTTCCATAACACTGAGTCTATCAGCTTACCCAAGTTATTGTCTTTTCTTTTGGCTCTGTGAGTACTGGAATATGCTACTAAGAGCTAGTTCCAGAGATTCCATAATTATTATCATTGGGCAATGTTTGAAGACAAAGTGGCTGCTAAATTCTTATCTATACATATCAGCAACACCAAAGTTAATTAAAAAAAAACCCCCAAACAACTAAACTTTATAAGCTTTGGTTTTCTTCCCTGTAAAATAGAGATAAAAATACTGTTTTTTTCATCAAATTGCAGTGAAGAATAAGTAAGATAATACATTTAAGGCTCTGAGCACAGTACCAAAACAAAGTAAGTGCTCAATAAAAGTTTGTTGTAATTGGTAAATTTTCCTTCTATCAAATGATTCAGCCTCATTGTGTGTTTCTGACTAGATGATAAAATATCTGTGAAACTCTATTAAAGACATTTTCTTAAACTTATTCTCTGAAGTTTTTAATAAAAGGGAAAAGCAAAATCACTTTCCTCAAATGTAACCATTTTCCAGAACCTGGTTCTAACATTTCCAAAATTAATAATAGAATGGCAGCCTATGTTCCTGGGAGGACACGGGAAAAACTTTGGAAAGAGATAGTGTTATATCATTTCATTCATTCAAATTCTACTGGGAGGAATAGAACCTTCTACTCTGACGCTGTGATGCAGAAATATGGCAGCACCAACCAGCGCACCTAATGGGAGGATTGTATCAGTCAGGGAGGTACTGGCTGTGGTGTAGAGTAGACAGCAACAGAGTTGGTCCTGGAGTTATCCCTGCTTCCTCCTTTACTCTGTAAGCACTGGGAGTTTATAACCAGAAGCCTCTCTGGCCTCTGCCAGATGTCAACTCCATATATTCATCAGCAAGGGTACAATACAGGGACCTGGCCTCCGTTCACATTATTAATGAAGAATGCCAATGTGACTAAGACCTTACAAGGAACACTGTAGCACTGAACTACACGGAACTAGCTGTCGTGGATGAAATTACGTTAATGAGACTATTCCAGAATGAAAGAAGAAAGATGAAATGTCCCCTGAGTGAAGGAGCTCATAGAGAGCTGAACAAAATGGATGAGAAAAAAAAATCCATACCTACACACATTATGATAAAATTTAAGGTCAAAGAAACAAATTATAAATGCTTCTTCAAAGAGAGAATCGTATACCTTCAAAAGAACAAGATTAATCGACATCAGACTTCTTCACGATAACACTGGATTCAAGAAGAAAATGAAGTACTATTTCAAGGTGTTGAGTAAGACAACTGAGAAAGTAAAATTTTATATACAGCAAAACTATTATTTAAATATGATGGAGCAAGAATGATAGTGTCAGGCATTCAAGTCTCAGACTTTTTCAAAGGCCAACTTTGAAAAGACTATTGGAGGAAATATTCTAAGAAAAAAAAATTAATCTAACCTGTCATTATGAGATATATGGGAATTATGATTGAATAAATAACTTACTAAATAATTTATAAGAAAAGAAGTTGTGTGTCTGTGCACATGTCTACGTGCACACACGTGTGACAATCCAGAGTGAAAATTCCATGTAACAGCAACAAGTCATGTGTGTGATTTGGTTGGGAGAGCAGGTAAAAAAAAAAAGGGGAGCTGAGAGAGTTTTAGAGTCCTTGTCTTAATCAGAGAAAAAAAATACAAATGTTGTTAAGTATAGGTCTTAGTAAGTCAGGCATATAGAATGTATAACTTTCATATCAACAGAAAAATAATCTATAATAGAAGTTGGAAAAGGGAAGGAATAAAAGAACCCCATCCTTTTCTTCTCCATTGTGTTAAATCCCAACTTCCCTTATTCTTAATTTCATCCTGTACAAATTGACAACCTCATTAGGAGTTAACAATTGGTCATATACTAAATTTGGTTATTCCCTCATTTTAGATAAAATAAGGCTAAATTACACTCTGGAAAACAGTACGGAGGTTCCTCAAAAAATTAAAAATAGAACTACCTTACAACTCATCAATTGCACTGCTAGGTATTTATCCAAAGGATACAGGAGTGCTGATTTGAAGGGGGCACATGCACCCTAATGTTTATAGCAGCACTATCGACAATAGCCAAAGTATGGAAAGAGCCCAAACATCCATCAACTGATGAATGGATAAAGAAGATATGGTATATATACAGACAATGGAATATTACTCGGTGATCAAAAATAATGAAATCTTGCCATTTGCAACAATGTGGATGCAACTAGAGCGTATTATGCTAAGTGAAATAAATCAGTCAGAGAAAGACAAATATATGATTTCATTCACACATGAAATTTATGATATCAAACAGATGAACATAAGGGAAGGGAAGCAAAAATAATATAAAAACAGAAAGGGAGACAAACCATAAGAGACTTTTTTTTATAAATTAAAAAACATTTTTTTAATGTTTATTTTATTTAATGTTGAGTGAGTGGGGGAGGGGCAGAGAGAGGGAGACACGGAATCCGAAGCAGGCTCCAGGCTCTGAGCTGTCAGCCTAGAGCCCGACACAGGCGGGGCTCGAACCCACCAACTGTGAGATCATGACCTGAGCTGAAGTTGGATGCGTAACTGACTGAACAACCCAGAAGCTTCCATAAGAGACTCTTAGAACTTTTTTTTTTTAATTTATTTATTTATTTTTAAATTTTTTTTTTAACGTTTTATTTATTTTTGAGACAGAGACAGAGCATGAACGGGGGAGGGACAGAGAGAGAGCAAGACACAGAACTGGAAGCAGGCTCCAGGCTCTGAGCCATCAGCCCAGAGCCCGACGCGGGGCTCGAACTCACAGACCGCGAGATCGTGACCTGAGCTGAAGTCGGACGCTTAACCGACTGAGCCACCCAGGCGCCCCCAAAAATTTATTTATTTTTGAAAGAGAGGGAAAGACAGCATGCACAAGTGGGGTAGAAAGAGAGAGACAGGGAGAGAGAGAGAGAGAGAGAGAGAGAGAGAGACGGAATCCTAAGCAGGCTCCACACTCTCAGTGCAGAGCCCAATGCAGGGTTCTAACCCACAAGTTGTGAGATCATGACCTGAGCCAAAGTCAGACGCTTAACTGACTGAGCCACCCAGGTGCTCCAAGAGACTCTTAAGCACAGGGAACAAACTGAGGGTTGCTGGAGGGGTTGTGGGTGGGGGGGTGGGCTAAAGGGCGATGGGCAATAAGGAGGACACTTGTTGGGATGAGCACTGGGTGTTATATGTAAGCGATGAATCACGAAATTCTATTCCCGAAAAAAAAAATTTTAATTTCATTAAAAAAAATGAGGCTCAATTATATACCAATAGACCTTACAACCTCATTAATTCAGAGCAACACTTTGTATTCCGTGACACTATTGACAAAGATGGTTGAGGTTTAATTCCACTTGAATTTGAGAAAACTGGTAATGTATTCAAAATTCCAGATTACAAAAGAGAATATTTAAATTACTTGAGACAATCATTTTAAGGATCTCAAGTACTTCTCAAGCTACTCACACCCATTTACTTGCAAATACACTCAGGTAAATTACTCTTATTTGTCCATTAAGTCTGTTCTCAAAACAATTCTTTCAGTCAGTATTTTATGCTCAAGTTTCTGTTGAAAATAATAAATGTTTATTGCAAGTCTGCACATATAGAACATTTGAATTTTGCTTAAATTAAGATGAAAGCTTTTCCCTCTCTTTTGATTAACGAGGTAGATTTCTATTGTAAAGAGGAGTCCAGCATTAAATCCTTACTAAATGCAACACAAGGCTCTAGCTGACCTCCTGCTGACCTTAGGTGACAGCATATACTCCATAGTAAGAACTATCCCCATTCATGGTGATTCTAGTTCTCCGAGTAAGCAGAATCTAGATTTGTTTTTGCACTTTACATTTATCAGGAGGGTGTGTTCCGACAAGATAAATGGTACATAATGAAGAAACAGACGGCTTACTAAAACTACACGTAACACACGTTTCTTTGGCTTATTACTAAGTTCTCTTTTTTCTGTGGCAGATGAAGGCTAATTTTACCGAGTGATTGAACTACGTAACTGCCTAGGTTACAGAATACACACAAAAGAGGGGCCAGTTTATGCCTTGATCTCTTCTCCGACAGATAGCTTCGATGAGCTCATCCTTGGTCTGAGGGGACTCCTCAAGGCACCGTGTGCTTCCTTGGCCTCAGCTCTGCTGGTCTCAGCCTAGTTGGAGATTCCTGGGGGCTGCTTCTATTATCAACTAGTGATGTGTTTGTTGCATGACAATCCACCTGCTCTTGGACATGCTCCCCTTCACTTACGGGTACAGGCTGTGATACAGGTGACTGCCAGTCTTAAGATTTGCAGTGTCTTCTGAGCAGCCAGCACAGAGTTCTCATTCTCCTCATCCACATAATCTCAGATATTTGAGCATTGGCAGTACGCTCTGGGTTACCTGTGTCTGGATGCTTGCCCTTGTCTAGCATCAAGCCTGGGAATGGACAGTCATGGGCTTGTAGATGATCAGGCCATCCTCGATCAGCTTTGGGATCTGCTGACTAGAGCTGGTATTGGCTATTTCTCTGGTCTTATAGGGGTCCAATCAGATCTTCTTCTTGCGATAACAGAGGATGCCGGAGGCCAGCCTCTTCTGAACCCCGTACATACTGACGGCTGCTACCACAGCACAGAGAAAAAAGTAAATTATCTGATTTTTTAAAAAATTACATTATCTTTTTTTCTTTTCACAAAAGAATTATATTACATGTTCACGATAGCAGAATAAAATATGATTTTTAATACTTTTGTTAATATTACATGAGAACATTTTACTTTTTTTAATTTAAATTTTTTAATTTCTACTTATTTTTGAGAGAGAGAGACAACGTGAGCAAGGGAGGGGGCAGAGAGAGAGGGAGACACAGAATCCAAAGCAGGCTCCAGGCTCTGAGCTGTCAGCATAGAGATCGATGTGGGGCTCGAACTCACAGACCTCAAGATCATGCATGACCTGAGCTGAAGTCGGCCGCTTAACCGACTGAGCCACCCAGGTGGCCCATAGGACACCTCTGAACTTCTAATAAGCTACTAAGCGAGGACAATTTTGAAGAAGGGATATAGTATGTGGTGTTTCTCAAATTAATTTGATCATATAATTATTTTTCCATGGAGCATTTTCTTTTTTTTTTTTTTTAATTTTTTAATATTTGAAATTTACTGTCAAATTGGTTTCCATACAACACCCAGTGCCATGGTGCATTTTCTAGCTCAAGCATTGTACTGAACTCACCTAGCCCACTTTGGTCCCCAAAAATACTGCCTGTGGGAGTTCATCTGCGAGGTAGAAGAGCAGGTCCCCTGCCCAGGCCTGATGTCATTACCCAAGATGACAGGGAGGTACAAAGCAATGCCGAAAGCCAGCGCCCACGACTAAGGCCTCAGGCCACACCAAGGGAAGCCCTGGGTGTCCTTGGAGGGACTCTGAAAGTCTCTTTGCCATAAGACGGTCCCCTTCACAAACCTGTCTGAAAGGACATGGGAGAGTCAGGGGAGTATCTGCAATCGAGCTGCTAGACGAATATCTCTGCTCCACCAGGTCAATAAAATGCTTCTGGATCTCGAAACAAAACCAGACCAAACAAAAAACAAAAAACAAAAAAACTTTTTTTTGTCTGTGAATACAAAGATAATGTTTTTGAAATAGAGGTAGCTCCGCTTAACCAACAAGAAGGCATGCAAGGTGTAGCCTGGAGAGAGGAAAGGGACAGATCTGGGGTAGATGTTACACTAGACACTCAATGTTTAATATCGGTGGTGGTTGTTGATTCTGCTGCTCAGCAAATATGCAGGTGCCCACATTGTACCTCGTAGGCCCCTTTGTTGGTGGCACCGTGTGACCAGTCCCAGCTAATGAAATGTGGTTGAGAGGATGTGTGTCAGTGTGAAATCTGGCATTTAACTGCCCCTGTGAGATTGTCCTTTCCCTCTGCCAGGGCAGCCCGCAATGTGATATCTAGCTGTTCGCCATCAGTCTCTGTTCCTGAGTAAGGGAATGGCTGCATGGGAGTAGAACCACAGCTATTGTAGCTCAAGAGAGAAACAAACCTTTGTCATTTTGAGCTGGGATTTGTGGGATTATTTGTTATTTATCCTGTTTATCCTGACTGATACAGTGTCTTATTTCATCTAGACTACCAACATTCAAAGCAGGCAACTTTGTTGTATGTGTAATTGATATGAAAATGAAGACTTTGAGAGGCTAAATAATTTATGGCCAAGCTTACACTGCCAGAATTTGAACTGTCTCATTCCAAAGCCCATTGTATTTCCACTGTACTACTGTGACTAAAGTATTTTGAAATATAACTCATTAGACTTACTAAGTGCTTAGAGAGCAGTAGGTGTTAGACAAATATTTGTTGAACAATGTTGCTCATGTCCCTGAACTACTCTTTCACTGATGCCTGGGGTAGGACTCTTTTATTGTGCCAGCCAAGTATACTTCAAGAGGCTAAGGAGAAGGCTGGCTGTAAAATTTCCTTGGGGGGTCTTCAGGAATTTAAGATTCATGGTAATTTCAAATCCAGGGATAAATAAACAGAACAGCTTAAATTGTCCAAAAGCTAATTTTGGAGTCCCATTTCTATCTGTTTCAAAATTCTTTATCCATAACTTCTCTAAATCCTGATATTGTGAAAGTCATTTCACTCATTTTTTGAAAATCAGTACTCTAGTTTTTCCATAGAAGCAGGGAGATGGACATAATGTCTTTCTACATTTTAGTAATTTGGCAAATCACATAGGAAGTATACTTTCATTTAGTCACTTTAAGCATTCAAATTTGAGAAGAAATTAGGTGCCTCTAATTTTTAGTCCTTTATTCACTCTTTTGTGTCACTTGACAAATAATTGTTAAGGGTACTGTGCTAAGCACTGGAGATGCAGCAAGGATAAAATAGACACAAATCTCTGCTTTCCTGGATCCTGTATTTTAGTAGGAGAGACAGATAACAGCCAGATCAAATAGAGAGAGTTAGATGGTGGAGAAAAATTAAGCAGAGATAGATACAGCTTGTGAGTGATGGGGAAGAAGGATGTAATTTACACAGTATGGCTTTGGAGGGTCTTACGGAGAAAGGGGAATTTGAATAAAGCCATACAGAGGATGGAATAGCCAGCCAGTTGGCCAGGTGTAAGAAGCACATTCCAAGGTCATGGAACAGCAAGAGTAATGGCCTTGAGACAGCAGTTTGCCTAGTATAGTCAAGAATAATCAGGAAGTCACTGTGGCTACCGTAAAGTGAAGGCGAGGATTTTTGTCTGTCTTGTTCACCATGAATTCCCACCCTTGCAGTTAGCATTGCACCTGGCACATAGTAGGCACTCCATAAATGTATGTTGAATAAATGAACCAATCAGTGGGCAAAGGGAATAAATGGGAGACCTAAGAGGATTTAATTTTTATCTTATGTGTGCATGTGTATATATACTTTTTTTAATAAAAAAAGACTTAAGGCAAATATGACCGGATGTTAACAGTAATCAATTCTGAGTTGTGAGAAAGTACATTGCACTTATTTTTTAAAAACTTTTTAATGTTTATTTATATTTGAGAGAGAGAGAGAGAGAGAGAGAGAGGGAAAGCGGGGGAGTGGCAGAGAGAGAGGGAGACAGAATCCGAAGCAGGCTCCAGGCTCCAAGCTGTCAGCACAGAGCCTGACGCGGGGCTCGAACCCACAAACTGAGATCATGACCAGAGCTGAAGTCAGACACTTAACTGACTGAACCACCCAGGAGCCCCGCACTTAATTTTTTAAATATCTATTTTTTAAATTTTTTTTAACATTTTATTTATTTTTGAGACAGGGAGAGACAGAGCATGAACGGGGGAGGGTCAGAGAGAGAGGGAGACACAGACTGAAACAAGTTCCAGGCTCTGAGCTGTCAGCACAGAGCCCGACGCGGGGCTCGAACTCACGGACCATGAGATCATGGCCTGAGCTGAAGTCGGACGCTTAACCGACTGAGCCACCCAGGCGCCCCTAAATGTCTATTTTTAAACTTCTAAAATTATAATAACAAACAACCAAAAATTCTAAAGATGCCACGTAAAATCTCACATCCCACAAATGAAGTGGATGCTACGGGGCTTGGTATTTTTACCTGCTAATTCATGTTACGCTACCTAGCTGTGAGGCAGTTGGTGTTATGACTCTTTGACAACCGTGAAAACTGAAGCTCAGAGAGGTTAAGTGAGTTGACCAAGGCCATATACAACTGGAAAAAGAAGAGCTGAACTTGGCATATAGATTTTTGGCTTTAATTCCAGTGCTTTTTTTTTTCAATACCATCCTACATATAAGATATATATGAAACAGACTTTTCTACACACAAAGACTAAGAAATATATTTAATTTGTTGCATGTAGTAAGTAAGTAGCAAGAAAAACAAATCGGTGTAAAATTTCAATAATATGAGTTGATGCTATTAATATTTGTTCTGAAAACAAAGCATTCTGAATTTACATCTTATAGTCATTCTGCTGATCATTCCTTCTTTCTTTCTATACCTCTAATTGACATATATACTATTCACCCACTTCCTAGCCCTCTAAACACATACTACAGACTTCCTCTGTCTCTTAGTTATTCTAGTACTAAAGCCCCATGTCTGGGTTACATAAGGCTGCTGGGCTGAACCAAAGAAGCAGTTCTAATCCAGTCTGGTTAGCCTGTCCCATGTACACCAGGCAGTCCTGATGAAAATCAGAATTACACATTGTACTTGTTTCCACAGTTTACACTTACATACATTTTCCCAACAGAATAAGATCCCTTATGTATGTAATTTCTTTCTTTCTTTCTTTCTTTCTTTCTTTCTTTCTTTCTTTCTTTCTTTCAAGGGCTTAGTAAATCAGTAGTGCTATAAGATGCAGGTTGAGAGGGAAATGTATCCCACTTATTAAGAATGAGGATAGGAATGGAATAAGTAAAAGTTGGCAAAACATAAAAGGCCAGTGATTTCAAGGATGCCCTGGAGATTGTAGATCTCTACATATAAGTAGATCGATGCAAATTAAAGCAAATGCTTTATTGGAAAGATCTGATGCTTTAATTTAAAACACAGACTGCATTGCGGATTGTAATGGTATTCTACTTCCCCCTTAAGAGTGCCCTGCATTTGAGAAAATGCAAAAACGCTCTCCTAGGCAAACACAAGGAGTCCCCCTCTGCTTCTTCTGCTAAGACAATAACTGAGTTAGACAGGCAGAGCTGGAGTCACCTTGGGAGGGTACCACACATCGAGTGTGAAGAAAGAAATGTAATACCCAAGAAACTGCTTTGCCTCACACATCCTTTATGGCCAGGTGCATTAATGTCCCAGAACCAAAGCTGACCCTGTTGTCCTCAGCCAAAATGATTTTCTTCATCGAATATATTTATGATGGCTTTTAAAAAAAACGCTGTAGAAGTTAAGAGTACAATTTAAAAGTTTCTGTGAGAGCCAGGTTTTAAGACTGAAAGTCAGAAGAGAGAAGTTGGAGATCCAGTATTTCCACCAACTGACTCTGTGATTTTGGGGCAAGTCGTTCTGGCTCGCCCAGCCAGACAAACATGCAAGGGTGTCTGTCAGCTCTAGTTCCACTGTAATTTGTTACCTACAAAAGTTGCTCCCATGAGATAAGCTTCTCAAGTGAGAGAACACAGGAAAGAGTTCATCGCTCTCTCTTCCTAACCAAGTGTTTAAAAAAATTTTTTTTTTTTTCATTTTATTTTAGAGAGACAAAGACGGAGCATGAGCCACGGGGAGGGGCAGAGGGAGAGAGAATCCTAAGCAGCCTCTACACTCAGCATCTTGGAGCTCAGTGAGGGGCTCGATCCCGTGGCCCTGGTGGGATCAGGACCTGAGCTGACATCGAGTCTGATGCTCAACCAACTGGGCCACCCAGGTGCCCCCAAGTGTTTAAGTTTTTAATCAAAAAGTTATTTTTTACATATGTTAGTTTTTCAGATGAGTGAAGTCTGTATTTTTCAAAGGGGAAAAAAGATGATTTCCTGGGATTGTCTAACACTATTTATAATATTGTAGTTGATTAAAAAAATAATAACTAGATGACTGGATCTTGATGTTAACTAATAACTATCCAATCAGCAAAGTTTGGCTTTACTACTGCTTCCGTCAGCACCTATATTAAGTGAGGTCTTAGTTACAGGTTTCGTCCCTCTATAGACCATTACATTATGCCCCAAAATATCTATTTCTAATTTGTTGCCTTGAAAAGATAGGTTGTTAATCACAGGAGGTACACTGAATGCATATAAAGATGGCTCGGGATGGACCATCACCACCGCTGGGAAAAGCATCTATTCCACCTTATAACCATCTTGATGCTGACATTTACATCCCATAGTCATCAAAAGTTCAAATTAATCTGTCAAGCAGAAAGCATCAAACAAGGGTCAGTGAATTGGAATAAACCCATTTACTTTGAGATTAAAAAAATAAAAGCCCCCATACTTCTGAAAGTGTTTTGAGATATCATTTTGAATGAAGAGTCATCAGATGAAAAGATAGTGCTTAGTTCCCAAGCTGTGTCCTGTAGAAAGATCGTTAATTCTATAAATATGCAAACCGTTGCCATGTTTTTGGTGGATCCGGGCCATCACTGCCAAATATGGAGGGAGGAATCTCTAATACTACACGGTGCTCTTTTGTATGAAACCATTGACCTTTCATTTCTCTTATTAGGACTAAATTGGACTTTAAACATTTATACAGAGTTCTCATTGCTTTTCTTCCTTTTTGGGGGTTTGTATTTTACAGAAGGTATATGAAGATATTTATTCCAAAAAACTACATTTCATATGAGAAAAACCACATTTACATGATATCCAGACTATTTTAACCAACTCTAGTTTTTATATCTCTTCCAATTTTTATTGATAATTTTTTCTTCCTGCAACCCACAGTCATGTAGAGGTCCCTTTCTATTTTCTCCCTTACCAACAAGTATCCAACCTTAGGCTTCTTTTCAGTAAAAAATATGTCTATATCACTTATTTTCATTCTTCCTATTAATTTGGATCTCCTTTTCCCATAAACTTGCAAATAAACGTATAACAGACCCTAATTTGGAATTGATTCCTGAAAAAGAATTCTAGTTCTAAAGGTATTTAATCTCTTTTCTATGAGCCTTTGGAAATAAAGTTAAAGGTCGTTCCTTTACTTGTACATACAGAGAATATAGTTTTTATAGCATTTGAAAAATACATCTTCAAAAATACACCTTTAGAAGAAACATGACCAAAAAGGACATACAACGTAAGTGTTGCAAGCATCTTTAAATAGCACTGTCTTCATCTAAGCAAGGCTCTATGGCCTGACTAGTTCCTATTCAGAAGCCTTTGCTTGTTTTTCTTTATATGGGGGAGTGTTGGGTGGAAGGAAACAAAGAAAGCTAGAAATGTAAAATAATCCTCCAGGCTACTTACTTCCAGGAACCATCTTTTGTATCTCATAAGATAACATCTCCACCTAGTGAGGTTTTAAGGATCTTACAGCAACTCCTAGAAATTGTTTAGTTGTGTGAACTTTTCAGACTAATATGTCTTAACACGATTTCATCTAGTTTAACCTTGACACGTGTATTTAGAGTTACTGAGAAATGAGACAGCATCAACATGAAAATAAATAACGTGGGTAATCTCTTTCTGGAGAAATGCATGAGCAGTTACAAATAGTAATCAATACGATAGAACAATTATCACCTTAGCAGTTCTTGAGGTAAAGAATTGCCATGTTAAAAAAAGAAAAGGCAGCCAAATAGTTACATTCTATGTCTGATTTTCTAGTTACTTAATTTATCATTATTATTTGTGTAGGCATATATAGCCTATATACATGAGATTGGAGGTATTTATTGACAGAAGGGCAGTCTAGGAAGGTATTTGTTAAGCTTCCACTTAACATTCTCTGGGCATTATGCCACTTGTTTCTGGACACATTTTGAGACAGTATAGCCTAATGGTTATATCTGCAGGGTTCAAAGCCAAAATAAACTTACTTGCTGAACGACCTTGAACAAACTACTTAAGCTCTCTTTCTGGGTTTCCCCACCTGAAACATGCAACTACACGGGTCTAGTACCTTTGCCAAAGTTACTGCTAGAATTAAATGAACTAATATACGAAACTAGATTACAGTTGCCTCTGGCACACAAGTGCTCAATATTTGTCAACATTATTTTTAATTAATCCTCCCAATCCCCATTTTAAATTGGGGCTCAGAGAAGTTGTATCACACCCACAAAATGATAACAGGGATCTTAGCCCAGAGCTGTCCAAGTCCTTGCTAATTCCTACCGTTGGGGGAGGGGTAGTACATACGCGCGGCTTGTTAAAATTTAGTACATTTATTCGTGGAGACAACAAACTGAAATCACTAGTGTGGAAAAAAGCACCTCGAAGTTGGGTATTAGGGCACCAGTGTTATTGCGTAATCCAATGGATTATTCTGGGCGTCAAGTTCTTCATCTGTTAAAGCAGAACTATATGATCTAGTTTCTTTCCAGTCTTACTATTCTGAGTCTATTAGTCTACAGAATTGGTACCTAAAGCCGTTTTTCTTTGCCATTTAAACTCAAGCTCTATCTTCAAAGGAAGCAAAATTCAAGGCGTGTATGCAGAATAACGCACAACTGTATCTAATAAAGTTGGTTTTATATAAGGGTAGTAGTACCTGGTTCTTCAGCTCTGACAACGTCATCTCTCCCCAAACTGAATCAGGCCTGAATCAGGCCTACTAGGTCTCTCGATTCAGCCCATTCTCCTAGGCATTTAAACCATTTAATTTCTACATGTTCATCCTATCTGAAAATCCTCAGCAAGATTAGCCTTATACCGCCCCATCCCCCATCCCCACACTGAAAGACGTCTAAACTAGGAGTTTAAGACTTGAAAACTCGATCAAATGAGAAGAGCCTTTAAAGTGTATCTACATTTCCCCCTAAGTAAAAGGAGTATGTTAAAATCACAGTGTTTGTTTCCCCACACCCTAACAAAACACGCAGGATTTTCTTTTGGCAACACTACATGTATGCCCGCCCCCTAAATCTCGCTCTCCTTTCCCAATTGGCTAAAGTGCCTGTCACTCCAAGCACTTTTACGCCCCTCCGAGAGCCTCATTCGGGTAAAAACCTTCGTCCCGCCCACTCTCCACTCCCTGACTCCTCCCTGAAGCTGGTCACTGATTGGTTGGGGCTCCACTCCGCGTGGGGCTGCCTAGGCCACTGCCCCGGCGCCTGCTGGGAGACAAACCAAGGCGCGAGGACGGCTCGAGCTCTTCCCGGTGGCCTCCCCCGCTACGGCGACCCCCCCCCTCCCCCGCTCCGACCGATTGGTCCCCGAAACGGTGGCGGCGGTTTGTGGTCGTTGGTCCCAGGGATTTAGGACCAACATTTGAAGACCCGAAGGGGTGAGGAGGGGATGGGGACAGCGGGGTCACAACCAAACAGCTAGTAACGGCTGGAGACCCCGCCTTCCGGCCGCAAAAGGCCCAGTCCGATACACTGTTACGCCAGATACGCAGTGGGGACTCACGCCCCTCTGGAGGCAGTGTCTGCGGGATTCGCCCTCCTCACTACCCTGCCCCGTCGAGCATAGGGAGGGCTAGAGTCATTGACGCGGTTCCCCAGCTCCAGAGGGCATCTTTTGACCAGATAGCTCTTGCCGTCACAGTTTGCGCCGCGTGGTCCCAGCCGTCCAGTCCCCCAGCTCCAGTTGTCGTCGGGGGCCCCTTGGCGGCTCCTTCCGCCCCTCGGGGGCCCTGCCCTCTCTCTGCTTTATTTCCGCTCTTCCCCGACATCTTCCGGCCGCTTCCCACCTGCTGCCCTCCATGTTCTCCTAGCACTGCCTCCGTCGACCGCCACACGTCAAGGGCGTCTGGCCGTTGTGGCGCCCGCGCGTCCCCTGTAGAGCCTTTGGGACGACGTCCGGGGCGTCCCGACTGCTGGGTGAGATTTGGTAATCATGTCGTCGTTTTCATTGAGTTCTAACTGGGATGAGCCTCGAACTTTCCTCTGCCTTTGACTCTTCCTGTTTATTCCCCAAGTGCTCTCTTGTGTGTAGGGTCTTGAACAGTGGAAGGCTGTGGGTGTTTGGGAAAGATAACTGACCCCCTTCTCTCCCGCGACACGCCGCGGCAGGCAGCCATGGACGGTAGTACACGCAGTAGTACCATTTGTGTTTCCTAAAGTCAGATAGTTTTAATTACAAACCTTTTAAATATTTTCTTTGGGGGGGGGGGTTCTAGAAAGACCACTGAACGTGATGTCAGGAGACCTGGGATTTAATAATCCTTGCATTGATGTTAATTGTGAGATCCTTGGGGAGCCAGGACCAATTATTTGGGCACCAGTTGCCTTATATGTGAATTTAGTTAATGTTGAAGTTTCTTTAAGCTCTCTCTTTACATTCTTGACAAATAATCTATAGTCTTTATAATAGGCGACGATTCTAATATAGGCCAGTATTGTAGAGGGACTATCAGGAGGAGCTTTTTAAGACTTGGCTTCTCTTTAGAAATCTGTTCGCTTTGTGTTTGATAATGGCGTTAGAACCAGGCAGCAGGATGTGTTCAATGTATAAATAACATATTCACGTGTTGGTAGTATTTTCCTTATTTAAATAACAGGAAGATATTTTCATTTCAAGAATCACTACAATGTATATTTGAGCAGTTGGACAGACTTCCATACAGAGCCTTTCAGAATTAAAGCTCCTTAATCATCTGTAATGATATTCTTTCCAAGGTGCACATATAAAACATTCGTTTTTAAAAATTTGCACCTGTGTGCCATAATGGACATAAAGATGACTATTAGTGCTGTAATTGCTAAATATTAGCAGTGCTTTAGTTTCTGTTTAAGGCACTGCTTTAATTGCTAATTTTCATTTAAGAGGGTAGAATATTGGATTTGAACATTATTGCCAAAGATTATGATACATATCAACGTCTGAAATATAAGCATGTGTATTATTGGATCTGTTATGAGTTGAGAAATATTAACAATATGCCCAATTTATGGACTGATATTAAGCCTCCTATTTTTAATGGTGTCATTTTTGTTGTTAAAAAACAGACATGTCGGTTTAAGGAGGGTTTGTGAATACAAATCAAATACTTGATGTAAAATCTGTCCAGATTTGTATATTAATGCTGGGTCGTGTCTTATTTTACTGCCTGATTGTTGCTAAAACGAAATCAGTGAGAGAAGAAAATGTGATATCTATGTTCAAATTATAATAGATTTTGGATGAAAGCTTATAGGAGCTTTTCCTTTTCCTTTTCCTTTTCCTTTATGTAAGGAATATCACTGTATTATTGTATAGTAGCATACAAGAATTTTGGTTCTATTGTAGGTATCTTTATACTAAATTCAAAGAATTTTGTGTTCAATGCAATATTTAAAAAATTGTTAATTAAATAATTAAAAAGTACTCTCTACAGTATTACTAAAAGTTGTGAAACACCCAGTACCAACACTTTTATTCATTATATATTTAACTTCTAGGAATAATGTGGCCTCCTTATTTAATAAAAATAATTTAAAATGGAATTGAGCCAATCCATCTATACCCTTTCATTTTGAAATGATGTTAGACTTCTATATCCATACACTTTTGAGTGATCCTCATTTTATGTGGAAAATAAAAGTAGTGCAGTCTGTCACTAAAATGAGTTACCACTTAAAAAACCTCCATTGACTTGGCAACCATGGTCTCAGCATTCCATACTCAATAACAATTGAACAAATCAGGAATTTAATACCACGTAATTTAAGGAATGCCATAACTAATATGCTTTCTATACAAGTGTTTTAATACTTTAAAAATTAATTTTTTTTCACTATTGCAGTTTTTATTTTTATTTATTTTTAAATTTTTTTAACGTTTATTTATTTTTGAGACAGAGAGAGACAGAGCATGAACAGGGGAGGAGCAGAGAGAGAGGGAGACACAGAATCGGAAACAGGCTCCAGGCTCTGAGCTGTCAGCACAGAGCCTGACGCGGGGCTCGAACTCACGGACCGTGAGATCATGACCTGAGCCGAAGTCGGACGCTCAACCGACCGAGCCACCCAGGCGCCCCACTATTGCAGTTTTTAAAAATAAAACTTATAAAATGTTCATTTTCATTTCATAAATTTTTACAGTAATTCATAAGATGAAGGGTCAGTTTAAGTAGTTTGAACACAGCTGACACAAATTTCTTTAGATAAGTGATTTTCATGTATATTTTGCTAAAATTGTGCTAGTAATTTTTTAATAGTATATTTTCTATTTTGAAAGGCAGTACAAATTTGAAAATTTCTATTTTTGTTAACTTATTACGGTTCTTAAAATTAGTGAAGATATAGTTAGCATTTAAAGCTAAAGGCTTGATTCAAATTGTTACTCGAATATCTATCCTGTGATTGGCTATGCTGTCTTGGCCTTCTACTTTATAGCTTAGAAAATTTTTTCTTTCTAATTTTTCTTCTAATTTTACTTTTGAAACTGAGCTGGAAAGGAATCTTTGAAAGTCCAAAGTTTAGGAAAAAAGATTTATCTGTGAAAACTAGAGTTTATTTATGGTACAACAGCTTTTAATCTGCCCTTCCCCACTATTTTTTGTATAAATTGTTTGTGTCATTCTCTTGCTTAGGACCCTCCTTCCCTTACTCAGATTCCTTGGGTCAGCAGTACTAATTGGGCCTAGAAGCTTCAGTTGGTATGACAGCTTTGTCATAATGTATAGGGCTGCTATACTTCCTTGGAGTTTTGGTAATTCTCAGATTGATTCTGGAATAGTTTAGAACAAATATTAGGCTGTTGTATGCCTGTTTTAGATTTGATTTTTAATTATCTGAGGTTCTTGATTTCTGGCCTTTTTAGAAATGTATTTTGTTAGATTAAATATGGTATTAAAGTTAGATATTTTTGATTTTTGAATTAGAGATGTGTGTATGTTACCTTTGTTTTGAAAGCTTTAAGATAAAACATATTCCTTTCTAAAGAGAGAGTGAGGTTGGTGACTCTTACACTTTCCTAATTTTAAGTTTTTAAAATATTTTGATTGAGATTTCTTTAAATGTACCAAGTCTAGCATATGTTTCTAGTCATTGTATGTTAAAAAGAGTCTTTAATGTGGGGACTGCCATTTGTTTCAACGTGACACCCTACATAATATAATATCTTTAAAAATACAACTTTAGAGACATGAATTGACCCAAAATACATGTCTGTAAGTAATTGCAGGGGTGGTTTGCATTGCACAAATCGGCCATTTAGAGTAAGCGATGAGTTACAGAAAAACAAAACTATGCATTGATTAAATTCTACATTTTGGGTAAAATCGAAACAGAAGGTATATTTATCAATTGTTTTATATGTAAGGCAGCATATTTTTTTTTTTTTTTTTTTTTTTTTTATTTTTTTAAATTTTTTTTTTTCAACGTTTTTTATTTATTTTTGGGACAGAGAGAGACAAAGCATGAACGGGGGAGGGGCAGAGAGAGAGGGAGACACAGAATCGGAAACAGGCTCCAGGCTCCGAGCCATCGGCCCAGAGCCTGACGCGGGGCTCGAACTCACGGACCGTGAGATCGTGACCTGGCTGAAGTCGGACGCTTAACCGACTGCGCCACCCAGGCGCCCCTGTAAGGCAGCATATTAAACTAGTCTTATTTTTTTCCTCATCCTTGCAGCATGCTTAAAAAAATATAAATCTCATACTTTCCTATTCTCCACATTGTATCAACTTGATGTCTTTCTTTAGTGTAATGGGACAGTATGATGTCCTATAGGATGTTTAGGCCATTAAGGTCCCTCTGGACTAAATTCTGGAAAAGAGCCAGAGTCAGAGTTTATTGATGTCTGAAGGTTTGAGCCATAGGTCTTTTCAGTTACTAGTTTTGTGACCTTAAGCAAGTCTATTTTAGTTGCTCTTCTACGGTCCACTTGTAATTCTAATATTTTCTTAGAAAATCTTCCATGATGGTATAGTCAAAGCCTAGTAGAATAAAAACAATCCTAAAGGGAGGAAAAAGGTAGTTATATTATTTAAAATGCTTTTTGTTTGAAAAAGGGAGAGAGAATCTTAAGCAGGCTCCAAACTCCGTGTGGAGCCCAATGTGGGGCTTCATTTCATGACCCTGGAATCACGACCTGAGTGGAAATCAAGAGTTGGGCATTCAACTGACTGAGCCACCCAGGCACCCCTAAAATGATTTTAATTTTAAAGCAATGATAGAAGGACATTGCCCTTTTTTTTTTTTTTAAAGACAAAAGGCTGAAAGTTGGTTTGGTTAATTAACCTTTGTCTCATTGATGGTTCTGATTGTTAAAGAGTACCTTAACTCTTAACAGAATCTGTTAATAACAGATTTATTTATTTATTGGATTTGATGTCACGTAAGTGTGTTCCTGAAGTATAGGGTAAGGTACCCAGCTGACAGTACAGACTTCCTAATTCTGCCATTTAATAAATATGTGAAGCCAGAAAATTAGAAGAATCTAAAAATGATGGAAAGAGAACAGAGACAGTATCATCATAGTTCATCATAGTAATCATATATATAATCATCATAGTAATGGACATAGAAGGGGGGAATTGAGGAAAAGCTGAACATCTTTTTACCTTCTCTGGAGATGGTCTTTTACAGGATAGCTTTATTATTTAAAAAAACGTTTTTTCAGTATATCACATATACTCTTCAGATGTAAATACGTTGTTAAAAATTAAAACCCCAGTGTTGTTGATAGTATGCTTCATTCAACCATCAGTATCATGCAGCTGTGTAGAACACTGATGGAATCTTTCTCTGTAATTTTGACCACCATACTTGTAAAGGAAAAAGAGGACAGTGAGGGAACATAGGGAACAAACTGTATCCTGTAAAGAGCAGTTAAGGCAGCATTTTCAAAATAATTTTATAGGCAGTTAATACAGGTAGCAAGGAGAATTAGGGTGTCATGTTGAAATGTTTGAGAAGCAGGGGTTAAAGTTGAAAGGTTTTAACTGAAATTTTTCATGGCCTTAAATATGCTAATGTTTGTTGCGATACTCTTAAGAGAGACGTATAGTGATTCTCAGATGTTATTTAGGTATGGAACACATTTTTGAGGCCTGTTAATAGCTCCTAGAATAGTATTCTAAGGGACATCATTTTAGAAAATGATGGATTTAAGGAACTGGTAATGTTTAGCTTGAAGAAGAGGAGAAGAATTTTTCAAGTTCAGTTAGATGAAAGAGGCATGTTCAGTGTGGCCAGAAGGATGATATGAGGATCTATTTGTGAAAGTTACAAGGGAAGAAATTATGATCATTATAAGAAAGAGCTTTCTGAAAGAGTTAACCAAGGTTAAGTTGTTCTAGAGAATAGGAGTTTCTTGTAAGAATTCAAGAATGAGGTAGGTGACTGCTTTGCACCCATATTGTAAAAGAGAATTGTATATCAGATAGGTGGTTGCATGAGATGATTTTTAAGGTCTTTAATAAATTTGAAATTATTTTATTAGAGATTTTCCAAAAATATTTTTTGACTGATTTTTTCCCCTCTAAGGTAATATAGTTTTAAAAAGTATCATGCTGTAGTTTTTTAAAGAAGCCATAAATATTTGAGTAGTTGTTATAATCATATTTAAAAGAATAACTATTATCTGAAAAAACCTGGATTCAGGTACTGATTTTGCAACTTATATGGCCTCTGGCAAATCACATCGTTTTTTTGAAGATCTCAGATTATTGAATATCAAAAATGAAGGTAATATAAAGTATTCCTTCAGGAGCCCAATATTTAGGCAGACAGGTTTGAATATCTACCCTACCAATTTCCTAGCACTGTAACTTTATCTTAGTCTCAGTTTATTTTTGAAATGGAATAGAATAGTACCTATCTCACAGAGTTATTGTAAGTACTAAATGAATTAATGTATATAAACTGCCTATCATCATGCAGGGTAAGGTGCTAAATATATGAATGCAGAAATAGACATAAAATGGAATTTCACAGATTAGGAAAGTAAAGGTAAAGGCTGTAAAGTAATTCATCCAGAGATTTCTTGACTAAGCACTAGAACTCAGGCCTTCTCTCACCCAAGTCCATTATTTTCAATTAAATCACAATGTCCCTCCCTTTCTGTCTCATTCATTGAACATTTATCACATATTAGGGAGTGTACATGGTGGTAGAGATTTGGAAATAAAAAACTAGACCCTTGATATCTGGCAGAGTTTAGGGGGGGAGGTGGTAGAAGGGATTGACAGACCAGCACTCTGAGGTGTGTTCTGTGATAGTAGTATAGAGGAATGCCTAATTTAGCATTGAAAGGGAGAGTCATGGGGTGGTTTTTCTGGAAAATGTTAGGAGTGGGAAAGGCAAAGAGAGTGAGACAGGACTGTGGGAACAAGCTACACAAAGGCTGGTATGTGAGCACTTGGCGCATTTGACAAATGACAAAAAGGTAAGTATTGTTGTTGACATAGAGTAAGAAATGAAGTTGGAGACGTAGGCTGGGCCAGATTAGGAAAGGACCTTTATGGCTTTTTAAAGAGTTTAGATTTTATATGTAAGGGACAATTGAAAACCCCCAAAAAGTCTTCCTGCTTTTAATACAAGTAGCATATGTTCTTGACAGTCACAGAAAAGTGAAACATTAAGGTGCTTTGACTCCTCCTTCCTACTTACCAATGGTAACAACTGTTAAAGTTTCTTAAGTTTTTCTAAAATTTTTGTATGCCTATAAAACGTGTGAATGTATACTTGAGTATCTTCAAACAAAACATTCAGTTGGTAAACCAGTAAATATTGTTCTCTGGCATACTTTTCTCATATATTTCTTAAATATTTTTCCATATCAGCACATGCAGATCTATGATATTCTCTAACAATTGCATAATACTATAATTTTTTAAAGATTTTTTTAAAGTTATCTATTTTGAGAGAGAAAGAGTATGAGCATGCACACACATGCAATCTGGGGAGGGGTGGAGACACAGGGAGAGAGAGAGAGAATCCAAGCAGGGTCTCCATGTGCAGAGCCTGATGCAGGGCTCGATTCCACCATCCACGAGATCATGACCTGAGCTAAAACCAAGAGTCAGATGCTTAACCGACTGAGCCACCCAGGTGCCCCACTATACCATAATTTTTTAATCAGTACTCTCTATGTAGACAACTAAATATTTTTCTAGATTTTTTCTTTTATATACAATGTCTCAGTGCACATCTTGTGCATGTATATTTGCATACTTGTGGAACTATATCTGTAGGTTAATTTTTTAGTAATTACTGTTTATATACATTTTAGGTTTTGATAAATATTGCCAAATTTCCCTCTAACAAGATAATTCCAATTTAATATGTACCTGCCAACAGTATATGAAGTCCTGGTAAGGATTTTTCTGTTAGACCCATCATCCAGCAAAAAATTATTGAGTATTTACTGTGCACCAAACACTGTATGGATAATAGGGAAAGTATTCAAGGCACATGGGATCCCTGCCCTTATGCAGCCCAGAATTAAAAAGATAGAAAGTCGACAGGTGTTTTGTTTGGTCTGAATAGTTTTTGTTACTGTTTTTATATTTGAAGTAATTTTCAGTTTGTTTTATTTTGTCTTTCTGACTATGCAGTACTCTGTTTTCAAGGAGCCGCGAGCCTCTTATAGAGATATTGCTCCTGAAAATGAAGGCTTGAAACATAAGACACCTAACTGGATGATGATGATAATACTGTTTTCTGGGTTATAAATCCTTTTAAGGCAGCTTCTATGCTTTCACTCTCTGTACTAAATTTTGGAAGGGATGGTAAAAGCCACATGGTCCAGTAGTGCACCCTTTGCTTGAATCTCTACAGCATGTTTATCCCATGTTTGAATACTTCCACTTGGTAGGAAGTTACCTTCCTATAGTATGTTCTATAGGTATACTATATACTATACCTGTATAGTACACAAACACACACACGCACACACACACACACACACACCCCACATCTTTTTTATCCATTCTTCTATCAGTGGGCACCTAGGTTGCTTCCTTATCGTTGTTATTATAAATAATGCTGCAGTGAACATAGAGGCATGTGTATCTTTTTAAATTAGCATTTTTGTTTTCTTCAGGTAAATATCCAGTACTGGAATTACTGGATCATACAGTAGTTCTATTTTTAAGTTTTTGAGGAACCTTCCTACTGTTTTCCACAGTGGCTGCACCAGTTTACACTTAACACCAGTTTTGCAGTTTTCGTGGTAAATTCAGCTCTTTGGTTCTCAGATTTTAAACATTGAGATTTCACATAAAAATCTGCCATTTCTGGCTTCTCTTTTTAAAATTGGAAAATGTGGCATAACTGGGCAAACAGGATTTGAAGATGGAAACAGTTTATTAGAATTGAGTAGTCATTGCCGTTTTCAGATGGTGCATGGCACTTCTTAGAGTCTTGTTTTTGGCCTTTATGCTCATTTAACATTTCTTCCCAGGGCCTTGTAGGCATTCGAGTTGGTCATTTAGTGGATACAAAACTCACCGTGTTCAAAGCTGAACTCTGATCTTATCCCTAAAATCTGTTCTAGCTCTGCCTTCCTCATCTTTCTGCTTCTCATTGCTCTAGCGAGTACTTTGGTGTTATCCTTGACTTCTCTGTTTATCTTCCAATCCATATCTAGTCTATCAGAAAATTCTGTTAGGTATATCTTCAAAATGTATCTCATATCAGAGACTACTTCTTTTCCCCTTCATCACCTTCTCTCTGGTCCATGCCACCATCATTTCTCACCTGAGTTTTAGTTGTAGTCTTCTCTTTGGTCTCCCTGCTGCCACCTTTGCTCTTCTTTTCTTTCTTTCTCTCTCTTTCTTTCTTTCTTTCTTTCTTTCTTTCTTTCTTTCTTTCTTCCTTCCTTCCTTCCTTCCTTCCTTCCTTCCTTCCTTCCTTCCTTCCTTTCTTTCCTTTCCTTTCCTTTCCTTTCCCTTCCTTTCCCTTCCTTCCTTCCTTCCTCCCTTCCTTCCTTCCTTCCTTCCTTCCTTCCTTCCTTCCTTCTTTCTTTTTCTTTCTTTCTTTCTTTCTTTCTTTCTTTCTTTCTTTCTTTCTTTCTTTCTTTCTTTCTTTCTTTCTTTCTTTCTTTCTTTCTTTCTTTCTTTCTTTCTTTCGTTTTTATTTTTAAATAATCCCTACCTGCAACGTGGGGCTCAAACTCATGACCCTCAAATCAGGAATCTTATGCTCTACCAACTGAGCCAGCCAGGCACCCCACTTCTTTTGCCTTTCCGCTATAATAGCCAAATGATTCTTTTAAAAGGAAAGATGATAGTTCTCCTGTGTTTAAGAATCTATGGTGGCTCTTCATTTAACCTAGAATAAAAGCCAAAGTCCTTCGTTACCTGACTTACAAGGTCTGTGTCATGTGGCAGCTTATTGCCTCTCTGACTTTATCTCCTACTATTCTTATTGTCTTCCTGGCTTTGCCGTACCAATCCCCTTGCTGTACCTTTTGTGTGTCATGCACGCTTCTACCTTGTACCTTTGTCCTCCTTTTTCTATTTGTGTGAAGTGCTCTTCCCAAATAACTGCATAGGTAGGTTTCTTAATTCTTTGCTCAAATGTTGCCTTCTTATTGAGGTTAGTACTAGTTATTTATTTATTATTTATTTAAAATGTATTTATTTTATTTTGAGAGAGAGCTAGAGAGAGTACAAGTAGGGGAGGGGCAGAGTGAGAGGGAGAGAGAGAATAGTATAGTACTGTCTTCTGTTTTCTGTTAATCCTTCCATGTGCCCTATCCCTGCCCCTCAAGCCCCCACATTACCTTTTAACATATATTACTTACTTATTACTTTAATTATTGCTTGTTTTCTTCCACTGGCTAACAGGCTATGCCAGGGAGGGGTTTCACTCTTTTATTTACTGATGTATCCCAGACATAAGGAATAGTACTGGCACACAGTTGGTACTCAGCAAACATTTGTTGAACAAGTGAATGAATCTGAGTTTGCAATCCCTGGTCTGCTGTTTGTGTTTTTCTTATTATTTTATTAATTTATTAGACAATATTTTATTAGAAATTAAGTTTATTTATTTTTGTATACTAAATAGTAAATACATTTATAGTGCTTATATCCAAAATACTGTTTTAAGCCCTTTCTCCATAATCCTGGCAACAACACTCACTATGAGGTAGAAATTCTTATTATCTACTTTATAGGGACAAATAAACTGAAGCCAAACTTGCCCAAAGTCAGAGTTAGTAAGGGGGAGAACCAGGAGTTGCCTTTAAGCCATTATTTAGATACTTGAATTTGCTTTTAATTATGACACCATGCTGCCCTTTTTTTATTTTGAAAGTAGCCTTAAATATGTGTGTTGCAGATCCTTTTTCCCTGTTTATAATTTTCTGTCTTGGTTTTGTTCTTTTTGCCTTCCAAGATGATAGTTAATATTTATGTAGTAAAAAATAATACAGTAATATTTTCCTTTGAGGCTCTTTTGTTCATTTTTTAGAAAGGCCTTTTGATTCTAAGATTAAAACATAAAAGTACTCATTTTTTCCCTTAGTTTTGATTTGTATTCACAACTTAAGATGATCAGATATCACCTCAAGAGCATCATGGAGATTTTGTTTGCAGGGCACAAGACTAAAGCCTGTAACAACAGTTAGGAATCTAGTACTGGTTCCAGTAACATATAATTGAGAACAGGCTGTGGGGATGGACAGGAAAAGATTGATTTCAAGATCTGTTCAGAGGTAAAATATGCAGGTGTTTGTGACTGAATCAAAGGAAGACTCTGGGTTAACTCACATTGTGAAACTCTGATTGTGTTAGTTTGTAGGAGATGGGAGTATGTTTGTTGTGGTTTGTTTATTGGTTGAATGGAAGAATTGATGGAGATGTAAAACAGGAAGGAACTTAAACAGGTTTAGAAGTTAAAATGACATTGAGTTTTGGATATGTTGAATTCAGGATGCCTGTTGAATATCTCATTCTCAATACATTCATTAGGCAGGTTGATAAATGAATCTTAGCTTCATAAAGAAAACTGGGCTAGTAAGTTTAAGGAAATTAGGTAGATGGCAGGTAGAAACTATATGGGTTCAGGAGCTACTTTCTTGCCTCGTTTTCTTCAGAATTACTCCATTGAATGCAATATAATAGCTTGGAAAGAGCTTTAAAGACTGTAAAAAGATTGTGTGTGTGTAGTGTGTGCGATATAAATGTGTTTGTAGCTATATTCACCGCTCAGAAAACATTTTGCAACTAGGAAGGACTGTAGAAGTCACATGACTAAGGTGTATTAATTTATAATTTCTGCATATTCCACTTGCATGAAAGTCAGTTTGGGTGCTTCTTCGTTTTTTTGAGGGACTTTTTAAGGTAATGTTGCGGCAAAAGGTATGTCAAAATCATTTTCTTGGCAGGAGGGGATATTTAGCATCAGGCAGATCTGGAATTGAATTCTGTCTGTGCCGCTTTCTGGCTCTGTGATCTTGGATAATTTCTTTGTTAGCCTGCGTTTTTTCATCTGTGGAAATAGTATTTTCTTTTAGCAAAGTTGAGACTCTCTTAGTAGTTGTATAAACTAGAGGTAATGTGTAGAAATTCCATGGCTTTATAATAGGCTACTAAATAAACTGAACTTCTGAGTCTTATTCTCAGCCTGTTTCTTTCTATCTGGTGTCATACTTTTGTTCTGAAATCAGTTACTGTAAAGATAAATATCTGGATTTTAAGCTATAGTTATTCATAGATGTTAGTGATTTTAAAGGTTCCAATATATGCATAAAATTAGTATTTGTGTTAATATTCATTAAGGCCATCAGATAGGCAGTGTTATTATCCTCATTTTATTTATTTTTAAAACTTTTTTTAATGTTTATTTGAGACAGAGTGAGAGCAAGTTGTGGAGGGGCAGAGAGAGCAGAGAGAGAGAATCCCAAGCAAGCTCTGTGCTGCCAGCACAGAGTCCAACGTGGGCTTCATCTCAGAGACCATAAGATCATGACCTGAGCCGAAATCAAGAATTGGCACCTTAAATGACTGAGCCACCCGGGTGCCCTATTATTCACATTTTAAAGATGAGGAAATTAAGATACAGAAGGGCTAAGTAACTTACTGAAAATTATAGCTGGTAAGCAAAAAAGGATTTGAATCCAGGCAGTCTGGCTTCAGAGCTGTTGTGCTATATTAAGTACTAGTGAGTATAACTACAGTGACAGTTTCACTTACTTTAGAGCAGTGATTCTTTGGTGATGTCTTCTGCATTCCTATCCTCTATCCACTGTAGAGATGCAGATACTCTTCCCTAGATATGTGTCTACCATATCGCACCCCCCGCCCACACAACCTTTGAGAAAATGCACAAAATGTTTCTGAAAAAATCAAAAACAGTGTGGGTATGTGAAAAGTTAAGATGTGCTCCTCTCTAGTATTAATCAAAACTAACCTTTATTTGGCCTTAGGTAATTCTAACAAGACTTTTGCATCATTGCCTCACTAAATCCTAACAGCAACCTTGCAATAAGTTATATTGGTACTCCCATTTAAAAAATTTTTTTTCTACTGTTTATTTATTTGAGAGAGAGAGAGAGAGAGAGAGACAGACAGACAACATGAGTGGGGGAAGGGCAGAGAGAGAGGGAGACACAGAATCCTTAGCAGGCTCCAGGCTCTGAGTTGTTGGCATAGAGCCCAATGTGGGGCTTGAACTCAGGAACTGCAAAATCATGACCTGAGCTGAAGATGGATGCTTAACTGACTGAGCCACCCAGGCGCCCCGGTACTCCCATTTTATAATAAGCAAGGAAACAATGAGCTGATCAAGTTTCCACAGCTAGAAAATGGCAGAACTAAGTGTGAAATTGAGGTGCTGGGGGTAAAAATTTCATACTTTTTGAAATGCTGTGCTACAGTGACTTAGTTTCCATTTATGATTACCAAAGTCTGTTGAAAGCCAAAATGGCTTTCCCAGTGCATTTCCCAGACTGTGGATTTTAATTTTTGTATTTGTTCATAGTAATACCAAAGGAGAGAGACGTACAATTAAGAAACAGAAAAAAATAATCTTTAGGATCAATGTGAATTTTCTGATAACCTAACGACATTGTAATTAAGTTCATTAAAAAAAACTAAAAACACATTTTTATGTACAGTGGTCAGCAGAGATCTCAGGTTCTTTCTAGTTCCTGCCTACCCACCGATGTAATCCTTAAGCTGCTGCTAGTTGGAAAACACAGTAGTTCCTGTTTCTGCTCGGAGGACAAGTGGTTGTGATAACCTACGTTCTTTAGTAGCTTCTTTTAGGAACAGGGACTGGTTTGAAATTCTGTTTACTTACTCCAAGCATCTGTTCAATTTCTGATAACTTTTGGAGTTCTTAGAGATTGCTGACAACATGAGCTATATTGGCATTAGGCTACATTTATCTGAGAATTGTAAGGCACAGTAAAATCCAGTTGGCCTGTATGATAAAATAAACCTTGGGCCATATAGATCAGCAGTGATAATGTATTCACTGATGGCAGTATATTTGTTTTGTTACTCCTTCTGCTTTCTTTTCTCTTCTCTAACCCCTTCTCATTTATTTGTGTTTTTTTCTCTTTTTCACTTTTGCCTCCCTTTGTTGTAGCTTAGGCCTTCTAAAGGTACTGCTTAATTGATCAGTGACATTAAATGGAATTTCTAGCTTTTGCTGTAGAGCAGGACTTACTGGGCAAGACCACAGTGATCATCAGATGTTAGCAGCCACACTGTTTTTGGTTTCTTGCAACCTAGAGGACTCCTTCATAGATTCCTGGTTCTCTGTCATAAACACTGTTTTTTGAATTTTGTTTTAGGAATTGCAACCATGAATGAAGAAAACATAGATGGAATAAATGGATGCAGTAAAGTCAGAACTGGTACTCAGAATGAAGCAGCATTACTTGCTTTGATGGAAAAGACTGGTTACAACATGGTTCAAGAAAATGGGCAAAGGAAATTTGGTGGTCCTCCTCCAGGTGTGGATGTATTTATGTTCAAAAAATTGTATCTTTAATGTACATTAGGTGCATATATCATTAGTATCAGTTTTTTTTTTCTTATAACTGCTTTAAGACCTTAGTAATCACTTATAGTTGTGAGGGGAAAGAGGTATTATTATATATGTTATGCACATATAATAATGCGTAATATTATAGGTATTATGCATGTTTGACCTTTACATTTTTTTCAACTCTGCTCTTGGTTAAGAAACAGCTGAGAAGGAAGTTGGGTGGTTTTTTTTCTCAAAATTTTTTTAAATTCTAGTTAGTTAACATATAGTGTAATATTGGTTTCATGAGTAGAATTTAATGATTTATCATTTACATGTAACAAACACCAAGTGCTTAACACAAGTGCCCTCCTTAATACCCATCACCTATTTAGCCCATCCTCCCCAACCTCCCCTCCAGCAACCTTCAGTTTGTTCTCTATAGTTAAGAGTCTCTTGTGGTCTGCTTCCTTCTCTTTTTTCCCCCTCCCTATGTCCATCTGTCTTATTTCTTAAATTCTACATGTGAGTGAAATCATACGGCATTTGTGTATTTCACTTAGCATAACATGCTCTAGCTCTATCCACATCATTGCAAATGGCAAGATTTCATTCTTTTTGATGGCTGAATAATATTGCATTATATATATGCACCCACACCCACACCCACACACACACCCACACACACACCCACACACACACACACACACACACACCCACACACACACACACACACACCCACCCACCATATCTTCTTTATCCATTCATCAGCTGATGGACATTTGGGCTCTTTCCATAATTTGGCTATCATTGACAATGCTTCTTTAAACATCGGGGTGCATGTGCCCCTTCGAATCAGTATTTTTGTATCTTTTGGGTAAATACCCAGTAGTGCAATTGGTGGGTTGTAGGGTAGTTCTATTTTTAACTTTTGAGGAACCTCTGTACTGTTTTCCAGAGTGGATGCACTACTTTGCATTCCCATCAACAGTGCAAGAGGGTTCCTTTTTCTTCACATCCTTGTCAACATGTGTTGTTTCCTATGTTGTTAATTTTAGCCATTCTAACAGATGTGAGGTGGTATCTCATTGTAGTTTTGATTTGTATTTCCCTGATGATTAGTGATGTTGAGCATCTTTTCAAGTGTCTGTTGGCCATCTGGTTGTCTTCTTTAGAGAAGTGTCTGTTCATGTCTTCCACTTGTTTATTAACTGGATTATTTGTTTTTTGGGTGTTGAGTTTGATAAGCTCTTTATAGATTTTGTATACTAACCCTTTATCTGATATGTCATTTGCAGATATCTTCTTCCATTCCATAGGTTGCTTTTTGTTGATGATTTCCTTCACTGTGCTTTTTATCTTGATGAAGTCCTAGTCATTCATTTTTGCTTTTGTTACCCTTGCCTCTGGAGACCTGTCTAGTAAGAAGTTTCTACAGCCAAAGTCACAGAGGTTATTGCCTGTGTTCTCCTTTAGGATTTTGATGGGTCTCCTGTCTCACATTTAGGTCTTTCATCCATTTTGAATTTATTTTTGTGTATAGAGTAAGAAAGTGGTCTAGTTTCATTCTTTTGTATGATGTTGTCCAGTTTTTCAAACACCATTTATTGAAGAGACTATCTTTTGTCCATCCGATATTCTTTCCTGCTTTGTTGAAGATTAGTTGACTATATAGTTGTGGGTCCATTTCTGGATTTTTTGTTCTGTTCCATTGATCTACATGTCTGTTTTTGTGCCAGTACCATACTGTTTTGATGACTACAGCTTTGTAACATAGCTTGAAGTCTGAATTGTTATACTTCAGCTTTTTCTTTTTAAGATTGCTTTGGCTTTTTGGCATTTTTTGTGGTTCTGTACAAATTTTAAGATTGTTTGTTTTAGTTCTGTGAAAAATGCTGGTGGTATTTTGATAGGGATTTTATTAAATATGTAGATTGCTTTGAGGGGCGCCTGGATGGCTCAGTTGGTTAAGCGTCCGACTTCGGCTCAGGTCATGATCTCATGGTCTGTGAGTTTGATACCCGTGTTGGGCTCTGTGCTGATAGCTCAGAGCCTGGAGTCTGTTTCAGATTCTGTGTCTCCCTCTCTCTCTGACCCTCCCCTGTTCATGCTCTGTCTCTCTCTCTCTCAAAAATAAATAAATGTTAAAAAAAAAAATTAAAAAAAATTGTAGATTGCTTTGGGTAGTGTGAACATTTTAACAAATTTTTTCTTCCAATCCATGAGCATGGAATGCTTTTCCATTTCTTTGTGTCCTCTTCAATTTCTTTCATAAGTGTTCTATAGTTTTCAGTGCACAGGTCTTTCATCTCTTTGCTTAGGTTTATTCCTTGGTATCTTATGGTTTTTGGTGCAATTGTAAATGGGCCTGTACCTTGATTTTTTTTTCTGCTTCTTCATTTTTGGTGTACAGAAATGCAACAGATTTCTGTATGTTGATTTTATATCCTGTGTCTTCGCTGAATTTGTGTATCAGTTCTAGCAGTGTCTTGGTGGAGTCTTTTAGGTTTTCTAGATGGGTTTATAAAGAAGTCAGGTTTGGGTTACTGGGGAAAAGAGTATTCTAGCTATTAAAGGAGAGGTCATTTGGGGAGGATTTTGAAAGAGCAGTGAGTATAGGAGTGGTGTTTATACTAGAGGCAAACCAGATGCAAACAGCTAAATAAATATGTTTTGCCTTTCTACTAGTAGCCAGTGCTGTTTCTTTGCTCAGCACCCTCCCATTAGCTTTCTATCACACTTAAAATAAAATCTTGGCCTCTAGTCAGTGGCACTGACTACCACTTGAATATTGCTTCAAGTACGTTAGTCATACAGGCCCATGTGCTCTTTGTTGTTCTAATGTATAAAGCTCTTGCTTTCTTCGTAATGATATATTCTCCAAGCTTATTCCCTCATTTCATTCAGGTCTCTGCTTTAAACCTCATGTGTTCAGAGGAGATTTACCTGACTGCTAAAAGTATCAACTCTTTTCTGGCTTTTTCTTCATAGCCTTTATCAGTTATTGTTTATGTTCTCTGTTGAATATATATGCCTTATGAGGGAAGGGTCTTCTTTTTTGTGCACTGTTGTATCCTCAACATCTAGAGTAGTGCACGGTACATAGCAGGCACTGTAAATTTGTGGAATGACTGAATCATTGAATGGTGTATCAAAATACCTTATTAGAATTTGTTTATTTTTGTCTTTTAGGTTGGGAAGGTCCACCTCCACCTAGAGGCTGTGAAGTTTTTGTAGGAAAAATACCTCGTGATATGTATGAAGATGAGTTAGTTCCTGTATTTGAAAGAGCTGGAAAGATATATGAATTTCGACTTATGATGGAATTTAGTGGTGAAAACCGCGGTTATGCTTTTGTGATGTACACTACAAAAGAAGAAGCGCAATTAGCCATCAGAATTCTTAATAATTATGAGATTCGACCAGGGAAGTTTATTGGTGTGTGTGTAAGCTTGGATAATTGCAGGCTATTTATTGGAGCTATTCCTAAGGAAAAGAAGAAAGAAGAAATTTTGGATGAAATGAAGAAAGTTACAGAAGGAGTTGTAGATGTCATTGTTTATCCAAGTGCAACTGATAAGACCAAAAATCGTGGTTTTGCATTTGTTGAATATGAATCTCACAGAGCTGCTGCTATGGCTAGGAGAAAACTAATCCCAGGTAAACTTGACCTTTTAAAATTTACTTTTTCAGGGGCGCCTGGGTGGCGCAGTCGGTTAAGCGTCCGACTTCAGCCAGGTCACGATCTCGCGGTCCGTGAGTTCGAGCCCCGCGTCAGGCTCTGGGCTGATGGCTCGGAGCCTGGAGCCTGTTTCCGATTCTGTGTCTCCCTCTCTCTCTGCCCCTCCCCCGTTCATGCTCTGTCTCTCTCTGTCCAAAAATAAATAAAAAAACGTTGAAAAAAAAAAAAAAATTAAAAAAAATAAAATTTACTTTTTCATATTAGTCTTATTATAAATAAGGAAAAATGACAGCATTTCTTAGTTCGATATTTTGAAACTGTGTAATGCCCTTAAAGAGGTATAGAGATGTTTTGCATAAGGAAGTAAAATAAATGCTTCTAAAAGACAAGAAGTTGCTCCTATCTTCTAAATGACAAGAAGAGTCATTATCTATAATAATATACTAATTTACTGAATGTATACACTTTTATTGTTGTTTGACAAAAATTCAAAGGATAGTACCTATAATCCTTCTGATAAAGGTCTATTTTTGAAGTGTATTTGTTCTTTTGCTCTTAAATTTGTTCTGTTTGCTCTTAACATGAATTCTGTAAGTTCTGGCTGGATTGCCGTAGTAAAAACTTTCATGTGACTTTCTTGTGAGAAACTAATGTTTACTACTACTGATGGGTATTTGAGTTCCTGATTCTTTGGAGAAAATTTTACTTAATAGTTTTTGACTTTTAGTTGTTTTAACTGTCTTCAGGGTAATTTATTCTCTTTTACAGGTACATTCCAACTATGGGGCCATACCATTCAGGTAGATTGGGCTGACCCAGAGAAAGAGGTTGACGAGGAAACAATGCAGAGAGTTAAAGTTCTCTATGTAAGAAATTTAATGATCTCAACTACAGAGGAAACAATTAAAGCAGAATTCAACAAATTCAAACCTGGTGCCGTTGAACGAGTAAAGAAACTTAGAGATTATGCTTTTGTTCACTTTTTCAACCGAGAAGATGCAGTGGCTATTATGTCTGTTATGAATGGAAAATGCATTGATGGAACAAGTATTGAGGTAACACTGGCAAAACCAGTAAATAAAGAAAGCACTTGGAGACAGCACCTTAATGGCCAGATTAGCCCTAATTCTGAAAACTTGATTGTGTTTGCTAACAAAGAAGAGAGCCACCCAAAAACTCTAGGCAAGCCACCAACTCTTCCAGCTCGTCTCAATGGTCAGCATAGCCCAAGTCCTCCTGAAATCGAAAGATGCACTTATCCATTTTTTCCTGGAACAAAGCTTACTCCAATTAGTATGTATTCTTTAAAATCCAATCATTTCAATTCTGCAGTAATGCATTTGGATTATTACTGCAACAAAAATAATTGGGCACCACCAGAATATTATTTATATTCAACAACAAGTCAAGATGGGAAAGTACTCTTGGTATATAAAATTGTTATTCCTGCTATTGCAAATGGATCCCAGAGTTATTTTATGCCTGACAAACTCTGTACTACCTTAGAAGATGCAAAGGAACTGGCAGCCCAGTTTACGCTACTTCATTTGGGTAAGTTTAAAAATACTTTAAATAATATTGTACAGTATGAAATTAGGAAATACTATTATTATAAATTATTTTGAACTCAACAGTGATATTTAACATAAATTTTACTTCAGTTTTATGAATTCATGGTAAATTTTGTTGAGACTTTTCTCCTGTATAATATTTCTGTATTTAGCTTTTTAAACTTTAGTTAGGGGAAAATTTGGTTTTGATTCACTTTATAGAGTTCATGATCCTATTTCATTAATTTATTGTTTTTATAATAACTAATCCTCATTTGAAATAATTTCTATATAACTTATAGGATGTTACTTAAACCAATTTCTAAGTAATTTGTCCCTGCATCTTTGGTGAAGTCTACACAGTAATCATTTTGGGGAGTGGGGGTAGAGATGAGTAGAATCAGACCTATTTCAGATGGGTCATGTGTAGACACAGCCTTATGCTTACCAATCTGGAAATTTGTCATTACTCATGAAAGACAAAAAGCATCACTAAGAGATGTTTATGACCGTTCTCTCTAATTTCATGCTTTTAAAAAAGTTTTTCTAAAGCCTTTGAGGGATAATTAAAAAGGCTTTGGGCCATATGGTAACAAACTATTTGGTATTGTGAAGGAAGAGATGTAATACCACTCTGGTATTTTCGTACTTCTGTTTTTTATTATGTTAGTCTCTCCTCTACAACCAGTTTTTCTCAGTTCTATTTTTTTTTTAAACGAAGCTATGGATTTTAGTCGGTGATTATTTTGTACCTCAAATAATATTTGGTAGAAGAATAGTGGTTTCTTGAAAATAACAATAAAAAGGAAAAGTTTCCTACGAAGGATTATAATTATTTCTTGATTATAATTGTCAAACTCTTAGCTTAAAATTGATTTGTTATATGGTTGCAGAACCATACTACTGGAGCTTATATCTGTTTAAAATTGATATTATCAAATTTGTAAAGAGAAGGCAGTCTATAAAGAAAACCATTTTCAAGGGGAGAGGGAATCTTATGTATTGTTTGGATCGATTTTATACAGTGCTTATCCATTGTAGCCACTCCTATGGTATGCATATTTTTAGGAGATCCTGATGATTAGGACTTATGGTAGGGTTTCTTGGAAGGAAACTTTTCAGTAATGTCCTCAATTATTAGTTGGAAATATTTGGGAATTTTACTGTCATACAAGTGAGTAAATTCTTATGTATAATTTTCATTAATACACAAAAAATAGAAACCTTCCATTTTTTCTTTCAATAAGTTTAAAGATAATTTTATATGGGCAATTTAAGTTTAGTTTATCTTTATATGGACAGCAAATAATTCAAAGTACGGTTCCTAGAGAAAAATGGATCAAATTATTTTTTTGGAGTGGAATATAGATAATTAGTTGGCTGAGCAAGATTTTCCCAGGATACTTGTGTCTGACGTAACATGGTATTACTGAAGCATATTTCTGCCCCCACTCATTTCCCTTAACAAATTTATCTTCACTGAAATTTCTAAGATACTTAAAATATAATCTTAGTTTATGTCAGATTTTCTGTTTAGATGTGATTTGCTCATCTTGTTATCCCATAAAGAAGATATTATATGGAACCAGAGGGTTTTCATCAGCTTTTAATTCCATTATTAACATGGTTTTTACTTGAGTCCTCAGACCATAATTAACTTGTATTGACCTTATAGTTCCCAAAGAAAACCCCTCTTTAGGTATAGTATTCCCAACTTGATTATGTTATTTAGGGATAAAATTAGCTTCAGTAAATGAAATACTTAGAGGGCACAGTTTGCTTTAGTCATCTATTTCAGATTTTATCAACCTTATCTAAAAGCTACTTATAATAAAAAATTGGACAATTTGTGTTTCATATATTTTCTCAGTTTCTAATTACGATCAGAGAGAAGACCTAAGACCCAAATGTAAGCCAAAACTTTTGATTAAATACTAAAGCTTGTTTGGATGCACTACACAAGGCTTGAGGCCTTGTCTATAGGAAGTAACATAAAAATCCTTATTGCAGTTGACTAAAATATGAGCGAAGATTGAGTTAGAGGCAACTGTTAGAGGAGAAGTAGGGAGAGAATTTAGGGAAGTGTAAGACTCAGAAATCAAGGGTCTAGGAATCTTTGATTAGAAAACACATGCCTGACATTTGGAGGTTGTTAAAGTAAGACAGGAACTATAGACAGCCAGGATGTTACATGTTGCTCTATGGGAAATAAGGATATAGGTTGAATATTGTTGTGGCAATATTCTGGTTTGCTTTTTACTTCTGTTAACATTGGAGCCTCTGGGCTTCAAAGAGTTGAAGCCTTTTTTGGGTAAAAATTCCTATATTTAGATATAGGAACCTTCAGAGGTTGCAAGCTTTTATTGGGCGGCTAAGGGTTGAGACCATTTGTTGGTGGTGGTGTGTTCTTAGAGGGGGAAGGGTGATATGTTGTTCATATCCTGCTAGATATTTATGTGTTTCAAGCACTGGGCTTTTCTGAGATCTTGAGAGGTTGCTATTGGTTCCTGGAGTCTCTCAAATAGAGTTCATTGAGTATGAAATCACTTTTGGCTCTATTTTCTTAAATAATTTGAACCTACGTATCTAGATAATGAATTTAACTACTATTTTAAGATGTTTTCTTTGTGTGTGTAGTAATTTTTTTTTTTTTAGTTTGCTTCATTTTGCATCAATTTAATGCTATTTTTAGCATTATTATTTAGTCTTACCTTGATGATCTTTGACTATTATATGTAATATAAAGTCATTTACCTTTTAATTTCAGACTTCTATAAGAATGTACTTTTAATATCCACATTGTTTTAGATTACCATGCCCATTTTTGAAGTTTGAAAAATAAAAGAGAAAAAAAATAGCCTTTATTTAGTTATTTAGTTAAATGATTATCATTGGTGTTAGGAAAATAGAAATTTTCTTGAAGAGTTAACAGGCATTTAAATGAGCACTAGAAGTTAGAGAGTTTACTTCTAGTGACTATTTAATGGTCTTACCAGAACCCCAAAAGTTACTAATGGGTAGTACTTTAAAATCAGTTTTTCAAAAATTTTGGGTTTTTTGGTCCCATTTAAAGTAAGCTCTGTTTTAAGCAGAATACCCCTAATAGAATAAAAATTGAAATCTGGGATTAATGCCAAAATTGAACCCTCATTTTTTTCTTTTATTTTGTTTTGTTTTTTTTTTACTTCAAAATTGGAGACTATCTTCATCTTCATAATGTCATAGAATGACCTCCCTAACCTCACTGGAAACTGATCACCTAACAGGATAAGAAATTAATTGTCACTTGTTTATATTTAGGAGCCTATAATAAGTGGGATACTCAGTGGGTTTAATACTTGTGGACCAAGAGATAGATAGGTTCTATTCTACATATTTCATGTATGGAGACATCATGGGTCATTCAGAGTCACATCTTTTTAAGTAATCATTTTCTATTTCATAATTTTGTATCTGTTTAATAATAGATTAGACTATCAGTGTGAATAATTTTGCTTTTCCTAAAACTGTGCCTCTGTTTTGAATACGGGCCTTCCAATTTTGCCACTGCTTTCCCTTAGAGGGTTCTTTGCCACCTGGGTGTGGGATAAGCAGAAATTGAGCAAATAAAGGAAGGTCCTGGAGAGTTATAGTTTTGAAGAAAGAAAGTCCTGGAGAAAAGTTACTGGAAGAAGGGAGGGTAGCCTCTGTGTGTTGGCAAATGCACTTAGTTAAATAATTTATTAACAACTGATCGAAGGCAAGGAATTTCTTGTTTCCATGTTTGTATAACACTGACACACATGGCAGTTTTACTACACAAAGCTTTCAAACAGGAGTAAAGAACCTCTGTCACAGACCAGCTTGTGCCATTAATTTTCATTTGTCTTGTGTACTGTTGTTTTGGCTATGACCGATGAAGTTTATTTTATTTTTTTAGGCAATAAAACTTTATTTCTCACTGAAGAAATTCAAAGAGCCAATTTTTCTTATATGCGTCTTTTGAGGGCTAAGTGTACTTCTGTAAGCAATCAGGAGCTAAATATAAATAAAACATGGTTTTTGGTCTTAAGGAGTCATGGTCTACTGAAGAAGGCAGAGATACAAACTCTGCATAAGTTGTTTTGAGAATACAGAGGAAGGGCATGCTTCCTACCTGATTTTGAGTTGTAGATCTTGAGGAGAGTTTATAGGCAGAGAGGGGCACAATGTGGGCAAATACCTGTTAGAAAAATAGCATGGTGGTGGGTTTAATGGCAAACAGTTGTGTATAGTGTTTGCTTTGGGGACTTCAGTCAGGTTTTAAGGATTAGAAATTGAAAAGATGTGGATATTAGTTAATTAAAATTTCATCAGTCTTGCTTTTTAAAACTTTGCAAGTTTTTTTTTTGTTTTTTTTTTTTTGGTACAGCTATGATGGCTTTAGTTGCTTTTCTTCTGAGCAAGTAATTTTTTCTGGATGAATCCAACCTAATTTGTGTGGACTATTTTATGTGTCATTTTATGGTCATCTTCATTTTGTGGCTGATTTGCATATTGTTTTTCATATTTGACTTTATAATGACATACATCATTAGAATGTTTAATTTTTTCATGGTCATGGAGTGGTAAAATATTTAGATATATATATCCTAAGCATGATATAGCCATTATGTTTGCTATCCCTTCAATATCATTAAAATTAGGTTTTGATTTATGCTGTCACTTGTAACTTAGTTGAAAGTTATAAAATAGAAGGCACAGCAGGATGTGTGTTTTAATCTGAAAAATAATTGGTGCTTTTTTTCTTATGAGCTATCATTATTTCCAGATTGATGGGCAGAAAGCAAAAATAAAATTTTGATTTTAAAAATTTGTTAATAAATCGCTTTGAAACAAAGAGACACTATCTCCATTTTATTTTTAAATTTAGGAAATAGTTTTGGGAGACACTAAATACAACATAATGGTTGTATCCTATTATAATGAAATTTATTATAAATAATTAAAATAAAAATAATACTTTTAGAAGTTATTTTTTCCAGCTTTAATTACAGACCTAACTTTGATGGCACCATTTCAAATTGATGTTTTAAAGAACAAAAATAAGTTGCTGAATTTGCTCTAAAATTCACCTAGTTAAATAAGAAGTAGGATTAGCATCAACATTTATACATTAATTTATTTTCATATGACCAAATGGTGAGACGAAAATTCCATTAACTCAACTATGTGTCTTTGCCCTTTGAGTGGGCCCACTGCTCTTGAAAATACATTTTTGTTCCTCTTGAAACTACTGTATTTTCCTGAAATATCATCAATCTGGTGTTACTCGTGATTCTTACCTTACTGACACTTTTGTATTAATGAACCATAATTATCATGGTGTTAGTACTGTGAGAGAAGCGGCTTATTTAACAGAGTATTGAGTAAAAAGTACAAGAACCTGTAGCCTCAGCCACCAACAAACTGTGACCTTAGATGGCAAATAAAATCATTTACTCTGTGCATCTCAGTGCCTTCACTTATAAAATATCAGGGTTTTACTTGGTGAGCTTTAAGGATTCCTTTATCCCCCCAATTTATGGTTTTGTTTAAAATACAGACAAAAATCTTATGAAGGACTAAAAATAATACTTGTTTTTTTTATGTATACCAAAGTACATTTTTGAATTCAGATAGTCTTAAAACCAAGAACTGCTTTTGCAAGAATTAACTATCCATTTAATATCCCTTCCTATATATAATTGAAAGCTTTTATCAGTCTACTTCACAGCAGAACATCTGGTGAAAAAAAAAAAAAAGGAGAGTCAGTCACCTGTTTTATTTGCATGATGACAAGTAATTGCTTTCTGGTTCTTTCCTTCCCTGAATTTGACAGTTAAATATAATCAAAACCAAGATTTTATAAAACAACCTAATTACTTAAAAGTTTGGAAATTGGTTTTCTTTTGTAACAATCTAGGAAAATAATGTGTATTAAAACATACATGCGACCAGTATTTGTTCCAGTTGTTCCGTGTTATTAACTGGCTAATGTGATCTGTGATTTCATTTACTTCATACATTTATTTGATCATGTTTGATCCTTTATCCTACAATTTCTTAGTATCTTTGGTTAATACATTCCTAAAATACCTGTTCTTATACACATTTTAACAGTAGCTACTGTTTTATTTTTAAACTTAACATCTGTTTTTGTCATTTAATATTTAAAAAATAATGGTTTGTAAATTTTCCCCTCTTGTATCAAATGTCACAATAAACTTTGCATGTATACTCAATTCTTAGATGTCAGCAGCAGTGTATAATTTTGCCATATGATGTCACCTAAATATATTTTTTAGCGTGTCTTTGAAAGGAAATTTAAATGTTATATTGATTTTGCTCCTCTTTATGGCTTATTTTTTTGCAGGGGTGGGTGGTTAGCATCAGTTAAATGTGTATGAGAAGCTGCACTTAGTCTTCTGCCTGTCATGCCTTTGTTTATGCTTTCTGTTTAAAATTTAGCAGACGATAATTGCTTATGCTGTAAGCAGTATAATTTAGTGAGTGGACTAGTGAATGGAGACAGAAGATGTTTTGGAAAATGGTTTTACTGTGATGAATTTATTCAAGTGATCATCTGTGCTTTTAACTGCTTGAAAATTATTCAGTGTGGGTTGCTTCCAGGCTTTTTGGTTGGATTAAATATATCTAATTTTATTAGTTAATTTCAGATATATCATCTATTCTAGAGCAATTTATCCTCTGTTTAGAGTAATACATCTCTATGTAAGACATGGTAGGGCATTACCTCCAAAAATGGTGCACTTACCTCTGGGGATTCAAAACAAAAGAAAACAAAATTAAAAAAACCTTTAGTCTCCCCATCTAATTAGAAGTTTTAAATCACCAGAATATTAATAAGTACTTGGATTTTCTTGCTCCTTATATTTGTAGTATTGGCCTAAAGATATGTTAGTTACATATGAGGCATTATTTATCTCATAGTAAGTGACATTTGAACTATAAAAATGACGTGTATATGGATTTTTTATACATAATGTAATTCATATTTTAAGAAAATGATTTGTCTAACTATATACCTTCCTGCATCATTTTGATTCAGTAAATACAATCTATATACCACATTAATAGTGAATTAGTGAATTCTATGATTGTATCTGTAAGTTAAAAAGTAGATAGTAATGCAATTATTAGAGAACAGTCTGTTGTAATTTTATTGCCTGATAATTTGGTGAGGGCGCTCTGAAACATCTCTTTTGTGTTTAAACTGTAGCTCGTTTTTATATACAACTCAAGGGATTGGCATTTGAATAAATAAACTTGAATAAGAAAATGTAAACTAGGATATACAATTCTATCTTCCTTATTCAGTAGATAACTATGTTGACCTTTGCTTTTCATTTTGATTTTCTTTTATTATGTTTTCTAATAATATTATTAATAGAGATACTTTACTTTTTTTTTAACTTTTTTTTTGTAATCCTGTTTTGTATGTAGATTTTTATAAGACTACAGAGCAAGCCCATTAACCTAATATTTTTTCTTGTTACCTTTGTTTTCAGCAGTACATGTTCCAGTCTGCTTGTTTACTGGCCAGGTTATGGGGTAAACAAATCATTTTGCAGCTTATGTGCCATATATGTGTATGGCTTTTTTTTCTTCCATTGCTATGTTAATGTTTAGTTCAAGGGTGACTAAATCTGTAGTTATGAATTTATGAAAATTATAGATTATTTTGGGCACAGGATTTATAGGATTCCAAGTGAGCCAGTATGAGTCTATGGAAAACAGGTTTAACGTTGTATTCTCCATTATAAAGTTACAATTTTTACCAAAAGTAAAAGAAATAATCAAGCCGGGATGATTCTTACCTGTGTCTACTATGTGTCAACCTGTTTCCTTGAGAGCTCACAAATCAAATTTCGTTGTGTGATCAAGAATCCCTTAGAGATTCCTTGGTATGAAATTTAGATTTATCAGGTACAGAAATAGTGATGATACCAGAGTATTGGAAAGTTACTCCTTCTCCCTTAAGAACAAGAGGAGAAAAGGACATGTTAAGCAAAAATAGGATTGCTTGCCCTATGAAAGCACTCTCCTAGCTTCTGAGGGGGTTTTCTGAATGTGATGAAAGGATTATTTTTCTTTTTTCACTTCATAAATTTTTTTCCATATGATTTACTTAGTAGTAGACTTAAGATTTTTAACTTCTTGTATTGCAGTGCATCTAAGATATCTGGGATTTTTCTGCTCTTTTTCCAGTCATCTACTTTTTATTTATATTCCAGCATTTTTAAAAATCTCACCTCTCTGATTTTTAAAAATCTTTGTACTTTTATTTACTTTTACTTATTTTTATTTATTGTAGTTTATGTGCAAACAAGGAGTTACTACATTAGTGAACATGACTTGGGAGAGAGATAGACAAACTCTTCCGTTAATTCTCTAAGGCCTCTGAAAATGGATTGTTGATATCAACCACTCTTTAATTTGAATTGGTAAATGAGGGAATTATTTCATTACCTTAAGATTTCAGGTAATTTTTTTTCAGTTTCTTTAATATTTTATATTGAGAGTTTTTCTATGACAAGAAAAATTCTGTAGTCCACTCCCAAATATTTATATTTAGATATGGGGTATGAATAAACCAAAACTAAATATTCCAAGTATAATTGGCTTATTTATTTATATTTATCCTGAGATGCTGTTTAAATGTATAGTTCATCAGTTCAGGGAATTTATGTATCCTATTATAAAACTCAATAAGAAAAGTTGGAAACTTACCCTCAGCTCAGCTTCTTATTGGGGAGGGATGGCATTGTTTCATATTGATGGAATGCATGGACTTAAGTAGAATATTTATCTTCCCTCTGTCTTTTCTTTTTTCTTTCTTTTTTTTTTTTTTAACTGGTAATGGATGGCTTATTCCTTTTAATCTTACCTCATTCTATGAAAGATATGGATTATTAAAAGTGTGTAAAATAAAAAAGGATTCAAATTTTAAATGGAAAGAATTGAAGCAACGGGGAATTATGAATAGGAAAATAAAGCCAAGCAAAACTAAACAATTTATTGTTTAGGGATGTATGAATATGTGACAAAACCAAAGAGAAAAGCAAGGGAATGATTAACACTTAAAAAATAGGATCATGAAAAAAATTAGGATCATGATTACTTTCAGGGTTAGAAGGAGAGATAGGAAATGATGCAAGAGAGACTTCTAAGTTACTGATAATTTTCTGTCTGTAAGCCTGGGTGGTGAGTGCATGTTTTTATTTTTTAAATAATGTAACCTGTACATTTATATATTGCACCTTTTTCTGTTTCTATAACATTATTTAATAATTAAGTAAATAAGCTGCCAAAGAATGAAAGTTAGCTAGCCAGCCAAGAGTAAGAACTTGAATTATTTTGTCAAAACTAGAATGAGTCATTACACTATAGAGATTCTCAAATTAGTGTAATTCAGGGTAATAAAGTTGTGTAGTTTCTAGACCATATATTTGTATTCTGCTCAGACTGTATCTGAAATGTTTTCTTTTGGGCCCCAGAGTTTACTTAAACCTTGACAACTATGGAGGACCTGGAAACTCTGTAATGTGAAGTAGGACAGTGAACAACTAAAGAATTTGGGGCTATTTAGACTGTAAATACTAATATTTATAGGGGAAATATGATTGCTGTCTTTAAATGTTTGAAGAGCTGGTACATGGAAGAAAGACTTTAATATGAAGCTCCACAGGTTAGAATTAAATCTAATAGAGGAAAGTTTCAGGGAGGCAGATTATGATTTAATATAACCCAGAACTGTGTAAGTTTTTAAAGTACTAAAAACTCTGTATCACTCAGTTAAAAAAGAAAAAAATTAATGTTTATTTTAAATGTTTATATTGCTAAATGTATGGGGAAAGGTAAGATTCTTTACTAGACTATTTTAACTCAGAATTATCTTCCTTAACAGTGCTTGGAGTGTATTAGCTTGCTGTTTTGAAGTCCTCTGAAAAATGTACTTTTTGAAACTTTGACTAAGAAAGTTTTGGCATTCTTATTCTTAAATGAATAACCCTTTTGTTTATTATTATTCACTCTTTTAGGCTTTCTTTTCTCATACTTGGTTTATTAACTGTTAATCCTGGTTAATATGTATGTTCATTAACTAAATACTGAACACTGCTTTTATAAAGCCCTGAGGATTTGTAGTGAATCAGACCCAGTTGCTGCCTGCCTTCATAGGGTTTACATTCCATTGAGAGAGATACTCAGTTACAGTTCTGGTAAACATTGTGAAGAGGTACAGGGTGTATGAGAAGATGTAGTTGGATGACCTGACCTAATCTGGGATGAGAAGATCAGCTAATAGTATATTGCATTTAGAAAAAATTTCAGCAAAATAAAATTCACTACTTTAAATTTTGTATAGCATATAGGCTTCATAGACTGAAAGAGCATGGCATTTGGAGCCAGATTTCCTGAGTCCATATCCCAGCTTCATTACTTATTTGGAAAAAGTTATTTTAATCTCTTTGTTCTTCAGTTTCCTCATCTACAAAATGGGAGTGTTAACAGTTTTTATCTCGAAGGGTAATTGTATGTATTAAATGAATTAAAATTTTAAAAGGCCCATTATAGTGCCTTTTGTATATTAAAATGTGCCATATAAGTACTGAAAAATAATATTTATTCAGAAAACAAATCCAAGACAACAGTTTCCAATCACTTATGATAATAAATATTATTAGTAATAGTAATAATAGTTAAGAATCTTTGAACACTAACCATAGGTGCTATACTAAATGCCTTTATATATTATTCTGATGCCTCTTTTAGGTAAATATTACTTTAACATCTACACTTTTTTTTGGTAACAGATGAAGAAACTTGAGTCTTTAGTAGATTAAATAATTTGCCCAGGATCCCTCAGTTAGCTAAGAGGCTGTTCTTTGTAACTTCACATGATTCTACTGAAAAACTGACCTTAGTCTAATGTTAAGCATATGAGAACAGACTGAATTCGTAGGATCTTTTCGGCCAATTATGCTTCTAAAAGTTAAAATGAATGAGATGGGTCTTTGGTCCACGCTTTACTTCCTTTTCAGAGACCGTTTTATCTTATCAGCCCTTCAAGCCAGTTTATTAGACCACTTGAGTGTAGTGCGGACCTCAGAAATCTCTCAAGCCTAAATGAATTGTTCTAAATTACAAAGATCTTATAAACAGACCTTGTTTACAAGCTGACTTTGAGATTTTTAAGCTTACTTTAGGATAAGCATTGACAACCAGTAGTACATGTTGTATCAAAGTGGTGGATGATAAAAATTTTTTTTTCCATCTATCAGATGCTAGACAGAATTTCAAATAGGCGGAGTTTGTTTCTATCTATTTCATGGTCCCCTTGTTGCTTGGTACTCTCATTTTGTTCTCTGATTATATTCAAAACATCTAAATACATGATTCATCCATATAATTTTTCACTCCACTTATATTTAACTGTGTTTTTTCATTGTTATTTCCTTGCTTAGGAACCTACCAATGGCTTGCTGTTGTGGTACCATCAGGTCCTCTGAACTCCACATTCTCTTTTTTGGAATGCTCTAATGTTTTTCCCCATCTTACCTAACCATAGACAAATACCCTTTGTTTTGATCATCTGAATTTGCCATGCTTATTGGTACTTCCACGCTTTTCCTAGTGTCGTTCACTCTGCTTAGAATATTCTTCTACTTGCTTTCATTTACTTAACCTTTTACATTAAGCTTTTCTTAGACACAGTAACTGAGAATTGTTACTTCTTGTTCTTCATAATATTACTCAACGATTCAGTAATTTTTATATTACTATTTACTGTTATAAAATTTTTGATCCATCAGGATTATAAAGCCAAGGGACTTTGTACATACGTTTTTTTTAAATTTGTTATTATTTTTCCTGCATTTAATATTTAGCATGTCGTGCTTTTCAAATAATTGAAAATGATGTACATGCTGTAAGATTAAAAGGTAATGATTCTTAGGAAAAATAAAGTTTGCCTGTGCTTTGAGCAGAAAGTAAAAAAAGATTGGAAAATAAATGTCTTGAGTTGGTAGGTACAGAACAATTACATTATGCATGGTGGTTAACAGGACACTATAGATTTATATTTCAATTAAGTAGAAATAATCAGTATCTAGTTTTTAAAATGCTGATTAAATGAGTATTTCAAAATAGTGAAACCCTTAATATATAGGCTGAGTCATGTGGGTTATTTTATGTTAAAGATGTATATATTTTATTTATATGTATAAAGGAAATTTGTATAGTGGAAGAATAGGAGATTATGATTGTAGTAGTATAGAATATACTAGATCATATTACATACAATTTTATACTTTTCACTGACCATTATGATAGCCTAAGTTCATTACACAAGCCACAGTTATATTTAGTGCCATCTATAGCATTTGTTAAGCCTCTACAAATGGAAAATAATTGGCAATAGCTTATTGTATGTTATTTCTAAACTTGAGGTTATAATAGTTTGCATTTCTTCTTCATTCTTCTACACAGGTACAGACTAAGAAGATGGAGTTCTTTCAGTTTATTTTTCTAAAGGCAGGAAAAGCCCTGAAAATTCAGGTTGCTAACATAGATGCCTTATTTGGAATATACTGGAATCCTGTGCATTTAGTTATTTTCTGTTTTGAAAAGAAATGGCAGTATGCCATATCTGAGAGTCTGAAAAACAGTTCATTTTGCATACCAGTTACTATAAAATTTATGTAGAATTCTTTTTCAAACTGATAACCAGTAAAATCTTCTTCAGAGATACACAGTATGCTCATATGATTAGTCTTAAGTGACTTTTAAAACTTTTCATCACATGTTTATAGAACAGTTCATATCTACAGTGTTAGGTCTTTGTGGATACAATGAAAATCAATACCTCAATTAGCAGGAGTTTTACTAGTTTATCTTTTTTGGCCTTTATTCCTACATAACAGAAGACTAAAAATAATGTATCTAATGATTGCAGTTTTATAGAAAACAAGATCCTGTCTGTGAACTTTGAGCTTTAATGTATCCTATTGACTTTCTGACATGCCTTTTCGTTTCCGTAGTTTTTCCTTGTGTCTTGATTACTGAATAATCCCTTAGCTAAATAATCACTTGTGTTATATAGCTGAAACTAAAAAAAAAAGGAAAAAAAGAAAAAAAATTCTTCTGAGGTAATTTCTTGGAATATATTTATTAACAGTCATACTTTTTCAAGGGAATGATGCTAACAAATGGCAAATTGAAGTACTAGCAGTAACCTTGTATTGACATTTACTTGAGATTCTGCTGATGGTTTTTACTTTTACTTTGAGGATTATCATCATCTTTTCTGTATATTAACAGAAATGTAATGGGGCGCCTGGGTGGCGCAGTCGGTTAAGCGTCCGACTTCAGCCAGGTCACGATCTCGCGGTCCGTGAGTTCGAGCCCCGCGTCAGGCTCTGGGCTGATGGCTCGGAGCCTGGAGCCTGTTTCCGATTCTGTGTCTCCCTCTCTCTCTGCCCCTCCCCCGTTCATGCTCTGTCTCTCTCTGTCCCAAAAATAAATAAAAAACGTTGAAAAAAAAAAAAGAAATGTAATTGTCTTAGATTGACAGTTTAAATCCCAGCATTTTTCCTGTTAAATTTAACTAAAGATTAACAAAAAATTAATTGTAAAACTACAGGTGGTAGTATGTGAAAGCCTTATGGAGGGAAGTCTGAGTCCATATTTAGTAATAATTTCAATTAGCGTCTCTACTGAAAATCACCATTATAGTTTTTAAATTACTCTGAATCATTTTTATTTTATTTTGACCATAATTGTATTATAATCGGTGGTATTATTTTTTAATTGTAACTATAAATGATCAATTTCTCATATATGTATATCACTATATACACAAATGGTAACTGTTGTGATTTCCCTCCTTTTTTAACTTTATAAGTTATTACATTATGTACAAACAGAAAAGTCCACAAATTGTGACTGTGAGCTTTGTGATTTACCACAGAGGGACCATGTCTGTTTAACTACCAGATGAAGACATAAAATATCAACACCCCAAAAGGCTCCTTTGTTTGTAGCCCCACCCACACATTACCTTCTCTCTTCCCAAAGGAAACCATCCTTCTCACTTCTGTGTTTTTGAAATTTATACAACATTTTACATACTTTTTGTCTGGCTTCTTTCAACATTATGAATAAAGATTGGTCCATGTTGTGGCAGTACTGTTCATTCACTCTCACGGATTCCAGTATTCCATCAAAATGTTAGGATTTATTTGCTATTTCTTTTTTAATGTTTATTTATTTTTGAGATAAAGAGCACGACCAGGGGAGAGGCAGAGAGAGAGGGAGACACAGAATCCAAAGCAGGCTTCAGACTGTGATCTGTCAGCACAGAGCCTGACATGGGGCTTGAACTCACAAACTGTGAGATCATGACCTGAGCTGAAGTCAGATGCTTAACCAGCTGAGCCACCCAGGTGCTATTTCTTTCGTTGGTAGAAGTTTGAGGTGCTTTCAGTTTGGGCTATTTGAATAACGATGCTGTGAAGATTGTTTTGTTTTGTTTTGTTTACAATTTTTTACATGTTTATTTTAGAGAGAGTGCAAGCAGGGGAGGGGCAGAGAGAGAGGGGGACAGAGGTTCTGAAGCAGGCTCTGTGCTGAGAGCAGAGAGCCTGATGTTGATGTCGGGGTCAAACTCAAGAACAGTGAGGTCATGACCTGAGCCGAAGTCAGATGCTTAACTGACTGAGCCACCCAGGTGCCCTTGTGAAGATTCTTGCATACGTTCCTGTTGAATACATCGGAGTAAAAGTGGGTCATATTTTTAAAACTTTAGTAAATAATGCCAGCTTTTCAAAGTGATTATATAAATTTACATTTCACAAGCAGTATATGGGGTTTCGGTTGTCCCACACTCTTGCCAACACTTGGTCTTTTAGTTTTTGAAAATTTTGAACATTCTGGTTAGCATATATTACTATCTCATTGAGATTATAACTTTTATATCACTGTTTACTAATAATATTGAACATCTTTTAATAAGATAATGGGGCATTAAGGTATCCTCTTGATGAAAATGTCTTACTTTAAGTCTCTTTTCTCTGTATTTTATTGGGTTGCTTGTTTTTTTCTTTATTAAGATACAAGCCCTTGTTGGATACATATTTTACAAATACCTTTGACGTTGGTGGCCTGAGCTAGGAGAGAGAAAAGCCATTTTCACTCAGTTTTGGTTCCCTGCCTGAGGTGCTGACCCAGTTTGTTGTCAAAAGAGTTGGTCAGAATATACAGATCCTATAGGGTTGTGTCATCCTCTCTTAGTAATTTTTACTAATTCTAGTTAGCCCTAGCTTGCTTTTATAACTTCCATGGCTTTGCCTGATCTACTTATTTTTTTTTTTTTTTTAAATTTTTTTTTTTTTTTTTTCAACGTTTTTTATTTATTTTTGGGACAGAGAGAGACAAAGCATGAACGGGGCAGGGGCAGAGAGAGAGGGAGACACAGAATCGGAAACAGGCTCCAGGCTCCGAGCCATCAGCCCAGAGCCTGACGCGGGGCTCGAACTCACGGACCGCGAGATCGTGACCTGGCTGAAGTCGGACGCTTAACCGACTGCGCCACCCAGGCGCCCCAACTTATTTTTTCTCATCAAGACATTGCAGCATTTTAGCCAGGCAGTACTTAATTCATTTGTTAGGAAAATCAAGATGTGGCTAAAGATCAGAGGCTCAATAGCAAGCTGGGTTGTAGCAGTGATGTCAGTCCATTGATTGTCTTTAGAGAGTGAAGGATGGAAAAAACAAATTCTTACTGATCAGACAAACACGATCTGCTAAAGACACGTGCTTTTGTAGAACTTACTATCTGGTGTTTTTCTGGGAAAAACCGTAACTGCTTTATTTGAAACAAAATATGCTGCATTTGAAAATAAATACCTTCTTCTACTGTGTGGCTTGCCTTTCTACTCTATTCATGGTATATACTTTGAAAAATACAGAAGTTCTTACTGTTAGTATGTTCAATTTATCAATCTTTTAAACTTAGTAGTTTCTGTCCTGCTTAAGGAAACTTTGCTTACCTCAAATTCACGAAATATTTTCTTATATTTTAGAAATTTTTTATCCTTTAAATTTAGTGTGAAGTATGTGTTCAAGTTTTATTTTGCCTTCATATGTATAATCATTTACACAGCACTATTTATTGAAAAGACTACTCTTTTCCTGTTGCTTTGCAATGCCATCATTAGTGTAAATCAAGTATGTTATGTATATGTGTGTGTATGTACACTCATGCACACCTATCTACACATACATGCCTTATTCTGGATTCTTTATTCCATTGATCTAATTTAATTTACTACATTGTTTTGGTTACATTACTGTGAAAAGTCTTAATATTTGGTATAGAGAGTATCTTTATCCTTTCTTTTCCCCTCAGTTACCTTGGCTCTTCTCAGCCCTTATAGTTCCATATGAACTTTACAATTAGATTGTAAATTTATACACAGTTTATACCAAAAAGAAGTCTTACTGGGACTGTGGTTAAAATTTAATTGCTTCTATATAGATCAATTTGCAAAGAAATGACACTTTATAGTATTGGAACTTCTGATCCATGAACATGATAGATCTCTCCATTTATTTAGGCTTTCTTTAATTTCTCCAAACATTCAATAATTTACCATGTAAATTTCTCCTGCATCTTTTATTAGATTTATTTGTAGGTATTTAATGTTTTCCAATGCCATTGTAAAAGGTGCTTTTTAATTTTGATTTCTGATTGTTCCTGTTTGTATAAATACAATTTATTTTTTTTTTTAAAATTTTTTTTTTTTTTCAACGTTTTTTTTACTTATTTTTGGGACAGAGAGAGACAGAGCATGAACGGGGGAGGGGCAGAGAGAGAGGGAGACACAGAATCGGAAGCAGGCTCCAGGCTCTGAGCCATCGGCCCAGAGCCTGACGCGGGGCTCGAACTCACGGACCGCGAGATGGTGACCTGGCTGAAGTCGGACGCTTAACCGACTGCGCCACCCAGGCGCCCCAATACAATTTATTTTTTTATGTATTGAATAAAGCTATTTGATTCTAATGGTTTGATCCTACATTATTTAAAATTTTCTACCTACACAGTCATGTCAGTTGCAAATGATGAACTTTTTCCTTCCTTTCTATCCTTAAACTTATCTTTTTTCTCTTGCCTTATTGCACTGGCTAGAACCGCTTGTCCAGCATTGAATACAAATGATGATAGAAGGTATCCTTTTAAACTTTCAATATTTCTTCATTAAGGTATGATGTTTATTGTAGCTTTTATTATTATTTTTATTAAAATTTTTTTTTGATGTTTATTTTTGAGAAAGAGAGACAGAGCACGAGTGGGGGAGGGGCAGAGAGAGAGGGAGACCTGGAATCCAAAACAGGCTCCAGGCTCTGGACTCAACACAAGCCCTGTGGGGTTTGAACTAGCGAACTAGGAGATCATGACCTGAGCTGAACTGAGCTCGGACACATAGATGACTGAGCCACCCAGGCACCCCTGTTGTAGCCTTTATTAATATAAGCCCTTTGTTACATTAAGGACATTTCCTTCTATTCCTAGTTTGTTAAGAGTTCTTTTATCAAGGGTGAGTTGTGTGATGAATTTTATCAAATGCTTTTTTGCATCTACTTAATTACATTATTTTTATCTCTTATTCATTTAATGTAGTGGATTGCATGGATGTTTCAATGTAACATCAACCCTGTATTTCTGAAATAGATGCAGTTTGGTAATCATACATTGTCCTTTTAATGTACTGCTAAATTTCATTTTTGATATTTAGGATTTTTACATCTGTGTTCATTAGTGAGATTGGCCCAGACCTTTCCTTCTAAAAATAGGAAGTTTTTTTTCTCTTTGATCTTAGAGTTTTCAGCCTTTCTGTTACTGCAATATATGTATATTCAGGCTACAAATTTCCCTCATAAAGTATGGTTATAGCTACATCAGTTATGTTATGCTGCATTTTATTTTTATAATTAAAAAAAATTTTTTTTTAATGTTTGTTTATTTTTGAGACAGAGAGAGACAGAACATGAACGGGGGAGGGTCAGAGAGAGAGGGAGACACAGAATCGGAAGCAGGCTCCAGTCTCTGAGCTGTCAGCACAGAGCCTGACGCAGGGCTTGAACTCACGGACCGTGAGATCATGACCTGAGCCGAAGTCGGACGCTTAACCGACTGAGCCACCCAGGTGCCCCTATAATTTTTTTCAAAATATTTTATTTTGATTTCTTCTTGAACATGGGTATAAAATTCTAAATACATGGAATTTTTGTAGTTACATATATATGTATGTAAACTCCAACATCCACTCTTAACTTATTGAAATCTAATACTAATTAATACTTTTACCACATTCTAGACAATGTAAGAATCTTCATATTTCTTCTTTCAGTTTGTATAGTGTCTTGGTATTTCCATATGTTTTAAATTTGTATACTTTAACCACTGCATACCTAATTATAATTGCTTTTTGTTAATATACATTTGTATTCATTTACCACTTACATATTTATCATTTCCTTTACTCTTCATTTCCTGTGAAATCTCTAAACTTCTACTATGATTGTTTCTTTATATTCTGCCCAAAGAACATTCATTATATTTCCTTTGGTGTGGATATGCTTATGACAGATTATCTCAGTTTTATTTACCTGAATATGTCTGTGATTTATCTACCTTTTCATTTATGTAAATTGTTATGTGCTGTCAAACCGTATATATGTGTATGGGTATTATACGTACCTATATATATGTATATATACTTTTTTTTTTTTTTTAGATCAGTTATTTCCTCTAGCCCTTTGAAGTTATAATTCCACTCACTGTCTTCTGGCTTCCATGGTTTCTGTTGAGAAGTCAGTGGTAATTTACTTACTGCTCCTTTTAACCATAAACTCTTCCTATCCCTGGGAAAGTTTTAATATTTTCTCTTTGTGATTTTTGGAAGTGTCATGGTGATGGACTTATACTGTTTTCTTGGTCTTTATCTTAACTGAGACCCTTCACCACTTCTGAAATCTGTAGATTAATGTTAATCATTTGTTTTAGAAAGTTCTAAGTTAATCTGTTTTCAGATACTGCTTTTGTCTCATTTTTTCTTCCTTTTTATAATGGTATTCCAATTACACCTATGTTAGACCTCTTTAGTGTATCCCATGTATGTATTCTACATTTTTCATTGTTTTGTATGGTTAGTCTGTGTATTTTCTTCAGACCTTTTGTTTGGTTCATGAATTCTTTTTTTTTTTTTTTTTTGTAATCTGTGTCTAACATGCCGATAAAACCATTTATTTGGATTTATTTCTCAGTTCTAGAATTTCATTTGACTCTCTATGCTTTGTATTTTTTCTTCAATATTTTCAGTCTTTTATTTCCTTTAGCATGTTAGGCATAGTTATTAATATTCAGTTCTGAAAACTTTATCTAAATTCCCTGTAGATCAGTTACAGTTAACTGTTGTTTCTGTTGGTTTTAGGTCACATTGTTTTATCTTTGTATGACTGATTATTTTTGATTGAATGTCAGATATTTTCTATGAAAAATATAGAGGTAATTTGAAAGCTAGCATGTTGTTACGTTTACTCAGAGAAGATTTATTTTGCTTCAGAAAGATGGCCAAGGGACTGGCAATCCCAGATTGCCTTAATCCAGGCAGGGACTGGGAAGAATTGAAGTTGAATTTAGTCTCTTTAAAAGTTGGTCTACTTCTAGTTCAGTTTTATTCAGATTCTAGGCATGCCTTATCACTAGCTCTGCAGCTCTAATTTTGCCCTTTTAAAAGGCACGGAAATTTGTCTGTCTCCTGTTATCTTCCCTTGTCTGTCAGATCCCTCTTGAGTTGGTCAGTCCTTCTAGGGGAAACACACCTCCAAAAGATGTGTAAACCACTTTGGGTTTCCTTCTTATCCAAGATAATGGTCCCATAATTCTTCACTGTCTTTCTTGGTCCTTCTCAGTGCTTTCAGATGGATATTTTTGCTTTTAATAATTACCTACATTTTCTAATTCTCACCAGGAGGGTTGATTGAAGTTATCTAATTTCATCATATAAAAATCAAGAAAATATTGTGAATTTTTTTTCTGCTGAGTACTCTTTAAGATGGCTATTTAAAAATCTGTCATTCTGTGTGGATCATCAAACATTTTCATTTGTTCATACTTCTTTGCACAGTATCTTAGCATGGAGTTGGATGTACATCCCTACCAGAAAACTTTAAGGGATATAAAGAGATAACCACTAAAATGTATGAATGTCCAAAGTTATACTATACAGATATGGTTACATTAGGCTTCAAGTAGATAAAGTTTAGCTGTTAATAGCATTTTTTTAAGCTTAGTATTATTTTGGCCATCTATATCTTTTTAAGACCGAAGGAAAGGATTTTGATATTTTTCACATTTGTTTAGGTTCTTTGGCTATCTACTTACCAGAAGTTAGGCAGTCTTATTTGTTTTTAGTCCTTTATTTTATTAGTAGAGTAGTATTTCTTGGAAAAACCAACTAATAAGGACTTAATTTGTATAGGAAGATTTTTTTTTTTTTTGGTAATGTATTAACTCAGACTTTTTGTTCAGAATACCTTTCTCTTTGTTCATCTTTGCAGAAATTCAGAAATTATTTGTCACTTGTTTCTTTTGTTCTCTAATTTTATTTTCCTATTTACTGATCAGAAGGTTTTTAACTAAAGTTATCAAGGATTCCATGCACTTCCAAGATTAGGGATAACTAAAGACTCCATTCTTTTCTGTCTTCACTGCTTACAGACAGGGAACACAGTCTCTTCAGCCTGGACCTATATAGAAGAATTTGGAGAAAATAAACAGGTAAGAAAAAGTCTTTAGGAATGTTAAGTGATATATTTAGTTTTCAGAAAGTCAGTTACAAGTTATTCTTATGGTTATAAGAAGATATATTTTAAATTGTCGAATGAAAGCTTGTGAAATATTTTGATTATGATAGCTTTATTTAATTATAGATTCATTAAGCAGAGTTTTAAAAAGTTAAACTAGTTTCCATATTTCAGGTCTTCTTAAAGCTTATAAACATACTAGTGTAACGTTTTGAACCACCAAACAGGATAAACAGTATTTTAATGTAGATGTAGTGGGAGTGAATGTAATATGTAGATTATTCAGCATTTCTCAAACTTCTCTGAAGAATTTTTATCTATATTTTCGAACTAATAAAACCAAAATTATTTTTGATACCATTTAGAATAAATGTTATGTTTACTAGGATTCACTCTTTTAGTTTTTCCAACATTCTATTGAGAAGGAGAAGTTTTAGTAGGTTGTTAAAGGTGGTTTATAGTTTGAATAATGACTACCATTCAGACCATTCAGACTCCTTTTCATATGTTGAGGCAAAAAGAATGTTGTTGTTCCCTGAGCAGAATCCATGTACTAGTTCTGTGTTTTTGAGTAAGGTATTTCATCTTTCTGTGCCTCAATTTCCTGGTTGTTAAAGAAGAAAATAATAGTACTTATTGTAAGGCTATTATAAAGATTAAGGTAGTGCTGATGTTGTAGAGTTATTTTTGGCACTTAGTAAGTACTCAAGTATAACTTCCTAATAGAATTCACACTTCAGGTATAAGGAAATCTATTTATTATGCTTGAGGTGTATAACTTTATTTTTATAGATCTTAACATATAAATTCAAGTATGTGTTGCTATTCTCAGAAATACCTTTTCTTAAAAGTTTTTGTAGTTCAAATTTTGAATGATGAGGACTAATTTTACTGATAGAAATGAAACTTGAAAAGAGTTGCTATCTTTCCTAAGGCTTTTTTTCTTCTCTTTACTTTTGCCTAGATAGTTTTTCTAGTGAACTGTAGTTTTTGAGCCATACTGAAGCCTAGGTAAACTGTAGCTCAGATCATAATTTTCTGACTTATCGGTTCCTTTTCTGTTAATCTTTTCCAAATGGTTTAGAAATTGTCATTAAAAGGAATTTGACAGAATCTATTAAACAGAGGTAGCAAACTGGAAGCTCCAGATATGGTTTGGTCTCCTTCGTTTTTTGCAAGGAAAGCAGCTTGGTTTAATTTCAGTACAAATAGCTAGACTCCTATTTTACATTTGGTCCTCTTTGAGTTCTCTGTTTGTTACATTTTAGCCCCTGAGGGCATTTGAATTTGTGATCACTGTGTTTAACATAGTTCAAGAAGTTTTCTGTTCTGCTTTCAGTGTTTTCCTATCACATATTGGCCCCATTAAAAGTTCTTCCCAAAGTGATTTGCAAAGTTGTTCAGTGAAATGACTTTCTAAGGTCAGACAAATTTGGGAAAAACTGTGTACTATATACTGCCCTTGGAAAAATCATAATGCTTATTAGCATGTTGAAAATCATTGTAGTAACAATCTGTGTAAGTGTTAAATCCATTTTGACTAAATTTTTTTCAAGATTTTATTTGGCTAAGGGATTCTTATTTTGAAGTCCTTGAATTGTATGGGGATATAGGTTATGAAACCCTGAAACTAACTCAAACAAATGCTTGGGTTTTGTTTATAGCCTTATTGAGGTATAATTTACATACAATAAAATACACATTTAAAGTGTACACTTTGGTCAGTTTTGATTTATGTCTACATCTGTGAAATGATACCATAATCAAGAAACAAACATTTCTGACATCCCTAATGTAACGTTACTCCTTCGGCCTCCTTTCCCAGGTGACCTGATTGCTGGCACTGTATATTATTAGTGTGCTTTTGCTAGAATTTCAAACCTTTGTTTTTGAAAGTTTAAGTTACAATCTTTAGATAATTTGGAATGAAAGTTTTAATTTCTTAAAAATAAAATTACAGATATCTGACAATTATGTTTATTTAAATTGTTATGTGCTGTCAAAAGTTTCACAGTAAGAATTTGAAACCCAAATTATTCTTTCAAAATTATATGGAAAAACAACCTTGTGAATTAAAAAAAAATTACTTGAATTAAAAACAAAAGCAGATGATTTTTACCCTACCCCAAAACTGAATCTGAGAAATATAATTACTCTAGTAAAAACAGAGAACTAACAAACTTATACTTTATAAGAAAGGAGTTAGAGATAATAACTTTCATTCTTATCCAGCTGCCATTACTAAGATTAGCATTCTCAAAGCCTCCTAAAAATCCTCTTAAAACAGAAGAACTGACCTAAGTTACTCTGAGAATGAACCCCACCTGATTACTTTGATCTACAAAATGCATTTCTCCCATGCCTTTAACACATATCCCTACCTTTAATACATATTTGAATCACTTCTTTAGATTTCTTTGGGATCTTTATTAAAATGTCTTTAAAAATTTCCTCACGTCACCATTTTATTATTTCAATTTCTAACATTCAAACAGCCATAACTGAAATGACTCAGTTACTTTCTAGTCTTTCTTAGAAAAAAAACATTGGTCACTTCATGTTTCCTCTTGCTCTTTGCTGTCAGTCGCCTATAGCAAAAATTAAGTAGAGGATAAAAACAGGGTTTTTGGGTCAGAATTTAATTGCAATAAGGAAAGTAAATGTAAAAATGCCAGTAAATTTGATAATAACTGTTGTATTGATAATGTTAATAACTCATGTATTAGCCAAAAGTATTACTTAAAAATTTCTAGTTAATGACTTTTAAGTATGTCATTGGCTAAAAGTTTTTTAATAATTAGCAATTTTGAAAATTCCTTCCTCTGCTTCATAGTTAGCTCTTGATATTTTTTACTAGGATGGAGAGTACAAAATAATGATAAATGTTATTTACATTATAATATAGTATTTAAAATCTCTGTTTAAACCCAGTCATGTTTTTGTGTTGCGGTATGTACAATCCTGTTAAAACGCTTTGGCAGCTAGAGTACAGTGAAAGAAAGTAACTGAGTCATTTCAGTTATGGCTGTTTGAATGTTAGAAATTGAAATAATAAAATGGTGACGTGAGGAAATTTTTAAAGACATTTTAATAAAGATCCCAAAGAAATCTAAAGAAGTGATTCAAATATGTATTAAAGGTAGGGATATGTGTTAAAGGCATGGGAGACATGCATTTTGTAGATCAAAGTAATCAGGTGGTTCATTCTCATTCATTGCTTTTGGGAGGGTAAAACAGTATAGCTTTCTTGGAAAACAGTTTGGCAGTACCTAAAAAAGTTAAACATAAAATTACCATTTGATGGGGCACCTGGGTAGTTCAGTCAGTTGAGCTCCCAACTCTTGATTTTGGCTCAGGCCATGATCTCATGGTGGTGAGGTTGAGCCCCACGTTGGGCTCTGTGCTGACAATGCAGAGCCTCCTTGGGAATTTTGCTCTCCCTCTCTCTCTGTCCCTATCCCTGTTCTTGTGTGCACACTGTGCTCTCTCCCTCTCTTTCTCTCTCTCACACACTCAAAATAAATAAATAAACATTGGAAAAATTACCATATGACCCAGCATATCCCATTTCTAGTTATTTACTCCAGAGAATGGAAAACATGTGTCCATACAAAATTTTGTACACATTATTCCTTAGCAGCATTATTCATAACAGCCAACAGGTAGAAACAAAGTAAATGTCCGTTGACTGATTGGATAAACAAAATGTGGTATGTTCACGCAGGAGGTATAAAAATGAATGAAGTTCTCATATATACTACAACATGGATGAACCTTGAAAACGTTATGTGAAGAAGTCAGTTAAAAAAAGATGACATGAATTGTATGATCCCATTTATATCAAAAGTCCAGAATAGGCAAATCAATAGAAACAGAAAAATTAGCAACTAGTGGTTGCTAGGCCTGGGGGAGAGTTTGGAGGGGTGGTGACTGCTAATAGGTACAGTTTTTGTTTAAGGTGATGAAAATCACCTTAAGGTGAGAAAGGATAGTGGTGTTGGTTGCACAACTTCGTGAAAGTTTTAAAAAACACTGAATTGTACACCTAAAAAGGGTACATCAGAAAGAGGGAGTGGATGTGAAGGTAGAACTTAGTTAACAAGAAGAAAAAAACAATTATGAGGAATATACTTATTAACGGAAAATTGAAGAGTGTGGTTAGAAACGAACTAAAAGAAAAAGCCCAAATAAGTATATAAGAAGACACTTTCATTGAACACAACTTAAGGTCTCTATTAAGGAATTCCTCTCTCTTTATATGAAGCAGAAAAGCAGAGAATCCATGGTGTTTGCTCAAGATGTGTAAGACAATTAAAAACAAACAAAAAAACTAGACACAAATGGAGTAAAGCAGTTTACGTCCATTGCATAGATTTTCACTGAGAAATGTACTGGTGGTATTCATCTCTTGTGTTGGACAGAGAAATGTAGTAGACCAACTTACATCGCTTACAAAAGTGGGATTGACAAGTAGGTGGTGAATGTGCCGCCAGTCTTTGCACTTGCTCCCGTGTCAGTGGCACAACAGTTACTAACTATTCACTTTCCTGCTCATTCTAGACTCAGCTTCCAAATCATTTGGAATTTGGGATCCTTTTAGCCATACTACTTGATTAGAATTGGCACGTAAGGTTAAGCCTATATGCTAGTCTTTATATAGATCAAAATTATTCTGTGAAAATGTTTATATTCATTCAAGATATAAATACAGAATTCTAGAGGATTTGATCAAAATGCTATCTCTGTATTAGACCAAGTTACTCTCACACATTTTTTTCTTCAAATGAAATTATTAGATAACATTTAGCATATAAAACAAGGGAATGCAGAGCTGTGTGGGTTGAAATGCAAGTGTCGGGCTGGGCAGGTGCAAGCTGCAGCCAGGTAGCTTAGCACACCATCTACTGTATTTCTGTTCCCCTAGCCATGACAACCTCTTGATATACTTTCCTCAAGATTGCCAGAGTGAAAAAGTTTGGTCAAGTAGAGTAGTTTCCTAGGAATTAGGAGGCCTAATTTTTAACTTGTTTTTCTTCAACATTGGGAGTATTGAACGGTCACTTAATCAACCGTCTTTTGTCTGTGTCATATTTCAGTGAAAGGTGGTTGGAATTAGAAGCTACTGAGGACTCAACTGATCCCTGGTTTATGATTTTGAATTAGAGAATTTGATTAGTTAAAAACTTTATTAATAATAAGCAACAATAGAAAGTCAAACCAATAAGAATGAACAAAAGGCTTGGATATATATCTTACTAAAGAACATATTCAGATGGGCACTGAATACATTATTAGTCACAAGGGAAATCCAAATTAAAACCAAAATGAGATACCATTTCACATTACTGGAATGGTTCTGATTAAAAACTCTAGCAATAAATACCAAATGTTGGTGAAGATGTGGGGCAGCCCGAGCTCTCATAGTTTACTGGTGTGAATGTAAAATGGTCACACCATGGAGAATGGTGCAGCAGTATCTATTTGCCCTATGATTCAATAATTTTAATCCCAGTTATTTACCCAAAATAAATGAAAACATATATCCACAAAAAGAATTGTGGAAGAATGCTCATAGTAGCTTTATTCGTAATAGAGTTTAGAAACAGCTCAAATATTTATCTGTCAACAGGTAAATGGATAAAAAACATGGTATATACATACAACAGAATACTGATGAACAATAAAAAAGGAATAAACTACTGACATACATGACATACATGGATGAATCTTAGAAATTATATTGAGAGAAAGAAGCTGGACATAAAAACTTAAAAAATACATTTTATGTGAAGTTGAAGGATAGGCAAATCTAAGCTATAGTGAGAAATCAGAAAGTGGTTGCCTCCAACAGAAGGGCTATTGATTGAAAGGGAGCACAGGGAGCTTCTGGATTGGTGGATATGTGTTAGATCTTGTTTTAGGTATTGTTTGCATAAGTTTATACAATTATCAAAAGTCATTGAAGTGAACACATAGGATGTATGCATTTTATTGTATGTAAATTGTACCTTAATTTAAAAAGAATATTAAGACAGTTGAGTAATTCTGAGTGTAAAACTTGTATCATTCCCTTCAGAAAGGGAAAGGGGAGTATAGATCCCAGTCTGAGGCAGAAACAGTGGGATTGAAGAGCTAAGGATGTTCATTGGGAAACAAAACCAGGGATGGGCAAGTTAAGTATGTGGTAGGAATTTTGACTCACTTATTAATTTGTTATTTCATAAAAGTCAGTGATTCTTTCTGATTTTTATTTTCTGTGATTGTGTGTTAGAGCTAAGGAAAACATGACTTTTCTAGGTTTATGTCACTAGTTACTATTTGATAATGTGTTTTCTAATCACCCAGATGTGTTTTTCTGAATATGTTTAGATTCTTACATTGCAATAAAATTTATTTTTGAAATGCTTGTAAAATCTTAACAAACATTGAAGCTTTCATTTCTTAAGCTTTGTAGTATCAGGGGGAAATTTTTTTTTCTTGGTTTATCCTATATGAATAAAGTCTTCAAAATCAACATTTAATTTTGTATTTTAGTCTCTTTAGAAATGTGAGAAGACCACAGCTGATTAGTGTGTTTTTACCTAGGAGACCGTTAGGAATGCCCATTTTCAGACCTAAGTACTATGCCAGTAGCCAATTGCCTGGCTGTCTTCTTTGTGAAATGATTTCCTGAAGATACCTCTTTTATTTATATTTCAGTGAATAGGTTGCATTAACTGTTGCATGGATGTCAGCCCCAAGTGAAAGTAATTTCTCTGAAAACTACATTTTCCCTGAGAAGTCTAACAGTTAAAAAGATCTGTTTTTCTAAATCATATTGTCTGTGACTGCATTGTTAAAAATTGAAAGAGCTAGTTGTATTGTAGATACATGGCTAATAAGGAATTGACTATATTTGTGTAATAATCTTTAGGAGGAGAGAATCAGAACTTTTTTTTTTTTAAGCAATTGAGTTATAGGAGCATTAAGGTTTCTGTCAATACTAAATACCATACCCTTCAGGCAAAGTGGATCCTTTAAGAGAAGAAAAATAATTCTGTGATACCTACTTATCCTACTTTGGATATTAGAAAAGCAAATGGTATCAGAGTAATTCTTTATCCAATTTCAAAATGCTGAAAATATTTTGAACTGGATATTTTTAAGGTATTTTTCTTCTTGGAACAGACTGCTTTTATTAATCTTATGGGTACCATTAATAAAAAATAAAAAGATTATAAAATTAATAAAGTTAAGAGTTTTATGGTGCTAGAAATTAAACCTATCTTTAACTGATTTTTGTTTTTTCCATTTTTTTTCTTAACTAGGTCCTTACTGATGTTGGAGTTTACTCTCCTGCAGTTGGTCTCATTGCTGTTGGCTAAATATTAAGTCCCATGACAACATTCAGTTAATGCTCAATGTTTTAGGCCTCATCTATAATACCAGGAAAATATAGAAAAAAACCTTATTTGTACATTGGATTACCTAATTCCTTTTCTTTCCTTCCTAGAAACACCATGACTTTTATAAATAATCATTTTATAGTCATTGTCAGACCCTTGGCTTTTACTACTCTAAAGAACATAGTTGAGTTTTTGGAAAGTACAGGATTTACCAATTTGGTCTTTAATATTCATAAACATATATAAACATTATAATTAATGAAGCAGGAAATTATTGGTGCATAAGATGAATGTTTATTGTGGAATAGTAATATTTCAAATATAATTGGTTTTTAAAAAAATAATTCGGTTTTAATTTTTGGGTTTTTCTATACTATAAGTTGATAATGGTTTCTTGAAGTTAATTTTATAAACATGATTCATTTTATTGTTTTATGGTACAAGTAGGAACTCTAATGTTAAATTGGTGTATTGAGTTAATACAAACGTTTATATTAGTATTTAAATAATGAAATATTGGTCAGTTAGTTTACACCAAATGTTTTTGCAGTCCAGGGGAGAATGCTTCGGCTGGTTTGATGCCTAATACAGTTTCAAGAAAAAATAAGCAAATATGAATTTGCTGTTTTTTATCTTTTCTCCATGGACTACCCCTTAGCATCAGAACCAAATTTAAAAGGAGCTCCATTGTGGAGCAAGAGAAATCAGAGGTTCTCTTTTTTTTTCTGTGATCAAAAAGACACAAAGCTTATAATTGAAAGATATGTAAGAAAAAGATATACAAGAATGCATTCTAGTAATATCTCTGAAGCGCTGAGTCAGTGAAAGAAACGTAATACTGGCTGATAAAACTATCAGAACTTGCAATGCAGTGAATGCTCAGTCTTTACCAGCAAAATAGTATTAGCAGGATTTCGGATGTTAGGACATTATGTTAAACTGTGATTATAGTTTTAACGCTTTGTCTCTTTGAATTAAATTTGTATCCATAAAGATGTGCAGCATAATTGTTCATGTATTTATTTACAGACTACAATTTCCGTCGCAGCTCAATAAATAGTCTTTCCCCTGTTAGTGCTACCCTCTCTTCTGCGACTCCCAGCGTGCTTCCTTATACTTCAAGGCCTTGTTCTTATCCAAGCTATCCCTTGTCACCAACAATATCACTTGCTAATGGCAGCCATGTTGGACAGCGACTATATATCTCCAATCAGGCCTCATTCTTCTGAAGAAGATACTGTAAACATGAGTATGAAAGTTTCTTTGTAAAGCATGCAAACTAAAATACTTTAGTTTCATTTTAGAATCGGGTTTACACATTTGGTTTTAAAATGATAAATATATATTTATTTCAACATAGGAAACATCAGCCGTAATTCTGAATAACCTACAGTTCTAGAACTTATAAAAATGCTAAGTTTAAAAAGTTATTCAGTGGTTGCCCTTGATAAAGGTATAGCAAACTACTATTCTTTTTAAACTTTTGGGATTTTAAATACTTCTAATTCCTGAGTGGGAAGTAGAACCCAGTAGTTTATGTTAAATTTTTGCATAATAATTTTGCTAAATAGCATTTCACAAATATTTAAGCACTTGCAGAGAATGGTTATACTAGATTTGATTACCAAGGATCACTATCTATATTAGAGATTATAAGAATTATATAACCAGAAGCATCTAACTATTATGTAGAAAGTAATGAAGGGACAAAAGATTAAGATGCAAATTTTATGCAGTACCAAGAAAAAGCAGTATACCATTGTGGTCCTTGAAAACAACTATAAATATTTTAGTTAATTGTTATAGTAATAAATTATAATTTTGCTGTTAATGTATTTCAGATTTTTATAGTTATGCTTCTTTTGTTTTTGACATTCACTGTATAGTTGTTTGAATAATAAGTGTTAAGGGTTTTTTAATGTTGAAATCATGTGTTGTTTAATTTTTGTACTTGAATTCAAATTCTTTGACATTAAATATGTGATGCTTCTAATACGCATGTGTTTTATTTTTGTTTATTAGTAAGCACAAAAAAATTAGCTCTCACAATCACTTTGAGCTTTTCATGGGACCAAAGCAAAGGATATTGTATACAGAAGATTGTTAGTTTGGTGAAACACAGTAACCAAAATCGTTTTCGGGAGCCAATAGACATATTTTGTTGGTAAAGCCAGTGAAGTTTCCTTCTTTTACTTAATTAATACTTAATGAATCCAGTCATTTTGAGTGTTTAATGGTTTGGTAAGGTATATTTATAATTTCTTTTCAAAAAAATTTTTTTAATGTTTATTATTTATCTTAGAGAGAGAGAGTGTGGGAGCAGGGGAGGGGCAGAGAAAGAGAGAGACATACAGAATCTGAAGTGGGCTCCAGGCTCCTAGTTGTCAGCACAGATCCCAATGTGGGGCTCAAATCCATGGACCTTGAGATCATGACCTGAACTAAAGTCAGACACTTAACCAACTGAGTCACCCAGGTGCCCCTATAATGAATTTCTAATGATGGTTTACATAATTGAAAATGAAATGAAAATTTTTCTACTCTTAGATACCAACTGTTAACTCTGTTGATTAACTCATTCTATAGCTGCAGAGGACATGGAATTTGCATACACAGAATATGAAATAGTTGTAGATAATTTCTTCTCCTAGCTTAAAGTTTGTAGCAGAAGTTATATGGAAGGTTGCCTGGGTGGCTCAGTCCGTTAAGCGACCAACTCTTGATTTTGGCTCAGGTCATGATTTCGTGGTTCATGAGTTTGAGGCCCACTGTTGGGCTCTGTGCTGACAGTGTGGACCCTGCTTGGGATTCTCTGTCTCCTTCTCTCTGTGCCCCTCCCCTGCTCACTCCCTCTCACTCTCTCAAATAAGTAAACATTTAAAAAAAAATAAAGAGGTTATGTGGAGAGTAAATTACAGTTGACCCTTGAACAACACAGATTTGAACTGGGCAGATTCACTTACACAAGGATTTTTTATACAGTACAGTACTGTAAATGTATTTTCTCTTCCTTATGATTTTTTTCTTTCCTCTAGCTTACTTTAGTGTAAGAATATAGTGTATAATACATGTAATACATGTGTGTTAATAGACTTTATATTACTGGTAAGGCTTCAGATAACAGTAGGCTCTTAGTTAAGTTTTGAGGGAGTCAAAGCTTATATGTGGAGTTTCAACTATGTGTTGGGGGGTCGGTTGGCACTCCTAACCTCCCATGTTGTTCAGGGGTCAACTTTAGTCTCATTTTTCTCACACTCTGTATAGAAGGCTCATTCCATATAACCATATGCAATACTTTCCAGGTTATTACTTTAGATTTTCTAATTTAAATGAACATAGATACTAAATCAAAATTAATTTTTTTCCTGACATAACTGTGAATTGTGTGGATTTTGCAACTTAATTACCATGATTTATAGGCTCATATCACTCCTTCAGCAAACATGGAATGTTTATTCAGTCAGCTACTGTGCTAATATCCTTGGGATACAGAGGTTACTCAGACTCCAAGCCAGAATAAACACATTACTATAGTTTTTCATAGAAATGTTTGTAGTGGTCCAAATCATCATAATACAAGATCCCACATTTTCATTAAAATACACACACACACACACACACACACACACACACACACACAGAGGCAATTGAGAAAGCTTACCAGCCACATAGTGTATATGGAGACCCATAGTAATATGGAAAATATGTAAGCTTTGGCTTATTTCTTCCAAGTAACAGTTCTTTGAACTTGGGCACAGTTTATTGATCTGTCTGGGTCATACTCTTCCATTTCTTTTTTTTATTTTTTTAAATTTTTTTTTTTTTTAACGTTTATTTATTTTTGAGACAGAGAGAGACAGAGCATGAACGGGGGAGGGGCAGAGAGAGAGGGAGACACAGAATCGGAAGCAGGCTCCAGGCTCTGAGCCGTCAGCCCAGAGCCTGACGCGGGGCTCGAACTCACGGACCGCGAGATCGTGACCTGAACCGAAGTCGGACGCTTAACCGACTGAGCCACCCAGGCGCCCCCATACTCTTCCATTTCTAAAATGGCGATCTGTACATTATAATGTTAAAAGTAAAACATATGACAAATAGAAGGCACTCAAAAATGGGAGGTGATATTATTTGGATACAATTATATACATCATATACTATTAATTTCAGTGTTTCATCTCTTCTCCCTTCAAGCAGAAATCTAGAAAGTCAGTACATTCATGTCAAACACTCCATTTATATATTATAAATGAGCAATTAATTTTGTTCAGACTTCATATGAAATTTCATTTAGCTTGTGAACATAGCTGCTAATTATTTCCTGCTTTAATTCTTATAGGTTGTATAAGGCCTTTGTTTCAAATAAGGACTTCCTGAGTTCGTAGACCACAAGCTGTTATCGATAAACCTCTTAGCTATTTGATATAGCTCATTGGTCAGGGAAACAGTTCTAAAGACAGTCCTTTATCACATTATCTGTGCAAGGGACCATGGCTGAGAAGTAGGTCCTATTATGTAGCCATGATCCATTTTGCATAAAATCCCTTGTAAACAGATCAAAAGGTTATGCAGAAAGTTTAGCCTTATTCTCTAGTTTAATTCTTTTACAGTGGTTACATTGGGAAAGATTTTTCTAACTATGACTCAAAATCTAGTAGTCATTCTAGAAAAGATTGATAAGTCCAATTTAAAAAATCTGCATGGTAGGGGCGCCTGGGTGGCTCGGTCGGTTAAGCGTCCGACTTCGGCTCAGGTCATGATCTCACGGCTTGTGAGTTCAAGCCCCGTGTCGGGTTCTGTTCTGACAGCTCAGAGCCTGGAGCCTGCTTCCGATTCTGTGTCTCCCTCTCTCTCTGCCCCTCTCCTGCTCATGCTCTCTCTTGTCTCAAAAATAAATAAACATTAAAAAAAAAAAGTCTGCATGGCAAGAAAGTACCATTCATCAAAAGACAAATGATAAATGTGAATAAGAATTGCAAGTAATTTTCACAAAAGGCTAATCTCTAATATTTCTAAATATCAAAAAGCATCCACTGAAGAGAAAAATGGATAGAATGTATGAATAGGCAGAGAAAGAGACAATGTTAAGTGAAAAAGAGCAAGTTTCAGAAATATGTGTAATATAATATGTTGTATTTTTGGGTATAGAGGAAGAAAACATTTGCGTGTGCTTATATTTGCATACCAAACAGTGGAAGGGTATACGAAAAACTAAGTGATTATGAGAAAGCAGATAAGATCACACTTTAAAAGTTCCCTTTACCCCAGACACAATGTGATTATCCGTTTGTCTATCTACCTACCGATCAGGTATCTTAATTTTTTAAAGTTTATTTATTTATTTTGAGAGAGAGAAAGCACAAGTCAGGGAGGGGCAGAGAGAGGGGGAGAGAATCCCAAGCAGGCTCTGCACTGTCAGCTCAGAGCCTGATGTGGGGCTTGAACCCATGAACTGTGAGATCATGACCTGAGCCTAAGTCGTACACTTAACCAACTGATCCACCCAGGCACCCCTCATCTTTTAAAAAAGTGAAAAGACATATAACTTCTCAGAGCCAAAATGAAGATCTCTAGTGAACTATAATCTGAACACAAATACATTAGGAAAAGCTACAATGATCAGTGATAAGAAGTTCGGTTTTGAGGGGCGCCTGGATGGCTCAGTCAGTTAAGCGTCTGATTCAGCTCAGGTCATGAACTCACAGTTTATGGGTTCGAGCCCCTCGTCGGGCTCTGTGCTGACAGCTTGGAGCCTGGAGCCTGTTTCGGATTCTGTCTCCCTCTCTATCTGCCCCTACCCTGCTTGCGCCCTCTGTCTCTCAAAAATGAATAAATGTTAAAGTTTGAAGAAGTTGGGTTTTGAGTAGGGATCCAGGACAAAACACACCCAGGTGGTAAATACAACAATACAAGCAGCTATGCACTTCACTGCTTTTGACTCAACGGGTCCAGTGCATTTAAAATACATCACTAATTGTGTATGACTCATACTGAAGAAGACCCCTGGGATTTGGAACAAAGCCACGTTCTCTGAGATGAATAATTTGCCTTTTGAGAAACACCCATTAGCTAATGATTAGGCCTTAATACAGACTACTGTGAACTGGGTTATTACTTGATCACCAAACTCATAAGGTTGAACATGTCCAGTCACACTGCTGTTAAGTAGAAATGGTGTATGACAGTCTCAAGTATTCTTATTGTCATGCTGCCATCCCTTAATCTCTTGTAACATGCAGGGTTTCTAAAATCAATTGCTTATGGGGAAAAAAAATTGGAACCCAGTATTCTAAGGATAATAGAAGTCTCCCACATCCAAATCTCTTTATGCATCCTCTAGAAACTATCCCGAACAGTAACAAAAGCAAATAAGACCACACAACGTGATCCATACTTTCAGCATAACTAGAGAATACTACAGTTTCCAATGTTGATGTAAATAAAAATACATATGGGCATCAAATTCCAGGAGAGTTATTTTTTGAGCTGTTGCAACCCTTTACGGAGAGCAAGAGATGTGTCAAGGTACCTGGAAAACTACAAGAAAATAGGGATAGAGGGCCTCCGGGTGAAGTAGCCGGAAACCCACCCCAACTGTGAAACTGCCGAAAAAACAAACTCTGGTATGTCCACGCAAGCCTTGGAAAGGCAGTTTCTTCATTTCTCCAATATGTCATAGGAATAGATGATAAAGTAAGGCAGACGAACATAAAGTTTTAAAAGGTATTTATATAAGCAAAGTGTCTCTCCACATTTAAACATTCTTCACGACGATCTTTTATGCCATGATACCGACCTTCCAAAACCAGCAGTAGAAGCCATTCTCAGGAAGAATAGCAGTAGTGCTGTTACCAAGTGCTACTGCGCACTGGTGTCACTTCTCACCTGTCATTGGACTGAGTTCATCTTGAAGATCTCATGTACTCAATATGCAGACCCCTTATATTCATTCATTCTGCAGCAATGTATTTTATGCCTACTTATTCCTGTTGTAATTAGTGTTGGGTTTACAATGATGAGCGTACATTTGTCCCTCTTCTCTTGGAGCTCATAGAATAGGCAGCACTGAGAAGCCAATATATAAACGCTCTCTCTAGGTCAAACTTCTAGATTGCTTGGTAACAGAGATCTTACTGAGAACCCTAAGTGTCCACACCAATATCCAGTCCTCAATAAATTAGGTGAACACGAGGATTGCACAAAATCCTAGACAGCACAGACGTTAAGGTAAAACACTTCAGCTCTGAGTTGGTAACTAGGTACTCATTTACAAACGTGCTCTGTAAGATGTTCTTCAACTGTAAGTAACGCTTAAAAGGAAACCTTCAGAGAACATTGGAGAGAGGAATGTAAACCAAACTGTCATCTATTGAAGGATGTTTGGCCCTTGAATTGAATGCCTAGGGCATCTTACCCCAGTTCCACTTGAGAGCATCTACTCTCTGGCCTTGTAAGTTCCCCAATATAGGCACCGAAATAGTACATAGTGATTAATGATCTTAGGTGTCACATAAATAATTCTGGATAATCTGGTGTGTGAACGAGCAAAAATTATTCTCTAGGCAGAGGAGGACGTGGTGTGCCAGTTAGAAAAGTAACGTGTGAAGATGGCATTGTGAGGCCGCAGAGCGCATGCAGGGAATTAGAAATTTGGAGTGGTTGGAGGGTAAACGGCAGGACTGGCAGAGGGACGAGAGCTAGGAGGGAATCTGGCGTAAGCTTGGGGAGGAAGGTAGCTGTCAGGTCATGAGGGGCCTTGTGAGCCATTTAGAGGAGCTTGTGCTTTATTCTGTAGCTCACGGGAAACCAGGTACCAAACAGCCTGCAACTGACAAAAGAATTCGCATCTCAGGCAGTTTCGAAGACAAGTTGGTGATGGTCGAGGCCTTGAAAAAGCCTGGTTAGGAAGCCATGCCAGTAATCCAGGTGATAGATGACAGCAGCCTGGGCTGTGTATGACATGGCAGTTGAGCCGGAAGGAAGACGATGTACTTAGAAGATAACTTGGGAAGTGACTGGATGTAGAAGTTGAGGAAGAGGGAAGAATCCAGGGGAAGCTTTTCTTTTCTCACTTGTAAGATCAGGTGGTATCCTGGGTACGATATTCCTGGCAATTGGCTTCACGTATGTTCTTCTTTATTCTCTCCTGTATCGTAAAAGGATGGAGGCTAGCAACTACGTTTTCCAGGATCCTTCGCACCTATGGTTCTGGACTTGATTAAGATTCTGCTCATGAACTGGGGAAGGGGGGGGGGGGTGGCGCCTGAGTGGCTCAGTCGTTTAAGCATCCGACTCTTGATTGCGGCTCAGGTCATGATCTCATGGTTTGTGAGTTTGAGCACCATGTCGGGCTCTCCCTTGACAGCATGGAGCCTGCTTGCGATTCTCTCTCTCTACCTCTCTGTGTGCCCCTCCTCCACTTGTGCGCTCGCTCTCTCTCTCTCTCTCTCTCTCTCAAAATAAATAAAGAGATTCTGCTCAAGAGATGGACTCACATGAGCTTTGGAATTTGGAAGTGAGGTAGAGGCTGTCTTCCTACTGTTGTGCTTGCTGGTGAGAAAAGTTGGATAGATGTGTGTGCTCTGAGTAGCAGATGCCCCTGTAGGTATCAGCTGTGCAGGGGGGAGGTAGTTTTGGCGGCAGCAGCTGAGGTAAGAGTATCACCAGCACCTACCTGATGTGTGAATTGCGGCTGAACAGCGTCACTTCGAAATCTAAACTGGCCGCTGGTGGGCTCCTGACTTAGGGCTCTGTCCAGCAATTTTTGCAAGCACTCAGTTTCCTGTATTCAATCCTTTTCTGCTTGAAATATCTAGAATGGTTTCTGTTTCCCTCACTGTCTTTGGGATGGGACGGCCATCTCTACCCAATTGTTGGTTACCTTTACCACTCACTGAGTATCTGAAATTGTGAACATTTTTGTGAAAAAGTGAGCTCTAAGTTTGAAACCTGTGTAGTTCAATGTAGATGAAATGTCAAATATATCTAGGCAAAGTGCTTAAAAAGCTGGAAAAGAAATATCATTAGATCCTTACCTCACATGAATTATCAAAACAAAAAACCCCGACAGAGGAACAAATAAAATGTTTAAAGCTGAATACATAAACATGTGTACTCCGAGATGGGAGAATAGTCCCAGGCAGAAAATGAACCTCGAATTGTCAGAGCATTATAGGAAACAGTCCAAGCTATTTCACCTTCTCAGCCATCTCCTTAGATATTCTTGCTCTGTAACAATCAGAGAAGCCACAGCTTATTCTCCAGACAGAGAAAGAGGAAGTTTCCTGCTTCATTCTTCTTTTTGCTTGAGGTCTGGGAAGGAGAACACAATGAGCGTTTCCTCTTCACCTAGATTTGTTGAAATTTATACAAAATACTGCACTTCAGTGGCCATTTTCTCCAAATTGCCTTTTCTCAGGCACCCTTTTCAGGGCAGTTTTTTCTCCTCAGCGGAAGTAATGACCTATTTCAGGATTATCTTTCTATCACAGCTTGGGAAATTACCTAAGTTTTCCTGCTGGGGGCAGCATCCTACAGTTTATGAGGAGAAGAAAAATGAAAATCTGCAATATCATAGCAACCTGGCTTGGTAAAAATGCGAGTGCTTTTTGAAAATAAAAAAGTTGCACATGTGTTTGCTTGATTCCTAGTCTATATTTCTTGGGTGAAGGATAACTATATCCTCATATATATATATATTTTTTTTTTAATAAAAAAGGACTTTAAAAGAATATGTGCTATCTTAAGTCAATCTTAGTTAATATTTATTGCACACACAGTGTTGGGATGTGTAAAAGCATAACTGACCACCTACTATAATTTGTTTATATGAAGAACTGGAGAGAGCTATCAGGACAGAGGAAAAGGTTGAAGGAATAAATGTGATATTCGAGGAGTATAATAGGGATCACCTTCCTCATGCATTTTCATCAGTGAAAACTTATTTATTGACTGCCTCTCATGTGTGAGGCATTGTGCTAGGTGCCAGGGATACAGAAGTGAAAAATACAGTGTTTTTTGCTTCGAGTTTAAAGAGAAAAAAAAAAATTAACGTTTGGTAAGAAAGTATTTTAAAGATTTCTTTCGGGGTACCCGGGGGGCTCAGTTGGTTGAGCGTCTGACTCTTGATTTCGGCTCAGGTCATGATCCCAGGGCTCTGGGAACGAGCCCTGCATTGGCTCATGCTGACCGTGGAGCCTGCTTGAGACTCTCTGTCTCTGTCTCTCTCTCTCTCTCTCTCTCTCTCTCTCTCTCTCTGTGTTCCTCTCTTTCTCTCCCTCTGCCCCTCTCCCCTGCTCTCACACTCTCTCTCTATAAAAAGGAAAAATGTATTAAAAAGTAAAGACTTCCTTCAATATAATTTTTGAAATACTTGTTTTCGAGAGAGCGAGGTTGGGCACATCATTGGCATGTCACTTTATCTTTGGGCCTCGAGAAGAGAAGTCACTTTTACTCTCTTCATATTTTATCTGGTCCTCTACCACCAAATGGCAGCACCAGGAGGCCTTTGCCAGCTTGCTTTGACCTTCCTGTATCATTTGAGGCCATTTCTTAGAAAGATTTACTTGTGTGCGATTTACAAAGGGTCTTCACACCTATTTTTTTTTAAATCCTCCTTCAGACCCTGTAATGTTAGCAGTACAATGAAGCTGAACTACAGTGAGATGAAGTGAATTGATAAGGCTCTTCTTTTCCTCCTCAAACCCCAGAGTGTTACCAAATGTCTTCTTAGTATTTAGACCTTCTTTTTCTTCATACTATCCCTCTAGATATCCTGTGGCTAACGAAAACTCAACGCATCTGTAATCCAACTAACTACGTCTCTTAGTTCCTAAAATACTGATTCTCTTACTGCCATCAGTCACATAGTCTTCTCCTTGTACGTCCAGATATATCGTGCTTTATTTCTGGTCTGTTCAGCTGCCACTGCCATTCCTCAGAGCCTGAACTAAGTTGTTGTTGTCTGTCTGGACCATTACAGTAACCTCTAGATTGAGCCCGGTATTAAAGACTGCATCCCATAGACAAAGTTTGTAATTATATATTGTCAGCATTGTATTTGTTTGTTGCCTATTTCCTTGAGGGCAAGGACCCAAGTGCATACAACATCGGGTATAATACGTTGACATTTCTTTTTTTTTTTTTTTTTTTAAATTTTTTTTCAACGTTTTTTATTTATTTTTGGGACAGAGAGAGACAGAGCATGAACGGGGGAGGGGCAGAGAGAGAGGGAGACACAGAATCGGAAACAGGCTCCAGGCTCCGAGCCGTCAGCCCAGAGCCTGACGCGGGGCTCGAACTCACGGACCGTGAGATCGTGACCTGGCTGAAGTCAGACGCTTAACCGACTGCGCCACCCAGGCGCCCCAACGTTGACATTTCTTAATAACTGTTAGTTGAATGAATGTTAGAGTGATGGATGGCACTATAATTATAATCTTCCCACAGCCCACTTCTGATGATATCACCCTTGCCCCAAATCGTCCATGACCAACCCAGGTCTAAACTCTATTGTCATTGTCTGGCCTGCAACTATTTTTCCACTTGTCTGATGTGGATGTGGAGAAAAGGGAACACTGGTGTACTGTTGGTAGGATTTTAAATTGGTACAACTACGAAGGAAAACAGTCCAGAAGAGCCTCAAAAAATTACAAATAGAACTACCATATGATCCAGCAATTCTGCTTTTGGGTGTATATCCAAAAGGAAACAAAAACACTAACCCCAGATAGCTACACCTCCATGTTCATAGCAGCATTATTTGTAATAGTCAAGACATTGAAACAACCTAAGTGTGTATCAAAGGATAAGGGAATAATTGAGTTATAATACATATACCCAATGGAATTTTATTCAGCCATAAAAAATGAGGAAATCTTGACATTTGCAAGACCATCATGGACCTTGAAGACATTATGCTGTGTGAAATAAGTCAGAGAAAGACAAATACTCTATACCCTTACTTGTATTTGGAATCTCAAAACACATTAAAAATAAACTCCTCAAAAAAGGGATTAGACTTGTGGTTACCAGAGCAGAGGGTGGCGGGAGGGGAAATTGGAGGAAGGTGGTCAAAAAGTATAAACTTCCAGTTAAAGATAAATAAGCAATACAGATGTAAAGTACAACATGATGAATACAGCTAACACTGCTGTATGATACCTGGGAAAGCTGTTAAGAGAGTAAATCCTGAGAGTTCTCATCACAAGGAGAAATCTTTTTTTCTTGTTTTTTTTTCTTCTTATTGTACCTATATGAGAAGACGGATGGATCACTGAACTTACTGTGGTAATCATTTCACATTATATGTAAACCAAACCCATCATACCTTATATGGTGATGTGGGTCAATTATTTTTCAAAAAAATTGGAAAAAAATTTTCATTAAAAAAAAAAAAAGGATGGGTTCTGGAGCTAGATCACTCAAGGTGGGGCTGATAACAGAGACCCATCTCTGCAAGGTGGGGTGCAGATTGCTCCCATTGGTTCTCCAATGGTTAAAACTTTTACTAGTGGTTAATTGGGATGCTGTGCTGGTGAAAAGGGTCCCACTGTGCTGGTGAAAAGGGTGCAGTGTATCAGGTATTTGAAAAGTAGGGAGGAAATTATGATTTTAAGAACAGTGGATTTTGATGGGACTGGGTAAGTTTGACTGATGTTCTAGAAAATGATGATGAAAGGCTGAGAGCATTTTAATAGGCAATGAAAACTAAGTGTGAAAGCCAGAGGGCCTAGGTATCTTATAAAGAGGCTCTCATCTTCTAAAGAGGGAGCTCAGAGAAGACTGTGCAGACTGGCCTATGACTTAATTGTCAGAGTAGCTTAACTCCAGAGAGGGTTAAACTCCCAACCACAGCAGGTAGATCCTGGTTAGCACCCTCTTTGAGAAAGAAGGGGACCTTGACACATAGACTGATTCCCCTGATCCCCAATCTTTTTTTTTAATAAATTTTTAAGTATTTTAAAAATTTTTAAATATTTTAAATTTTTTTTTTTTCAACATTTTAAATTTATTTTTGGGACAGAGAGAGACAGAGCATGAACGGGGGAGGGGCAGAGAGAGAGGGAGACACAGAATCGGAAACAGGCTCCAGGCTCCGAGCCATCAGCCCAGAGCCTGACGCGGGGCTCGAACTCACGGACCGCGAGATCGTGACCTGGCTGAAGTCGGACGCTTAACCGACTGCGCCACCCAGGCGCCCCGAAAAAATTTTTAAATATTTTAATTAAAAAAAATTTTTTTTTAACATTTATTTATTTTTGAGACTGATTGAGAGAGAGCATGAACAGGGGAGGGTCAGAGGAAGAGAGAGACATTTAACATTTATTTATTTTTGAGACTGATTGAGAGAGAGCATGAACAGGGGAGGGTCAGAGGAAGGGAGAGACATAGAATCTGAAACAGGCTCCAGGCTCTGAGCTGTCAGCACAGAGCCTGACGTGGGGCTCGAACCCACAGACCGCGAGATCATGACCTGAGCTGAAGCCGGACGCTTAACCGACTGAGCCACCCAGGCGCCCCTAAAATGTTTTAATTTTAATCGTAATTCCAGTATAGTTAATACGCAGTGTTGTTTTGGTTTCAGGTGTACAATACAGTGATTCACCACCAATTCCATACATTACTCAGCCCTCATGAAGATGAGTGTACTCTTAATCCCCTTCACCTATTTCACCTATCCCCCTACCCTCTGGGAAGGGTGGTTATCTGTTCTTTATAGTTAAGAGTCTGTTTTTTCTCTGTCTCTTTTTCCTTTGTTCATTTGTTTCCTAAATTCTACATTGAGTGAAATCAGATAGTATTTGTTTTTCTCTGACTTGTTTTGCTTAGGATTAGACTCTCTAGCTCCATCCATATTGTTGCAGTGGCAAGATTTCCTTCTGTTTATGACTGTACAATATTCCATTATATATATATATATAGACATATATATGTATATATATATATATATATATATATATATATATATATATATATATGTCGTATCTTCTTTATCCATTCGTCTATTGGTGGACATGTGGGCTGCTTGCATAGTTTGGCTCTTGTAAATAATGCTGCAGTAAACATAGGTGTGCATGTATCTGTTTGATTTAATGTCTGGTACTTTTGGGTAAACACCCAGTGGTGTGTAGTTCTATTTTTAATTTTTTGAGGAACCTCCCTACTGTTTTCCACAGAAGCCGCACCAGTTTGCATTTTGTCAGTACTGTTTTGATTACTACCGCTTTCTAGTATAACTTGAAATCTGAATTGTGATATCTCCAGCTTTATTTTTCTTTTTCAAGTTTACTTTAGCTATGTGGGGTCTTTTGTGGTTCCATACAAATTTTAGGATTGTTTGTTCTAGTTCTGTAAAAAATGCTGTTGGTATCTCGACAGGGATTGCATTAAATGTGTAGATTGCTTTCGGTAGTATGGACATTTTAGCAATATTTGTTCTTCTAATCCATGAGATTTAATGTCTTAATTTTTTTTGTCGTCTTCAACTTCTTTCATTAATGTTTTATAGTTTTCAGAGTATAGGTCTTTCACCTCCTTGGTTAAATTTAGTCCTAGATATTTTATCATTATTTGTGCAATTGTAAATGAAATTGTTTTCTTTTTTTAAAAAAAAATTTAATGTTATTTTTTAGGAGAGAGAGACAGAATGCAAGCAGGGGAGGTGCAGAGAGAGAGAGGGAGACACAAAATCCAAAGCGGGCTCCAGGCTCTGAGCTGTTAGCACAGGGCCTGACATGGGGCTCAAACTCATGGACCACGATGTCATGGCCTCAGCTGAAATCAGATGCTTAACCAACTGAGCCACCCAGGTGCCCCATGAAATTGTTTTCTTAATTTCTCTTTCTGCTGCTTCATTGTTAGTGTACAGAAATGTGATGGATTTCTGTACATTGATTTTTTATCCTGCAACCTTACTGAATTCATCTATCAGGTTTAGTAGTTTTATGGTGGAGTCTTTCGGGTTTTCTATATATAGTATCATGTTATCTGAGAATAGTGAAAGTTTTACTTCTTCCTTACCAATTCACATGCTTTTTGTTCCTTTTTCTTGTCTGATTGCTGTGGCTAGGACTTCCAGTACTATGTTGAGTAAAAGCAGTGAGAGTGAACATCCTTGTGTTGTTGTTGACCTTAGGATAAAAGCTCTCAGTTTTTCACTATTGAGTATGATGTTAGCTGTGGGTTTTTCATAGATGGCCTTTATTTTGTTGAGGTATGTTCTCTCCAGACCCGCTTTGTTGAGGGATTTTATCATGAATGGATGTTGTACTTTGTCAAATGCTTTTTCTGCATCTATTGAAATGCAGTTACGGTTTTTATCCTTTCTCTTATTGGTGCGATACATCACATTAATTGATTTGTGAATGTTGAGCCACCCTTGCATGCCAGGAACATGCACACTTGCCTGATCCCCAAATTTTGAGTTTCCAGATTCCTCTGAACTCTCTGAGCCTGAACCATCCCTCCCCCTATTAATAGTGAGAACTCTCCCTTTGTTGGAAGGTGATGCTGAGGTGCCCCTTGGTGTCTTATCTCTCCTCCTAGCCATGATGCCTGCTTCCAGAATTAAGTCTCAACATAACCCAGCAGGATGGGCTGGGCCTGATAAAGGAGGAGAGGGAGTGTACCTCAAATGTACCGTGAGACTTAACACACATTGGCAGGAGTCAGAAGAGTATGAATGGGACTTAGTTCTGAGGTGCTTGATCATGGAGGCTAGCAAAACAAAACATTGATCAGTGGAGAGTATATTGGTTTGTGGGCATTCCTTGGTGTTACAAATTTAACACCTCGGCAAAGAACCCAGAAGATGGGATGAAATTGCTCCTCGGGTGGTTCCTAGATGCCGGCTGGACAGTGATGCTCAAGCCGAAATGTGGAGAGGGGAAGTTGTGGGGTGGGCGGAATCGAGACAGGGAAGTGTTAGGAAGCTTCTCCTGGGCTGTAGGCCTGGGCTCCCTGCCTACAGCTGCAGATCTTGCTGTGCCCCTCAGAGACTCTGTTCCTCAAACTCCTGCTTACCCAATCATGGCCTTTAGGTTTCTAAGGGCTTTCTAACTCTGGAAACCTCAACCTTGCTTTATTTGAATAGGGCAGAAGCCACTATAAATCTGCTTTGGGCTTGCTTCTCAGGTGTCTTTTTTTTTTTTTTTTTTTTTTTCAATAGAACTCTTTTTTTTTTTAATTTTTTTTCAACGTTTTTTATTTATTTTTGGGACAGAGAGAGACAGAGCATGAACGGGGGAGGGGCAGAGAGAGAGGGAGACACAGAATCGGAAACAGGCTCCAGGCTCCGAGCCATCAGCCCAGAGCCTGACGCGGGGCTCGAACTCACGGACCGCGAGATCGTGACCTGGCTGAAGTCGGATGCTTAACCGACTGCGCCACCCAGGCGCCCCTCAGGTGTCTTTTTAAGGTTGATTTCCCTGTGGATCCCTCTCAGCAGATGCCCTGGCGGGGGTGGGGGGATGGGATTCAGACCTGAGCATCAAAAAATTTTAGGCTGGAAGATCATTTGGTAGGAGATTTCAGAGAACGTGAACTGTCTCTGAAAGTGTAAGAAGGGACCTAGAAATAAAAGGTATGGTTTGAGGAACATGGAAGCAGTAGTAGAGTGTGACGGTAGAATGATGAGCCCTGGGGTGGGATTGCCACTCAGAGGCAGATGATGCAGGGCTTCAAAAACCAGGCTGAGAAGTCTGGGGTGTCACCCGGGGGGTGGGGGACAAAAAGGAGGGCTTGGTTTGAGCTGCAACAGCACCAAGTTATACCTTACTGTAGTCAGGAGAATGATTTGAAAGGGAGGATTTTATTAAGCCATTTTTATTATTTTATTTAATGTAACATTTAGTTAATACTTGTTAAACAAATATATAAGTAAATAAGCATTTAAAACTATAAATATATGTCTATATTGCATATGTTGAGTATGTAATAAATTATATTTTTATAAGCAAAAAATAACTAACATTTATTAATTAACTTTTTAGTAGAAAGCAGGTGTTGAGGCATTGTGGGTGTGGGTGTCAAAATAGCAAAGAAGATCCCTGCCTTCCATCTAATCTAAATAAGACCCGGTATGGGGCACCTGGGTGGCTCAGTCGGTTAAGCGGCCGACTTCGGCTCAGGTCATGATCTCGCGGTCCATGAGTTCAAGCCCGGCGTCGGGCTCTGTGCTCACAGCTCAGAGCCTGGAGCCTGTTTCAGATTCTGTGTCTCCCTCTCTCTGACCCAACCCCCATTCATGCTCTGTCTCTCTCTGTCTCAAAAATAAATAAACGTTAAAAATAAATAAATAAATAAATAAATAAATAAATAAATAAGACCCGGTGGCCCCGTGAAGCCATTGTTAAAGCTGAGCGTGCACCTTTGTTTTTAGCTGACAAAACAAAAGTGGTGGTAACGGGCATAATGAATCAGAGGTGTGTGGATTAAGAGAGGCTGGAGGAACTGAAGGATTCAAGGCGAAGTGGGTGCCTCACAAGGTTAGAGCCTTGGCATTGGGTGTGAACGTGGGGCGCAAGGGCCATCGGCACACGTTTGTAGTTGGTGGTGCAGCAGTTGCGAAATTAGCACAGCAGGCAAGAAGGTCAGGCTGCCTCCCAGCCTAGAGTGCTATTTGCCTTCCTTACCTTCCTGTCGACATTCTGTCTTTTAAAACTCAGCTCAGTTCTCCAAAAGCCCTTCGCGATTCCAAGTTGAACTTGAGATCTCTCCTCAATTCGCTGCGTGCATGTCTAGGTTACTACCTAGTTCTTTCTCCTCCAGGCAGAGCCCGCTGTGAATGCGCCTGTCTTCACCAGGGTGAAAGCAGGAAACATGCAGTTTTGCATCTTCCGTTGCTGAGCACAGCCCCAAACACCCAGAAAGTGCTCAAGAAGGATTTCTTTCTCTCATTGGAAAGTGACTCACGTCCCCAGCTGAAGAACTGGTGTAGTAGTAGACTTGTGAACAGACTCTAAGTCCTGGTCTTTCCCAGTGTGCTTTGCAGTCTTTGCTAATACACGATTGTATACATTTTGCAAGGTCGGTTATTCGTGTCTGCGTGATTGCCTTTTCCTCCCACCTTGACTTTTTTGGTTTTTTTTTTTTTTTTTTTAAAGTTTATTTATTTATTTTGAGAGAGAGGATGAGAGAGAGAGAGAGAGAGAGAAGGCGTGTGCCCGTGAGTGAGCTGGGGAGGGGCAGAGAGAGAATCCCAAGCAGGATCCATGCTGTCAGTGGAGCCTGGTGTGGACATGACCTGAGCCAAAACCAAGAGTGGATCGCTTAACCGACTGAGCCACCAGGTGCCCCCTGGCCTTGAGATTTTAGTTTTATGTTTATCTTATCTGGTTGTAATAAATTGATTTTGGTAAATTTTCTCAACTTTTGTGGAATGAGGCAGGATACAAATAACTGTTTAAAAATAGCTTCTTAAAATAAGTAATGAATATGCACAACCCTTCCATTAAATATGGAGCTCTGTGAAAGGAGGCCATTATAAAGGAACATGATTGGCACTAGATTCTCCAAACTGTAGGACTAGACCTGAGAAATCTTCAGAAGGAAAAGGAAGCTGCTCTATAGGCTACGAAGTTTGGTAATCTGTAAGGACTGGGCTAGGAGCATGTTGCCGGTCTCTGCTTTTGTGTTCATGCTGGTTAAGTTTCTGAACATGTCATCCTGAACTTTGTTCTTCTTACAGCTATGAGTCGGGTAGGAACCCACGAATCCGAATCCATTATCCATTACAGATGAGCAATGAAGGAATTAAGCTTGACTGATTTCCATAACAAGTCAAATTAAATTCCTCCTATGCAAAAGGAATAGGTATTTAAGGAGGTTCAAGTTTTGCATATAAATTTAGTGATATTATTGCACCCCAGTGGGCAGATACAAAAATTCATTGATTTTACATTTGATTAACATGCGTTTCATTTACACGGCTTTGGAAGGTAAACTTTTCCTTCAAAAAAGCAGAAGAAATTCTGACAGTTGATCTGAAATTCCAAACCAACAGCCATTTTTCATAGACATGAATGAAACTTTAATTACTTAATAGAAATTAGTCGTTATGTCAATACAAGCAGATGCTTCGCCTCAATGAAAGTAGTACTCTTGCCAGCCTATGTTTCCACATGCATAATTCCCCAGATTGATTAATTTTTTTCCAGATTGATTAATTTTATGGTTTGTTTTGGAAGTAAAATCTGCTTTAGTGAATCTATCACTCTTGAAAAATTTTAACTTGTAAACATATAGCTGCATTGGCTCTCTCTTTACTGAAGGCATGTGGCCAAGCAGGTCTCCAAATCACACCGTGTACAAAATGTGGCAATAAAGTCACGAGTGACTATTATAAATAAATATTTTAAAAGTTGTTTTCAGATCCGCTGTGTGGGCCATACAAGAAAAATTAGCCTAATTATTTCACTCACTTCTTATTTATAGCCTGAAACATAATTCTTCAAGTTTGTTCAACACATCCATCCCACTACCTGCAAATGACTTTTGGACTTTTCACAAACCACACACCCATTCTCAATTGATTAACACCATCACTGAGACTACCCTTGAAAGCTGGCTCTGCTTCTGATTCATGTTATTGTGTAACATACTGTCTGGCTTATGGTAGTTGCTCAACTAGCAAGTAAGTATCTGTGCATCTGAAGAAATTCCTCAGGAATTCCTAAACCTCTTCAGTGCAGAGAATGTATCTTACATTTATGAGATATCACATAATTTAGCAGTAATGCTCCACACCTGAATTTTGTACATTACATTTTGAGCTGGACGTGAAAACAGCTTATTTATACAAGTCTCTCTACCATGTGTGGAAGATTTAGGTGAAAATGCATCATAGCCAAAGCAATCAATGTAATACTAACACTTTTCAGTACTATAGAACGTTTTAGTTTTTCCAAGGTCTTTAAAATGTATGATTTCATTTTACTGTCATGAAAATGATGTGATATGAACAAAAAAGTAGAGGCAGAGGAAGATGTAGGTTTTCTGATGGAGACTAAAACTTATGTAATTTGGGGGGTACTCAGTAAGAAAAAGAACAAAATTATGTAAGAAAATATTTATTTGGAATGAGGAAAGAAATTACAACAAATTAAAAACTTAAACAGATGATAAATATCATAGTCATCTTGGAAAGATATTTTTATTAATGACCTACCTAATTCACATATGTAGAAGTTTTCCCTATATATCTGGCAGTACAATCTTGGATTGACTACTTATATGACAATTTAATATAATTTTTATAGAGATATAAGAACGATAATTCAAGTTTTATTTTAGTCTGGTTGATTACTTTTTTATGGTTGATCATTGGGATACATAAAATATGTGACTTACACACAGTTACATTTGTGACTCACACACAGTTGCGTTTGTGGCTCGCAGACTGCTACAGGATTGTGTCCTAAAAACCCCCAAATTGTGACAAATGCTATTTTGCTTCATTCTTAACATAAAGAGAAACACTTACGGCTCATTGATATTTGTGTAAATTGGATTATAAAATATATTACTAACAAGAGAAAAACTTGTTTTGACTTTGTCAGTGTCCTCCAGCAAGTGAAGAATTATTATTATGTTTTCCTAGTAACTAAAGTCATTTAAATAAAATTATTCTATAAATGGCGTGTAAGTTAAACATTATACAAAAGTAAAAAATAAGACTTCACATCTCAGAAAGAGGTATAGAATTTGAGTGACTATTTAACTTTTCCTCATCTTGCTTAGTCCTGAAGAATTTTGAGACAGTCCTGATTGATTCTTACAATGCACCCTATGAAACACATTTTAAATAGGTGGGGCAATGAGGCAAAGGAAGAGAAGGCTAGGGGGAGGCCAGATGAGACCAGGACAGTGACTTCAAACAAAGATAATATACTAAAGATCCTGCGGTCCGTGAGTTCGAGCCCCGCATCGGGCTCCGTGCTGACTGCTTGGAGCCTGGAGCCTGTTTCAGATTCTGTGTCTCCCTCTCTCTCTGACCCTCCCCCGTTCATGCTCTGTCTCTCTCTGTCTCAAAAATAAATAAACGTTAAAAAAATTAAAAAAAAATCTCATTAAAGATCCAAGCCTCGTGCCCTTGAATACTGTATTGGTTGAGCAAGTTACTCAACCCCTCTGAACCTTTGTTTTCCTCTCATCTATAAAATGAGGACATTAGTAACAGCTACCTCATGGGGTTTTTGTGTGAGGATTGAATCACTTAATATATGTAAGGTACTAATATTAGGTAATATTGTTCCTTGGATTGGAAGCTTCAACTAGAACTAAGGTTTACTATTAGTAACTCCTTAAAATAATGATCAGCAGACAACAGATTTTTTACAGTGTAGGTTGTTCTACTCGGCTATTCAAGTTTCTTCAGAATAATAGAACCAGAACAACCTACCACAACGATAATTTTTCTTTGTGCTGCGGCAATAACTGGGTGATGTCTGTCTGAAGTCAGCTCGAAGATCTGATTTTGTTTGAAGTGGAGTTCTGTCCCATAGCCACAAAATACTTTAAAATGTACTCTTTCATGGCTACCTGCATCTGTTAGCCACATTTCAGAGACAAGGGGGAAGGTGGAGAGAGACATAGAGGAAAAGACGTGTGTCACTGTCTTCTTATTTGTTATTGTCATGCAGTCAGTGGCTGTCCTACTGGTTACTGTTTCCCAGTACATCCTGCAATGCTAGCACGCAGTATAGACCCTCAGGAGATGTTTGTTAGGCTTGAATTTAGTGATCGCGAATGTAAGATAAGAAAGTGTGCTCCAACAGTCGGTTTTGTTTTAAAGAACCTATTTCCAGCTATCTTTTCCTAGGCAGTTGCACACTTTATTAGCTTCTAATGGAAATATTGAAATAAGAAGCTTTGCAATTTATTTTCAAAATCTTATTTTATTGATTGATAATAAAATGTCTTTTCCAAAAGGCGTTTATGCTAGTAGAGTGGGGGAGGCAATTGAAGAATAGGTGAAGTTTCTGCCAGTTACTCCGCTCCTCTCTTAACCATTGTCTTCATCTGCTTATTCTTTTTTTTTTTTTAATTTTTTTTTAACGTTTATTTATTTTTGAGACAGAGAGAGACAGAGCATGAACAGGGGAGGAGCAGAGAGAGAGGGAGACACAGAATCTGAAACAGGCTCCAGGCTCTGAGCTGTCAGCACAGAGCCCGACGCGGGGCTCGAACTGACGGACCGCGAGATCATGACCCGAGCCGAAGTCGGATGCTTAACCAACCAAGCCACCCAGGCGCCCCATTCATCTGCTTATTCAAAACTGGATTGCTGATGTATCTGCTTTCAGGTGTGCAGGAAAGGAAAAGGGGCCAAAGTCTGGAAGGGCCAGCTTGTCTATAAAAAGGAGCTGACACAGAAGTTGTACACGTCCCTTTCTCTCACCTCTTATTGGCTCAAGCTGTCGCAAGGGAACACCTGGCTGCCACGGAGACATAGAATTGTAATTGTTGGCTAGGCAGGCGTATATGGGGAAAGAGCAGATTTTGAAGGGACACATTTGGCATGACTATCTTAAGCAGCATAAATGATTTTTCTATTGACATTCCTCAAAACAACACATGAGTTTTTCTATTGACATTCCTCAAAACAACACATGAGATGTGTGTAAACACATCTTTAGTAAACTTTAGTGTATTCAAAAGAATCTCAAGTGCATGACAGCATTGAAGAGAGCATCCCTGTGTGAGTAGATGGTCAGACTGCTAGGTAAGAAAGAAACCATTTCATCTAAACAGCTGTGTGTGTGTGTGTGGGGGGGGCTCTCTTTGTGAGAATAGTTTAGCATTTGCCTTAACAAATTTAGAGATAAGGACCTGGGAATGGTGTACTGTCTTAACAAAAATAAGGGCATGTTTCATATTAGCAGGCAAGTGGCAGGTGACAAGGAAATAGATATTGCAGTCTGGAATGCTGTTGGCCATTTCTCATCACATAATAAAACATTTGGTAAAAATGGGGCGCCTCGGTGGTGCAGTCAGCTAAGCATTTGACTTTGGCTCCGGTCATGATCTCGGGGTTTGGGAGTTTGAGTCCCGCAGTGGGCTCTTTGCTGTCAGCACAGAGCCCACCTTGGATCCTTTGTCCCTACCCCCTGCTGCTCTTTCCCTGCACACGCGCTGTCTCTCAAAAATAAGTGAACATTAAAAAAAATCAGGTAAAACTGTCTATTTTTAAATAAAATCTCTTAAAAATCAGGAATAAAAGAGAAGATAGCATTCTTATTCTCCAAAATAACTATAGCTAACATCACCCTTACTGGTGAAATGTTGAATTATTTTCCGTTGTGATCAAGAAGAAGACAAGTATGTTTGCTGTCACCACTTCCATTCAATAACTTTACTTGAGATTCCAGTGAGTTCAATAGAACTAGAAAAAGAAATAAAAGGTACAAGGATTAGAAGAAAGAAACAACACTGTCATTATTCAGAGTTTTGTGAGCGTTTGCAAAAACAACAGACATGACTTGAATTGTACAAATACCATTCACAACAACATCAAAAATATGGACTACTTTGGAATAAACCCAACCAAATATGTGCCAGCCTTCTACATATAATCTTAAAAGACTTATTTGAAAGAATACTGTAAAGATGGAGAGATACGTACTATGCTTATAAATTGGAAGACTAGTATATGGAAATGCCAATTAATCTAGAGAGTCAATGCCATCTGAATCACAAACTCCAGAAGGCTTTATGTTTAACTTGGCAAGCTAAGTCTAAAGTTTATATAATATACAAAAGGCTGACATTGCCCTAAAGAAGAAGTTGGTAAGATTTGTTTACTAGCTACGAAAACTTTTTTGACAGCATAGTAACTTAGGCAGCATGGTATTGGTATGGAGATAGGCAGGTCAGTGGAATGGACTAGAAAGCTGAAAATCATAGCTACACACATAAGCGTACTTCCTATTTGACAGAGGCAGCACTGCAGATCAGTGGATATAGGACACAGTTTATGATAAATGATACTGAGACAAGTTGATGTCCATGTGGAAAAATATGAAACTTGATCGTACTTCATCCCATACTTAAAAAACAATTCCAAGGGGATTAACCTCTCCACATGTTTTATTGATTCTAAGAGATGTGCGTTAATATCTCTTTGTCTGAAATCAGGATGTTTTCACAGTCAGTGACACCATAGTTTACTTAGCAGTAGTTTTTCTTTTTTGTGTTGAATATGTTAGTGGTGGATCTTATATATTTTTTCTTTTTAAAAGTTTATTTATTTATTTTGAGAGAGAACAAGAGAAGCAAAGAGAGAGAGGGAGAGAACCCCAAGCAGGCTCCACACTGTCAGTGCATAGCCTGACATGGGGCTCGATCTCAAGAACTTTGAGATCATGACCTGAGCTGAAATCAAGAGTTGGACGCTTAACCGACTGAGCCACCCGGGTGCCCCTGTGGATCTCATATCCGATGATGACTTAGGTTTGATGAAATATGGTGTAACAGTTTGAGTCTGATCAGGAAAATAAAAGTCAATCAGTATTTCAAGAATAAAACATGTTGATACAGGGAATTAAGGGCTTCTAGCATCAATGGGAGGATTAAGGAAGTGAAGAGCTTGAAAGCTCACCAGTAGGCAACTGAAAAATCCCAGGAACCTCTAAGAAGCCACTGCAGCTTCTCAGGAAGCCACTAGCCATGATCACACGTGCCTAGAGATCTGCATAATTTGAAGACATGCATTCCTATGACCCTTTGATAGTGTTAGAAAATTATTATAAGAAAGAGATACATTCAGGCTAGAATTTGGTCCCCATTGCGTATTGTGTGCATATTGAGAGAGATGTAAATAACATATAAAAACTACTTTCTAGTTGATACCTTTCTGGACCATGAGGAGCCACTCTGGATCAGATAGAAAAGTTGCTCATCGCTCAGGGATCCTGAATTTTGAACCAGCCACAGTAACTCTGTGGGACTTTGAACACTTTAGGAAAAGGGTTGTGTGTTGCATGTGTAGGTAGAATAACGTGTAGGATATTTGGGTAGACAGAGAGGCAGACCACAGCAGACTGCAAGTTGTCTCTTCTTCCTGGATATGTGGTAATTCATGTAGAGGCTTTATTTATAAGTCTTTCTTGCAGATAGGTATGGTCATGTGACTAACACTGAACCAAAGAGATCTGAGAAGAATAAGTGACATTGTCAACTTACATCTCTTCTCCAACTTAAGGACTAATTACTTTTCCCAGACAGTTGTTCTTTTCCCCCTGCAGGAACTGGAACAGAGACATGCCAGACCTGGCTATGACCATGAAAGCAAGGACAATGCCTTTGGGAATGACCAAGCACAGGTGGCAGACACATGGATCTCAGAATGCCCATGTGCAGAAGAGAGGTCCTGCCAACCTAGAACAGAGTGGAGTATAATATGGTAGAGAAGTAATAATCTATCTTATTTAAGCCATGCTCTGTTGTGGTCTCTGATCTATTATACCAAAATTATTATCATTGACAAATACAATGCATGTGTCATTGCATTAAAGTCATTTTTGTAGTTATTTTACTACGCAATAAATTCAGCAATAACCTTTTAGTTCTTGAGACCATTTTAAAATGAGCAAATCCAGAGTCTTATACTTGAAGTTTTCCCATGGTCCTAGGTTTTATATGAATGCCTCTAATCTTGTATTCCCTAAACTCCCAGTAGAGGATTAACTCAGACAACATGGATTGGTTTTCATTGTATAGCTTTATAAACAAGTCCAAGGACATTGCAGAAGTTCAATAAATATTCTTTGATTGATTAGAAATGCCGGAAAAGGAATTTCGAAGGAATTTAAAAAATAAACTTAATGAAAATAAAAAGAACCACCTTCTTCAATTTTAGATAAAGAAGTTAATTTTGGCCTGAAGTTTGAAGTTCCTTACTGAAGCCATTCTTTTAGCCATTAAGAGATGGCTCATTTTTCACACTGATGTATGTTGGGTTCTATTCTTTCCAGCCATAAAGCAGTTTTTGACCATCATTACATCTTTGATAGCAATAGATAATTCTGAAGTTTGTTTGTAGGTCAGAATTTTGTATATTATGATGTTTTCCATTGTTTGCTTTAATTTTCCTGAGATGTTCTAAGTTTTAAATGTTTTTGGTGGTTTTCATCACCTTCTTCAGCTCACTCTCCAAGCCATCTTCTTGAGGATGGATCATTCCATGTTAAAACTGCATATCTCTCCATATCCACATGCCTGATCCCCATTTACCTCTTTCTATTTAGTTTCCACTGCACTTACCGTCTTCTACATGCTACGTGATTTACTTATTACAGTTGTTGTTCTTGTCTGTCTCTTCCCACTAGAATAGAACGTCCGTTCATGTAGGGATTTATATCTGTTTTATTAACTGAAGTATCTTTAGTACCTAGAGTGGGTGCTCAGTAGATAATGGCTTAATAAATGAAGAACTTCCACTCTATTAAAGAATAATTTGATTTAATTCTATTTAGATGAACGATTGAACAATTTGATACTAGGAACCCTAAAACTATGTTCTATTTTTAAAACCTGAGCTATATATTTTCAGGAAAGATATTCAAACAACAAAATGAAGTTGAATTTCTTTTCTATGAATTATTACTTGCTTTGCCTAAGAAAAAAACAGATGGTCACTTGCCAGATTAAGGACTATACCATGCTATTTCAGCCCACAGTTTTACCACACGTGATGCCCACAATCTGAACATGTTGTCCCATGTTTCTGTTCATAAGAGAAGATTTTTGTACTCTGTGCTGTGTTGACTCTGTGCAACTGCATCCAGTTGGTTCTGACAGGTCAGTAGCACTTCTAAATGTTGAGGGTTCCATTTCTGGGATTGCTGTGTTTCCACTAGGCACAGGGGCTAATTCAATCCTGCAAGTTAAATCTCACATATAATCAGGAGTATTGGGGTAAAAAGGGGGAGAGAGGCAAATAAGTAACCATTGTTACTGTCTGGATGGCAGGGAGTCATGCCCAGTGCACATTATCATATGGGTGCAATTTAGTGTTGTCTTATTTTACATTCCTGCATCTATTTATACTCTTGGATCCTTATATGAGTAGCTGACATTTATTCACTTACAGATACTGTTTTAAACATTATATATCTATCTATATCTATCTATCTATCAATCAATCTATCTATCTATGTATATGTATATATATGTATATGTATATAGTACATACATGTATATATAGTTAACTCTTCTCGGCAATATGATGAATTAGATATTTTAATTATCCCTTTTTTTATGGAGACATAGAGACAATTTACCCACATGCACATGGCTAGTAAATGGCAGAGTTAGCATTCACACCAATAGTCTTAGCCTCTAGCCCATGCTCTCAAATGCTATCCTAGTATGAGATTACTATTTGAGTTTCCTGTTCAAAGGTTCCCTGATGCCTGTTAAATTTACTTCCGTTGCCAGCCAGCACTTTCCGTGCTCTGGCATCATTTTGTCCTCCTCTGCATCTGCTAACATTCTCTCTGCTTCAAACACTCTGTTTCACTAAAGGGTTTATTGCCGTTTCCCTGCCTGCTGTGTTCGTGGTGATTTACTTTTTTAAATCCTTCATCAGAGACTGTGTGATATGTAGGAATGTGTTAATTATCTTTAATCCTCATGGACAGTGCTTAGTTGGGCGAAGAGGGAATACACACTTCAGGGATGGTGAGGTGGCATTCAATCAAAAGGGCACTTTCAGAGAGAGAGAGAGAGAGAGCTCCTATGAGCTCTTCAACTATCTTTAGCTCTAATCAACCCTAGGCGTTTTGTTGATTAGCAAAATGAATGTTAGAAATTAGTTTTTGCTAGTGAAGTGAATTGTATTCTAGATGTGTGAATTAGCCTTAAATGTGGTAGAGTATAAGAATTCAGTAGGCCCAGAAGTCTCCCACCCTTTGGTATGGCGCCCATAGCCTGATTCCCAAATATTACCTGTGGGGAGCCTCCTATTCAGAAGAGTCTGGTTGTCTTGACAAGATTTTTGGAGTGATTGGTGGGGGTGGTTTGGAGCTGACAGCTAAGAAAGAATTCTTGAAGACGTCTTTGGTGCAAAAACGTGATTGTATTAAAGCACGGGGACAGGACCTGTGGGCAGGGAGAGCTGCACTGGGGTTGTGAAGAATGGCTGGTTATATACTGTGGAGTTGGAGGAGGTAAAGTCAAGGGGAAGTTTTCAAGGAGATTTTCCGATGCTAAAGAAGAGGCCTAGCTATTGTTAAGCTAAGGTTGTAGTTCCCTCTAGCAAAGCATTAACATTAAGACAGGGCGTTCCTGGAGAAATGTTCTACTCTGCCAGCCTCAAGTATTTGTCAGTGGGCTGTAGGTTATAAGGGAATTTAATTTACCTGCCATTTCCTTCTTGTCTTTGTTCCCCACATCACTATGGAGGGGAGGGTGATGTTGGGGCTCCAGGAAACTGAGTCTACAGATTTCTAGAGATTAGGCTATTGATAAGATTGCCCTTTTCTTGTAATTTAGTAAGATATTTGTAAACTGATGGAGACTCATGTCCTGTGTGACTGTGATCCCTACCAGTTAGCCATTTGTTTTTTTTTCCCCTCCTTTGTTTTTGGGAAGCCAGGAGTGCCTGAGAAATGTCACACATATCCCACCTGGAGGGCGTATGTGTGCCAGCTTGTACTTTGCCCTCAGCCTGTCTTATGCTCCCTCATCAGTCTCTGGCGAAACAGAAGGTTCCTTGACACAGCCTTTGAAAAATTGTTAGTTTCCAATCTAGTGACCCTTTTGATGAGGATGTGTGGGGCAAGCTAAGGGCAAACAAAGTACAGGCTAACAGCACGCACCCCCACTCCAGGTGGAATATGTGTGATATTTCTCGAATACTCCTGGCTACTCAAGAACAAAGGAAAGGGGTTTAAGTGCTTGCCATGTTAAAGTGGGAAACTCAGGGAAATAGAAAATTAAATTCCCTTACTGCCTACAGCCCATTGACAAGTCCTTGAAATAGGCAGAGTGATCTTCCTCTAGGGCCTCAGCTGCCTCCATGATGACACTTTGCTAGGGGCAAAAGGGAATCTTAGCTTAATATTATCCTGATCCCCAGGATCCTGTAAGTCTACTTTAACATGTAAAAATTCCACTGGAAACTTCCTTTATCTCAACTCCCCCAGGATATATGCTGGCAATCCTACTCCAAGTCTATGGTCCCCTGATATACATCTAAAGGATCTCATGACTGAAGTTTTAGTACACGGTAATAAATGGTATTTTCCTAACAGCAGCTAACTCCTCAAGGTCCTGGGAAACTTGCTTCCAAAATACCTTAGAGGCTTACTCTATCCCTAACTCCTCCCAACCTGAAGGTATATAATCAGTTACCCATCACAACCCCAGCACAGCTCTTTCCACCCACGGGTCCTGTCCCCATGCTTTAATAAAATCACCTTTTTGCACCAAAGACATCTTCAAAAATTCTTTCTTGGCCGTTGGCTCCAGATCACCCCCACATCACCCCAAAACCCCATCACTTTCATGTCAGCTATGTATGGAGCACCTAAAAAGACAGCTGAAACTTGACCTCATAAAATAGGTTCCTATGTATTTATTCATCTGTTTGCTAATAAATGCTTGTAGGTGTAGACAAATTCAGTTGGGAGTTAGTTTTTTGGAAACTGGTAGTGAGATTGAGGAGGCTCCCTAGTGCCTTACATCTAATAGCCATTACCCATCACTGGTAACAGATACCTATTTTAAAATTCTAATTATAAATGGCCACATTGGCTGCATGAGTTTGGTACCACACCTGTTCCAGGTTCATTTCTCCTTTTTAAATTCTTGTCTTTAGTATTGTTTCCTGCTGAGGTACTGTTCATCTCAGCCACACATTTCACAGAACATTTCATCTTTTTATTTCATGGCTCACCCCAGAATTCCACATTCTCATGAAGGCTTTGCTGACTCTTTCAACCCTTCCTCATCATTGAGATGGGCTCTTACATATGGCACACATAAAAAAATCTTTTGATCCTACACAAATTTCTCTGACAGTGTTCATTACCTGATTGAGATACAACTTAATTGAGGAACAAGACTCACATTAAGGGGATCCCAGTTGGTGATAAGGCCAATCCCAACTGGGAGCCATTCCTTTGCAAAGGAGTAAACAGTGTTGCTGCTTTGCTCTCAGGCACCTTCACCCTTTCCTCCCGTGGTGTTTTGTTTATCATCGTTCTTTTTTTCTCTTATTTACCTTTGGAGAGTTTGAACTTTGATAGAAGCAAAATTACAAAGTAAAGGCCAAAGGTGATAGAGAAAAATAGTTCTTGAATATGTGGATTCCAGATCAGAGGAGAAAGATTTTAATCCACCAATTTATTATTTTTAACTTGCAGTAACATGCAGCATAGAATCTTCTGCTATAAAAGCCATATTTGTTCCTGAAATTCTTAAAAATTGTTTAATGTTTATTTTTGAGAGAGAGAGAAGAGAGAGAGTGAGAGCAAGTGAGCACAAGGGGGGTGGGGAGGGGGCAGAGAGAGGGAGACACAGAATCTGAAGCAGACTCCAGGCTCCAAGCTCCAAGCTGTCAGCACAGAGGCAGGGTTTGAACTCATGAACTATGAGATCACGTCCTGAGCCAAAGTCAGACGCCTAACCAACTGAGCCACTCAGGCACCCCTATTATTGAAGTTCTTGAAGGGAAACAATTTTGTGTAGTGAATCTGAAGTTATCTATAGCTTCATTTCCTTCTCTTTAAATTAATAGTTTTTACAGATTTTTATTATTTTTATTTTCATTTTGTTAATGTTTATTTAGTTTTGAGAAAGAGAGAGAGAGAGAGAGAGAGAGAGAGCAAGAGTGGGGGAGAGGCAGAGAGACAGGGAGACACAGAATCCGAAGCAGGCTCCAGGCTCTGAGCTTAAGCACAGAGCTGGATGAGGGGCTCACACTCACCAACTGTGAGATCATGACCTGAGCCAAAGTCAGATGCTTAATCGACTGAGCCACCCAGGCACCCCTTTTTAGGTTTTTAACTAAAAGTTAAGATTTCTTAGGAACTTTGCTTTATACATACACATATACATATGTAATTTTGTATATTCTATACTTACACACATTTATAATTATTATATAATTATGTATATACATATAATTTCATCAGAAAAGGCCATATACCATTGTGGTTAAGAGTTACATCGTTTAATAGTTCAAATAGTGTTGATTCAATGGATTTATAAAGTCCTTAAAGGATAGGAACCTGTTGAACACTTTTTTTAGATTTTCCTTATGCCCAACACAATCCTAGGCACAGGGGAGAAGGGGGCAGGAGCAACAGATCCAGTATTAAGACTTAGTCTGTCTAGCATTTTAGGTAAATTCACTGACAGAATCAACTTCGTATATGTAATTATTCTTCTAAACATTTTGTAAACCTGCCTGATTTCTTATAGCATTGTACCTCACAGCAACACATAAGAAAGAACATTGAGAACTTGAGAATATACAGAAAAAAAACCTGGTGTAAGAGCCAGATAAAATAATAGATTTAGCTAATAGAATTTCTAAAAAATATAAACAGAAGGCAGGTTTTCTAAAATGTCATGGTTACTATGGGCTTAACTTCTTTATTAGAAAGAGCGTCCTTGTTGGGATGAGCACTGGGTGTTACATGTAAGTGATGAATCACTAAATTCTACTCCTGAAACCAATACAACACTATATGTTAACTAACTTGAATTTAATTAAAAAAAAAGAGTGCATTTAATTTGTTTCACCTGATTTCATAAATAATTGTGTTGTTCCTACTTATAACTTGATCTAATGAACAAACAAACAAACAAAGCCCTAAAACTCACCAGCTGGGCAATGTAGGCTAAGTCATGTAATATCTCTGAGTTTCAAATTTCAACATTTATAAAATGGGAACACCACTATTCCATGAGTTAATGTGAAAGCAGCCAGCACTGTGCCCGGCACATCACTAGCAATCAGCGGTACTAGTTTGCTGGGAAACAAGTTGAAATAACTTATTCAGGGAGTTTTCCTTAATTGTATCAGATTATCAGTTACTGAATACTAATTAGAAGCAGCATTACCGATGGGGAAGAGTGTGGACATGACCACGTGCACATAGCAGTACTTGTGACCTTGGGCAAGGTCCTTAAGCTTTCTGTGCCTCAGTGTCATCGCTTATAAAATGGAAATAATAAGATCACTCTTGTGTTGAGGATTAAATCATTTGATGTACAGAAAGCATTTAGAACAGTGCTTGGCAATGGCAGGCACTCAATAAATTTCGGGGAATATTAAATTACATGCAAAGGATTGTATTGGCAGTTTTAGAGGATAATAATTCTCAAAGATGAATGTGATTCAGTTCTTTTTTCAAGGAGTTTATAATCTATTGTGTACAGTAGGAGGGAGAGAAGCTAGCCTGGTTAATCAAATATTGAATAAGTATAAAATGTGATACAAAGTAAAAAGATAATCTGCTGTAAATATGTAGAATAAGGAGTCAGAGATTCAGACTAGGCAGAGCAATGAGAGCTTCAAACGTGGCAGTGGCATTTGAATAGGCCTTAAATGATAAGAGTTTTAATAGATAGTGGGAAAACTTCAGCTTGACAGAATCACATGAGCATGGGGTCTTGAAAATGCTTGGAATGTTTGGGAAATAGGCATGGCCGGAATGTAGGAGGCATTAGAAAATGTAGGAAAAGGGAGGATGGGAATCAGGTGAGGAGAATCTTGCATGCAATGCTAAGAATTTATTTATTCATGAAGAATGGAGGCTAGCTCCTTTCCCTCCCATAATATGCAACATATTATAAGCCTTTTGAAAATAAGAACTGAATCACGTTCATCTTTGAGAGTTATTATTATCCACTACAACTCCTAGTAATTTTCAATGAGAAACTTTTTTTAACCTAATCTTTTTAAAATTGAGTTAATTGTAGATTCACATGCAGTGATAAGAAATAAACAGAGAGATTTCTTGTACACTTTGCCCAGTGTCCCTCGATTGTTAGCATTTTGCAAAATCTTTATTAATAAAATACCACAAGTAGGATATTGACATTGATACAGTTCACTCATCTGACAGTATCAAATTTCTCCAGTATTATTCATTCATGTGCATGTGTGTATTAAGTTCCTCCCCTGTGTGTGTTTGTGTAACCACAATAAAGATCCTGAACAGCACAATGCTACCAGCATCCCTTGTGTTGCTTCTATAACTTAACCCATTCTCTTCTGCTCCCTTCCCCCCCATTGCTGGCAAATACTAATCTGTCTTCCATTTCTGCAATTTTTCTAACCTATTGTGATTGACTTTTTTCACTCAGGATAATTTCCCAGATTTATCATAGCTGCTGTGTGTGTGTGTGTGTGTGTGTGTGTGTGTGTGTATCAGTAGTTCCTTTCAACTGCTGAGTTGTATCCACTGTATGGGGGTGCTGCAGCTCCTTTCATCACTTATCTGTTGAATGACATTTGGGCTGAATATAGACTCTGTTGATTACAAATAAAGCTGCTACGAACATCCACACCCAGGTTTTTCTGGGAACACAGGTTTTCATTTCTTTGGGATAAATACCTTGGAGTGTAAGTACCGGGTCATATGATAGTTACATGTTTAGATTTTTAAGAAACTGCCCAACTGTTTTCCAGAGTGGCTGTACCATTTCACATTTCCATCAACAATGCATGTGTGATCTAATTTCTGTGCATCTTCAGCAGCATTTGGAGCTGTCATTCATTTTTATCTTAGCCATTCTGATATGAGTGTACTGATAACTCATTTGGACTTTAATTTGCATTTCTTTAATAGCTAATTGTGTGCATTTTTTTTTTTTTTCATTCTCTTATTTGCTATCTGTAGCTCCTCTTTGGTGAAATGTCTGTTCATGTCTTTTGCCCGTTTTCTAATTGTATGGTTTGATTTTTTTTTCTTTTTATTGTTGAAGATTGAGAGAACTTTATATATTTAGATAGGTGGTTTGCAATCATATTCTCCCAAATTGTGGCTTGTCTTTTCATTTTTTCCAGGGAGTTTTGATAGAATAAAAGTTTTAGTTTTGAAGAGGCCCAGGGGGTACAGAGATCAATTGACATGGGAATTCCCTCCAGAGAGCAGAATCTGGGAAATCCCACCTCCCCATCTCCCACTGCCTGGACAGGACAGAATTTTCTCAAAATTCCTGTCTGCAAGAATTTCATCATTGCTATGGATTAGTGTCTATTTTTTCAATTCTTTCCTTTATAAAATTAAAGTGTTTACTGTGCCTATCTTGTCCTTGCCATAACTTAAATATGTGAATGAGTATGAGTGCATATGTGTAAGGGGGGGAGGCCAGGGAGGCAGATGACTTATATTTTTAAGTTATAAGTCTCTGGACTATGAAAAGACATTTTCATACTTAAAGAGGAACATGCATCATCCAGAGACTCTGGATTTCGAGCAAGATGCAGTTACTGGAAGGGACTTTGGCTTCTATCCCTTAGGGAGGGGGTAAGTGTGTTCTTTGTGTGGAAAAAGGGTGGAAAGGATATTTGATGAGCTGAAGAATGGACTGTGATAGAGTCTGACTAGCTGTTTATCAAACCTATTTCCTTTTCTTCCTGGGAATACAGTTAGATTACATATGGACTGAGTTGTGACCTCCTCAAAATCATATGTTGAAGCCCTAACCCCCAAAGTGACTATATAGAGAGATGGGGTTTTTAGGAGGTAATTAAGATTAAATGAGGCCATAATGGCTGTGCTCTATTCTGATAGGACTGTGGCTTTATGAGAAGATGCCTCCGTTCTCTCACTTCCCTCTCTTCCCTCCTCACTTTCCTCTCCCTGCCTCTCTTTCCTCCCCCTTTATTGTTCTCTCCTTCTTTGCCTCTCCCTCTTTTCCTACCCTCTCCTTCTCACCCACATGAGGACACAATGGGAAGATAGACATCTGTAAGCCAGGAAGGGAGTTCTTACCAGACACTTTGATCTTGGACTTCCCAGACTTCAGAACTGTGACAAATTTCTATTGTTTAAGCCACCCAGTCTGTGCTATTTTGTTATGGTGACAGGAGTTGATTAATGCACCTCTCTTAGGTATGCCATATAAATGAGTTTTAGTTAGTAGAAAGGGACCAGAAGTGATGTGCCTCATTTTCAGAAAAGGCCACAAAATTAGTTTTGCCTTATTTCCCATGCTGTTTTTCCTTCTACTGGCTCAAAGAAGATGTGCTCAATGAACTTGAAAACAATGTGTGAAATATGGCAAAGTAAAAACAAGATGGAAGGTGCCTGAATCTCTGAATCACTGATGGCAGAGAATGGCCCACTAATCAGGAACTTTTATTTTGGACTATATATGTGCAAGAAATAACTTTTAGTATGCAAGCCAGTATTTTGAGAGGTTATCTATGATAGCAGGTGGAGTAACCCTATCTAGTATAATAGGAATGTCACTAGAGAACATGGAGGGAAAAAAATTGGGGGGGGGAAATACTGGATCAATATTTTTGATGTCCAGTAGGCAGTTGAAAATTCATATCTGCCAAAGAGAACAAAATGAAAAGGTGTCTGTGTTAGTCTGTTCAGCTGCTATAACAAAACCTAACATACTGGTGACTTATAAACAACAGAAATTTATTGCTTATGGTTCTGGAGGCTGGAAGCCTGAGATCAGGTTGCCAGCATGGATGGATGAGGCCCTTTTCTGCACCACAGAATTCTGTGTCCTAACAGGGCAGAAAGGGCAAGGGAACTCTGTGGGGTCTCTTTGGTAAGAGAACTAATCCCATAAGGGCCCCATCCTCATTCCCTAAGCACCTCTCAAAGTCCCCACCTCCTAACACTGTCACATTGGACATTAGAATTTCAGTATATTAATTTTGGGGGAAAGACACAAAGATTTAAACCTGTCCAAGGATACAGACTTTAGCAAAGTCTACATTTAAGGGGTTAGAAAATTAGGGAGATGCATCCCAAAGGAGTGAGAAGGAACAGAGAGATTAGAAATAAACCAACAGAGTAAAGTGTTTCAGGCGACGAGAAGGGAGATTCAGTGAGGAGGTGGAGAATATCGGTGAGATGAGACTTTCTTCTTTCACAGAAGAATGAAACTGGATGAGACCACTGCTCTGAGAAGTTTGGCAGTGGAAAAAAAAAATGGTACACAGGGAAAAACATCTTCAAGGGAAAGATTGCTGAGGATTTGTTTGGTTTTGTGTGTTAAGTGAGAGGAGACTTGAACGTATTTGTTATTCAGGGAAAAGCAGTTATTCATGGGAGGATGAGATCCAATTTATGAGAAAGAAAAGGAGTAACAGAGAAAGCCAGATTTTTGAAGCAATAGTATTACCTGTACAATTTCTAATTAATACTTCCTTAATAAATTTGAATCTGCTCAGCTTTCATATTAGCACAAAGGTAAATGTCATATTTTCCATTTTTAATTTCTTTCTAACTCAAATATGAACTAATTCCAATATGAACAGATGAATCTTTCCTTACTTCCTCTGGCAAATAATAAGAGTTGCTGTCGGTCAGAAATACATTTTACAGTTATATTTTTTATTAACTACAATTATTTGTTTTATGTTATTAGTATTATTACTTTAATGTTTATTTATTTTTGAAAGAGAGAGAGACAGAGCGTGAGCAGGGGAGGGGCAGAGAGAGACGGAGACACAGAATCCGAAGCAGGCTCCAGGCTCCGAGCTGTCAGCACAGAGCCTGGCGTGGGGCTCGAACCCACAAACAGTGGTATCACAACCTGAGCCGAAGTAGGATGCTTAACCGGCTGAGCCACCCAGGCGCCCGTTTTATGATATTATTTAAATCTAACTCTAGATATAGAAGAATGTTCATTTAGGTCTAGAGCTTTACTATACATCTTTTGAAATATGAGTAGTAGGAATTGTTCTTTTATTTCCAGACCTTTGGAACTTAATCTGTTTTTTATTCCTTAAAGATAAAAAAAAAAAAAAGAATGTAACATACTGCTGTTTATTGGGAAGAAAAAAGGAGAATGAGGGAGGGATTGGAGGGTGGAATAGGAGAGATTTCCAGAAATTCCTAGAGATTTCCACTCATTTCCACTTTATTATTCCAGAACTTGTTCAACACCTATTGTTGAGGAGAGAACTAATTAACACGCAGTGGCAGTCAGCTACATCTACCCTGAAAGATCTGTATGTGTAAAAAGGTCTCTGTGGGGATTAGGTATGAAAATTACGTGAGATAACAAACATCGTATGTAAGACCTCTTAATACAGAGACTGGAATATGTAGGGAATCAGTAGACATATATTTCTCTTCCATTTCTTTCGTAATTGTTCTTTGTTTTTTAACTCCATAATTTAAAACAATTTTCTAGTGTTCTGCAGGTTAACTATTGCTTTTTGCTAATAATACCCAATAAAGTTATTACTCATTTAAATATATGTGCTAAAGGTTATTCTGACATCTATCCTGAACATACACTTAAAATGTATTCCATGTTATTTTTTTTTTTTTTAAATTTTTTTTTTTTCAACGTTTTTTATTTATTTTTGGGACAGAGAGAGACATAGCATGAACGGGGGAGGGGCAGAGAGAGAGGGAGACACAGAACCGGAAACAGGCTCCAGGCTCCGAGCCATCAGCCCAGAGCCTGACGCGGGGCTCGAACTCACAGACCGCGAGATCGTGACCTGGCTGAAGTCGGACGCTTAACCGACTGCGCCACCCAGGCGCCCCTGTATTCCATGTTATAATAAGAGTTTTAATAATTCATTGAATCAGCACCATTAGAAGTCATGGTGGGGGGGGGGAAGAACTAACAATAATTTACCTAATATTTAACTAAGTCCTATTTTTTTAACTAAGATTGCCTAACTTTGCGAGCTATTTATTATGATAATCAAATTCAACTGACTCAGTCTCATAATGATAGAATTCCTTTTCACAGAATGATGGGATACCTGTTGTCCAGGAACAATAGGTTTTCTCTCAATTGTTTGAGTCTTAATGTAGGGATTAGATACACACTTTTGAAATGCTTTTAGATTTTTGCATTTAGAAACATGTCTAACTCTAGCTTCATCTTTACCTCTTTCTCTACGTTCCTTCTCCATGGCTATCTCTATCTCTATGTCTAGATCCTTCTGTTATACATGTTTCCAATACATTTGTGGCATTGATAGTACACTGCCATTTAACATAGGAGATATGACATAGAACATTTCAGAAATGGAAATGTTAGCAGAGAATTATATTAAGAACCAGTCCAAGGTCACATTAACCTTTTCAAGAGGATATGTACTTCTTTGGTGAGAAATGAAACAAAACAAGAGAAATGACCATATCACTAAAATTGAATTTAATCAAAGACATACAGGCAAAGACTAAGGCCATGGTCGATTCAATGGTTCTTCTTATGCATTAGGAATATGTCCACTTGGAAAAGGAGACTTAAATGGACATTTTTAGTTTAATATGAAAGAAATATCTGGCACCAAGTCTATGTTTCAACATTTCTATGTAAAATCCTTCCATTAAATTGCACTCTCATCACTATTAAAAGGAATTAGCATCTGCTTAGCATTAGGAAATTAACTGACACTATTTTTTAACACCTTGCTGCACTTCATTTTCAGCCTTGAAAGCAATAGCTGTATGTTTTTTCACTGGATACCCACCTCAATGACTCCCTGGACACCCACTCTAATGAATGCACCAAGCCTTTCTAGCATTCTTGTTTCTTCACCTTGACCTCATTCTGATGTTTAATGACTCATAACACAGGGCTTGGTTATATGCCTAAATACGTATATTATCAAGGGGTATGGTTTGATGGCTTTTTAAAGGGCAATGAAATGAAGATATATTTATGGTAAAGGCACCTCTGGCAACACCCCCCATTTTTACCTCTGAACATTGTTAAGGCTATGTTTTCCATTTCAGGTTGTAGTTATAGGTTTAAGTGAAGTCATTCACCTAATATCTTGATGAAACTAGCCTTCCTAGGGAACAATTTAAGACAGGTGGTAATAATTCCTTTTGAGTCCTATAGTTGAGCACTCAACTATATGCAAGGTGCCCCAGTTTTTCTTTATTTCCTGAGCTTGGTTCTGAATCCTGACATGGACAGAGCAACAGAGAAATGACAAATTGGGTGAAGTTATTCCCAAAATATAAAACCGATGATGAAATAATATTTGGAATAACCAAGGAATGGCTGCAAATCACTGAGAACAAGAGAAAAAAAAAGAACATGAACAGGCAATTAACAAGATGAAACCCAAAAGAGAAATTCTCACATAGGTCCATAAAGGAACATGTTCGCAGATGGTCATCATAGCAGCATTTATGAGAGCAGGGAGCTGGAGGTAATCCAGTATCCAGTGGGAAGGTGGCCAGAGTAGATGGGTAATTGAAGCAGGGGGATGCTCTCTAGGAACTACCATGTGACAGTTTGAAGCTAGGTTTCCATGTAACATGAACGAACGGTAAAAACAGAATTAGAAAAAGAATATGAGACTCAGGATGCAATGAATACCTTAAAACCATTTATGAAAACTTAAAATGTATGCTCATAGAGCAGCAATACATATTTTGCAAAAGGTGAGACAGGAAGGAGAATGGGAGCAGATAATCATTGTATAGAGTTTCCCTGAAGCCTTCCTGAAACAGGATCCATCGGGCTGAACTTACTGGATTCTCATTCTTGGATGGAGAAGTAAAATTTGGTGGCATATGGGAACACAACTCACTCACCAAGTAAAGTGGGAATTAAAATCATTGTGCTTTTCCCCAATTAACTGAAATTGAAATGTTGTGACATTACAGCTAAACCTATAACGAGAACCGTAGCAACCTGAAGGCATTGCTGGGTAGTGGCAGTGGTGATCACAGCAACATTGAAACCAGAAGACTCTAATCCCATGATCATTCCTGTCAGTTGTGCAGAGTGTTGGCTGGCTGCTCTCTGGCTTTACTTGTAAACCCTGGACAAGTAGGAGAAGTACAACAAATGTTTTTAAAAATTCCTTCCAGGTTACAACTTCATATTGCATTCTCTAACACTCCCTAAGAATTCCCCTGGAGGTTAGAGACTTTGGGTGGCATTGCTGGATAATCCTAATTCCATGGGCGCAGCTCTTCACTGAAACAAATCTGCCAGTAGAGTAGTTACACATAAGACCACTTTCTACATTCACCATTGGACAAACATATCAGAAGTCTGATGCTGCCTCTCATTACTGCTTTGGGCAACAATTAGACATCTCATGGCCTCTATCTTATATCCCAGTTATATCATCAATACTGCCAACATCACCCTTTCCATCCTTTCCTACTGAAGAACGAAAGGAAAGAAGAGAAGGAAAAAAGAAGAGAAGCAGGAAAGCTTTCCAAGCCTCACATGTGAGGTCTTGTGATCCTGGTTTGCAGCACGGATTTTAAATTATCCTCTTCCATAGAGGGTTCTTTATAATGTATAAAAATGGGGATGTATCTAATATTACCAGTGTTATCAGAATTTCAAACGAGATTGCTCTTAGATACCTCTGATAGAAATCTAATCATACCAGTTTCTTAGAAGCATGACTATTAAAGTAGACCTAAAATCCCATAACCTGGTGTTGTAGATGTTCCTCATTTTTAATATGCTATGATGTCATTGGGCCAATGAAAAATTAGTAAATGTAGAAACAGCAATACATTCAAAAGAAAACACAGAAAAGAATGAATTAAAACAAAACAAAACCAAGTATCAAGGAGATGCTGAAAAAATTCTATTGGCTTAATGTATATGTAAATGGAGTTCTAAGAGGAAAATAGTGAAATGCATAAAATTTTTTTTGGAAAAATTTCTAAATTTGGTGGAAACTGTAAGCCCACGTGTCCCAGAAGCTCAACAAAGATGAAGTGCAGACATATGAAGAAAACTACGGCAAGTGTTCTGGTTCTACATGTGAAGAGCTTGGAAGTCACCACTCCATCCTAATGATAAGTAAAAAGATAAACAAACTGAAAAATCAACTCTTCTTGGATCCATAGGAGAGGGGAGGATGAAGAGCAAACCACTATGTACAAGACTGGAGGGACAGACAGGGGAATATGGGGAGTCACTGCTTATCAGAGCAGAGCTCACATGATGCTGCAGGAACCAGTGCTGGGATAGAAAAGCCTGAGTTAAGATGGCAGAGGAATAGGGGGACCCGAAGCTTGTCTCCGTCCTGGAACACAGCTAGATAGTTATCACATCGTTCTGAACACCTAAGAAATCAATAGGAGGTCTGAGAGAACAAAAACCACAAGTCTCCAAGTAAAAAGGTGACCACCATTTGGAAGGTGGGAGGTGGGGAGAGTTGGGGGAGATGTAATTGTGGATATAGCAGCAGGGAGGGAGCCTGCTTATGGAGGCTACCACAAAGTATTATAAGCAGCAAAGCACAAAATCTGAACTTTTCGAAGTTGTCTACCTTAGGGGGACATGCTGGGCTTAAGCGTGCTCGGGTGGTGAAGGAGAGTGGAGTCCCAGGAGTAACAGTGTGGTCTGAGGATGCCCTGTGTCACTAGGACAGAGTGTTCTGCACTGTTCCCAGGCATAGGAGCAGGGACTCCAGCTGAGGGCAGCAAGCTGGGGTGTTAGGTTTCTGCTCAGTTTTGCCATAAACTCCCAAAGTCCTATGTGGTCACATGACTGCTTTCCTTACATGGGCTTGCAAATAGCAAAAGGGGAGATGTGCACGGGGAGATGCGTCCCCCAGAGGAACAGTGCTGGTCTGTGCTGCGGGAGTCCCTAAAATTTTGAGTTTTGAAACTCAATCACATGCTTAAGATAAAAAACAAACAAACAAAAAAACAAACCCAAAAGCAAACCCCCCACCCTCAGTTCCAGAGAGGGTGAACACAAGGTTCTGACAGAAATGGGGGACACACAAGGGGTGATTTATTGCTCTTCTGTGAGGATTCCCTGAAGAGTTGGGGGGGGAATGCAAACTATCAGCTCCTGGGTTATAGAGCAGAGTGGCCCCATATTCATCCTGCCATCAGTACTGAAAGCTTTCAAATGGAGCCAGAGTGGAGCCACTTACAACAGACCCAGCTCCCTGCACCTTGGAGGTGCATTTCCATTAGGACAAGTCCACCAGAGAATCAGGGCAACAGGACCCTCCCTCAGAAGACCAGAATAAACAACTTGCTGGCATCAAGTCTACTGATCATAGAGTGCTGCAAAGCTTCAGCTCTAGAGGAAATAGGATTTAACTTCCTTTTTACTATTATTCTTTATATTCTTTATTATTTTTAAATTTATTTTCTTATTTTTTCCAGTTCTTTTTTATATTTTATATTGTTTTTTAAATTTATATGTGTATGTGTGTGTGTGTGTGTGTGTGTGTGTTTGTTTATTTTCATTTTTCTTTATTTTTATTTTTGGATCTAGATTCTTTTAATGACAGACAAAAACGCACCCAGGAGCTAGTTTTTTTTTTTTTTTTCCTTTGTGTTTGCTGTTTGATTGTTTTTCTTTCTTTCTGCTTTTCTCTTTTGGACAAAATGATGAGATGGAGACTGGGAAATCTGGAAGAAATGGGCACATTCCTAGCAATTATAAACTACTGAAACAGGAAGAAATAGAAAGTTTGAACAGACCCATAACCAGCAAAAAAATTAATAATCAAAAATCTCCCAACAAACAAAACTCCTGGGCCAGATGGCTTTCTACCAGACATTTAAAGAAAGGTTAATACCAATTCTTCTTAAACTGTTCCAAAAAATAGAAATGGAAGGAAAACTTCCAGTCTCATTCTCTGAGGCCAGCATTATCTTGATTCCAAAGCAAGTGGGGTCCAGACAAAGACCCCACTAAGAAGGCGAATTACCAGGCAATATCCCTGATGAATATGGATGCAAAAATTCTCAATAAAATGCTAGCAAATGAAATTCAATAGTACATTAAAATAATTATTCACCATGATCAAGTGGGATTTATTCCTGGACTGCAGGGCTGGTTCAGTATTTGCAAATCAGTAAACGTGATACACATTAATTAAAAAAAAAGATGAGAATCATATAATTCTGTCAATAGATGCATAAAAAGCATTTGATAAAATACAGCATCCATCTTGATAAAGACCCTGAACAAAGTAGGCATTGGAGGAACATACCTCAACATCATAATGGTCATATACGAAAGACCCACAGCTAATATCATCCTTAGTGGGGAAAAACTGAGAGCCTGTAGTCAGGAACAAGATAAGGGTGTCCACTGTCACCATTACTATTTAGCATAGTACTGGAAGTCTTAGCCTCAGCAATCAGACAAGAAAAAGAAATAAAAGCCATCCAAATTGGTAAGGAGGAAGTAAAACTTTTACTATTTGCAGACAACATGATATGTAGAAAACCCAAAAGACTCCACCAAAAAATTGCTAGAACTAATACATGAATTCAACAAAGTCACAGGATATAAAATCAATGTGCAGAAATCTGTTGCATTTCTACATACCAATAAAAAAACAGCAGAAAAAGAAGTCGAGGAATAGATCCCATTTGCAATTGCATCAAAAACAATAAGATACCTAGGAATAAATCTAACCAAAGAGGTAAAAGATCTCTACTCTGAAAACGATAGAACACAGATGAAAGAAATTGAAGATGACAGAGAGAAATGGAAAAACATCCCATGCTCGTGGATTGGAAGAACAAATATTGTTAAAATGTCTATACTACCCAAAGCAATCTACATATTTAATGCAATCCCTATCAAAATAACACCAGCATTTTTCACAGAGCTAGAACAAACAATCCTAAAATTTGCATAGAACCACAGAAGACTTCAAATAGCTAAAGCAATCCTGAAAAAGAAAAACAAAACTGGAGGCATCATGATTCTGGATTTCAAGCTGTATTACAAAGCTGTAGTCATCAAGACAATATGGTCCTGACACAAAAACAGACACATAGATTGATGTGACAGAAAAGAACCCAGAAATGGACCCACAATCGTATGGTCAACTAGTCTTTGACAAAGCAGGAAAGAATATTGAATAGAAAAAAGATAGTCTCTTCAACAAATGGTGTTGGGCAGTAACATGCAGAAGAATGAAACTGGACCACTTTCTTACATCATATACAAAAATAAATTCAAATTCGATGAAGGCCTAAATGTGACACGGCAAATTGCCAAAACCCTAGAGAACACAGGCAGGAACCTCTTTGACTTTGGCTGGAGCAACTTCTTACCAGACATGTCCCTGGAGGCAAGGGAAACAAAAGTAAAAATGGATGATTGGGACTTTATCAAGATAAAAAGCTTCTGCACAGTGAAGGAAACAATCAACAAAACTAAAAGGCAACTTTTGGAATGGGAGATTATATTTGAAAATGACATATTGGATAAATGGTTAGTATCCAAAATCTATAAAGAACCTTTCAAACTTATCACCCAAAAAACAAATAACCCAGTTAAGAAATGGAAAGAAAACATGAATAGACACTTTTCCAAAGAAGACGTCTGGATGGATAACAGACACATAAAATGATGATCAACATCATTCATCATCAGGGAAATACAAATCAAAACCACGATGAGATACCACCTCAGACCTGTCAGAATGGCTAAAATTAACAACACAAGAAACAACAGGTGTTGTTTATAGCATATAGAGGAAGGGGAACCCTTCTGTACTGTTGGTAGGAATGAAAACTAGTGCAACCACTCTGGAAACAGTATGGAGTTTCCTCAAAAAGTTAAAAATAGAACTACCCTAAAACATAGTAATTACACTACTAGGTATTTAGCCAAAGGATATGAAAATACTGATTTGAAGGGGCACATGCACCCCAATGTTTATAGCAGCACTATCAACAATAGCTAAATGTTGGAGAGAGCCCAAATGTCCACTGACTGATGAATGGAAAAAGAAGATGTGGTATATATATATATATATATATATATACACAATGGAATATTACCCAGCTATCAAAAAGTACAAAGTCTTGCCATTTGCAACAAAGTGGTTGGAGTTAGAATGTTTTATGCTAAGTGAAATAAGTCAATCAGAGAAAGACAAATACTCTAAGATTTCACTCATACATGGAATTTAAGAAACAAAACAGATGAACACATGGAAAGGGGGGAAAAAGAGGAGAAAGGGAAACAAACTACAAGAGACTCTTAACAATAGAGAATAAACTGAGGGTTGATGGAGGAAGGGGGGTGGGGAATGGGCTAGATGGGTGATGGGTATAAAGAGGGCATTTGTTATGATGAACACCGGGTGTTGTATGTAAGTGATAAATCCCTGAGTTCTATTCATGAAACCAATATTCCACTGTATGTTAACTAAAATTTAAATAAAAAGTAAAAAAAAAAAAAAGAATGAGCTATCACGCCATGAAAAGATGTAGAGAAATCTTAAATGCATATTACTAATTTTAAGAAGTCAATATGAAAATGCCACATACTGTATGATTCTAACTATATGACATTCCAGGGGAGGCAAAACTATGGAGAGAGCAGAAAGATTGCAGGGGTTGGTTGGGTGAATGATGAGTAAGTGGAACACAGATGACTGTTAGGTATAATGCCATAATGGTGGATAAATAGCATTATATCTTTGTCTAAACCCATAGCATGTTCAACACCAAGAATGAACCCTAATGTATACTATGGACTTTGGCTGATTATGATGTATCAATATATGGTCATCAGTTATAACAAACGTACAACTCTGGTGGGTGATATTGATAATGGGGGAGGCTGTGCAAATGTGTGAGTGGTGGTATATGGAAAATCTGTGTACCTTCTTTCGACTTTTGATGCCAACCTAAAACTTCTCTAAAAAATGAAGTCTTGAGAAATAACTTAAGCTAAAATGCAGTGTGAGGGAAAAAAACCAGAAAAACTACACCAAGACATATCCTTCTCAAATTGCCTAAACCCAGTGATAAAGAGAAAATGTTATAACCAGCCAGAAAAAAAGACACAGCATGTATAGAGGAAAAAAATATAAGAATAACAGATTTCTCATCAGAAGCAACGTAATCAAGGAGACAGTGGAGAAACATCTTTATAATATGAAAGTGAACACCTCTCAACCTAGAATTCTATCCCAAGAAAAATACCTTTGAAAAATATAATCAAATGATGGGGCACCTGGGTGGCTCAGTTGGTTAAGCGTCTGACTTCGGCTCAGGTCATGATCTCATGGTTCGTGAGTTCAAGCCCCGCGTCAGGCTCTGTGCTGACAGCTCAGAGCCTGGAGCCTGCTTCGGATTCTGTGTCTCCCTCTCTCTCTGCCCCTCCCCTGCTCATGCTCTGTCTCTCTCTGTCTCAAAAATAAATAAAACATTAAAAAAATTAAAAAGAAAAATATAATCAAATGAAATTTGAAAACCCCTCCTCTGTTCTCTTTAATTCTTCTCTTTCTCTTTCCTGTACCTGCCTGGTTCCCAGACTGTCAGTTTGCATATGCAAATAACTACCTGGGTATGTCACATTCTGTATTCACCTACCAACAACATACAACCTAGAAGTACTTCCAGATCAATCACCCCTCCAAACAATGGGTGGTTACCTAGTTGTCATTTACGTAACTGAAATAGCTCACTGCTACTATTGTTCTCCAAACTAAGGGAGAGTATGTTCCACAGGCAAACCTAGTCTCTGTTTAAGAAGCTAGCAGCGTATTGTAATTTTTAACTGAAGTCTTCTTAGAATGAAGAGCGAGCTCCTTCCTAACTAGGACCCTGGTTTTGCTTGTCCATTGTGTTCTACTTTATTTGGGTTATTTTTCTATCATTGCACGGTGTCTCTCTGTTCATCTTTTTGTCCAGTTTCTATGACCAGACTACTGGTTCTAGTATTTGGCTTCCTAATACATGTTTTTGTCTCCCTTTGGATCATTGATTCACATGTACTCATTGTCTTTATGTAGATCATAAGCTCACAAGACTTTTTAAATTATGAGGGAGAGTGTCCTTGATAGGCCAGAAGCAAAGGCACCCCAGGCATTTCTTCCTGCCCTTCTGGAGTCAGGCAAGCCACATTCCAAAAGACATTTGTTTGGTTTCCTTAATCCTTCAGCTAGTTATGTGAATGCATGTTGGGGGGGGGGGGTGGTGGGCAGTATCAAGGATTAAAAATTATTCTGCAAAGGACCCAAGGTGGCAGTAGAATTACTCTTAGTTTAAGTGCATAAAATTTGTCCCTCATTCTTTTTCTCACCCTGGTTTTATTTACTTCTGCTGTTTACTTTTCAATAATGTCCTGTTATGGGGGCAGGGAATTTCCAAGCTCTTTGGAATTTGATTTTACACTAATTTTTTTTCTGCTTTGATGATGATCATTAACTCTAGAAATGGGACTCTGTGCTTCCATTTCACAGACTCACTTCCAATGCCTAGTTTTATTGTTTTGTTTCCTCTCTCTCTCTCTCTCTCTCTCTCTCTCTCTTTGCTCTTCAGGCTTCAGATTGGCAACATAATGGAGTGTGTAATGTTCTTTTTATGTGGGAAGCAAGTGACTAGAGGCAACTTGTACTATTTCATTCAAATTAACCAACACCCAGTGATCGTAGGAACCCTCAAGGAACACATATTCACTGTGAATTTTATATTAGAAATCTTGAATTAAACATTGGCTGCCAGTTGATAAATAACATTTATGTTTATGGATATTAGGTTGTAATTAACCAGCATTTAACTGAATATAAATTTATAGATTATTTAGCTGATAGATAGTACATGCTTTTTCACTATGTATATTATGTATATTTATGTCACTATGTATCTGTCTGCCTTATTTATCTGTGAGCTTTTTGATGTGCTCAGTCAGTGCCTTGCACAGTTTCTGGCAAATAGTATGCTCGAAATAAATATTTGTCGAATGACAGTGAAATTGCAAGATCATAGGAACTTGAGGCAAAGAAGGTTTGTTTTTTTTAAATTTTTTTTCTTAACCTTTATTTATTTTTGAGACAGAGAGAGAGAGAGAGAGAGAGAGAGCATGAACAGGGGAGGGTCAGAGAGAGAGGAAGACTCAGAATCTGAAACAGGCTCCAGGCTCTGAGCTGTCAGCACAGAGCCCGACGCGGGGCTCGAACCCACGGACCGCGAGATCATGACCTGAGCCGAAGTTGGACGCTTAACCGACTGAGCCACCCAGGCGCCCCGAGGCAAAGGTTTTTTAGAACTTGCATTTGGTAATTTCCTTTTATTTTTTATTTTGTTGAAGAGCCACTTTAAAGTGAAGTGCAATGCCTGGCTTTCTCCAACTCTAATGTTGAGACATATATTCTTACTGTTTTTTCCTTCACTGATGACATTCTTTCCCCTGTCTTTGCTTTAAAGTAACACCTCATCTAATTTGTTTGTTTGTTTGTTTGTTTGTTTGTTTTTTTAGCGATTCCAGAACCACAGATAAGTAACAATACTTATCTGTTCGGCAGTTTTATTCATAGTTTTTTTTTTTTTTTCTTTGCTGCAGTTATTTAGGTGAATAGTCAGGAAATTGAAGTGCAGTGATTCATATGAAGGCTTTTCTATGAAATTTGTTAACTATATCTACATAGATAAAGACATTTCCAGTTTTAGCAAGCTTCAGTTACTCAGTACATGTGACAGTCTGAATGGCCAAAACAAGCAACAAAAACTGCTTTCTCTTGAGTCCACATTTTCTTAGATTAATTCTTATATCCTAACACACATGTAGTTAGACTGTCAGTGTAAATCATTCATCCGTTTATTTAACTATTCATTCTGGCCTGAGAATATAAAAGATGAGAAAGGCAGGGAACTTGCTCTTGAAGCATTTTACAACCAGTCCTTGCATTTTAAAATTAATTTAATTTTAACGATTTCATTTTAAAAAGGAGTATTCTACAATGCAGTCAAGACTGAAGCCCACTGGTTTGCCATTGGGCAAATAATTCAGCATATTGGGGTGCTTATTTGGGCAAATCCAGGATGTAATTATCCCAGTGACATACACATTTGAATTCCACTAAGCAGTAAGAAGCTATAGAATGTTTACTTGACTACCTGTTTCATCATATAGGACATCTTGATTGTCCCACTGAATGCAACTAAAAATACAGGGTAAAATATTTTAAAGTCATCAAGTGCATCCATGAGCTGGTTAGAAAGAAAGGAATTTGGGGGCACCTGGGTGGCTCAGTTGGTTAGGCCTCTGACTTTGGCTCAGGTCATGATCTCACACTTTGTGGGTTTGAGCCCCACATCAGGCTCTGTGCTGACAGCTCAGAGCCTGGAGCCTGCTTTGGATTCTGTTTCTCCTTCTCTGCCCATCCCCTGCTCATTCTCTCTCTCTCTCTCTTTCTCTCAAAAATAAATAAACATTAGGGATGCCTGGATGGCTCAGTCCACTGAGTGTCCGACTTCGTCTCAGGCCATGATCTCATGGTTTGTGAATTCAAGCCCGGCATCGGGCTCTGTGCTGAGAGCTCGGAGCCTGAAGCCTGCTTTGGATCCTGTGTCTCCCCTCTCTCTGCCCCTCCACCACTCATGCTCTGTTTCTCTCTCTCTCAAAATAAATAAAAACATTTAATAATAAATACATAAATAAACATTAAAAATTTTTTAAAAAGAAAGGAATTTGTAAAGGTAAAGACCACCTAACGCAAAAGTGCAGAGAAGTAAGCACTGAAGCTACACAAACTTTGACTTTTATTTTGATGGTCCTTTTAAAAGTTTTATTGAGGTGTAATTGACATTATGTATACAACATAATGATTCCATATTTGTAAACACTGTGAAATAATCACCACCATGGTAAGTCTAGTTACCATCCATCACCATACAGCTACAATTTTTTTTCTGGAGATGAGAACTTTTAAGAATTACTTTCTTGACAACTTTTTAAAAAAAGTTTATTTATTTTTGAGAGAGAAAGAGCGTGAGCAGGGTAGGGGCAGAGAGAGGGAGACACAGAATCTGAAGCAGGCTCCAGGCTCTGAGCTATCAGCACAGAGACTGACATGGGGCTCGAACCCACCAACCATGAGATCATGACCTGAGCTGAAGTCGGATGCTTAACCAACTGAGCTACCCAGGTGCCCCTTGGCAACTTTCAAATATGCATTGCAATATTATTGACTGTAGTCACCATGCTGTCTATTATATCCCATGACTTATTTATTTTATAACTGGAATTTTGTATCTCTTCACACCTTTCACCCATTTTACCAACTCCCCTGCCCACAACCACCCTCCCCTTTGGCGATGGACACTTAGGCTATTGTAAATAAAGCTGCATTTCTTGGCTATTGTAAATAAAGCTGCAATAAATATAAGGGTGCTTATATTTTTTCATATAAGTATTTTCATTTTTTTCAGATAAATATCCAGAAGTGGAATGCTGGATCATGTGGTAGTACTATTTTTAATTTTTTAAGGAAACTCATACTGTTTTCCATAGTGGCTGCACCAGTGTACATTCCCATCAACAGTACATGAGGGTTCCCTTTTCTCCCTGCCCTTGCCAACACTTGTTATTTTTGTCTTTTTGATAATAGCCATTTTAGTAGGTGTTAGGTGATGTCTCATTGATTTGCATCTCCATGATGATTAATGATGTTGAGCATCTTTTCTTTTTTTTTTTAATGTTTATTTATTCTTGAGACAGAGACAGAGCATGAACAGGGGAGGGGCAGAGAGAGAGGGAGACACAGAATCCGAAACAGGCTCCAGGCTCTGAGCTGTCAGCACAGAGCCCAACGTGGGGTTTGAACCTACCAACTGTGGGATCATGGCCTGAGCCGAGTTGGTCGCCCAACCGATTGAGCCACCCAGGTGCCCCACTGTTGAGCATCTTTTCATGTGCTTGTTGTCCGTCTGTGTGTCTTCTTTGGAAAAATGTCTATGCAGTTCTTTGCCCATTTTTTAAAAAAATATTTATTTTTGAGAGAGTGAGAGAGGCAGAGCATGAGCAGGGGAGGGGCAGAGAGAGAAGGACACACAGAATCTGAAGCAGGCTCCAGGCTCCGAGCTGTCAACACAGAGCCTGACGTGGGGCTTGATCTCACAAACAGCGAGATCATAACCTGAGCGGAACTTGGACGTTCAACCAACTGAGCCACCCAGGTCCTCTATCTGCCCAATTTTTAGTGGGATTTTTTTCCTGCTGTTGAGATGTATGAATTCTTTATATATTTTGTATATTAGACCCTTACTGGATATATGATTTGCAAATATATTCTTCCATTCAGTAGATTGCCTTTTCATTTTGTTAATAGTTTCCTTTGCTGTGGAGAAGCTTTAAGTACGACAAGTATGACAAGTAATCTCACTTGTCTATTTTTGTTTTCACTGCCTTTGTTTTTGTTGACAGATCCAGGAAATCATCTCCAAGACCAATGTCAAGGAGCTTTCTGCCTATGTTCTTTCTAGGATTTTATGGTTTTAGGTCTTGCATTCAAGTCGTTAATCCATTTTGAGTTAATTTTTGTGTATGGTAAAAGACTGTAATCTATTTTTATTCTTTTACCTGTGGCTGTCCAGTTTTCCCACAGCATTTACTGAAGAGATTATTCCTTCCCCCATTGTATTTTCTTGCTTCCTCTGTCATAAATTAATTGACAGTATATGTGTGGATCTATTTCTGGGCTCTTTATTCTGTTCCATTTGATCTGTGTGCCTGTTTTTATGCCAGTACTGTACTGTTTTTACTACTATAGCTTTGTAATATAGTTTGAAATCAGGAAGCTTGGTACCACCAGCTTTGTTTTTCTTTCTTTAGATTGCTTCGACTACTTGAGGTCTTTTGTGGTTCTATAGAAATTTTAGGATTATTTTGTTCTATTTCTGTGAAAAATGCCATTGGAATTTCAATCGGAATTGCATGAAATCTGTAGATTATTTTGGGTAATATGAACATTTTAACAATATTAATTCTTCCAATCCATAAGCATGGAATGTCTTCCCAATTTTTTATGTCTTTTTCAATTTATTTAATTAATATCTTATAGTTTCCATTATAGAGGTCTTTCATCTTCTTGGTTAAATTTATTCTTAGGTATTTTATTCTTTTTGAAGCAATTTTAAATAGGATTGTTTTCTTTTTGTATTTGTAATAAATGGGATTGTTTTCTTAATTTCTCTTTCTGATAGTTTGTTATTAGTATGTCAAAATACAACCAAATGTTTATATGGATTTTGTACCTTCTGACTTTACTGACTTCATTTTTTAGTTCTAATAGTGTTTTGGTGAGTCGTTAGGGTTTTCTACATATAAAATCATGTCATCTTCAAATAGTGACAGTTTTATTTCTTTCTTTCCAAAATGGATAACTTTTATTTCTTTTTCTTGCCTAATTGCTTTGGCTAAGACTTCTAATACTATGTTGAATAAAAGTGGGGTTAGTGAGGATCTCATCTTTTTCCTAATCTTAGAAGAAAAGTTTTGGTTTTTTGTTATTGAGTATGATGTTAGCTGTGGGCTTGTCATATATGGCCTTCATTATGGGAGGTACGTTTACCCTATACCCACTTTGTTGAAAGTATTTACTATAAATGATGTTGAATTTTGTCAGATACTGTTTTCTACATCTATTGAGATTATCATATGATTTTCATCCTTCATTTTGTTAGTGTGGTATATTGCACCGATTGATTTGCATGTGTTGAACCATCTTTTCCTCTCAGGGAAAATGCCACTTGTCATGGTGATTGATCCTTTTAATATGCTGCTGAATTTGGTTTGCTAATATTTTGTTAAAGATTATCAGGGATATTGGCCTATAGTTTCCTTTTTTGTGGTGTCCTTGTCTGGTTGGTGTCAGGTAATGTTGGCTTCATAAAATGGGTTTGGAAGCATTCCCTTATCTTCCATTTTTTGGAAGAACTTGAGAAAGATAGGTATTAAATCTTTTTGAATTTTTGATAGAATTAACCAATGAAGTGACCAGTCCTCGACTTTTATTTTTTGGAGATTTTTGGTTACTGATCCAATCTTCTTAGTAATCATTCCGTTCAGATTTTACATTTCTTCATGATTCAGTCTGAAAGATTGTATGTCTCTAGGAATTTATCCATTTCTTCTAGGTTGTCCAATTTGTTGGCATATCATTTTTCATAGTAGTATTTTATGATCCTTTGTATTTCTGTGGTGTCAGTTGTGATTTCTCCTTTTTAATTTCTGATTTTCTGTCTTTCAGTTCTCTTTGCTTTTTCATGTTGAGTCTAGGTAAAGAATTTTCAGTTTTGTTTAGCTTTTCAAGGAACTAGCTCTTAGTTTCATTGATCTTTTCTATTGTCTATTTAATCTCTATTTTATTTATTTCTGCTATAATCTTTATTATTTTCTTCCTTCTACTAACTTTGACCTTCATTTGTTCTTCTTTTTCTAGTTTAAGTGTAAAGTCAAATAATTTCTTTGAAGTATTTCTGATTTCTTGATGTTATTTATTTACTGATGTTAATTTTCTTATCTCTATGAACTTCCCTCTTAGAACTGCTTTGCTGCATTCCATCAATTTTGGTATGTTGTATTTCCATTTTCATTTGTCTCACAGTATTTTTTATTCCTCTTTTAATTTCTTTGTTGAACCATTGGTTGGTCAGTAGCATGTTATTTAATTACCATGTATTTGTGTGTTTTCCAGGTTTCTTCTGGTAATTTTTAGTTTTCATACCATTGTTGTTGGAAAAGATGCTTGATATGATTTCAATCTTCTTAAACTTATTGACACCTCGTTTATGGCATAACATATGATCAACTCAGGAGAATGTTCCATGTGGCCTTGGGAAGAATGTGCATTCTGCTGCTTCTGGACAGAATGTTCTGTATAGATCTATTAAGTCTATCAGGACTTTTGTGTCTTTTAAGATCAATTATTTTTTTATTGATTTTTCTGTCTGGATGATCTATCATACATCAATGTATGTAAGTGGGTGTTAAAGTCTCCTGCTACTATTGTATTGTAAATTTCTCTCTTTAGGTCTGTTAATATTTGATGGTTTGATGACATTCCTTAGTGTTATGCTTATATTCCTTTCTCATTATCTTTTGTGTATCTACTATATATTTTTCGCTTTGTGTTTACCATGAGGATCTCCTATGCTGCCATCTGGGACTGCCCCCAGCCCCAGAAATATTTTTGTTTTGATGCTCTTAAGGGGCTCAACACTTGCCCAAGACGGGGATCTAGTCACATAAAAGAAAAACTTTTCATTTACAAAACCCTTGCCTGAGAGATATAAAAACTGAATGCTGTTTTTGACCGTAGCAGTTTTGAATGGTTGATGTTGATAAATAACATTTGGAGCAATACCCCAGCCAAAGCTGGTAAATGGTTAAGTATGTTAGTAACCCTAATAAGCCTAATTGAAAATTCTTTCCTGAATACATAAAAGAAATCAACTGGCTATACTTTATGGACTTTTCTACCTAATTCAAGGCACAAATTTTATAATTAGCATAACTACAATGAGCTTTCTAGAAATAAAAAACTTCAGAATTTCATCTTTCATAGGGCCATTCACTGAAGCTTTTCAGTGGTTATTGTCTCCATGTCAGGTAAAATAAATTGAGGACTTATTTTGTTAGTAGATGTGTTGGTCTTTTTCTCTTCTTAACATAGGTGACCTCACACGTAAAGCTCTCAGTCCATTTAAGTGCAAGTGAACCAGAAATCAATTTTCACACATGGTTCTTTTCAAATTAAGATGGGAAAAAATTGCCTGTCTGAAACATAGGTGCTGGATGGAGGTAAAACAATATTCTCTAAGAATTGTAAAAACATTTTGGCCTTCTCATGGATTTGTAGTCCAAAACCCTCAAGATAGACATTAAAATGGCTCCAGGGTGGTCTGGCCTTAGGTTGCCAGCAGAAGCAAACACAGATCTATTCTAGTGGAGTGCTGGCCTCAAATAATTCCCATAAAGTTATAAGAAACATGAGCTAATGCCACCTCCTTAAAAAACAAAAATAAAATAAAATGAGACAAAACAGAGAATGCATAGAAAACTATGGTATTATAGTGAGATCCAGAAGAAAAATTGGATAGCAAAAACAGACAGACAGACAGACACACACACACCTCAAAAAATATATTTAAACCCAGAATATAAATATGATTAATACATTTAAGAATATAAAGTGCGGAGCCTGGGTGGCTCAGTCAGTTAAGCATCCGACTCTTGATTTCAGCTGATCCAAGGGTTGTGGGATTGAGTCTTGCACTGGGCTCCACACTGAGCCTGGAGCCTTCTTGGGCATCTCTCTGTCTCTGTCTCTGTCTCTCTATCTCTACCTTTGCCCTTCTCCTCTGCTCCCACTCTCTCTCTCTCTCTCTCAAATAAACTAAAAAAAATAAATAAAACAAAAGAGATGGTTGAAAATATGAACAAGGAACAAGAGACTACAAAAATGACAAATTTGAAAAAGAGAAGTTCTAGAAAGAATAACAATATCATTAAAAGTAAAAAATCAATGGATAGGCTTAACAGCAAATTAGACCCAGCAAAAGAATTATTTATAAAATAGAAGTGAGGGAAGACTCAATTGGAATTATGAACTAGAGACAAAGAGACATAGAGAATGATTTAGCTTTAGGTGGCCTTACTTTTTGTAGTCCTAATCTCTGACTGAACCCAATTCACAACTTTTCTTCTTATCAGCTGCTCTCTAGCTGTGATTATCCACTTCAGGCTCTCATTCTTTCCCATCATGGTCAAGGGTACCAAATCTCGTCACCACCGGTGATCTCTGTTTTGTTTTCATCTTTCAGCCCCACAAATATTTTTATTCGTATCCCTCTTATACTCCCATTTATTGCAGCAATAGTCAGGGTGACAGAGTAAGGTATTTTCATTTGCTCTGTGAATTATAACAACTCTGAATATATCCTGCTTTTTCCTGTGTACCACTGAGTGTGTGAATGCTGATCCCATTTGTCGAGAATAGCAGGTAAGGACATCCTGAAGTATGTGCTCATTCTTAGTATCCTACTTTCTCTGTTTTATTTCCACAATAGATTCTAGGGCTTTAAGGATCCACATACTCCTTAGTGATTAGATAGACCTCACAATGAAGGTATTCCTCCATTTCTTTTATTTTAAAAAATGTGCCTCCTATCACAAACATAATGCACATTCAGTGTGGAAAACTTAGAAATGCTAATATGCACGAAGAAGGTAATTAAAACCAACTGTGGTCCTGCTGCCTAAAGATAACCATTATTCATTTTGTCGTATGTTTTTGCAATTTTTCTCTAAGCAAACATATGCATGTGATATACTTCCTTTTTTTTCGTAAACAGGTCATATTTTTTGTAACCTGTTTCTTTCTTTTTTTTTTTTTTTTTAAATTTTTTTTTTTTTTTTTTTTCAATTTATTTTTGGGACAGAGAGAGACAGAGCATGAACGGGGGAGGGGCAGAGAGAGGGAGACACAGAATCGGAAACAGGCTCCAGGCTCTGAGCCATCGGCCCAGCCCAGAGCCTGACGCGGGGCTCGAACTCACAGACCGCGAGATCGTGACCTGGCTGAAGTCGGACGCTTAACCGACTGCGCCACCCAGGCGCCCCTTTAACCTGTTTCTTTCATAGTGTACTTCATGATTTGTCTTCTACAGCAGTTGTCTTCTGCAAATCATTTTTAGTAGCTGCAGTCTATTTCATTAGATGTATAATTCTGTCCGTGCCCCTCCTCTCTATCCCCTGAGCACCCATTATCCTTGTGCATGTCAATGGCCTCTTTCTGCAAGGACTTGCTATCGCGCTTTCTCTCATGGTAGAAGTGTAGTTGGCCTTGCAGGAGAGGTCCAGCAAGGAATGTCCTGATAACAAACTTTAGCCAATGTCCAAAAAGGAGTTGGTTGATAAGAGCCCCAGCTTTTGGCCCGCTGGCGGGACAACTCTGAGGTATGTTCCCCCCATTTTCCCGAGGTCTCTCACAGCAGTAACCTGCTCCTGGATGCATCTTGTATTGCCTTCCTCCTTTCTCAATCTGACTTCCTAATTCTTCCAGTATAACTCCCATTCAAACTACTCGTTCCACGTGTGCCTCTGGGGAAATCCAAACTAAGACAATATTTAAGTATTGTCCCTGCTGTGATTACCTGTTTTCCTTAAAAGCCAGATTTTTGCCATTCATTTAGTTGCCTTGACATCTGGATTTTAAATCTGAAAATACAGATTCAACCAGCACTACTGGTTTTTAGTTGGGTGTCAGTAGGGAAGTCCTAAAATCATTGTACAAAGCAAACATCCACTTGGTCAATACGACCCTTAAAAATCCCTTTAGGGTTTTAGTTTGGTGTTTTTCAGCTTAGAAAAATTCTCTTTATCAGATACTGATGGTTTAGATTGAATGTGGCCATGTTCTGTGCCATGACGGGGGGTGGTTGGGTGAGTAGGGGTGGAGTGTGTGTGTGTAATTCTGCCAGTGGCCACCTCTAAGGATCTGTCCACTTAACTGGAGATCAGCTCAGCATTTCTGAATGAGTCCAACACACCAGGTTCCTGTTGGACCAAACTGCTGCTTTTTTGGGCAAACACCAGAGGCAGCAATAGTGTTTGCGCGTAGCGAAAATGAAGTATAAAAACACGTACCTAAACATTAGCTTCCCGTTCAGCGAAGAGAACTGCTTATTCTACGAGAGGGACAGGGGTCCTGAGATTGAGTAAGGACAGGTTGACATGTCTCATTTCCTGCTCCATCTAGTGCACATCCTCACCTGAGTATATTGGCAAACTAATATCCCACATTATTTCAGGAGTTTCTTCTCTTTCTCATTGGCTAAACTGTACCTGTTGAATTTTAGAATATTAAATATATCCAAGCTGTAATTCCATCATATTGAATTCTGTTTCATTTTCCTTGTCTATATAATGAGAATAACAGACTCTATGGAGCATCTATGGCTCTATAGAGTCATGGGAGTCAGTTTTAGAAGACAGTCTCTAAGTCTCATGGAGTTTTGGGGAGACTCAGATGTTATGTGAAAGTCCTTAGGGAAATACAAAGGTCTATACAAAGGTAAAGGTTTATTTTTATGGGGTGCCTGGGTGGTTTAGTTGGTTTGGCGGCCGACTTTGGCTTAGGTCATGATCTCATGGTTCATGAGTTCGAGCCCCGTGTCGGACTCTGTGCTGACAGCTCAGAGCCTGGAGCCTGCTTCAGATTCTGTATCTCCCTCTCCCCCGCTAACACTCTGTCTCTCTCTCAAAAATAAATAAGCATTAAAAAAATTTTTAAAGGTTTATTTTTATATATTTTTAAAAGACTGGGTATATCACTATAGACTTGCCGTTCATTTGGTTGTCCATTTAAAAGTACTGCCTGTCTGTGAATAGTGATAAAATTCTGACTGTATCCTCATAAATCTCTGTAGCCTGTGGAGGCTGTATTGATCAACTAAGGCTACTATTTTATTTTTGAACCATGGCTTCCTAGGTCCTGTAGGAAGGACCCCCACGTGGAAACTCTGGCCTTGGAGTTAAGAGACCATTATTAGTAATAACCAACTGACTTTGGCAAGCACTGAAATATTTTGTGCTTAGTTTAATCATTTGTAAAACAATCCAATTAAACTTTATAGGATGATATCTAAGTTCCCTAAAACTTCAAGTTCATGAATCAAAACAAATGTTTATTAGTGTGGTCTAAAGGAAAATCAGTTTCCGTAGAAGTAACCAGAGAGCTTGTTGATGAAATTTCTGAGCCTCATTCCCGATTTAATGAATCAGAGTCTCCTGGGGTGGAGTCCCAGTATTTGCATTTAAATATGGAAAAATAATATTTCAAGCCCTGTATTTTTACTTCAACTTTGGCAGTTGGAGCCAGCCTTAATGACCCATTTAATCAGAAAACTTGTAAGGAAGTGAATATTCTTGACATTGGTTCTTTAGAATGCAAACCATGGCTAGCCATTATCTCATTAGATGCATATGGGAAAAATCAGTGAATTTGTACATATCCATTACCATAAAAGTATACTTATTATATATAGTATCATTGCAAAATGGATTTTTTTCTCTAAAACCTTTTACTACAAAGGGCTAATAGTATTTCTAGATGTATTTTAATAGATTCATGAACTGTTGGCTCATCATCTTGAAACTAAAAGTTGGAAAAATACAATTCACACAAACTGAAAATTTACCCTAAAGGAACAAAACAACTCCATTTGCCCAAAATCTTACTGGCCTTCTGCTTACTCTTCCTTTCCTCCATCTAAGTGAATCACTGGCTTTCTTCTTACCAGTTGCTTTCCATAGGCGATCTCTTATTTCCTGTGCACAGATCAGCCTCACAAACACTTGCATTTATCTCTCAAGCTTCCCTCCACTCATTATAGCAATGATCAGGGAGACAGGAAGATGGTTTTTCATTTGCTCTGTCAATTGAAACAAGTATAAACTAGTCCTGTTGGTCACCAGGGTTCCTCTCACTAGTATTGCTTTTCTCTGTGAACTACTGAGTGGGTGACTACTGATCACACTTGTCTATAAAAGCAAGCAAGGGCATCACAGAGTAAGTGGACCTTGAGCCTGGATCTGATGTTGTGGTCATTCTACAACTGTCTCCAAGTCTTTCTTTCCATCCCAACCTTTCAGTTAGGTTTGAATTCTCTATTTTCAACTGTCTATTAAAAACCACATTTGTGGACAAAACCATTTTTTTTTTTGCCTTTAAGACTGTATATGTCATAGAAAATATGATTTTATCTAATGCCCTGGATTAATGAACTCATCATCTTTGGCCCAGTTGATCTAATTAGGTAGCCTCACTTGTATATGTGTGGCTTGACTTCACAAGTTAGTTGGAATGCCTCAAGATCTTTGAGAAATTATTGACTTTGATGATAATGAAAGTTAATTTCAAAATTATTGATTGTAGATTATTATCACTGTAAGTGTAAGATTATTATCATTGATTCATTAATTCAACCAATGTCTATTTTACTTGCAATATACTCTAAATCCTATGATAAGTGCTGGTGATACAAGACTAACTATTTTGACCCTTAGTATGTTTTATTAAGACCCTCTTTTGTACATTTCTGAGGAAAGAGAGGAGTGTTATAAAAAGCGGAAAGAAGTAAATTAAGGTAAATTAATAGACTCAGCAGGGTAGTGCTATTAATGCATCAGTGAAAATTAAGAAATATTTCCATTTTAGTTAACCAACAAAATTTGAGTTCTTCTTAACGTTAGCCTGGGCCATCTATTTGAGGAGGTGTATATAAAAGTATATAAAGAAGAAATTAGTTGTGCACTTATCTCTAAAGAAGTTCCACCAGTAGCTTTGGGGAAGAGATTAACAGAAAATAATGAGAGTGTTTGCCATATATCTGTAAGAAAGTCGTATAAATTTGTGGAAATGAACTGCAAATCATAAAATCTCTATGGTGCGAGACCCATTTATCTACCTCCTTACTCTATCTCTCCGCTTTGATGTTTAAAGGGGCTCACTGAAACTTACTATATTAAAAGTGGAGTTTTTGATATTTTCCCATCCTGACATCCACTCCTTCTCATTAAGTGACACTACCGTTCACTTAGTTGTTAGGCCAAAATCCCCTTCATGTGCCCCATACACAGGATTAGAAGTATTCCAAATCTGATCACTCTTCACCATGTCCATTGCTTTTATCCAAATCCAAGCCAGCCTTACATTGTGCCTGAATATATCCTTTTAATTGCTTCTATTCCTACTTTTCCCTCAATCTATTCTCTCTCCATACAACATTCAAAGCACTCTTTAAAAATAATATATAGAGGGGTGCCTGGGTGGCTCAGTCAGTTAAGCGTCTGACTTCGGCTCAGGTCATGATCTCATAGTTGGTGAGTTTGAGCCCTGCAGTCTGGCTCTGTGCTGACAGCTCAGAGCCTGGAGCTCACTTCGGATTCTGTCTTCCTCTCTCTCCACCCCTTCCTGGCTCATGCTCTGTCTCTCTCCTTTAAAAATAAACATTAAAAAAAATTAAAAAAAATAGTATAGAGATTATATACACTCTGTTTAAAGTGTTTGGTTATCTCTGATTGTAATTAGAACAAACCAGAAATTTATTGCAATGACCAACATGGGACTTTGCATAACCTCAGCTCTCCCTGCTCCTCAAATCCCATTTCCTGCAATTCTCTCATTTTTTCAGTACCCGCTACCTTGACCTCCTTCCCATTCCCTGAACACTCAGGCTTATCTCTGATTGATGGCTTTTGCATTAACTGTTCTCCCAGACTGGAATGCTGTCCTCCCAGATTGTTGTTTGGTTGGTTCTTCTTATTGATTCTTGTTAGATTGACTTCCTCCTCACTTCCCTATTGACAGTAGCCATCAGACAGTCAGTCTTGCTCCCATTACCCTACTTAATATTCTTCATAGTGTTTGTCACTATGAATTTGTTCTCTTTTCTAGCTTGCTTTCTTCTGTCTCCTTCAAACAGAATATGAACTTTATAAGAGTTGTGATTTTCTCTGCACTATTCTCTATGATATCCTAGTAAGTAGAACAGAATAGGGCATATATGGGGCTCTCAGTAAATATCTGTTGAATGATAGTATATTAAAAACAGGAAAGCTGTATTGGTTTGAAGGTAATACGCATAATGATGTAAACAGAGGATTTCACCATTACTGCATTGTATTCATAAAACAAATTATGTGGTTTAATTTTATTTTTACATAGCATTATCATATGCGAGAAATACTTTTTGAAGTATGATAGGAGAAAATGTGGGAAGAAAAAAAGGATATTTTGAACGCTTATTTTCCCTTTCTGATTGTCTTATAATTAAGTATTTTAAACAATCACTCTCTGGATTATTTACTAAAAAATAGGTGATTAATATGGAAAATGTCTTATAGATATTTTTTTCTGGCAAAGTAGTAATAGTAATTTAGTGATCCACTGTTATTTACTTTTCCTTTTTCTTCAGAGGGCTATAAGTCATCAAATCAATACTCCTACACTAATATAGTGGTGCTGGAAGCACTGGAATAAAACATACTTTTAAGAATATTCTAGCTAATTTAAGGAAATAGTAGGTAACATAATGTCAAATAAACCTTTGATATTTGGTTGAGCTTCAGGTTCTGAAGACCAGTGTTACATTTACCAAATAGGTCACCTTAATATCAATCAAAGAAAATAAAATTCAGTGGCTGGATGTTGATCAACAATTTTTTTAAAAATGGCAAATCCTTCTCAATTTAGCAAGTGATATTTCGGTTTAAATTTTATGATTTTATAAATGTACAATATTATGAAATATCCCCATATTTAGAATTCAGGCGATGAACGAAAGAAATCTACTCAAGGCTCTATCAGTCATAAGTTTGTGGTATAGAGTTCCTTTTTTGTCAGTGCTTTTCCCATAAGGAATTTGTGGGGCAGGGGAGGGGAACAACAACTAAATTAGCCTTCATTTTGACCTGAGGATAATATAGTCATAGCAATAACTGTAATACACAGGAATAAATGGCACATATCATAAAATGAGTGTGGAAAAAGTTCCAGTGGGATTGCAGAGAAGGGAGATTTTGTTTTCGCCAGCTGGAAGAAGAAAGGATCTGAGAGACTGACAGCATAGGTCATTTGTTCCTGCAGAGAGGAGGAGGGGAGAATTCCAGGTGAGAAGACCAATCACCTTATGTGTTTGCAATGATGGTGGGCTGTTTGGAGGAGTGGACAGAGGCCAGTGGTGGTGTGACCTGAATGTCAAAAGGATCCAGAGAACATCTAGTTAATGTCCATTATTTTATGGCGAAAGCAACTGAGACTTAGAGAAGGGAAGTGACTTGCTCAGGGTCACAGAGCTAGTTAATGGCATGTGTGGGATTGCAACACACAGTAGGTTTCTTTCAGAGCAGTGGTCCTGATCATACTGGGCTTTTTGTTATTTTTGTAATGCAAAATGGGTATATGCCCACAAAACAAGAAACCGCATGTATATGCCTACTCTTATTTTTGAAGCATTAATTGCATCACTGAAATGAGAACCCATCTAACGTACAAATACAGTAGAGCTGTTCACAGAATCCTCTCTATCACAGAGAGAAATAAAGGTGATAGGTTTTCAGTGAAAACCTATAGAATTGGTTATTTCAGAGCAAGATGGGATTTTCAAAGCACTATCAGTGACAAAAGCCTTAGAGCAATATGTATCCCTTTTGCTTCTAGACGAGTCCCCCATATACTCGATCAGATAAGGAGTGCTGTTTCTGCAGCCTCCTTCGTTGTTCCAGCCAGCACTGAGGATAACGGGCAATTCTCCAAAGATTAGGGATTTCAGTTCAAATGGAGAGTTGTCCAGCAATCCAATTGTTCCACCTGAGAAATTGGAGTGAAAGTTTGGAATGGACAAATTTTCTAATGAAGTATCCAGTGCTGTTTACTTCTGCCGTGTGGCATGGTGATTGCCCCTGTGGTGGTAGGTAAGTTTCCACTCATTCCGCTTTCCAGAAGAGGTGGCTCAGGGGCTGTGAGACTCCAAGCACGATGGGCAACATTTTCTGTGCCAAACCTGCTATTTTTTTCTCCAGGGACCAAAGATTGAATTTTTAAAATTGAATCTATGTCAGTGTGACCCTGAAATCTTTGAGTATTATTAAACTTTGAGTCTCCTTTTAAAACGAGGGCATTAAACAAAACAAATTTTAACACCCTATCCTGTTCCCTAGGTGTATTTATTAATAAGCTTAGAAACATTTTATGGGAGCTTAGATCCTGTTCTGAATCTTTTTATCGCCCTAAATCATTTCTATATTTAAATGTTTTCAAATATATACTGCTTTTAAGGAAGGCAAGCATAATAGATACTTAAAAAAAACCAGGTTGAGATAAAAATCATTCTTTTGAAATTTAATTCAGGGATTTTAGTATAGTCACAAATTTATGCATCCATCCATCCTTTAATTCCAGAAAATTTTTATCACACCAGAAAGAAACTCCTACCCATTGTCAGTCACTCCCATTCCTCACTCCCTCTAGGCCCTGGCAGACACTAATCTACTTTCTGTCTTTATGTTTTGCTCATTCTAGACATTTCATATAAATAGAATCACCACATGTGTAGCCTTTTATGTTGGGCTTCTTTCACTTAGCATAATGTTTTTGAGGTTTATCTATGAAGCATGTGTGAAATTCCTTTTTTATGATGGAACAATATGATGGAACAATATTCTATTGTATGGATCTATTACATTTTGTTTATCAATTCATCAGTTGATTGACATTTGAGTTTTTCCAATCCTTTGGCTATTATCTATGCACATTCATTTACAATTTTTTGTGTGGACATATGTTTCCAATTCTTCACAGAGGAGTGGAGGAGCACAAAGGAGTGCTTTTTTTTTTTTTAATGTTTATTTATTTTTGAGAGACAGAGAGAGGCAGAGCATGAGCTGGGGAGGGGCAGAGAGAGAGGGAGACACAGAATCCTTAGCAGGCTCCAGGCTCCAAGCTGTCAGCACAGAACCCTGACTCGGGGCTCAAACTCACACACTGAGAGATCACGACCTTAGCCGAAGTCAGACGTTTAACTGACTGAGCCACCCAGGCACCCCAAGGAGTGCTGTTTAATGGTATTAATCATTTTTGGAATAAATGGTTTGCAGAGTAATCAAAAGTTGGTTGCAGATACTTTATTTCTAAAATGAACAAATGCTCTTTTTTTCCTAGAAGTGAAATTAATTTCCTTGAAATCCATTTCCATGGCCATTAATTATTCTGTATTGAAATGAAGTGTTTTATGATGGGCATGAATATAAATCTTAATAAGTGAAAGGTGTTTTTCTCCATAATCTAAGGGTATGAAAAAAAAAACTAATTAGGTCAATAAACCAGGAATGACTAAAATGTTGATTTCCAGTTACCATTTCTTTAACACAAACTTTTCTGGCTGAATACCATGGTAGGTAATTTTATGTGTCAACTTGACTGGGCCACAGGTTGCCCAGATATCTAGTCAAACATTATTCTGGGTGGGTGTTTCTGGGAGGGTACTTTTGGATGGAATTAACATTTAAATGTAGACTGAGCAAAGTGGATTGCCTTCCCTGATGTAGATGGGCCTCATTCAATCAACTGAAGGCTTGAAGAGAATGAAAATTCTGACCCTTCCTCCAATAAGGGAGAATTCCTTCTGCCTGATTGTCTTTGAATTGGGATGTCAGCTTTTTCCCCGCCTTTGGACTCAAATTGAAGCAATGGTTCTTCCTAGGTCTTGAGCCTACTAGCCTTTGGACTAGGCTGTCTTGGGCCTCCAGCTCATCAACTTGCCCTACAGGTCTTGGGACTTGTTGGCTTCCATAATTGAATAGCCAATTACTCATAATAAATCTCTGTCTTTCATCTATATCTATAGATAAATTTAGGTACAGATAACCGTAGAGATATAGAATTATCTACTTCTATTTCCTATCTGTCTATCTATCTATCTATCTATCTATCTATCATCTATCGCTATTGCTTCTATTCTGAAGACCACTGACATATCTAGATAATTTCCTCACCTTACTTTCTTTTCATTGCCAGGGCCAGCAAAGAGTATAAACAAGTGACACAGTCAGTGATAATAAAAATACTAGATACCATTTTAAATGCTTACCAGGTGCCAGGCTCTTCACATGGTGGGATACTATAACTCCCACTTTACAGATGAGGATATAGAAGCCCAGGGAGGATATTATTTAACCGGATGTTGCACAATGGGTAAGTGGTAGGGCCAGGGCTGTCCCTCTTTCCCAACCTACTTACTTTTTATTTATTTATTTATTTATTTAAAAACTTTTTTTAATGTTTATTTTTGAGAGAGAGAGACACACACGTGTGTGAGTGGGGGAGGGACAGACAGAGGGAGACACAGAATCTGAAGCAGGCTCCAGGCTCTGAGCTGTCAACACAGAGCCTGACACAGGGCTTGAACCCACGAGATGTGACATCATGACCTGAGCTGAAGTCTGCCGCTTAACCGACTGAGCCACCCAGGTGCCCCCCTAGTTAATTTTTTAAATGTGTTTATTTTTACTTTTGAGGGAGAGAGACAGACAGAGTGTGGGTGGTGGAGGGGCAGAGAACGGGGTGGGGGGACACAGAATCTGAAGCAGGCTCCAAGTTCTGAGCTGTCTGCACAAAGCCTGACTCGGGCTTGAACCCACCAACCGCAAGATCATGATGTGCGCCAAAGTCAGACACTTAACCGACTGAGCCACCCAGGTGCCCCAATCCTTGTGCTTTAGAAGCTCACATCCTCATGGGGGAAGACAAACTTCTAAGCAAGAACATTTTAGTAAATGTTGGTCAGTGCTTAGGTCTGCGCATAACACTTGTAGGGCCTGGGGAAAGAATGAGTCCCATGTGCCATATATCTAAAGATTTGAAATTTGTAAATCCAACTAATAGACAATTGCTAAGCAAGATATGTTCTATTCTTCTATCTTTATTATTTTTTAAAATAATTTATTGTCAAGTTAGCTAGCATACAGTATATACAGTGTAGTCTTGGCTTCGAGAGTAGATTCCCGTGATTCACCACTTACATACAACACCCAGTACTCTTGATAAATACACCTGTATGAACAGATTTGAATCTAGAATTGTGGGACCCTGTGGAATTCCACATGGAAGCATGGCAGCAAAGGAAAGCCAGATGCCGACCTTTAGCTACATCCCTTCTCTTACCCCCGCCCATACTGAGAGGATTAACGAGCATGCATATGGACACCCCAGTCCAAATGCCCAGAATGCATCCACTTGGACACAGACAACTGGCCTTTGACTACCTCTAATCTTATGGGTACACTCTCCAAGTCCTTGGAATGGGCTGTAGGCCATTTGGACAGAGATTTCTGGGACCAGGGTAGTATAATCTGGAAGGGTTGTATAAGGTGGTAGGTGGGCATTGGCCCTGAGGATTCCCCCAATGGGAGGAGGCTTGGAGCTGTGGAAAGCTTGGGCCCAGGGCAAGGGTCTCCCAGTATAGACATAGTAGCACAGACACAGGTCACAGGGTACAGCAGGAGCGCAGAGAAAGGCACTTAGAAAGAAATAAAAGGCCAGGGAAGACTTCTGAGAGGAAATAATATCTGAGTTGGAATTTTGAAGGGGAGGTTAGCCAGATACACAGACGGCCATTATAAGCTGAGCAATCAGCAGGTGCTCATTTGCAGAGAGATCAAGTAGCACAGTGTGTGTGAGGGACTGGGAGTGGAGATTCCACATTGCCAAGGTGGGAATAGGTAGGAGCTGGCACCTAGATGGTGGATGGAGTCCTGGTCATGAGGACATAGTCTGTCTTCCTCAAGAGCATGGGTTTAATCTGTAAGTCACAGGGAACCCTGATATACTTCTACTTCTGTACCTACTTGTGGCTTATATTGGGATCTCCTCAGCCTCTTTGGGCCTCAAAGCACTATGGGGTTTTGGCTTCAGGTTATTATTTTGGTTCCAAAACACTAAGGAGCTACCTTGCTGACTGTAGGAGCCCTGACAGTGACTCTCTGTTGCCCCCTCTTGGCAGTAGCTGTAATTTCATTTTTTTTCGTTCTACCAGAACTTTTTTGCAATATTTTGTGCTTTTATTATATTTCCTCCTCTTCTCTTTTTTCCCAAGACAATTTCTGGCATAATATATCCATCCATCACATATTCATCCACCCATTAGGTGTTTAACAATGCTCCGGAGCTCCCACTTCCTTTACTAAAATGTCACCAGAATGTAAATTGAAGAAGTGTATGGATCTGGATTTTTGTCTGTTTTGGTCACTGATGTATCCCAAGTACTCAGAGCAAGGCCTTACACATGGATGAAGAAACACCCATAAATGATGAGACATCCTTTTGTCCTTTTTGCTTGACATGAAGGTTTTTAATTGGCCTCCAAAACTTGTGTGTAGACTTCACCTCCAGGAAGAATTTTCCCTATGTCAGTTTGGCACGGCACTTGACGTTTGATTTAAAGTTGACTGATTTGCATTTCCTGCTCTGTTTAGGCCTCTGTGCTCAGAGTTTTACGCTGCGTTCTAAGTTTCAATGAATACCAAGCCACAGTTCCCCAGAAACCTGGTTATCTCTTCCATTGTTCCTGTCAGAGTGAATGTCACCAGCCTTCACCCAGTTACTCAGGCCAGAAAGCCACCGGTTGTTCCTTCCTGTGCTTTATTTTTTTTAACTTGTTAAATTAAGTACAACTAACATTTATGGAATACAAAACCACCATTTGTTCAGTTTGAGGAGTCTCGACAATCGTTTACCCATATACCAGTTACACAAAACAAGACACAGAATGTTTTCATCACCCCAGAAACTTCTGTTCTCCTCTTTTACAGTTAATCCACTCCCAGAACGAATGACTTTCTGACTTCTGACACCAGAGATCCATTCTGCCTATTTTTTTCTTTATTTAAATGGAATCATACAGTATTCAGTCTTTTGTGTCTGGCTCCTTTTACTTAGCATGTGGTACATGTTGTTTTATATATAACAGGATTATATAACTGTTATATGTATATCAGTAATTTGTTCATTTTTCTTGCTAAGTAGTATTTTATTGAATGAATATATCATCATTTGTTTATTCATTTCCTATTGATAGCTACTGGATTGTTTCCAGTTTGGGGTTATTTTGAGTAAGAATGCTAAGAACATCCTTGTACAGATCTTGGGTGGGGGGCACATGTTTCATTTATTTACCTTGGGTAAATACCTAGGAATGTGCAGGTTTGGGGTCCCCAAGATCACCTTCAGCTTCACTAGTTTTCTAGAAGGACTCAGAACTCAGCAAACTGTTATGCTCATATTTATAGTTTATTAAGATTTAGAGATTAAAATTAGAAATGGGGAAAGACTCAGAGCAGAGTCTAGGAGAGAATAGGTGTGAGCTTCCAATTATCCTTTCCCAGTGGAGTCAAAGGGACAGTGCTTAGGGAGAACACAGGCATGATGTGTGACGACAATATGTACAAGGTATTTCCAACCAGAGAAGTTCACCTGATCTTTGGTATCTAGACTTTATATTGGGGTTTGGCCATGGAGACCCAGCTGACTACTCCACATGACTGACATCCCCATCCAGAGGTTGAGCTGATACCCCTTGGCCACAAATCACACTGGCCTGACACGTAAATCAGTATCTGGTGTGGCCCAAAGTAAACAAAGACACTCCTATCAGACAGGATATTCCAAAGGCTTAGAGATTATCACTCAGGGGCTGGGGGCAAAGGGCCAAATCTTTCTTTGGGCAAAGTTAATCCTTTATTGTACAGAGTGTAGTCACTAAGTCACAAATACGTTTATATTCAACATTATAATAAGCTGGAAAAGATTTATCCAAATGGCTGTGCCTTTTCATATTCCTACCAGCAGCATATGAAAATTCCAGTTGTTCCCCATCTGTACCAGCATTTGGTGTTATCGGTCTTTTCGATTTTAGCCATTCTGCTGGCTGTGAATAATATCTGATTGTGGTTTCAATTTTCATTTTCCCTCATGATTAACGAGGTGAACTCCTTTTCATGGAACCATTGGACATGTATTTGTGTATATCTTCACAGAAGTCATTCTCGACACCTCTCTTGCCTTTACATTCTATATCTAAGCCTTTATCAAGACTTCTTGATTTTATGTCCTAAATAACTCTCAAAACTCTGCTTTTCTCCATCTCTACCACCATCACCCTAAACTGAGCCACTTGGATCTCTATCCTGGGCTGTTTAGTGGTCTCCCTGCGTGCTCTGTAACCTCCCCCTGATCCATTCTTTGGAGTGATCAATTCAAAAATTAATTTCTACTATTTTATAATCCTTCTTAAACATGCCAAAATAAAAGCAAAAGCAAAAGCAAAACAAAACCGACTTCACTGCCTGCCCATTTCTCTCAGGTTAAGGCACTTCTGGGCATGATGTAAAAGACTTTGCAATGCCAAACCCTCATACACTATCCAGTCTTATTTTCTATCCTTCTCACCCTTGCTTTCTAGACTCCAGCCATGCTGACTTTCTTTTCTATCCCTTGTTTTTGCCTCTGGCTCTCCTGCCATAAGGCCTCTATTTGTACTGTTACCTTTCCCTCTTTTCTTCAGTACATTAACTTCCTCACATTTATCATATCAAGTGTCACTGGCTCAGAGAAGCCTTCAACACCTATGCCTAGGTCAAATTCCTCCATAATAGGTACTCTTGGCTCTATGTAGCTTTTATGAGGAAGATTTATCACAGCTGCAATTTTAAATTTATTTGTATGATTTTTTATTACCATCTCTCTGTCTGGAAAGGCCAGTAGAGAAGGACTCAGCTGGAGCTGACTGCAAGAACCTATTGTGGTCATCTTTTCCCAACCCCACTATCAGAGATAGCACATTGAAAGCTGGAAGCTATCTAGGGTAGGAGTATATACACTATGGAAATTGGCAGATGCTATAGGCTAGTTTCCTCCCCTCCCCCAACATTCCTGCAAAGTTGGTTGTTTAAGTATTTAACAACACACTTTTTTCCTCCAGGTTCTTTTGTCCTCTACTGTGGTGTCCTCGTCACATATGTCTTTGGCTACATAATAGATTATCAATCAGTATTTGTTGAATAAGAGAATAATTTGGTGCCCTGGGCACCCTGACCTCTCAAGGTGGCTTTTTGCTTTTTATCATCTAACTCTATTTTCGTATTTCACGAGGAGGAATTGGATGTGACCTGTTTACTATTTTTGAGTAGATTGTAGGAACAAAAATATGAATGTTTGTATTTATAATTGTTTCTCCTTTTCTGGATGGCCGATGGAACAGGTGTGCTCTTCTCTCCTGCCCTCAAACGTGCTGCTCTTTAAAGTCCACATTGTTTATCAGGGCAGACCAGATGTCCCAGCAGAAACAAATGGGGCAAACATATATACCAACGGAAAGAACACATAAAAGTTTACATGGAGTGTACTTCTGTGTGGAAGTTAAAGTTCCATTTCTGCCAAAAACAAACAAACAAACAAACAAAAAAAACCCAACAACACAACAAAAACAACAACAACAACAAAAACACTGATTCAGGATCTTCTGGAATTACTTCCTTTAGCATGTGTACAATGTACTGTGGACAACAGTTCAGTGTCAAACCAGTTGTTAATTGCTGCCTGTGGGGAGGCAGCATGATGTAGGTCTTGGTTTTTCAAATTTAGACATCTCATGCACCATTATAATTTTTGCCGTGACATCCTGTGGTAACACATCTGCCAGGCAATTGTATTATTATTTGTAATATTTAACATTTTTATTTAAATTGAGCAACTTTAGGGGCGCCTGGGTGGCTCAGTCGGTTGAGCGTCCGACTTCCGCTCGGGCCATGATCTCAAGGTCCGTGAGTTCGAGCCCCGCGTCGGGCTCTGTGCTGACAGCTCAGAGCCTGGAGCCTGTTTCGGATTCTGTGTCTCCCTCTCTCTCTGCCCCTCCCCTGTTCATACTCGGTCTCTCTCTGTCTCAAAAATAAAATAAAACGTTAAAAAAAAATAAAATAAAATAAATTGAGCAACTTTAAAAAACTTAAATTTATTTTAAAAACATTTTGTATCATTCCCTTAAATATAAAACTGTTTATTACCCCTCAAGTTTGTATTAAATCAAAACATAGAAAATGTCCATGTATGGACACCAAGAATCATCTCACATACGGCCAGTGGTATTCCTAGCACCCTTTAGGAAAAAAATATGATAACATAGATTATTGAATTTTGGAATTCCCTACATTTGGCTTGGTATCTTTAATCTCCCAGAAGGGGAGGCTACCTCTCTGAGACTTAGATTCTTTGTTGGTAAAATGCAGATCCCTGACTTACAGAGGAGACTAGTAAGCAAGACAATGTATAGAACCCAATGACCAAAGGGTGGAGCTCAGAGGAGATGCTGTGTAGATCGATTTCTTTTTACGTTTACTGTTGACCTTTATTACTGGCTCAGTCATCTTTTTTGGTTACTACTGAAGCTTATTATCATTGAGGTACAATTTTTATACAGCATTTCTTTTTAATTGTTGGTCTTAAATTTATTGATTCAATTGGATGTCTAAATATCTGAACTGTGCGATCAGATGTGGTATTTACTAAGTGTTTGATTTGATGGGTATTGTGACTTCTGAGAGTCCCTTTATTCAAGCAAAGGATGCTGAGTGCATCTGAACCAAAAGTACTACATGTTTACAATTGTGAAGTACTGCCCAGGCATTCTTGTTAGTGATATTTTTTTCATTATTCTTATTATCACATAAAGAATGGGGGCGCCTGGGTGGCTCAGTCGGTTAAACATCCGACTTCCGCTCAGGTCATGATCTAACTGTTTGTGAGTTCGAGCCCCGCGTCAGGCTCTGTGCTGACAGCTCGGAGCCTGGAGCCTGCTTCAGATTCTGTGTCTCCCTCTCTCTCTCTCTACCCCTCCTCTGCTTGTGCTCAGTCTCTCTCCATCAAAAAATGAATAAATGTTAAAAAAATTAAAAAAAAAAAAGAATGGGGTTTTCTAACTTGGAAAGATCTGTAATTTGTTATCCACATCTTGCCCAGGCCTGCAGTGCAGTTTTGGTCCATGTGAACCACTTAGCAATCAGCGACTTGCAATTCAAAATCAGCAGCTCACTGGAGGCAGGCTCACAAGTGTAACACCATCACCTGAGGCTTGCTGATTTGTGTTTCTGCCTCAGATTGCATGAAATGAGCAATTAGCCACCTTTGGGGAATTTCCACAGCTGGGTTTTGAGTCATGATCAATAAAAAGTAGAAGCCAAGAATTAAGAGTAAAAGGAATCATGCTTAGATACCAGGTTGCTTACTACTAGCCTAACCCATCCATCAACAAATTTATTATTTGCTTACTATATCCTTGGCCATTCTGGTGCCACCTCTGGCAGAACCCTCCCTGATCACACCTGTGCTCATCTACCTCTCTTCTCTGAGTCTTGCATGTGTAGGCGTGCTGTGCCATTATTCCCAACACCATCGCTCTTGTCTGGTGACTCACATCCTCCGTGCCGGCAACCCTAGGAAGCACTGTATCTTTGTAACTATTTTGTTGGGGGTGTGCTTTGTTTCCGTAAGTTCTACCTCTGAATGGCCACGTACAACAAGGATCAGTTCCGTGGAAGCTTGGGGAAGAAAGCATCCCTGCTTAACATAAGAAAGAACTTTATTGCAGTCAGAAATGTTTAGCAACAAAGGTGGCTGCCCCGAGAGAGTGAGTATGCTCCAAATGAATATAGTCAAGCAAAAGCTACCATATCATCTGACCGTGATGATGTAAACAGAGATCGAAAAGTTCAGAAGGGCAGTTAGACGAGTTGAACTCCAAGTGTCTTTATATATAGATTCCATGATTCTATGCATACCAAAGAAGTACGCCAAATGGTTACCAGCACAAGGAATAGACAGTAGAGTTGGAGAAACGAGATCTACAAGCCTAAATAATTGGTGCATAGGATCTTGTAAAAACCAGAGTTCCCCACTAACATACTAATAGAGCACAGAGTTAACTAGTGTTGTGTTAGTTGTGTACTGTAAAATCCTTCAGTGTGGAGTGTGGGCCATTGTGCTGTCATTATCACTCGGGTTAAGCTACAACCCAAGTAGTCCTTGACTTAGCTAGTATTCTAATCAGAAAAACTGCATTCCAGGCTAGCTTTTTTTTTTTTTTTTTTTTTTTTTTTAACATTTTTTATTTATTTTTGGGACAGAGAGAGACAGAGCATGAACGGGGGAGGCGCAGAGAGAGAGGGAGACACAGAATCGGAAACAGGCTCCAGGCTCCGAGCCATCAGCCCAGAGCCTGACGCGGGGCTCGAACTCAGGGACCGCGAGATCGTGACCTGGCTGAAGTCGGACGCTTAACCGACTGTGCCACCCAGGCGCCCCTGGGCTAGCTTTTATAAATGCTTCTGTTATCCAGAGGGACAGAGGACCCGTGAAGACCATAAACCCTGGAATCAGACTGCCTTAGTTCGAATCCTGGCTCTGTTATCTGCTAGTTATAACATTCCAGGAATTTAACTTCTATGCACTTCAGTTTCTGAATCTACAGAATGGGGGTAAAAAACAAAAAGGGATATTGGTGACTACCTTATAGGTTGCTAAGAGGATTAATGAGTTAGTCTGTGGGTACAGTTTAGAGGGGTATCTGCCACATAGTGTTGTATAAATGTTAAATAAGATCCTCAGACATCAGACATTTTGCTTAATAACCCACTAAATGTCAGAAGTGGGTTCTCAGTGGTAAAATTAAATGTATTCAAACTGCATCAGTTGGTTAACATTACTTAGAGGCCCTCTGTGTCCTTCTGACCTTGAGTGAATAGGATGTTAAGAGTCTAGCAAGGACACTAGGGATGACTCCAAGATTGAATCCTTAATTATCCTGTGTCCAGTAATCGAGTCCGAGGATTCTGGTTTTCTGAAGCCAGCTGTAAGGGAAAACAGAATGCTGCCTCTGGAATATTATCATTTTGTCTTTTTAAAAAATGTTTATTTATTTATTTTGAGAGGGAGGGAGAGAGCACAGCAGGGGAGGGGCAGAGAGAGGGAGAGAGAGAATCCCAAGCAGGCTCTGTGCTTTCAGTGCAGAGCCTGACACGGGGCTTGAACTCACCAACCGCGAGATCATAACCCGAGCTGAAATCAAGCGTTGGACGCTCAGGCAACTAAGCTACCCAGACACCCCTATCATTTTGTCTTCATTAAACATTTAGTGTATAGTGGTAATTGGATCGCTGGAAGCATAAAGAACTGGAGTGCACGGAGCTTGCAAACAGATGGATGAACACTTGTGTGCCTCTTTACGAATTATATTTGTTTAACAAATATACTTAGGTAACAGAATTTGGTCTGAAACGCGCTTGTGTTATAGCCCAATGGACAGGTCGTAGGGGAGATGCTGGCTGTCACCTATATCACATGTTAGAATAGGATTGCATACAACAATTCTCTGTCCTCAGAACTGTGTATGACCAAATTGAATTGGGTTCAGTTCATGACCAAAGGACAATTGACTAGAGTATATCGAGGTGAAGGGGTTCAGTCTGATCCTCTTAACCCAGTAGTTCAGAAGGATCCAGGGAGACACTTTCAGAGGGTGAAACTTGAACCTCTGGGAATGGATGAAACACAGTAGCAGCAGTGGTTCAGATGGGAAGGAAAGTGTGAGAGAGAATGTGATTCTGAGTTAAGGAGGAGTAGGAAGGAAAAGGTTGGATATGAGGGGTAACGTCAGAATAGGGAGAGATTAGAAGTGAAGACAGTTGTTTCTTTCTGGCTGGGTGGGCAATGCTGAGCTTCCTCGTATAGCTTCTCCCTACACTTTATAAAAACGCTCTTTGTGCGTCACGCTCAGTGACCTCCTAGATCCCAAAGCCAGTGACTTTGGTCTCAGTCGTTCCCTTTGTCTATCTTTCTGCAGCATTTGACCTGTGAGTTGCCTTCTGTTTTGGAAGATGCCTTGCACAAAGGTGGAGATGCCGGTGTTGGGAGGGTTGGGGCTGGAGATTCAGATTTGGAAAAGGGCTGTTGATGTTGTGGCAAAGGGTAAGGTCCCTGGGAAGGTGCTGGAGTGCAGAGGCAGAGAGCTGTGAGGGCAGTTAGAGGGCAGGGGGAGAGATGGGCAGGGAGCAGTGGTCAGCAGCCAGGAAGGGAATCAGGTAAGAAAGAAACCAAAGGGCAATCTGGGTGCTCAGTGATGCACCGTTTGTGGGTGGCACTCGGAGTCAACAGGGCTGAGAGGAGTGTCTCGGTGTGTTTGCAGAGAGAATGGGGAGGACAGTGAATAAAACTGTGGAAAGCAGTGGGAGAACAGGAAACACATCAGAACTGCCTGTCAGTTTATTAACTCCATGGATTCATCTACCTGGAAAATATTGATGATTCACTGAGATAATGATTTTCCTTTTCTTCCTCTGTTTTCTTTTTTATCTTTTTCTGTACTTCCTCTTCCCTGTTTCATGGGTAAATTGAATCATAAAATGATGGGAGTTGAGTATCTCTCCTTGACAAAGCATCCTATCTCTTCCTGTTGCCATGGGACTCCCTGAGGTTTTCTATTATGAGAATTATTATAGATATGTGCACAGAAAGAACAGATAAAAGGTCTCATCAAGATGAATATGTAATTACATTTTTTTTTTTTTTTTTACAACACTGTCTTCTAATCAGTGGGAAATGTTTGCATTTTAAGCATTTGGAATTAAAACTAATTGGTTTAATCTATGCTGTGTTCCTTCCTGCAGGCTCTGGCCATGCCTTATTGATAAGCCTTTCTTTAAGTTTGAATAGAATGTAAAGAACAATATTCTAGTGAATGGAGTCATTCATCTACCCAACAGATATTTACCAAAAGCCTCTCATGCGCTGCCGAGTGTCTTAGGCACAAGAGAGGCCGTGGTAAATGTAACAAAAAATGCCCCTGTCCTCATGGAGCTTGCATTCTGGCTCTTCTGCAAAGGTCACACAGACAACACATTTTAATTTACCTTATCAGCTGTTTTTTCTTAGATAACTTTTGAAATCTGCCTGCCTCAGTTTTCTTACCTATACACTAGGGTTGCTATGAAGGAAGGAAAATACTTTGAACACAGTTAATACTAAACATATGGGTTAAAGTCAGGGGATGAGGTATGCAAAAATGCTATGAAAACTGGAAAGCAACGTACATAATTTGACTCATAAATTATCATGGGGTGGACCACCTTGGAAGCTACTTTGCCTGTGACTTTTATGCTGTTTGCCCTTGGAGGAGGGACTGTCATATCTGATGACCTCCTCCCTGTTTTTAGTGCCATTGCTGGGTATTCACCGGTATTACGAATCCCTGGAAACCCACCTCCAGGAGCCTCACCCCTTGGGAAGTCATTTGGTCTACTTGGTTTATACCCAGTATAAGGAATCTTGAGTGAACTATTATTTATTTATTTTTTTTTAATTTTTTTTTTCAACGTTTTTTATTTATTGGGACAGAGAGAGACAGAGCATGAACGGGGGAGGGGCAGAGAGAGAGGGAGACACAGAATCGGAAACAGGCTCCAGGCTCCGAGCCATCAGCCCAGAGCCTGACGCGGGGCTCGAACTCACGGACCGCGAGATCGTGACCTGGCTGAAGTCGGACGCTTAACCGACTACGCCACCCAGGCGCCCCTTGAGTGAACTTTTAAACTCTTGAGTCTGTCATACATAATGTTTATAAAAAGCTAAAATTCCTTTTGAACATTTATTTTGTAAAAGAAACTTCTGTTACCATCGTGTTTAATTCTTTTCGTCACACCAAAATGATTGGAAATTTTCTGCTACGTCACTCTGCAAAGCTAATCAGGTCCTGGTTATTTCATGACTATGGGAATGTGGATGCTTAGCTGAGGTCCTCACGATCTATACAGCAATAAAAGGGAGAGCATCGTTACATTGTTGTATCACGTGTTGGGTAGAAATTGGGCCTGTTTCAGGCAGAAAGATCATTTCGGGGCTGCAGGTTCTGGGAAGACAATTACATAATGCCTTCCAGTATTTGTGAATAATATTCTTATAAGATTTAATGAATATGTTGGTTTCCATAGTGAAATTAAGTCCAAACAAAGCATAAGGTGAAGCTTGAATAGAGTGTGTAGAAGTGTAATATTGTAGTCACATGCCCAACATCAAAACGAGCATCAACATGAGTCATCAACTCACATCTTCCTGACGGAAGGAAATATGGAAAACACTCCAGTGTTCAGGACTTTTTAAAGTGACTTTAATATGAGGCACCTCTGGCCTGGTGACTTAAAATTTTGTAACATCAAATTTCTTAAAAATACTGTAAGTTAAAAAAAAAATATTTTAAAGTACAAGGTAGAAAAGGAAAGCCATCTAAAGTTCTGTCACCCTGAGATAACTACCATAACATTTCATGCCTACACAGCACACACCTTAAATTTTACTTAAATGATATATGACACGTGCTGGGATTTTTTTTTTTTTTAATTTTTTTTTTTTCAACGTTTTTTTAAAATTTATTTTTGGGACAGAGAGAGACAGAGCATGAACGGGGGAGGGGCAGAGAGAGAGAGGGAGACACAGAATCGGAAACAGGCTCCAGGCTCCGAGCCATCAGCCCAGAGCCTGACGCGGGGCTCGAACTCACGGACCGCGAGATCGTGACCTGGCTGAAGTCGGACGCTTAACCGACTGCGCCACCCAGGCGCCCCCGTGCTGGGATTTTTTGACATGACATATTAAATCTTTTTTTTATGTCCTCCCTCCCACTGGTCGTTTTTAACGGCTACATGTGCATCTCTCCATATCTTTCTCAATGCATATGATCATATTCAAACACACATAACAGGGCACTTTTTTAATTCATTGTTTTACAAGAGTGAACTCCATTATATATGCATCTCTCCATATTGCTTCTATAAGTCAACAATAAGTTGCTAAATTCCCTCAAGCTGACTGGTATGGATTGAACTCATTTAAAAAAAAATTTTTTTAATGCTTATTTATTTTTGAGAGAGAGCATGAGCAGGGGAGGGGCAGAGAGGGAGAAGGAGACACAGAATTTGAAGCAGGCTCCAGGCCCTGAGCCATCAGCACAGAGCCAGATGCGGGGCTCGAACCCATGAGCCGTAAGATCATGACCTGAGCTGAAGTTGGATGCTTAACCGACTGAGCCACCCAGGCGCTCCTGAACTCATTTTTTAAAAAGGCTATATACTATTTCATGTTATGGATAAACTGCAATCCAATCATTCATTTTCCCACTGATGAATATACCTTTTATTTTTAGGTTTCACCCCTATAAATAAGGCTGCCATCCATTTTTTTTTTCTGCCTGTGTATCTTTACATTTGGTACTTTTCTGTCCAGGGAAAGATTCCCATGGATGTGATTGACTGTACAATGAATACTTTGGACTGGAGAGGTAATTCAGCCAAATGGAATGTGTTTTCTGGAAGTGGGGTATGAGTGATACAATGAATGACATAAGTGGTCAGGTGAACCTTAGAAGCTCTCCGTCACGATCTGAGCATCGTATGTGTTCTTTTTTTAAAATTAAAAAAGATTTTTTAAAAAAAATTTTTGAGAGAGAGTAAGGAAGGGACAGGGTGAGAGGGAGGCAGAGTGTCCAAAGCAGGCTCTGTAGCGCAAAGCTGATGTGGGGCTCGAACTCAGGAACTGTGAGATCATGATCTGAACCGAAGTCCAACGCTCAACCTCCTGAGCCACCCAGGTGCCCAGAGCATCGTATGTACTCTAAAAAATGCATACTGACTAAAAAAAAAATGCATACTGACTAATGGAATGAATGAGTGAAGGAGTACTTGCAGAACCCCCCCCCCCCCTTTTTTTTCTTTATGGCTCAAAATCCATTTCAGTGAAGTGACAAAAACAGATCGCTGTGTTCCTTGTGTCATATAAACTTTGTTCCAGTCACCTGTTGAGTTTCATGATCTGGGGATGATTGGCCCATTAATTTGTTGCCATTTCTTGCTGTGTTTTATATGCTTATTTGTGTTGCTGATAACCTGCCTTGGATGTCCACGTCCTCCAAGATATCATGTCTCCCCCCATTGGTATTCTCTCCATGAGTTCTACTCAGGACACCTATCACACAATTTTAGTGCTACCATTAGAAATAAATTTTCCCAAAGGTTCTTTTCCTTTTACTTCTGTTATGTTCTGTTCCAGTTCTGATTGTAAATTCTCCAGACAGCTGCCAGAAGTCAGCAGGGTTTGAAAGCTCTAATTATCTGATGGCCATTTTCCATATTTTGTGCTCCAAATATTTGTATTTTTATATCAATACATGAATCTTCCTTCCTGGGGGTAGTTTATACACCAAATTCAGATTTGGATTAATGACTAGGGATGCACTACTCATAAAATGAGTACTCATGTTTTAGTTTGATGGAATGAAACAGTTACATTTAGGTTCTTACAATTCAGAAAGTCAAGGCTCATTATTTCATTTACTTGCTAATTTCTAATGGCCCCCTTAGTGTGCTAACTGGAAATCTTGAACAACTTAATCATCCATGAGTTATTGGACACCCAGAGCAGCAGAATTTTATTTCAAAAAATGCATCAAGATTAGTATATGTGCCTATAATATTTTTAAGCTTTTACGAATGACTTATATTTTGCCTGCAGTCAGATTTGGTAAATTTGTCAGTGCACTGTGTACATTTATGAATAGCAGTATACAAAGATTACAATGTAAAAATTTTTAAATGTTTCTTGAGGGGTTTTCAGTTTTTATTTGATTTTTTTTTTTTTTTTTTTTTTTTTTTTTTTTTGCCTTTCAGGAAAAGATGAGACCATTACCTCCACAAAACTTAGGAAGAAGAGGAAGAGATTCCTCCCTTGATCTCTCCTCAGTTAACCCTTAAGCACCCCTCAGAGAGTCCCTAAGTCACAGATCTCTTTATGAAAGGTGGGATTGAGAGCTCTTAAGACATGAAAAAAATAGGCTTACATGGAAAAACAGGTGAGATTTCCTTTTAAATTCTAGAGAAACCTAAGGATAACATGAAAAAGAAAACAATTAGGGAGAAGAGAACAGCTACAATAATGAGGACTAATATCTACTGGGTTCTTAATACTTGATAGCAACTTATATGCCTATTTTATTTATTTATATTGTAACTTTGCAAAGTTGGTACGGTATTACCATTTCCATGAGGAAATGATGGCTTTGACACATAAAGTACATCTCCTAGGTTACTCAATTGGTAATTGACCATGGCGGACTGGAACCCAGATCTCTCTGACCCAGAAGTCCATCATATTACCATCCTCCTCTGTGGAAGAAGGGCCTCTCTTGGGTTGTTTTCTGCCTGATGATCTTTGGGAAACTGCTGCAGCTGGTAGAGGCCTTCTGTTTCTGTGGCCCATCATCTGCCCTGGCCTCTTGTCCTCCTCATGTCAAGTATCTAGATACCTAGCAGGATTACCTGCCCAATGGGGGCTCAGTGGGCTCTGGCTGTTTCTTATGCCACTTCTTACCCTTGCCAGGCCCTTGCCGGCCTCAACTTTGTTCAGATCTCCTCTAGACTCTGCCCAAGGGTCATACCCTTTGCCATGCCATCATCTCAAAGGCTCATTTGAAGACAGGGTTTCCGAAAGGTTTGTGGGCCCACTTGTGGGATGGGGAAGAACTGGGGAGAGAAGCTAGTGAAGGAGATCCAAGTCAAGTAGTATCTGGTACACATGTCTCAGTATCCCCAGAAGCCTTGCTTCATGTACACCAAGGAAGACTTCTCATCCTGTGGGCATAAGCCAAGAATACAGACACCGTATGCAGTTTCTGAACTGAATATTTATCTTCTTGGTAGGAAGAGATCTTTACTCTAATTTAAATATAGAACACGAATACAAGACTTGATGATTTCTGCCGCTTACATGGTCTGCAATTTATTTGAAAGTACTTGCGCATAAATAGTGTGAAGTGCATATGGGTACACGTTCTACATTCCATGAAGAGTTAACGTTAGGAATACCTTAATCAGGCCTCCACACGCTAGGAGTTTTTAGCTAACATTTAAAGACCCAAATTATGAATCCACATTCTACAGCAAGTGCTTTATTTTTATTTTTATTTTTTTTAATTGTTTTAATGTTTATTTATTTTTGAGAGAGACAGACAGACAGAATGTAAACAGGGGAGGGGTAGAGAGAGAGGGAGACACAGAATCTGAAACAGGCTCCAGGCTGTCGGCTGTCAGCACAGAGCCCGACGCGGGGCTCGAACTCACGGACGGCGAGATCATGACCTGAGCTGAAGTCGGATGCTCAACCGACTGAGCCACCCAGGCGCCCCCAGCAAGTGCTTTAAATATTGTTAGTGGGTCTATATTGAAGTTCTCCTTAAAGAACACAAGGATTGTGAAGAGTACATCTTCACTGGAGAAATATAAAACATGCAGTTGGGTAGGAAGACCGTACAGACACTCCTGGCCTTGTGTGATCAAAGTATAAAATATAGCAAGTCTTTCAGCCTGTCATCAAAACAGTGTTGTATCAAGCCTGAGAACGCTCTTGCAAATAACTTGTGGAATCACTTCTGTATAGAAAGCGGTGAGCTTGTGGTTACAGTTGTATGTTTGCTTTTGTGAGTGGGAGCTAATGAATAATTGTACCACTCATTAGTAATGTGACTGTGAGCAAATTACCCAAACTTTCTGAATCTATTTCTTCACCCAAAGATATGGAGGTGATAGTTTCCATTTCATAAGGCGCTTGATGAAGACTAAATAAGATGAAATATGTAAGGTTTTTAGTTTGAGTAGATGCTCAGTAAAGTTTCCTGTTCTTCTCTCCGTTAGAGTTTTGTGCAGAAACTCCAAAAAAAGTCAGAATGCTAGGATGCACATTAATCAGTTCTTCCAGACACCAGTCTTATTTAGCTTTCTTCTCACGTCATGGCATAAAGGAGCAGTGACATTGCATCTCATGTGAGGATTATTTTCTGATATTAAAACATAAAGGAAAAATAACATATGGTCAAAATAGTCTTGAAAACCCATTAATTCACACGTGAAGGACAATAAAACTCATACTTTGGTGTATAGAGCTCCGTACCATGAAATGTATCTAGAGGTGTCAAAAAATATAACGTACTACACAGCAAACAATTCCATAAAATTCCAAATCTATATGTATGATATATAGCAGGCAATTCCACAAAAGTTTCTGAGTATGATGGAATCCGAGTATGATTTTATGACTCAGAAACTAAGTCAGTCAAGAATTTTACTTTGTGTAGTTTCTAACTTGCTTCTCTTCATTGCCTATGATTTTGTTAGTTCCCATACTTTTGTATTAATTCGTCAGTGTCTTCACTGGATGAAATCGTTCCTGCCCACTCATCTGAAAGGTAATCAAGATGTTCTACTTCTTTGTCAGTGGTCAGAAAACTCCTAAAAATCACTCTTTCCAAGCTTTCTGGACACGTAATTACTGGTTTAGGCTGGAGTGTGTCACATACTCACAGATATAAGATTATTTTGTGGACTAGCAGGTAGAATTACCAGGCTATTTGAGTTGTTCTCTTTAATTTCTTCTGCTCAATGTACATAATTAGGTTTTCTTATATTAAAAGTATAGCAACTACATTGTTTATGAAATTATGTTGAAAGTTCCCATGTCCTATATGCAGGCAAGTACTGTTATTGTTGATGCTTTTATTAAAAGTGTTACTCTGGAGAAAGAAAAAGAGTATAAAGACCCCAAAGAGGCATCTTTGGGGTCCAGACTTCTAGGACGGGAAAATGCTCCTAGTTGATGGATATCTGAAATATACATAGCAAATGCTTATTGGCCTTCATCGTGGACCAATAGGAAGGAGCCCCTACCCAGAGAGAGGCAGTCACTTGGGCCACTAGCTAGAGGGGACAAATGGCGAGTAGGTGGGTGTGTCAGCTTGGTGTCTGGAAAGAGAGTTTTGAGATGCAACCAGCCAAAGCCAAACTATGCCCAAGGAGCTATCACCAATAACAGCATTTAGTGGGGGTAGTGGGCGTGGCTTCTGCTTGGCAGGAGTCTCTTCTTCTTTGCTCTCAAGTTCCCTGATGAATTACCTGGATTTCCTCATATCTGCATTGTGGTCTGAGGCTCTCTAACTGAGGGCCGTCCTGAAGGCAGTGCTGCGGAAGGCTGTCTGATAACTAACTGCACTCTGCACTTCCTGCAAGGTGTGCCATAAGTCTTGTTTCGGAGGCACCAACCTTAAAAACAAACACACACTACCTTTTTTTGGAAGAAGATAATCGATAGCACCTATTCCCTTTAAAATTAGCTTTCAAGTCAAGTTTTGTTCATTGAGTGACTTTCCTGTTACTGCAGTTTGCCCAGGACTGTGCACTTGAGCATGTGCCCAAGTTCCTGTGGTACCCACCGTGGGGTACCACACAAGTGAAGATGTTACAAAGACATGTTTTTTTTTTACCAGGTTTTGAAAACTGTATCTTAGATAGAGTTTCTAAATTATGTGGAAAAAAATATTGGGAGACTGAAAATAAGAAATTTGTTTTTAAAATTAAAAAAACATACAGAGGAAATTTTTAAATGTTTATTCCGGTATCTACTACGTGATAGATGTTATTTTAAAGACGTTTGTCTAAAAACAGGAAAATTCACCCAGTGTAATTTCTAAATTATAACTGGTCTTAAAAGCCAATGGCCTTTCAACATTCAATTTCTCTTATTTTTCAATATTCTTTAAAAAGAGAGCTCCATTAGCCCGTGTGGCCACAGTGCCTGCCAGCTGATGTAGTTCTTAATGTCATGGGAACAAAACACTTCACCATTACAGAACAAAGGATGTCAACCAGAGTTGCTTCCAAATACCTCTTCACTGTTCCAGTTCTACTCCAAACTCAGAGAGTGGGACATCACAATCTATGAACCCATGTTAGTGGAGGACAAATTTCCCCATGGACCACATGTTTGATTTCTTTCTTAGGAAAGATCAAAAACACACTAGGAAAAATGGAGAGTTTTGTTATAAAATGGCTTACATTTGCTTTCATTTAGATAGTTACCTTTTTTACTTGTCTCTTCTTAGTAAATGGCTTTCAGACTTGGTTGTTTTAGAACATCGTTTTATTTTTATTGAATTTCAAATATCTTCTTTGTGTCAATCATTAGGTTGTCAAATTTCTGTCAATTCTTGTAGACCTATTTTTAAAAACCATCCACAGGTTATAGTGGATGGTGCTTAGGTCTCCTTTCCAGGAAAGGGAGTGCCCTAAGTGAGGACTGACCAGTTCACTATGATCAGCTGGCCTTCTGTCTGGGGACTTGTCTGATGGGTTATTTCTAGTTATGACACATTTGTAATATTTTCCCTTCCCTAAATCAGCCCTCAAACTGTCTTGTCTCTGAGACATATTGATCCTTCTTTGTTGTGGAGATGATGCATCAATTTCTCACAGACAGATGTGCTTAAACAGTTATTAACGTATACTTTACCTTTCTAAGTCTGTTACCTTCCTTCATTTTGTTCTGACAAGAGAGCCTACATTTATCTCAGGTTGTCAGAGTTGATAACGGGAAACAAAGATATCATGTTGTTAGCTTTTAGGTGTTAAAAGTTTCAGCCTAGGTAAAGGACAAATATATATAAGAAAAAATATTTACTAACTGACCATGATCCTCCCTCCAGCCAAGACTAGAAGAAGCCAAGACTTTCTCTAATGAGGAGGCAGAATTGGAGGAGGAACATGAATCAGGGATGGTGTTTGATAAAATCCTCTAGGTTGATTCTAAGGGATCTAGGAGTAGAATAATTTTAGCTCTGCTTTGCCTGGAGATCTGAGAGATGGTCACCTCCACCCAGAGCTCCTGTGCCAGCAGGACTCTGAAAAGCAAGTAGAGACAGCCATATGGAGTGCCTAGAGTAACAGGGTAGGCTGAGACATCCCCGGAGAGAAACCTAACCACACAAGTGCCTTCCTGCATGGCAGGGGAGGGTCCAAAGACCTGCAAAGATAAGGAAAGTATGGATCTCTGACAGAGACTTGCATGCCTAAGAGGGGCCTGACTGTGTGGGAAAGAGGGCCGGATTCTCCCAGGGATTTTCCAGATCAGAACAAGGAAGATACATGGCATCTGTGACAGAAACCCATGGAGACATCAGAAGCCTAGAATGTGCTAAGGAAGAGAGATGATACTACCTAGGGACAGAATGGGACCATATCTCTCAGCAGATGTCAGGTACTATTCATTCTCCCTGGAGCTGAGTCACCCAGTGAAAGGGAGGGCAAAGAGGGAAGATAACTGGATTTCACAGACTTGTTCTTAAGAGTGGCAATTCAAAGAAACTTATTTATTTTAGGACTCCATGCTGGGAAAAATGCAGTACCAAACAGAGGTACACTGAGTTATAGGAAAGTAAGGTTATATTTTGCACACCAAGTTTGTGATGTGAGAAAACTGCACCTCTATTAGTCTTTGGATTATAATTTGATTTCCAGTGATGTTTCCTTAAATTTGCCGGCCTGTAGAAGTGTCTGCTCTCGTTGGCAATCATATTGCTTAGCACGGCTAACTTTATGGCAATTTTGGCTTGTCTGTGGGACTTTTAATGAGCTTGAATTGTGTAAGTGCAAGCTGGAGGGATGGGTTCCCTACCGACAAAATGAATGGCTGCATCTGCAGAGCTGAGGACAAAATGTGGCATAGGGTGACATCACTGAAGGAGTGCAGTCTAATGAGTCTCTCCTGGGGTCACATTAGGGTGAGCCCTCTCATGGATTTCCCATGAAACTGGGAGCTCCTTGAAGAAAGGGACTAAATCTTACCTACCTTTTCATCCTGTGTCCAGACTAGTTCATGCCAGATATAAGTTTTCCATAAATATTTAATAAACTAGCCAAACTAAATACATTTCTGCCTCATTTTGATTCCTAGTGTCTTTCTAAGCCTTGTTAACTTAACCTTTCCTCCTAGATGGCACTTTCCTTTCTGGAGAGGATGGTATACCGCAGGAGCCTCCCTTTCTATGCTGCTGTTTTGAGAAGCACGGGAGTGGGCATTCAGGTTCTCACATCCACTCCTGCTGGGAAGGAGCCTTGAAGACAATGAGAAGTAAACATTGTAGGAGGGCGAGATGAAAAGGGACCAAATAGCCAAACTGTGGAGCAAATAATTAGAGAAGGGCTTATTATTTTATTTTATTTTATTTTATTTTATTTTATTTATCTCATTTTATTTTCTTTTTGAGAGAGAGAGAGAGAGAAAGAGAGTGCATGAGAGAGTGAGTGGGGAAGGGACAGAGGGAGAGGCAGAGAGAGAACCTTGAGCAAGCTCCATGCTGTCAGTGCAGAGCCTGACCCAGGGCTCGATCTCGTGACCGTGAGATCATGACCTGAGTCAAAATCAAGAGTCAGATGCTTAACTGAGTGAGCCACCCAGGTGACCCAAGGAAGGGCTTATTTTAAATCTCATGCCTCAGTGACTCTCTGTGGAAGGAACAAATTCACCAATCTTGAGCACAGTTCTCCAGAAAGAGGAGTCTGTGTTTTGGTTGTGGAACGCAAGAGGATGTTCAAGTTGGATAATTTCAATCCCATCTACTGGACCTAAGTGTGTAAGGATGATAGGCTACCTCAGTGGTTTACCCATAGGCAACTTTGCCTGCAGGGGACATATTTTGTTTTTCACAATTGTGAGGGAAAGCGTTACTGGCATCTAGTGGGCAGAGACCAAAGATTCCACTAAACCTCCCACAATGTACAGGAGAGCTCCTGACAACAAAGAAGTATTGATCCAAACTGTCAAAAGTGCTGCTTTTAAGCAACCCTGGATTAATATTTTAATTTAAACTGTTTTCAAAACACAAATATTCTAAAAATAATTTAGTGGTACATATTAGTTATGTCTCAGGTACAACAGCCATAGCAAGAACACCACACTGAATAGACAATATTTGTAACATCACTTTGATAAGCAGTTAAAAAAATTGAACCCTTGCATTTGTCAGAAAGTTTGAAGAGGTGGTAAAAGAGAGGAAAAGTAGTAATCTTGGCATCCACGGAGTATAAACACCCTGCATATCACAGCTGGCTGTTTTGTGGGGAGCCATGAAGGTGAAGCATGCAGTTTCTTTTTTTTTTTTAAACATTTGTCTCTTTTTTAAAAGTTTATTTATTTGTTTATTTATTTATTTTTGAAAGAGAGAGAGAGAGAGAATATGGGGTGGGGGGGGGTAGGGGCAGAGAGAGAGAGAAGAATCCCAAGCAGGCTCTGCACTGTCAGCACGGAGCCCCTTGTGGGGCTTGACCTCATGAACCATGAGATCAAGACCTGAGCAGAAGTCAGACACTTAACCGACTGAGCCCCCAGGTGCCCCAAGCATGCAGTTTCTATTGCCTGGCAGTGGATGCTGTAGTATGCAGCGCACATCTCCTGCTTTGAGGACTGAAATACTCCGAGAGCCTGCTGGCTGGATCCTTTCAACTCCAAAAATTGCCCTCAGATGAGGACAGCAGCCCAAAGTCACCCCCACACCCCACACCCCGGTGAGCCTGACTCTAAAGACTCATCCAAGGAAAATATAAGGGCTTGACTTCTCACTTCATTTCAAGGCTACCCTGAAGGGCCATCCTAGCCCCAGAGTCCCAGTGGCATCATTTGAGGCCTTTGTGAGAAAATATTGCATTCCACTACTCCCTCCCATCCTGATTCCTTCATCCTCCACAGTGGTTTATCCCAAGGGCCCTTCCTGAGAAGCTTTATCGGAGTGTGGTTTCCAGGGAACTCACACTGGGATATGCACACAGCGTGATAATTTGGGGCAAATGTCGCAGGGCCGGGTAAAGATCTTTGTTGGACATGGGAGGGACAAATCCATTGATGACTCATGTAAGAACATTTTGTGTCCTTGTATCTCAGGGAGGGTTGGAGGGAAAGTGAAGGAGACAGTCATTCAGTGGATTCAAAGCTATTTTTTGAAATGATGCACAATGATCTACTGGAAGTAGAATGTGAGTAAACCATGTGATCTGACTGGACCAGGCCCTTTTTTATTTAAAAGTGTCTTTTCTCTTATTTTTTTCCCCTATAAATATCCATATGCCATTTATTGGAACTGACAGGTGGCCCATGACATAGGAAAGATTGTATAGTAGAGAGTGGCCATTCACTTATAATTATGTGTCCAAAGAAGCCCATCACTTCCCTTCCAATGAGAAGGAAAACATTTGATTTATCACCTTTAGTATCAACATGCACTTAAATCATTAAAAAGAGGGAAAAATACAGAACGTTTTTTCTATTTCAGTTTGTGTTTCTAATGGAGGAGTAACAATCTGGCAAAAGCATTTCAGCTCTTTCCACAAATGCAAGTCTCCATTTTTGTGTAAATTGCACACACGTATACGATGGTGTTCGTTATCCAAAATTTTTGTAGGGTCTGTATTTTGGTTTGTCTGACTTGCAGACACCACAGAAGATACGAGAAGGAAACTACTGCTCTATGCAAGTTAAGGGCACTGGTTTTTTTTTTTTTTCTCTTTCTGTTATTGTTATAAAAATAATGTAGATGCATACCAACACCATATGCAGAGCAGACGATAAGTGTGTGGTTTAATGGAGAATTGGAAGTAAATGTGGAGATTGAATTATATCCTAGTAAAGCTGCTTATCTTTGTAGTGTTTATCCTTTAAACATTTTAAGCCACTAGAGATTTATTCCATGTTGGCATTCAGTCAGGAGACATTGCATTGCACTCATATCTCTATTTAAATCTTCTTGATGATTACATTATTCCTGAAGAATGCCCACATTGTTATAATGTATGAAGTAAGGTGTATATTAGAATAACACAGGATTAAATTTTTTTTTGTTGCCAGCACTCTCTTGGATTTATGCCACATTCCTTCCTCCTTTGGTGAGGCTTTCATAAATATCTCTTTTAACTCATACATTTCCTGAGGAACAGCTTGGGCAGGTTTAAACTTTTTCTTCACTCTGGATTAGGAAGTTGGGACACAAAGAAGTTGCTATCATGCAAAATTAAAAGTTTATCTCTGTGATCGGAATGCACAGCAGAACCCCAGGAGAGACAATTTTATATATAGTCTTATTTCTGGGGAACTTGTTCAACTTGCCCAAAATGAAACATTTTAAATGAATCCTGATAATTACAAATATTTCTGATCTGTTGGTTTAAAAAGGTCCAACACAGGGGCACCTGGGTGGCTCAGTCGGTTAAGTGTCCTACTTTGTCTCAGGTCATGATCTCATGATTCGTGGTAGCTGGAGGTTTCGAGTACATTATGAGCAGGGCTTTCATAATTTTAATACAAAACATGATTTTAACTAAAGTAAAATAAAACAAAAGCCAGAATTTCATCTGGGGTCTATGAATATTTTTAGCTCCATTTTCTTCCTCTTCTTCATCCAGGTGGGAGGGAAGGAGAAGGTGTCGAGAGTAGTAAAGAAGTTCTTGAAAAATATCAAGAGATCTTGGGGCCTGAAAACACAGTTGTAGGAATAAGGACCACGGATTTGATTTTGTTGTTTTTATTTGAGACAGAGAGAGAGGGAGGGAGGGAGAGAGAGAGTGTATGGGGGAGGGGCAGAAAGAGAGAGACTCTCAAGCAGGCTCCACTCCCAGAGTGGAGCCCAATGTGGGGTTCCATCCCATGACCCTGGGATCATGACCTGAGCCAAAATCAGGAGTCAGATGCTCAACCGACTGAGCCACCCATACAACCCCAAAGCAGACTCAATTTTTAAATGCAGGCTTCATTACTACTAATCACATGCAGCAGGAAGAAAATAGGGTGACTAACTCATCTTTGCAGTGACTCATGGCTTTTCAGGCTCTTCAGTCTCTTGAATTCATAAGAGACTATTATGCTTTCATGGGGGAAATAGCTTGGTAAGTTGAACCGGCAGATAGGGCTGTCTTAAAGAAAACTGCTTTACACTCTAGTCAGGCCTGCCTTCCTCCCTTCCTTCCTTCCTTCCTTCCTTCCTTCCTTCCTTCCTCCTTCCCTCCCTTCCTTCCTTCCTTCCTTCCTTCCTTCCTCCTTTCCTTCCTTCCTTCCTTCCTTCCTTCCTTCCTTCCTTCCTTCCTTCCTTCCTTCCTTCCAAACTGTTCTTTTTCTTTCTCTGTGACTGGGACAGCTTTGGCTACAAACATCCTTGTCAGAGGGACGGGGTGGCTTTTGGCAGAGGAGCAGTGAGTGGAGTATCCCTCACTCCTATGCTAGGATACAAGCACAAGCATGTGAATTATTCAGTTTGTGGAGGTAGAACATGGCTATCTCAAGAAGGGTTCTTCTAATTGAAATTAGTATTACAATGACACACTTTAATTCCCCCCCCCACCTTTAATCATATTGAATCCACACCGACTAATGGTTCTAGGAAAATTTCTTGCAACTTTATTCTCTGTTGCAAGGAATAAATATTGAAAGTCATCAGCAAGGCACTTTCTTTTTGTTATAATTAGCATTTGCGATGTGTATGTGAAGAGGGAATTCAAAGTTTCTCTACCCTGATATCTCTCTTTTTGTTCTCTAGAGGGGAGTTAGAACAAGAACTTCCAGTCCTTAAAAGGAGAAGTGTTGTGTAAATGGTAGAATATTATGGAGGCACTTTTTTTTTTTTTCCTTCCTAGAGCTGGTGTTCTTTCACTGAACACTCGGATGCTGTGTCTCTTCCATGTGTCTGGACTTAAGAATCTGGGGCTCAAGCAGCCCTGGCCAGCTCTCATTCTCATTTTTTTCCACATGCAATCAAGTCTTTTGCTCTTATATTAGCCTGGCAATCCAGGGCGGTGGCCTGGATTAACCCTAATATAGGTATTGAGTAATCTGCTCCCTCTTTCCCTTTGTCTCCATGTCTAATATCCATGGTCCTATGGGATATGGATTTTTTTTTTTTTCAATTGATATTTAAGATTCAAGATTTGAGTCTGGGCTTGGAAGGAAGGAGGCTTCCCAAGTCTGTAACCTAGGCCAAAAAAAAAAAAAATTGTTTTTTCTGTGGTCCAGCCAAATATCTTAGATTTCTGTAATGGATTTTGAGTCCAAAGCTTCAGCTAAATAATAAACTATTTTATTTTATCTCTTTGCCTTCTTTATATGTAAGTAGTAGAACTTTCTCAGGGAGAAGGCAAGGGTGGACCAGGCTGCTCCCGCTAGGATGCAGTGGAGAGAATCGGACAGTTCTGTCCTCCAGCTGCAATAAACGATCCAAGCACATTATTTCGCCTGAGTCATGGTTTCCCGTTCTGTAAACTAGCTGTAAAACAGTGCTGTTGTGAAGATTTACTGGGATTGGATTTTTATGTCTAGTACAGTACACAGAACATAATGCTAAACCAACAGCAAAACCAATTTGAGGAAACGAAGAAGGAAATGAGAACACTCTAGGCAAAGAGAAAGGTTTACCTGTAATTAGATTTATTAAATAGACGTGTGCTTCCTGCATGTCTGTAAATGTCTGGCATCCCACTGGCAGAGTCCAGGGGGGAGTCCTCCTCAGGGGTGGAGGGGCCTGGAGGGATGTGAAGGAAAGCGGAGCTGGAGGACCACTGGACTGTGCCGTTCTTTTAAAGCAGAAGCAGGCAATTGTGGCTGGTTTGAATAAGCACGGTTACTTTTAGAATCACCGAGATTGAAGTGAGGGAATGGGGCTACATGATAAAGTCGAAATGGTGAGACAAAGTGGAAATGAGAGCACCAACAGCTTATGAGGAGTTACCTTTTTATGTCACGTGTGCCCCCCTGCTGAGGGGAGATGTAGTGACTTGACAGAATGGGACTCCCGGGCAGGGTCTGCACTCCTGTCTTCCCAGAGGGTTTGTTTTCAGGGATGCGTCCTGCTTTCTTCCTGGGCATTTTCCATCTCCATAGCTTAGGCATCTGTTTTCCCTGTCTGTCTTCAAGTCTTTGGACCACCCTTCCTCTTATTTTTCTTGACTTTTTAAGACTGCTGGAACTTAGAAATCTCTCTAGTAGACAATTCCCACAAAGTGTGGTGTTGGGCTGCCGGCTCCTCAGATGAGGACTCCCTCTCGCAGTGGACATTTGAGGCTCTCTTCAACATCCCTTCACGCCGCTCCCCTATTGTGTAATATTCATGTGGTTTGGGTGGGATGGACCCCATCTCCAGCCTAGCGGGATATAAACCAAGCAGGGTAATCCCATTCTTCTCCCAGTTCTGGTAATTTACGACCAAGTCAGGCAGTGTATGGCATGCCCCTAGCCACAGGGGCTAGTTTGGTGTGGTCTGGTCACTGAAAATCTGAGGAATTTTGCTCAGTGGTTGTAGAAATCAAGTTCTATCTCTTACTGGTGAAATGAGGTGACATTAGTAGCTTTCCTACAGCTATGTTGAGCCAACTTGAGCATGGAGCTGACTGTGAGAGGCACTATATCCTTATGATAGCACCGTATAAACCAGCTCTAAAGCTCACATGGCCTCTAGTCTTTCCAATAACATGGCAAATTCCTTTGTTGTTGAATGTAGCTTGATATTATTCTTTTTCTTTCTTTTTTTTTTTGAGTTTATTTATTTATTTTGAGGGGGGTAGAGAGAGAGAGACTGAGATGAGAATGTGAGTGGGGGAGGGGCAGAGAGAGAAGGAGAGAGAGAAAGTCCCTAAGCAGGCTCTGCACTGCCCACACAGAGCCTGATGTGGGGTTCGAACTCACAAACTGTGAGATCATCACCTGAGCCAAAATGAAGAGTTGAGCTCTTAACTGACTGAGCCACCCAGGCACCCCACTTGACATTTCTTCTTTTTTAAATTTATTTATGAGAGAGAGAGAGAGAGAGGGAATTCACAAGTGGGGCGGGGAAGGGAGAGAGGGATACAGATAATCCGAAGCAGGCTCCAGGCTCTGAGCTCTCAGCACAGAGCCCAATGCAGGGCTTCAACTCCTGAACCATGAGGTCATGACCTGAGCCAAAGTCGGACTCTTAAGCAACTGAGCCACCCTGGCACCCTGACATTTATTCTTAATTGCCACTATGAACACCTCAATGGATACAATAATAGGTATGTGTCTCCATGTACACCAGATATCGGGAACTTCTTTTTATATGTAAGAGTGCTAGTTTGGACACATGTTCTGTTGGTAAGACTGCCAGAAAAAGAAAGGAAGAGGCATAGAAATTTGTGCTGCATATAGTTGAAGAGGCTGTAGGGAAACAAAACCTCACTCTTGCAAAGTGGATAGTTCAAAGGCTTAGAAAGGGACTTGCTTTTGGTAATACGCTAACACAAAAGAGCAACCAAAATATAACTGTTTGGGTGGGGGGGGGGAGAATAGCTTTAAAATACTGCTTTGCAGTTTTAAATTGGAAACCTTATCTCACCAAAGCTTTCAGTACAATGTTCTAAATCCAAAGGTTTTATGCAAGTGGATTTTTGGTGGCAAAAAAACCAGGGAATGGTTCTGAGTTTTACTTCTGGGTTGACATGTTGCTGAGTAAGATTAGATGATCCATAAGCTAAAATAGGAGCTCAGAGACAGAGGTTAATCTGAATTCATAAGATGCCATTCTTCTAAGTGCTTGGAGGAATGATGAGCTAACTCTCCTCAAGGGATGTGATTCAAGCTAATTTTATTTGACTAGCCGAAGGTAGGATTTTGGTGGGGTTGGTAAAAATATTTGAGTCCCATATAGAAGGGAAAAATTATAGTATCCATACTTTTGAATTTCTATGGACACCAAACAAAAATAATGTAAGTCTAGCCCAAGGTAGATTAGGGGTAGTGCTATTTCCAATTCCCAATTAGAGTTGTCAAGAAATAAATTATCATTAAAATGAACAATTTTGGCCTTAAATTTTTTCATCAGTCATGGTCTAGGTCGTCTTACATGTTACTTTAGGCAGGAACACCATCAATTGCCTACTCCTAGTTCAAATTAGAGAGGACACACGTTTGTCTGTGTTTTCATATTGACTGTAAGCCCATTCCCAATGTTTCATATTTAAGAAAGTGGGCATTCCTTTGTGAACCTAACACTCTGAGTTTGGGTTTACTCTGTACCAGCGGTAATTGAACTTGGTCTATAGGTATAAAAAAGCTAGTTCTTATTTTTTTATTTTTTAAATTTTTTTTTCAACGTTTTTTATTTTTGGGACAGAGAGAGACAGAGCATGAATGGGGGAGGCGCAGAGAGAGAGGGAGACACAGAATCGGAAACAGGCTCCAGGCTCCGAGCCATCAGCCCAGAGCCTGACGCGGGGCTCGAACTCACGGACCGTGAGATCGTGACCTGGCTGAAGTCGGACGCTTAACCGACTGCGCCACCCAGGCACCCCAAAAGCTAGTTCTTAGAACAAAAGTCAGGAAAGAAAAATGTCAGAATTGTGAAGTGCAGCTTTTCCAATTTATTTTCAGATTTGACATAGAAAATAGAAGCCAATTGTATTTTTTTCTGCATTACTGGCATCATAAAGTTTATTTTCCATAGGAAAACATAAGTTTAAATAGAAGTGGAAGTTGAGGGACACCTGGGTGGCTCAGTTGGTTAAACTTCGGACTCTTGATTTTGGCTCAGGTCATGATCTCATGGTTCCTAAGATCGAGCCCTGCATTGGGCACCGGGCTTCAGGGCAGAGTCTGCTTGGGATTTTCTCTGTCTCTTTTTGTCCCCCCCCCCCCCCCCCCCCACTCACTCATGGATGTGTGAGTTTGCTCTCTCTGTCTCAAAATAAATAAATAAACTTAAAAAAAAGAAATGGAAGTTGAAATTAAAGTTCTTTACTAACCAAATTTAAATTTAAATTTTTTTTTTTAACGTTTATTTTATTTTTGAGACAGAGAGAGACAGAGCATGAACGGGGAAGGGGCAGAGAGAGAGGGAGACACAGAATCGGAAGCAGGCTCCAGGCTCTGAGCTATCAGCCCAGAGCCTGACGCGGGGCTCGAACTCACGGACCATGAGATGGTGACCTGAGCCGAAGTCGGACGCTTAACCGACTGAGCCACCCAGGCACCCCTTAAATTTAGACCTTGTAGCAGGAAATAAGGGAGAAAAAAAGCCAAACCAGCCTTTACTACACTTAGGTTTGAAAGAGTCCTCAGATCTCTTTGGCCATTCAAACTTGTGCTGAAGGCACTGCAGGGGTAGCATGTGTCATAAACGACCCTAGAGGGGTTCCCAGCTTATCACCCAAGCCAGCCTGGAGCCACTCCCAACACCTCCTGTCCTCTTCTCCTTTGCTCACAAGCTACCGCAGTCACTGGGGAAAAGGGAGGAATGTGGGTGAGAGAGTGAAAACCTAACGGGGCTTGAGTAAACACATGATGATACATCCCTACAATGGGTTCCAGTAAATCACCGGAAATCATGTTGTTGAAGATTGTGCAGGAAAGGCACAATATTTGAAACAGGCTGCAGGTAACATTATAGTATGTTTGTGTCTAGTAGCACATATATTAATTCGTTAAAAAAAAAAGTATGGGAAGAAAATATAACGAAAGATTTGCAGTGATTGTCTTTGAAGCATTGGGATTACGAGTGATTATTAAAATTAAATATTTTCTTTTTGGTCTTATATTTTGAAAGATTAGTTCATTGAAATGGTATTGGTATTTAGAAAATTATGTGTATTCCATTTGGCTAGAATAAAGAATATTGGTAGTAACTGTAAAATATCTGAAAAAACAACCGGCATTAGGTTCATTTAAGTCAGAAAAGGGAAGAAAAATTTTTTTTAATTTTTTTTTTTTTTGACGTTTATTTATTTTGAGACAGAGAGAGACAGAACATGAATGGGGGAGGGTCAGAGAGAGGGAGACACAGAATCTGAAACAGGCTCCGGGCTCTGAGCTGTCAGCACAGGGGCCCGATGCGGGGCTCGAACTCACGGACCGTGAGTTCGTGACCTGAGCCGAAGTCGGCGCTCAACCGACTGAGCCACCCAGGCGCCCCGGGAAGTAAATTTAAAAATGGTGGGGTATAGGGTAGATATGAAAGATGTGGACTTAAGAGGCCAGATTCCTTGTGAGGTTAGGTACCCGGGGACTAAAACAAGGCTGCAGGGGCAGAGACCTCAGAGCCATAGTCCTTTGATAGACTTAAGACCACTATTTTCTGTCACCCACCTTCTAAGGAAACCCAAGATGTCGATAGACTATATGGCAGAGTAGGGGTAGGACAAAATATAGCTTAACGTTGTGAGGATTTTGCTTAAAGTTGCCCGAGGAGGTCGAAGTTCAGTTGGATCTCCAAAACTTTGGGTACCTTCTGGGGTCTTTCTAACTCCCTTTAAGGCTGGCATTTGTTTATATGGTGATTTAGGAACAAACCTGGATGGGGCTGGGCACCCTGGGATATGTGCCTAGCCTACTTATTGAGGGTATAGCTTTGGTTGTAGATCATATGGAATGCTGCAACCGCTACATTTTAAACAAATGGATTACAGCAACAACGTCATTATTACCATTTGCATTCTGTGAATATTTTCATATTAACGTTCTGACATTTAAGAAAGGCATATGCGATTAGGTGTTTGGATTCCTTTAACATAAATCCAGTTGTAATCATGTATTATTGTTTTTTAGTAAGCTCTGAAAATACGTTAGAGAAAGAAGGTTTAATTGGGAATGAGCAACAGACTCCATATTAAGCACTTTCCATACAGCAGAGCTGAATTTCGGAAGAACGTCTCATCTTTATTAACCACATAGTGACAATGCCTACTTATTTTCAGGAGCATTAACAGGATCTGTGACAAATCCATGGATAACTACTTGGTTGATGTGGCAATGGGTTCTTGTTCTGGGAATAGTAATTAGCCCAATTAACAACTATTTATTTTCACATTTATTGCTTGCCCACTACATGTGAAGCAGGAGTAGATAACCTAACAAAGAGACAGGGAACCCTACCTGAAAGACATGTTTCATGCATAGTCCTAAATACACTTTTACCTAATTGAAATCAGTAGGTACACATTTTTCTTGATTTATTTTTTGATGGGGTTCAATATTTATTTTTAAAACAGTGCGTTGTGTTGTTGCTTTTGATGCTTCACCCACCACCAATCCATAGCACCTGCTCCCAGCTGCTGTGAGTGTTGGCTGCTAACAGCCCACAGTGGCATCCTTCCCCAGATAGCTAGCTACCCTTGGCCAAATGGGAGTCATCCCATTCAGGTGGTTATGCCCCTGTTTTTTTCACCATCCTCCATACTGCAGAACCCACACAACGGGGGTACAAAACGCTAGCTCTCTTGCATTAGGGAGTAATCATCCATGTGGTCTCCAGTGGAGGCCACATCGTGGCTGAGCCTTTCCCACCTGCCTGAGCCTGCCCCCTCACTTCCTGACAGGCTCATCCTGGGAGCACTCCCTTAATCTCTTTCCCCCAAATCCCCATCTCATTTGCTAGCCAGGCATTGTAGTATGTACAAATAATATATTGAAGAAATTAAAAAAAATACATGCACACACAAAAACAGTATATATTCCCAAGGAGACATTCTTGTATGTGAATTTCAGATATATAATGACTGCTGTTTTGTTACTTTTGCTTTTGTCTAAGTTGAAGAGTATTTACGTCTGAGAATTCAGCCCAAACATTGTTATTGGTTTATCTGCTGTCAGTGATTTTAAATATCTTAATCTATCCCACAGAGGTAGATTTCAATTAGATTGGAGAATAATTGAGAGTAAAAAAATATATTATTATGGAAAGGGCTTATTTTGGCATTGCTGGCTAGAGGTTCAACCTTCTTCTAGCGTAGTGGATATATATTTCTAACCTACTTGAATAATTTCCTTATTGTCTTGGCTTTCAAGCATCCTCCAGCTAGGGATCCAGGAGACTGATGAAGTAACTTCCATCTAAGACAATAGGAATCCACATCTTGAAGTGATAGCCTTCTACTGCCTTGTGGATTACTAGGGTTACATTTTGCTGATTTTCTTGACTGTCCTATATGCTTACAACAGTCCTTCTCTTCACTATGAGATATGTTACCTCCTTCCTTCCTTTATTCCATGTGTAGAGTGAAGTTATTAAGAATACCAAATTTTGGGGTCTGTCTGGGTTGAATGCTGCTCCCAACACTACCGGCTCTGAGGTTTAGAGCAATTCATTGAATTGCTGGATGCTTTGGTTTCCTGATCTGTAAAAACATTTGCTCCATAGTGCCATTGTGAGGATTCAATGAGTTAATACATTTAGAGTAGTCTCTGGCACATGGTAATTGCTCATAAATATTAATGTTTATTAATAAGTAGTGGTTAGTTTGACTCTATTCAAGGCATTCTGAGGGCCATAGAGATCTCCATGCTTCTTCTTTGCCCACCCCCCTCCCCTTATGTCTCCTGCTGCCACATCTCCACCTTTGTCTTAGTGCGGGTGGTCGAAAGCTCATTACATTGACTTTGGGACCTACCTAAGATTTCACAGCAAGGTTGTCCTTGCTGTGATTGCCATGTGTATTCTTTACACCCCTGCCAAGCCCTTCACCCTTTGGCTCGCCCTATATGGATTCAGAGACCTCTTTACTCTGGTCAAATCCTGTTTCTTCAAGAAGGCTATGTCACGGAAGGATTGTCCTGACTAGGCTGTTTGTGACTCTTAAGGTATCTAATTATGTTGAGGCTGGACATGTCCTTAGTGTCTTACTTTCAGTCTAAATTTAAGCATGGTTTACCTCAGTTTTTTTTTTAAACTGAGGAAATTATTTAAATAAATAGAAAAATAACAACATAATGCAAAAGAACCAGAATACTTATGCAGATACTATTTCAATTAACATATTCTATATGAAAAAAATACCTCATAACTGATACATAAACTAGTTTATTTTCCCTTTCCCTTTCTTTCTAAACAGACTCATTTTTTTTACTGATAATAGAAGCTATACATGGACATTGAAGGTAATTTAGGAAACACAATAAAGAAAGAATATGAATTACTCACAATCCTACCACACATAGTGAGACACTTCTAATATTTTGTTAACTTCCTTCTGGACTTTTTTTTCAGAAAAAGAAAAGCCTTGAAGTTTTAAAAACTGCTACTACTGGGGTGCCTGGGTGGTTCAGTCGGTTAAGCGGCCGACTTCAGCTCAGGTCATGATCTCGCGGTCCATGAGTTCGAGCCCCGCGTCGGGCTCTGTGGTGACAGCTCGGAGCCTGGAGCCTGTTTCAGATTCTGTGTCTCCCTCTCTCTGACCCTCCCCCGTTCATGCTCTGTCTCTCTCTGTCTCAAAAATAAATAAACGTTAAAAAAAAATTTTTAAAAACTGCTATTACTACATTCCTTTTTTGAACATGTGTTGCATATGTTTTAATTCTTATTATTTTTATTGATATAAAAGATATTTCTTCCACTTCCCTCCTAAGTATGCCAAGAACTTAAGATTTAAATCTTTTGTATAGGTGGTGGATAATTATTGAGTACAAACCAAGATGTTTTTAAGGATTTCCAAAATCACCATTGTGGAAGGAATGAAAAAAAAAAAAAAAAGGAAGAGACAATGGGCAATTTCTCTTGGAAACTTTCAGATCAAAAGTAGAAACACAGTAGTTTAGAGTGGAAAGAGACTCACTCCCATTTTATTTAACAAGGAGGAAACGGAGGCCCAGGGAGTTTACGTGCCTGGTTCAAGGTCACACCCTTTCTTAGACCTTGGCCCCTGCATTTTTCTGGGTAAGGTACACAGGTTCTGATCTTTCTGATTGTGTATGTGAGTGGAAGGTTTTCCTGGAAATGTGATGTGGGTCTTCTACCTTCTTTCTTTGTAATACATATATTTTTAGATTAACTCTCTCAATATCCATTCTCTCTTCATGATTTTGTTTTCTGAGAATTTGGCATTGTCTAGTATGGTTCAAAGCTGATAGGTGCATTTAGAACCATAATTTTGAGAGCTATTCTGGGGACATTTATATTTAAGCACTTTCCCTTGTGAAATGTTTTCCTGGCATTGCGGGCCTCCAGCCAGACAGGATCAGACAGCTTACTATCCATCAGAATTTTAAAAATTCCCAATTGAAAAGCAGCATTTAATTGAATTAACAAAACAGTATAATAGTTCAATGAGGAATATATTGGCTGCTCCAAAAATGTCAGCATGAACTCTGAACAAAATTCAGGGAAACTCAAAATACTCCACATTTCCAAAGTCATTTAGAGAAAGCCCCATAGTCTAGGGTTTAGCACTGTACTGCAAAACCCAAACATTATTATTGTTAATATAATTCTTATCTATAAAAAATTGACTCAATTCCTCCATTTCACCTTTCATTTTACGGTTGTTTCCTAGCAGCTTTCTCCTCGCTTGTCTTTTCATGGCTAAATCCAAGCTTGAAAGGAAAGAAGTTGAGTTACCTATACTAAAGCTTAGTCGACTGCAGCCTGTTGGTGATTTCCTCCTGGTGTAATTTTGCTGTTTTTGTCCATCTGTACAGAATGGATAATTCTTAGGAGTTAGTGATTTTTTTTTTTAATGTTTTTATTGAGGCACCTGGGTGACTTAGTTGGTTAAACATCCGACTTCTGCTCAGGTCATGATCTCATTGTTCGTGAGTTCAAGCCCTTAATCAGACTCTGTGCTGGCAGCTCAGAGCCTGGAGCCTACTTCCAGTTCTGTGTCTCCTTCTCTCTCCCCTCTCCTTCGTACATTCTGTCTCTCTTTCTAAAAAATAAATAAACATTAAATTTTTTTTAACTCTTTTCATATATTTTTGAGAAAGCACAAGTCAGGGAGGGGCAGAGAGAGAGAGGGGCAGAGGATCTGTGCCAACAGCAGTAAGCTCTCCATAGGGCTTGAACTCACGAACCATGAGATCATAACCTGAGCCAAAGTTGGATGCTTAACCAACTGAGCCACCCAGGTGCCCCAGGAGTTAGTGATTTTTTTAATTAAAGAGACCTGTCTAGATTTCTGCAGTAACAGATTATTCTTGAAAATTCAAGTCAAAGGTAGGTCAATAAGCCTTGGGGCAAAAGTTAAAAGCAGTTTGGAGGAATGTGAAAGAGATGTTTAAGTTGCTGATGTGTCTTAAGGAGGACCTGAAGATCAGAAGAAATAAGCTTTAATGGGTATCTTTAAGGGTGCTCAGCCTGAGCTGAGAGCAGGGTAGCATTAAGATGGGGATATCAATTTCTTGGGAACAGAGGGAGGGAAGGATTTAGTTGGAAAAAGATGAATTTTTGAAAAGCCCTGAATAAAATTCTTTCAGATGGCCAAAGAATTTTGGTTTTGTTTTTCCCCTATAATAGTAATACAAAAACTAAACAAGAACTACTCATTAACAACCAAAAAAAATTTAATAATTATATCCTTTTTCCCCCTGGGGTTTTCACCTTTTCTCTAAAATACGATTTTTCTGAGCAAGTTATGAATGACACATTTCAAAAATTACAAAATGACAAAAATTCTTAAACCCCAGGAACTTCTCTATTTTGGTTGTTCAAACATTTAATAAATATTTATTAGGCATGCTGGCAAGCACTGGAGTGGGTGTACTGTGTATAAAATCTCGCAGACCAAGACTGATCTGGATTGTCTCTGGAACTAGACACCTTTTAATTTGGTTGAAACTTTGGAAAACATTATCAAGTGGACATTACTGTGATAGTGACCTGTTTTCCTTACCTTCTGCTTCCCCTCCATCTCTCCGTCCCAAACCCAATAATGCTCTCCATGGGCATCAGAGTACCTTCGTCTCTTCACTATTCACCCCACTGTAACACAATCAAATCTTGTGCATACTGACTATAATTTGAGAGAAGGATCTGAGAAACATGTCATAAAAGGAAACTGTAACCTTAATTTATGATGACAAGACAGGAGAGACAAGGAAATGGGCTTCAAGTGACTGAAGGGATGCCATATGGCATGGAGAGCAGATTTATTTTGCTTTTGACAGAGATAAAACCAAGACGGCTTGTCAGAAAACTTAGGGATGTTGATTTTTCATCAGGCAATATATACATTTTGTAAAACTTGAGGGGAATTCTTTCAGGGTAAATTGTTGACCTATTGCTTAATGAATTCATTCACAAACTGGATGGTTATCTCTCAGGGAAACTGTAGAGGGGATTTGTTTTAAATGGGGGCATTGAACTGGGTATCATCTAAAGTCCTTCAAACCCTAAGATTTTTTGAGAGTTGAATATCAGTAAAGACCCAGATAAGATTAAGTTGCATTTAAGTGGATCCAGTAAAAAAAAAATTGGCAGCCCTAGGAGTGGAACTAGAGAAAACTGATGTTGAGAATGGCCTCTGGTTGAATTTGGCATGGTTGAGGGGAATGAACATGAAAGGTTCTGTGACATTATGGGGAACAGTGGTTAAAGACTAAACTCATAGTCTCAGCCTAGTGAGAGGGAAGTAAAGCCAGGAGAAGATGGTAGACTAGAAGAATATTTTGAGGATTTTCATGTCTTTCAGTTTCAATTAAGTCCTTGGGAAAAGGCATTATTGTTTAATTAGTATTTAGTAAAGGGTTGGTTTGGAAACACTGTGCTATGTTCCAAGGGCATTTTTATTACTATAATGGGCATGGTTGAATAGATGTGTCTAGCAGGGGTTTCTGTAAGCAGGGTGGTCTTGATGTGGGTGTTACTGCTCCCAAGTACTATCCCCCATGGTCTGGCTAAGGCAGGGCGACTCATCAAAGTCCTATCTTTCATCATTTACACCAGTGGTTCTCACTTCCACTTCTCTGTGTGCATGATCCTCTCAAAGTGGTAAAGCTCTTCAGGAGAAACCTGCTAAAGATCGTGGGAACTTTCTGGATTCCCTTTGTGCTTCCCTCCCCCAAGCTGTGGGATATCTACATACTTTCTGTATATAAATATGCCATACCATAATCCTTAAATTACCACAGTTCTAGACATTTATGTGAATCACAAACTATTTAGTACCTCCAGGGAGAAGAAGGACCTCCCTATAGTTGAAAGAATTGACCTAAAATAATTTGCACCATGATAGGTTCTTCATAATATGTAACACATTTAAAGTGGTGAGGGTTGACTACAATTTCTCTATATTATAATAATGAAAGAAAGTTTATGTTCATATACAAAGATGAATTAAACTACAGTTTGTTAGAATACAATATCTTCAGTATTTCCTACAACCTACTCTAGAGGCTCAATGAAGTCCCAGCTCTCCTTTTTGTTTGGATACTCTGATCATACCTTGAATGAAAGGTGCACTTAAAGCAGACACAACAGCATTCCAGAGGATTTTTTTTATTCTTGTAGTTAGAATCAAACATTCAGACATCTTTCTGTATCAATGACTAGACAAAAGGACAGATTAGGGAATCAAGCCTCAGGTTCTACTCTAATGGTGAAAGATGGAGGTTTTGCTAGATTCTTAAACTTTTTTCATCAAAGAATGATGAGCATATCTCAGATATTTTACTCAACCCACATGTCATGAATATGTTTGATTGTTTCACCAGTAAGAACCAATTTCTGAGATTTATGTGCTAGTTATCAGGCCATAGTTTTTAGTTATGAAAAGACCCATATCTGATATTAAGTATTATAATTATCAAAGTGTCAATAGTTGATTAACATAGGGTAAAAGAAGTACTTATAATAGCAACTTATAGAATTTGGACCTTTTTGATACAATATTAGTTGACTACCCTGAGCTGTGCATTCTTGATTAAGACAACTGCCTCTGGAGCTTAAACTTTAAGCCTTAACTAACTGCTACATATATATTGTCCCACAGCCCATGCTGGAGTATTTACAAGTCCATTATATTTAAAAATCCATTACAATCACTGTTAACAACTTCAAAATGTATAAGTGGTTCTCTCAGGGACTACTACTGTGAGAGATTGAGGATGTAGTTCAAGGTGCTCTTCTGCTTTTTTTCCATCAACGGAAGAGGGAGGAACCAATTCTAATTTCTAAATTCTAGAGAACTTTGTGCTCACCCAGTAGACTGCTGTATTCTCCCATGTAATCATTTTTTCTATAAATGTTGGAAGAATGTAGAAATGAGAATTATTGCCATGGATCTTTTGCTGGAATATCATCCCCTTTAAAATTAGAGCAGGGAGTTGAATCCCACTGGGGAGTGGGATTTACATAGTAAAGCAACCAGCATTTTGCCTGAAGTTCAATTCCATCTCTCTCAAAAACTGGGATTGTTGGCAAGGAAGAAGAGCAGAACTTAATGTCTCAGGTAATTGCAAGATAATAATACATATTTATTGTGTAACACTATTTTTGGCAAAAGATCTGTGATCATTCTTTTGCTGAACCAAATGCATAATGTACAAATAAAAGTCAGGCATAAACAATACAATATTGTTAATAAATGCAGATCAATATTAAGAGTCTATGGATGTGCTCTAGATGTATAAGATGCTTCTTCCTATCCTTGATTTTGTATATATCATGGTGAGAATTCTAACTACACTGCAAACTGTGAACAATACATTGGAAAAACATTTCTTCTCATTGGGTACTTTTCCCTCTCCTCCTTCCCCTTTCCCATAAGCCACGAGCACCTTAGCATTTTAAGTGTATTTTTATTTTGAAATTTATTTTTAAAATGTATGCAGCAAAAATCACTTTTAAGTCTATAGTTATATGAGTTTTGACAAATCAAAAAATTGTGTAACCACCACCTATATACAGAATGGTTTCATCATGCCCCAAAAGTCCTTGCTCTCCCTTTGTAGTCAAATCTTCCCCCTACACCTAGCCCCCGGCAACCACTTGTTCTCTGTCCCTATAGTTATGCCTTTTCCAGGTGGAAAAATCTGAGTGGAATCAAATTTGGAGTAGTTTTTGAGCCTGGCATCCCTGACTCACAAAAGGCCTTTGAGATTCAAATATATTGATGCTTGTATCAATGCACATTCCTTTTTTTTTTGTGGCTGAGTAATAGTATTATAATTTGTACTGCAATTTGCTTATCTATTCACACATTGAAGGACATTTGGATTGTTCCCAGTTTTTGGCAATTATGACTAATACTGCTATAAACATTCATATGCAAGATTTTGTGTGGAGATAAGTCTTTATTTCTCTTAGGTAAATACTGAGGAGTGGGATTGCTGGGTCAAATGGTAAGTGTATGCTTCATTTTATAAGAAACACCAAATTGGGGCGCCTGGGTGGCGCAGTCGGTTAAGCGTCCGACTTCAGCCAGGTCACGATCTCGCGGTCCGTGAGTTCGAGCCCCGCGTCAGGCTCTGGGCTGATGGCTCGGAGCCTGGAGCCTGTTTCCGATTCTGTGTCTCCCTCTCTCTCAGACCCTCCCCCGTTCATGCTCTGTCTCTCTCTGTCTCAAAAATAAATAAACGTTAAAAAAAAAAAAAAATTAAAAAAAAAAAAAAAAAAAAAGAAACACCAAATTGTTTTCCCAAGTGACTGTGTGATTTTGCATTCTTACAAAGAGTATATGAGAGTTCTAGTTGTTTTGCATCCTGTCCAGGATTTGTCTCCCCACACCCTCTCCATACCCATTGTGGTAGGTAAGTAGTGATATCTCGTGGTTTTAATTTGCATTTTCTGATGAATCATGATGGTGAGCATCTTCTAACATGCTTATTTACCATCTGCTTATCTTCTCTTATGAAATGTCTGCTCAAATCTTTTGCCCATTTTTAGTTGGATTTTTTGTTTTCATATTGTTTTTAGAATTTTAAAAACATTTTGCATTTTAGAAATGTTAATCAGATGTGTGATATGAAAATATTTTTCTTGTGATTAATAATTTCATTTCACTAGCAGTTTTTTTTCATAGAGCGAAAGTTTTAAAGTAAGTCTAATTTATGAATTTGTTTTATGGACCATTTTTTTTTACCAATTGCATCTAAAGAACTCTTTGCCTGTTTCAAGGTCCAAAGAACTTTATGCAATGTTTTCTTCTTGAAGTTTATAGGTTTATTTTTTATACTTAGGTCTATGATCCATTTTGAGCTAATTTTTGTATAGATGTGAGAAATACGCCAACGATCTATTCTTTGCATACAGATATCCAAGTGTTTCCATCACAATTTGTGGATGCAAAGAATTATCTCTTCTCCATTGCGTTTATCAAAAATCAACTATAGGCTTACTTCAGAACTTTCTGTTCTGTTCTATTGATCTATGTGTCTTTCACCAATGCCACACTATCTTCATTATTGTAGTTTTATAGTAAATCTTGGAGTCACGTAGTCTGAGTAATCTTTTTTTATTTTTTTCAAAATTGGTTTAGCTATTCCAGTTCCTTTATTTTTTTCATATACATTTTAGAATCAGCTTGTTGATATCTGTAAAAAGTCTTTCTGGATTTTGATTGTAGTTGTGTTAAGTTTATAGATCATTTTGGGAAGAACTGACAATAGCATTGAGCCTTTCAATCTATGAACATGGCATATTTCTCCAACTATTTAGATCTTCTTTAACTTCTTTCCTCATTGCTTTGTAGTTTTCAGCATATAAAACCTGAAGATATTTTGTTAGATTTATGCCTATGTATTTCACATAAATTTTTTGTTACTATTATAAATAGTAGTTTTCTCTTAATTTTGATTTTCAATTTTTTAATGCGAGGCTATAAATAATACAGTTGATTTTTATATATTATCCTTGTATCCAGTGAACCTGCTAAACTCACTGTTTCAGAAGCTTTTTTGTGGATACCTTGGTATTTATTATGATGAGAATAGAATTATCTGCAAATATAGACAGTTTTATTTATTTACTTATATTCTGAATGCTTTTACTTCTTTTTCTTATCTTATAGAATTGGCTGGTACTTCCAATTCAAGGTTAAAAGGAATGGTGACAGCAGGAACCATTACCTTGTTCTTAATCTTAGGAGGAAGGCATTCAATCTTTCACGCTAATTTTAATGTTAGTTGTAGGGTTTTTTCTTATAGATGCCCTTTATCAAGATAAGAATGCTTCCTTTTTTCCCCTAGTTTGCTGAGAAATTTTTAAAAATTATGAATACATGTTAAAATCTTTTTTGTTTTTTATTAAAAAAATTTTTTTATGTTTATTCATTTTTGAAAGACAGAGAGAGACAGAGCACAAGCAGGGGTGGGGTGGAGAGAGAGGGGGACACAGAATCTGAAGCAGGCTCCAGGCTCTGAGCTGTCAGCACAGAGCCTGACGTGGGGTTGGAACTCATGAACTGTGAGATCATGACCTGAGCTGAAGTCGGAGGCTCAACTGACTGAACCACCCAGGCACCCCTAAAATCTTTTTTTGTATCTATTGAGATGATCATATGATATTTTTCCTTTAGTCCATTAATACAGTCAAGTACATTGATTGATTTTCAAATATTGAATCAGCTTTGCATTCCTGGTATCAACCCCAGTTTGGTTGAGATGTATTATCCTTCTTTATATTGCTTTATATTCAATTTGCTAATATTTTAGTGAGGATTTTTGTATCTATGTTCATAATGGACATTGGTCTATAGTTTTATTTTCTTGTAACACCTTTGACTTTGGTATCGAGTAATGTTGGCCTCCTTAAACTGGGAAATGTTCTCTTTTCTGGAAGAGATGGCATAGGCTTTCTCAACAAATTTGCTATGAATTTTTGGGTCTGTTCTGTGCATTTGTAGCTAGAGGATTAGCCTGGGATTTGTGTTAGTTAAAATACAGAATTTGGAAATCTCTTTCTCCATTTCTCTTCTCTCTGGGATTCCTCCCATGTTCCTTGGCGCCCAGGAAACCCTAGCGAAAACTCTCAGGGTTTTCACTTCCCATGAAATTGCACAGTTTGAGCCTTGGTGGCTGCCCTCAGAATACAGTAATGAGAGAAAAGAGAAAAAGAAAAAAAAAGAAATCCTCCCCTACACTGTAGGACACATAAGAGCTCCATTTCTGATTCTTGCCAGAGGGAAATGTTTTCCCTTAAGATTTCAGGTGCCCACTACGTGGCTTCTAGGACTATATGCTGCCATAAAAGTGCCATTTTGAGACTGGGACTGGCTTCAGGGAAGGTCGAAAGAGAAAAGAAAAGAAGGAGAAAGAAGGAGGAATCGCTGGACACTTGCCAGAATGCAGAGATCCTCTTTCCTGGGTTTATGATTAGAGAGTGAGCCTCTTTTTTTTTTTTTTTTTTCCTGGAGTTTTCACTGTCCATGCCTGTTGCACAATTTTGGGACTTGGTCCATTTTTGGGTGAAAATCTAGACATAAATGAGAAGAAAAAAAACCCAGTAAACTCACTGCTACTGGTCATTTTCTAGGTTTTGAGTTCTTTCCCAATTGTCCTTCAGTTGTTTCACTTTCAGATAGTTGCTTTTCAAAAATTTTTTCCAGAGTTTGTGGTTGTAATCAGTAGGAAAGATCCATCTTACCAAAATCTGCAATTTCTTTTAAAAAGTTAATTGTTACAATAAAACCATTCTGTATGTGTCGTTACACTTCTTAGTAGCTATTTCTGTTTCAGTAAACATGACTCATGTTTACATCTTAATCCAGAAACCAAGAGTCACTATGATGTTGCAATTAATCCATAACTAGTCACTAAATCCTGCTGATTTCTACAAAGAGTCAAGAGGAGGGTGGTTAAGAATATTGGTTATTATCCTCAACTGTCTTGTTTTGAGTCCGATTGCTCCCACTCACTAGCTCTTCATGCTGAGAAGTTTATTTCACTCTTTTTTTTTTTCATCTTGCTTTCCACTACTACAAAATGGGAATAATGTTAACAGTGATAATAAATCTTGAAGCATTTGTTTTGGGTTAGCACATATAAAGCAGTTAGAATAATACCTCGTACATTGTAAGTTTCAGCTATTATTCCCCTCATCCTAGATCTCTCTTGAATATATTTATTTTCCATTATTCTCATCCCAGTTCAGGCAGAAATTGGAAACACTTGGAACAATATCATCCTAGGCTCCGAGAACTAGAAACCAAGCTTTAAAAACTGTTCAGTATAAAACGTAGGAGGATATAAGTGATTTTTGAAGCATTTCAAACTTTTGTTTACTGACTCAAGAAAATAAAAATCACAACTGTTAAGGCAGGATTTAAAGGTAGGTAAGAGGTGAGAGGTTCCTTTTCCTGGTTCTCGAACTTCATGCTGTTGTAAGAATCAGCTGATTGAGCGATTCTGATTCAGTAGGCCCGGGAATCTATAATTAGCCAACACACCCTCATCATTCTATACAGATAATTCTCGAAGCAAACGCTGAAATCAATACTGTTTCCTTGACAGCGTGATCAAAGTTGACAACGTGCTAAATTCTGTTTGAAAGTGGAATTTTTGTGTTGCTTTAGGAAAGATGACCTGTTACAACATCACCTCAGGTCTAAAGGCACAAGAAATGGCCCAAATGGCCCATGCATTAGTGTTAGCCTTTCCCCTTAACTCTGTGTTTGTTCAGTATAATTTCTCCATACGCAGAGATAACCTTTTAGTGCTCACTCTCTTTGATTTGGGAACAGCATACCTTTTATCCCTAATTGCACATCCATTGCTGTTATTAGCGGTCTCTTTGCCGCGACTCCTCGCTATCAGCAGCTATGCTGCAGTGTGCGTGTTGTAAGAGGTGTTTCCGATTCTGATGTGACTTACCAGTTCCTCCTCTAAATTCACTCTTCAGCTTTTGTTCTGGTTTAAAGGACACTGTAGACCAGGAATCTGGAGGCCTGCCTGGCTTTTCAGTCACTGTGAGGGTAACTTTTGTTCATCAGGTCAACAGTATGGGCTGTTGTTCTACTAAATGACGTTGTTGATGATTTCTAAAATATTATTTCATTGTCTTTTAGTCTAGCCTAGTCTGCTTTCTCTTCCTTTTTATCGCTAGCACCAAAGTGGGACAAAAAAGTCATAATTATGATCATAAACTGAAAAATGCTTCCAGGAGGTCACTGTTTTGAGTGCATTTGCCGGTGGACATTAAGAGTAGCTTGATTTCTAGATTTAGGAATTTGTCATTAGGTTAGGCTTCTTTTCCATTCTAGTAGTCAGATGGCAGGATTGTTAAGAATTTTGCCAAGTAAAGTTTTGTTTGAGGGCTATTATATTTAGTTTTTATGTTTTAGATCTCTTAACCCCCTCTGAAGTTCTTTACCAATACCTTCAAAGTCTTCCGGTGCCATAAATACAGTTGCTAAGCATAGCATATTATAAACATCTTGGATGTAGAAACCATCCCTGTATCCTGTGGATCTTAGTAAACATTGTGTTCTCTGTGGTACTCTCCGAGTACTTACAGGAAGGTTGAATCAAGGAGCAGAATTCTTGTACTCCATAAACCCTAGGAGACAATATGCCCTCTATGGTACTTGGCAAGCACTTGGAATATTGATTGAGTCATTTCTTTTTGTTGAAGGAATTCCTTTTGAAAGCAAAGGATATAAGTCCCTATCTTATAAAGCAAAGATTCAGAATAGGGGAATGGAAACTTTGATGTTTGGATAAAGCAGACAGAAGACAAGTTAACTACCTTTTTATCTCCCTTCATAAATGGTGCATGCAAGTTTGAAGTAGCTAACATTACAAAAGCAGTTAAGAAAATGGCTTTCAGGAAATCAGGAGAATTGTAATAATTTGGGGGAAAAACATCTGCTCTAGTTCACAAGTCTCACAAAATATTGTTCACAAGATTTTTTTTCCATTTCACTTACTGGATTTTTAAAATATAAATTGTTTTTCTCTCAAAAAAATCCTTCTATTGAGATTTCTATCAGGATTCAGCTAGGAATTCATTGGTAGTCTGTTTAGGGAGACTATCTTTGGGTTATTAAATTTAAGTTTATAACACTGAACTTCAGTTTTCTTTTGTGGGGGGTGATTCTTTGGCTTTGCATGGTTACTTTTGAATTGCACAAGAAGATGAAAGTTATAAATTTGAGGAAGCTTCAATGCATTTTAAGCTAAATGGATGATTCATTGATCCCCTAAATACCTAATATGTTGAAATATTCAGGGAGCATTGTTTTACTGGTCAGTTAAACTGGATGTGGACAATTTATTTTTCAAAATGAAAGAAAATCTAATATATTAGGCATGAACTAGTATTTTAATGAAACAATGTTGCCTAAGGTTTCTGCATATACAATCTATTGAAATCATGATATCTCAATAGGCCATTACTTTAAACAATAATTATATTTACATGGCACTTGGTACCTTTCAAAGCTATTTTATAATGTCATTACTATTGACATTTACAACTGAAGTGCAACTTGTTATGTTTTACAAGTTATCCCAGGAATCTTGTTTCAAGTCCAGTATGTAAAAAGCTCAGAAGTCACCCCTCTGTCTTAACTGTTCACCTGGGCTTCAACTGAACACACTGAAAAATTAATAATTCTTCTTAGATCCATAAAAAAGTGGGGTCACAGGGCACATTGCTGCCACTAAAACTGGAGAGTCAGACAGAAAATCACAAGTCACTAAAGCAGAAACCCTTAAGCAGAAATCTCTACAGGAACTAGTTCTGGGGAGGAAAACTTGAACTATACTTGAAAAATTTCTACAGGCTCAGTGTGGACAAGTATAAGCTAAAAACTCACCAGGTCCCCACACTTTTGTGATTTTTGTCACCCAGAGCCCAGTCTGGTTCTCATGGTGAATACTGGAGAAAAATCTCCTGGGGCTTCTGGATGGAAGAGTGGAAAAAGGAACAATTTAGAAATATACCAAAGCATTCTGTTTTCTTAACAAGGTCCACCTTTATAGAACCCAATCTGCTGGGGTTTTAGCAGAGACTAACCTACCTGGGGGAAGGGAAATATTAATTCCAGCCCCCTCTAGCTATCTAATTCCATATAAGAGGTGAAAAAACAGAGAAGCACTGGTGAGATCTACAGTTCAGGGACACATACTCACCAAAAGACAGAGACATAATCATAGGACTATAGGATGTTTCCCATCTCACCATACCTTACCACTATACTACCAAAGGCCTATTTTCTGCAGTTCCTTTTACTCACTACATAATGTCCACATTTCAACAGAAAATTATAAAACATACTAAAAGGCAGAAAGCACAATTTGGAGAAGCTGAATAAACATCAGAACCAGAGTTACATTCAGCAAGAATGCTGGATCAATAATCAGACCAGGAATTAAGAAAAAAAAAAAACATAATATGCTAGAGACTTTAGTGGAGAAAGTATATTACCTATTCTTAGGTAATATAATATAAGAAGGTAATATAGGTAATAGAAGAAGAGATAGGTAATATAAGAAGAGAGATGGAAATTCTAAGTAAAAATCAAAAAGAAATGCTAGAGATAAGAAACACCATAACAGGAGTGAAGAAAGCCTTTGATGAAGTCCTTAGTAGACCAGACACAGCTGAGGAAGGAGTGTCTGAGCTCGAGGAAATGACACCAGAAACTTCCAAAACTGACAAAAAGAAAAAATACTGAAAAACCCAACTTAACGCAGATAATCTGAGAACTGTGGAACAACTACAAAAGGTGTAACATACACATAATGAAAATGCCATGAGAAGAGGAAAGTGAGAAAGGAATGGAAGCAGCATTTGAAGTAATGATGGAGAATTTCCCCAAATTAATGCCAGACTCAAAACCACAGATCCAGTGTCCTCAGAGAACATCAGGCAGCATAAATGCAATATACAGATGAAAAATAAAAACAACAAAAAGATACAAGGCATATCATGTTCAAAGTTCAGAAACTCAAAGTTAAAAGGCCTTGAAAGAAGCCAGAGGAAAACACATCTTACCCGTAAGAGGAACAAAGATAAGAACTACATTTGACTTCTCAGAAACTAGGCAAGTAAGAATAGAATGGAGTGAAATAAAGTGCTAGGAGAAAAAAGATTCACCAACTAGATTTCTGTTTCCTGTGAAATTATCCTTTAAATGTGATAGAGAAATAAAGACTTTCTCAAACAAAAATTGAGAGAATTTGTTGCCAGTAGATTTGTCTGGCAGGAAATGTTAAAAGAAATTCTTCAGAAAGATGGAAAATGATATGTCACATATTTGGATATACATAAAGAAAAGAAGAGTACTGGCTAAGGAATAAAGGAAAGTAAGAAAAAGTTTCATTTTTCCTATCCTTAATTGATCTAACAGATAACAGTTTGTTCAAAGTAATGATACTGACAATGTATTTGATTGTGTATGTATTTATGCATATATTCAATGATGTCTGCTATGTATTATATATTTTATTTGTATATTTATTTTGCTTATGCTGCACACACACACGTATACTTATTTATAAATGAAATGACTGACAAATGATGATACAGGGATAGGAGAAAGGAATTGGTAATATTTTGTTCTTATATGGTGCTTGCAGTAACTGTAGAGTGATAAAGTATTATTTGAAGTGGGACTTGGATTAGTTATAAGGTATATTGAAAACGCTAAGGTAACCATTTAAAAAAGCTTAAAAAGAAGCTTTTAATATCATATCATATCATAATTGATATGATAATAAAGGAGATAAATGGAATCATGTAAAATGCTCGATTAAAACCACAAAAAGTAGAACTAAATGTTAAATGCTTAGTCTTATTGGGTTCAGAATTAATGGATTTTGACGAATTAATGGATTAACGAATTCATGGATTTTCCAAAACCATAAGTGAAACTCTGACCCTTTAAAAATGATAAAAGTAGAATGGAATCCATAAAAAATACAAAATCATACAGAGGTATATGTGGAAAAAGTTAATAGTTACCCTCCCATACTCCTCTTACCCAGCTCCATCTCTGTATTGCATGTCAAAATCTTCAACAAAATATTAGCAAACCGAATTCAACAATACATTAATAGGGTCAAAAAGCATGATCAAGTGGTATTTATTCCAGAAATGCAAGGATGGTTCAACATCCACAAATCAAGCAATGTGATACACCACGTTAACAAAATGAAGGATAAAAGGTATATGATCATCTTCGCAGATGCAGAAAAAGCATTTGACAAAATTCAACATCCACTTAGAGTAAAACCTCTCAACAAAGTGGGTATTGAGCAAATGTACCTCAAAGTATATTAAAGGCCATATATGATAAGCCCAAAGCAAACATAATATTCACCATAGAATCCCAAACTTAAATGTCTTCTTGGGAGCAAGACAACAATTCCCATTCTTGCTACTTTTATTCCCACTCTTGCCACAGCAGTATGTTAAAAAAACAATAATAAAATAAAAGGCAACAAAATTGGAAGAAGTAAAATTGTCTTTATTTGTAGATTTTCATGATACTATATATAGACAACCCTGAAGACTCCACTCAAAAACCATTAGAACTAATAAATGAATTCAGTAAAGCTGCAGGACACAAAATCAATATACAAAATAAGTTGCATTTCTATACACTCATAATAAACTATCAGAAAGAGTGATTAAGAAAACAATCCCATTTACAACTACATAAAAAATAATAAAGTACCTGGGAATAAATTTAACTAAAAGGGTGAAAGCGACACACTGAAACTTGTAAGACATTGATGAAAGAAATAAAAAAAGACAAAAATAAATGCAAAGATAATCTTTCACGGATTAGAAGAATTAATATTGTTAAAATGTCCATACTCTACAAAGCAATATGCAGATTCAATCAATGCAATCTTTATCAAACTTCCAATGGCATATTTCACAGAAATAGGAAAAAAATTCTAAAATTTTTATGGAACCACAAAAACTCCAAGTAGCTAAAGCAATCTTGAGGAAAAAGAACAAAACTGGAGGCATCATCCTTCCTGATTTCAAATTATATTACAAAATTATAGTAATCAAAACAGTATGGCTTTGGCATAAAAACAGACATACAGATCAATGGAAAAGGGTAGAGAGCCCAGAAATAAACCCACAATTATATGGTCAATTAATGTATGATGTAGGAGCCAAGACTACACGTTGGGTAAAGGGCAGTGTCTGCAATAGATGGGTTAGGAAAACTGGACAGCCATGTGCATAAGAATGAAACCTATGGACTACCATCTTACATAATACACAAAATCAACTCAGAATGAATGAAAGACTGGAATGTAAGATCTGAAACTTTAAAACTCTGAGACGAAAACAGAGCATAAGCTCCTAGGCTGTGGTCTTGACAATGATTTTTGAATATGACACCAAAAGTACAGACAATAAAGCACAAATAAACAAGTGAGACTACATCAAACAAAAAAGCTTCCATACGGAAGGAAATCAACAAAATGAAAAGGGAGCTTATTGAATGGGAAAAAATACTTGCAAGTCATATATCTGATAAAGGATTAATATGCAAATTTTTTAAATGTTTATTTATTTGAGAGAGAGAGAAACAGAGAGAGAGAGGGGGACACAGAATCTGAAACAGGCTCTAGGCTCTGAGCTGTCAGCACAGAGCCTGACGCGGGGCTCAAACTCACGGCCGGTGAGATCATGACCTAGGCCAAAGCTGGACGCTTAACCGACTGAGCCACCCAGGTGCCCCAATATTCAAAAATTTTAAAGAACTCATACGACATCCTAAGCCATCCGGTCTCACCTGATCTGGCCCAGTACGGAACTGCTCGGCTGACCACGGACTCTTGAGAAATAGGAAATCGGAGCACAGAGGAGAGGCATATGAGGACATGGTGAGGTGGCCATCTGCAGGCCGGGAAGAGAGATCCCACCAGACACCAACCCTGCCAGCACTGTGATCTTGAACTTCCAGCCTCCAGAATTCACTTTGAGTGTATCCTCTGTCCTGACCTTCATGGGTTTGCTGGGAAATCCTCTCACAGTCTCACGGGGGCTCCCTTGTATGTGGATCTTCTCAAAGAATATGTATTGGAGGGGAGGAAGATGGCGGCATAAGAGGCTTCTGGGCTCACCGCGCGTCCTGCTGATCACTTAGATTCAACCTACACCTGCCTAAATAACCCAGAAAACTGCCAGAAGACTAGCACGACGGATTCTCCAGAGCCAAGTGCAGACGAGAGGCCCACGGAAGAGGGTAGGAAGGGCGGAGAGGCGGTGCGCGCTCCACGGACTGGCGGGAGGGAGCCGGGGCGGAGGGGCGACCCGCCGGCCAAGCAGAGACCCTGAGTCTGGCTCGCAAAAGTGGAAGGGCTGGACGGAGTGTGTTCCGACAGCAAGCGCGACTTAGCATCTGGGAGGTCATAAGTTAATAGCTCTGCTCAGAAAGCGGGAAGGCTGGAGGACAAAGGGAGGGAGAGCTGCTGAGCCCCGGGGCGACAGAGCTCAGTTTGGCAGGGAAGCCAGTGCCATCTCCCTCGCCCATTCCCCCAGCCAAAATCCCAAAGGGAACCAGTTCCTGCCAGGGAACTTGCTTGCTCCGCGCAAGTACCCAACGCTGTGCTTCTGTGGAGCCACCCCACCGGCAGCGGGTCTGACTCCCTCCCGCTGCCACAGGGCCCCTCCTGAAGTGGATCACTTAAGGAGAAGCGAGCTAAGCCTGCCCCTCCTGCCCCCGTGCACCTTGCCTACCCACCCCGCTAATACGCCAGATCCCCAGCACCACAAGCCTGGCAGTGTGCAAGTAGCCCAGACGGGCCACACCACACCACAGTGAATCCCACCCCTAGGAGAGGGGAAGAGAAGGCACACACCAGTCTGACTGTGGCCCCAGCGGTGGGCTGGGGCAGACATCAGGGCTGACTGCAGCTCCGCCCACCAACTCCAGTTATACACCACAGCACAGGGGAAGTGCCCTGCAGGCCCGCACCACTCCAGGGACTATCCAAAATGACCAAACGGAAGAATTCCCCTCAAAAGAATCTCCAGGAAATAACAACAGCCAATGAACTGATCAAAAAGGATTTAAATAATATAACAGAAAGTGAATTTAGAATAATAGTCATAAAATTAATCGCTCGGCTTGAAAACAGTATAGAGGACAGCAGAGAATCTCTTGCTACAGAGATCAAGGGACTAAGGAACAGTCAGGAAGAGCTGAAAAACGCTTTAAATGAAATGCAAAACAAAATGGAAACGACGACGGCTCGGATTGAAGAGGCATAGGAGAGAATAGGTGAACTAGAAGATAAAGTTATGGAAAAAGAGGAAGCTGAGAAAAAGAGAGATAAAAAAATCCAGGAGCATGAGGGGAAAATTAGAGAACTAAGTGATACACTAAAAAGAAATAATATATGCATAATTGGTATCCCAGAGGAGGAAGAGAGAGGGAAAGGTGCTGAAGGGGTACTTGAAGAAATCATAGCTGAGAACTTCCCTGAACTGGAGAAGGAAAAAGGCATTGAAATCCAAGAGGCACAGAGAACTCCCTTCAGACGTAACTTGAATCGATCTTCTGCATGACATATCATAGTGAAACTGGCAAAATACAAGGATAAAGAGAAAATTCTGAAAGCAGCAAGGGATAAACGTGCACTCACATATAAAGGGAGACCTATAGGACTCGTGACTGATCTCTCTTTTGAAACTTGGCAGGCCAGAAAGGATTGGCACGAGATCTACAATGTGCTGAACAGAAAAAATATGCAGCCGAGAATCCTTTATCCAGCAAGTCTGTCATTTAGAATAGAAGGAGAGATAAAGGTCTTCCCAAACAAACAAAAACTGAAGGAATTTGTCACCACTAAACCAGCCCTACAAGAGATCCTAAGGGGGATCCTGTGAGACAAAGTACCAGAGACATCACTACAGACATCACAATGACTCTAAACCCGTATCTTTCTATAATAACACTGGATGTAAATGGATTAAATGCGCCAACCAAAAGACATAGGGTATCAGAATGGATAAAAAAACAAGACCCATCTATTTGCTGTCTACAAGAGACTCATTTTAGATCTGAGGACACCTTTAGATTGAGAGTGAGGGGATGGAGAACTATTTATCATGCTACTGGAAGCCAAAAGAAAGCTGGAGTAGCCATACTTATATCAGACAAACTAGACTTTAAATTAAAGGCTGTAACAAGAGATGAAGAAGGGCATTATATAATAATTACAGGGTCTATCCACCAGGAAGAGCTAACAATTATAAATGTCTATGCGCCGAATACCAGAGCCCCCAAATATATAAAACAATTACTCATAAACATAAGCAACCTTATTGATAAGAATGTGGTAATTGCGGGGGACTTTAACACTCCACTTACAGAAATGGATAGATCATCTAGACACATGGTCAATAAAGAAACAAGGGCCCTGAATGACACATTGGATCAGATGGACTTGACAGATATATTTAGAACTCTGCATCCCAAAGCAACAGAATATACTTTCTTCTCAAGTGCACATGGAACATTCTCCAAGATAGATCATATACTGGGTCACGAAATAGCCCTTCATAAGTATACAAGAATTGAAATTATACCATGCATACTTTCAGACCACAATGCTATGAAGCTTGAAATCAACCACAGGAAAAAGCCTGGAAAACCTCCAAAAGCGTGGAGGTTAAAGAACACCCTACTAACGAATGAGTGGGTCAACCAGGCAATTAGAGAAGAAATTAAAAAATATATGGAAACAAACGAAAATGAAAATACAACAATCCAAACGCTTTGGGATGCAGTGAAGGCAGTCCTCAGAGGAAAATACATCGCATTCCAGGCCTATCTCAAGAAACAAGAAAAATCCCAAATACAAAATCTAACAGCACACCTAAAGGAAATAGAAGCAGAACAGCAAAGGCAGCCTAAACCCAGCAGAAGAAGAGAAATAATAAAGATCAGAGCAGAAATAAACAATATAGAATCTAAAAAAACTGTAGAGCAGATCAACGAAACCAAGAGTTGGTTTTTTGAAAAAATAAACAAAATTGACAAACCTCTAGCCAGGCTTCTCAAAAAGAAAAGGGAGATGACCCAAATAGATAAAATCATGAATGAAAATGGGATTATTACAACCAATCCCTCAGAGATACAAAAAATTATCAGGGAATACTATGAAAAATTATATGCCAACAAATTGGACAACCTGGAAGAAATGGACAAATTCCTAAACACCCACACTCTTCCAAAACTCAATCAGGAGGAAATAGAAAGCTTGAACAGACCCATAACCAGCAAAGAAATTGAATTGGTTATCAAAAATCTCCCAACAAATAAGAGTCCAGGACCAGATGGCTTCCCAGGGGAGTTCTACCAGACGTTTAAAGCAGAGATAATACCTATCCTTCTCAAGCTATTCCAAGAAATAGAAAGGGAAGGAAAACTTCCAGACTCATTCTATGAAGCCAGTATTACTTTGATTCCTAAACCAGACAGAGACCCAGTAAAAAAAAGAGAACTACAGGCCAATATCCCTGATGAATATGGATGCAAAAATTCTCAATAAGATACTAGCAAATTGAATTCAACAGCATATAAAAAGAATTATTCACCATGATCAAGTGGGATTCATTCCTGGGATGCAGGGCTGGTTCAACATTTGCAAATCAATCAACGTGATACATCACATTAATAAAAGAAAAGATAAGAACCATATGATCCTGTCAATTGATGCAGAAAAGGCCTTTGACAAAATCCAGCACCCTTTCTTAATAAAAACCCTGGAGAAAGTCGGGATAGAAGGAACATACTTAAAGATCATAAAAGCCATTTATGAAAAGCCCACAGCTAACATCATCCTCAATGGGGAAAAACTGAGAGCTTTTTCCCTGAGATCAGGAACACGACAGGGATGCCCACTCTCACCGCTGTTGTTTAACATAGTGCTGGAAGTTCTAGCATCAGCAATCAGACAACAAAAGGAAAAACAAAGGCATCCAAATTGGCAAAGATGAAGTCAAGCTTTCGCTTTTTGCAGATGACATGATATTATACATGGAAAATCCGATAGACTCCACCAAAAGTCTGCTAGAACTGATACATGAATTCAGCAAAGTTGCAGGATACAAACTCAATGTACAGAAATCAGTTGCATTCTTATACACTAACAATGAAGCAACAGAAAGACAAATAAAGAAACTGATCCCATTCACAATTGCACCAAGAATCATAAAATACCTAGGAATAAATCTAACCAAAGATGTAAAAGATCTGTATGCTGAAAACTATAGAAAGCTTATGAAGGAAATTGAAGAAGATATAAAGAAATTGAAAGACATTCCGTGCTCATGGATTGGAAGAATAAATATTGTCAAAATGTCAATACTACCCAAAGCTATCTACACATTCAATGCAATCCCAATCAAAATTGCACCAGCATTCTTCTTGAAACTAGAACAAGCAATCCTAAAATTCTTATGGAACCACAAAAGGCCCCGAATAGCCAAAGTAATTTTGAAGAAGAAGACCAAAGCAGGAGATATCACAATCCCAGACTTTAACCTCTACTACAAAGCTGTCATCATCAAGACAGCATGGTATTGGCATAAAAACAGACACATAGACCAATGGAATAGAATAGAAACCCCAGAACTAGACCCACAAACGTATGGCCAACTAATCTTTGACAAAGCAGGAAAGAATATCCAATGGAAAAAAGACAGTCTCTTTAACAAATGGTGCTGGGAGAACTGGACAGCAACATGCAGAAGATTGAAACTAGACCACTTTCTCACACCATTCACAAAAATAAACTCAAAATGGATAAAGACCTGAATGTGAGACAGGAAACCATCAAAACCTTAGAGGAGAAAGCAGGAAAAGACCTCTCTGACCTCAGCCGTAGCAATCTCTTACTCGACACATCCCCAAAGACAAGGGAATTAAAAGCAAAAATGAACTACTGGGACCTTATGAAGATAAAAAACTTCTGCACAGCAAAGGAAACAACCAACAAAACTAAAAGGCAATGAACGGAATGAGAAAAGATATTTGCAAATGACATATCGGACAAAGGGCTAGTATCCAAATCTATAAAGAGCTCACCAAACTCCACACCCGAAAAACAAATAACCCAGTGAAGAAATGGGCAGAAAACATGAATAGACACTTCTCTAAAGAAGACATCCGGATGGCCAACAGGCACATGAAAAGATGCTCAAAGTCGCTCCTTATCAGGGAAATACAAATCAAAACCACACTCAGATATCACCTCACGCCAGTCAGAGTGGCTAAAATGAACAAATCAGGAGACTATAGATGCTGGAGAGGATGTGGAGAAACAGGAACCCTCTTGCACTGTTGGTGGGAATGCAAATTGGTGCAGCCGCTCTGGAAAGCAGTGTGGAGGTTCCTCAAAAAATTAAAAATAGACCTACCCTATGACCCAGCAATAGCACTGCTAGGAATTTACCCAAGGGATACAGGAGTACTGATGCATAGGGCCACTTGTACCCCAATGTTTATAGCAGCACTCTCAACATAGCCAAATTATGGAAAGAGCCTAAATGCCCATCAACTGATGAATGGATAAAGAAATTGTGGTTTATATACACAATGGAGTACTACATGGCAATGAGAAAGAACGAAATATGGCCTTTTGTAGCAGCGTGGATGGAACTGGAGAGTGTTATGCTAAGTGAAATAAGTCAGGCAGAGAAAGACAGATACCATATGTTTTCACTCATATGTGGATCCTGAGAAACTGAACAGAAACCCATGGAGGAGGGGAAAGAAAAAAAAAAAAGAGGTTAGAGTGGGAGAGAGCCAAAGCATAAGAGACTGTTAAAAACTGAGAACAAACTGAGGGTTGATGCGGGGTGGGAGGGAGGGGAGGGTGGGTGATGGGTATTCAGGAGGGCACCTTTTGGGATGAGCACTGGGTGTTGTATGGAAACCAATTTGACAATAAATTTCATATATTGAAAAGAAAAAAAATAAATAAATACATTAAAAAAAAGAAAAAAAAAGAACTCATACAACTCAATAGAAAAAAAATCTAAATAAGCTGATTAAAAAAAATGGGCAGAAGATCTGTATAGACATTTTTCTAAAGAAAACATACATACAGATGACCAACAGGTATGTGGAAAGTGCTTAATATCAGTAATGATCAAGGAAATTCAAACTAAAACCATAATAAGATATCACCTCATAGCTGTTAGAATGGCTATCATGAAAAAGGCATGAGGTAACCACTATTGGTGGGGATGTGGAGAAAGGGGGGCTCTTGTCTTCTATTGGTGGGATTGTAAATTGGTGCAGTCACTATGGGAAACAGTGTGGAGATTCCTCAAAAAATGAAAGCTAGTTCTACTATATGATCTAGCAATTCCACCACTAGGTATACGTTCCAAATGAAATCCCTATCTCAAAGAGATATATGCACCCCCATGTTCATTGCAGCGTTATTAAAAAAGCCAAGACATGGAAACAACCTAAAGTGTCCATTGATATATGAGTGGGTGAAAAACATAATATGTATTATATACATGTATGCACACACAATGGAATATTATACAGCGTACAAAAGGAGAAAATCCTGCTGTTTGTGACAACATTGATGGAGCTTGGAGGCATTGTGTCGAGTGAAACAAGTCAGAGAAAGACAAATACTGTATGATTACACTTAGGTAAACTTTAAAAACAAAACAATATAAACTTAAACAGAGAACAGACTGGTGACTGCCAGAGTGGTGGTTAGGGGACTGGGTGAAATGGATGGAAGTGGTCAAAAGGTACAGATTTTCAGTTATAAGATAAATATGTCCTGGGATGTAGTGCACAGCATTGTGGCCATAGTTAATAATACTGTATTGTATATTTGAAAGTTGCTAAGACGGTATATCTTAAAAGTTCTCATCACAATAAAAAAATGTGAAACTGTGTGGTAATGGATGTTAGCTAAACTTGTTGTGGCAACCATTTCACAATATATGCATACATCAAATCATTTTTTGTATACCTAAAGCCAATACAATGTTATATGTCGATTATATCTCAATTAAAAAAAATAAAGCTGCCTCAGTGTGACTGCACAGTTATAATTTTCATGATTTAAAAACATGACTGTAAAAAAATAAAGCCGTATGTATCAGGGGGTATAAACAACAATTTTATTTGCATTTTCCCTGATGACTTATGATGTGGAGTATATTTTCAAATGCTTACCTGCTATCTGTGTATCTTCTTTGGTGAGGTGTATGCTAAGGTCTCTGGCCTATTTTTTTTTATGTCAAGTTAACTAACATACAGTGTATACAGTGTGCTCTTGGTGTGGGGGTAGATTCCTGTGATTCATCACTTACAACACCCAGTACTCATCCCAACAAGTGCCCTCCTCAATGCCCATCATCCATTTCCCCTCTTCCTGCCCCCCCCCCCATTAACCCTCAGTTTGTTCTCTGTATTTAAGAGTCTCTTATGGTTTGCCTCCCTCTCTGTTTGAAAATTTTTTTTCCCTACACTTTCTCTATGGTCTTGTTAAGTTTCTCAGGTTCCACACATGAGTGAAAACATATGATATCTGTCTTTCTCTAACTGACTTATTTCACTTAGCATAAAAGCCTCCAATTCCATCCATGTTGTAAATGGCAGGATTTCATTCTTTCTCATTGCAGAGTAGTGTTCCATTGTATATATAAACCACATCTTCTTTATCCATTCAGCAATTGATGGACATTTGGGCTTTTTCCATAATTTGGCTGTTATTGAAAACGCTGCTATAAACATTGGGGGTACATGTGCTCCTATGAATCAGCACTTCTGTGGCCTTTGGATAAATTCCTAGTAGTTCTATTACTGGATCATAGGGTAACTCTATGTTTAATTTTTTGAGCAACCTCCACACTGTTTTCCAGAGCAGCTGCACCAGTTTGCATTCCCACCAACAGTGCGGGAAGGTTCCCGTTTCTCCACATCCTTGACAACATGTGTTGTTTCCTGAGTTGTTAATTTTAGCCACTCTGACCTGTGTGAGGTGATATCTCAATGTGGTTTTGATTTGCGTTTCCCTGATGAGGAGCGACATTGAGCATCTTTTCAGGTGCCTGTTGGCCATCTGGATGTCTTCTTTGAAAAGTGTCTATTCATATCTACTGCCCATTTCTTCACTGGGTTATTTGTTTTTTGGGTATTGAGCTTGGTAAGTTCTTTATAGATTTTGGATACTAACCCTTTATCTGATGTCATTTGCAAATATCTTCTCCCATTCTGTTGGTTGCCTTTTAGTTTTGTTGATTGTTTCCTTTGCAGTGCAGAAGATTTTTATCTTGATGAGATCCCAACAGTTCATTTTTGCTTTTGTTCCCTTGCCTTCTGAGATGTGTCGAGCAAGAAATTGCTGCGGCCGAGGTCAAAGAGGTTGTTGCCTGTTTTCTCCTCTAGGATTTTAATGGTTTCCTGTCTCACATTTAGGTCTTTCTCCATTTTGAGTTTATTTTTGTGTATGGTGTAAGAAAGTGGTTCAGACTCATTCTTCTACATATTGCTGTCCAGTTCTCCCAGTACCGTTTGCTAAAAAGACTCTCTTTTTTCCATTGACTACTCTTTCCTGCTTTGTCCAAGATTAGTTGGCCATACATTTGTGAGTCCAATTCTGGGTTCTCTATCTATTCCATTGGTCTATGTGTCTGTTCTTATGTTTGGCCTACTGTTGAGTCTTAAGAGTTTTTTGTATATTTTGGATAATAGTCCTTTTCCAGATGTGTCTTTTGCAAATATTTTTGCCCAGCCTTCTAATTTTCTTGATATTTTCTCCTGCAGAGCAAAAGTGTTTAATTGTAATGAAGTTAAAATTATTAACTATTATTCTTTCATGGATTTTGCCTTTGGTATTCATTATTGCACTTTAAATGACAGATTATATATTCATACCATGCTTTATTATTCTATTTTTTGTGTATTTTCAACTATGAATTAAAAAAACAAAAAATAAAGATTTTCTAATAATATCCTATTTATCCTTAAGAAAAAGATTATTTATTTTTACTATTGAGTCCTCAAAAAAAGTATTTCTGTGATTACTGACAGCATGAACATTTTATTTCATACATCATTCTAATAAAAACAGAAAAATTGTGAAGGGGTGTTGAGATCATTATGCATTATTCAAGACTATACTATAAATTTATGACATAGAACTCAATTATGTTAAAAGCATACAAATTGCCCTTGTAGTGTTCTAGCTTTGTGATAATCACAGAGAGTTCCCTTATAAGATACAAGTAATCATAAATGGAAAGATATTTGTCATATTTTAAATTATATAACTTGTTTTCTAATGTTTTCTTAAAATAGGTAAAAACTTAATTGCTTCACATACTTTTAAAATTTGTCATTCTGACAAGTCTTGTGGAAAAATTATTATGCAGTTTAAGTATTGATTTTTCATTCTTACTGTTGAAATAATGTTTTTTGAAAATAAATTAGGGCTCAATAGAAAAATTAAGTTTGGCTATGCTGTCTAAAACTTTAGCATCAAGAGAAGAATTACTACAGAACTCTGACAGTTTGAAACTGGTTACTGCCTGCGATCAAAGCTTGTCCTGTAGAATTTAAATTTTGTTTGTCTCCCAAATAAACATTACAATATGTAGTTTAGAATATATCATACTAAATATTAGACTTCTCTATAGAGTTTGGAACTGTAACCAGAGCAAAGGTGAGGGTGATACTTGGAAAGAAAACTTATTTTCCTCCTCACCCCAGTGAAATTGCTCTTGTTAAGATAAATGATCTTCACATTGGCAGACCCAATGATTAATCTATAGTCTTCCTCTCCCTTGAGCTCTTTATGGTGTTGGTATTCTTCATTCTAGAAACACTTTCTTTATGTGGAGCATACTGTTCTTGTTTTTCTTCTGCCACACTCTCCAAGTATTTTCAGTATTTTCACTTTATTTATTTATTTTTAATTTTTTTTAACATTTATTTATTTTTGAGAGACAGAGAGAGATAGAGCATGAGCGAGGGAGGAGCAGAGAGAGAGGGAGACACAGTATCCAAAGCAGGCTCCGGGATCTGAGCTGTCAGCACAGAGCCCCACATGGGGTCTGAACCCATGGACTGTGTGATCATGACCTGAGCCGAAGTTGGATGCTTAACTGACTGAGCCACCCAGCTGCCCCAAGTCACTTTTTTTTAACTTGTGCTTTACATATCTATCTATTATCTATCTATCTATCTATCTATCTATCTATCTATCTATCTATCAATCATCTATCTATCATCTATCTACCTACCTACCTATCATCTATCTATCTTAGTTATCTGCTTTACTGAAAGTCTATTGCTTTAAATGTCAAACTTCATCTAGAAAATACCTTCTCTGGGACATTTAGGCAAGTGTGTGATCAAATAGCTGGGTACCATGGCCCAGCCAAGTTGACACATAAAATTAACCAAACATTGCACCTATATACCTATACCTACCTCAGAATCCCCACCCCTGTGCATGATATGACTTCCCCTCCATAAATATCGGAGTTATTCTTGAATCCTCTATCTCTGTCACACTCAACATCCCAAGAAAACTTTGGCTCTACTTCCATAATATGTCCTGCATGAAGTGATATATACATTGCTATGAGAAAAGTGTGTCACCATCATCTCTTGCCTGGAGACTGTAATAGCCTTTAATGGTCTCCTTTCTCCCCCTCTTGTTTCTCTCTAAAGGCTATTTTGCAAATAGTGGCCACTGTAATCTAAAGAAAATGCAGTGCTGCATCTGTTTATCTTCTTTTCAATATTCTGAGATAAAATTAAAAGCTTTTGCTCTGGGTATGTCCTTATATAGCCTGATCCCCACTTGCCCCTCAGTTTTCTCAAGTTCTCCATCCCTGTAGGCCTTCTTGCTACTCCTTGAAAGTGCAAACACTCACTGTCTCAGAACCTTTGTATCTGCTGTTGCTGGGGCCTTGAATTCTCTTCCCAGATACCCACATGGCTTTCCCTCTCACTCCATCGGGTCTTTGATGATAGGCCTGACCACCCCATCTAAAGTAGTATTCCATGATGATGGCTTTTTACCTTCCTCGTCTTGATTCCAACCTTCCCGTCCTTGCATGCCTTTTCCTTAGGGAACTCTCTGGCTGTCATGGAACTGACAGATCTGAAGTGCCTTTCAAAGTGAATGTCAAAGTGAATGTTACATAGGGTCACCTGGGTGGTTCAGTCATTTAAGTTAGCTCTGACTTGGTTTCCGCTCAGATCATGATCTCGCAGTTCAGGAACTCCAGCCCTGCATCGGGCTTAGTTAGCGTTGACAACGCAGAACCTGCTTGGGATTCTCCCTCTCTCTTTGTCTCCCTCTCTCTCTCTGCCCCTCCTCCAGTCTCTCTCTCTCTAAAAAATAAAATGAATATTATACAGAAGTGAGTAATGTTAACCCCAAAACCACATAGGATTTTACTTTTTTCCATAGCTCTTATTTCTCCCCGACGTTATTTAATATAATTCTGTATTTATTTATTTTCGTCTGTCTGCCTCACTAGGATGTAAACTCCATGAAGTCAGACTGAATCTGTCTTCACTTCTGTGTCCTCAGAGTCTAGAATTGTGCCTGCACAATAGGTGCTCTAAACTGAAGGGGTATTAGAGCTACATTCTGAATCATCTCTCATGGCAATAATTATACATTGATCAGCTGCTGATCAGGCCATGGAGTAAGAAAATCCTTTAAAAAAAATCAATGCTGTTTTCATCAGGAAAAGGCACTCCAAGGGAAAAAAGTCTATAAAGGATCCTCTGTTCATTCACTCATGTAACGCATCTTTTTTTTACACTTATCTAAAAACCCCTGTTATGAATTTTACCTGAAGAAGGAAAAAATAAGGAATTAATTTTGAGTAAAAATGTCTATGTGTATAATTTTGGATAGCAGCAGAAGTTCAGAATCCCAAACAGTCTTAAAACTTTCATTTTGCCCTTACTAAGTCTTTAAACTAGAAAAAAATAAAGGGATTTTCTTTTCTAGGCAAGCATACGATTTTCATAAGCTCCAGAGTTCATCTGGTCCTGTTAGCCTGTAATGCTGGCAAGGGTTCTATTTCAAATACTTTTGCTATAATGGGGAGCAGAGAAAAAGTGTCAGTAACTAGACACTTAAAACTTAAAACAATGGGTCAGCTATGATAGCATATTTGACACTATTGAGAATAATAGAAAATCTACCTCTTTAGCACCCTAAGGTTTTATCTCACTGTTTGGGGCATGTACACTGGCTGTAATACCTCTTTCTTCAACCAAAATATCTCTCTTTGTATCTGATTGTGTTAAACTGAAAGGAGTTATCCAGTCCAGACCCCTGTGTTTTACAGATAAGAAAGCCAACGTACAAGGAAACCATGATTTCCACCATCTCCTTCCTAGATTACTCCTGTCTATTCCTAACCAGGTTCTCTGCACCTTCAGTCATTATCCACACTGAAGCCAGTGATTTTTGCAAAATGCAGGTCTGTTCTGCTCCTACCACCACCCCCTTTGCACCTGCGGGCCCAGGCTTTAGGGTTCAAGTTCCAATGAGCAATCATTCCATTAAATTTTCTGGATATGTGATTTGTATTTTATATAACTATAAAGTTATAGTTTAAGTTGATAAATTCTAACTTGGTTGAAAAGAAAAAAAAATAGTATGGTCTAACAGTGCTTCTACTGGTTCTAGAAACTTGATGTACTTGAGAATCACCCAGAGAATTTTTAAAAGTCTCAGTGCCTGATCCCAAAGCCCACATCTGATCTGGCCCCTGCCTACCTTTTAGGTCTCCTCTCCTACCTTCACCCTAGCTCTCTGCACTTAGTCACTGGGCCTCTCTCAGTTCCTAGAACATGCCATACTCCCTCTTGGGAGGCCATGCCTCAGGGCCTTTGCATTTCCTGGTTACTTTGATTGTATAGGTAAACCTGTTTTTCTCTTGGAAGAGATCTATTATCATTTCTTAGTTACCTTTTCCTGACCCAGCTGATTACATGAGAACCCTTTGTTACATGCTCTCCAGGACATTTACTGTCTTTCAGTGCAACTCAGTGTGTAATTATGTGCTCACCTCCTCTGGTGATTAACGTTCCTTTTTCCCTGACAGACTGAGAGCTGCATGAGTATAGAGTCAAACACTATTTTTGTTTGCCCTTAAACAGTGCTTAGAAGAATCGCTTTTTAAGCACTCCATAAATTTTTTGTCAGCTGAATGAATGGATAATGAATTGCCATGGAGAGGTTTGAGTAGTTTCTGTGAGACAGATTCGACATAAAGGAAATCATGCATTTATGTGACAATTATTTCCCTTGTGTACTTTTATTTTTCTCTTTTCTCTTAAAATTTCACACGTTTCCTAGAACATTTACGAGGGGATTGATGATTTATTATTAAGCAGAAATGTCCAATGATGAGAGATACTGAAATGAGGTTCAGTATAAAAAAAAATCAAATTTTTACTTTGCTTTGTTAAAAATCATTTATACTCAAGGCTTAGATGAAATGTTTCAGTTTTTATTTCCTTTGAGAGGAATGATCTATCAAATATATCTAATGGACATATTATACCTGTTTATTATGATGTTTGCATAATTCCCATGGTCTCCTTTTTCTAGTCATTCTTCTAATATAATGGGTTTTCTTTCATATTAACTAGTGTTATGTTAATATTTCAGAAAAAAACAGAACTACAAAATTCTCATTGAAGATACATGCTGCACATTAGTGTATATCGCTAGATGTTTATCTTGAGCATCTTCCTAGGGCTGCTAAGTCTTATTTCCTTTGCTGTGATTTTGTTATTTGTTTGGTATCTTTCCTGCTTGAGTCACATTCTGCAGTTGGGCCTCATGCATTTGTTAAGCCACTGAGCATAAGGAGATACTATATTTTATTAAATAGAAGGATTTTTTTTTTGGTAGTGACTATCATTGACCCTTCCTTTTTCTTTCTTTCTTTTTTTTTTTTTTCAGAGAGAGAGAGAGAGAGACTGGGAAGAGAGAGAGAGAGAGAGAGAGAGAGAGAGAGAGAGAGAGAATCTTAAGCAGGATCCATACTAAGTGTGGAGCCCAATGCAGGGCTCAGTCCCACAACGCTGGGATCACCACCTGAGCCAAAATCCAGAGTTGGACACTCAACCAGCTGGGCCACCCAAACACCTCCTCACTTGACCCTTTTCAAAAAAGGATAAATGTGCCAACTGATTTCCATCCTTTACTCCAGTATGAAACACTCCTTGAACAAATGGTAGTTTGATCACATTTGTAGCTGATGTTCCTACAGAATTTAAGGCTCCAGGGACTCTGGAAAGCATTAATATGTTCTTGGAATAAGCTTAGCTTTGAGGGACAGTTAAACTAGCTTCAAGCCCTCTTTTCATACTTAGTAGTTATGTGGCCTTGGATAGTTTCAATATTCTGAGTTCCAGTCTTCTCCTACATATCCATGGGGTAAATAGTCACTATATTGAGTGTGGATTAAAGGAGACTTCACAGTGTGGGGAGGAAATACCTGTTGGTCAGTAAATCTGATTTTTTTTTTCCTTTTGTATTACACCTGAGGAAGCCTGAGCCCGGAAGAGCCTATATAAATCTACCATCAGAGCTGGGACCACATCTACGTCTACCTTCCTACTCCACTATATTTCATTAAGTAATTTTTAATTTTTGCTCTAAATGAAAATAAAATTATAGAATAGGTCAATGAATGCTATGTTCATTGAACAGAAAAAAGAAAACCTGAATGATCCAATATAGTGATTGCCAATGACGTTTAAACCTTGTTGCACATTAGAATTGTCCAAGAAGCTTTTTAAAAATCCTAATGGCCAGACTGTAACTCATTCCAATTAAATCACAATCTCTGAGGATGGGACCCAGGCATGAATACTTTTTATAGCCCCCTATGTAGTTTCACACATGGAATTTGCCGAAACTCTGCTGAGATTCTCCAAATCATCTGTAGGATAGTTTTTAAAAGTCTGTTCTTTTGTTACCAGATCAAGTATCTTGGGGAAATGTATTTTAAGTGCTTCTTTTGGGCTTATTTTCTGGTATATTTTCTCTTCTCTTTATATAGAGATACAACCCAGATCCCACATTAGTGACCTCATCACCATCACTAATCTGAATGCTGCTGTACATCAAAGAGGTCAATGGCTTGTTTCTTAGTGTTCATCTCTACATTATTTACAAATGAATCCTGCAGAGATAGTGGAGACGGACTCTTCTTTCAGTAAGGACATGTTTTCCACACTTAATTCAACAAGCCTTAATGACCTTTGGTTTAATTACTTAATGAACTTTGTCCCTCTGGTATAAATCCAGGGTTTCTGGACCAGGGGTTGAAAGTCTTCCCAGAAGACGGCATTGCCCTTTGCAGATGTAGCTAGAGATTTGTGTGGTAATATGCCCAGATAATTTAGAAACCCTAGGGTGATTATCTGGAGGGGTCCATTTCAGACTTATTGGTTATTTAAAATAATATTGGACTTTTGATTTTGCAGGTTGTTTTCTTTCCATGCTTTGGGATTTCTTACAAGCGACTGGGAGATGCCAGAATTCTTACTATGTCACTGTTTTGTCTCTGACATTTTTTATATTTTCACAAGATCAGGGCAGGGTCTGGAAGCAACTAGCTTCATTTTTATCATCATATTTTACTATATTTTTTTTATTACATCATATCATCATATTTTATTTTATTATTTACTAGTTGAAGTCCTGAGGGAACTATCAGATATTTTTTCCATAGCAGAAGAGTGCCGTGGGTTTACTCTTCAGGTCTTTACTGGACAAAGTCAGTATCCAGATGGTAGTGGTCCTGTAGGTAATAATCCTTCTCCTCCTCTAAGGGTTCTCTGTTTATCCTTTCATTTCTTACATAGATGGCCTCAGTCCGACTTATAACTATAATAATAGAAATGGATACAATTATGCTCTCTGTAAACAAAAAATCCTTTGGATAAACTGTTATTTAATATATCTTAAAAAGAACTTATTATTTGTTATTTCTACATCTTTTAAATTAATATATATTTATATTTCTAAAAATTCCTGGTTATTAAAGAAAACTTTTACAACAGATAAGTACTAAAGGCAAAATCAAATCTTACTGGATTTGTAAACTAGTTGAGATTAACTGTTTTTTTTTTTTACTGTACATACACATACTTCTCTCTATAAAAATTCTTTTTTGCATACTGCTTTATAGGCTATCCTATTCACACTCAACATGTCCTGTATTGTGAATATTTTTTATCTACTTCTATAACACCATTTTTGGTGACTGTATGATATCCCACTGTGTGGGTAAACAGTTATTTATTTAAGTAATATTCTTGCTAGATACCTAGTTGGCTCCTGATATTTTTGGTATTATCAGTAATCTTCTGATAAACATCCTTGTGGATAACTCTTTAAATGCAATCTCAATTATTTTCTTAGAATAAATACCTCTGATGATCTTGGAATTCTCAGCATTGACAGTCTGAATTTTAATTTATATAGCATTACAGAGATCAAAGTTTCTGGATTCTTGACTATGTAGATTAACATTGGTCAGAACTGCTAGTTAGTGTTATAACTAAATCTCATAGAAGCCTGTCTCATTGTCATATATCTTTTTTTGTTGTTGTTCTGAGAAAGACGGAATAGGGGAAGACTCATTGGCTGCAATTTTATGAAAGTTACATGTATAAAATAACCACTGTGCAAATGTTGTATAACAGAGCAAAAGCACAGTACTTATGCCTTTTGTCACTAACGCAGCATATGATAGAACTCACTGAAGTAAGGTCCGTTTCTCTGATGGTAAATCAGTCTTGAAGAGATGGCTCTTCCTACTGGGTGGACTACATTTTTGTTTGTTTGTTTGTTTGTTTAATTTTTTTAAGTTTATTTACTTTGAGAGGGAGACAGAGAGAGCAAGCAGGGGAGGGGCAGAGAAAGAGCAAGAGAGAGCATCCCAAACAGGCTCCACACTGTCACCATGAAGCCCAATGCAGGGCTAGAACTCATGAACCATGAGATCATGGCCTGGGCTGAAACCAAGAGTCAGACACTTAATCGACTGAGTCACCCAGGTGCCCCTGGGTGGACTAGTTTTTAAGAATTATTCTTAGCATGATATTTAAGCCTACGTTGAGCATATTATCAATAGTGTTTCTTCTTAAAGTTCTCTCTGATATGTTGTCTGACTTTTGTGATCTTGAGTTCTCCCATTTTTAATGAGCTCTCCTGACTCTCTCTTTCTACCTACCTACCACCCAGTATCCTTTCTTTCTGTTTCACAGTTCTTAAAAGTTTATTCTATACTCAAAATTTTCACTTACTTTTCAACTCAAAGCTCCTTGACTACTGCTCCTGCCTCTCAGCTGAAGCTATTTTCTTAATGTCATGATTGACTGCCTTGGGATCATACATCATCATGTATAGGTTTAGTTCTACATAATTTGGAGGTGATTTACAACACTTTGAGTTCTGCGGAGGACAATTTCTACAACTGGACCTCGTTAAATGGTCTACTCAATTGCCAAGGTAGAACAGTCTTTGTAGCCTGGCTCTTACTATCCACTTACTATTTCCATGGCTTTGTTGTTCAACTGTCTCCTTCCATCCATCCCTCATTGTTGGTGCTCTTAGGGATTTTATCCCTGGCCCATTTCTCTTCTCATTCCACCTGTCCTCCCTGGAATAGCTATTTTGTATGCTACCTACACCTTTAGGTACCCTTTTCCTTAGCTACCTATCACTTTAGGAATAGGTGGCATATAGCCTATGGATAAGATGTCCCATGGTACAAAGCTGGAGTGAGAGGTGGGCTGTGTTAGTCAGCTTGGGCTGCCATAATAAAATACCATAGACTTGATGGCTTAAGAAGCAGAAATTTATCTTCTCACAGTTTGGAGGCTGGGTAGTCCAAAGTCAAAGCACTGGCCAATTCAGTTCCTGGTGAAAGCTCTCTTCCTGGTTGTAGATGGCCAACTTCTTGGTGTCCTTGCATTGCAAAGAGAGAGAGCAAAACTTTTGGTGTCTCTTCTTTTTTATTTTTAATTTTTTGTTTAATGTTTATTTATTTTTGAGACACAGAGAGAGTAAGAGCAAATGGGGTAGGGGCAGAGAGAAAGGGAGAAAGAAAATTCAAAGCAGGATCTGCACTGCCAGCACAGACCCCAATGCAGGGTTCGAACTCATGAAATGTGAGATCATGACCTGAGCTGAAATCAAGAGTCTGATGCTCAACTGACTGAGCCATTTGGGTGCCCCCGGGTCTTTTCTTATAAGGACACTAATCTAATCATATCAGGTCCCTACCATGATGGCCTCATTTAACTAACTCCTTATAGGTCCTGTCTCCAAATAAAGACACATAGGGCTTCAACATGTGAATTTTGGGGGGATGCAATTCAGTTCATAGCATGGACCAATGACCAAATTCTGGAGGATACCTTCATGATGCTCCAATTTGAAACTCAACTACCTGCTGGTCACCTACACCTGGAAATCCCACAGGCTTCTCATAGTCAATATATCCTAAACTGAAAACAAGTCCTCATTATTCTTTCAAGGGATAAATACTGGCAGAATCTCTGACCTGTTTGTCTCCCTCAACTTTTCATCAAGGCTTGCTGATTTTGCCTCCTACATTATTTTGGATATGTCTTCTTTGAATATGTCTTTGTTGGTGCCCTTATCATTTTTTCCCTGGCCCAATGAGGAAATTATCTCATTGGTTTTGCTTCCCCCATCTCTCCTCTGCCAGACTGATACATAAAATGGTGATTTTCCCTCACTTATATTATAAAACTCAAACTCTGTCATGTTTCATAAAAGGTTTCCATTATCTTACATCTCCACCCTGTCTGGTCCAATGGTTCTCAAGATTTTATGTGCATAATAAACACTACTTGGAGCTTGTTAAAATACAGACTCTCATTACCAATCCCCCAGATCCTAATGTGATGGGGCTAGATCAGGACCTAAGAGTCTGTAATTTTATCAAGATCCTCCAGTGATTCTGATATATGTGGCTCCTTCACATTTGAAAAAACCATTTAAGCCTCATAGATCACCTCTTTTTTTTTTTCACACTTTTTGTTCTAGGAACACATTCCCCATTACATTTACAACCTTGTAATTATCTCTTATATGTCAATTTCCGTATAATGAGCCATGATGAGACTTGATTTTGTGCCCAAAGACAAAGTGAGAAATGAAATGCAGAGTTGTCTGACTGACATAGCAAGAGTAACCTCCCACAGAAGTGGGTACACCCTTGAATGATGACTAGTATCCCCTCCAGTATAATGGCATAAAGGCCACTGTGCTTCTCAGAGTCCAGTCAGAAAAAATACAAAACATTCTGGGTATTCCAAATACAAGGGGTTCCAGCAGAGAATGGATTATACAGATGTTGAAAGGCTGAAAGAGAAAAAAAAAAAAAGACCCTAGGAAGCAGCTACCAGTCCTAGGATTGAGGTAACCTAGAAATTAGAATGGCAAAAAAAAAAAAAAAAAAAAAAAAAAAGTGGCTACAATCCTTGTATCTGGGGTGGGGGGTGGGGTGGGGGGGGAGACACAAAAGTTAACAGAAACTGAGAAGGAAAGCAGGCAGGAGCAGATAAAAAATGGCCAGCCAGATGTCCGAGGCCAGATACTCCCCTTGCATGTTTTTGGCTTCTGTAATGTTGTTTGCCTCTTGCATCAGCCAACTGCCTGTGTAACATAACTGATAGTGCCCCCCTCCCCCGTGCAGCCAATAGAATGTTTCCAAGTACCTAAGCTAACCAGGTAAAAGAAGGCCCACACCAGGGCTCAGGGCTCAGGCCTTGGAGGGGACTCCGCTGGGCTGGCACCGATGTGAAATAAACAGTCTTTGCTGATTCCCCGAGTGTGTGTCACTTGTCTCTTCCTGGGTGCCGAATATTTGCTGTAACAAAACTATAAGGCTGACAGAGATGCATAGAAGGTACTCAGACTTCCAAGGAGGGCCCTCAGGTGCCCGATGCCAGATGCTGAGGATGTGAAAAGATGCTAGGGTCTGGATTTTATTGCTGAAGTGAAGCTACCAGGAACCGGAACAAAGGAAGCAAGTTTCTTCCTAATCCTTCCCAATAAAACCAACTTCCAAGGGAGTCTAAGAAATGTGGGTGGCAAACCCAAACCCCACATTATAGAGCAGGAGGGGGAGGGGGTTGGGGCTGAGGACCAAACACAGGTAAAAACTAGTGCAGTCAGCTAACCAGTGAGTGTTTTGTCCCCTCATCTAGAGGTTTCTCCATGACAACCAAATGTCAGGAGCATCTCCCTGAGAAACATGGGAGTCTTCTGGGAGCTACAGTCTTTCACGCATGTCCTTGATATCTCCTGGCTTTTGCACTGCATGTTTATTGACCAAGTGGTTCCAAAGTGAAAGCTATCTTAAACCTCATCCTTGTGTCAGTTTTGCCAAGTTTGGCATCTGGGTCACCTTTGTGGTCTGACTAGCTCATTCTCTCACTAAACTCTGAGGACTTTGAGAACAGTCCCTTGGTCCTTATGGTCTTTGTATCCTTTGTATCCTAGCACAGTGCCTGATGCATAGCGGCCCCTTAGGACCCCCTTTTTAAGTATGAAAAAGCTTATTATGTAGAAAAACAAAGTAGATTTATGTGATTTTATGTAATAGCTTTATATCTTATGACTCTGGGAAAGTCATTTGCCTGACCAAAATGTTGTTTGCTCCAGGTAGAACTGGGTGCACCTACCTATATAACTCACAGCAGACAAGATTCAGCAACAAGGAGAAAGGAGGTCAAGGAATGGGGAGGAGAATCAATGAGAGACAGACACCATGACAGTGAGAGACAGGAGTGCTGCCCCCCGACACTGAAATAGACAGGATGTCTAGTAACAGGGACAGGATTCTCTAACTGTATGAAATCCTCTACTCTGTTACTACCCTGCAAATGTCATGTTCAATTACATTTCTCTACTCTATTGCTTCCCTTCCTTGGAATGCCCTTCATCGGAATGCCTAGTTGCATTCTCAGGTGGGGAATTGTGGATGGTAGGTGGAGTGGATGGAGAAGAGGAAGTACATACAAAAGGAGCCATCTTTGACTATCTTCTTTTCTAGTTTCGCGGTTTCCATGTTGCTTCCTCTGATTTAAAGAAAATACACAAGCACACATATGCCATCTTAAAAAAAAAAGTATAATCAGTGGGCACGACCATTTCTGCACTCGTGTGCATGCCTGCCCTCCATCTAGTCATGTTTCTGCTTCAGGGTCCAGCTCAATGCCTGTTTTGTTGAGAGTCTGTATGGAAGTTCTACAAGTGGCACAGCTATCGTATACCCTTGATCAAAGAGGTTCCTCCTCTATCAGGATGGTTGTCTTCTTCCACCAAGGATGCAGCTTCAGTAACAATGAAGAGGATACCAGCCTAGCCACCTCGATTAGCCAACTCAACCCTGACAATGAATTGGGCAACAGCAGTCGCAACTAGATAGCCTTTATATTGCCAGTGCCTGTTTTCTATAAGAACCTTCCATGACTTCTCTGCCTTTTATTAATGACGATGTTTGGCTATAAAAGGGCTGATAGTTTAAGACTCATGGTAATGGTACCCAATATTTACTGAGCAGGTTCATCAACATGAGTCCTGGCAAGAAACAGCACATTTAGCTAGGATTTTTGAAGGCATTTTCTTATTTAAGAACTGTTTACAGCAGTGTGGGCAGAGTAAAAGGAGCCATCAAGAAATAAATACTGGAGGATCCCAGAACCAGCACAATAGAAACTCATTATCAGCCCTCTGATAATGGCAGATTCCTGGCAAATTCAGATCTGGAGATGTTATGAGAGGGTATTGAACGTGAGCTGTAGTGAGGGAAGGTCCCTGCAAGGGGAGAGAATAGGAGAAATAACTTCCCCAAAATTTCACTTCTTTCTTCCTGTCTCCTGACTACCTCCCATTGTCTGGGACCAGACAGAATATAGGCTTACAAGCCTGGGTGATACAGTTCTCACAAGTCAGGAGAGAATGTGCAGAAGTACAGAGAATGAATTGGGACAAAAGGAGATTATGTCAGACACTGTGGGAAGTGGGTATTATTGCCAATTTACAGATTAGGAAACTGAGGCACAGAGAGGTAAAGATCACATGATAGGCTCACTGGTCTTAACTGGGATTCACACCTGGATCTCTAGGCTCCTGAAGACCAAGCATTCCATCTTGGTCAGCTGCCTTGTCTTGCACAAGTTACCTTCCTCCTACAGTGCTTTCCTGCAGGGTAACATTCAGTGAAACACATAGTGGGGTTTTCAACACAGTATAGACTTGCAGTGTCACTTTTTTAATGCCGTAATTCCAAAAAAGAGTCTTTTTTTTAGTACTTGTGTTATTATTATTTCAAAAAAAAATTTATTGAGGTATAACTGACACCCAACATACCAGTTTCAGGTGCACAACGTAATCAATCGATATCTATCTACATCACAGAATGATCACCACTGTAAGTCTAGTCAACATTTATCACCACACAGGGTTATACATTTGTCTTCCTTGTGATGAGGTCTTTTAAAATCTACTCTCTTAGCAACCTTCAAATGTGCACTACAGTATTATTAATTCTAGTCACCATGCTGTATGTTCCATCCCCACGACATTTACTTTATAACTGGAAATGTGTACCCTTTGACTCGTTTCACCTAAACAAGAGTCCTTAATCTAAATGTGTTTAATGCCAAAATAAAAATTTTCCTTTTCGGTCTGAACATTTTTCGCCACACTTCCTTGCCTCATTCCTATAATCATTTGCTATTGGATTTTGGAGCAAGATAGAAGAACAAAGACCTTCCTTTAAAAGAGAACACAAATTTGTTTTCTGTGGGCATACAAAAGTGTAATGTTTTAAGAAAGAATAATGATATTCACAGTTTAGAGGAATAAAATTTTCTAGAAAATTCTGATTTTTAAGAAAATTCTAAGGGAAATATCAAATTTGCTAGGAGGTACCAATGAGTGGAGTGGCAGCATGGTGAGTTTAGAACAAGCACGGGACCAGACCAGATTTCAGAAGCCTGGTATTGGTTCTAAGTCTCTCACTTTTCAACTCTATCTACAAAGTGCGTAAACATCTCCGTGCTCCCCTTCTCAACTACAATATGGAAATCATACTTATATGAAAACTACATAGGATTGTTGTAAGAATCAAAGGAGATTATGAGATTGGTTTAAGTAATTTTTAAGATGCCTTTCCAGCTCTCGGAGTCTCCAAGGTGTACCTAAAGTACTTTCTATTATAATCGTAAAGAACTATTCAAATGTAAAGGCTAGTAGGATGAAATGAGACACTGCAGTATTTAAATAATTACAGTGTTCTGTCTGGGACTTTCTTTTTTTATATTGACATAACATATTAATTTTCAGTTGCATAAGGTAATGATTTGATATTTTTATATACTGCAAAATGTTCTGTCTGGGACTTTTTATGAAGAAAACTTTGTTTTAATTTTAAGACCAAATTATAAGGATTAGGTGCACCAGAGTCAAGTTAGTAACAATTATTTAAGAGGAAGTTGTAACTTATTTGAAAAGGACTTTTGTCATTGCATGCTCCCCACTCCCTCTTATATTAGCTTCATTTGAAATTACTTTTTGGATTTGGTACACTTGACACATTGAATAAAGATGAGAAAGGCAGAAAGAATGCCTTGTCCCCATGGTGCTAATGTGCTTTCAAGCAGGTAATGACTAACTGGCACACGGTGTCTGGAGGAGACCATGCGCTTGTAGCCATATTCCCAAACTCCACTCAGGAAGTGGGCAAGTGGTTCTTCAGTCATCAAAGGATGCACAAAAGATGCTGTTCCTGTTGCATTAGCTAGTAAAAGAAGGGAAGAAAAGGGATTTCAAAGACTGGATTCTAATGTTATGTTTAGAATTTATAAATTAAAATTGTATTTTAAATATATTGCATATATTGCATTTTATTTTATTATTATTTCTTAATTTTTTGTTTATTTTTGAGAGAGACAGAGAGGCAGAGCATGAGCGAGGGAGGGGCAGAGAGAGAGAAAGACACAGAATCTGAAACAGGCTCCAGGCTCTAAGCTGTCAGCACAGAGCTCCCTGCGGGAGTAAACTCGTGAACCACGAGATCATGACTTGAGCTGAAGTTGGAAGTTTAACCAACTGAGCCACCCAGGCGCCCCTATTGTATTTTAAATGTATATATGTATTAAAAAAATATATATATATATATAATATCCCATAGGTTTACCTAAAGTATGAGGCACAGAAGAGTTTGAGTGGATCTGTCAGATGCACAGGAGATGATCTGGGCTCTTGTTCAGCTTTGTCAGATGATTCTGTCATCAGGGAGAAAGCTGGAGATGAAAAGTAAACGGTGGGGACTGGGACCTTCCACAAAACTTTTATGTCACTACCCAGTAAAAAGAATTCTGAAGACTAACCACTTGCAAGTTGGGGGCCTAACCAATAAACAGGTTCACTATTTGACTTTATTTAGGATGTTAAATGTACACAATCCACAAGCCCTGACAGTGGGCATTGGAGCCAGCAGACGTTGACGGAGCATCAGGTATTGAAGCGAGAATGACTACACTGGAGAGAAGAGATGATCCCTGTGTGTGTGAGAAAGAGAGGGCAGGGTAGCCGTGAAGGGAAAAAGATTAGAGGACAATGAGGTGAGGAGGGTCACAGTTGGAACCATTGGTTGGGCTTTAATGAGGAAGAGGAGGCCCACCATAGAGTGAGGAGCACAGGCACCAACGTTTGCATCTGATTTACTGGAGTTCATAGCCAACACCAAGTGGCAGTGTGATGCTGGCACACTTCCTTTTCGATGCTCAACTTCCCCCTTTGTAAATGGGAATCATTAGGAGATGTGTTTAAATGAAATAATGTATGTAAAGCCTTCTTTTAGAACATAGACAACTGTTCATAAAAGATGAAATAGTTTCATTTATTGCTTTTGTTCACAATAAAAGGCAGAATTAGGTCAACAGATTGAATTTACAGGGAGATTTTGGTTCAATATAAAGACTATTGTAATGATTAACTTTATCTAAATAGACCTACCCAACTACATCAACTTCCCAAATGAAACAAACAAGCAAACAAGGTGTGCACGTTTGCTTCTCTCTCTCTGTGTAAATATCCATCAAAAAATATTTTTTGAGGGCCTATTATGTCAAAGAACTATAGGGAATGTAATACCAAGCATTAAAAGTTATGGTTTATGCTATGAAAAATTTACTAATCCCAGAGCATCCCAAACATAGCAGCATCTATACAGACTCAACAAATTAAAATGATTTTATAAAGAACATATCTTTGTGGCACTTGGGTGGCTCAGTTGGTTAAGTATCTGACTTGGGCTTAGGTCATGATATCACGGTTCATGGGTTAGAGCCCCACATTGGGCTTTGTGCTGACAGCTCAGAGCATGGAGTCTGCTTTGGATTCTGGGTCTCCCTCTTTCTCTGTTCCTCCTCCACTCACTCTCTCTCTCTCTCTCTCTCAAAAATAAAATAAAACATTAAACAAATTTTTTAAACAACATATCTTCTAGGACACTGGGGCTTGAGTTGAGCCATCAGGATCAATAACATTTTAATTTACATTTTAAAAACGTAAAGTTCCTATTTCAACCACACAACCTTAAAACCCCTTTCTATATTTTGTATATTTCAGGGTTCTCACCAGCTGGGACTCTGGAATTTGATCCTTTATCTATCTGTTCAAATATTTAAAGATAAAAAGAAACCCATAGAAATTTTTTTTTGCAATTGAAATTATCTTGAATAATCAGTATCAGTGTTATATTATTTATTTTCTTCTTAAATATGTTTTCCTTACGGTGGACTCAAATGTCAATGAACCCTACTCAAAAGGGTAGTTTATAACTTTTTCTAAATTATGTATCTGATACTATCTCTTTTGTTTTTTTGAGATGATTGCATTTTTTTTTTTTTGAAAATGAAAAAGTTCTCTTGCCTTTTTCAAGTCTTTCCTCAAATGTCTCTATCTTCAATGAGGATTACTCTGGCCATGCTATTTAAAGTTACATGTACTCTGCTTCTGCCTTCCTGGTCACTCTCATTTAGCTTTCCTTTTACTTTCCATTTTTATCTTCTCTATGTGGTACAGTTTTCTGGTTTATTATATTTATTGCTTCTTGTTTATCTCCCCTGGAGAAAATAAGTTTCTTGGCATTGATCTGGGCCATGATTTGTTGGATATGACAACAAATACACAGGCCATAAATTAAAAATAAGCAAATGGGATTGCATCAAACTAATAAGCTTCTGCACAGCAAAGAAAGCAATCAACAATCAACAGAGAGAAAAAGCAACTGATGTGATAAGAGAAAATATTTGCAAACCATATATATGATAAGAGGTTAATATCCAAGTTAAATAAGGACCTCCTATAGCTCAGTAGCAAAACAAAAACAAAAACACAAAGCAAAAACATAAAACAAATAAACTAAATGAAAAATGAGCAAAGGACCCGAATGGACATTTTTCCAAAGAATACATACAAATGACCAACAGGTACAGGAAAAGGTGCTCAGCATCACTTACCATCAGGGAAGTGTAAATTAAAACCCTAACAAGATATCACCTCATACTGTTAGCATGGCTTTTATCCTAAAATCAAGAGATTACAAGTATTGGCAAGGCTATGGAGAAAAAGGAACAATTGTGCATCATTGGTGGGAATGTAAATTGGTCCACCTATTATAGAAAAAAAGTAAGGAGATCCTTCAAAAAATTAAAAACCAAAGGATCCAGCAATTCTACTTCTGAGTATATATGCAAAGGAAATGAAATCAGGATCTTGGAGAGATAGCTGCACTCCCATGTTCATTGTAGCATTATTCACAGTATCCAAGACATGGAAACAACCTGTCTGTCAATGGATGAATGGATAAAGAAAATGTGGGATACACACACACACACACACACACACACACACACACACACACTGGAATATTATTCAGCCTTAAAAACAAGGGAATCCTGCCACTTGTGACAACTTGGATGAATCTGGAGGATATTATGCTAAGTAAAATAAGTCAGACACAGAAAGGCAAATACTGCATGATGTCACTTATATGTGACATCTAAAATAATCAAACTCATAGAAGCAGAGAGTAGAATGGTGGTTTTCAGGGGCTGGAGGGAGGGGAAAATGGAGAGAAGCTGGTCAAAGTGTACCAAGTTTTGATTGTACAAGGTGGTAAGTTCTGGAGATTTAATGTATAGCAACATGACTGTAGTTAACAATACTATATTGTATATTTGAAATTTGCTAAGAGAGTAGATCCTTAGTGTTCTCACCACACACACAAAAAGAAAGAAAATGGTAATTTTGAGAGGTGATAAATATGTTAATTTGCTTAATTGTGATGATTATTTTATAATGTATAAATAGACCAAAACATCAAGTTTACACTTTAAATATACAGGTGTTTTTTTTTTGCAAAAAAAGAAAAAATAGAATTAAAAGCCTGATTAAAAGTCTAGTTGGTCCAAATGAGTTTCCATTGTGTAGCCTAACATGATGCTAATCACATAGAATGTTGGTTTAATAGCTAGGGAGGTTCTTGGCTAAACATTTGATCCTTTGGAGATCAGGCTTTTCTAAAGATTTAGGCCAATTAAAAACCAATTCCTGGGAGACAATTAGGAACACTTTCTTAGTGCCCTCATGCTTTCTGATTTTATGTCCTATTATATTGAATTAAAATTTCTGCTCTACGTGTCTGTTTTCTCCACTTCTCTTTAAGCACCTTTAAGAAAGAAACTTTTTTTCTCTATTATATCTGCTGTGGTTTAACACAACTAAGTATTGATAAATATTTTTGTATATGTTAATGTTTTATAGACAGTGCTAATGAAGGGATTAAATTTTTATACTGAGTAATGATTTTTCTTTAAGGCTACCACCAGGGGGGTATTTGTTGGCTAATAACTATTTGAGCAGCACTGGCTTACATCAGTAGCTTTTAAACTCTTCTAACTGTAACTCACAGGAAGAATTACTTTGTATGTTGTATAATCATGCACATGCAAGTTCACACAATCATGGACACACAAATAAAAATTTTTTAAGTTCTATTTAAGACTACAGTTAATAGTACTGTATCGTATATTTAGAAGTTATTGAGAAAGCTGTTCTAAAACGTTCTTATCAGGAGAAGTCAAAATCAAAATGTACTCTGGATAGTGATGGATGTTAACTAGACTTATTGCAGTGATAACTTTGCAATATCTACAGACATGGAATCATTATGTTATACGCTTGAAACTAATGCAATGTTCTATGTCAATTATATCTCAATACAAAACATAAAAAATATAAATTTCCATGAAATAACTCATATACTTACTACCGATTTTGCACTCTGATACTTCCTATTTTATTTAATTTCCTTTAAACAGTCTTGGTTTGCTCCATTAAATTGGTATCATCCCTTACAATGGGCATCATGACCTGCAGCTTGAAAAATGCTGCCCTGGTGGTAGGCATCCCTTGCTATCCTGCGGAACCTGAGGGTTAGACAACAAAACATACCTGTATAAGGTAAAAACATACAGAAAGCAACAGGCTGGTGAAATTTGGAGCAAAAAGGGGGCAAGAAATAGTCTGGGAGAGGTCTATGAAAACACTTGAGGAAGTGAGTTTTAAACTGGATGTGGAGAAGGTAGATCGTAATGAATTGGCAGAAATGAAAGAGAATAGGGCCTCGTCAAAATTTTCGGACTCTGATGTCTCTTGCTATCAAAAAGGTATCTGTGAGCAAGCTACAACATATTTGAGAGCAGAATAATAATAAAAAAGGATTCTCAGATTGTCTCATCTCCATCTTTTAAGTTCTCACTAGTATTTGAAGAAAAATGAAGCTTGACATGGTAGACTAGATGTTATTGGTGTGAAAACAAGAAGAAACTTGGCCTAATGTCAAAAGAGCAGTGAATGAGTATACATTTGTATCTTTAGGGTTTGCATATATAGTCATGCTTAAAAATCATTTTCTGCTTTAACAGACTTTTATGTTACATAAAAAGCTATCTCTGTAATGGTTAAGGGTCCAAGACAGATGAAATAAAAAGAGGTTTCAAAGAGGAACTTTAATTAGAATCACGAGGCTGGCAGGTTTCTGAGTCCCAGACATGTTTGTACAACCGAGTTCCTTTCACATGGGCCACTCTGGATCATTGGGTCCTACTTGTGCACCACTGGGGACTGATTGACTTGTTTAAGGTGGTGAATGATTCTCTCAGGCTCTGCTGGTGATGGTGGAGAGTCTGAGCCACTGTCAGAGACGTCTGTGAACCAGAGGATGGAGGAAAGATAGTTAGTACAAGGTCCTCAGTCTGAGTGTATTAAGAAACAGAAGGAGATAAGAAAAACCTTGCTAAGACAGTGTTTTGTAGAAGGTAGCTTGCCTTCTTCATTCACTTTGGAAAAAACACCTTCACAATTGTCAGTTTTCTTTATCGATGCTTGGAAAGGCTCCTGACTTGGATTTGTATAAAGAAAACCCAAAGGTTAACTTGAAAATAGGAACCCACATTTTCGAATCAGAATTTGGAACAGTTAATGAAACAGCTAAATGCATTATGATGGTTGTATCAATGTTCTATGGTTCTGACATTCATCACCAATTTCATTTTGGTAGAGAATGGTTGAGTCTTTACCAGGTGAAATTGATAGAATCTCTCTTTCCTGGTCTCTCTCTGTTCTAGTCTGCTTTGGCTATTCTGCTTTTCTGATAATTTTCTTCTTTGCCTGTGGTGCTCTGGTTCCATGCCTGTTAGCACTGGGAATGTTTGCTGCCTGGTGTTAGAGCTTGTCGTACCAATTTCAGAGAATTTGAATTCTCAGTACCTATCTGCAACTGTTTAAAGGGTAGGGTTTAGAGTCATTGCAACCACTTGTTCCTATGGAACAGTTTTTGAAGAGTGTAAGAGTTTTTTTTTGTCCATTTGGCTAAAAGATTTCAAACCTTGAAAAATATTTAAGACACTAAGAAAATCATTTTAAAAATAGGAAACAAGAACTGCAGTATCAAAATTGATAGTAATTGAGAAAACAAAATTATAAACATCTTTTCACATTTTAAGGCACATAATTACATTTCATGTGGGATATGGGTATAACACGTCCGATATGATCACGTTAGACAAGATACTCTGGTTCTCTGCCTCAGAGCTTTCTCCAAGCTAAGAGAAATGGATCATTTCTCATCTGCAAACGGGGCAGGAAGTGCAGGGGAGTTGAATTCCTCAGGGCCTTTGACCAATTGGAGTGGTAGCCAAGGCAAGAAGGTCCAGACTCCTGCCCTAGGTGAACAATGCTGAAAACATTCTTATGCTTCTCTGAGGTTTTGTAGAAACAGACCCCATTGCCCACGGCAGCACCTTGATAACGCAGCCTTGTACTGGCTCTTCCTCCTTAACTGTGCCGCTCTTTGCACCCCCTCAGCGCTGCTTCCTCAGACTCCTCCTCAAGTAAATACCTGCATCCAAGTCTTTGCCTCAGGCTTGGCTTCCAGAGGAATCTAAATTGAGACTCCTAGAAATCCATCCTTCTACTTAAAGAATTGTAGCCCTTTTCTTTTTCTTTTCCTGAAGCCTCAAATATCTGTGCAGGGAAAAGTCTAGAACCTGTTTTGACATCTTTTCTGTAAAGAGAAGAATGGTTTTCGTGTTGGTATCCAAATGGAGACCTAAATGTCCATCTGGGCAGAAGTCCTTCAATTCTAAGATCTTTCCTGAAGTCCTTCAATTCTAAGATCTTTTCTGGATGTCACTGTCCTATGTCCCCTTACTGGCTTGACTAATAGACTTTGATGATATATGAAGTTAGGTATTATATATTCTTCAGGCATATTTAAACTAATAACATAGCTGTGGGAAGCAAGGTTTGCTGTATAAAAACTGGAGGTAAGAAGAGTTGTTAAGATACTACTTTCAGAATATATATTATAAATGAGGAAGCTTTGTACCAGGGTGATGATGGCTGGGGAACACTGAACCTGGGGGGCATTGCAGATCAAAATTGTTCAGTATTTAATATATAATGACATATGTAACGCAAACCAGAAAGAAAGAATGCAAAGTAACTAAAGGCTAATGGCAGTGGAGAAGTTGGTAGCAGGAGTGGCACAGACCACATGTGGAAGCTCCAGACTGTGAGACGACATTCACAGTGTGAACTGGTTTTTGCTAGAGTGCAATGTGCAAAAGATTTTGAAACTTTTGTTGTAGCTTCTCCAAAAGATATAAAACTGGATTGGCAGAAACGTAGATCATCATTGTGTTAGACAAGGCTGTGCTAAATCAATTAGGACAACACACTTCTCTTTTTTCACACTATGGATTATTTGCTGTGTATTCATTGGCTATATTCATTAGGTAAAACTACTGATATTAGGGAATTTAACACTGACAGATAATGTAGTTTGGGAAAAGAATGATAAATAAAAGAACACACATTTTTTTTTCACTAAACGTATATTCTAACTTTGGCAAAATATTAGTATTAATGTGCAACTCAATGATTTTTGTAATTTTTGTTTATGAGGTATATTTATATGAAGAGATGTTTGTAAAAATCAAGATACGTAAATTACGCTTTACATGGAGGCAGACAGAATTTATTGACATAGAGAAAGTCAGGATTATAGTGTGATAGCAAAATGGGAAAGAAATGAGCCTTTAACAGAAATAGTACAAAAGTATGTTTTTAATAATTAGAGGAATATGAGATTTATCATCTAAGCAAGACTGTTCAAATAGTAATTTTCTTGATTTAAGTTTAACATTTTATTCTTAGACTATTTAAATTTCAGCTTCACTTTTTGAGAGTAGGGAACTTACTGTTTTCCTTTTTATATATTTAGGTGGTGAATCTAATTTGACTAAAAAAATTTCAGATTTTAGTATATGTAAGATATTATGGGGGTACAGTTATGTACAAGACGTAGGAGCACGTGGAACATCATTGTGTCAAGCTGTGTGTATGTGGCAAAATGTAAACATACAAGGGAAGTAGACACTGAAAAGGCGGAGGGAGAGATTCCTAATGGCTAGACCCTAACCCTGCCAAGCTAAGTGGTGAGTTGATCTTCCAGCAGAGGGCAGTGCAACAAACTTTTTGGTGGAGAGGGACTTGAGTGGAGAGCATAGAGATTTAAAGAAAATTCCTCATCAAGGGAAATTGGTATTACTAATTGAAGGGCACGAAGGGGCTATGGAAAGTTGAGGGACTTGGTGTTACTTCCGCTTTTCTGGGTTGTGTGGAAAGATGAAGTAATTTATCCCCTTTCACCTTTTTGTGTCTTCTCTTCCTCATGGTTGATCGAAAGGGGACACTAAGTATAATTATGTATTGAGGTGATTATGGATGACAGTATCAGTAAAAGGAGCTTTTTTCTTCGCTGACTGAGACTTTGGAACATGGTTCCTTGTGGACTGGAATGTGACCCTGTAAAAACAGTAAAAAATAGTATTTTGCACCCCTCATGTTCATGGTTAGCTACTGTTTTCATCTGATAATGCATTGTACCCGTCCACCATGTTCAGATGTTGCAGTTCGTTAGGGAAACGTTAAAGAATATTCCTTCCCTTCCCTTCCCTTCCCTTCCCTTCCCTTCCCTTCCCTTCCCTTCCCTTCCCTTCCCTTCCCTTCCCTTCCCTTCCCACCTCTGCCACATTGTATTTTGCATTCTAAGGAATGGGTATCTGTGTCCTGGGATATCTAATGGGGGAATTTTTCTGCAGTTGGAAACAGAAATGGTAATAAAAAGAATTGTGATGTTCATGAAAAATTCATGTCTTTTGTGTCATGACTATTTCTGGCATGATGGCTACAGAAATTAAGATATGTTTTAATAATACTGTTTAAACATGAAAAGAAATGCTTTGCAGCACACAAAATGCAGGTACAAAGGCAGTCAGCCCTTGAACAGTGTGGGGGTTAGGCATGCTGACTCCTATGTAGTTGAAAATCCATGTATAACTTTTGTCTCCCCCAAAACTTAACTACTAATAGCCTACTCTTGATAGCCTTACTAATAACATAAACAGATGAGTAACACACATTTTGTATGTTATATGTATTATATACTGTACTACAATAAAATAATCTAGAGAAAAGAAAATGTTATGAAGAAAATCATCAGGAAGAGAATATACATTTACAGTACTCTACAGTATTTCTAAAAAAAAATCTGCATATTAGTGGACTCGTGCAGTTCCAACCCATGTTGTTTAAGGGTCACCTGTGTAGCACATTTCAAGTTAATAACCTCACACTTTCAAAGTCATATTTTAACAAGCCTTTTGCTCAGTTGAAATTTTTACCTATTCCTAGAATTAGGACTGGTCTCACATACATTTTCAAATGTAATCCATTACCCTCCTAGATAAGTCCATTCCCTCCTACTGCACCTAAGAATTATTTTGAGTATCTTCTTCGTGTGTCTGGTTTTAATGAATCATTATGTTATTTACTGTCCATTCTGCTGTGAGAGGGCTCCAGAGAGGAGAAGTACTGAGCACTCCACATGGGCACACAGTGTCTCCACAGAGAAGACTCTGAAATAACATCTGTGATTGTTGACTGGTACTCATTGCTACTTAGCTTTACCCCCCTGCAGTCATTCCCTGGAAACAGAGCCACCTGATGTGTCGTGTTATACATTAGTCTTCGAAGGGTACCTGAAGTGGTTCCATAATACTAGTTGTTTTTTTTTTTTTTAAATAAAGGTCCTTTGACAAATGGGAGCAAAGCTGTACCCTGTTTTCCAGAACTGAGATTTGGAAGAAGTGGCTGATTAGGGGGCCTAATATTTCCTCTCACGTGTCCTTTCCATGATTCTTGAAGATGCTCTGACCTCAGTCTTTCTGTCCACTTCAGGGGAAAAATATGGTGTGGTTTCTTTTGTTCCTCAGGATTACACCAAACAGTGACAGGGATTTGTTTGGCCACTCTGCCCTAATCCGTGGTCCCATGGCTTGGTGGTTAAGCATTCACCAAAGTGGTTATTGAATTCAGGCTGCTTGGGTCTATTTCCTACTTTTACAACTCAAATAACTATATCGCCCTGTGACGTACTGAATATTTCTCATCCCAGAGCTAACATCAGGTTGATGATAATAGACCTCCTCTTTATTGTTGTGAGGATTACATAGAATAAATTTTCTAAGTGTCTGATCCACATAATAAAAAAGTTTCTACTTTTGGGGTTTGGTGTTTTGTTTTTTTTTTTGATACTTCTCATGGGTGTACGTTTTCTTTCTTTCCTCCTCCTCCTTCTTGCAATCTGTTTAAGGTAGTTGTAAGATCATTATAGACAAGGCTCAGACAGCCCTAAACAAAAAGGTACAGACAGGTTGAAGAAGAGTGAAGAAGAGTAATCTGGAGAACTTAAGTTCTCTTTACATAAGATCTGGAATTTCTCTACAGTCCTCCATTATGGTGTGGGCCCTTAGAAAGTACTCCAGGAGGGAAGCTTGCCATATGAATTTCCAAGGCACCAGAGTTAACATGCCACTGCAGTGGTTCCAAGTCTGTGTAAGGATCAGAATCACCTGGGAAACTTTATAAACTGTTCCCTGAGATTGGGTTATTAGATCGGGGATAAACATAGGAATCTCTATTTCTAAAATGTTGATCACGAATCCTGTTTAAAAATCCTTGTCTGGTGGTTTTATTTATTTATTTGTTTGTTTGTTTATTTAACTTGTTTTGTTTTTTATTATTTTTTTTAAATTTACATCCAAATTAGTTAACATATAGTGCAACAATGATTTCAGGAGTAGATTCCTTAGTGCTCCTTACCCATTTAGCCCATCCCCCCTCCCGCAATGCCTCCCGCAACCCTCAGTTTGTTCTCCATATTTATGGGTCTTTTCTGTTTTGTCCCCCTCCCTGTTTTTATATTATTTTTGTTTCCCTTCCCTTATGTTCATCTGTTTTGTCTCTTAAAGTTCTCATATGAGTGAAGTCATATGATTTTTGTCTTTCTGACTAATTTCGCTTAGCATAATACATTCAGTCCCATCCACATAGTTACAAATGGCAAGATTTCATTCCTTTTGATTGCCAAGTAATGTTCCATTGTATATATATACCACATCTTCTTTATCCATTCATCCATCAATGGGCATTTGGGCTCTTTCCATACTTTGGCTATTGTCGATAGTGCTGCTATAAACATGGGGGTGCGTGTGTCCCTTCGAAACACACCTGTATCCCGTGGATAAATACCTAGTAGTGCAATTGCTGGGTCGTAGGGTAGTTCTATTTTTAGTTTTTTGAGGAACCTTAAAAACTCTGTTTTCCAGAGTGGCTGCACCAGCTTGCGTTCCCACCAAAATGCAAAAGAGATCCTCTTTCTCTGCATCCTCACCAACATCTGTTGTTGCCTGAGTTGTTAATGTTAGCCATTCTCACAGGTGTAAGGTGGTATCTCATTGTGGTTTTGATTTATATTTCCCTGATGATGAATGATGTTGAGCATTTTTTCATGTGTCGGTTGGCCATCTAGATGTCTTCTTTGGAGAAGTGTCTATTCATGTCTTTTGCCCATTTCTTCACTGGATGATTTGTTTTTTGGGTGCTGAGTTTGATAAGCTCTTTATAGATTTTGGATACTAACCCTTTATCTGATATGTAATTTGCAAATATCTTCTCCCATTCTTTCGGTTGCCTTTTAGTTTTGCTGATTGTTTCCTTCACTGTGCAGACGCTTTTTATTCTGATGAGGTCTCAGTAGTTCATTTTTGCTTTTGTTTCCCTTGCCTCTGGAGACGTGTTGAGTAAGAAGTTGCTGCGGCAAAGATCAAAGAGGTTTTTGCCTGCTTTCTCTTTGAGGATTTTGATGGCTTCCTGTCTTACATTGAGGTCTTTCATCCATTTTGAGTTTATTTTTGTGTATGGTGTAAGAAAGTGGTCCAAGTTCATTCTTCTTCATGTCGCTGTCCGGTTTTCCCAGCACCACTTGCTGAAGACACTGTCTTTCTTCCATTGGATGTTCTTTCCTGCTTTGTCAAAGATTAGTTGGCCATACGTTTGTGGGTCCCTTTCTGGGTTCTCTGTTCTATTCCATTGATCTGAGTGTCTGTTCTTGTGTCAGTACCATATGGTCCTGATGATTACAGTTTTGTAGTGTAGCTTGAAGTCTGGGATTGTGATGCCTCCTGCTTTGGTTTTCTTTTTCAAGATTGCTTTGGCTATTTGGGGTCTTTTCTGGTTCCATACAAATTTTAGGATTACTTGTTCTAGCTCTGTGAAGAATGGTGGTGTTATTTTGATAGGTATTGCATTGAATATGTAGATTGCTTTGGGTAGTATTGATGTTTTAACAATATTTGTTCTTCTTACCCAGGAGCATGGAATCTCTTTCCATTTTTTTGTGTCTTCTTCAATTTCTTTCACAAGCTTTCTATAGTGTTCAGTGTATAGATTTTTCACTTCTTTGGTTAGATTTATTCGTAGGTATTTTACATTTTTTTTGTGCGACTGTAAATGGGATTGATTCCTTGATTTCTCTTTCTGTTGCTTCATTGTTGGTGTATAGGAATGCAACCGATTTCTGTGGATTGATTTAATATCCTGCAACTTTGCTGAATTCATGGATCAGTTCTAGGAGTTTTTTGGTGGAATCTTTTGGGTTTTCCATGTAGAATATCATGTCATCTGCGAAGAGTGAAAGTTTGACCTCCTCCTGGCCGATTTAGATGCCTTTTATTTCTTTGTGTTGTCTGATTGCAGAGGCTAAGACTTCCAATACTATGTTGAATAACAGTGGCAAGAGTGGATATCCCTATCTTGTTCCTGACCTTAGGGGGAGAGCTCTCAGTTTTTTCCCATTGAGGATGATATTAGCGTTGGGTCGTTCATATTTGGCTTTTATGATCTCGAGGTATGCTCCTTCCATCCCTACCTTCTTGAGAGTTTTTATAAAGAAAGGGTGTTGTATTTTGTCAAATGCTTTCTCCGCATCTATTGAGAGGATCATATGGTTCTTGTCCTTTCTTTTATTGATGTGATGAATCACGTTAATTGTTTTGCAGATATTGAACCAGTCCTGCATCCCAGGTATAAATCCCACTTGGTTGTGGTGAATAATTTTTTTAATGTATTATTGGATCCGTTTGGCTAATATCTTGTTGAGGATTTTTGCATCCATGTTCATCAGGGAAATTGGTCTATAGTTCTCCTTTTTAGTGGAGTCTCTGTCTGGTTTGGAATCAAGGTAATGCTGGCTTCATAGAAAGAATTTGGAAGTTTTCCTTCCATTTCTATTTTTTGGAACAGCTTCAAGAGAATAGGTGTTAACTCTTCCTTGAATGTTTGGTAGAAATCCCCTGGAAAGCCATCTGGCCTTGGACTCTTATTTTTTGGGAGATTTTTGATTACTACTTCGATTTCCTTACTGGTTATGGGTCTGTTAAAATTTTCTATTTTTTCCTGTTTCAGTTTTGGTAGTGTATCTGTTTCTAGGAATTTGTCCATTTCTTCCAGATTGCCCATTTTATTGGCACATAATTGCTCATAATATTCTCTTATTACTGTTTTTATTTCTGCTGTGTTGGTTGTGATCTTTCCTCTTTCATTCTTGATTTTATTTATTCGGGTCCTTTCCTTTTTCTTTTTGATCAAACTGTCTAGTGGTTTATCAATTTTGTTAATTCTTTCAAAGAACCAGCTTCTGGTTTCATTGATCTGTTCTACTGTTTTTTTGGTTTCAATAGCATTAATTTCTGCTCTAATCTTTATTATTTCCTGTCTTCTGCTGGTTTGGGGGTTTGTTTGCTGTTCTTTTTCCAGCTCTTTAAGGTGCAAGGTTAGATTGTATATCTGAGATGTTTCTTCCTTCTTTAGGAAGGCCTGGATTGCTATATACTTTCCTCTTATGACCTTCTTTGTTGTATCCCAGAGGTTTTGGGTTGTGGTGTTATCATTTTCATTGACTTCCATATACTTTTTAATTTCCTCTTTAACTTCTTGGTTAGCCCATTCATTCTTTAGTAGGATGTTCTTCAGTCTCCAAGTATTTGTTACCTTTCCAATTTTTTTCCTGTGGTTGATTTTGAGTTTCATAGCGTTGTGGTCTGAAAATATGCACAGTATGATCTCGATCTTTTTGTACTTACCTAGGGCTGATTTATGTCCCAGTATATGGTCTATTCTGGAGAACATTCCATGTGCACTGGACAAGAATGTATATCCTGCTACTTTAGGATGAAATGTTCTGAATATATCTGTTAAGTCCATCTGGTCCAGTGTGTCATTCAAAGCCATTGTTTCCTTATTGATTTTTTGATTAGATGATCTGCCCATTGCTGTGAGTGGGGTGTTGAAGTCTCCTACTATCATGGTATTACTATCAATGAGTTTCTTTATGTTTGTGATTAATTGATTTATATATTTGTGTGCTTTCACATTTGGCACATAAATGTTTATAATTGTTAAGTCTTCTTGGTGGAGAGACCCCTTGATTATGATATAATGCCCCTCTGCATCTCTTGATACAGTCTATATTGTAACGTCTAGATTGGCTGATATAAGTATGGCTACTCCAGATCTCTTTTGTTGACAATTAGCATGATAGAAGATTCTCCAACTCCTTATTTTCAATCTGAAGGTGCCTTTAGGTGTAAAGTGGGTCTCTTGTAAACAGCATATAGATGGATCTTGTTTTCTTATCCATTCTGTTACCCTATGTCTTTTGATTGGAGCACTGAGTCCATTGACATTTAGTGTGAGTACTGAAAGATATGAATTTATTGCCATTATGATGGCTGTAGAGTTGGAGTTTCTGGTGGTGTTCTCTGGTCCTTTCTAATCTTTGTTGCTTTTGGTATATATATATATATATATATATATATATATATATGTGTGTGTGTGTGTGTGTATCTATATCTATCTATCTCTATCTCTATCTCTATATCTATATCTATATCTATATCTATCTTCATCTTTTCTCCCCTCAGAGAGTCCCCCTTAAAATTTCTTGCAGGGTAGGGTTAGTGGTCACAAACTCCTTTAATTTTTGTTTGTCTGGGTAACTTTTTTATCTCTCCTTCTATGTTTAATGACAGCCTTTCTGGATAAAGAATTCTTGGCTGCATATTTTTCTGATTCAGCACATTGAATATATCCTGTCACTCCTTTCTGGCCTGCTAAGTGGATAGGTCTGGTGCAAACCTGATCTGTCTTCCCTTGTAGGTTAGGGACTTTTTTTCCCTTGCTGCTTTTATGATTCTCTCCTTGCCTGAGAATTTTGTGAATTTGACCATGATATGCCTTGTTGATGGTTGGTTTTTGTTGAATCTAATGGGGGTCTTTTGTACTTCCTGGATTTTGATGTCTGTATCTTTCTTCAGGTTAGGGAAGTTTCCTGCTATGATTTTCTCACATAACCCTGCTACCCCTATTTCTCTCTCTTCCTCTTCTGGGACCCCTATGATTCTGATGCTGTTCCTTTTTAATGAGTCACTGATTTCTCTAATTCTTAAATTTTGCTCTTTTGCCTTAATCTCCCTCTTTTTTTTCCAGTTCATTATTCTCTATAAGTTTATCCTCTATATCGCTGATTCTCTGTTCTGCCTCATCCATCCTTGCCGCTGCTGCATCCTTCCATGATTGCAGCTCAATTATAGCTTTTTAAATTTCATTCTGACTAGTTTTTACTTCTGTTATCTCTGCAGAAAGGGATTCTAATCTATTTTCAACTCCAGCTAGTATTCTTATCCTGATTCTAAATTCTTGTTCAGACATCTTGCTTGTATTTGTGTTGGTTAAATCCCTGGCTGTCGTTTCTTCGTGCTCTTTCTTTTGGGATGAATTCCTTTGTTTTGTCATTTTGAAGGGAGAAAGGAATTAATGAGGTAGAAGAATTAAAATTAAAAAAATTAAAATAAAAAATATTAAATTAAAAAATTAAACACAGACACACACACACACACACACACACACACACACACAAATCTTATAAATGATTCTAGATCCTAGGTGTGTTTTGGTCTGGGTGTTGAAAGTGGTTTGACAGATTAGAGAAAAAAAAGCAGGCGGAAGGAAATCTTTTGAGAATTTGAAAAAATAAATACACTGAAGTAGACTAAAATGACATGATGGGAGTAAAATAGAATTTGAAAAAATTTACAGAAAAGTAAAGGATATAGTAGAAAAAATTGAAGAAAAATATTTTTAATAAAAATGAAAAATAAAAATGAATTTTTCTCTTTCTGTATTCAAGAAAAAGAAAAAAAACAAAAAAGAGAAAAAAGAGAAAAAAAGAAATCATTTGAAAATTTGAAAAAGTGAATACACTGTAGTAGACTAAAATGATGAAAGTAAAATAGAATTTGAAAAAATTTACGTAAAAGCAAAAAATGTAGTAAAAAAATTAAAGAAAAATATTTTTAATAGAAATTTAAAGTAAAAATGAAGTTTTTCTCTTTCTGCATTCAAGAAAAAGAAAAGAAACAAAAAAGAGAAAAAATAAAAACAAAAAAGAAAAAAGAAATCATTTGAAAATTTGAAAAGGTGAAAACACTGTAGTAGACTAAAATAAAATGATGGAAGTAAGATAGAATTTGAAAAAATTTTCACAAAAGGAAAAAATATAGTAAAAAAATTAAAGAATATTTTTAATAAAAATTGAAAATAAAAGTGAATTTTTTCTCTTCCTGTATTCAAGAAAAAGAAAAGTAGTGTAAAAGAGAAAAAAAAATGAAAATTGAATAGATGGTCCTGCTAACAGATTGAAATAGGACTGAAATTACTTCGTTTTCCCCTAGAAGTCTGAGTATGAAGCACTTTATAGTCCATAAACTAAGCAGGCAGTGAGAGTTGTGTTCTTGAAGAGCGAGGTTGGCCCAGTTGGGAGGGTCTTAGTGTAATGGCTCCATTATCCACTAGATGGCGCTGCTAGCCTCCTGGGGTGGAGTGTTGAAGCACTCTAGGTGCGTATGGGCATGCGCGGGAGCAGTGAAAATGGCGCCAGCCAGCTACCCAGTCTCTAGTATCAGAACTCTGTTCTCCCTGATCAGCAAACGCACACCCATCCTCCATCTTCAGCTTTCATCCACTACCCGGTTTTTCACTGCCCGTGACCAGGCCCCAGGCAGTACTTCTCTCCCGAGTTTTGTCTCAGATGCGGCTGTTTTCTCCGGCCCCTTACTTCTGAAGGACTGCAACTTTGACCCATTCAGCCCCTCTGTAGGAGGGTCTCACTGAGCAATGGCTGAATGTCGGCCATACCCAGGAACACTTGCTGGACCCTGCTACTGCCCCGAGACTGTGGCCAGGTGCCAGCCGCCCCAGAAAAAGTTTGCGAGATAGTGTAGCAGCAGTGTTTCAGGGATTATGGAAAATCGCAACACACATCTGGCACCAGGCTTCACCTTCAACAACCTTGCCCCAGCACCAGCAAATGTGGCTGCCTTCCGGGGTCTGCTGGAACCAGGTGGCTTCAACAGTCTCTACCAAATGTCCTTCCAGCAGTGGAACTGCTTTTCCTCGTGTGGCCTGAGGACCCCCCGGACCCCACTCTGTTCCTGGGGATTCGCCCTTCCCACCAGAGCACTGCCAGGTATCGAGCTATGGAGTTGCAGACTGCACTCCCCTTGTTTACAGTCTTAATAGAATTTAAACCCTGTCCTTTCTCCTTTCTCCCTTTTTAGTTTAGTCCCTGCAGCTGTTTCCAATTTTCCACTTTCTCTCCAGCTGCTTTTGGGGAGGGGTGCTTTTCCCGTATTCTCCCCCCTCCCCAGTCTCCATTCTCTCTCTGCTCACAAAAGCACCTCCCTTCCCACTCTCCAAGTTCTCCTCTCTGCGCCATGTACCTGCTGAATTCTGTGGTTCAGTTGTGCAGATTGTTGTGTTAATCCTCCAATCAGTTTTCTAGGTGTGTAGAATGGTTTAGTGTTGGCCTGGCTGTATTTCATGGACGTGAGACACTCAAAAGACTTCTATGCTGTTCCGTCATCTTGGCTCCGTTCTATTGATTTATTTTAATGTTTATTTATTTTTGAAGGAGAAAGAGACAGAGTGTGAGTAAGGGAGGTGCAGAGAGAGAGGGAGACACAGAATCCAAAGCACGCTCCAGGCTCTGAGCTGTCAGCACAGAGTCCGATGTGGGGCTCAAACTTGTGAACCGTGAGTGATATCATGACCTGAGCCACCATCGGATGCTTAACTGACTGAGCCACCCAGGCACCTCCTTGTCTGGTGGTATTAACAACAGATTTTGGGAATGGAAATTAGAATGAAGATAAGTACTACATGAGAATTATGCACAAAAAAGATGCCAATGATATTTCCTATTACTATTCTTTTGCAGAGAAAAGTCTGATCATGATCTTTGTTCAATTCGACTTTGTTCAATTAGCCTATACAGCCATATCTGAGGGAAGTCCCTTGTACGGGGGACTGAAAGGTGGGAAGGGAGGACAAATGTTAGATATAGCATTACCTCTTTAATTTCTGCAATGTTGGTCTCAAATTTACATTATTTTATTGGCTTGATGCACTTTGCAGAAGAAATTACAAATCTGAATGAGCAGTGAGAGGTATGCTTTTTTGGAACATGCTCGATTTCAGTTGAGGCCCTCCGTTATCCACCAGCAATAGTTACTGCTCTGAGAATGTTGTTTCTACCTGCTTGCCTTCTGGCCAAGGGGGAAGGTAGAGGGTTCAAACAGCCAAACCAGACTCAATGTGAACAGGCAGCTTTATTTTCTTTGTTGTCATTGGGCAGGCAAACAGAGCACATTGAAAGTTTGGGGTTATGAAAATTGAAGAGATTTAGGGAAAATTTACCTTCATCCTCCCTTTTACTACATGTTGAAAAAGGTGTCTAAGCTGAGATATTTGGGGAAGTTAGTTAATGGCTCTTTTATGGAGTGAAAAAGACTAATGAGTTGTTTTCATTGATAAGATCCCCAAATAATTGCTCAAGTCTTCTATCAGCCTAGCTAATAATAAAAGGGGCAGTATATAACTCAAATAATTCTTGACTATCTTGAAATCTATTTCCATCTGTCAGCTCATCTCCCAAACATTAGTTTGGTTAGTTTAGTGATGGGGGAACCCGTCTCTGTACCTTCCCTTCCACTGTGGGAGCAGCACAGCAAACCACATGGCTCAGCCTCCACCAATTCTCTTTACACATCTCCCTCCACACAGTCCCCCAGAGTAACTGCTGAAAGCTCTCTTCTTTTCCTCTGTGGACCTTCATTGCCATACTGCCCTTTCTCTCACCTCTTCTTGCTCTTCCTTCCAAAATTCAGATCCCCTGCACATGGCAATTACTTTTGCATAGCTCATTAGTAACTGGTCTCTGCTCTTGACTTGACTGTTCTTCTTTATCCCAGCAAATGAATAAAATGATCTTTACACACTTTAACACAACTGTTATTGCTATTATTACCATTATCACTAATCTTTGCTATTACTCCTCTCATTACCCTCACCAGTGATGAAGATGATAGTGAAACAATTCTGACTTTTTTTCGAGCACTTGTACCAGTATAGAAATACCTTGCACGCAGGTGAGAAAATGAACTCAGTGGTTAGCTGATGGCCACCAGTTACTCAATGGAGGCAGAACTGTAGAGCATATGGGTTTGTAGCTTATACCTTTTGTGTTATAATGACATTTAAACATTTAAATTTATCAATAGAATGCATTGGTTTCAGTTTATCTTCTAGTTTACTAACTTGAGTGAATTTTTAGCCATTTTTGTTGTGTTTTTCGGGGCGACTTCCACTTGAAAGCATGCGCAGGATAACTTATTTCATTGTCTCTGGCAGAAAGAAATGAAATGAGAGCCCAGTAAGAAATTAGAAGGGAATTGAAAGGATGAACCTATGTTTAGGGTCAGTGGGCTGGAACTGAGCTCGTAGTGGCTCAGAGCTATCAACTGCGTGCATCTCTTTCTAACACTGGCCAGTGACTGTAGATTGGTAGCTGAGAATCAGCCATGGTGAGATTATTTACACCAGAGAAGTCACCAAATGCTGCTGTATTTATTTCTTGTGGCTGCTGTGACAGGGTTCTATAGTCAAGGTGTTGGTAGGGTCGTGCTCCCTCTGAAGGCTCTAGGGGAGAATCTGTTGCTTGCCTTTTCCAGCTTCTGGTGGCTCCAGGTGTTCCTTGACCTGTGGCCACAGCATTCTACTCTCTGCCTCTGTGGTCCCATTACCTCCCACTGCCTCTCTCTTATAAGGGTACATGGGACTATGTTTAGGGACAACCCAGCTAACCCAAGGTATATCCAGGACAAGCTCCTCCTCTTAAGATTCTCTTCTTTTTTGAGAGAGAGAGAGAGAGAGAGAGAGAGAGAGAGAGATCACATGCATGTGTGCTCAAGCAGGGGAGAAGCAGAGAGAGAGAGAGAAAGAGAATCTTTAGGAGGCTCTACACCTAGCTCAGAGCCCGGCACAGGGCTTGATCATGACCTGAGACCATGGAATCATGACCTGAGCCGAAATCAACAGTCAGATGCGCAACCTACTGAGCCACCAAGTCAGTGCCCCATTAAGATTCTTAATTACTTCATTTGCCACATATAGTAACATTCATTCTTTTGCAACATAAGGTAATAATACAGGTTCTGGGGATTAGGACATGGGCTTTGGGGGCCCACCATTTAGCCACTACAGATACAAAGCAGTCTCTTCCCCCACTGGACTGCTGCTTTACCTGCATACCACCAGTCCTGTGTTCAATAAAAATGGTTACCTGGTATGACATAGGGCTTCAGAGCAAATGCCACCATGAATTACTGGTGCAGTAAGAGCAGTGTGTCCTAGTTCAGTGTCAGCCCTGTCGAGGAAATACCTTCCTCACTTTGAAGGGTCAGCATGATTGATTAAATTATCAGCACATTAAAGTTAAAATTAAAATCTGCCATTCATTACAATGGATGGCACTGGGGGCACCTGGGGGACTTGGTCGATTAAGCTTCCGACTCTTGGTTTCAGATCAGGTCCTGATCTCATCGTTCGTGAGTTCAAACCCCACGTTGGGCTCTGCACTGACAGTGCAAAGCCTGCTTGGGATTCTCTGTCTCCCTCTCCCTCTGCCCTGTTCTCTCTCTCTCAAATAAATAAATAAATAAATAAACAAACAAACAAAAAAACAATGGATGGCACTGATGTTTTCAAAATTGTAAAATGATATGGAATGGCCATGATACAAACAACTTTATTCAACAAAGTCCTGAGTTCATGACTGGATTGTTTCAGATTTCCTGTGTTTCTAAGCTTCCCCTTACATCACACATATGGTCTTCTGTCTTTCAAAAATATCCCAATGATAACTTTTTGTGACCATAATCACATTATTGGATGAAAAATCTATTTATAGAGCATGGATCAGGGGATGTTTATTGACAGTTTTTGGTAGGTACTTAACTAAAGAAATGAAATTCTGGGGATGACACCCAATCTCTCAGATATTTGATCAAGGATTTGTGATAGCTTACCTTGCACTGCCAAGATAGTCTGGAACTTAAAGTTGTTCTTATTCATTACTTTGGCATATTTAAATGAATTTTTAAAAAGAAAGTGTAACTATACTTATCCATATTATCATCATCAGTAATTTCCAGTAGAACTGGAATGCCACCAAGTTCCATCAGTTTTATGGCTATTCTCCATCAGATAGTTATTTGGCTAACACAAGTTGTTGCCTTGAAGATGGATAGACTCTTAAAAGCAAAATCCTTCTGCATGAAGCCTACATTGATCCAGGAAAGTGATCAAGCTTTAAATTGTTTTTCAGATGTAGTTGGTCCTGAGGCAGGCCATTAAACATCTGCTTCCTCTAGGACAGTGGTTCTCTATCTCGGCTGTACATTAGAATCACCCAGGAGCTGATACAAATCCTAAAGTGCAAGACCAGTTACAGAGGACTCTGTAAAACTGGTGCTTCGTCTTCAGTAGTCTTTAAACTACCCAGGTGATGGTACTGTATTAACAAATTTGGGAACCAAGTCATTGCTCTAGGAAGAAATAATCCTTTCTCTTCTCCCAGGTAAAGTGAATCCTCAGAAATAATCTTTGACCAGAGATGCTAAGTGTCCCCAGTATCATCGTTTTACTATAAGACTGGGATTATAAGCTTTAAAAAAATTAGCTGTTTAGGTGTTTATGGTACTTGTTACTAATAACCAGGTTTTTTGTTCACCCTATGTGGGAAAGAGCATGGTACTTTTGAGAACCATAGAATTTATTGTACTAGGTGCAAGTAATCTGAACTATTAATTACTCAAAAAAGAAAAGTGTATTCATTTTATAAGTTAATCGTGCTCTATTTCCACTCTAACCTCAGATATCTTACTATACCATTTTACTGCTTATTAGCATATGCAGATAATGATGGGGGGTAGATATCAGAGATGTTGAACAAACAGGAGAGGAATAAAGTTAAATGGAATTCCAGATGTAAATTTTTTTAAATGTTAAAAATTTTAAACTATGAATTCTACACATTTTATAGAAATGGCACATGCTCATTGTAAAAAAAATCAAGAAATGTAGAAAATTTGAAAGCAACATATAAAGAAAAAAATCTCATATTTAGAAATAACTAGTATTAATATTTCCTAAAAATAAGCCAAATATGTCTCTGTTTATATAAACTGATAAAAGAGTTATGCAGATAAATAGACATTTTTAAGAGACTGGGATTCTGCTATACATCATGTTTTTAATATTAAAATTATTACATTTAATTTTGCTTGAATTAACAGAAGAAAAACATATTTAAATATAATAAAGAAATTGTTGAACTTCAGAGGTATATTGGACTCAAAAATTCAGAAAATTTAATATGAAAATCATTAAGATCCTGGAGTCATCATATTCCAGTTTTACAGAGTAAGAACTGATGACTTCTTGATATGGAATATGAAGGATTAATAGTTAAAAAATTTCTCCCACTTCCTTGCCACAACCCGCTGATAATTTGTACTTACAGTTTTACATTGTTAGTTTAGAATATTTACATTTATTTTATTTTTAAAAATTTTTTATGTTAAAATTTTTTTTATGTTTATTTATATTCGAGAGAGAGAGAGCATGAGCAGAGGAAGGGCAGAGAGAGAGGGAGACACAGAATCTGAAGGAGGCTCCAGGCTCTGAGCTGTCAGCGCAGAGACTGACCTGGGGCTGGAACCCACAAACTGAGAGATCATGACCTGAACCGAAGTCAGAGGCTTAAACAACCGAGCCACCCAGGCACCCTAAGAGTATTTACACTTCTAATGTGCAACACAATATCTACGGTTGTTTACAATTAGTTCCCCTTTTCCATAGTTTCTTCATCACTTATGACCAAAGTTCCATAGTGTATATATTGTTTACCACTAAATTTTCAACTCCCAAGGATTGTTCTAGCACAGCAGATTTGTTAAATAAATAGCATTCCTGGGGTATTTGTAATGATTAATATCTTAGTTGGTTGGGCTTATAATTGAGTAGTTTTTGTTTTTGTTTTTGTTTTTTATTTTTAAAGAGGGCTATTGGTTCTATATTCTTTGATTCCTTTCAATTTAAAACTCTCATTTTTGTTTATAATTATGATTTTCACTTTCCTTCAAATATAAATATAAATACCATCGCATTTTGCAATGGAGAAGCCTGAGACTCTCTGGCATTTACTCCCCTTACAGATAGTTTGTTTTCTCTCTCTGCAGTATTCTTCATTCTAAAAGTTTAATCACTAGGACTTTTTTTTTCTGGAGAGTTGGTTGTTCTGTATCATAGTTTCATTAAACATAGTTTACTCTTTTGATCTGTAGATTCAGATCTTCCTTGATTTTCTGTGTTGTTTAACTTGTTTTTCTCTTTTGGGGATTCTTTTCTTCAAGGCTCTCATGTTTGCTTATGTTTGATCATTTTGCCTGATCTTAATATGCACATTTTCTTTAACTGCATTTTTATAATTCATTAGGATTATTGTAATTCTTTATTCTATGCTGTTAATATGGTTTTCAGCAATACATTTGTGGTAGCTGTTTTTTTCAAATTAAGTATCTAGCAAACTATAAAAATTTCAGATAATATGAGAATAATATGAAGGAGAACAACAGGGAAATAACAGACAATAGAAACAGATTCATAGGGACTCCAGAAATGGAAATTAAGACACAAGTTCTAAAATTAGCATGTTTATTATGAGGAAATAAAGACAATCTTGAGAAATTTGGCAGATACTAGAAAGTATAAAGAACCACAAAAATATGAAAACAAAACCAATAAAGTGTCTAGAATTTCAAAACATAGTAACTAAAGCTATAAACCCACTGGATTGTATTCTTAGCAGGGATGAGACATAATGAACCAGAAAATACATCGGAAGAAAAGAATCAGAATGAAACACTAATAGACAAAAAGATGGAAAATGCATAAAGAGTAAAAAATGTAGAGGATATAGTGAAAATATCCAAAAAGGGGAAGGCAGCACAAAATGAGGTGGAAGCAATATTTGAAGAGATAAGAGCTGGGAATCTTCTAAAAAGGATGAATGCCTGAAATTGCACATCATGAGGCCCTCCAAAACACCAACCAGGTAATTAAAGCAATTCTACATTTAGCACATGAAAATAGAAGAGCTGGCAGCAGAGGAAAGGAAAATATCAAAAGCAGCCAGGGACTGGGGAGCTGAGGAGGGGATTCATATTTCTTCCACAAAAGTGACAATGTAACTGATAGCTTACTTCTCAAAATCAGAAACAATGAATGCCGTAAGGAAATGCAGTAACATTTTTGTAGTGCAGAAATAAAGTAACCGCTAGTCTAGCATTATCTGCTTTAAGGTGAAGTGAAGACATTTAAAGAAGAACAAAACAGAAACTATGTCATCAATGGATCATTATCAAAGAAAAATCTAAAGAGTGTTTCTTGTGAGATGGGTAGATAATTTAGAGATATGGGGAAAAATGAAAAGCTGTGAAAGTATAAATGTGTAGATAAATTGAAATTAACATTGACTATATAAAATTATATAAGAATAAATAGTAACAAATTATATAATAAATTTTGTTGATATTAAAAATTAAAAATTATTTTTTATGTGTTTACAACACTTGTTATATATATATATATATATATATATATATATATATATATAATTTTTATATATGTAGCAAGTGTATCACAAATATCCAATATGTAGGAATCAATCTAACAGAGGGCTATGAGAGTACTTTACACAGAAAACCAGAAAAAAAAATTGAGAAAAATACGTATGTATAATATTAGACATTTGGAAGTAATCACCAGCAGAACTAAGGACAGAAAGATTAAATGAGCTAAAAATTGTTTTCCTGGAGGAATGAGAAGGGGTACAAAGAATATGATTGGGGACTGCTTCTTTTGGTAAAAGCCCTTCTGTACCATTGGAGTTTCTAAACATGTGAATGTATTTTTTTTTTGTTAAAAATACTTATGTATTTTTTAAACCCCAAATTTAAAGTTTTAAAGTTTAAAGTTCCCCAAGAACTGCATCATTTAACTTATCAACTCAACCTTTGAACTGACCCCTTTCTTCAAAGTCCTTTCTTATTTATAATATTTCTGTTTTATCATTATCTATTTTATTTTCTTTTTTAATTCAAACTCATTGACAGCAGAGATTCTTCCTTATTTTCCTTACATACTCCAAGGGCCCAGTGTGGGTTATAAGTGCATTGTATAAGAGCTGTTTCTAGATCAACACTAGTATAATCTTGAATGCCAAAAATATGAAAGGACAAGGATACCATTATGCCTACACAAAATCTGGACAAAAATAAGCTGTTCTGAGTGAGAATCTTGTCTGGATTTGAGTTTTAGACAGAGAAAATCTGAATTTGAGAGGTTTTCTGGGAATAGGAAAAATACAGTTTTTTGGAAATATTTGGTAGCTTTTCAGGATCCATAAGCTCTATGAACAGTATAATTTTGGTGAAAAAAAAAAAAAGTAAATTCAAACTTCTTCCCTCCATCCCTAAGCTCATTTCTAACCTGTGGTATGAGGACTTCTATTTGGAGAGGGGGCTATTTGGAGGCCTTCTATTGGAGTCCTCTATTTGGAGGACTTCTCAAGTTCTCTCATCTGTCTCTTTCTCCCCCTGTCCCTCTCTTTATTCCCTTTGTTGGTCCTCCAGAGTCAAAGATGAAGAGGGGAGACTAGTGAGGGAAGTGTAAATGTCTCTAACGTAATCAGTGCTGTAGGTAACTGGTTGTTGGTGCCTCTGTGGTACTTATCAATGCTGGCCCTCTCTTCCTTTCTGATACTCTGAGACTTTGTCTTTAATCTTTTCTCTATTTGAAGAAGTTCCTTCACTTAATCTTTAAGGGTTTGTCTGCTAGTGACAGATTATTTTAGATTTTCTCATTTGAGAATGTCTTTATTTTCTCTTCATTTTTAAACTTTATTTTTGAGAGAGAGACAGAGTGTGAGCAGGGGAGGAGCAGAGAGAGAGAGAGAGAGAGAGAGAGAGAGAGAGAGAATCTGAAGCAAGCTCCAGGCCCCAAGCTGTCAGCACAGAGCCTGCCGCAGGGCTTGAACCCATAAACCGCGAGATCATGACCTTAGCCGAAGTTGGACGCTCAACTGACTGAGCCACCCAGGTGCCCCAATTTTCTCTTCATTTTTAAAGGATGCTTTCCCTGTATAGAATTGGCAGTTACCAGATCTTTTCCTTCAGTATTTGGAAAGATAATATACCACTCTGGCCTCCATGGTTTCAAATGAGAAATCTGCTGTCATTTTTTTTCCCCAATTTTTTATTTTTATAAGCAATGTATAGTTTCTCTCTGGATGCTTTTAATGTTTTGTTTTGTTTCTAGTTTCTAGAAATTTAATTATGTCTTTCCTGGCATGGATGTCTTTGGATTTACCCTGTTAATAGATTGTTCAACTTCTTCAATCAGTAGGCTTCTGTCTTTCACCAAATTTGGTAAGTTTTCAGCCACTATTTCTTAGAATACTCTTTCAGTCTTCTTCTCTTTTACTGGGACTGCAATGATGCAAATGTTAGGAATTCGTGTTATTGTTACACAGATACCTGACGCTCAGTTTCTTTTTCTCAGTGTGTTTGCCCTTTGTTGTTGAGATTGAGTGGTCTACTGATCTGTCCTCAAGTTCACTAATTCCATCTTCTGTCATCTCCATTCTACTTTTTAAATTTTTTTAAGGTAATTTATTTATTTTTGAGAGAAAGAGAGAGCATGAACATGAGTGGGAGAGGGGCAGAGAAAGAGAGAGAGAGAGAGAGAGAGAGAGAGAGAATCCCAAGCAGACTCTGCACTCTCAGCACAAAGTCCAATGTGGGGCTCGAACCACATTATGACCTGAGCCGAAGTAGGACGCTTGACTGACTGAGCCACCCAGGTGCCCCAAGCAAGCTTTTATTTCTATTATTTATCTTTCGTATCTACATTTTAAAAAATTCTTTAAAAATAACTTCTATTTTTTTGAGATATTCCAGCTTTTTCAATTTTCTCAAGAGAATTGCTTGTTGAAGTGTTTTTATGACTGCTCCTTTACAGTCCTTGTCAGATAATTCCAACATCTGATTCATGTTGGTGCTGACGTTAAGTGATTGTATCTTCTCATTTAAGTTCTGTTTTTCCTGGTTCTTGGTATAATGGGTGATTTCCAGTTGCATCCTGGACACTTTGTTCATTATGTCAGGAGACCTGGTTTCTATTTCAGTCCTTTATTTTTTGTCAGTCAACCCTATTTAGGTCTTCACTCAAGTTCTGGACTACTATTGTGGACTGTCGTTCCAATGACAGTTTAATTTTCACAGTGTCATTGTTCTTGTCTTTGTCTGGTGATGCAGTGACTCCTACTGGTCCCTGTGAGTGCTGCCTGAGGGGGTGAAAGGAGTTTCTTTAGACTGGGCACTCAGTGTCACTGGGTGGAGGAGAGCATATTTAGCTTCATGAATACAAAAAGGCTTCCTAGGCCAGGAACCTATTGTGGCTAAATTCCTTTTTCCAGAACAAAGAGAAACAGGGAAAGATATTTTCTCACAAGGTGATACGTGCAGAAGAAGCTGTGAGAGCTCTTTATCTCTTGGCAAGGAAATATTCCAGGCCCAAGGACTATTCTTATGTAGTCTAGTGAGGAGCAGAAAACTGCACCTCCCAACAGTAGGAAACACAGCACCACATTAAAATACCATGACTAGTAAGTTCCAGAGAAACTGTACTGAAAGAGTGTGAGGGCTTAAGTCCACCTCATATGGTTATTAAGATTTTAAGGGGCACCTGGGTGGCTCAGTCAGATAAGCATCTGACTCTTGATTTTCACTCAGGTCATGATCTCACAGTTCATGGGATCGAGCCCTATGTTAGGCTCTGCACTGAAAGCATGGGGACTGCTTGGGATTCTCTCCCTCTCTCTCTGCCCCTTACCCACTCATGCTCTCTCTGTCTCTCTCAAATTAAATAAAATTAAAAAAAGATTTTAAGTAGTTGAAAGTTTCCCTAAAGAATGAAGAAGTACTTTCCTTTGGCAACGTTCTTGGATTTTTATTAAGAACATCTTATATTTCATGTTTAATTTTAAAAACTAGTAATAAGAAAAAAATTTCTGAAAATTTTTAAAACAAAAATGAAAAAATTACTTATGGCTGCTTGCAAATATAACTACATTTATATTTGTATATCCTCTGACATTTATTGTTTTCAGAAGAATTTTGAAATCCACAATCATTTTTAAGGTGGATTGTAGATTTATTTATTTTTTTCCAGCTTTATTGAGGTATAATTGACAAATAAAAATTGTATTTGTATTAAGGTATATATTGTATTGTGGTATATATAAGGTGTATATAAGGTATTGTATTAAGGTATATAATGGGATGACTTGATATATGCATACACAGTGAAATAAATACCACAATAAAATTAACACGTCTATCACATAATTATTCTTTGTGTGTGGTGAGAACAGTTAAGATTTACTCTCTTAGGAAATTTCAAGTCTATAATTTGGTATCATTAACTATAGTCATCATGCTGTACATTAGATCCCTAGAACTTATTCATCTTATAACTAAAATGTTTGAACACTTTGGGGACCCTGGGTGACTCAGTCAGTTGAGAATCTGACTTCGGCTCAGGTCATGATGTCACAGTTTGCAAGTTGGAGCCCCGCGTCAGGCTCTGGGCCTGCCAGCTCGGAGCCTGGAGCCTGTTTCGGATTCTGTGTCTTCCTCTCTCTCTCTCTGCCGCTCCTCCACTCGTGCTCTCTCTCTCTCAAAAATAAACATTGAAAAAATTAAAATGTTTGAACACTTTGAACAACATCTCTCCAAATTCCTAAGCCCCTAGCCCCTGGCAACTACCATTTTACTGTCTACTTCTATAGGTTCAACTTTTTTAGATTCCATATATAAGTGAGATCACATAGTGTTTGTCTGTCTGTATATGGTTTATTGCACTTAGCAAAATATCCTCCAGATTTACCTACGTTGTCACAAATGTCAAGATTTCCTTTTTCTATGGCTAATTGCTATACTATTGTGTGTGCATGTGTGTGTGTGTGTGTGTGTGTGTGTGTGTGTGTGTGTGTGTGTTTACCACAGCTTCAGTGTCCATTCACCCGTCCATGGCGAGCCTGTTACCAGGTACTCAGGTGTGTGTAGATTCTATCTGATCCCTGGGCTGACAACACTGCCTCCAGGACCCTTGTCAGTAGGGCTGGTGCTGGGACAAGGGCCCCATTGAGGGCTCACAGTTGGATCTGCACATAGCAGGGATGCTATCAGGTGTGTGGATAATGGGACTCCTGCCAGATCCCTGGGAGAGTTCCTGCCGGGCCACTGGGAGGGTCCCTGGGCAGGTCGGACTAACCTCAGACTGCAGCTGTGAGGAACTAGAACTGAATCAAAGGACTGTTTCAGGGTCTGAAACAGACAGATGGTACTGCTGACGGGATGAAGCCCAAACAGGTCTATTGCCCAGTCTACAGGGGGTTGGGACTGTTTCTGAGTCTGAAATTGGGATCGCAGTTGGTGAGCCCGCCACCGAGACATGGATCTGCCTTCTCAAAATTGTCCTCCTTGGTTGTGTGCTCCTGTGGAGTTTTGTAACCTCTTGTCTGGAAACCAAGGCTCCCATAAATTCACTTTTATCCATGGAGGCCATGGGGGAATATGAGGGAGGGACTTCCTATTCAGCCATCTTGTGGACATCATTCTCAAAGTATATAGTCATTAGCTATAACCTTTTATAGAACTTTGTCCTTGAATTTACATATGCACATGTATTCTTACAAAAACATAAACATGCTTATGCTATGTTTATTATTCAACTACTATGGGGATGGGGTCAAGTGGAAAAGAGAGGTAGACTTCCAAACGTCATTCTTGCTTAGGGGGTCGTAGAAGAAGCAGTGTGTTAGTGGAATTGGCAGTTGTAGCATAGCTTCCAATTCATACAGCTTCTTGGCTGTTGTAGGAGCAGCAACTGTCTTGGTGGTGTGGCTCCCAGAAGCAGTGAGGTTTCATGGACATACCCTGCAGTCCTCCCACCGGTCCTAGAAGTGATTCCATAAACTGTTAATTCCCTGCAACCATTTTCCTTCATTAAACTGATTAGATTGTTTCCTACTCTTCTGTTGTGGTTGAACTCAGACTTATATACTTCTCTTCTTGCTGACATCCCTCATGTCTTTGAGTGATTTTATTTTCTTGGACCCGTCACCTTATTTTGGAGTAGGGCAAGAAGAATCCTTTTTTCTCCTTTGGTAAGGAGGAGGAAAAAGCCACACTACTTCCCCAAAGGTTGCTCTCTATGAAGGGCTCTCTTCTCTTCCTCTTCCCTAGTCTTTTGCTTACAAGGATAAGGATAATGTTTGGGTGTGGCAGAATCAGTTCAGATGTCACTAAATAACTGGAGGGGCTGTCTGGCCCTCAATTATTTGTGGCCCCTTCTATCATAGGAGTACTTTACACCCTCAAGTTTTCATCTTTGGGCCCCCGTTTGCAGTGATAAGGCAATGACGAAACCCATCCACACAACATCTGTTCCAGAGGCTATTGAAGAAATATTGGTCAGGAAGTATTGTTAGCTGGGGCTCCTTTTTTTGCAGTAGAGATGGAGAGACTGCACTGGTTTGAACTAAGTTCACAGGACAAGGTGAGAATTTGAGTGTGGAAGTCTTAAAGAGAGGGCTGTGGCAAACAAACAAACAAACAAAAACAAACAAAAAACCCCACAAAACAAACAAGCTTTTCAGGCCCATAGCTTGAATGTGGCATCATTTCCTGAGATGGCGACTGTGGGAGGAATTGTAGTGGGACAAAGGTCACCATATGGTTTTGGACAAGTGTGAGATGTCTCTTGGGATGTGCAGATAGAGGTAACAATAGGAGAGCTGGTGCAGGAAGAGAGGCTGTGCAGGAAGAGATGTAATGTTGCAGTTGTAGGGTTTGAAACTCGGTAGACAAGATTGTCCAGAGAGAAGAATAGAAGAAAGTGAAGGGAGAAAGTAGTTCCTTTTATTGCTGTTTTTATTTTATTAAATTTTAAAAAAATGTTTATTTATTTTTGAGAGAGAGACAGAGAGACAGAGAGACAGAGACAGCGCATGAGTGGGGAGGGGTAGAGAGAGAGGGAGACACAGAATCTGAGCTGTCAGCACAGAGCCTGATGCAGGGCTCGAACCCATGAACCGTGAGATCATGACCTGAGCCAAAGTTGGACACTTAGCCAACTGAGCCACCCAGGGTCAGTAAAAAAAAAAAAAAAAAAAAAAAAAAAAAAAAAGTTTTTTCCTTTAAATAGTGTAAGTTTATCATGTTAGCATAGTGATGGGAAGCAGTAGTGAGGGAGAGGTCGAAGAAGTGTTGGCCCCTTGATTGGCCAAAGGGCACTTTAAAAAAATTATTTATTTTATTATTATTATTGTTTTATTTTAAGCAGAAGGGAAGAAAGAAGCTTGGCTATAGATGCAGATAAATTTGTAGCCACAATTATAGAAAGTTGAAGGGGTTCCCATCTTAAGACTCAGGAGGAGTCAAATGCCTTTTTGGTGCCTAAGAATAATCAGTGTCACTGGTTTCTGCAGCTATGACACAAGCAAAGTTCATATTTGTATGACTTTATGAGCAGAAATTTTATCAATTGTCCATTTTTTCTTTCTTTTTATTTTTAAAATATTTTTATTTATTTTGAGAAAGAGAGAGACAGACAAGAGAGTGAGCAGGGGAGGGACAGAGAGAGAGAGAGACACAGAATCTGAAGCAGGCTCCAGGCTCTGAGCTGTCAGCACAGAGCTCACAGACTGGGAGATCATGACCTGAACTGAAATTGATGCTTAACTGACTGAGCCACTCAGGCTCCCCAATTGTCCTTTTTTTCCCCCTAAATTATCCCTTAGCTGTCTATATTTCCTGGGGGAGGTGAGGAGGACTAGTATAAGTGAATCAAAGGGAAAAAAAAAATCAAAGGTTGAAAAGCCTTGTAGGACATAACACTTTGAAACTAAACTTTCAGGATCAACAATGTACATTTTCTGAAGGAGACAAAATGATACACCCAATAGTAGTAACCAGCAGGTTTTATTTTAAATAGGACCTAACACTCATTGAAGGAAAACTTAACCTTTCACAACCCTTTATTAATTTTTTTTCTAAAGCCACGCATTCTAAGAATACTTAGAATACTGAGTATAATACTTATAATACTTATATATATATAATATATATATATATATAATACTTATATATATATATAATACTTATATATATATAATACTTATATATATATATAATACTTATATATATATAATACTTATATATATATATAATACTTATATATATATAATACTTATATATATATAATACTTATATATATATAATACTTATATATATATAATACTTATATATATATATATAATACTTATATATATATAATACTTATATATATAATACTTATATATATATTATAATACTTATAATACTAAGAATACTATTGATATTTTCTAGGCAGCTAACTACTGCACTTCTTCTACTGTAGAGCCCACGCCTAAGATTGAGATACAAAAGATCCGCTCCTCTGAAATTGTTAGAAGCCACAGCAAAAGGACTGGGGCACTGACCAAAAGGAGATGAGTCATTCGTAGGAAAGCATTTTTCTCAGTGATGTAGGGCCCAGAGGCCGAAGGCGCACAGGCAAGACTGGCGATGTACTTGCAAATTAACTGCATGAAAGCCTCAGTCACTGTCATCATTCTCTGCACGTTCAGGACCATGAAGTAAAACAGCATTTCAGTACTGATGTATCTGCTGCCATTTGAGCCACTTTGCAATAGATTTAAAAAGATGAGGGATGCAATATTAACGGTAAAGAGAAGGGGAGGGGTGGGCAGGAACAAGGAAGATGACTTCACATTTCGCTGTGTATTTCCAAACCGCATTTCCTCTAAAGAGATTCTTGTTCATATTCTTATCCAGCAGTCAAATGAGCCCCATCCAAACACTCAGGCAGCATCTGGCTATGGGGGTCTAATCCCAACGAGTGTGCAATGCTTTCAAGAAAAGAAGACTTAAATAAGTGAAATGACTCAAGAAAAGTTCCAGGCAATAGCTGAGTAAGTATTAAATTGTGAGGAAGTGACAAATGCTGCTGGAATTCAGTAAAAACAATGAAGCACAGTGGGTTTGGGCAAGAAGGAGAGATTGTGGAAAGGATATGTCTTGAAGAAGGTGGCAGGGGTGAGAGGATTAGAAAGGAGGAGAGAAGCATATAGGAGGAGTGTTGTGACCAGGGTTCCCGGAGCAGGCTTCGGGAAGCATCGATGGTCATGATGCTGATGGAGATGTGATGTGGAGAAAGAGAATGAGGGGTGAGTAGGATCTGAGGCAACACTGAAATGAGCGCCAGCCCAGGGGAGCCAGCTCCCTGGTCTAACCATGCCCTTTATGGTGGATTAGTTCAGTAATTAACAAGTATAATTCAGTTCCTTCTTACTGGTTCGTCGTTACTTTGTTTCCTTTATTAACGAAAAATAGAGAAATTCTAGAATGCTGTCTGGTTCAATGCACCCGCCTGCTAAGGCAGGCTGTTGATCAGGCCCTTTCTCTGAAAGCAGGTAACACAGACAAAGAGGAAAAAAGGTGAGACAAAAGATGTGCCCTTGTGAGCGATGGGGTGGCTGATATGCCCAGGGCTGACTGAGCTGGGGACCTGGGGTCACGGTGGGCGATGCGAGCCTCTCAGTTTACTCATTAGTTCTTAGACCAAACAGGAGAATTATGTCTCAGGGCTTTGATAAGTCATGTTCTTTCGGGGCACTGTAGTTCTGAGGATTTAATCAGCGATAGGTGGGGAGTGAGACAGCGCTCTCCAGAGAGCTGCTGATAGTTTGCCCGCATTTACTAATGTCTCAGGGACACTCCACTGCAATGAACTCAGCACCGCAAATTGATCAGCTCCATCTGCTGGCATGATCTGCCCTCCTAGCAAAGCCAAGCCAACCTATTTCCTTACTTTAAAAAATTTTTTTTTTCCATGCACTTGCTTGAACATTTCTTTCACTATAATTGCTACGTATTCTTATTTTTGTAGTATTATATACATGGCTATAAGTCATCTCAAATCTTTTTTTGAAGGAAATAAAATATAATAATAGTTTTTTCTTTGGCTTACATAAGAAATTATGGGGGGCGAAAACCCCTCAGAGAAGCCATCTAGGATATTTACCTGTTATGAGGTAGGATTAAACTAACCCTTACAGTCTGTTTTTAAAGACTTTCTGAGAGAAGTAACTTGTGATCTTTGTGATCCATTTTAATATTTGCCATGGCTCAATGTCAGGAATTCCTTTATGTTTAACCTAAATTCATAGGTTACATTTTTTTTAAGTTTTTAAAATTTATTTATTGAGAGAGAGAGAGAGAGAGAGAGAGGGAGGGAGTGCAAGTGGGGGAGGGGCAGAGAGAGGGAGAGAGAGAATCCCAAGCAGGCTCCGGCCTGTCAGCATAGAACCTGATGTAGGTCTTGAACCCACAAACCTTGGGATCATGACCTGAACTGCAATCAAGAGTCAGATGCTCAATAGACTGAGATACCCAGGTGCCACCATAGGTTACATTTTAATAAGAGTTTCTCTTTTACTCACCTTAGGGGTGTTCGCTCCTTCTTGTTTCAGCTCTTAGTTGTCCCTTCCAACCTCAAAGTCATGCATGGGAGATGCGCCCACCCCATCTGGTAGGTCCCTGGGGGCCTAGGCCCTGGGTGTGGTAGGCACAAGCCTTCAAGAGAAGGTTCAGTGATTGGTGTGTGTGTGTGTGTGTGTGTGTGTGTGTGTGTGGACTCATACCTGAGGACCAGGAGTTCTGCTCACCAGATGCTTGGCAGCTGGCCAGGAGGGGTCCTGACATTTGGGCGGGTAGGCAGTTTGAGGCCAGTGGGCCTCTGTTGAGGTGTCACCAGGCCACCACAGTACTAGAGTTAGCTCCATAGGACTTTTGGATCTTGGCGGGTTTCCCTTTCAGGGTCATGTGTTCCAGCCCTGGCATCTGCTATGAGATCAGTCAGGGAGGGTGTCAGGACATGCTCCCACCTCCTACTCTTTCCCTCCAGCCCCCTTGGTGTTTTCACACCATTCCCCTCTGGACTTTTATCCTCAATCATGCAAAGCACACAAGACATGGCGACCCTCGTCTACAGTAGAGCAGGACTGCTTCTTAGAAACACAGGACTAATTTCTTAGAAACTCTCCAGTAGGTGAGAAGAACAGCTTTCATTATGTGTTGGTGAGTCACTCCTTCTCAAGGAAGAAGAGAATAATTTTTCCGGAGAAGCAAAATGACAACAGATACCTCCCCCAAATAGGGCTTTTATATTTTGACTCCCAAGGAAAATGAGCGGAACTGAATAGCATTCTGATTTATTTATTTATTTATTTATTTATTTATTTATTTATTTAATAGCATTCTGATTTAGTTGTCACAGCACATCATAAGCTTGGTGATGATTATTAAAATCATAAAATGGCCTCCTTCTATTTTCTGGCCACAATAAGAACAATCCTTTTATTCTTTCAAAAATTAATTATTTTCCAAAGCTTGTCATCTTTATTATTTTTCTTGTGTCTTTCCCCAAATCTTCATATCTTTCTTTAAAATCAGGCCCTACTACTACTCAGTGCTCATGAAGGCTCTGTTTGATGCAAAGTCATATCAGGGTCTTAAGTGACACTTTGGTAGCCACTTGTCCCGTGCAGATTTTAGTTTTGGAATTGTTATAATTGTACTGCTTTGCTAAGGCATGCTCGCTTTGCTCCATGTTATCTGGATAGCCAACCTTTGGCAAAGCAGCTTCTGGCGAACCCTGAGATAGAGGTAGTGGAACAGTTCACGTCTTAGAGAAACTACCTCCCAGATGCCTGGCCTCTATGCTGCTGCCTTGGGTCAGTTTGATGGCTTTTTAGTTTCTATCCTGGGCCTCCACCTGTTTTAGTCCAAATATATATTAGGTGTAAGTTACATTAACTCTGTCTTGAAGATGGCATAGTCAGACAGAGGTTCATCTGTCTCCCATGACAAGAAGTCTGAGGTTGTTGCCTGGTAGCATTGGTTCAGCTGCTCATCAGCATCACCGGGGTCCTAGCTCTGCCCTTCTTACTTCTGCTACCTTTCATTCTCATATTTTTGGTCTCATGATGCCAAATGGGATCTACAGCTCCACACATGGTACCAGTGATATATGTGCGTGGGGTGGAGGAAGAGCTGAAAGCCCTCAGCACCCTCTTCTCTTGCCTAGAAATCTGAAGCTATACTTCATTGGCCACATCTTTGGCCACCCCTACCGGCACAGGAGAGTAGGAAAGAGATGAGGTTTTCTGGCCTTGATGGCAGAGAGGAGCACAAGAGAAAAGGGCTGGAAATGGCTGTTTGATCACCTAACCACCAGTGCTGCAAATCACACAAGAAAGAGGCATTCCAAAGTTGTTATTTAGGGTGGTCCCTGTACAGGAGCTTTGCCAACTTGTTGTTGGGGAATTCCTCAAATTAGGGGAGGTAAGTTCTGTCTTCACTACTGCAAGATGAAAATACCAGAAACCCACTTTCCCAGCCTTCCTTGAACTAAGGTGGGAATCTGAGAGGGAGAGGTGGGGTGGGGGAGAAGCCCATGTCCAGTTGTACTTGAAGCCAGTCTTACCCCCATCCCTCTCCAAAACCATTCAGTTGTATGGGTCGGTATACATAGGTCATCACACTTTTTTCCCGAAGACAATTTGGGTTGAGGTTTCTGTCGCTTGAAAGCAAAAGCATCCGAGTTAACACATACTTAGAGTAAAATTCTTCTGGTATAAAATAATAAAACTACTTTACTGGTATAATTTTTGTTTCTAAAAACTTCATCAGCTTGCTTAGACCAGTTAAAGCCACAAATCCTTGTTCTTTCTTCTTCTCATTACCCCCTCTTCCCACTCCACTGTAGCATGGTGTCTGTGTTGTCTTAAGGATCTTTATTCCATAAGATAAATCATAATGGACATAAATTCCACTTGCAATAAAGCTATTCAAAACTCTTCTTTCCCCATCCCCCATACAACATATATTCCCATGGGAATATATATTCCCATATATTTACATTGTTTCAGAGAATATTTGGAGGTTGTAGTAGCCAGCTTCTAAGACAGCCCCCACTCATCTTACCTCCTGATATTCATACCCTTCTGTGCTTCTGTCTCACATTGAACCAGTTTGGTCTGGTACAGCATATACCCTGGTACGTTGCTAGTGGTGATCCACTGATTTGTCCTAAAGATTTTGGCAGTCAGTTCACAAAGAAGGAGACACAATTAGTATGATCCAGAAAGAGACTACTTCAATAGTCCTTAAAAAGAACATTGTGCAATATCATGAACAGATGTTTCAAAAACAATGTTTTCAGTAGAAATAAATTTGCTCCTATTTAGACTTATAGTGTCTAATAATCATATCAGTTGTAAGAAATAGAATGTTTTCCTTCAAAAATGGAATAGGCTTAATTCTAGACCCAGCAAAGATGGGTTCAAGTATAAAGAACTCACCAGTATGAAGAAATTAATGAGAGTTGGAGCTCACAATTCAGATTCGTCTTCAATGAGCACTTTTTAAAAAATGGATTTTTTAAAGTTTATGTATTTATTTATTTTGAGAGAGACAGAGAGAAAGGAGGGGCCAGGGGAGGGGCAGAGACAGAGGGGGACAGAAGATCCGAAGTGGGCTTTGTGCTGACAGCAGAGAGCCCAACATGGGGTTTGAACTCATGAACTGTGAGATCATGACCTGAGCTGAAGTTAGATGCTTAACTGACTGAACCACCCAGGCTCCCTTAAAAACTGAATTTTTAATTAATTGTTTTACATGAGAGTGCATTTAAAAGACTCACTGAGAAGTAGGATCTATGATCATTAAACAGTTGGATTTGGCTTATAAATCCCTGGAAAATAAACCTCCCAAATGTTCTTGAATCTGCTTTCATTTATATATAAGACAGCTAGAAAAATACAACAATATCATGGTGTAAAAAAGACAACTAACTAATCACATCCTGTGTGGATTTCTTAGATCTAAGTCTTTTTAAGGATAATATACATTAGCACATAACTTTGGGGCACTATAATCAGGAGAATGAACCCACAACAATGTGGATAAATTAATTCAGTGTTGTGCTGCAGTTGGCTTGTACCAGCTACCTTCCCGACTCTGTGATCAGTGACTGCATGCTGGGAGCTTGAAATCAGTCAGTTGTTATAACTTCTCCAGCACACTGCTGGATGAATTTCTCAAATAGAGTGTTGAGCAAATGAAGCAAAACAGTATATATGGTGTGATCCATTTATAAATAAACTACAAAAATTGGCCAAACTAATCTACACTTGTAGCGGCCAGGAGAGAGAAAGGGTGGTGAATGAAAGGGGCATGAGGTGGGCCCTGGAGGTGTTTGTGAGATTTTATTGCTTGATTTGGGTGCTGGGATCATGGATGTATTCACTTTTTGAAAATTCATAAATATGTACCCTTCTGAATTGTACATGTTTCCATATGTACATTATCCTTCAATAAAAAGTTAAAAATAACAAAAAAGTAAGCAAGCCATTAGATTAAAAATGAGTCTTTAAACAAGATAAAGAGTTATAAAACAAAAACAAAAGACAAAGATGTATAATAGAAGGCAACAAAATCTGCAAAAAGCAAAACTCTTCTGTAGGAATTGGGTGTCCTGGTATTTGACACATTGTATGTGTCATTGCATAGGCGTGGAATCAATGAACCAATGGACAGTTCTCTTGAACCAATGGACATTTCTCTTAAAATCCTCCTCCAGTCAACTCTGCAAATACATTATTTCAAACATTGTTATAGAAAATCTTTTTTAATTAAAAAAAATTTTTTTTGATGTTTATTTATTTTTGAAAGAGAGAGGCAGGCAGAGCATAGGCAGGAGAGGGTCAGAGAGAGAGGGAGACACAGAATCCAAAGTGGGCTTCAGGCTCTGAGCTGTCAGCACAGAGCCTGACGTGGGGCTCGAACTCATGAGCTGTGAGATCATGACCTGAGCCGAAGTCAGACGCTTAACTGACTGAGCCACCCAGGAGCCCCATTAATTGTTTTTATCAACATAAAAATGTTTCCTAGTTAAGTATTTAAAAAGTATCAATTCTTGGGATGCCTGGGTGGCTCAGTCAGTTAAGTGTCCGACTTTGGCTCATGTCATGATCTCATGGTTTGTGAGTTTGAGCCCCACATCGGGCTGTGTGCTGAGAGCTCAGAGCCTGGACCCTGCTTCCATTTCTGTGTCTCCCTCTATCTCTGCCCCTCCCTGCTCAAGCTCTGTCTCTCCTTCAAAAATCAATAAACATTAAAAAAATTGTTTTTTAAAGTATCAATTCTCTTTGTGCATACATTTTTTTTGCAATCATACTTAACTTTGCAGCAAATAACATGAGATAGGCAACAGGAATGATGAGATATCTGGAAATAATTTTATACAATGCATCAAGGAATGAAAGAGAAATTCCCTATTTACAAGTGAAAAAGGCTCAAAGAGCCTCTTCTTGTAGATTTACTTAGTCCATAGTGATACTTCTGCAAGTGACTGCTTATAGTGGGTGTTGCTGATGGGCAGATTCGACTTTTTATTCCCACCAAGCATCTCTTATTTGGTTCTATGAAAGTTTGATAATTCAGTTCCATTGCAAGAGTAGCTTTTGTGGTTTACTTGCAGAAAACCCTCTAGAATTCATCTGTTAACATCAGTAGCAGCTCTTCTATTATTAGACAAACAAAACAAAATAAAACTTTTTTATTTATGCCATAAAATATCATGTAATAGCATATTATACAATATGATAAAATATATTCTTTTTCATCTATTTCTCTAAACTTCCTAAGATCTTACTACAATGAAAAAGGTGGTATCAGTAAGGAGTGGGTTGGACTCTATTAAATATCTTCAGGAAACCCTCTGTAAATGTTTCTTTCAACTAAGCTTCTCATAAATACTTGGATAGCAGCTCATGTCTATTGCTCTTTATTTGGATACCATAGGATTTTTTTTTTTTTTTACAATTGTAACTACGTATTAAGGACTTTTAAGTGGATAACTAAAAGGAGTTAATAGCTGAAAATACCTTTGAGGGCATCTGAACCTACTCACTTATTTATTTATTTTATTGAAGTATAAATAGACATAAAAATCCGATTAGATTCAGGTGTACATCACAGTGAGTCAATATTTTTATACATTACAAAATGATCCCCATATTTAGTCGTTATGATCTATTGCTATATGAAATTATTTTAATATTTTTTACTATATTCCCTATGCTGTACATTACATACCTAAGATTTATTTACAGTTGACCCTTGAAAAACACAGGTATGAACTACAGAAGTCCAATAAACACAGCATGGAACTCTAAATGTATTTTCTGTTCCTTATGATTTTCTTAATAAGATTTTCTTTTCTTTAGCTTACTTTATTGTAAGAATAGAATATATAGGGGCACTTAGGTGGCTCAGTTGATTAAACGGCTGACTCTTGATTTCGGCTCAGGTCATGATCTTGTGGTTCATGAGGCTGAGTCCTGCTTTGGGCTCTGCGCTGATGGAACAGAGTTTGCTTAGGATTCTGTCTCCTTCTCTCTGTCTCTCCCTTGCTTGCTCTCTCTCTCTCTCTCTCTCTCTCTCTCTCTCTCTCAAAATAAATAAATAAACATTAAAACAAATGATAGAGTATATAATACATGTAACACATACAAAAATATGTGTTTTTTAATGCTTATTTACTTTTGAGAGAGAGAAAGAGAGAGAGCGAGTGGGGGAGGGACAGAGAGAGACAGAGACACAGAATCCGAAGCAGTCTCCAGGCTCGGACACTTAACCGACGGAGCCACCCAGGCACCCCTACAAAATATGTGTTAATCAACTGTTTATGTTATCAGTAAGCCTTCTGGTTAGCAGTAGGCTGTGAGTAGTTAAATTTTGGGGGACTCAAAAGTTACAAGCAGATTTCTGATTGCATGGAGGGGTCAGAGCTCCTTACTCCCACATTGTTCAAAGGTCAACTATGTTTTATAAGTAGAGGTTTATAGCTCTTAGCCCCATTCACTTATGTCCCCAGCCCCTCTACCCTCTGGCAGCCCCCAGTTTGCTTCCTGTGTCTCTGAGTCTGTTTCTGTTGTGTTTTGTTTGTTCATCTGTTTTGTTTCTATTAGATTCCACATATAAGTGGAATCATATGGCATTTGTCTTTCTCTGTCTGACTTATTTCACTTATCATGATGCCCTCTAGGTTCATCTATGCTGTTGCAAATGACAAGATCTCATTCTTTTTTATGGCTGAGTAGGAAGCCATCTGATTTAACACTGAGAAACACTGGAGGTCAGATTGGCATCTAACTGGGAATGTTAAAGCACATGACAAAGCTCAAAATCTTATCTTAATAGGAAAGTGGCCCCTAAGTGCTGTGATAATAAAGCTAAATTCATGTACTCTCCATTTGAGAGTTCCAATATTTTCTCTATTGCTTGACTGATTTAAGTGATATGTGAGGAATATACAATACAAAAACAACCCTTTATTAGGCAAGATTTAATTTCTTTCTAGGCTCAATATCCGTAAAGTGGAGATAATAATGAAAGCAAAGAAAAATTATGAGCTTAAATTAAAATATATCAGTAATGTGTGTTTGTATCTTGCAAGAGAGAGACTATCACCTCAAGGAAATGTCATTGTATTTTCATTGCTCCTGACTGGCATTTATTTGAATTTCATTCAGTTAAAAAATGTGTACAGAGTCTCTACTCTATTAAGCCCTCACATACTAAGGAGGGTATAAGAATAGTTGAGATATAATTCCTGTGGCCAATAAGTTTCCAACAATTTGTGGGAGACAAGTGCACACATGAGAAATGAACATATATGCCATACAATGGGTCTCCTGGAACAAGTGTACTATTGGAATTTAGCTGGTACAGGCGTACCTCAGAGGTATTGTGGGTTTGGTTCCAGGCAACTGCAATAAATTGAATATCACAATAAAGCAAGTAAAATGAACTTTTTGGTTTTCCAGGGCATATAAAAGTTGTTTACGCTATACCACAGTCTATTAAGTGTACAATAGCATTATATCTAAAAGGTAATAATGTACTTACCTTAATTTAAAAAAATAATTTATTGCTAAAAAATGCCAACCATCATCTGAGCTTTCAAGGAGCCCTAATCTTTTTGCTGGTGAATGATCTAACATTGATGTTGATGGCTGCTGACTGATTAGGGTGGTGGTGGCTGAAATCTGGGGTGGCAATTTCTTAAAATAAGACAATGATAAAGTTTTCCATATCAATTGACTCATCTTTTCATGAACAATTTCTCTGTAGCATGTGACACTATTTGATAGCATTTCACCCACAGGAGAACTTTCAAAATTGGATTCAATCCTCTCACACCCTGCTGCTGCTTTATCAACCAAGCTTATATAATATTCTATATCCTTTGTTGTCATTTCAATAATATTAGCAGTATCTTCACCAGGAATAGATCCCATTTCAAGAAATCACTTTCTTTGCTCATCTGTAAGAAGCAACTCCTCATCTGTTAAAATTTTATCCTGAAATTGTAGCAATTCAATCACATCTCCAGGTTCCACTCCTGATTTTAATTTTCTTGCTATTTTCACCACATTGGCAGCTATTTCCTCCACTGAAGTCTTCAACCCCTCAACGTTATCCGTGAAGGTTGGAATAAACTTTTTCCAAACACCTGTTAATATTGGTATTTTGACTTCTTCCCATGAATCATAAATGTTCTTAATGTGATATAGAATGATGAATTCTTTCCTGAAGGTTTTCAATTTATTTTGCCTAGATCCATCAAAAGAGTCACTGTCTTTGGCAGCTATAGCCTTATGGAATGAATTTCTTAAATAATAAGACCTGAAAGTTGAAATTACTTCTTTTATTTTTTATTTTTTTTTTGAGAGAGAGAGAGAGATAGAGAATGAGTGGGGGAGGGGCAGAGAGAGAGGGAGACAGAATCCCAGGCAGGCTTCCTGCAATCAGCACAGAGCCCAATGCGGGGCTTGAACTCACAAACCGTGAGATCATGACCTGAGCTGAAACCAAGAGTCAGATGCTTAACTGACTGAGCCACCCAGGTACTGCAAAATCTTGATCCATGTGCTGCAGAATGGAGGTTGTGTTAGCAGGTATGAAAACAACATGAATCTCATCCATTTCCACCAGAGCTCTTGGGTGACCAGGTGCATTGTCAATGAGCAGGAATATTTTGAAAGGAATCTTTTTTTCTGAGTAGTAAGTCTCAACAGCTTAGAATATACAATAAACCATGTTGTAAACAGATGGACTGCCATCTGGACTTTGTTGTTCCATTTATAGAGCACAGGCAGAATAGATTTTAGCATAATTCTCAAGCCCCTAGGATTCCTGGAACGGCCAATAAGCAGAGGCTTCAGCTTAAAGTCACCAGCTGTTATTTGCCCCTAACAAGAGAGTCAACCTGTCCTTTGAATCTTTGAAGTCAGGCATTGACTTCTCTGTAGCTATGACAATCCTAGATGACCTTTCCTTCCAGTAGAAGGCTGTTTCATCTACACTGGAAATCTGTTGGTTGGTGTAGCCACCTTCATGAATTATCTCAGCTGGACCTTCTGGAGAACTTGCTGCAGCTTCTCCATCAGCACTTGCTGCTTCCTCTTGAACTTTGATGTGATGGAGACGGCGTCTTTCCTTAAACCTCATGAACCATCCTTTCCTAGCTTCAAACTTTTCTTCTGCAGCTTCTTGTCTCAGCCTTCATAGAAATGGAGAGAATTAGGGCCATGCTCTGGATTAGGCTTTTGTTTAAGGGAATGTTGTGGCTGGTTTGATCTTCTATTCAAACCACTCAAACTTTCTCCATATCAGCGATAAGGCTGATTTGCTTTCTTAGCATTCATGTGCTCACTGGCACAGCCCCTTTAATTTCTTTCAAGAACTTTTCCTTTGCACTGAAAACTTGACTAACTGGTACAAAAGCTTTCCACCTATCTTGGCTTTTGACATGTTTTCCTTGCCAAGCTTAATTATTTTTAGCTTTTGCTTTAAAGTGAGAGGTATACAACTCCTTCTTTTACTTGAACACTGAGAAGGCTTTAAAGAGTTACTAATTGGCCTAACTTCAATATTGTTGTCTCTTGGGGAATAGGGTGGTTCGAAGAGAGAGAGAGAGAGAGAGAGAGAGAGAGAGAGAGAGAGAGATGGGGGAACAGGCAGTTGGCAGAGCAGTTGGAACACATACAACATTTATCAGTTAAGTTCACTGTTTTATATGGGTGTGGTCCCTGGCATCCCCAAAACAATTACAACAGTAACATCAAAGATCACTGATCACAGATCACCATAACACAGATAATAATGATGAAAAAGTTTGAAATATTGTGCGAATTACCAAAATGTGACACAGAGACGCGAAGTGAGCAAATGCTGTTGGAAAAATGGCTCTGATAGTCTTGCTTGACAGAGGGTTGCCACAAACCTTCAATTAGTAAAAACAAAACTAACAAAACAAACAAACACACAAAACCCAGTTTCTGTGAAATGCAGTAAAATGAAGCACAAGCAAACAAGGTATACCTGTACCATAAAAAGATGAGGAAGAGGCTCCTGGTCAGATATTTTTGGAAACACTGCACTGATTAAGTTAAAATTAACTAGATGCTTACATCAAGGATTTTCATAACATATAACATGCTAATGTTAATCATGAATTTCCAAGAAGGAGAGAGGGAATGTTGTATCCCAGACTTTTGTATCTTAGAAACCTTTGGTCAGAGAACATCTTGGTGGAAAATGTCGTTGATAAATGTCACAACTCAGGCTACAGAAGCAAAATGCAGAGAAGATAACATAGAATTTGGATTTAGAAGACCTCTATTGAAATACTGGCTTTTCTGCTTTCTAGCTTTCTGAATTTGAAAAACATTATTGCTGGGATTTAGTAAAAGAATAAAGCTATTTTTGGTTTTATTTTTTCAGTAGTGCATTGGAGCTGGCTCAAAAGTTTTCAAGAATTTTTTACCTAGTTACTCAACATAGACATAATTAAAAGTAGTATATATGATATGTGTGTATATAAACTTAAATTAAATAAATGATATGATTATAAAATGTATATAAAATTATAAAAGGTAATAAATATTCAAAACTCATCACTTTCTGGTTATTTTATTATATCTATTATATTTTACTATTTATTATATTTACATTTATTACCATATTAATGAAATGAAAATCCTATATAATTATGTGCTTCTGTACATCTCTTCCCAGCTCCATGTTCACTGATATCACAGCTTGAAATTAGCCAGGGTGGGCTATTTATACAAAGATACAAATGCTACAAATCGGCCCCCTTTCCTCTCTAGTTGTTAGACAATGGCCAGCCCACCACTAGTTTAGTGACAATTAAATACGATATTGTGTCTTAACCTCCTTAAAAAATGCCTTAGTTGTGGGATAATTGGAAATAGTGTAACAGGATGCTGTGAGGTACCTCGGTATACAGTATAGGGTACGCGGAAAACAGCTAAATTAAGGCCCTGTTGAGAATAAAATTATAAATCTTCAAAGTCAGCTTGGAAAAGAACAAGATCTTGACTGACATGCCAACTCTGCATGAGGTGTTAAAGAGGCTCTGACCCAGGAGGGTGCCTGGGAATTAGGGGAGAGCCCCTTTTGTGAGGAGAGAAGAGCTCTTAAAGAAAAGCTATCTGTCCCTCTTACCACTCTCTGGGGCAAGAAGATACTTGGTCAATAGACACCTTTGGTGGACTTGCAAATTTTGTGCGTGTAGAAAGAAGGTGCTGTTGCTGTCTGTATTAATTTCCTATTGCTGCTGTTACAAATTAAGACACAAATTCTGTGTCTTAAAGCAATACAAATTTATCATCTTACGGTTTTGGAGGTCAGAAGTCCAAATGGATCTTTGAGACTAAAATCAAGAGTTCAACAGAACTATATTCCTTCTTGAGAATTTAGAGGAGAATTCATTTCCTTACCTTTCTCCTTACCATTCCTTACCTCTCCAGAATGTAGAAACTATCTACCTGCCTTGAGTTCTGCTCTTTCTTTCATCCTCAGAGTGTGTAACTCCAGCCCCTGCTTTCATTGTCATACTTCATCTCACAGCTTTGACCCTCTTGCCTCCATCTTATAGGAGTCCTTGTGATTCACTGTATCTACTGCGATAATTCAGGATAAACTTCTCATCTTAAAATCTTTAACTTAATCACATCTGCTAAGTCCCTTTTGCCGTGAAGACTGACATATTCACAGATTCTGAAGGTAAAGATGTGAACATCCTTTGGGGATGCATTATTCTCTCTACAACAAAATTATACTATGAAGTGGATGTTCTCTTAGCCACCAGTCTTGTCTACTTGTTCATGTGGTCTCAGAATTGCAGAAAGGGCAGCATGGTCAGGCAGAGATTACCCTTTCAAATTCCTAGTTCTCAAACAATGCAGATTACAGAGCCTACTTGCTCCAGCAGCTCCAGATTTGGGGTGATAAGGAATGAATGAGACCAAACTGTAGGTTCACTGGAACCAACACATGTGAGGCAATGTAGTTCAAATGCTAGAGGAATGTGGCATGGGGGTGCTGGCAAGGATAGCTTGGAAATGTAGCTGATTCTTGCAAGGGCCCATTGATTCTATGGGATTGCATACCATGTCAGCAAGGTTTTGTTGGGCTTCCACTGATCCACATAAGTCTGGAGATAATAAGCCAGGTCAGTGGTGATTATCAACAGAATGAGAACCCCTAACAACCACTGACATAAAGTTGTTTATGACCCATAAAGAGAAGCATAGTCAATCCAAGAATCAAATGACCATGAAAGGAAAAGGCTTTTCCCACTCCCCTCCCCAAAACCAGAGTAACACACGTGAGAAAGAAAGGAGTATGAAAAAGTAGATCATTTTATACTCCTTCTCACTCTACTCCAAATTTGATCCTCCATAGGTGAGGTGAAGGAGGAGGGGATTTGCAGTCAGATTGACTTAGATATGGGATTAAAGCTTAAAAATGATCAGTACTGAGTCTTAGTAACTAAAATGCAATAGCCAGTACTAAACAGAAAGTGAAAAGTTGTAGAAGCAGGGGCGCCTGTGTGGCTCAGTTGGTTAAGTGTCCGACTTCAGTTTAGGTCATGATCTCACAGTTCATTTCCTTCCTGAGGGAAGGACCCTTCCTCCCCCCCATTAGGTTCTGTGCTGACAGCTCAGAGCCTGGAGCCTGCTTCAGATTCTGTGTCTCTGTCTCTCTCTGCCCCTCCCCCACTCATGCTCTGTCTTCCTCTCTCTCAAAGAATAAATAAACATTAAAGAAAAGTTATAGAGGCCGACTGGGATCTCATAAATAGAGTTCGGTATTTGGCAGAAGTCGAGGGGTAGGCAGAGCACAATTGCTGTCAGTTGTTTGAAAAATAACATCTTAAACATATACCCCAATGTGGTGAGATTCCTCAATTAAACTGGTCACGGAAGAAGTCATTGTTATTGCTGTGCTCAACTGCCAGTGGGGTCATGTAGCTAGTAGACGCCGCTCAGAGTGGAGAAGCAATAAACAGACCGAAAAGCAGAGCAGTATCTGGGGAAATAGCACTGAAAGGAAGAGGCCCAGGGGAATGGGCAGGATTTGGTTGGACAGAGCATTTATCTGCTTTTACTCTCCTAAAATATGAAACATTTGAAAGGATAGAGGAAAATATGAAAATTTTTTGAACTGAGAAAATGAAATGGGTTAGTGTTAGAACTGGGCTAATTGTCCCACAGCCTAGGAATCATACAAGGAACAGCCTTCCAAACGTTCTGTGACCGCTGACAGCTGGGCTGTTCACCCTGGTACTAACTGATGCATCTTGGCACCACGTGAGCCATTAGGCTGTTGATAGTGAGCAGGCTGAGCTCATGCATTCTCATCACTCATGCAACAACCTGTCACAGTGTAGGGATGAACAGATAGTGTGCACAAGAAAATGGCCTTTTTTCTTTCCTAAGATGCGTATTCCAGCCGGAAATGCCAAAATTGAGAATAAGGAATAGCTATGGTTCATAAAGAAAAATAAATGAGTCCTGAAAAAGTCATACTTTAATATTTTACCGGTAGTCGTCTATTTTTCTAAATCGGCTCTGCATAGTATAACTCATCTCAGAGCAAATGACAGGGTGGAGAGATAAGCAGATGTCCACTCTGCAGTACCTTCGCCAGGACGTGGAGGTTTGGTTGGCAGTTTCCTCCTTGTGAGTCCAGGCAGGAATATTCCCTCTACAAACAGGAGACATTTTGAAGCATTTTGATCAATTTCAGTATCTGACCAACTGAAATAGCACTTTGGTGAACTGATGGTATGTAAACGGTGACCGGGAAGAACCCTCAAGAGTGGCAAGGGGCTCTCAGGTTGCTCTAGGGTCATGTGTTGCCCAGAGAAACTCGGGCAATCAGGATGCTGGCCTCTGTAAGCAGTGGAGGATTGTATCATTCAGCTGGTCATGACTGTTACTGGATGGTTTTCAAATTTCAGACACTTCAAAATGGTAAGACAAGGAATTTTAGAATTTACATTTCACATTCTTTTCCTTGGGAAGATGAGGGTAAAATTATAAAAATTAGAGAACACAAATCACTATTTTCATACTGACAAAAAATCCTACTAGCTAAAAATCTCTCATATATGGGAGTGCCTGCGTCTCTCAGGTGGTTAAGCATTGGAATTTGGATTTCGGCTCAGGTCATGATCTCACAGTTCATGAGAACGAACCCTATGCTGGGCTCTGCACTGACAGATCTCTGTTTGGAATCTCTCTCTGCCACTTCCCTGTTCTCTCTCTCAAAATAAATAAATAAACTTTAATAAAATAAAATAAAATTCTCTCATATATGACATTTAACACTAATTTAACAATGCATTTTTAATAAATTCCAGGTCTTAAATTTCCAGCCATCTGTTGTTCATTTCTACCTCCAAAGTCTACAGACACATCAGACTAAATGTATCTAGAATTAAACTAGCTCCCTTCTCAAGACTACTCTTGGCTTTTTATGTTCTGTAGTTCAACTAGAATTAGTCTCTCCTCTCTCTCTCCCCCATGTCTTTCTCTCTCTCCCTCTCTTTCTCTTTCTATGATACACACACATGCACATACATGTACACACCTATTCAAACTCATGCACACACACCAAGGTAGGTTAAATGATGTAATTTCAATAGCTGACCCCAGAATTTATCTTAGGACTGAAACTGTTTCTGTTTATGTTAATGTAATGATAGGCTTCCTCGTGTCTGGGGAAAATTGTTCTTCAAGGGAATGATTCACAAGACCATGAAACAGAAAAGAACTAAACTTCTCTGCACACAAAGTGGAAGGAATTTGGAAATAGTGTATATCAGAGAAGATAGGAAAGCCAAGGAACACAGCAAAACTTTTATCTTTGGAGAAAGTTGGTGAGAAGTTTCTGGTGGTGTGAGTGGTGACTATTAAGAACAGGGATTTTAAAAAGTAAGATCATGTTTCTCATATAAATATATCAGTTTATATGAAGCATTTTATTTTACTTCTTTTTAAACTTGTATGTTATTGTGGAGAGAATATTTAACATGACATTTACCTTCTTAACAAATTTTTAATTGCACAGTAGGTTATTGTTGACTGTAAGTACAAAGTTGTACAGCAGATCTCTAGAGCAAGATTGAAGCTTTATGCCCACTGATTAGTAACTCTCCACGTCCCCTTCCCCCCAGTTCCTGCCAACCACCATTCTGCTCTTTGAATTTATGAATTTGACTATTTTAAATATCTCATGTAAATGGATCATGCAGTGTTTGTCTTTCCGTGATGGGCTTATTTCACTTAGCACAATATCCTCAAGGTTTATCCATGTTGTCATATATCATAGAACTTTCTTTTTTTTTTAATTTTTTTTTAACATTTATTTATTTTTGAGACAGAGAGAGACAGAGCATGAACGGGGGAGGGGCAGAGAGAGAGGGAGACACAGAATCTGAAACAGGCTCCAGGCTCTGAGCGGTCAGCACAGAGCCCGACGCGGGGCTCGAACCCACGGACCGTGAAATCATGACCTGAGCCGAAGTCGGCCGCTTAACTGACTGAGCCACCCAGGCACCCCAGAACTTTCTTTTTAAATGCTGAATAGTATTTATTTATGTTTTTTGTGTGTGTGTGTGGTTCGATACAAATTTTAGGATTGTTTCTTTCTCTTTGTAAAAACATATCATTGGGATTTTGATAAGGATTGTACTGTATCTGTGGATTGCTTAAGTAGTATGGGCATTTTAACAATATTACATCTTCCAATCCTTGAACATGGAATGTCTTTTCATTTATTTATGACTTGTTTAATTTCTTTCATTAATGTTTTGTGGTTTTCAGTATACAAGCCTTTCATCTCTTTAAGTTTATTCCTACATATTTTATTCCTTTTTACTGCTATTGTGAATAAGATTGTGTTCCTAATTTTTATTTTTTTATTTTTTAGATAGTTTGGTGTTAGTGTTTAGAAACTCAGCTGGATTTTTTAATGTTGATTTTGTATCATGCACCTTTACTGAATTAATTTATTCTTTTTTTTTTTTTTAAGAATTAAGTACTCTTTTTTTTTAAATTTTTTTTTTTAACGTTTATTTATTTTTGAGACAGAGACAGAGCATGAACGGGGGAGGGTCAGAGAGAGAGGGAGACACAGAATCTGAAACAGGCTCCAGGCTCTGAGCGGTCAGCACAGAGCCCGACGCGGGGCTCGAACTCACGGACTGTGAGATCGTGACCTGAGCCGAAGTCGGCCGCTCAACCGACTGAGCCACCCAGGCGCCCCTGAATTAATTTATTCTAACTTTTTTTTTAAATGGAGACTTGAGAGTTTTCTATATATGAGATCGTGTCGTCTGTAGACAGGGACAATTTTACTTCCTTTTCAGTTTATGCATTTCTTCCTTCCTTCCATCCTTCCTTCCTTCCCTCCCTCCCTGCCTGCCTGCCTGCCTATTTGCTCTGGCTAGGACTTCCTGTACAGCTGCGAATGGGCACCGTTGTCTTGTTCCTGATCTTAGAGGAAAAGCTTTCAATTTTTCTCCATTGACATGGTGTTATCTGTGGGTTTGTCATATATGGCCTTAATTATGTTTGAGTACACTCCTTTTATATCTAGTTTGTTGAGCATTTTTACCATGAAAGGGTGTTGAATTTTGTCAAATTCTTTTTCTGAATCTATTGAGATAATCACATAGATTTTATCCTTCATTCTGTTAATGTAATGTGTTATATTAATTGATTTTTGTATACTGAATCATCCTTGCATTCCAGGGATGAATCAGACTTGGTCATGGTGTCTGACCTTTTAATCTACTGTTAAATTCAGTTTGCTAATATTTTGTTGAGGGTTTTAGCATATGTGTTCATTAGGGATATTGGACTGTAGTTCCCTTATTTTTGTGATGTCTATGTGTGGCTTTGGTATAGGATAATGATGGTCACATCAAATAAGTTTGGAACTATTCCTTCTCTCCAATATTTTGGAAGAGTTTGAGAATGATTAGCATTAATTTTTCTTTAAACTTTGGTAGAATTTGCCAGTGAAGTGTTCTAGTCCCAAGCTTTTCTTTCTTGGGAGGATTTTCAGTACTGAGTCAATCTCCACGCTGGTTATAGATCTGCTCAGATCTATATTTCTGTTTCCTCAGATGTAAATTAATATGTTACATACTTCTACATATTTACCTATTTCTTACAGTTTGTTAGCGTAAAATTGTTTTTATAGTCTTTTATGATCCTTCTTATTTATGTGTAATCAATTATAATTATATTTATTTCATTTCTGATTTATTTACTTGCGTCTTCTCTTTTTCTTAGTCTTTTCTTTTTCTTAGTCTGGCTTTAATTTGCTATTTTTTCTAGTTCCTTGAAGTGTGAAGTTGTGTTATTTACTTGAGATCTTTCTTCTTTTTTGAATGTACATTTTTATTGCTATGAACTTCCTACTTTCTACAGCTTTTGCTACATTCCATAAGTTTTGGTAAGTTGTGCTATTATTTTTCTTGAGATATTTTTTAATTTTTATTTTGATTTCTTTTAACCCAATGTTTATTCAAATTTATGTCCTTTAATTTTCACATATTTATGAAATTACGTTTTCTTTCTGTTGTTGATTTCTAGTTTCATTCTTGTGAAAAATACTTTTTAATGTTTATTTTTGCGTGCGCGAGAGAAAGAGAGAGACAGAGTGCAAGTGGGGGAGGGGCAGAGAGAGGGAGACACAAGATCTGAAGTAGGCTCCAGGCTCTGAGCTGTCAGCACAGAGCCGGACTCAGGTCTTGAACTCACAAACTGTGAGATCATGACCTGAGCCAAAGTCAGACGCTCAACCGACTGAGCCATCCAGGCACCCTACTAGTTTCATTCTTGTGATCAGAAAATATAGTTAGTATAATATCAGTGTTCTTAAGTTTGTTAAGACTTGTTTCGTGACCTAATTTTTCTACCTTAAGAGTTACCCGGGGTGCCTGGGTGGCTCAGTTGGTTAAGCGTCCAACCTCGGCTCAGGTCATGATATCATGGTGTGTGAGTTTGAGCCTTGCATTGGTCTTCGTGTTGACAGTGCTGAGTCTGCTTGGGATTCTCTCTCTCTCTCTCTCACTCTCTAAAAATAAATAAATAAACTAAAAAAAAAAAAAAAAAAAGAGTTACCAAAAAAAAAAAAAAAAAAGGAGAGAGAGAGTAACAATATCAAAAAATAATTAACCAAAAATTCATCCTTTTTCCTCTTATAAAACAAGAATCTAATTATACCTTTAATTTACTTGCAGTCTTTTATTTTCTGGCATGATTTTTTTTTTTTTGGTAAAAAATTCTTTCTTCATACTATTTTTTTTAATTATTATTATTTTCTTTAACGTTTATTTATTTTTGAGACAGAGACAGAGCATGAACGGGGGAGGGTCAGAGAGAGGGAGACACAGAATCCGAAACAGGCTCCAGGCTCTGAGCTGTCAGCACAGAGCTGGCCGCGGGGCTTGAACTCACTGACTGCGAGATCATGACCTGAGCCAAAGTCGGCCACTTAACCGACTGCGCCACCCAGGTGCACCTCTTCATACTATTATTTTGATCCTTTTTCAGTAACTCTTAAAGTAGAAAAGTCTGTCTGCACAGGTATTTCCCAAGACCAGGGAGCTTCTTCAGCCTCAGCTTCTATCGTCACTCCCAACCACCTATCCCTGCACTTCCACTCTGGCTTCCAGTTATGCAGAGTGACTTTTAGCATACTGAACCCTTCAAAGCTTACTGTCACAGAACTTCTCCAATACCCTCTATCCCTTCATTCTGGCTAAATTTTCTTTCCTTTTATTTCTTTCTTTTTTGGTCTAAATTGCCTTTATGACATTTATGAACCTCTGATATTGAATATATATATATATATATAATATTGATATAATATTGAATATATATAATATAATATATATATAATATTGCACATATTGTGTCTATGTATGTGTATATATATAGTCTTCCTTAACTATAAAGCGGCTCCAAGAGATCAGTGACTTTGTTTTATTTACTGCTGTGTCTTCAGAACATAGAACAGCATCTGATAAATAACAATGCCCAGTTAATATTTATTGAATGAGGGGTGCCTGGGTGGCTCAGTTGGTTGAGCATCTGACTCTTGATTTTGGCTCAGGTTGTGATCCCAGGTTCATGGGATGGAGTCCCACATTTGGCTCTGTGCTGAGTGTGGGGCCTGCTAGAGATTCTCTCTCTCTCTCCCTCTGCCCCTCTCCCTGACTTTATGCTCTCTTTCTCTCTAAAATAAAATAAAATAAAATAAAATAAAATAAAACAATAAATATTTATTGAATGAATGAATAATTGAATGGAACTTTGGAGCTCTCTATGTTTTATTCCATATGTCTGAAATATCCTCCTCAGACCCTCCTTCACCTGGTTTACTACTATGAATCTTTAAGGTGTACTTTTCAACATCACTTATTCATAAATCCTTTTCTGCTTTTTTTCTTCCAGCTTTACCTTTATTCCACAATTGATTGTTTGCTTGTATCTTCTTTTATTCCATGAAGACAGTGATAATGTCAACCCTGTTCACCTTAGTGTCCCCATTGCTAAACAGCATCTGGCACATAGTAGGTATTATATACATCTTTGTTCTTTTTGTTAGTTACTTTCTATTCTTCAAACATCACATGCATTTTTAACCTAAATTTCTATGTATGCTACTTCTTAGGTATAAAATACTGTTTCTTCAATTGATTTCTGTCACGTATTTCTAAGAATAATTTTTTGCCCATGATTCTCAAACTGTGCACCAAGGTACCTCGAGACACCATAGATTGTTCACAGGGAACACTGCAGGATACTTAAATTAAAAAAAAATTAATTTTATTCACTTTTGAGAGAGAGAGAGAGAGTGAGAGAGAGCAAGCATGAGTGGGGGAGGGGTAGAGCAAGAGGGAGACACAGAATCCGAAGCAGGCTCCAGGTTCCCACCTGTTAGCACAGAGCCCAAAACAGAGCTCAACCCCACAGATGATGAGATCATGACCTGAGCCAAAGTCGGACGCTCAACTGACTGAGCCACCCAGGCGCCCAAAGATATTTTAAATTTTTGACGGAAATACAGCAGCATCGGTAGATGCCACATGAACTACTAGCGTAAGGTAGTCCATAGTTCCACGTTACATTGTGCTACATTCCTTTCAGTGACACCATGTCTTTGTGGAGCCATGATTTAGTGGTTTCTGTGATAAAAAGCAAATACCATGTGAAATTTAAGGTGGAACAAAAAACGTGAATGTTAGTGTCTATTGCTATTCCAAGTGTTTTGAGAAGTTGCACAGCACCCATCAGGCTCACTAATCTCCTAATAGGTAATGATGGCTGAGACTGAAACAAAAAAACTACTTTCCCCTTTCAAATTGTACATATTATATTTTACACAGCTGCTAAGCTTTAGGACGCAAAATCTTATTAAGCTGTTTGGATCTAAGTAACTCATATATATATATTTTGGCCTGGGTAGGGAGGGTATAAGAAATTACTGGGATACTAAGGGCACTGTGAACCAAGAAAATTTGAAAACCTCTGTATTATCTGAAATCAGTATTCCAATTTCAACCTTTTAAGACAAACTCACAAAATCGAGTTCATTTGAATCTACAGACATCTGTAGAGTTCATCTTATTTTAAGTCTATAGCAATGCATGATGAGGTCTCTTTTCCTCTCATCCCTTTTCTAGGGCAACCCTGCTCCCCCCAGCTCTATCTCCTGCATTTCCCCTTCTCTCTTTGGTCTACATGAGTTTCCTTCTATACTGATTAGTGTGGCTGAGTAAAACAAATGCCGAGTCTGAGTCATTTCCCATTTACTAGTGAAGGGATTAATTGAGATGCATTTTCCCATGTGTTGATTAGAGCTGAGGCCACTATTAAATTAAGGAAAGGGTGCGTTTATCGCCTCCTCCTGGTGAGCTCTACCCTTTTATCTGCCATATTTCTGATGAATATATAATCACTGAATACTTCATTTTGATACAAAATGAAGAACAGGTCTTCAAATAATTAGCTTGTTAGGGTCAATGAACAGAAATTTTAGTTCTTGCTTGACAGAAATTATTTCATTGAACTTAATCATTTGATCGCAATCATCCTTTTGGCACATTTCCAACTAGAGAACAATCGCCGTGTGTTTTCTTTTCTCTATATTCAAAGTGATACTTAGTTAAGGTAAAGAAAACACTTCCCAGGGCACTCCTTACCATTTTTAGCTGCCTTTTTCCTCAAAGAACTCTAATTTGGATCCCTTTGTTTCTTCTATCCCTTCAAAATCTATAGTAGAAGCATCATCCACAGTCTTTGCCTGAACCCACCGGTCATCTGCACGCTTGTGTTATACCTAAATGCACCACAACACACTCACACATCATTCTCTCTTTGCCCATTGTGGTTGCCACCACATCCTCTAAATCTCTTAGAAAAAGAAAATAAAATAATAGGATACATTGAATAAAAAAGTTTTCTTTTTTCCACAAGACACCAGAGCGTCCTGGTAGACCAGTTTAGGAAGGAATCAAGAAGGGAACATGGGATTGTGTGGGAAACAGTCCAGGGAAGATACAGATAGGAACACTTCATAGGAAGCTAGTTTCACCATCATTCCACTCTGAGATTGGATTGAAAGGGGTTGGTTGTATTGTATGTTTCCAAATGGAAATGGTCTCTGGTTTTGTATAATGGCATCTTTTCTCTAGCTTGCAATGGTCTATTATTCTCCAAAAGTTCAGATTTTCATTGTTCCCTTGTGTTTTTTTTTGGTTTTTTTGTTTTTTTGTTTTTGGCAGCCAGCCATTTGTTTACCTGACATATCTGGTCAGCAACTTATAATGACCATATCATCTTACTCATATTGAGAAACTTAAAAAATCATAAGATTAAGAAATTGTTGCCCTTCCAGGAAAGTTGTATAGTGGATTTCAGAAGAGTTTTTGCAAGTTAACTATTGCTCTTTTGGTCTGCTGAGTATTCATTTCCCCCAATGGCTGAGATGCAAAATGAATTGGCATTACATGTATTTGTTATACAGTTGACCCTTGAATAACACAGGTTTGAACTGCGTGGATCTACTTATACACAGATTTTTTTTTTTTGATGAATACAGTATAGTACTGTAAATGTTTTTTCTATTCCTTATGATTTTCTTTTGTGTGTGTTCCTTATGATTTTCTTAATAACATTTGCTTTTCTTTAGCTTACTTTCTTGTAAGAGTACAGTGTATATATGCATAACATATGAGATATGTGTTAATGTGACTGTTTATGTTACCAGTAAAACTTTCGGTCAGAAGTAGGCTATTAGTTTTGGGGGAGTTAAAAGTTATACACTTAAATGTACATCCTTGACTGTGTGTGTGTGAGGGGGGTGTCAGTGTCCCTAACCCCCTCATTGTTCAAGGTTCAATTGCAATTTTGTTTTAACAAATAACTCGAAATTTACAGTTGGATGAGTAGTCCCAAATGTTAATGTGGTTATGTTTTTGTGGCATATATTGGCTTTTCTTCTTATCTATTTTTTTTTGTCCATAGCATTCATCTTATTCTATGCCCATTATTCAAGAAGACTTTATCTCAACAGACCTGGTGTATAGGTCTTTTGTTTGCCTATCTGTAGAAACACAAGTGAGCAGTATATCTTGAAGAGACACTGATGTGTTGTTGGAGTTTTTCTCCTCTCCCTCTCTCTCAACCTTTTCTTGTCTGTACCTTCGGGCTTATTTGCATCTGGCTCTCTGGTAATGTTAAATAACATTATTCTTATGGCCAATACATGAGAAGAGAATTGATCAGTGTTGACTTCTGTTACTTTCATTTTTTTCCATTCCAAAATAATTATTGGCTCAGTGGTCTCCAAATTTCTTACCTTCTTTCTTTCCTTTCTTTCCTTCTTTCTTCAGGTTTTGCATGCCTTTCTTCTCCTTGATATCCTTTCTTTCCTTCTCCTCTTCTCCCTCCTTCCAGCCCTCCCTCTCCCCTTCTTTCTCTTTTGTTTCTCTTTTTTTTCTTCAGACTTGACTATCACACTGAGCAACATTGTAATATTATTACTTTATAGTCATGATACACTTAAAAGCAATTCTCAGTTCTGTGTAACCAATTACTCAATTCTTCCTAATTGTTAGCCTTTTAATTTCTGGCATGGAATACTAGTAATGTGTTTGGAACTGAGGAAATCAGAGAGATTTTGGAGATTTTAGGTAATCTACACTAACGTATAAACTCATTCTTATGCTGATCCAGAAGTTTGGAGGTAATATATCTTTCATGTCAAACAACAAAGTTAAGAGAATAATACCAACATTGCAATTAAGTTTCACAATAGATTTTGATATAAATTATTTTGTTTTGGTTTAATTATTGTTTAATATTTTATGTAATTATGTGAACTTATTTTAGACTAAGACTTTTCTAGTTTTGTTTCATGAATATGTATCAGGTACCTTTTCTTAGCATTGAACATTTGCAGAAAATAAGTGTGTAATTTGTTCCTGTGCTGCCACAGTTGCAAAATTCCTGTCATAAAAGAGACAATATTAGCACTTTTGCCAAAATCTTAGCCATTTAGAAGTCAAAAGGGTGTGGAAATTGATAGCAGCTGACAGGCATGGTTTATGTAATGGAAGTTTTTACAAATAAGTTTTTTTTTTTTTAACGTTTATTTATTTTTGAAACACAGAGAGACAGAGCATGAACAGGGGAGGGGCAGAGAGAGAGGGAGACACAGAATCTGAAACAGGCTCCAGGCTCTGAGCTGTCAGCACAGAGCCCAACACGGGGCTTGAACTCATGGACCGTGAGATCATGACCTGAGCCGAAGCCGGATGCCCAACCGACTGAGCCACCCAGGCGCCCCAAGTTTTGTTTTTTTAATGACAGTTCTTCACAGAATAGAGACAGTATAAATCTAACTTATTTTTAATTTAAATGTGAGTTATTAAGAAATGGTTGGGATAGAAAGGTGAAAGTGATACTTGTTATTTATGCTTTGAAATTTAGCTTCATTTTTTACTTACTTAATTTTTTCTTTTTAGACTGCATTCTCTCAATAATATCTCAAAATGTCCATGGCCCTTGGACATATACTTTAGGGCAAGCATCATATTTGAGAGCTAGTTAAGAGAGATATATTTAAAAGCAAGACCCAACAAAGGGCACTGTGCCAGATATTGAGGACCTGTAAATCAAGGCTGTGGGGTTTGATGTTGTTAAGATGTGGTCAGGAAAATATGAGAGGTGAAATAGCTCTGGGCGAGGTAAGGTGAGGACATGAGTGTTTATTTCTGTAAGTTTGGGCTACTTTAATATGATATTACCTTGGACTGGATGAAATCTGGTGAACTGCTCCATAAAACACCCTGGTTATGCTCTGCCTGCTTACAACTTTTGATTTTAGCTTTCCCCTTCCTAATCAAGAATCCATTTCCATAGAAACACAAATAGGAAGAGCATCATGAAAGCAATTTGTCTGCTTCTGCTTCCATTTAAATGGAAATGGAATTTGCAGGAGTTAAAAAAAAAGAGCTTTAATAAGTAATATTTTCAAATGCATCCTTCCAACTTAACCCTCTCAACTTATAAGGTAGTTACTGATGGCTGAAAATTTGAAGCATAATAAGGCAATTTTATACCTGGAGGAAATTAAGGCCTGCACTTAAGCTAACAAAGTCTTCTGATCTTGACATGCATGCAGGTGTCAACTGTTACTCCAAAATCTGTGCTACTTTTTCTATCCCAGGAGTATTTCTTATCGCTTCCTTCTTAGAAAGACCATAATGGTGGGAGAGTTACCATGGGAGGAAACAGCTTTGGGTTCTGAGTTTTTGTTGTTTGTTTTTTTAGTTTATTTATTTGTTTTGAAAGAGAATGAGAGAGAGAGTGATAGCATGAACGAGGAGGGGGCAGAGAAAGAAGGAGAGAGAGAGAAATCTCAAGCAGACCCTGTGCTAAGCCTGACTCAGGGCTTGATCCTATGACTGTGAGATTATGACCTGAGCTGAAATGGAGAGTCAGACGCTTAACTGACTGAGCCACCCAGGTGTCCCTGGGTTCTGAGTTTTAATTTTGTCTATTTCTAAGTGTCCATAGAACTTTTCTACTATTTCTGCCCTGGGCAGAAATATATTTTTAAATATTATATTACGGATAATAATTATTGAATTATAAACTATTAGTATAAAATTACTTATTAATAGTAAATACTATATATTTTAAATATTAACTCAGCACAAGCCATAGGCAAGATAGACATAAGGTGAGAATGTAAGAATTTCATATTTTATGAGGAAATTTTCACATTCTGGTTTGCACAGTGCTGAATAAACAAAATATTTGTTGCTAATCCATACGGTAAAAAAAAATGATTTGCAATATGAATTAAGATCAGTTCTTGTTAAAAATCATTTAGTTCATTTTTTGTTTTTAAAAACATACCTTCTAAGCATTTGAAATTATTTCCAAGCTTTTATTTGAAAAGTGCCTGGTGTATATTTTTAAGCTACAGAATTATAAGAAATTAATTTATGGAAAAAATAGGCAAAAATCAATATTGACCATGACTTATCCCAGTAGTTCTTTTGACTTTAGTTGGATGAATCAAATAGATTGCTGACTATAGTCATTTGAAGTGTCAGCATTTCCAAAAAGCCAGAATCCTATTTCATAGATGATGTGGGAGCGGTGGTGTGGGGAGGGAGAGACGACAGGGTTTGGGGGAAAACAAATAGAATTATAGCTTTCTAAGGTAATGGAGAAAGCTATTTGAGGAACAGTCAGTCAAAAAACATTCTTTTCTTCTTAAAAGGCACAGTGAAAGTAAAAGGCCCTGTTCCCCTGTTGCCCACAACACTGAGGTAGAGAGGAGAAAGCATTTGAGAAGAAAACTGCCACCAGGCACTTGGGAGGACACACAGTGAAGGGTGAAGGAGCTGCCTCACCTTGAACCTCACACTGCAGTCACCTGGGCGGTTGCTGGAACAAAGAGCTGAATTCAGTGTAAGGTTGTTGTCGTAAAGTCTCTACGTTATGAAGGTGTAGTCTGAGCCTGCAAGGTGTTTGAGATTTGGATTTCTCTCCTAACCCAAAGGAAGGATCTGATTCTACACACTGAAAAGTACATTGTTTTTTGTGTTTTTTTTTTTCAAAAATTTTAAAATGTTTTCATTTATTTTTGAGGGAGAGACAGAGAGAGTCAGAGAGAGAGAGAGAGAGAGACTGAGCACAAGCAGCGGAGAGGAAGAGAGAGAGGGAGACACAGAATCTGAAGCAGGCTTCAAGCTCTGAGCTGTCAGCACAGAGCCCGACATGGGGCTCGAACTCGTGAACCACGAGATCATGTCCTGAGCCCAAATCAGACGTTAAACCGACTGAGCCATCCAGGTGCCCCTGAAAAGTACATTGTTAAAGGATACAAAGCACAAGAAGCCCAGAGAAGAAAAGGACAATGGCATTTCTATTAACTAAAGGATACATTTTAATAATATCTTAGAAATTTAAATTATTATTTATTACTTCATATATCAATAGCCATGTTTTATTTATGGTTGTCTATATTTATTTATGCTTCTGTTAGCATTTTTACCTCAGGGTAACATGACAAAATTTCAACATAAGTATTTGCACCCCATTCATTAAATTCCATGTCAAGAAATTCTTTCTGGATTTTGCCCCAGTATTCATTTATTCCCCACAAGAAGGTGTATGAAGAGAGCGAGAGAGCACTGCATTGGTCATGGCTCTGTCCCAGAGCATACAGTAGTGCCTGGCACATGACAAGAACCTTTTATCTGTGGAATGAATGAACAGGGTAGGTATTGTTAAGGAGACAATCTCAAACCAGGTATCCAGTATTTATGGACAACATGTTGGTTTCCATAGTGGGCGTAATAGATGAGCATGAATCCCTTAATGCTGTCTGCATAAGCTTTTTTAGATTAGCTCTATAGCACCTAGAAGATTCAGGGTGTAAAAGACATGGGCTTCAATATCACATAGACATGCCCATTAATTGTGTAACTTTGGTAAAATTATTTAATCTCCTTGAGCCACATGTTTTTAATTTGAAAATATGGAACCAACTTCAGTGACTTCCTGTAAGGATTACATGGCATGGTACATTGATTGACCCAGGCCGGCAGCTGATATTCAACACAGACTAGCTGGAGCAAAAAGTTGCTAAATCATTCTCATCTTAAGTTGTGTTAATTTCCAATGTCACCATTTTCACTGATGTTGCTTCATTATCAAGTGATTTAATAATACAGCTCCAGGGGCACCTTGGGTGGCTGTCGGTTAAGCATCCAGATCTTGATTTCAGCTTAGGTCATGATCTCACTGTTCTTGAGTTCGAGCCCACATCAGGCTCTGTACTGACAACGTGGAGCCTGCTTGGGATTCTCTTTCTCCCTCCCTCTCTCTCTCTCTCTCTCTCTGCCCCTCCCCTGCTCTCTCTCTCTCCCTTAAAATAAATAAATAAAATAATACAACTTCATTCTTCCTCTGCCATCTTAGTCCCTAAATTCCCCTTCTGAAGCTTTGTCTGACCAGGCTCATTCCTTCCTTAGACCCACAATGCTTGTTTGTGTTTACTTCCATGCCCTGCTCAAGCTACTTCTCTAGCTGTAATGCATTCCTTCTCTTCTACACCTACTCACTCATTATGTGTGATAGTTCATTTTATGCACCAACGTGACTGGCCACTGAGGCCCAGAGTAGACGTTATTTCTGGGCAGGTCTGTGAGGGTGTTTCTGGATGAGATTACCAATTGAATCAGTGAATTTGGCAAAATAGATTGCTCTGCCCATTGTGGGTGGGCATCATCCAATCCACTGAAGGCCTGAATAGAATAAATGGCAGAAGAAGGAGGTATTAGCCCCTTTTCTCTGATCTCATTGCTTGAGCTGGGACATCTCATCTCATCTTGTCTGACTCTCAGGCTGGGATTTAAACCATCAGCTTCTCTGGTTCTCAGGGCTTTCGGGTTCTGACTGACTTATACCACTGGTTTTCCTGCGTCTCTGGCTTGCAGACAGAAGATCATGGGACTTCTCAGCCTCCATAATTATGTGAGCCAATCCCTCATAACCTCTCTATTTATTAATAAATAAATAGACAAATAAATAAATAAAATTTTATATAAAATATATAAAATACCCCACTGGTTCTGCTTCCTTAGAGAACCCTGATTAATACAGTATCTTTAAGATTTACCTTGTCCATGAAGATTCTTTAACTGCTTGTTTCACAATAATCTCTTCTGACTCTGGCTTCCTATGTAGTCTTTCCTTTGCTCTGACACTTAGCCCTCTGCTCTTTTTCACTGTTCTCTATTTACTGAGTGGGTAAATATCTTGGCTCTGAGGGTGCAAACACTTTGGGTGCGAGGGCCATGACTAACATTCAGCACAGTGTCTGGCACATAGTACGTGCATAATAGATGAATATTTGAATTTATGAGCTTGAATCTATTGGATATTTTTCTCCCTCAATAACAAGAACTGTTCGGGTCACATAGCAGGTGATCAGAGGCTGAAGAGCATACAAGAACCTTACCTTGGTTGGCCTGGTTACATGAGTTGGCTGGAGCAGGTCGTGCATTTATGACCTCTCAAACAACTTCTCTATTTTCCTTTGAACTGGAATTGGAATGCAATGTGATTTTCCTCTACTATTTCCAGCGGACTTTGGAGTGCCTTATTTCAGTGAGTGGATGAATTGCTCCACTCCCAAAGAGAGCCGAAGCCCCCAGGAGCAGCCATTTTTCTTCCAAAGCATTTATCTGCCCTCAGTCATCATGGGATTAACAGAACACAGTGAAAAGATTATTTTTTATTCACACCCTGTGATGTCTCTGTTGAGACTACCACACATAGTTTGATAAATGACAATGGAAAATATGAAATGCTGCCCTTTTGGACAGAGACTTTTTACAGAAAGGCAGTGGGAGGATCTGACATGGTAGGCAGCTATCTGCTGTGGTGACAAGTGTTTGGTCAACCCCCCACAGGAATGCCCCAAAGCATGGAGGCATCCATCCAGAAAAGCTAAAGTCATCATCTTTGGAAAAACATTTTCTTTTTATATGGATAGTTTTTATCTGATTATAGCCTTACAGTTTGATGCCATCATATTTCACTATGTTTTGTGCCTCCCTTTTTTGCCTTCTGTCCTCGTTGGGCCCTATTTCTCCAGCTTTTAACTTAGATACGTTAGTGTTAAGTTGCCATTCAAAGAGAACTGTCAGTGCATTAAATTATCCATTCAGAGGGTGTATATGTTTCGTATCCCAAGTTACCTCCAGTCAATTCGTAAGAACTGCCAGGTATGTTGGGTTGGGAACAGGAAAGGATGTCATGATTAATCAGAAGTATCTGCCTTGAAAGAGGGAGAGGCATCTTGATCCTCTGGAAAAGCATTTTTCTCTCATGCCAAAGACTAGTCACTAACTTTACTGAAACTCTCAAAACCCATTATTTTTCCCTTGCATCTTACAACATAGGTAAATGCACCAAATAAATAGAAACTAAAAGTGAGCATATTGTTCTAAAAACATTTATATATCCTTAACGGCAAAGAACAATTCTAACAGTATTGGAACTATAGAATGAAAAGTGAAATTCTCTCTTCGCTGTCCTTTCACATACTGACTTCTGGAACCTCTCTTTAAAGCACATGTTAACCACTCTTTATATATTCTTCCAGAAAAATGCTGAAGTAAGATTGAACTAGAAAATTATTTTTTAAACCTCTTACAAGTTGCCAGAAGCTATGAAAACAAATAATTTGGTTTCAACCCTCAGGAAGCATACAATCTAGCTGATAAAAACAACATGTTGAATGGGTTTGGAGGGAAACCTATAGAGAGTAGGGAAGCAGCATTTGAACTGACAGGAGTCTGAAGTCACTCCAGTGACCAAATTGCTATGGTAACTCTGCCTTCACCCATGGATGTACTGACTTCCACGAGGAAACTTCCTGGTTTCTACCAGAGGTGAATGAGGAGAAGCCAAGGCCGCCTGGCACAGGAGGCTGGAAGCCTGGGAACACAGGGGCAGCTGGGAGGATGGGAAGCCATGTTACTCTGCTCTTGGACTAAAGGGAAAGACTTGATTCCTCAGAGGTTTCTGAGAAGTCTGTTTGGGAACAATTAGCTGAGATATGAGGCCCTCAGATTTGAAATACATTTGTGGAGCCCCTGGAATATTCATGGAAAACATCCTTTTAACTTTGGCAGGTTAGCAGGCTCTGCAGGAGCCCCCTTCTCCCATCATGTGAAATTGGCACCCTCCTTCCAGAGTCCAGTGGCCAAGATTTCTGCTGGTTTCTGGTGATGGCTGGTAGTTGTGCTCTGATTTTGTATTATTCTGAGAAGCTTTTAGGTGTTGGCATGCCCAACTTTGTTCTGTTTTAGGCCAAGACACCTCCAGTCTTTACTTCCTCAGAGAAGCTACCTTATAGTGGAGGAGACAGTTTGCCCGTTTGACACGCAGTCACCACTAGGATCTTCACTGACTTTGTAAAGCTCAGAGGTATCATCACATATGAATACCAGCAATGATAAGAGCACTGATCTTAGCCCTTTATCAGGGATTTTTCCTCTTTCCTTTTATTTCCACTTAATCACTGGACAGGTCTAAAATTCTACCTCCTAAGAACAGTCTTTTTAGAATTAAGGAAGAGAAAGCACCTTCTGTAAGCACTTGTACAAGCCTGGTGTTGGCACGTCCTCATGTTCTGAGAAGAGCTACCTTTAATGCCAGCTCAGCAAAGCCCACCGGAGGAGTTTAACCTTACCTGGACTGCAGGCAAAATCTTCAGAAGTTCCTCAAGGGTGGTTATGTGGGGGCGACTTGACTTGGTGGAGACCAGGGGTGCAGGCAGTGAAAGGACTCACCTAAGACAGAACACAGGAGATAGAAGCTTGAATACACTACAAGGGAGCAATGGGCAGGACAGTAGAGGAGAGACTGTCTACCAGGAGGTGGTGGGTGGGGGGCTATAGTTAAGGTGGGGAGTGAGGAGGTAGGGGAATGCATGGAATTTTACTTTTTTGGTCCCTGTGCCCAGTTGGAAGTTGCCCATTGGTCAGCTAGGGTCTGTGGCTATTTTGAGGCTGGTGGCTTCATAAGCCTGTTTGCATTTGGCCTGGTGGTCACTCTAGGCCCTTTTACCTTAATCTGGTTTCCATTGCTCAAGCCTTCTGCCTAAAAGTGGCCTCTACAGTTTAGTATAAATAAAATTTACAGTGTCCTCATGTTAAATTCTATTTGCTTAGATATTTTGTTAGCAGAAATGTATGTTGAAGTCCTACTATGAAAATTAGTCAATATTGAAATAGGAACATTTGTTTATCTTATAGATCTCCTACTCTGAAGCACCCTCCTAAAGCCCCATTACTAGGAAGTTCTAGCTCTGCTCAGTAAGGTCCTGTCACCTTCCTAAGTGGATGCTTTGAAAGTAGAATACTTACTATCTCTTCAGAGTGGAGCTGGGATCCAATGGAGGTGAAAAAGAGGGACGCCTAAAAGATCAAATTTTCCTGGGTACCCATTAGAGAACACTCTATGCCTAGAGAGAGGGCCACAGATATAAAAGCTTAAAAAATGTTTTGCACTATCTTCTGGGTCTTTGTGTATTCACAACCATCTAGGGGCAAGTTGGTATTATTTATGTTAGTGTGGCATTCCACAGGTGTTGTACATAAATACAGTTTCAGGATCATGACCTATGTGTATATCTAACCACCTTCTTGTTTTATAGGCATTTCCATTTCATATATTCAAAACTGAACTCAGGATCTTTCCTACGTCCTCAAATACACTGTACTCCTACCTGCCTCTGGGCCTTTGCACATGACATTTTACCTCTTTATTTTGCCCCTAGCCAATTCTGAGAAATTCTTCAGATCTCAGATCAAAGGTCATTTCCTAAGGAAGTCTCTCTCTGACATTGCTGACTAAGCCAGATCATCTTGCTAAAGCTCTCATAGCTCCATGTACATTTCCTACATAGTCCTCATCACAGTTTTTTACATATATTCATAGTGTGATTATTTGATTAATGTCTGCGTGTATCAAGAAAAAAAATATGGTAAATACTTTGGGGGGTAGGATCGTGTCTGCTCTAGTCCAACAAAAAATATTGGCTATACCACTCATTAATTGCTACAGTTCTTTCAGATCATGGCTTCTCTATAGGCTTGATCCTGTGCTATGCCTCTTTCTGCTAGTGCCTAGGTGGATGTTGCTGCATAGGATGATATAAGAAGCTGAATTAAATGAATTTCTATTCAAGTAAATTAATCTTTGTCATTCCTTGCAAATTTATAAAAACAAAAGGGTAAAACTTTGTTTAGATGGATTGAAAACTCTGTTAGTTTTTCTGTGATTTTCCCAATGACCTCCATAGGCTTATAGTCACTTTGTCTGATCTAGACGCATGTAAAATGTCTCATCCCATGATGAACCAAATTGTTCTTTATTATATTCTCCATCCTCTGCCTCACTGAGCCATCCTGCAAGCATGTAACACTGTTCAGAAGTGCAGTTGAGTGGAAATGCTTCTGAAGATCGATAAAAATTTACAACCATGACTATGACATGATTTGAAAAGAGTATATTACTGTTCGAAGGTCACTGTATTATTTTGGTCAATGTCATTTCTATGAAATTCAGGTTTTCACAGCATTACAAATTTCAGAAAACAATAATCTGCTTAGTTTCTTTTGTAAGCTGGGGGCACAAGAAAGTAGTCATGAGCCCTCAGCTTACTCAAATTATTTATTATTACTTCTGAGTCTAGCAAAAAAGACTGTCAATTCTTATATATTTCATTTTGATTAATTATATTAATTATATTGCTGGCGATCACTTACCTAAGGCTATGCCATTTTAAAAAAATTACACTTCGGCTACCTGTGTAATGAGGGAGAAGAACACTTAACATTTTTCAGGCTTGTCTGATTGTTGTTTGTTGAATATATAAATATGTGGTTGGTCTTTCTTTGAGTAGAAAGACTTCTGGTAGGATTATTCACCTAGTTTATGATATCTACTCCCTGATGCTGATAGTAGCTTGATTATCAAGTCAGAGTATAATGCTTAGATTATTTGTGAAATAGTTTTAGAAGGCATTCAGTGGAACAATTCTTGATAAAGAAGGATCTTGACAGAGGCCTGAGTTGTCAGAGAAGGGCAGACATGAAACAGCTCTAATGATTATTCATGTGCATCTTCTGAGCAACATTTATTAAGTTTGGTTTTATGTGGTTCAAAGTAGTTTGACAGTTTGACCTCTCATTATTGTTTTGTTTTCTATTCCCAGAGTATGTCTGTGTGCAGGGAAATCATAATGCTGGGCTGTCTGTCTAAGGGTAATCACATGCACCAGAAGAACAAGAACACTGAATCAATAGAAGTCTTGATAATGGTTTCTCACCATTCCATCTCCTCTGCAGAGCTATGTGATTCTTTTGACGTACTATTCAAGGTATGTGATTTTCTCAGGTCCCTTTAAGATGACTTCATAGTGTGAAGCTATAATGCACTAAGAAGTAAGGGAACAATTGATTTCCATGACTTTAAGAGTTCAACATTGGGAGGAAATAAATGAAATAAAAGATAGTTTGCTTAAACTTTCCCTCCCCAGATTCAATTTTAGCCTCAATCTGAAAATAAAGTCCAGATCAATAAACTTTAGGTCAGTAGCATTCTTGATGGCGTCCTGGGACTATGCTCTGAGTCTTAAAAATCCTGATGAGAATCATTTATTCTCATTAAGGTTCATAATATAACTAAAATATCAGGGTTCTAAAAAATGTGCCAGGATTCTGAGCTTTGGGCTAATGTAGCATTGGTGATCTCTTGTTCATTTCATGTACTTTTATGTATTTTTATTTTATTCTTTGGTCAACAAAAATTGCAAAATGATTTTTTCTTGAAATGTATTTGATGGGCATATATTTCACATATGCAGGGTCCACATGAAGAAATAGGGTCCATATGCAGAAATTTATTTAAAGGAGTCCTTCATCCTTCATGAGTAGTTGTTGAATCTTTGAGATACATTTGCTATAGTGTTGAATGATATGAATTGTTTTTGATATCTGGCCAATCGAAAGGGCCACAGAGTTCTGGGCAGATTCAATTTATTGAGGGTTAGCTGCAGAGAGCTGATTGTATTTCAGGATGGACTTTGAACTTGGCCTGTCAAGAGGAAGCAAACCAGGGTATAGCATCATCACGTCTGCATACCCTGAAAGGATTGAAGAGCAAAACTTAGTGGGAAATGTTGAGAAGCATTTCGGAGCCAGTGTGATGGCTCTAAGGCAGCTTGTCTTCTCTTATCTGGAGCTCCTACAACCACTGCAGGCCTCTCCCAGCTGAGCCCAGCCTCTGCACACACACACACACACACACACACACACACACACACACACACGCACTTCCCCACTCCCATGGGCATTGTTCTGAGAAACCTGCCCAGTGCTTTGTGTGGCCAATTCCTAACCCTCAGACTGCAGCCACAGCCAGAGGTTATCAAAGGTGCCTCTGACATACAGTCAAGCTTACATTTTATTTTAGTTGATTGAAGTAAAGAATACTGTGTCTTAGGTTACATAAAACTAATCCAAGTATTAGACACTTGGTTGTTAAACTGACAGTGATGCCAGTTGGAAGTTCTGTCCTGGTGAAATTACACCGAGAACCATTATATACCACCTGCAGCTTCTGAAATTTGGAGTAGTAAAGCCCACCATATGTAAATGATGACTCAGGATAGCTTTCTCACTTAGGCTCCTTTTATTTTAACTTAAATATACAGAGAAGTAACAGAATTTTAAAAGAAAAATTTTGCAATGTTACTTTTGACTTTTTACATAAAAAAATACCCAGAGATAAACTGAAGTCCTGTTTTCCTTCCCAGACCCATTATAATCATTTTATTCTCAAAGATAATCATTTTCAGGAATTTATAATACGTTCTTCCAGTCCATTTTAAAGTCTTTTAACTATTTTTTATGTAGAAATGTTGCTGGAATTTTTACCTCAATATCCGAGATTTGTTGTCTCACCACTTTAAAGAATAAAAGGTGGACACAAAATGAGCAGCAGGCAAAATTTTATTAGATTCACAGGTGTAGGGCTGTAGTGGGTGCTCTGGTGCGTGGCCCAGAGTCTATTTCAAGCATTGTCTTCTGAAAGCTGGCAACATAGTGTGTCCCTCAAATTAGACAAAGAGACCTGTTTTGTTCAAGATTCAGCTCCCTCTTCAGAGATAGCCCTGTGTTCAATTACAAGTTCCTGCGGAAGGACAAAAGCTGGGCTCCTGGATTCAGTTTGGGACTTCTGTAAAGGGCCAGTCCAACTTGCAGTCTCTCCATGGGATTGATTAAGGTCCCTGTTGCAATGCGTTACCATTTAGCTTCTCTCTCTGCCCAAGTTTGCTTCCTTTCCTCCTTTACCTAAATTACTTACCAATAAAGCAGCTTCATGCCCATCTCCCTCTCAGAGTCTGTTTTCTAGAGACAACCTGGGACAATTGGCCCAAGTAACAGTGCTACAAAACATTCAAAAATGGGTTTTGGAGCTGAATCATCTACCACTTGGCTGGCTATGGCGAATTAGGCCATAGATGAAATAATGATAAACCCTGGCATGTGGTAGCTCAGTGACTTTTAAAACTTTCACTGAGGCTGGAAGAAAATACACTGGTGAGTACAACATCTCAAGTGATTGAGAGGTTCAGGAGAAGCAGTATGGATTTATAAGGATATTGAACTTGGATGGTGTTGAGTTTAGCTAAACTGCTCCATAATGTTGTTGCTCTGGCATCTGTTTCGTGTTAGCCAAGCAGCCTGCAGGGGCCTTGAACTTGAACTGACACCAGCACCTGCTGTGAGCTCATGCTCTAGATAATAGCCACAGAGTCACACATAATGTAAATCTGTGATTTGGCTACATCAGCTGTCCTTTGTGATAAGCATTCTTTCCTCCTGCCTAGGGCTTTTCCCCTTTGTGGCCCTTAGATAAGACCCCTATGAAGCTTACCAAACTCCTGCTCTTTTTGGTTTGAATTAGTGAATCTACCTTTAGCCCAGGAACCCCAAAACACTCCACTAGCAGGCCCTAAGAAAGCCATGTGCCCAGATTCTGCCACCAGGGTCTTTCTGCCTGCCCCCTGTCTTGACCTCCCATATGCTGAGTACCTCCTCTAGGACCTGTGAATAATAAACTTCTCTATTTCATTTTTCTTTGTAGTCTTTTGTTGAAGGGTTGCTCAACATCACACATACCCTCCAGACTCTACTTATCAAATGTTAATTTTAAAAAAATCAGGATAGATGGCTGTTGCTGAGGACTATTGATAAATTAGAAAAAGAAAAGAAAAGCTGAAGACTTTTAATCATCAGTTCAGGCTTTGTGATAACCAGAGGATGTCCTTGGCAGCATATAAGACATTCAGCTTTTGCAGCTGGAGGGCAGAAAATGCTGGTCTTATGCTGCTGGTTTCATGATAGTGGAATTCCAAAGAAACTGAATTCTCAGTGCTGGGAAGTCTACTACACCAAGTTCAGGGTAGCATTTGAAGAGTAAGATTCCAAGATTTGAGTTAATGCATTCAAAAATCTTGAATTCCCATATTCTCTTAAATGTTCTAAGCCTGAATAAGTGACCCACTCCTTGAGTCTAGTGCTCCTTGTTTATATTAAGATTATGCAGAGTCCTCTTCACTGTGTGAGAACAGTTGCCCTCCTTAAAATCTCTCTGGTTCCCCACCCTTTGAACATCCTATCAGTTACTAGGGTTAAGTTGTAGGAGAACCTAGCCAAGGGGAGTACTGAGCCTGCTAAGGGGAGAACAGGGCTACACCTCAGAAGAGCTACAGGATCTACCCAATTTATTCGTTTTCTTTCTTTCTTTCTTTCTTTCTTTCTTTCTTTCTTTCTTTCTTTCTTTCTTTCTTTTTCTTTCTTTTGAAAGAGACAGAGAGTGTGAGCAGGGGAGGGGAAGAGAAAGAGGAGAGATAATCCTAAGCAGGCTCTGCACAGAGCTGACAGCACAGAGCCCAACATGGGGCTCGACCCCACAAACCGTGAGATCATGGCCTGAGCTGAAACCAAGACTTGAACACTTAACTGACGGAGCCACCCAGGCAGCCTCAAACCAATATATTCTTACAGGAGATGGGGAGTGTGTTTTGGACTATAATATCCTGAGAGTTCTAGATTAAAGGAGTTGGAATACAAAGTTGGACAAGGGAGTCTTTAGTGATATGGGACCAGTTATCCATGATAAAACTTTAACACTCTGACAAGGGCGTCAGGAGTCAGTACTAACAGACTGTTTAGGTTAAAAGCAGAAAGAGTTAAGGACCCCCAAAAAAGAAGACAGGCATAGCTTTCTTAACATAAGGAAAGTCATTTTGGGCTCCCAGTCATCTTATGAAAGAGTATAAGAGCAAACAGCTACTATCAGTCCAGGAAATAACCTAATCATATTTAAAAGTGAAGATTGACCTGATGCATATTCATGAATTATCTTTGCAGAATCTAAATCATTTTGAGAACTCAGATACCCTACCAACTGGAGCCAGAGAATTGAGGATGGTGACTTTTGCCAGCCCTCATGACTCTGACCTGGACTCAGCCACCGTAACATGACTTATGTCCCAATTCCCTACTATATTCCCCTATGCACAAACTTCTTCATGAATATGCATGAACCCTTAGCTTAAAACTTGCCCAATTTTGTTGTTTGGGGAGATGCTGCTTTGGGAAAGATACCTGCTGTTCCCCTTTATTTGTTGCAAGTAAAACCCTTCCTTTTCCTGTTCTTTGGCTTGGTTGTGTATTTTGGCTCAGCACCCACCAAGAAGGGAACACAGTTTCAGATACTAGGATGACTTAAAAACTTGGAAAACGTGAGGTACCACATCATGTGAAGCAGAAATGCCAGAGCCGTTGCGGAGAGTGGAAGACCAGATTAAAAGAAAGAGAAGTGAGTGTGCTAGAGAGAATGTACTATACAAGGTTGGAAAAATAATGCATATAGCTGGAAACCTATCAGCAACTATGTTCTATAGTAGGGTCCAGTGTATACTCCTTTATTAAAGCAATAAAGAATAAACTTATAGGAGGGGCCAAAGTAATATTGAGAAGCCCAATGGAAACTGTCCTTTCTAGACCACGGCTGATGGTAAGATTGGGCTCCTTGATAGCAAAGAAGATGATATGATTCTAAAATAATTACAGGTCAGGTGCTCAAGCCTTGGAAGAAAGATGGAAACAATTGTATAACGAATGAGAGTGTTATAATATTTGTATCGTATCATTATGACCACCAAAGAATATCCCTCATGTAATAGTCACTAGACAACCAAGTGGAAAGATGTAGTCAGTTGACATTAACCTTTTTTTTTTGTTGTTGTTAGACCATACCTGAGAGCTAGCACAATGGATACAAAACTGGAGTTATCATTATCATAGGGATAGATAATAACCATAGGCCCAAAAATATGGACTCTCACCTACCCGGGTTGATTTAACTATGGCTGCTTTCAAGTGTCCAACTTGTCAATAGTGGAAATCAACAAAAGATGAGCTCTCAATGTGGTACCATCTTTCTAGGAAACCAAGCAGATTTTGTAATAGGTTGATTATATTAGACCTTTTCCATCCTGAAGGCATAGTGGTTTCTTTTAAAGGGAATTGAGTTGTTTTGCCTTTCTTGCTTATAGCACTTCAGGCACCATTACTGAAAGACTTACAGACTGTCTCAACCACTGCCAGGGATTACAATTGCTTCAAACTAAGGGACTAATTTTATAGCAAAGGAGGTACAGCAGTAGGCATGTAACCATAAGATCCAGTGGTCCTATCACATACTATACTACCCAGAAGCTTACAGCCAGATGAAGGGATAATATAGCTTTTAGAAAGTATAACAGATAAGCCAGCGTAAAGATGTTATCATTTAAGAATGGGCATGATCCTCCGGGACATAGTATATTAACTAAATCAGTGAATAGAATATGGTGCTATATACTTAAAAAAATCTTTTTGATGTTTATTTGTTTTTGAGAGAGAGGGACAGCGTGAGTGGGGGAGGGGCAGAGAGAGAGAGGGAAACACAGAAGCTGAAGCAGGCTCCAGGCAGCAGTCAGCACAGAGCCCGATGCGGGGCGCAAACTCACGAATTGTGAGATCATGACCTGACCTGAAGACAGATGCTTAACTGATGGAGCCACCCAGGTGCCCCTGGTACTATATATTTAATAAAGAAAAATACGCTGTCTAGGAATTAAGGAGTGGAAGTACGAATGGTCCCAATGCCTTTCTTCTGCTAGGCCCACTTGGAAAATTTAGATTTTTGGTTCCTGAAGTTTTAGGCTCTTCATGCTAAAGATCTTATTTTCCAAAAGGATAATACTTCCACCAGAGGATACAGCAAAAGAACATTAAACATTAAGCTATGGCTATGGCTATCACCTAATCATTTTGGGCTCCTTATGCCACAAGATTAGTAGCCAAAGAGAAGAGTCATCATTCTGACAGAGTTTGATTGACCCTAACTATCAGAGTAAGCATGCAAAAGCCATAGTCTGAAGAGGGCATGATCGCCCTTGGCGCAGAACCCTGGGAAATGAAGGTCTAGATTACTCCACCAGGTGATGCTAGCTGAGAGTGAAGGGAATAAAGAATGAGTACTAGAATTAGAGTAGGCAATTAGCTAGGTTCAAAAAGGATACCTGGAAGCCAGCAAGGAGGAGGTCATGGCCAACTATTAGGGAAGTCAGAGACCTATCTGGGCAGCATTCCACAAAAAGCCAGATCAAAGCAGACAGACCCAAGATGGCAGGTGCCATGGCAGGAAACCCCTAACCAAATAAGGAAGGCACAAAACCCTGTTTCCCCACCCCAAGTAGTGAATATTCTATCCCCTACTTAAAAATTATGGACAAAAGATAAAAACCCAAACCCCAGGGTTGTAGCTCTTTTTCTCTCTTGAGCTCACCTGCTCTCGCATCTCAAGAGTGTATTTTTGCCTTAATAAACTTTCATGCTTATGTTGCTTGTCCCCTGTGTTGCCTGTCTTTCCTTAAATTCTTTCTCATGACAAGACCAAGATGGTTTGATGACTCCTTTGGTATAGGCTGGGTCAAGGCCCCAGGGTCCAGGGTCTTCTCAACTCACTCAGCAACAGAAGAGGGAGATAACTGTTTGGCAATTACACTAGTTACAGATAGGAGGGCTGTCTTATCAGTGTCCCCCAAAAAAGAGACCAACAAGAATCCTAAAGGAGTTCTTCCCAACTGGGTGAGTGTGTACAAAGCAATTAGAACTGAGCAGTGCAAGGACTAGACTATAGTGAATGCTACACTTCACTTCTCAGATCTCGCCTTAAAAAACATGACACTTATTTCTCAAGCTACTGGGAGTTTTGCCTGATGAGGTTTCATAGCTGGATCCTTCCATAGGCCAAAGGGTGCTGCGCCTCAGAAGTTTCCTCCTCTTCCTGGGGGCAGACTGCTTTTCAGTTCAGGATGTCTGTGAAGAGCCTTCATATGTCCAAAGCTCCCTATGTGGTCAGCTGAAACCTGTTGCAACTGAATTATAAAGTTTAACTTCTCCTTTTGTCTGATTCTGTTTTTCTCACTCCCATGAACACTCCCCAGTGACCCAGTGGCATATAAATTTTGGAGTTGTTTCCTGGGGAAACTGACCTACAAGAAGATCTTCATTTAGCATTTATTTTTGTGTGACGTGTTATAAGGATCTAATATTTTGTTCCATACAGAACACGTAGTGTTCCCAAGGTATTTGTTGAAAAATTAGTCAAAAGATGGAAAGGCCCATTGATATGTAATACTAGCACTTTACATATCAATTCTATATACATTCCTTTCCCTTGTTTTTTTATTCTATTGATCTATTTGTTTATTCCTGCATTAATACCACATTGCTTTAATTCCTACATAATTATAATAAATATTATCTGTTAGTGCAAATCTTCTGCCTTTGTTCACTTATTTTAGGTTTATTTTGGATATTCTTAAACCATTATTATGCCATATGAAGTTTTAAATCCTAGTTTCAAGTTAATAAACACATTGTTTGTATTTAAATTATGAATGAATGGAATTTGCAAACTAATATGGTAAAAATTGACAGCTTTTAATATTGAGCTCTCATCTATTAACATATTATAAATATATAGATAGAGAGCTTCCTTTCATGTTTTCCCTTTGGTTCTTCATAACGGTTTTGATATTCCTACTTACTTTAGTATTGCTATTAATTATTAGTGCTGTTCCTTTTTTTTTTCTTTCTGGATTTTTCATCCTCCCTTGAGAATTCTGTACAAGATCTTCACCCTGGCTGTTTACCTTCTTAAAGTACGCATATGGACTTACCTGACATTTCTATATTTCCAGATATCCTCTTTCTCGTCCTAGTGAAGAGCAGTCAAATTCTGGAGGACAGTCAGGTTCATCACAGGCTGGCAGAGTGGTGGGATATAAAAGGCACTATGAGTTAGATTCACAGAGCATGAAATGCCACATCACTCAGCATTTTTCAGCAGCTGTACTGAATGTAAAAAGATTACATTACCTTGCATCCATCTTGGTTCTTGAATATTTTGCTGTATTGATTTGATAGTTGCCCATTTTTGATTCTGCAAAAAGAAATTACTGAGCAAAGAAAACTTACATAAAACCAGAGAGGTGTCACCTGCAGTGAAATATAAAAGACTTCTTCAGAGATCCTAGGTTCCATGCAATTTTAGAGAAGCTGACATTGTTTAGAATTGATATGCATGGAGAAAGCCACTCACTACCACTCTTTTTGATTTGGTATTAAAATCCTTCAAAGGAGTGAAGATTAGCATGTAAAACTGCCAGGCCAGGATTTAGTGGTGGATGTTGCAAGAAGTGAAAAGATTTTTTTTTCCTATGCCATTATGGAATTAACACATATGGTGTTTAAATTCAGACCTAAAGTATCATATGTTGAAGTAAATCTTGAGTCATCACTGATGTGCTGACTCAGAAAATATTGTTGTCTTCCTTGAGATGAGGAAAAAGCCTGAGGTTTTGAAATACATACATGGCTATGTGAATCCTGTCTTAAAAGTTATTTGGAGGGGCGCCTGGGTGGCTCAGTCGGTTAAGCATCCGACTTTGGCTCAGGTCATGATCTCGCAGTCTGTGAGTTTGAGCCCCGCGTCAGGCTCTGTGCTGACAGCTCAGAGCCTGGGGTCTGCTTCAGATTCTGTGTCTCCCTCTCTTTCTGACCCTCCCCTGTTCATGCTGTCTCTGTCTCAAAAATAAATAAATATTAAAAAAAAAAGTTATTTGGAATTTTACTTCTTGTTATTATGGAGTATAAGGGTTTGTACTTTTATCAAAAATGACTAAAAAACTGGGCACTATAAGTAACAACTTATTTATATCCAAATAAGCATACAGTGCAATAATGATTTTAAGAGTAGATTCCAGTGATTCATCCCCTATGTATAACACCCAGTGCTCATCCCAACCAGTTTCCTGCTTAATGCCCCTTACCCCTTTAGCCCATCTCCCCACCACGACCCCTCCAGCAACCCTCAGTTTGTTCTCTGTATTTAAGAGTCTCTTATGTTTTGTTCCCCTCCTTGTTTTTATATTATTTTTGCTTCCCTTCCCTTATGCTCATCTATTTCATATCTTAAATTCCACATGAGTAAGGTCTTAAGATATTTATCTTTCGGGGCACCTGGGTGGCTCAGTCGGTTAAGCGTCCGACTTCAGCCCAGGTCACGATCTCACGGTCCGTGAGTTCGAGCCCCGCATCGGGCTCTGGGCTGACGGCTCAGAGCCTGGAGCCTGCTTCCAATTCTGTGTCTCCCGCTCTCTGACCCTCCCCCGTTCATGCTCTGTCTCTGTCTCAAAAGTACAATAAACGTTAAAAAAAAAAAAAGATATTTATCTTTCTCTGACTAATTTTGCTTAGCATAATATCCTCTAGTCCTATCCACTTAGTTGCAAATGACAAGATTTCATTCTTTTTGATTGCCAAGTAATACTCCATTGTATACATACACCACATCTTTATCCATTCATCTGTCGATGGACATTGGAGCTTTTTCTGTATTTTGGCTACTGTCCATAGCATTGCTATAAACATCATAGTGCATGTGCCCCTTCAAAACAACACACCTATATCCCTTGGATAAATACCTAGTAGTGCAATTGCCGGGGTTCCATCCAAATTAGGATTGTTTTCTAGCTCTGTGAAGAATACTGTGTTATTTTGATAGGGATTGCTTTGAAGATGTAGATTGCTTTGGGTAGTATTGACTAAGTAACAACTCTTTTAAGACAGGAGACAAATGCCAGTTCAAGACTGTGCTCTCAGAAAAGGGGAAAAAAAGGTTAACCTTATCATTTTATTTTCCCAGATTTCTTCTTGGAAGTAGCACAAAGAGGAAACCAATAGTCTTGCTGAATTAAATAGACAAGTATAGGAATTAAAGGACTTTGAGGCAGCTAGAATTTTCAGGGATGAGTGCTGTAAAGGAACAAACTATGCAGAGAAATAGCTCCAGAAATGTACAAAGACATCTCATTGAGTCTTTGGATTGATACCATTTTGCACATGCATAGGGCATGAAACCAGGTAAAGCAAAGCTTCTAAAAAAAGAATAATTACTGAGGAAATGTGAGTTAATCTATTTCCAGAGTTTATACATAATTGGAAATTAAATTTCTATTCTGCAGAATAGAGAAACCTGATTGAATATACAAGGAATTCAGTAAACTCCAGATGGTCTTACCTTAGTCATGGGCTAACCTGAATTCTAAAATGTGATTAATAGCAAGCTTCAAAAGACCAAAATGATATTTAAATAACCGCCTTCTAGAACAAAGCCCAACACTTTTTAAGGAAATATGATTTTATCAAGCATTCAACAATGTAAAAAAAAATACAGTGTCTACAATACTAACAAAAATTTCTAGATATGCAAAGAACTAAGAAAATATGATCAGGGGCGCCTGGGTGGCGCAGTCGGTTAAGCGTCCGACTTCAGCCAGGTCACGATCTCGCGGTCCGTGAGTTCGAGCCCCGCATCAGGCTCTGGGCTGATGGCTCGGAGCCTGGAGCCTGTTTCCGATTCTGTGTCTCCCTCTCTCTCTGCCCCTCCCCCGTTCATGCTCTGTCTCTCTCTGTCCCAAAAATAAATAAAAAATGTTGAAAAAAAAATTTAAAAAAAAAAAAGAAAATATGATCAGTAAAAAATGAAAAAAAATCTTTCAATAGGTATGGTATTTAAGTGGCAAAGATGATGGAATTAGCAAATACTTCCAAACAGCAATTATAAATATGTTCTATGTACTTAAGAATTTAAAGGAAAATAATATGATGAAAGGAGATATGAAAGATATATAAAAAATTTCAAATATAGCTCTAGAGATTAAAAAATGCCCTATCTAAAATGAAAATTTTTAGATGGCTTAATCACAGATTTAGAGGTTGTAACAGAAAAGACTACATACTTGAAAACAATAAAAAGAAATATAATGTACAAAACATTATACATTTTGTATTGTAACAAAAGCAATATGATGTATCAACAATGAAAGATGGAGACAAAAAAGATGTAAAAATTAAAAAAAAAATACAGCTTCAGTGATCTGTGGGAAAATATCAAGAAGTCTGAAGAGCAGGAAAAATATATTTGAAAACATAATGGCCTCAATTTTTCAAATTTGATGAAAACTATAACACAAGGACAAAATTCAAAGAATCCCAATGAACCTCAAGTAGGTAAAGCAAAGAAGAATCACAAAAAAGTGCATTGCAATCACATTGTTTAAAATGAATAATAAAGAGAACATCTTAAAACCAGCCAGAGGAAGAAAGAGAAAATTGAAAAGTTACAGAATACAAATAACTGCAGAATTGTCATAGGAAATTACATATCAGAAGACAATGAAATTAATCCTTTGAAATGTTAAAAAGAAATAAAAAGACCTATCTAAAAATTTTATTAATCAAAACTATCATTCAAAAGTCAAGATGACAGGACAACAGGATTAAGTAAGATCATTATGTTGCTATGCTCTGCAAATTTGTTACCCCCCAAATGCAATGGAGAGAAACAGAACCCAGCAACAGTGATTTATATTTGAATTTTGAGCCCTTCTGCAAAATGTATCCCCTTTGGCTTGCATTTGTATACTAATGGCAATAAAAATGTCTGTCTTCCCCATTCTAGTTGACTGTTGAAAAGAGAACATTAGATTATGTATGGTAAAGCATCTCACAAAGATAAGATAATCTGATGTAGTAACAATAATATTAAAAATAACTATAGTAAACACAGAGCACTTGTTATTTGCCAGGCACTGTCCTAAACATTTATATTTATTTTTTCACTTAGTTCGCATGATAATCTTACAGGTAGAATCTGTTCTCTCATTTTATAGATAGGAAAACAGAGTCACAGAGGCCTGGAGTAACTTGCTCAAGGCTAACCAATAAGGCTTGGTGCTAGGATTTGAACCTATGTAGTCTGGCTCCAGAAGTTCATGCTTTTAAACACTAGGGTTAAAAAAAAAAAAAAAAAAGAAAAAAAGAGAAGAGAAGAGAAGAGAAGAGAAGAAGAACGAAAAGAAAAGAAAAAAGGCATAGACTCTTAACTAAATGAGAAGACCAGCATTTGAATCCTGGCTTCATGGGCTGTGTTACTGTGGTCAGGCCTCTTAAGCAGTCTCAACTTCAGTTTGCTCACCATAAAATAATACCTACTTTTAAAGTTTATTCATTTATTTATTTTGAGAAAGAAAGAGGGGGTGAGAGCAGGACAGGGATAGATAAGAGGAGAGCGAGAATCCCAAGCAGGCTCTGGGCTGTCAGTGCAGAACCCGACGCAGGGCTCGAACCCACGGACTGAGATCATAACCTGATCCAAAGTCCGACACTCAACCAACTGAGTCACCCAAGCACCCCAGAAGCAAAGATGTATTTTTAAACATTAAAAAATTAATTTAAAAATTAATAGTTTAAAATATTTTTAAAGAAATAATTACTCAGTGCAAAAATAACATTTTACTGTGGAGTTCATAACAAGCATACATGTATACAAATAAAATATATGGCTATGATAGTGGATGAGGGAAATGAAAGTTTATGACTGTAAAGGCATTACACATTATTAGTTTAAAATTATTATTATTTTTTTTTAATTTCTTAATGTTTATTTATTTTTGAGAGAGAGAGAGTGTGAGTAGGGGAGGGTTAAGAGAGAAAGGGAGACACAGAATCTGAAGTAGGCTCCAGGCTCTGAGCTGTCAGCACAGAGCTTGACGTGGGGCTCGAACTCACAGACTACGAGATCATGACCTGAGCTGAAGTCAGACACTTAACCGACTGAGCCATCCAGGCACCCCAACTTTAAGATTATTTAATGGTAGTCTATGATAAGTTAAGTCTTTGTATTGTAACCCTACACCAAGAATTTAAATAGAAAAAAAAAGAGGGAGAGCACATAAGTTGAAAATTGTAATAAAATGGTAGGAAAGGGGTGCCTGGGTGGATCGGTCAGTTAAGCAACTGACCCTTGGTTTTGGCTCAGGTCATGATCTCAGGGTTCATGAGTTCGATGGAGCCCCACGTTGGGCTCCACACTGCCTGCTTCGGATTCTCTATCTCCTTCTCTCTGTCCCTTGCCCGCTCTCTTTCTCTCTCATTCAAAATAAATAAGTAAATAAATATTCAAAAAATGGTATAGGAAAAAATATGCAATTAATTTTAAAAATACAAAAAAAGAGTAAAGAAGGCACAAAGAAGAGATGAAATAGAGTATGCACATATATGGAGAGAAAGAGGGAGAGAAAAAAGAGGGGGGTGGGAGAGAAAGAGAGAGGTTTGTTTTAAGAAAGTGGCTCACATGACTATAGGGCCTGGGATGTCCAAAGTCTGCACAGCTGGCTGGCAGTCTAGAGACTCAGAGGAGTTGCTATGGCAGCTTGAATCCAAAGGCAGTCTGGGGCACAGTTCCCTCTTCTTCAGGAGACCTCAGTTTTTGTTTTGTTTTGTTTTGTTTTTTTCTCCTAAGGCCTTCAATTGATTGGATGAGGCCCATTCTCATTATAGAAAGTAATCTGCTTTATTCAAAATTTACTGATTTAAATGCTAATCTCATTAAAAAAATACCTCTACGGAGACACCTAGACTGAGGTCTAGTGCTTGTGTTGTCAGTACATATACTAGACTGATGACTAGACTAGTTATCTGGATATCGTGGCCAAGCCAAGGCGACACATACATTAGTTATCCCAGACACATTTATACCCAAACAAAGTGATAATTACATAAAATTTAAATTGGCTAAATACCTCAAGTAAAAAGGAAAACTGTCAGATTGGATAAAAAAAAAGCACAACCCAACTAAATGGTATTTATAAGACACACTTTAAATATAAAGAAACAGTCTAAAAGTAAAAGGATGAAAAAAGGTATGCCATACAAATACTTTTTATAAGAGAGTGCAAGTGACAATAGTAATATCAGATAAAGTCAACATTAGAATAGTAAATGTAAATATTTCCAGGGATAAAGCACATTTTATAATGACACTTTATCAAGAAGACAGAATAATCGCAAGTGCATTTGTACCTAAAACAAAACATCAACATACGTGAGGCAAAAAATTGAAGGGAGAAATAGACAAATGCACAAATATCATTAGAAATATTAATACTTGTTTATCAGTAACTGACAGAGCAAGTGGACGGAAAATCAGATATCTAAGACTCGAATAACACTATAAATCAGCCTAAACTGAAGTATCGATGAACACTTCTGGTAACATACATAATCTTGACCTATTGAACCACAGTGCTTATGCCTTAATCCTATATTTTGTGATTATCAGATGTATGGCATTAGCAGTACCATGATTACAGTACCATGATTACAGGGCAGAGTTGTCTACTAAGAAGTTAGAATTTAAACCAACGAAGTGGGAAGAAATGGGTAAGAAGATTTAAAAAATGCAAAGAAGTGCATCATAGTAAATGGCTCCCACCATTCAGCAGGGGGCGTCTTATTTCAGTGGTCTTGGGCAGAGGTAGTTTTCCCCTGGTATTAGAAATTCAGAGCTAGCCATTTACTAGGTCTTAAATTCTGTGGCCTCTGCTTCTGGAGATTCTCTGAGAATTTCAGCTTATGGCTTTGAATAGTGCCATCTTCCTCGTTTTTAGAGTTGGGAAAAAGATAATGTTTTTCCCGAGAAGCATGATTCCAAGGGTCAATCCCTTGCTAGGTCTTGTCCAACAAACATATGCAGTCTTTCTCCCATGCTGTTTTCAAGATACCCACTCTTTTGGTCAAAAATCATGTAGAAACTAATTAGATGGTTTCTTGGGATGGCAGTTTGCCTGTATGGATAATACCAGATAAGCACTGGCTAATTATTATAACATAATTATGAGAGCAGAGGAGAGTGAGATCCTTTGCTGAGTTATAGCATATAATTAATTTGTTATCAATTAATGACTTTTGTGAGAATAAGAGGATGTTATGAAAACTAAGAGCATTAATAAAACTTTTGGACTTTTAACTGTTTTATGTTAGGTATATTCTGGTTGTCCTTGATTGATTGATTGATTGATTGATAAGAGTATTATACTGGAAAACAAATCTGTTTATAGACAGATATTTCATCATTCTTGAGTATGAGTATGATTTTTTTTTTTAATCTGAAAAGTACACAATCATTGGAACATATTTTATTAACACATTTTATTTATGGCTAAGCTAGGAAGGCTGAACCCTTTTAATTTTTCAGATTAGTATTTTTTAATAAAGTTTATTTATTTATTTTTGAGAGAGAGCACGATCAAAGGAAAGGCAGAGAGACAGGGAGAGAGAGAATCCCAAGGAAGCTCCGCACAGTCAGTGTGGAGCCTAACACAGAGTCTAACTGCGAGATCATGACCTGAGCCAAAATCAAGAGTCAGACACTCAACCAAGCTCCCCAGGAGCCCCCAGATTAATTTTAATCCTAAATTTCATAAATAAAAGAAGACTCACAATAGTGTTTGAAATAAGCAAAATTTGGACAGATCAAGCAAACCTAATTATTCCTTTTGTGTTCTTTTTATAAAATGAAGATGCAAACGTTTTGGTTAATAACAGCCATTTAGGAAAATGAAAGATATTTTGTGTATTAAAAAAATCTTTACTTTTTGCTTTAATTTTAATTTGGGGTCTGAATTAGATAGTGGCAAAACCGATAAGAATTTTTAGAGGCAACCAGGGATGACCACAAGTAACAAGGATCTGAAGGTAAGAAATAGGTCTAAGGGCGCCTGGGTGGCTCAGTCGGTTAAGCGGCCGACTTCGGCTCAGGTCATGATCTCGCGGTCTGTGAGTTCAAGCCCCGCGTCGGGCTCTGTGCTGACAGCTCAGAGCCTGGAGCCTGCTTCAGATTCTGTGTTTCCCTCTCTTTGACCCTCCCCTGTTCATGCTCTGTCTCTCTCTGTCTCAAAAATAAATAAAACGTTATGGGGCGCCTGGGTGGCGCAGTCGGTTGGGCGTCCGACTTCAGCCAGGTCACGATCTCGCGGTCCGTGAGTTCGAGCCCTGCGTCAGGCTCCGGGCTGATGGCTCGGAGCCTGGAGCCTGTTTCCGATTCTGTGTCTCCCTCTCTCTCTGCCCTTCCCCCGTTCATGCTCTGTCTCTCTCTGTCCCAAAAATAAATTAAAAATGTTGAAAAAAAAAAATTTAAAAATAAATAAAACGTTAAAAAAAAAAAAAAAAGAAATAGGTCTAGGAAATACCTTTTAAAAAATAAGTTACAAAGATTAGAAGGAAATTTTATAAAAATTATGCAAGAATATGTCAAAAGCACAGAGCATAACACAATATTTTAATAATAAAAAGAACCTTTGTTCTCTGAGTACAAAAAAACCTACAGTTTTGACAGAAAGAAAGCACAAATTCTAGTTTGGGTCTCTTTGTATATCATCTATGTAACAATTTACAGTAAAAGATCCACAACCCTCTTTGCTTCATGAATAAGCCCATCATATTTATTCACCTTTGCCAAAAATTTCAATACATTTTGTTCATTTAAAAATGATTATCTGTTGGGGTGCCTGGTGGTTCAGTCAAACATCTGACTCTTGATTTTGGCTCAGGTCATGATCTCACCATTCATGAGATCTAACCCCACATTGGGCTCTGAGCTGACAGCAGAGAGCTGGCTTGGGATCCTCTCTCCCTCCCTCTCTCTCTCTGCCCCTTCCTTGTTCATGTGCTCTCTCCCTCTCTCTCAAAATGAATAAGTAAACATGAAAAAATTTATCATTTGTAGGTGTTACATTGCCAGGAAAAATCATGTTTACTTCCCTCCAGACCTTAAGCCATTGAAATCATACAAAAAAAAAAAAAAAAAAAAGTTTTCCAAACACAATGGAATAAAATTAGAAATCGGCAACAGAAGGTAATTTGGAAAATTTACAAGTGTATGGAATTTGAACAACAATTCCAAAATAGTCAGTGGGTCAAAGAAAAAAAATCATAATGGCAATTAAAAAGTACTTTATGATGAATGAAAATGAAAACACACATAGCAAAATTTATTGGATGCAGTTATAGCAGTACTTAGAGCACATTTGTAGCTGCAAATGCCTGTATTAAAAAAAGAATAAAGATCTCAAATCAATAACTTAACTCTCCACCTCAAGAACCTAGAAAAAGGAGAGACAACTAACCCCAAATGTTCATCTACTGATTGATAAACAAAAGGTCGTGTACATCCTTATAATGGAATATTGTTAAGCAATAAAAAGGAATAAACTATTGATACATGAGATAACATGGTTGAATCTTTAGAGCATTACAGTAAGCGAAAGAGGCTAGTCACAAAAAGCCACATATTAGATGTATCCACTTGCAGGAAAGGTTGAGAATTAGATACATCTATAAAGGCAAAAAGTAGATCAGTGAGAGGAGGAGACAACTACTGATGGATATGGAGTTTCCTCCGGGGGTGATGAAATGTTCTGAAATTAGATTATTGTGATGATTACACAATTCACTGGAATAGTGTACTTTAAGAGGGTAAATAGAGAGGTATGTGAATTAGATCTCAACATTATTAAACACTATTAAAAACAACAACAACAACAAAAACCAGACTCTGCCCAAGGAAATTCTGCTTCAGGTTCGGGATAGGCTCAGATGATTCATTTTCTGTGGGAGGTGTGTGAGCTACGAGGTGTGCAGTTGTGCCTTCAGAAGACTGTTGTCAAAATGCGAATATGGTATCTGGGAAAGGTAAGATAATAAACACCTGCTATTCCATAGATACTAGTTCAATTATGAGCTTACTATCTTTCCTGTGGGCTCTGACCCATTGAACCCAACGGTGAGAATTTTAGGGGCAAGAAAATAAAATATGGTTAGGATAAGTGACTAATTATGGGGAGGTGGGTAGGAGGGTCCTAGGAGAGACACTCTGTGGGGAAAAGGATTCTGGGCAGATAGAGGTACCCAGAGCCCACTATTCCTAATCTAACCTGGCTCCATCTACCTCTCAATTTAAGAATTGGAGAAAAATGATATCTAACATGTATTAAGCACTTATTTTGTAACAGGAAATATTCTAATTGGTTTTTGTGTGCTAATTTGACTTCTTACAAAACCCATGAGATTGATACAATTTTTATTCCAGTACTACAAAAGAGAAAACTGAGGCACAGAACGATTATCATGTCCCAAATCACATAGTTAATGCATGAAAGAGCCAGGATCCAGACTTTACAGTTTTGCTCTAGAGCCTTATAACCACCACATTATGTTACTATTTTAATGCTAGCTAGCAATCACCAGACAAGCCAATGGTAGAAGGAGAGGCTGTTAGTTACTTTACCCGTGGCTTCTAGAGGCCTTGACAAAGCTGCAGGTAACTTAGAGAGGTTGGGTAACACAATGTGGCAGTGGAAACAAGCATTAAATTTGATTTGGATCATCTTGAGTTTGAGTTCTAACTCTGCTATTATTGTCTGGGAGATTGGGGGCATTTGACATCTGTAGGTCAGAATTTCTTCATATATGAAAGAGGAAAATAGTATCTTCTCTGCCTTCTCCACAGCCTTGTGGTGAGATTCAAACTCAGACAATGTATCTCAAAAAGCTCTGTGAACTTCAGTGTTGCATATTAAGGTAAGGTGGTGGAATGCCAACAATAACAGACTAAAGCCACAGCAGAGACCCAGCTTCTAGATTATTCCTGGAGTCTCTTGGTTTGATTAGCAATCTAGGAAAGAAATTCTGTCTTTTCAGACCCATTATTTTTTTTTTAATGTTTTATTTTTGTTTTGTTTTGAGAGAGAGAGAGCACACACAAGTTGGGGAGAGGCGGGGGGGGGGGGGGGCGGACAGAGAATCTGAAGCGGGGTCTGCGCTGACAGGCTGACAGCAGCGAAACCAATGTGGGGCTCAAACTCATGAACCACGAGATCATGACCGGAGCCAAAGTTGGATGCTCAATCGACTGAGCCACCCAGGTGCCCCTTTTCAGACCCATTCTTAATGTTGAGAGATCTCCATTGTAGTTTGCGGATTGCTGGGTCTCCTACTGGTGCCTGAGGAGAAGCTAAGCTCAATTTCAAATAATTTCAAATAATTGAGATTAAAAAATTCTATCTAAAATATTAGTATTAGATAATTTGTGAGAAAAGTTGGTTTGAGTCTACTCAGCCAGTGGAGCTCTCCCCTCCATCTCAGGTCAATGGTTCTGCTGAGAATCCTTCAGAAGCCTCCAGATTCTCTTGAACCCTTCAGAAGCCTGGCTCTGGCAGCAGCTGTTGCTTGGGTAAGCAGACTGAAAAACGCACCCAATTTGACAGCTCACTTCAAATTGTAATATCACTCTTTAGTCAGGTGGGGGTCCGTCTATTATGTCTGTTATACACAGTTCAAGAGGGAAGAGGAGAAACGGTTTGATTTTGATTTCAACTTGCACTGATTAGGGGGTGGAGAAGGACTTTTTCTGAATGCACTATCTGAATGCTGGCAGATGTCTTCTTAACATTGGTACTGGAATTGAGAGTATTTGGGAAAGTATTTTCAATGACTTTCTGGTAGTTGTGGGATTTCATAAGTCCTTAATGTGCTAGTTTAACATTTGTTTAGTTTGACTAGTCTTGTGTTAAAATGGTAGCATAGAAAGCTCCAAGGATCATTTTGAAGGAGAGTTGTTTTGAAATGTTGTGACAGGCTCATAAACTAAAGGTCATAACTGTGACCAGTTGATCATTAATTTGTTTTTCTGCCTCTGAGCAGACCAGATCCTGCGTATTCGCAGCAGACCTTAATGCTGATGACTGGAACAATGAAAAATGCCTGTGCTTTTAATGCTGCATTCAGAGGTCATGATGTATAAAGGAAAAAATGCTGAGCTGGAAGCCTGGAACTTGGGGTCTTACCATCTTTCTACTCTAATGGGCCCTGTGACCCCTCTCTGTCTATCTTTTTAACCTTTACAATAGAAACCTCTAGATAGAATTCTGGGGCTAGTTGAGGAAATGTTTTTTCCAGAAGTTTTTTTTTTTTCTTTTTAAATTTACATCCAAGTTAGTTAACATATAGTGTAATAATGATTTCACAAATATAATTTAGTGATTCATCACTTACATATAACACCCAGTGCTCATTCCAACAAAATGTCCCCCTTAATGTCCCTTGTCCATTTAGCCCATCCCCCCACCCAAATCCCCTCCAGCAATCCTCAATTTGTTTTCTGTACTTAAGTCTCTTATGGTTCATCTCCCTCCCTGTTTTTATATTATTTTTGCTTCCCTTCCTCTATGTTCATCTGTTTTATATCTTAAATTCCACATATGAGTGAAGTCATATGATATTTGTCTTTCTCTGACTTACTTTGCTTAGCATAATATATTCTAATTCCAATTCCATCCATGTTGCTGCAAATGGCAAGATTTCATTCTTTTTTGATGGCTGAGTAATATTCCATTGTATGTGTGTGTGTATATATATATATATATATATATATATATATATACATACATATATACCACATCTTCTTTGTCCTTTCATCAGTCAATGGACATTTGGACTCTTTTCATACTTTGGCTATTGTCAATAGCGCTGCTATAAACATTGGAGTGCATGGGCCCCAATATAGTACTCCTGTATCCTTTGGATAAATTCCTGGTAGTGCAATTGATGGATTGTAGAGTAGTTCTATTTTTAATTTTTTGAGGAACCGCCATATTGTTTCCCAGAGTGGCTGCACCAGTTTGCATTCCCACCAGCAGTGCAAAAGGGTTCCTCTTTCTCCAGGATTTTTTTTTTTTTTAATTTAGGTTTTATATTTTCTGCCTTGGCTAGTTTCATTAATCGTTAGGTTGATGTAGTTGAAAATAATTTAAAGAAGTATTGAAAGGAGCTCCTTAACATTAACTCAGATAATGTAATTAAGAGTTTGGTTCAAATCAGTATATCCTTATTTTTGTGAATAATGAGGGCGTTAATCACATTACTGCTTTATAGTAATCCAGTATATTCAGGATTACCTCTTTAAATAAAGATGATGCTTGGCCCCTGTCCTTGGAATCTTGTATCCCACATGTGATTCCAGCCACACTATTGGGAACAGTCTCTTCTGCTATTCCTTCACCCACCCTCTTCTGACGTCTCCCAAGAGAGGGCTAATTATCTATTAAACTAGGCAGATCTGGGAACATGGATTGGGTTCTGTTTTATTGGCTGGGATGGGTGCATTGCTGTGGCTCCATGATTAGTACTTGTGTGTGACTCTCCTGCTCTTTGAGGGATACCCAACAAGGTTGGTCTCTGTCTTTCTCTTTCTTCTGGTTATATAGCTGAGCATCCAAGAGGATCCATGTTCCATTGGTTCCTAGCTCTTCAGGCTGAACTAGCCTAGTCCTAGGCATACTGAAGATTTACTTTTAGAAGAGTGAAGAATGTAAGAGTCCTACTTAGGTTCCTGTCTGAGTCACATACTCCAACTCAGCTTTCACCAAAAGGCCCTACTTTGACAGTCTGTAATACTGGCTCACTTGTAAATAAATACTTGCTTCACCATATGACTAGTCTTACTTTCCCAAGTTCCCTGGGACACATAAGGATGAGTAATAATAGCTCAGCACTCAGATATTCCTGATTCTCTGATAGAACATTCTCAGAATAATATCAAACATTTTTTTTAACTCATAACAGCAAGTGTTCCACACCTTGCTTGTCTGACTGACTTTTGCTTTTGTCTATATTACAATGGAAAGCATATTGACTTGGCTGTCCTTCATTCTATTCTCTTCCAAGCTAAATCTCTTACTCCTTCTGTATCTTTGGCCCTTAATTTCCTTAACTGTAGAATTAAGAGGTTGAGCTGGATCCTTTCAAGGTCATCTTTAATCTTTGACATTCTCTGCTACTGAAAATGTCCCTTTTGTATGTTCAGAGCCCATTTAGAACATTTATTTTTATTTTTAATCTTTCCTCTGAGTTTCCTTTTGAGTCTCAGTCTCTCTTATTCAATCTCACTCTCTCTGTATTTTTCTGACACACACACTCTTAAATATCAGTGAATTAAATACATTTTCTGTGAATGGAGAGCAAATTTTACATGACATGAAATGCTCATGGAGAAATGGAAGAAAACAGCCAGAGTAATGCAGGTCTCACCATATTTAGGAGAGCTTTTAAAGAGCAGCTTCAAGCCAGATCTCCTGGTGCCAGAGGAAGTAGATCAACAGTCTCTAATAGGCCTCATTTATAGCTTTTTCACATAACCCAAGGTATCATATTCTTTAAAAGAATGAGCCATGCTGCACTCTGAAAAGAGCTTAATGTTTCTGTGAATAACATAATTAAAATGAAGATTCACATCAATGACTTAATCTGGGCCATTGCTTTATGAAGAAGTTCAGCAAGAAGGATTTATTCAGAAGGCCTGTGGAGAGGGGAATAAAAATGAAAATATGACTTGGCTCTGGAGCTGGAGGTTACAGGGTTGTGGAAGATAGTTGCTGCATCCAAGCTGGATGAAACACCTCTGCTTGGAAACACAAGCCAAGTGGACAGGAGAAAAATTGGACAAGCAAAGAAGAGCAAAATCTGAGACAGGAAATTGAGTATCTCAGCACCAGTCCATTGGGCTCCACCTCCATACCTGTAGAACCCAAGAGGAGAGCTGGCAGGAGCTCAGCACCTGTGACATAACAGAGAACAGAGAAAAATGAGTGGAAATTCAGCCACTATTCTATGTGGGTCTATGCTATAAAGTCTTCTTCTCCTTTTGTCTTTGCGTCTTTCAGCCAAGTAGTATGAATGCCATCTTTCAGACAAGGGAACCAAGACTTGAGGTACCCCAATGTCACAAAGTATTTAAGGAACAGAAACAAGGTTGAACATTTAGGGTCTGACCTCAAAGGCTCCTCATTTGACATCACTTTCTGTGCATTAGAGGGATGGCCTAGCTAGAGGCGGAAACTGTCCTTCCTACTTGGCCAAGAAGAGTATGAGAATTTGATTCTAGAAGGTCTGCTTTTGGAACACAACACCATTACAAGGGCTAAAAGTAGAGCTACCAGACAACAGGGATTCGTGTGTGTTTAACCCAAGAGCTTTCAAGGGATTAGAAATGGTGGTATTGTTTGTGTAGATATTCAATATTCTCTTCATACCCTGGGGGAAATATCATTTGCTCTGTCAAACCCTTATTTGATTTCACACCACGATGTCTGTTGAGTACCTGGTGCTTTGTGTGTTTTGCTGGATCATCTCATGTGGAGGAGAAAGGTCAATCAGAAGTGATACAAAACGAACCAAAGTTACCACCAACTTTTATCATCCCAGAAGAAGTTCTATTTCATGCACAAATTACTTGGCATACATTATTTATGGAGTTACCCAATGAAAATGACAAACTCAAAAACAAAATAATCACTTCTATTCACACATGGAATTTATCTTCCAATTCTAATTATTATTTGGAGAACTTAAGGGAGTGTTGGCCCAAGTCAGTAGAATGTAGGTTTTTTACTAAATTCTTTTGCATGTTTGGGAGATCATTTTCCATGGATCACTCATATTTCTGTGTCTTATGACAGAGATGCTAAATGCCCTCTCATTGTTAGCTATCTTTTACTGTTTGTATAGCAACAGCCTTGAAAAAAATAGTGTCTTTCTCCAAAGGCATACTGAACTATAGAGGGAAAAATAAAGTCTCTGTAGAGCAAAGGACAAGTATACATACTGCCAATTATATAAGGTGAAGGCTCCTTTTCTTTAATGCAAACCACTCTGGGCACAGCCGTGTATTTGGGCCCAGTCACGTCCCTTCTGGGGGACTTGGAACAAAGGGGGAAATGTAAATATGCTAATACTCATGCTGTCTGCTATGCCATGAGTAAATAGAGTCCTTTGCCTCTGACCCAGAAATCCTATTTCTTCTGCTAGCATCCATGAACTGCTAATAAGTTGTGGCAGCTTTTTTAAAAATGAGCGCTAAAAAAATATAACTTCTCGAAGCAGAAGTTTTAAAGATTTACATTGCCTTCCATTGTGATTATTGAATCTGAAATGAGCTCTGTGCAGATATGAAAGATCAGCTTATTAAAAGTGGAAACAGGTAGAACAACACAAATGCAGAAAACACTGAAGTCCCAGGGAATATCTGAGTGGCAGTGTAAATTATTTAAAGAAATTCTTCAGGGTCAAACCCTTACCTAAAGCTCAGTTTGATCTAATATGTAGTAGAAATATCACTGATGTTTGTTAAACTGAATGAAATAAAAGCCATTTTGCTTACCTCAGTACACACATGATACCCGTGGCCAGCATCTAGTTAAACCTTTACAAAATTTGTCAACTTCATTGATGGAAAAAAACCTAGATTTTAGATATGGAGAGAGAGACGGGGAAAAAACAATATTGCAGAAGGACTTTGAAAGGCTGGGAAAATACAATTCTGAAGAAGGACTTCCAGCACGAATATGATTTAACAATAGAATAATCAATTTTCTCAAAGAACATGAAACTTCTCTGAACTATTCTTAGCATTTAACAACAGGAGGAAGAGGGTGATGCTGTAAATAAACCATATATCTACCTGCATATGCTTCACATTTGCAGAACTAGACTCAGCCGTGTTATCTAGGCCTGGAGTTGAGGCTGATAAGCTAGTGTGCAGGCAGCTGGGCTTGCCAAACCTTTAGGTTAGGGCTTTTTTGCAGAGCCTGTTTTTATTTGTAAATGTGCACCTTTGCTAGGAGTCTGGCTGCTTGTACCCAGAAAAGGTTCCTTCCAGCTCCATTCCCATCACTCAGTCGATGCACCCCAAATTGGTCTCATTCTTCATGCTCCAATAAGGCTATCCGTATAGTTTAGGACTTTTATAGAAAGGGCTTCACCTTATTTCAGCTGCTGTTTATTATTATTTTTATTGTCCTTTATGCTAATGGATTTATTATTTTCTTCATTAACTTTTATGCTTATTAACTGTCCATGTCCCAGGTCTCTACCTTATTTTTTAAACTTTATCTTTTATAAAAATATAATTTCTCACACACTCACACATATGCATATATATATATGTAACATGTTGTATACAGATGCGTGCAATAAAAATGTCTGTGTAGTCATCAAACAGATCAAGAGAATTCTGGAAAATTCTGGAAGCCTCCTTTATACTTCCTTCCAATAAGTACCCCTCCCTCCTCTCAAAAGTAGTCAGTATCTTGAGTTCTTACATCAGAGAGGAGTTGGTCTTTTTTGAACATGATGTAAATGGAATCAGACAGTATGTATTCTTCTATGTCTGGTCTCTGATTTAGAATTATATTTGTGAGATTTATCTGTATATTGCATATAGCCATTGTTCTAGTACACACACACACACACACACACACACACACACACCATGCTTTTTACAGTCTGCTGTTGATAGACTGTTGGGTTGTTTCCAACATTTGGCTAGTATGAATAATACTGCAAGAATAACATTTACACATCTTTTGGGGTACATATGTATATCATTCTGTTGGCAATATAACTAGGAGTGGAACTGGTAGGTAGGGTACATACATGTGATGTTAATTTTATGCGTCAATTTGACTGGCCATGGGGTGCCTATATTAAATATTATTTATGGGTGTGTGTGTGTCAGAGTGTGGATGAGATTAGCATTTGAATCAGTGAACTCAGTAAAGCAGATTGCTCTTCCCATTGTGGATGGGTGTCATCCAATCCACTGAAGGCCTGAATAGAACAAAAAGGGACCTAAGGAGGAATTTGCCTGGCCTTGCTTCCTGCCTGCTTTAGTTGGTCATCTTATTTCATCTTCTCTGGTTCTCAAACTGGGGTTTAAACTGCCAGCCTCCCTGGTTCTCAGGCCTACCTATAAACCTGGACAGAATTAAACAACGGGCTTTCCTGGGTCTCCAGTTTGTAGAAGGTGGATTTGGGAACTTCTCAGTTTCCATAATCATATGAACCAATTCCTTATAAATTTCTCTCTCTCTCTCTCTCTCTCTCTTTCTCTCTCTCTCTCTCTCTCTCTCTCTCTCTCTCTCTCTTTCACACACACACACACACACACACACACACACACACAGAGTTAACTTTGGTCAAGTTTCTCACCTCTGCTAATTCTGGTAATATGTAATTAAATACTGGAAAATTATAGAGATAATTTGAGGTTCTAGAAGATTTTATATTTCTCCAGCAAGAATTTATTTTTCTTTCTAGGAGGCAAGTGTATATTACTTTAATGCATTTAGCATTTGAGCTGATCTGAAGCTCTTTGTGAGGTCTGGCTTGTTTTGCTTCATTACTACTCCTAGAGTATAGATTTTCTGAAGTCTTATCTAAAAACCTTGGCTGCTTAGCATAGTGCTTCCTTTTGGAGCTGCCAGAATTCATAACAACAAACAAAACGATAAATAAACAAACAAAAAAACTGCCCAATTAATTTTGAACTTTGAATTTTTTAAAAAATTTTATTTTTGAAAGAGAGAGAGAGCACACACATGTGAGCAGGAGAGGGGTAGAGAGAGGTGGTGGTGGGGGGCAGAGGATCTGAAGTGGGCTGTGCCCTGACATTAGAGAGCCTGATGTGGGGCTTGAACTCAGGAACTGTGAGATCATGACCTGAACTGAAATCAAGACTCAGATGCTTAACTGACTGAACCATCCAGGTGCCCCTGAACTTTGAATTTTTAATATTATATGAGACATGCTTATACTATCTTATACTTATATTATCTTATGATTTTTTCAATCTAAAATTCAAAGCTAGCTGGTATCTTGTTTTATACACAGCAACCTTACCTCCCCTTTTTCAATTTCCCATTAGCCAATGAGACTTTTGAAGGTTCTGTTCAGCTTCTCTCCTACCAGTTTCTATTTAGTTTCTGAAATAGTGTTGGAAATAGCAACTACCTCAAGGGGAAATGTGGTGCTGAATATTGGACTCATTCATGAGTTTCCCTTCTTTCTTGATCTTAATCTCTAAAGTTCTCACACAAATGTACAAATGTAACTGCCTGATATTTTCTAGAAAATGTGTAAATATTTTATTTTAGATACCAGCAATTGGAATGCAACCCCCAGGTTGTCCACGATTCAAATTTTAAATATATTTACTAAAGTAACTATTTCTGGGGTGCCTAGGTTGCTCAGTCAGCTAAGTGTCTGACTCTTGATTTCAGCTCAGGTCATGATCTCACGTTGTGAGATCAAGCCCTGCACTAAGTGTGGAGCCTGCGTGGGATTCTTTCTCTCCCTCTCTCTGCCCCTCCCCAACTGTCTCTCAAAAATAAATAAGCTTAAAAAATAAAGTTGCTATTTCTGATTTATGGCTATCATTAATAATAGCAATAATAATAATAATAATAACAATAATAACAGAAGATAGCATAGTAAGCACAAAATGTGTGTCTGTCAACATTTTAAGTATTTTACATTAATTGACTAATTTTCATAAAAACTCTTTGAGGCAGGTACTGTCATTGTGTCCATTTTTCAGTTAAAGTTTTTAACAAATCTGCATCTGATGTCTGTTAGGGACCAATAAGCACAGCCACAGAGAATTTATAAAACATTTACTGCTCTCACTTGGAGCTTGGCACAGTGCCTAGTATTCATAATCACCCCATAAGTAAGAAATTATGGTCACTGGACAGTATGCTACTCAGGTGGTACAAATTATGTTAGCTAATTGAATTTAGTTGGCCTTAGGAATGCCCACCTCATGTAGATGCTGGTCTTTCAACATCATCATACTTTTGTTGTGTGTTTCCTCAGACAATTTTGGAACTATGTTTTTCATACCCTGTTTCAGCAACAGTAACCCAATATCCCAAACACGTCAATGTTATCTATTCTGGGTGAAGAAAGTTAGAGTGACAGAACCTACTCAGTTATCTTTCTTTCTCTCCTTTGTGAACTAAAAACTGTCTAGAAATCTCCAGAGCTCTGGGGCAGCATGAGTTTTTAAAAAATGTCCACTCTGACTCCAACCTGATTGTTCTAGAAGTTTCATAATAGTAAAATATGATTCCAGCCCATGGGCATGGTTGATTGATCCAGTAGTGGAAACCTGGCACAAAATGAGTTGATTTGAACTCTTCTCTAACATTTTGGGAAAATCGGTTGAGGAAGAAGCTGAGCTTTAATATATAAAGGAGCCATTTCTTGGTCCCATTGCAGATGGCCTGGAGTTTTCTCTTAAATTTGGGAGTTTCCTGTTTGGAAATATTGAATCTTTATTTATCCTAAGAGAATTTAAGCAGAACTCTGTTATGAAGTATTTTGATGGGTTTTAAGGTTCGTGAGGGCCTTGACCATGACATTTTGTCACTCACACCCTCTGCAGTGATGATCATAATTGCACTCATGTTTGTTGAGGACAGAGCAGGAAGTTGGAAGAGGTGACTTTGTATGGCTTACTTAGGAACAACTGGTTTAAACACATAAATTCTTCTTTACCAGTGCACTGGTTCTTCAGTTAACTTCAGAGGGTGTCATGTAATCTCTTTGGACAAAAAAAAAGAAAACAAAAAGAAAAACAACCCCCCCCCCAAATCCTCTTTTTTCTTTGCATTTATTTACAATGTAGAAGAGAGATGCCACAAAATCAAACAGAAAACAATATAGGTTCACAGCTGCAACGAGTCAAAAAAAATCTCACCAAAACAGTGATATAAACAGGGACGACTGAGGGTTTTTACAAGAACCATAAAAAGAGTGTACATAGAAATCTGAATCTTTCATGAGACCCAGAGCCTCCATCCAATACAATTTTTCTTACCTAAGAAAGTCTGGTCGCTGAAAAGGAAAGAAAGACAGAAGGACAAGAGAAAGAGTGACAGAAAGGGAATGGAGGCAGTGAGGGAAGATATACAAGTCTTATAAAAGTGTCATGCAGAGAACTTGAGAAATCGTCAAAGCAGAGGTGACTTGAAGTAACAGGTGATTCAAGCAGGATGGTTTCAACAAACAGTAATATCATCAAAGTGAGGGACACAAGTAAAAGTCAGAAAGAAGACAGCAATTCTGCTTTCTGTCAGAAAGTCACCTTGGGTACATAGATCCAAAATTGCAGAGGGCAGAGCTGAGGAACATTGCTCATGGATCAATATGACTGCATCATTTAATCAATGACATTTATAGGTGACATTCTGATCGCCATCAACACGAATATGGAGCCAGAGAGACCTGAATTTAAAACCCAACTTTCTGCATGTTTTCTTATCTGCAAAATGTAAATAATAAAGTTTATCTATTTCTCCGTCTCCATCTTCATTTTGTGGTCAGGAACCAGAGTAACCAAAGACATGAACCTGTCTTGAAAACAACATCCTGGGAAGCAAGGGGTGGATCTTTGATGCTGTATGTAGTAGGGTCCCATCTCTCTGCTGGTATTGGGGATATTGAACACAGTGTCCCTTTGTCCTTAAAGACTTCACTTCTAATAGTAATATTATGAGATTCTGACCATACAAAACTTTTCATATATGAAGTATATATGTTCTGAAGCATTCAAAAACTGGATATAAATAAAGATGACGGGATCTATCAAAATGCAACAGTGCAGACACATCTGTGTCCAATGCTACCTTTTTTTCATGCTTTTCTATTTCTAACTCAGTAGAGCATTTTAAAGTCAACTGCATCCAAACAGTACCATTTAATGTCACAGAAGCTAAGTCAACTCTCTAAAATAGAGAGTGCCACCTCAAAAAAAAAAAAAGGCTATTTGGGAGAAAGAATAATTCTACTTGAAGAACAATGGACTAAAAAAATCAGAAACAAGACCAAAAGAAGGTAAATGTATTTCCTCAGGCAGACTCTGTAGTGCATTATTTATTTTACTTCCTCTTTCAATAAATAAGGAACTTGCCAAAGAAGAGATCTTCTTTTTACACTTGACCTTAAGGACTGTGTATACATTTAAAATGAACACACTGCCATCTTCTTGAAGGAATCCTAGTATGATCGTCATTTACAAATGTTTTGCTTATAGAATAAGGCATGGAGTGGTGTTCTGTTCACTGAATAAACCTTTGTTTATTTCTGTTTGGTTGGCTGGTTGGTTTTCCCCCATTGCTTCTTCCACAACCACCTACCAATTGTAGTAGAAATGTTCATGTTGCATTTGCACCTACAGAGACTTCCTGTCATTGGATAGCATGGAAAGTCAAGAATATTAACTCAAAATATTACACTTCTACAGCCTATTCATTTCTCAAATTTGTTTTTGGCAGGAGACAGCAACATTTTCGCCATTGCTTCAGTACGAGACTGAGGAAATTACTGTTGAGTGCATCTCTGTTGTCCAAGGTCATTTCCTAGGTGATGGTATCCAATTTAGATTATGCTGTGAGCAGCACAAATGTTAACCAAGTAATAATTCATACAAAGGCATGTATTAAGATAGACAGATGGAAGAGAAGAAACTCATGCCAAAGAAATAGCTTCGAAGCTGGTTATTGTGGTTCCTTTTTCTAACTCATCCTGGAAACACTGAAATGTGGTTTAAGGCTAATGTCCCAATTAATAGAGGGGCCTTTTTATTGGCATTATTAGCTATCTTGCAATACAGTATCATAGAGCACAAGGATAAGCATAGCTGGGTGAAATTCTACAGTCTATAGCAGGAATAATGGTAAAGGTGTCAATTTGCTGGCAAAAGCAGGATAGTGTGTGCCTGCATCTTTTCTTTATGTGCTTTTTTTTTAAATTAAAAAAAATATTTTTAGTTTTTTTGAGAGAGAGAGAGAAAAAACGTGCATGCGTGTGCATGCATGAGCAAGGGAGAGGCAGAGTGAGGGGGAGAGAGAGAATCTTAAGCAGGCTCACACCCAGGATGGAGCCCAACCCAGGGCTCTATCCAAACACAAGATCATGGCCTGAGCTGAAATCAAGAGTCGGCTGCTTAACCAACTGAGCCACCCAGGTGCCCCTCTTCGTGTCATTTTATGTCCTTTACTTTTTTTCTCCTACTATCTGTATATTGCGAAGTGCTCCCCAAAGAGACCTACGATCAAATCAATTTAGGAAATTGCATATGCCAGGCTCCTCTTGGATATTTGGAATGAGCAGAATGTCAAAGGACTGAGGAGTTCTGTGTAAAGAACATATTTAATCCAGCTTTGTCCTCAGCTGTTTGACCATAAAACAGTTTTGATTGCTTTTTGTCACATGGCATTTACATGAATAGTAGAGTGGGGAACCTTTGGGTTTTTTTGTTTTTTTGTTTTTTTTGTAAACTAAAGTAGCAGTCAAAAGCTATGGATATTTAACTGTTTTTTTTTTCTTCTATTTTGCTGGTTATGTTTTTTTTGTTTTTGCTTTTCTGCTGGTGAGACGAGAGCTCCAGTAGTGGTATTAAACGTCGAGTGAGCCAGTGTCTCTTTCCTGCCAGGTTTCTCCAGGTCTCAGGGTTTGTCCATGACCAAAGCTCTCCTTTTCTCTTCTCATGGTGCAGCCCCCCTGCTCCCATGGGCACCCACTAAGGCAGAAGGTGAGATACTCTATTGTTTTGTGTCTCCTTAGTGCTCTAACCCAGGGATCAGAAGTTGGCTTTGGAGGCCTGAATGTAAATATTATATATTATTCATTTGTTGATGAATACAAAGAAAAATTTTCCAATTTTTTTTTTCTGGTATTTATCTTTGCTCCATCTCCCGTGTTTTTCAAGTCACAATTTAAAAAAAAATTCTGGGGGTGCCTGGGTGGCTTAGTCGGTTGGGCGTCTGACTTCAGCTCAGGTCACGATCTCACGGTCTGTGAGTTCGAGCCCTGTGTTGGGCTCTGGGCTGATGGCTCAGAGCCCAGAGCCTGCTTCCGATTCTGTGTCTCCCTCTCTCTCTGCCCCTCCCCCGTTCATGCTCTGTCTCAAAAATAAATAAACGTTAAAAAAAATTTTTAAAAAATAAAATAAAAAAAATTCTGGATTGCAAGTAACTTGCTCTGTGAGTATTCTTCAAGACAAGCAAACATTTCTACTAAATTTTAACTTGACAAATGAACGATGTCTTGCAATACCAGTAGTATGTGATGCTGAATGTCACATGATCACAACCGAGTCAATGGTTCTTGAAACTCGCTTTGCTATACAAGTGCTTTGGATTGCAAGCATGTTTCTGGAACATATTATGCTCACAAACCAAATTTTTACTGTATTTATAAGTTAAGGTAATGCTCACTGCAGTAATAGGAAAACCACCAAATCTCATCCACTAATCCAATACAAGTTTACTTCTCTATTCATGAAGTTCAAAGTAGGTTTTTCTATGTTGTGGCTCCATGATCCCCTTTGTTTGGCTTCCAAAATCTTTGCAAAGGGAAAAAAGAAAGGAGGGTCACATTTGGAGGTTTTACAGGCCAGGTCTGAAAGAGGCACCAATCACTTTAGCAGTCATTATATTGTCATAGAATATACAGAACACACAACTGTAAGGAAGATCAGGAAAGATAGTCAAGCCATCTGCCTGTGGAAGAGGAGGAATGGGTCCATTTAACAGCAACCTAAACACTGTCATGACATTGAACATCTCTAACCCCTGGGGGAGATTGCATTTCAATTATTTTGGGAGGAATTTCTAGCTGGTAGCAGAATTAAAATGAAAGGCAAAATATTGTATTTCACCAATGCCAATGCCCTTACATGTTTCCATGAGCATAGATCTTCTAACCCAAAAAATTTGCCAAGAAGACAAATGTGATAAGCAGTGCAAAGATTACATTGTGAGCTTGATCCCGGTTCAATAGGAAGATGAATAATGGAGAAAAGACAAATATTCATGAAGTTTATACAATCCTCTGAAAGAGTCATCTTTATGTAAGCAATGGTTGCACTACATTTGTGTTTCATTAAAATTTTAATGGACAGTTTAGGCTTTTAAAGCTTTGTCTTATTATTTTTATTACAAAACCTGTATATCTTACTTCTAAGCCAGTTTCCTGACAGCAATAAACTTTAAAACCTTGCAAACGTTACATTCCATTTGCTATACGTGCCACATTGCATTCTTAGGAGACAATTTTGTAATGAACCTCATAGATTTAATATGCTTATTAAGAGGGAAAAGTTTTCAAAGTCACAACCTTTTCGAGTATCCAAAACTTTCTCTCGATTCAGAGAAATAAAGGAAAGAAATGTTATAAATATCTTCATAAAACAAAATATATACAGGATAATGTGTTCTCTTACTGTAATTGATAGTATTAAGAACAGTAATTAATGAGGAAAATTGGGGTTTTGGTTTTTAAGAAACTTTACTCAAGGTTTAGATTGATTTTTTCTTTTTTTTTCTTTCCAAGTTTTTATTTAAATTCCAATTAGTTAATATATAGTGTAATATTAGTTTCAGATGTATATTTTTGTGATTCATCACATACATACAACACACGGTGCTCCTCACAAGTGCCCTCTTTAATACCCATCACTATTTAACCCATCCCCCTGCTCACCTCCCTTCCCATAACTATCAGTTTGTTTCATATAGTTAAGACTCTGTTTCTTGGTTTTCCTCTCTTTCCCTCACCCCTAGCTTGTGCAATTGTTTTGTTTCTTAAATTCCACATATGAGTGAAATCATATGATACTTGTCTTTCTCCTACTGACTTATTTTGCTTCGTAAATACTCTCTAGGTCCATCCACATCATTGCAAATGGCAAGATTTCATTCTTTTTATGGCTGAGTAATATTCCATTGTGTATATATACCACATCTTTATCCATTCATCAATCGATGGACATTTGGGCTCTTTCCATAATTTGACTGTTGTAGATAATGCTGCTATAAACATTGGGGTGCATGTATCCCTTTGAATTGGTATTTTAATATTCTTTGGGTAAATACCTAGTAGTGCAATTGCTGGATTATAGGGTAGTTCTATTTTTAACTTTCCAAGGAGCCTCCATACTGTTTTCCAGAGTGGCTGCACCAGTTTGCATTGCCACCAACATTGTAAGAGAGTTCCCCTTTCTCTTCCATCCTCGCCAATGCCTGTTGTTTCAGATTGATTTTAATAACTACTGGTTTAGTTGCTTTCAACAGTTTATGGTTCAATTATGGAAATTACTTTTAAAAAATAATGATGCTTACAGGATTTTTGCTTGACATTTTCCTTCCTTGGTTCTTCCTTCTAGATTCTTCTCTTCCTTCCAAATTTCTACCAATTCCTTTCAAAGTTCTTCCAAATTTCCTTTTCCTGACCTCTTAACTAAAAGGTGCTGAATCTTTCTCTAGGAAACATCTTCATATTCTAGGCTCAAGCATAAAGTTAAAAAAACAAAAAAAGCAGAGTATATGTGATTCCTTATGGTATGTTGACTAAATTAAAATTTGCTCATTCCATTTTTTTCTTAGTTTGTTCATACATTGGCCATACAAAGACCAAAACACTTTATTCCCAGGCATCTTGGCTTTTGCAATCATTATGACTATGTTTTGTCTATTTGGATGGATAGTCTTAGAAATGTTATAGCCATTTAAGCCCAAGTTGTAAAGTTGGCCCTTTTTATGCTCCCCCTAGCCACTCTGTGGTTTATGCAGAATACAGACTGGTATTACCAATATGCCATTAGTTGACCAGTGCTATTCACTAAGAAACTTACCTAGAGGCCTGACATTTTACTATTACTTATTATTATTATTAACCAGGATTAATGTCTCTGTATGGTCCATGTTGGGAAAAAAAATCAAATTCCCTTGGGAAGTTAAACTCTTCCAAGAAATGGATAAGGAAGCAGCTTAGATTTATTTTAATCTTCACTTCAACCTCAAAAAGAATGTTTGTTCTATGTGCTTCATTTTAATGTTTCTGCTTCTTCTTGCTAGGTAGAGTGTTCAAGACAAGACTAAAATTTGGTATTTTTTAATAATCAATTCTGAATGCAGGTATAATGCTAATGATCATTTATACAATGATAATTCTCTAAACAGAATTAATTAGGAATTCAATTTTCAGATGATACTTGACCTATCAGAATGTAAGCATGCTATTCTTAATTACCTTATCTCTTAGAATCCAAAAGGAAATGGAATTTACCTATGCAGGAACACCTCTTCACAGATAATTGGTTCAAAATTGAGAAGGGACTAGTGGTTATAGGTGGAGATTTTAGGCAATGTGAATGTTCTAAAAAAATGTTCTAAAAAAATGTTCTAAAAAATGTTCTAAAGATACAGTGTCAAAACATAGCAGAAAAATGATTGAAGGCATTTTGACTGTAAATTATTTTAGAAAATGTGGAATTCTCTTTGTTATGAGTAAAATATTAAATATTCATAGCACAATGCTCATTTATCAACTGTAATCAGCACTCTATAAAAGTGTTGTGAAATGATCAGAACATGTTAATTACCTAATTAAATACAGATTTGACTAAAATGAAGTATAGCATGTTTAATTTAGACCAATTTACATGTAATTATGTTAAGTTTAAGGGCGCTTTCACCAAATACAGATTTCACAACTCATTTATTCACTCATCCATTTATTACACAAGACATTTTTTTTGCATGAGATCAATATGTTAAGTTTTCTTTGATCAATCTGTGAGCACCCATCTATGGCACCAGGCACTGTGCCAGGGGCAGTTGTTATAGAGCAGTTCAGACAAAGGAAAGAAGGAACTAGCCCTTTTTGGACTTTCAGATTTCTGTCCAAATGTTCCCTCTGCGGGCTTCGCCTGACTGCCCATATAAATTAGGTTTTGCAGTAATTGCTACGTCAGTGCTTGTATGATTTTTATGTAGGACTTATCGCTACTTGTTAATTTGTCTACTTACGTATTAGATCTCTGTTCTCTGCAATGTAAGCTTTATGAAGGCAGGCTCTTTACATGTCTTATTTATATCTTCAGTGCGTAAAACATATTAGATGCCCAACAAACAAAATGAATGAAAGAGATGTATTAGTTAAGGTAGCATGAGGTGGCTTAAGGTAGGAGTTTTTTTCTCAGTGGCATAAAGTACAGTTAAAGCAAAAAATCTGCCAGTCTATAAGAACTAAATAATGCAAACCCATCCAAATGCAGGAGTACGTATTCATAAATGTTATAGACATACATTTTAATGCGTGTTATTCATGTCCGCCCCCCATTCATATGTTGAAAGCTAATCTTTTGGGAAGTGCTTAGTTTGTGAGAGTGGAGCCCTCATTAATGGGATTAATGCCCTTATGAAAGAAAACCCATTGAGCTACCCTACTTTTTTTTGCCATGTGAGGCCACAGCAAAAAGATAAGCATCTCTGACCCAGGAAGTGAGCCCTCGCCAGACACCAAATCTGCCAGCACCATCATCGTGGACTACCCAGTACCTTGACCGTGAGAAGTAAATTCATGGTGTTTAGAAACCACCTAGTCTATGTTATTTTTGTTATAGTAGCACAGTGGACTAAAACATTGAGGTACATATTAACACGTTATGGAGGTACACATTAACTCATGCTGTAGAGATACATTCTAACCTACATCATGGACATACATATTCACAATGTCATAGAGGTGCATGTTAACACATGTTATGGAGGTACATGTGAAGAGCTAAGGAAGCACAGGCATGGATCAATTAACTTTACTTAGGAAAAAATAGATGACATTTTATTTGGGTCTTAAATGACAAATTCGAGTTTTTCAGGTGAAAAGCATTAATATAGAGCACAAAGTTGAAAATAATCTAAAGGGCTAAAAGTGTGATAAGAACTAAAAACAAAGGGCTTGTAGACTTTGCATTTCAAGTTTGAAAGAGACACCATCAAAGCCCTGCTGGTGGGTAAGATCATTTCCAAATTGCTGTTATTGAATCAACCAGAAACTATTCTACATTTTGTTTTCCTTAAGAAAAAATTTTTTAAGCTTCTCTGTATAACCATTGCAATTTCTTCTTTTTGTCTATATGTGGCACAAACCTGCAAATCCTGGCTATGGTGAGATTTATCAGAGAGTGGCAGGTTTTGGTCCCCAAAGTTTGAATGGGAAGCTCACTGATGACCAGGGGGAAGAGCAGGGGAGAGAAAGAACATGATGGTCACACTATAAAGAAGGTAGTAGTAGTAATTATGAAGGCAAGAAACAAGGGTACCTTCCTGGAGCCCTGTTTCTTTAAGGGTAACTGCTGATATCACACAGCGGGTAGACAGCAGCTCCGTGGAGGGTATAGTCAAGTCTCTGGGAGGACAACCTGCCCTTGTCCATTTGGGCTATTGGCTATGAGTGAATAAAATGAAGTGAGTAAATGAGTGTTTGGACTTTGAATGATAACTGGGATTTTCTAGAATTTAGATCTCATAGAATCTTCAGATTAAGTATATACAGTTTTTCATAGTGAGTATACTTCAGCCTTTACCAGTATCCTGAGGATGCATTCAGGTGAGGAATATTTGGCTTTCTATGGTAGTTTGTATTGTCTTGATTGAGTTGAGACACATTTAAACAATGACTTCAGGCCTAGTATTAGAAAAGATTTAGGGGTGCCTGGGTGGCTCAGTCTGTTAAGCGTCTGACTCTTGATTCAGGCTCAAGTTATCATCTTGTTGTTTGTGAGACTGAGCCCTGCATTGGGCTCTGTGCTGACAGTGTGGAGCCTGCTTGAGATTTTCTCTCTCTCTCTCTCTGCTCCCCCCCCCCCCCGACAAAAAACCTTAAAAAAAAGAAAAGATTTATTATGAGGTTTACATATGTGTTAAACACAATCCCAAAGACTGAAGTACTGTTAGAGTAAAACAATCGGTCAGTCCATAAGTATTTTTTGAAGGTATGCTCTTCATTCATTTGTTTATTCATTTAATTAATTTTTCAAATTCTAGACACGCCTCTATATTTTTTATGTTCAACACTTTACGGGTTTTTTTCTTAAAGCATAGGAAGTGGCCATTAATAATAGAGGATTTAGTCTAATAATTTTGAGGCAGTTATTGACACATAAAGTTGGTAATTATATATATGTTTTAGCCAGAATGTATTTGTGAGCATGTGTGGAACCAGTGTAGAAGGCATTTCAGCATCTCTCTCAGAGCAAATAATGCACAGAGTTCCTCTAGGACAAAAAGCTTCAAAGAGGGAGAATGTACCAGGAGTGTTTTGGAAGTTAATGACCTATTTGATCTAATAAGTTTTAGATTTTGGTAGAGACCTTTTTTTGAAAAAAGAAACATGCTATTGTGTCTCTCTCTCTCTCTATAGTAATGCTTCATATTGATGTAATGTAAAACTAAGCTCAGAGCAAATTGTTTTGCCATTACAAAGTGTTTCTTAAATTTATTATTAATACACAATGAGTTTATTGAGGCAGATCCTGGTGATACTCCAAACATCACATAAAAAGAAGTGTACGTGGCACTGAAAAATATACCAAAATACTGCAAAACTTGTTTTCTACTCTGAATTAGGTTCATTATAGAATCCTGAAATGTTAATTGACTTCGGTATTTGATGTTCCTTTGACCACATCAGAACACAATTGCATAGTGTGTAGTGACATTTCTTTCATAGCCAGAAAACTCTAATAAAAAGGATTTAAAAAAAGAACTCTTCCGCAACTTAATCTAAATGTTAGAGCAGCTCACTCTTCATTCTTGTCTGATTGTGCAGAGCAGTAACCAGACGCCCTCCTGCCTCATATGACACATCCAGCAACACGTAGACATATTCATCAATAGTTGTTGACCGCACATCATTTCAGTCAAGTACGGTATGCTTCAGGCATTCTTGCTCTCAGCTAATCTCTCTCCTTTTAGTTTTGCCTTTGTTATTGGTCCAAAAACCGTGAACAGTTTACTTGGCCATGCTCTTTGGTTTCTCTTCAAGGTTGTGACTTTTTTTTTTGAGAGAGAGAGCAAGAATGGGTGGTAGCAGGAAAGAGAATCTTAAGCAGGCTCCGTGCCCAGAGCAGAACCCAGTGCAGGGCTCAATCCCACTACCCTGAGATCATGATCTGCACTGAAATCAAGAATTGGACACCTAACTGAGCCACCAGGTGCCTCTTCAAGGTTGTGATTTTAGATTTGCCTGTGGATGTTCAGCTTTTGGCTACCTCAGATAAATATTCCACCTGAACCTCTCTACACCTGACAGAACTCTTTACCTCTTTCTCAAATTTGTCACCTGGTGAGGCTACCTAGGCAAACGCTTCCTCTTTGCAGCGTCTACACATTACCAGTGTGTTGAATATTGGGTGTTTTCAATTTCTTTGGGAATTATAGGTTTTGTAATCATGGAAATAATAAAAGATGAGTTAACTAAGTGATATCTAAAATGTAATTATTTTTAAAAAGGAGCCATACTAGCGTACTTAAAACCTTGAGCTTCGTTAAAAAAAAATATTTGATGAAAATGGAAGATCACCATGATTTTTCAGGATACGGTGTCACTGAGGTTTATGCCTCTTGAAGTTCTCGGGTAACTCCAGTAGAACTCAAAGTATTGCTTCCACATTCTTTCCCAACTAAATTATCACTACAAATAAATGATATACCACATATGAAGTAAAATAGTAAAACTGGGCCCCCTGCTTGCTCATTCTGGGAGACTTCATGTTGCCAAGAAAGTTACTCAAGGTATATATCAGATTTATTGGACTGAGATAAACTGGCATGAAATCTGATCTGAGGACCATGAAGGATTTGCTAATGTCTTTGGGTGACCACAGTCTCTGGGAGAAGCTTTTGCAAGTTCCTGCAAGTCAAGAGCTGGAGGCAGGAGAAATCATAGCTGCGGGGTCACAGATAACCACAAAGCCTTCCTTCCCCTGCATGTCAGCAGTCTCCTTGGCAACACATTTTCTCTCGTGCCTTTGAAAATTGTTTTCAAGTAGAAACAATTTGGGTTGTTTCAGCAATGAAGATGACTAAAACTAAGGACAAGAAATAAGCGTTTTTCTCCCTAGTAGGAAAAGAGCTCTCCAACGAATGTAAGTTAGTCATTAATTAAGCATTTCACTCATACCTAATACATTCTATAGCTTTGTAGGGGCTCTCTTGCTGAAGTCTTATAAGCTAAGCTTGAAAATATTGTGGGGGCACCTGGGTGGCTGAATCGGTTAAGCTTCTGACTCTTGAGTGCAGCTCAGGTCATGATCTAATGGTTTGTGAGATAAAGCCCTGTGTCAGGCTCTACACTGACAGGGAGGATCCTGCTTAGGATTCTCTCTCTCCTTCCCTCTTTGTCCCTCTCCTGCATTCTCTCTCTCTCTCTCTCTCTCTCTCAAAATAAATAAATAAACATTTTTTAAAAAAGAAAGAAAATACTTTGGAAAATCATGCAACTTCTTCCAGGAAAAGGGCAATTCAAGGTTCATTATAAGAACTGATTCTAGGGGTGCTTGGGTAGCTCAGTTGGTTAAGCGTCCGACTTTGGCTCAGGTCATGATCTGGTGGTTCATGAGTTTAAGGCCCATGTCGGGCTCTGTGCTGACAGCTCAGAGCCTGAAGCTTGCTTCGGATTCTGTGACTCCCTCTCTTCCTACTCCCTGCCCACTCACGCTCTGTCTTTCTCTCTCTCTCAAAAATAAATAAACATTAAAAAAATTTTTCAAAAAAGAACTGATTCTAGGGAAAATAAATCAAGAAGTAAGTATGGCCCATTTTCTGCTTCGTTTTCTGTTTAGTGGAAGAAACCATAATCTTGTTAGTTACCCCCTAGAAAATGGAACAGTGTAGCATCACAATTGTTTCATATTTTTAAGAGAACACAAATTTGCTGAGTCTACATTAAATTTGAAATTACTGATATAAAAATACCGTGTCAATCAAACACTTCTCTTGGAGTCTTGAAAGTAAAAGAAGTAAAGTATTCAAGTAGATGATGATTATTTACAAAATACTTGCCAGCCAAGAGTACAAATCAAGTGTCACCAATATTTCCCTGGCTCTTGGACTCACCTGGCAATGCATCATCTTTCACATTACCTAAAATCTCTCATAGAATTACTGCTGAGCATCTCTGGGCACATACATGAATGTACATTTACCCTGAATGTATTGTATACCATGTACTGCTTTTGACTCTTCTCAGATGCTTATTTGTCTTTATGGTCCATGAGAGCACCTCACAACTACATCTGGTAGCATCTTGCCTGGGTGTTGAGAATGTTGTCTGTATCAAGGTTTCTAGTTCTTCGTGTTCCTGATAAACCTCTTCATGTTCCTGATAAACCTGTGTATATTGGGCTCCTCCATGCACAGAAGCATGATGCTTTGTCTTGGGACAGCAAGGCTCCCACATCAAACAGAATCCATATATAAACAGCTATTTCAGATTCTATCTACAGGCTGTCTTGCATAGATTCAGGCATAGTTCCATGAGGACCAATACAACTTTAATTTAATGATGCCATGTTTCAACTCCTGAATCTCATCCCTCTAATCGTGCTTATGCAATAGACTTCCCTCCATTTCCTGTTCCAGCTGTTTGGTTCCATAAGAAATTTCTTTATTCTTTTTTATTAATTTTTTTAACGTTTATTTTTGAGACAGAGACAGACAGAGCATGAATGGGGGAGGGTCAGAGAGAGAGGGAGACACAGAATCTGAAACAGGCTCCAGGCTCTGCACTATCAGCACAGAGCCATACGAGGGACTTGAACTCATGAACCGTGAGATCATGACCTGAGCCGAAGTCGGACGCTTAACCGACTGAGCCACCCAGGCGCCCCGAAATTTCTTTATTCTTAATATATAAACCCTTTGGAAAATTAAATAATATAAATCAGTGGTTCTGAACATGTAGTCTATGTACCTCTTGGGGTCCCTGGGGCCCTTTTAAGGGGGTGCATCAGGTCAAATTAGTTTTACATACGAAAGGCCTCCTTTCATTTACAGTGTTCTGGATCTTTAGGAATTTTAGATTCCCAGCATGAATTGAGCCCTATTTATGTCCTCACCCATACTAATCCCTCTAAAAACTGAAAAAAATGTCAGAGTTTACATGAGCTAAAAAAGATCCTGGTGACCAGATGAGAAACCCAATGTTAATGCTCAAAAGGTTTTCATTTTGTATAGGATGAGGTGACTGCCTGTTTTACAGGGCATGGAAACAGGCCTCCGTGATGAGAGATGGAGCAGTTAGGACTCATTTGTGAGCTACAGTACTCCCTCCTTGTGTGAGGTTTTCCTTTTTGTGGTTCCAGTTACCCGAGGTCAACTGCAGTCTGGAAGCAGATGATCGTCCTTTTGACATGCCTCAAAGGTGAGTCGTAGCTTAACGCGACATCACAATGCCTACCCCATTCACTTCACTTTATCTCATCACAGGGGCATTTTATCATTGCGTAGCATCACAAGAAGAAGGTGAGTATAGGGACAGGAAGATATTTTGAGAGAGAGATCACATTCACTTAACTTTGATTACGGCATATTGTTGTAATTTTTCTATGTTATTATTAGTTATTATTGTTAATCTCTTACTGTCCCTAATTTATAAACATTATCATATGTAAGTATGCATAAGAAAAAACATAGTATATACAGGGTTTAGTACTATCTGTAGTTTCAGACATCCACTGGGGGTCTTGCAATGTATGCCACATGTATAAAGGGGGAAACATTGTATTTGTCTGTGTTGCCCATGGAATGAGACCTCATGGTCCTGGCTGAGTGAGTCCTCCCCACATTGCCCAGGCAGAGCTGGCTGACTTAAGCTGGGCAAGCCAGAGCCTTGGAACTGGGACAAAGAAGACATAACAAGTGTCCACTCGTGACTAAGTTGGCCATAATTGTGTACATACAAGAACAGTAGAGAATGCTTGTCTGCAAAGAGAAAGAGGGTTGAAAGGTATTCAGTGGAACAGACATAATTGACTATGTGACCTTAGAAAGAGAGAGTCCCTGGGCATCTTGATATTTGATTGCCTTTCAGGTCCTAGTTCCAGGCTTTCATGAAGATGGGCTTGATTTCAGTTCTTTCATTCTAAAAAAAAAAAATCCCCTTGTCCTTAAAAAATTTTCCATTTTAACTTAAACTAGTTGAGTAAGTTTTGTTCCTTAAGAAGCAAATAATTCCTGATGAAGACAAAATTTGATGAGTAAAGCTGCTCATCAGCCCACATGACATTTTTGAGTGATTTTTTAAAAAGCACCTGTTCCTCAAATAAAATATATCTTAAGTCAGTATATTACTTACATAATAATTACATAAATTGTGTATGATTGTAGCAATTGTGTAATTATTATACAGCAGTTACAAATGGAAAAGAATTCTGGAAATACAAATACATTTTTTAATGTAAAATTTAATCACAGTAATCAGAAAGTCAAAGTTGTCTAGATATAATAATCATCACCATAAAAGAGTTATACATCTGCTTTTGTAGATAGAAAATTCTTTATGATAGTTTCAATGCTTAATTGCTCCATTATTGGATTTTTGATATAAATGAATCTTAATAGTCTTTCTTGTGATATTGCAGACCTTATGTACCTTTTCAATAATATTTTTGAGAGCTGTGTTCTCTACTGTGGACCAGTTTTGCAACGTTAGGTACAATGAAACCTACATAAATATTTAATAGTTCTAGTGAACTATTGCAGTAAATATGTAAAATACTTCATTGGGGATCCTTACTAAAATTTAAAACAATATTCTTTTAAGTTCATTATACATTGATGTACATCAATAACATATTCTTTACCATGTTCACTAATTTTAACTGTTAATTTTTATATTATTGCACTAGCTTACATTCATTATAATTCTATTATATATCATGTATAAAATGAAAAGACCATGATACCTTTTCAGATCATAAACATAACATTAAAAATGGTATAATTTTGGAAGCATCTGGGTGGCTCAGTTGGTTGCGTGTCTGACTTCAGCTCAGGTCACAGTCTCATGGCTCATGGGTTTGAGCCCAGCATCGGGGTCTGTGCTGACAGCTCAGAGCCGGAGCCTGCTTCAGATTCTGTGTCTTCCTCTCTCTCTGCCCTTCCTCTGTTTGCACTCTGTATCTCTCTCTATCTCAATAATAAAAATAAACATTAAAAAATTATATAATATTATACAACATATAAAAATAAATTGATTTTAAAATTTAGTTTTAGATTAATGATAAACTGATCTTGGGATATGTAGTTGAAGTGAATTTCAACATTTTTTTTCCAGCATTTTCTGTCTGAAAGCTAACTAAACATTTGGCATCAATTTGTTTTAGCCTCAATAATATACTTTCACAATATCACTTAAAATGGTTTCTTATTCCTCTCAATGTTTCAAAGGATAGTATATATATTGGATTTTTTTTCATCATAAATTTGCTTAAAATATTAATTTTACTTAAAATATCATGTCAAATTGGTACTAAGTTAAGAAAGTCACAAGTGGACATTTCCTAAAGTATATCTTATTTGCAGTCTAGAATTGATATCTTACTATCAGCTTCTTTAAAAATAGGACCAAGTATTCAACTAAATTAACTTTTAAGAACTTGATGGTATCATCTTGGTTTTTCTATCGTACATTCTATGGTGGGTTCACATTGCCAAGTAAATGCCTTTCAACAAATACCAACGTTTCACTGGATAGCAATAAAGAATATCAATGATGGGGCGCCTGGATGGCTCAGTCGGTTGAATGTCCGACTTCAGCTCAGGTCACCATCTCACGGTTCTTGAGTTCGAGCCCCGCGTCAGGCTCTGTGCTGACAGCTCAGAGCCTGAAGCCTGCTTCAGAAGCATTTTATAGTAGTCCTCTTATATCTCAGGCTGGCATAGCCTCAATGTTAAAAGGGGCGCCTGAACTGGCATTCTCCCACACCCGCTGATGGATAAGGAGAACAGGAGGATCCCAACAACCTTCATCACTGAGGGCCCCTGTAGGGATGACTATATTAGATAAGACACAAAAGACTTTAAGACAAAAGCTGTCTCTAGAGACAACGAAGGTAACTATATAATGATAAAAGGTCAATTCAATAGAAGAGTATGACAAATATAAATATGTGTACACTCAACATCAAAGCACCTAAATATATAAAGCAGATATTGACATATCTGAAGGGAGAAATTGACAGCAATACAATAACAGTAGGAGACTTCAATGACCCACTTTCAAAAATGTATAGAACATACAGACATAAAGTCAGTAAAGAAACAACTGACTTGACATCATAGACCAAATGCACCTAACAGACACGTACAGAACTTTCCCCTCACAGCAGAAGAATACATTCTTCTCAATTGCACATGGAACATCCTCAAAGGTAGATCACATGTTAGGTCACAGAACATGTATTAAGACATTTAAGAAGATCAAAATTAATCCAACCAGAATGGAATACACCCAAAATCAGTAACAATAAGTAATAGAAAAATTCAGGTAAGTGGAAATTAAATAACTATGTTATACTGGAAATTATAAAACACTAATAAAGAAGATTAAAAAAAACCACAAGTCAAAATGGAAAGACATCCTGTATTCACAGAATGAAATAATTAATGTTGCTACAATATCCGTACTACTCAAAGTGATCTGAAGATTCAATGCAATCCCTATCAAAACCCAATGGTATTCTTTATAGAAATAGAAAAAACAATCATGAAATTCATTTGGAGGTACAAAAGACCCTGAAGAGCCAAAACAGTCTTGAGTAAGAAGAAGAAAGCTGAAAGAATCAAACTTCTTGATTTGAAAATACATTACAAAGCTACAGCAATCAGAACAGTGATATACCAGCATGAAAATAGGCATATATACCAATGGAAAAGAATATAGAACCCAGAAATAAATCCACACATGTATGGTCCACTGATCTTTACCAAGGTGGCAAAAACACACAGCAGAGAAAGGATAGTCTCTTCAATAACTGAGTCTGGGGAAAACTGTTTTTCCATATATATAAGAAGGACATTAGACCCTTGTCCTATACCATATATAAAAGTCAATTCAAAATGGATTAAAAACTTAAACATAAGGTCTACAATTGGAAAACTACTCTAAGAAAACCTAGAAAACTTCTTACCATTGGTCTGGGTGATTTTTATAGATATGACACCAAAAAAAATCAACAAAAGCAGAAATAGACAAATGGGACTATATAAAAATAAAAACTTTTGCACTGCAAAGGAAACAACCAACAGAGTGAAAAGGCAACATATAAAATGGGAGAAAACATTTACAAACCACATATCTGGGACAAGAGGTTAATATCCAAAATATGTAAGGAACTCCTACAACTCAATAGCAAAAAACCCCATACAAATAACCCCCTTAAAAATGGATTAGGATCTAAATAGATATTTCTTTAAAGAAGAGATATAAATGGCCAACAGGTACACAAAAATGTGCTCAACATCACTAATCATTAGGAAAATGAAATCAAAACCACAATGAGATATCACTTCACACCTGTTAGTGGCTATTATCAAAAAGACAACAGATAACATGTACTGATGAAGATATGGAGAAAAGGGAACCATTGTATACTGTTGATGGGAATGTAAATCAGTCATTATGGAAAACAGTATGGAGTTTTCTCAAAAAATTAAGAATAGAACTACCTAATGATCTGGCAATCTTCCTTCTGGCTATGCATCCAAAAAAATGCAATCAGTACCTTGAAGAGATATCTGCACTCCCATGTTCATTGCATTATTCACAATAGCCAAGAGATGGAAACTGCCTACATATCTATTAACAGATGAAATGAATAAAGAAAATGTGCTATGTATGTATATATATATATATATATATATATATATATATATATATATATAATGGAATATTATTCAGCCTTTAAAAAATGAAATTCTACCTTTTGGAAAAACACGGATGGACTTGGAGAACATGATGCTAAGTGAAACAAGCCAGGAACAGAAAGGTAAATACTGTATGATCTTATATGAGGAATCTAAAATAGTCAGACTCATAAAAGTGGAGAGTGGGATGCTGGTTACCAGGATTGGGAGAGGACAAAGCATGCAGATATTGATGAAAGGGCACAAAGTTTTAGTTACACAAGATGAATAAAGTCTGGAGATCTAATGTACAGCAATCTGACTATAGTTAAGAATACATGCAATGTATACTTGAAATTTACTAAGAGTGTAGATCTTAAGTTCTAAGTTTTTGTGTTCTCACCACAGAAAGAAGGAAAGAAAGAAAGAAAGAAAGAAAGAAAGAAAGAAAGAAAGAAAGAAAAAAAAAAGGAAAATGATAACCATGTGAGGTGATGGATATACTACTTAGCTTGGTGGTGGTGATTATTTAACAGTGTATACTTACATAAAAATACCAAGTTGTGCACCCTACGTACATACAATTTTTGTCAATTTTACCTCAATGGGGAAAAATAGCCAAAGTTGTTGTTGTTGTCATTTAAGGTGTCTTAAAACAACACAAATTTCTTATCTCACAAATTTCATATTTGGTCATCTAGACACAGGTTAGTTGTGTCCTCCACTCAGGGTCCCTCGAGGAAAAAATCAAGGTATTAGCTGTGGCTGTGTTCTCATGCAGAGCTCAGGACACTTCCGACCTCACTTGTTGTTGGTTGTTGTCAGTTTCCTACAGTCAAGAGACTGAGGCTCTCAGCTTCTAAAGTCAGCCCCATTCCCTGCCACATGGCTCTTACTTGTCATGATGGTTTGTTTCTTTAGAATCTTTAAGAGTAAGGGCGCCTGGGTGGCTCAGTCAGTTAAGCATTGGACTCTTCATTTCAGCTCAGGTTATGATCTCTCGGTTCATGAGAGCCCCCCCCCCCCCCACTGATGTGTGTGCTCCCTCTCAAAAATAAACAACAACAAAAAGAATCTGTAGGAGTATATCTGCTGTCTCTTCTCTTTCCCTGACTTCTACCATCTCTGACTTCTAAATCCCTTTTTTAAAGAGCTTACTTCATTAAGTCAGCCCTCCTAGGATAATCTTTTTGGATTTTACTTTTTTTAATCTTAAGACTATATATATAATATGTAATATATATATATATATTATATATTATTAGAGAAGTTTTAGGTTCACAGCAAAATTGAGAGGAAGGTACAGAGATTTCCTATATACTCTCTGTCCTCCCACATGCACAGCTTTCCCCATTAACATCCCCCTCCAGAGTAGCACATTTGTTATAGTTGATGAGCCTGGTTGACACATACGTATATCAAAACATTAAGTTGTACAATATACAATTTTGTCAACTAGATCTCAATAAAGCTAGAAACAAAAAAGATATTCTTTCTCCTGGATTTATAAAAAACATTTAAAGGGCGCACTCACCAAGAAATACAAAATGCCATAACGGTTTTTATGATAACTTTTCATTCTATTAATTTTTTACAGTATGTTAACAGCATTGGCATGTTCCTGGTTCCTCAATTTTTTCTTATATTTTTATCTAGATAAGGTTTTTGTAAATGTTTACATAAATGTGTACAATCCTGCTTCTGTTGTGTTATTAGGCAAAATTCTTCACATTATTCTCAGATGGAGCCACTTGTATTTTGGAAGTTATAAGTCTAACTCTAATTATGATCTCTTTCACATTACTTTGCTCAGGGATTGTATCTACAAAATTGAGAAATATTTAGAATCTTTCACATTTTCAAAATAAATTTAATATATCATATCTTCTATTTAAATTATTCATTTTTATAATTTATTGCCTGCAAATATGTTATATTGTTTGTTGTTGATTTTTGTATTCTGCACAACTGTTTTCCTATACCATCATCAAATTTTGATATAGTTTTTGTTTGGTATTGGCTAAGCATTTCTTGAAATAAGCAACCACATAATCTCAGTGTTACACAAAGATAAGCATTTATTTTGCTCTAGTGACTCTGGATTCACAGGGGTGACCCGAACCGAAGTTGGATATTAAACCAACAGAGCCACCGAGGTGCCCCAAGATGTTATTACTTCTAACTTGCGATGGAGAACTTTCAACAAGACTGTCTTTTAGTTGAAAATCCCAGTTACATGGTTATGTATCTGGACAGGAGAAAGTACTTTGGTGTAAATAGGTCACTCATTTTTTTTTTCCTTTCAGTTTTTCTCAAAACTCATTAGATATAGTTGGTATGGAGGTAGTGGGTAAATTTACATTTTACTCTATCAGTGACATAACTGTGCTATAGTTTGCTGAAGATAATAGCTCTGAATTCTATTTTATTTTCCCCTGGCATTTCATCAAATTTCTCCAGAATGTCTTTTAATGACACAGAATAATATTCTTATAATTCTATTCTAACACTTCTGCTTTTCTTTAATCTTGACATCTGCAGTGAAGTGATATTTAACAATGTAGTGTTTTATCTTAAATTTTATAGCGTTTTAAAATAATATGCTTCTAAAGTTATTTAATTTGAAAGCAGTTTTATTTTAAATAGTGAAGTAATCATAATAACAAGCAAATATTGCTATGCTATACTAATCAAACTGTTACAGAGTAATTCCTAATGTATTTACATATAACACTTTAAAAATGAAAAAAAAATATACCTTAGCCACTAAATAATGCTTTGTATTATTAAAGTACTTATATAGTTAATTTTAAAATTCAGCAATGTAATTATAACACAACTAAGGTAGAAGAGTGTATGAGCTACAATATTAAATATCAAATTTTGACACTGTGCTAAGAACAATGGAGGCTTCTAAAATTTTTTTAAGATATGGTAATTAGTATATTAATTTAAAATGCAATTTCTTTGTTTAGAAGCACAGATTGAGATGTTAGATCAACAATGTCTTTTGTTTATCAAATGTGTATATTATAATATTGGAATGTGTACATATATAATATTAGAACAAAGCAGTTTACTTCCTTCTATCTAAAAATTATCATAATATACTAATTTATTAGAAAAAAATTTTGTTGATATAATTTTTAGAGTTAAAAAACTTAATAATAAATCTCTTAACTTGAAAACATTAACAATGTGCACACCGTGAATTGCAACCTCTAACATGGCACTTTGATTTGGGGAATAACTAAAGCTTTCTCAGTAGTTTAATGTTTCACTCACTTCATAAAATATTTCCTGTGTGATTAAAATGAATCAGTGATTTAAAATGATTAAATTGAATGAGAATTTTTTTGTTAGGTGTATATATCTAACAAGGCCAACAATGACAAGTAGTTCAAGTTTACTGATTATAGGTCTGCTATTTTTTGCCTCAGTTTTAGAGTGGAATGGACTGAAATCTCCAGGTACCATTGTTTTATCTATTCTTTTCCTTCAGTTCTGCAGTTGTTGTTTTATATATTTAGGAAGTATATCATTAGGTGCACATATGTTTATGATTGCTATAGCTTCCTTTTCTGTTATTCCTTTACCACAATATAAAATTTTCTGTATTAAGGTAACATAAGCTGAAGTTATAGATAATCCACAAACAGCACTAATTTAACACACAAAAAAAATATTTTCTTCCTCACACAAAGCACATTCAACTCCAGGGGGTATGGTCACTCAGGGACCCAGGGTGACAGAGTCAACATTGCCTCCAATACGTAGAAGCAAATAACAAAATTATAGATCTAAAACTCCAACATTTTCCTTATTTTCAATTAGTGCTTTTATCTACTTTAGGAATTCAGGTTATAGAAGACATAAAATGAGCTGAGAAGTTTTTCTCTTCTACTGTTTACTGAAACACTTGTATTAGAGAGAAATTAACTGTTTCTTGAAAGTTGGTAAACTTATCTCCAGAACTGCCTTAACCTAGAGTTTAGGGAGAAGATAGCATTTGGTGAGTATTTTTAATTTCTTTCAATTATATTGACTGTTCCAATTTTATACTTATTCCTGAGTTTTAACATTAAAAATATTTTTCTGGAAAGCTATTTATTTAAACTAGATTTTTAAATGAATTAGCACATAATTGTCCACAATATGTGTGCATTTATGGTTGTGTGTTTGCTTTTGTTTTGGAACATAATTGTGTGGGATTGAGTTAATCATACTTCCTCGGTTCCAGGTGCCGTGTCAGTTTGTGGCCACACCAGACCACTCTGTTTTACTTCTTTATGTAATCTATTTTACCTTTTTTCCTTAACTATCTACCCTGCTCACTTTGACAACAATTCAAATGTGTTTATTAAGTATATATTTCTTTGTATGTTTTTTGCAAAATATATATTGTGTGCATACATATTTTAGTTTAAATAAACAGTATCATGCCATATAGTTAAAAGTTCTCCCTGAGCTTAGTGTTTTCAAGATACGTCCATATTGCTATGCACACACCTACTCTGATCTGTTTAACTAGTGCACAATAATCCATGATGTATTTCCACTGCATTTTACCTATCTACTGTCTTTTTATGGACACTCTAGATTCTCCTACTCCCTGTCATCTCAAATGGCACTGTGATAACTATACTTACATGTGTCCTCTGAAGGGTCTATGTGAACATTTCTCAGAGTAAATGCCCAGGAGAGGGTGGGATATGGAGAATGTGTGTGCTTAATTTGACTAAGCATTTCCACATTACTCCTACTGTATATGCACGATAGTTGTATCCGCACATCCCACCAACACTTAACATTATCAAGCTTTCTAATTTTTGACAATTCTATAGGTTTAAAGTAATCTCTTATTATAATTTCAGATATCTAATTATTAATGATTTTGGATATGCCAGTCATGTAAGTTTGGCCCTATTTGGGTCTTCATGTGTCATGTGTCAAGATTCAGGATAGATAGCGAAACATCAAGTAGAACAGATTGAAGAACCATCTTTCTTTAAGGAAAAAAGGAAACTCACAAAACCAAGCCCAGCAGAAGATAAGGGAAAGTGTGGATTCCCCACCTGTTCTGCTTGCACAGAAAAAGAATATGCCAAGCCTGGGTATTGCTAGACCCTCTGTAGTTCTGCCTTTCAGGGGAAGTCACTTCCCCTTGTTATAATGCCAGTCTGAAAGCAACCTTGTCAGTGAGGGACAGTGATCTAGACAGTGGTCTGGATTGAGATGGTAACTTTTTACAGTTGTTTGGGAACAACAGCTGTGTAATACTTAGAGGCCTCGTACAAATCCATGGATTTGTACAGTGATACAACTTGGTCAGAGACTTAAGTTAGAAAATTCATGAACATCATTCTGCTGATTCATTTCCTAAGCAGTGAATTGTGTTCTCTCCATTCTGCCCAATGAGTGATCTTTTCTTGACCAGCGTTATTAACATCAACTCTTGAGAAGCTATGTAGCAATCTACTGGTATCCTTTGTACTTGGCCCTGGAATGCTGAAGGGGCCCCTGTTTGCCAGGTATATTCATCAGGGTCCAATCAGGAAAAGAGAAACCAATTAGGTATTTTTTTAAGGTATTTTAACTGAAGGGAATGTGATACAGAAATTTGGCACTTTGAATTCACATTCTAATGTGCCAATACATAGCTCCCAAATTGCTTTGGCCATCAATATTACCAACATATAGGGGATAGAAGGATCACATATTTTATGAGTTAGGCCTGGAAGTGGCATACTTCTTCCCATTTTCCCTTGGCCAAAATATAACCACATACTTACACCCTACCTCAAAGAAAGCTGGGAAAGGTAGTCTTGCTATGTGTTTGCCTCACATTTAAAAGGCAGTCTGGTTGATTTAAAAATTATAGGTTCAGGGGCATGTGGGTGGCTCAGTCGGTTAAGCGTCTGACTTCAGCTCAGGTCATGATCTCATGCTTGTGAGTTCGAGCCCCACGTCGGGCTTGTGCTGACAGCTCAGAGCCTGGAGCCTTCTTCTGATTCTGTCTCCCTATCTCTCTGCTCCTCCTCTGTTCAGTCTCTCTTTCTCTCTCATAATAAACATAAAGAAAAATTATAAAAATTATAGGTTTAAAGTTGATTTATTTAAGCACTTAAAAATATTACTCCATTATCTTCTTGTCATCAAAGTAGTGTTAAGAAGTCTCACATAAGTCTGATTCTTATTTATTTGTGGAAAGCCTTTAGAACTTTCTGATGTCCTTATATATCATTAAAATTCCTATTTTTATTTTATATTTTTATAATATTTCTATTTTCCGTATGTTGGTAGTTTTGTTTCTCTCCTCCATATCTCTTCATTTTTCTTTTATATTTTATTTCCCTTTTGCCTTTCATGCTATCCTCAGGAAGTTTTCTTCAGTAGAATCTACAGGCATGCTAGTTGATTTCTCAGCTATTTCTACACTACTATTTATTTTTCTTAAACCATTGAAACTGTTTTATTTTCCAGACCTAACATTTCTGCTTTCTGTTTATGACTTCATCCCACTAAATATTACTAAACATTCATTTTAATATTTCTGAGAGCATTTATCATGATTGCTTAAAATTGTTTTTCTATTCATTGTTGGTTTTGCTTTATTTGTTGAAAGGATTGCTTTAAGAGTCTAGCCATGTTGGCTTGTATGTTCATGTTCTCTTAAAATGGATTCCTGCTTTGACTTGTAATGTGTAATGGGGAAATACCGAAGCCCTGGAAGAACCTGTTTTCTCTGAGTTTCAGGAAAGGGCAGGAGGGGAAACCAGCACATCCAGGCACTACAGAGCCACTAGGTGGGCCATTATATGTAAAAGATTCACCTTTAAAACCCCCTTAGATGGAGGCAGCTTTAGAAGGGGTCATTTCTTTGGAGTGAGGTGAACCTTACTGTTTGGAGGGAAAGGAGGCAAATAATGAATGCCTGAGGGTAGCCAGTGTGCCTACACCTGTTTCTGCCAGCTCCTGGCCCCAGCGGGATTTTTGTGCTACCATTGAATTCTCTTCCACATTCGTCCCTTTCCTCAAAACCGGGTTGCCTAGACTTCAGGGAATTCCTGTGACTATGGGGCAGGTAATAATTGTCGAAAGCAATGTAAAGAGAAGAAAAAAACTTAATGTATTTCCTCCAGTGTATTCCCTCAAACCTGGATGTTCGTAGCCAGATGCTAAAGCTTCCTTCTTTCCTTCCAAGATGCTATCAGTCTTCCGGGAGGTCTCAAAGGTTTTGAATAATTTTTTCAGCTTGATTCTTGTTTTCTGTGGTTTCTCTAGGGCTGATTCAAGGGAGGGAGTAAGAAGTAATCTAAATCTGATTGTTATTTGATTTAAATTATAATTTTGATATTTTTGCTGAATAAAATTTTTGAATGTTAATGTAATCAAATATTTTGTTCTTTTAATTTAAATTCTCTCATATTTTTTCTTCATTTCACCCCATTCAAGATATATGCCAAGAGCACATTAGTAACCCTTTCAGGTATTGGTTCTCTGTATATGAATAGGACAAAAGATCTGCCTAGGGGCACACACACATCACTCTGTGTGTGTGTGTGTGTGTGTGTGTGTGTGTGTAAAAGGTATTGCCTAATTTTAGTAAAAGGCGAAAGATTTATATGATCTGAAGAGAAACCAGAGTATTGCCTAATTTTAAAATATTCTGTTCTGATTCAGGATGCTGTATACTATCTACCCTACTAGGGAATTTGATAATTGCTAGTGTTGAAAGTCCTTTCCCATACCAAGGCTTGAGTTAAATTTAATATGGCCAAGTGAGTTATCCACACTGAGTATACACAGTTCCTGAGAAAATCACACAGGTAATGAAAAACAAAAAAGTTCATGGAAAGGCGAAAATAAAAGAATTAAGTATTCAATAAGAAGACTGAAAAATGATAATAGTCAAGTGATGTTGAAAGATTACTCCTCAAACCAGCCTATTTTAGTCATTGTGAGTGTGTGTGAGGTGGAGAATGAGGAGAGATGAAGAAAATAGAGGTCCTTTTTTTCAAAAGACATGCCATCTAGTTTGAAGGAGATGTGCATATATAAAATAGTGAGAACGAGTCAACAGTATATAATTATCTGCCCTTCACATAGTATTGACCTCAAGGGCAAGAGAAATCAGAGATGAGAGAAAATAAAGTTATTATGAGTAGTTAGGGAAGTCATAAAGGACGTTCTCAGAATGGATTTTGATATGGGTGTGATAGATGTGGAGTGAGGTGGAGAAATGTTTCAGTTAGGGTTTGTGTGTGTGCATGTGTGTGTTTATTTGTGTGTCTACTGTTGAGGTTGTGAAGAGTAAAAGATTTAAATAATGAGTAACTGAATAATGAGTACCTGAGCAGAAGTATTTGGCATTTATTTTCTGGACAGCAGAGGGCTATTGATATTTTTTGAGTAAGGGACTGATGTGAGAATTGTAGTATTTTTATCAGGTGTCAGAGTGCTGGATAAATTGGACAAAAAGATGGTAGCGGATAGGAAGGCCATGTAAGAAACTATTTTGAAAATCCAGATGTGAGTTAATACAGGTGTAGACAAGGGCAGTAGCAATTCAGTAGAAAAGAAAGAACCGAATGAAATTCAAATACCCCTGACATTAGCACTAGGAGGATTTGTGATTATATGTGAAGAAAAAATAAGAAGCAGTCATCATTTTACCAAAATGATATAAATATTAGGATGAGCGAACAGTTTTTTTTTTGTTTTTTTGTTTTTTTGTTTTTTTGTTTTTGGGACAGAGAGAGACAGAGCTGAACGGGGGAGGGGCAGAGAGAGAGGGAGACACAGAATCGGAAACAGGCTCCAGGCTCCGAGCCATCAGCCCAGAGCCTGACGCGGGGCTCGAACTCACGGACCGCGAGATCGTGACCTGGCTGAAGTCGGACGCTTAACCGACTGCGCCACCCAGGCGCCCCGAGAGAACAGTTTTTGATGAGAAATGGTGAACATAGTATAAAATAGAAGAACAAGTTTTAAACTGTGCTATATGGATTATCATAGTTCCTTAGAAGCATGTCAGGATTTCTGAAAGCCACAGAACATAATTTAAAAATTAGCTATGGACACATTTTAATATAAAACAACACACTCACTTAAATGTGCAATAGATAAATTTTATCTCATTGGTGGACACCGATGGCATAAATAGGAGCCTCTGTGCTGACTCACTCATTGCACAGAACTTGTTTGTCTATGTACTCAAATTCAAAATTCTTACAAAAGAATTGCTGAGAATTTGCTGCTTTTCAATGTCTTTTTCTGAATTTAGACCATGGTACAGAAATGCAACCCAACTGTTAACCACAGCTTTTTATGTATATATGTATGTATGTATGTAACAAAATGACCCAATTGTCACATTTAAGGATAAGTGTTTGCTGCTCTGTTAACTTTAAAGTGATAAAATATTGGGTTCCCATTTAAGACATGTTGTAAAAAGGAGTCTGTTTTTAAAAAGTTTGAAAGCTACTGTTCAGAACATATTAAGTTTGAAATTTTAGTGGAACACAGAGGAAAATAACGTTTAGAAAACCGGGAATGTGGAATTAAAAAATTCTGTTGACAACCTTGAGTCTGGTGGGCAGATCTGAAAATAACTCACATGGTTGAAACTGAGAGGGATTGAATTCTCTCAGTACCAAGAGTGTTTTCAGGAGTTTCCCAGGACGTGGAGTGTGAGAAGGAGCAGTATCCAAGGCTAGAAAAGAAGGGAAATCAGGGGGTTGCAGGTGTACTGGTTCTTAAGCATATTAGATTATTGGATCTTATTCTGAGAAACCAACCAAAAGAGTCTCAATCTCAAGTGAAGGTTCTAAAAACTATATATGTAGACAATAAAAATTAAATTCCATAAGGAGCTGGTGAAGAAGAAATCTCAAATGTCTAGTAGAAGTAGAGGCCTGCCCAAAGGAAAGTAAATGCATCGCATTGCTTCTATGAAGAAACCATGGTCCAAAACAGTGTGGCTAGCTAATATAACATCTTTTCTAATTGATGAGAGGGAAGGAGAAAGACACGTGCACACACACACACACACACACACACACAGCAAGAGAGAGAGAGAGAGAGAGAGAGAGAGAGAGAGTAAAGGAGAAGAGGGAGACACAGAAAGAGAGGGGTAGAGAAGGAGAGACAAGGAGTGGGAAAGAGAGAGGGTGAGAAAGAGAGGGGGAGAGAGGGAAAGAGAGAGAGGAGATAGAGGGGAAAAAATAATGAGTGGTATTCTACTTTACAACAACAAGTTAAAAGCAATAGAAATGATGGAAAGAAAACTGGCAGATCTAAAAAAAGAATAAATGGAAGATAAGTCAAAGGGTAATTGAGCACGTAAGAAATTTATAATAACTATAGTTCTTTTTGTAAAGCATGATGGAAGTGGAAAGATGAACCAGGGGAGAAACAAAAGTGGATGTTCGGTCTCCCACAAGGCATGCAGAAAAGGAAGGGGAATTTCAATGCAATGAGCCTGTTTCCATTTCTCATGCTGTAGAAATGACTTTTATTTCTGCCCCAGATGTTGGGAACACTTACTCTCCATTAAGGATCCCAGGCAGCTCTTGTGAGAGTTTATATTTTTTCGCTCTCAATTTTTCTCCCTGATTGGAGGAAGTGTTTTATCCTCTACTTTAATAAACTGTGTAGAAGACTTGCTATTGAATTCTGGCCTCTTTCCTGTAAAAGGCTAAGAAGGGATTGCTTTGAGCTTTGGACAAAAGTAAACGCTTCTCTTTCTGTTTATTTAATTTTAGGAACTTGTTGCATTTGTCCACATTGCGTGAGAGCTGGCTTTCACGATGTACGTACGCATACAGACTCAATTTAAACAAACATATATTTTTCTGTACAGACAAAGGAGAGTGTGCTTGTGTAGAGCGTGTCTCTGTGTGCTCGTGTGTGTATAAACTAAGGATGGCATATTTCACAATAGCACACACTCACCCACATTGCTTCCAGTTAAGCCTTGTTTAAACCAAGCTTTGACTGTGAGGCTTTCCAATCTAAAAAACAGGTGCAAAACACTCTAGCACCATAATCACATTAAATTCCTTCAACATCCCCCTAAGACATGTGCACAAAAATAATCTCATCTTGAACTGGAAAAATCAAGTCAGAGGTGATGCATAGTTTTTTTTTTTTTTTTCAAGGACCTAATATAAATCTGAAAGTACACACTAAAAATCTCCACTAAGTTCCTGCTTTCTTGAATCCGCTTACAGTTTTAGCGTACCCCCAACTGCTAGAATCATTTCTGATTTCAGGCCAGAAGGATTTACTTAATGCTATGATCTGGCACTAAACACACTGGGAGCCAATCAGGTGCTCACTCTGTGTGCTAGTTCTGATAACATTTCCGAACTGAACTTCCCAGAACCTTCAGACCCCTGCTGTGCCATTCTCTGTTTCCCTCAACGGCTGAGTGGTGGTCTTGCCTTGAATCCCAGCCCCATGTGTGGGTACCCAGCTTCCTGCCGCCAGACCTGTAGCCAGCAGGCTCCACGTTAGCCCCTGTGTTTTGTTCTTCTCTCTCCGGGGGAGGCATGCTGCTGCGTCCATGCATGCTATGTGCCCCCAGTGATTGCCTGTGTGATCCAAAGCCCTCTGTCCATCACCCTAGTCCACCAGAACAGTGGTTTCAGAGCTTTGGCCGCACTATCCAGGCCCACACTTCCACCCAGTTGTGCTGTGGGTTTCTGCATTCTCCTGGGTGCTTCCCCATCCTGCATGGCCTTTCAGTTCACCCAGTATCTCCTGATGTTGATGGAAATTATAACTGAACCAAAACAGTATTCATTTTCTGACTTTCCATTCAATTCTACAGATTTAGAATTCAGGATAATTGGAAGAGAGGTTAGCCTAAACTTTTATATCATGTTAATTAAGGACAAAAATCTGCTAAACAAAATACTAAAGCATCAGGTAGAATACTTAAATTTCATGAGAGAATGAATTTTCCAAACACATTTAAACTCTTTTCTCCTATTTATATAAAATACTAACACATTATTTGGGAATCTCATGTATTCAACAAGGCACTCCCCCTAATGAAGGCTTTGCAAATAAATTTCACTTACTTTATTGATTAATAAGATTCTATGTCACTTAAAATTGTGAGCAAATAACATTTTTATTGATGCTTTTCAAACAACCTATTTCTCTTCACTTAGATAAAATTAGCAAGGCTTGTGGAAATAGTTCAAAAATGTTAATCATGCTAACATTTATATATTTGTGAGTTTATAGAAGCACATGTAATAGAAAATACAGTGGAATTAAAGCCTAAAAATGATGCAGCTGCCAAAACAATATTTTTCCAAGGTCCATTGAAAACTTGTAGTATCTATGCAGTTTTAAAAACATATGTAACCGAACTGTGTGAGGGTTAGAATATGGCCAACTTAGGGGTGCTTGGGTGGCTCAGTTGGTTAAACATCTGACTCTTGATTTCAGTTCAGGTCATGATCTCATGGTTCATGAGTTCGAGCCCCACATCAGGCTCTGCACTGACAGTGCAGAGCCTGCTTGGGATTCCTGCTCTCCCTCTTTATCTGCCCCTCTTCTCTCTCTCCCTCTCTCTCTCAAAAAAATAAATTAAAAAAAAAAAAGAATGTGGCCAACTTAAAATTCAGCTCTCTTTTCTGCATATTCTTCCTGGGCTCTACTTCCTTGCTTTTGAAACTGTGCATTAAGATGGGACATAGGGAAGTAAAGAGCCCAAGGAACTGCATGTGTGTGGATGAAGCAACACACGAATGCCTGGTCTCATGGAGCTCTCCCAGGGACCCCCTGCATTTTATAAATGAGAACCTTTCAAGGAAGGGCCCAGAACTAGACAGAGGAAACCAGACATGGAAGGACCTAGCCTACCTTGAACTCAGGCCATGTGCCAGGTGCTTTACAGACAGGGCTATTTACTCAGCTCGCTAGACTCCGTGTTGGACAATGAGGAAGGAGCTTTAGTATCGTTTTCACCACTGTCCTGAAAACTAGCTCTGTTGTTTTTTTTCATCTCTGAAAGTTAATCTTGCATAAATACCAGAGATTTGGGTTACTCAGATCTCCTTTTCCATTATTACAAGTCTGATGGATATTGAAGTTTCAATCTGTCTTCAAATTAAAATCTTCTCCTCTCCTTGCTCTTAGAATTTCTAGGTGAGGTGTAGGGTGGGGTGGGGGTGGGGGGAAGTTCTGATTTTAACCTATTCTCCCGGGTCTTCACCCCCAGTTCTCCCAATCCGGAGTCATGGCAAATTCACCACGTGCAGACAGCCCTCTTGGAAAGGATATTTTGTGCCTGAATCTGTGTGTAAAGTGTTCTGGATTACAATGCCTTCTTATCAGTTTTATCAATTAGAAAAACATGCCTCACCTTTAATTGTTTTGGATCATATTCAATTTTTCTTTTTAAATAAGGAGGAGAGCATTTCATTAACCGGCCCAAAGCCATAGCAAATGGCTTTCCTGGGATTTGAAACCACATATTTGGAATCTAGAGTCCAAGCTCTTCTCATTGCCTTATAAAGCTTCTCTGTGAGTATAAACACAAATGAACAAATACGTTTCATACCATTAATTTAGCTTTTTCTCTCATCAGAGGTTGAATTATTAGATCAACACCTTTTGGACAACTAATACCATTAAGGAACCAACAACAAAAAAGTGATTTATAAATACATAAATAAATACAATGTCTATTTATGTTTACTAAAAAGCACCCCCACATATTAAATATTATAAATGAAGTAGATTTATATGATACTCTTTATTTAAGGGTAATAAAAATAAAAACTGGTTTTCTACGGATCAGAAAATAGATTGAGAGCTTTTAAAGCTTTGGATGTTTGGACACATTGAGGGCAATCCAATAATTTTCAAACAAAAATGAAAACTTAGGATAATTCCAGGAAGAAATATCAATTACTGAGGTGTTCTTGCAGCTGTTCGGGGCCGTTAGAACATTGCACACATGCAGCTTGGATCTGAAAACTGAAGTGTGGCTGGAGGTGGAGAAAAGCAAAATCAGAGGTGGCTGAGAGAGAAGACTATTGCTGATTTACCCCCTTTCCATACAACCCCCTGGGATTTTATTTGAGCGCTCTGCCTGACCTAAAGAAGACACTGCACTGCCAGTGAAGGAGTGCTTACAAGTAAATCAGGGCTTTTCAAAACCATTTCCTTTGGATTCTTTGAAATCAGAGAAAAGATTTTTGAAAACCTAGGAAAACAAACAAACAAATTTTGAGGGAAATTAATTGCATGTTCAGAAGACAGCTGAGTGTTAGGTTAAGTCAGATGCTTCCTAGCCTTCCCTTACTTCTCTGCTGAAATCCCCAACCTCACCCCTTTTAGTCCAATATTGAAAGCTATTTTATGGGCAAATAATAAGAGGGCGAGGAGGAAGGTGGTAGTGACCTATTAAATTATCATGACCTGTTTTAGAATTTTGGCTGTGAGTAATGGTCCCAAACTCTAAGTGTTCCCTTACCGGTAGTATTTGCATGGGGGTAATCTTCAGATTAGAAATCTTTGCTGGAGCATCAGTTTTCCCTTGGCTAGCTAGGAGGAATTCAACAGCTATGCGATCATTTGTGACCACACTGGGTAATAAATTTAACCTAGTTTGTAGGGCTTCCAGAGCATCAGATATCCTATAAGAAGTACCCTAAAAAGAAACAGATACTATTAGGAATATACATAGTGTTTATATCAACAGTAGTGGGCCAATCATTGTTCCTTTAATGTGAGCAGATTTTGTTTGTTTGTTTGTTTGCTTTGGCTGGAGGGTCCTGAAGAGAATACTGAAGATTTTAGCTATGATAGTGCCAACATTAGTTCCCATACCCTGTGCACTAGATTTTGTTGATGTGGAGTCAAGGTTCCTGTTTTATAAGGCTGAAGTGTGGCATGCATGATGTGACAGAAATTTAACGACCAGAGAAGCCTGTAAGATGAAATCTACCTTCTGAAATGTTGAAAGCAAGAACTATTAATTTTTTTGTAGACAGGATCAGGTGGAGGTACAGATCCAGCAATGAATTAAATTCAGGAGAGTAGTTGTATTAGTCATGTTTCTCCAAAGAAATAGAACCAATAGGATATAAAAGGGGATTTATTATGAGAAATTCAGCATGCAGTTCTGGGGGCTGACAAGTCCCATGATTTGCAAACTAGAGACCTAGGGAAACCAGTGGTGTAATTCAATCTAAGTCTGAAGGTCTGAGAACCAAGGGAGTCAATGATGTACTTCCCAGTCTGAGGGCAAGAAAAGATGAGGTGTCCCAATTCAAACAATGAGACAGAAAAGAGGCACAAATGCCTCCTTCCTCCACCTTTTTGTTCTATTCGGGCCCTTAACAGATTGGATAATGCCCACTCACACTACGGAGGGCAATCTACTTTAGTGAGCCCACCAATTGAAATGCTAGTCTCATCCAGAAACACCATCATAGATACTCAGAAATAATGTTTTACCAGAAACCTGGGCATCCCCTGATCCAATCAAGTTGACACAGAAAAATACCTATCACAGTAGCTAAGAGAAAAATAAGCAAGAGTTTGTTTTTCCTTAAGTGGCAGAAGACAGAAGATCTTAAGGGGAAAAAAACAACAGAACGAAAATAATGGAGAGTATCTTGAAAAACCTTCATTCAGCTAATAGAAAGTGCCAAAGTATAATAATAAGCAATATTAGAAGTGAGCAAAGAAAAGTTATGCCAAGGACTCAGAAAATCTTACACTGTTGCCTTGGACAGAAGTAGTCTATCCCTGCAGCAATCAGAGAGTTTGGGAAGATACTGTTTATCCTCTGTAGCTGTCTGTTTCTGGGCATTTTTTTTATATCAAATATAATTTATTGTCAAATTGGTTTCCATACAACACCCAGTGCTCATCCCAACAGGTGCCCTCCTCAATGCCCATCACCCACTTTTCCCTCTCCCCCACCCCCATCAACGCTCAGTTTGTTCTCAGTATTTAAGAGTCTCTTATGGTTTGCCTCCCTCTCTCTGTGTAACTTTTTTCTCCCCCTCCCCTCCCCCCTGGTCTTCTTTTAAGTTTCTCAGGATCCACATATGAGTGAAAACATATGGTATCAGGGCAATTTTTAAGAATCCTCAGTTTAGGGGCACCTGGGTGGCTTGGTCGGTTAAGTGTCCGACTTCGGCTCAGGTCATGATCTCATGGTCCGTGAGTTTGAGTCCCGCGTCAGGCTCTGTGCTGACCGTTCAGAGCCTGGAGCCTGTTTCAGATTCTGTATCTTCCTCTCTCTCTGACCCTCCCCTGTTCATGCTCTGTCTCTCTCTGTCTCAAAAATAAATAAACGTTAAAAAAAAAAATTAAAAAAAAAAAAAGAATCCTCAGTTTAAGGTCTACTGATGGAATGGGCATCCAGTGATCTAGAGATAATGGTGTATGTATTTTTTTTTAATTAAAAAGAATGTTTATTTATTTTGAGAAGGAGAGACAGTGCGAGGAGGGGAGGGGCAGAGAGAGAAGGAGACACAGAATTTGAAGCAGGCTCCAGTCTCTGATCTGTCTGCACAGAACGCAATGCAGGGCTCCAACTCATGAACTGGGATATCATCACCTGAGCCAGAGTCAGACAGTTAACTGACTAAGCCACCCGGGCGCCCCTGCTGTACCATATTCTTAATAAAGAAACATGAATCGGGGCACCTGGGTGGCTCAGCCATTAACTGTCTGACTTTGGCTCCAGTCATGATCTCCCAGTTTGTGAGTTTGAGCCCCGAGTTGGGCTCTGTGCTGACAGCTGAGCCTGGAGCCTGCTTCGGATTCTCTCTCTCTCTCTCTCTCTCTGCCCCTTCCCCACCTTTTCTCACTTTCCCTCTCTCTAAGATAAACATACGGTAAAAAATTAAATTAAAAAAAAGAAACCTGCATCTAAGGATCCTCTTAGAGTTCTGCTGCCACGTGAATTGTTAACAGTATATGATAATGTTCTTTCCATCATGGTTAAGGGCAGAGTTCGCCGATGTCTGTCCCTGGAGACCAACTTTTCAGGATTCAGATCATGCTGGGGCTGCTGAAGCAGCTGTTCTGATAATGGAGCTTGAACCTGTCGGTGATAAAGCTGGAGGTACTGTATGAGTCCTTTGCAGTATTTAGTCATATTGGTTTGCAACTGGCAGAATGGGAGGCTGGAAGTGAAATTTCTCCACACACGGGATGGCTTGTTACTGACCTTTAGAAATATTTTAGGTCCCTAGAGGGAGTTGGCTTTGGGGCTGTCAAATCTAAATGGCCTAAATTTTAAGGATTTCTGAGAAGTTTTTTTTTTTTTCATAAGAGTTTTAGAATTTCATTGGTTCTCTCTACTTGTTGGTTTTGGAAGAAAGGGACAGTGGAGTTTCAGAATAAAAGGCAAAAATTTACAGTTATGTAATGGCAATGCCAGTGAAATGTGTGCCCCTGTCCCTGGAGAGCTAAATGAATCCCTTGACTCCACCACACCCCAGATCAGGAAAATAAAATCAACCAGCAATTATTATTATTATTATTATTACCGTTAGGATCATAGCTTTCTGGCAAGGAAAGCCCTCAATTCGCTCAGAGTAAGGAAGCAATAACTGGGACATAGTCATAGCTCATTGCTCCTGCTATTTGTATAAAATCCATTTGGGGGTGTTTATAGGGGCCTCAAGGCTTTACTTATTTTTTGGTTCCCACTTTACTAGTTTTTCAAGGATCATGTCATTACCAGGAAGGGCATCTATTAAAGGTATTCTCAGCAGTACCCTTAACATCAGGCACCAATGTTATTTTCGAATGGTTTACTATTTGTCTCTGCCGCTGTGGGGCATTTTTGCTTAACTCAACTTGAAATCCTTTGGTTCAAGAGGTAGCCATATTTTGAGTGCTGAAGTTATCTCCAGGTACTGTGCATCTTAACCTTCGAGCGTTTTTTCTCTGTATCATGGGTTTGTCTCTGATAGTCAAAAATAACCTCTCTGAGTCCCTTTCGTGTGTGTCTTCCTTAAGTGTTAATAGGCGTAATTACTCAGATAAATGGTGCTTGTGAATCACAGTGGTCAGCTGCAGTGTTTAATTGTATTTGTCCAGTCAGAAGGTTCCCAATAGATGACAACTGGATTTTGGCCAACCTGCAGAGACATGAGGTTGTACAAGCACCGCTGAAATTTTCATGTCAGCTGCTGAATTTGAAGCTCTGCCTCCTTCAAGCTGAGCACCTGCTCTGTTTGGGATTTCTCAATTCACAAGAAATCTATTAGCCCTTAGGTCACACATCAGGGGGAAAAATTAAATTTCAACTCACATACACATTTTGTTGTTATGGTGGTCAACAAAACACTTAGAATCATAATAATGTGTTATCTTGAGATAAAACTGTCTGGAGTTAAAGGAATGGAAACACCAGGTCAAGGATTAAAAGGAATGATATGAAATTTCTGACTGTTAAAACAACGTTAATGGATTATTTAAAAGTGTAAATATCACACTGCTGTGTTCTTTAGATTCCTCCAGATACATTTAGAATAATACAATAAAAATGTTTTAAAATATCAATATTTACAGGGTACCAGAGATTACATCTTTTATAAATATTTACATTTCCAATAAAAATTTGTAGGTCAACTTTCAAACGGGTCAGGCAACAGTTGCAAAATTCTTCTAGAGTGTTTAAAACAAAAAACTTTGGAGGCTTCAAAATCTAGAGCACTGATTCTCAATGCTGGCTATGCACTAGAATCATTCAGGGGGTGGTGAGGACATTTACCAAACACTGAAGACTGGATGCATTAATAGCTTCAGGGTAGGGCCTGAAGCCCTGGATCCGAACAAAGGATCTAGAAGCAGCCCTAGTGCTGCTGATATCACTACTGCAGACTGCAGTTAAGATCATTCTCCTGGGGCACCTGCATAGCTCTCTGTAGGTTAAGTGTCCGTTTTCAGCTCGGGTCATGAGTTCGTGAGTTGGAGCCCCACATCGGGCTCTGTGCTGACAGCTTAGAGCCTGGAGACTGCTTTGGATTCTGTGTCTCCCTCTCTTTCTGCCCCTCACCCCGCTTGCATTCCATTTTTCTCAAAAATAAATCAACATTAAAAAGAAATTAAAAAACAAAACCAAGATCATTCTCCATCAGCCACTAAAGCCTCTGCCTGGCTGGTGCAGACGTATATTGCTGCCTACTGTCCAAGAAATTCAGGAAATACTATTAATCGAAAAGTAAGCTAAAATGGTTAGATGATAAAATTTTGACTAGCTAAATGTGTGTTTTGGAAATGCAAGTATTGAAAGGAAATATACTGAAATCTTCACAGCGATAAAATTACCTCTTGGGACTGCAGATAATTTCTTTTCTGTTTCTTAATACTTTCCTAGTTTTTGTAATAAGCATGATTTTTTTCCTAGCCAAAAAAATAAAAAGAATATACTCCAAATTATGAGTGTTCCCTTAAAAATACATTTCCTGCATTTAGTTCCACCCCAAAAGCCCAGTCACAAATAGAAAATCACATTATCAAAACTGTTGCTTGTCTTGCTTTGTGTCTCATACCATATGATCCTACATTAAGCAAGCATATGAAATGAATAACATTAAGAATTTTTAGATATTTTCCTTGGGTTTCTTTGGGATCGTGACTTGATTTACTAATTAAGGATTAAATAATCATATAAGAAAAAATATAATAGGTACCACTTGTGAAATATGAGTCCTTATATTTATCAAGTTGTTACTATTCACTGTGATTATTTCAAAAGAAAATTTCTACCTTTTTTTATCTCCATGTTTTTCTATCAATAAAATTATTTTCCTTTCATCTAATTCCAAAAGGTTGTTTCTTCAAAGGATGAGTTTTCTCTGCTTGCTGCTCATGAGGGCATTATCTCTATGGAGACCCACACTTGGAACCTGGAGGTTACGAAGATAAGGTTGTTTTCCTTGGAAGTGACCTAGTCTCCGCATGGCCCTCTAAAGATATATTGGATTTTGTTTACTGAAACAGAATATAAATCAGGTTCTTTGAAGATTGAGCTCTCTGAAATAAGTCAAAATGCCTATTTGGTGTCCTGATCTTAAATTAATGTGGTTAAATTTCTGATTTTTCATGAAAGTAAATAACAGTGTAGGATATATGTGCATAACATGGACACACACACACACACACACACACACGTAGTAAGACACTGTGAATAAAGGCTACCAGCACTGTCACAGGGATTTTGTGGCTAGTCACTTCTTTTGGTCTCAGTTTCTGGGTTCTGAAACTTTCTTTGTGAGGGCTACTACCTTGAAATTACAGTCTATGTCCTTAACGCATTTTGTTTTCTTGTTCCCCCAATTCTAGCTTCTTCATGACCCTACGTACTTCTTGGTGTATACATTACTCTCTTGAGCTAGAGGAAAAGTGTGAATGGGGTGAACACGTGCTTTGGAGTCCTACAGATGGGGTTAAAAGTATTTTTTCATAACTTATTGATTAAACAGCCCTGGGAAAGTTATTTATGGTGCTTGGGGCTCCATTTCTTTATCCTTAATATGAGAACAGCAAAAATGATTATCTCCTAGAATTCTGAGACAAATCTTATGAAGGACTTAGTGAGTATGAGGAAAGTATTCAGTCCTTCTTTCTCTCACCCTGTCTTAGTCTGTTTGGGCTGCTACAACAAAAATCCAATAGACTGAATGGCTTATGAAAGACAAAAATGTTATTTCTTATAGTTCTAGAGACTGGGACGTTTAAGACCAAGGTGCTGGCAGATTGGGTGTCTAGTAAGAATCTGCTTCCTGCTTCATAGACAGCTATCTTCTCGGTGAGTCCTCACACAGCAGAAGGGATGAGGGAGACTATGGAGTTCCTTTTATAAAGGTGCTAATTCCATTTATGAGGGCTTTATCCTCATGACCTAATCACTTCCCATAGGCCCCAACAGATACCATCAGATTGTGTTAGGATTTAACATATGAATTTGGGGGGCATACAAACATCCAGTCTATAGAACCCTCCGCCATTTTTATAAACACACAGACTTTAGGTCTGTTATGTTTTAGGTAATTAAAGGTAAGAGCGTTGGCTCAGGTGTTCAGAGAAGGGGTGGCATGGAAGAGCAGGAACAGTTCTTACCCCGTGATGATGGAAAGGTCAGGAGACACCCCGACCCTCTGACACAGGTGCTTCCAAGTTTCACCTGCCTAATTTTAACTTCAAAGATGGGAACGGTCACAAATTGGATGGAATTTTTGTCGGGGCGCAGGGTCAGAAATAGAGACACTCCTAGATTGGCCAATTCTTCCACCATAATTCATTAGACATCTTCTCTCATTTTGCAAATCCTTTTCCTTTATGCTTCTCAGCCTCACCTATTAAATTTCTTTTGTCTTCCCTAATGCATGTTTACTGTCAGAGTAACATAATTCAGAAGCATAATTACAAAAAAAAAAGAGACATTTTAGATAAATAAGAAGCAGGATCCATTTAATGTCCCTTGCATCCTGCTACACACTGACTTTAATATAAATATTAAAAACATCTCAACCGTAGCATGACAAAGGCTCAAACATATGAGGCATGAGATGAACATTATAATTGTCTCGCCTTATTACTTACCTAGAGCTTAAACTTTCTTTAATTTCACTCCAAATAATTTACCCAGGGGTGAGGCAACCATCAGTGGAAAAACATGAATCATTTAAAGACCTACTGAAGAACCTGAATAGAGATACTGCGAAAAACCCTTGAGGTCCTTTGGAAGAAAGAAGCAATATCAATCATAAAGTGCATCATCATTAAAATGATTATCCAGGGGGAAAAATTATCAATATTAATATTTCTATGGCAGACCCATAAGTATTTTTTTCTGTACTACAACATGCAATATGTTCCCATGGCTACCTTTTGCTTGCCTGAAAAAAACCAGCTGATAAAGAGTGCTTTTCATATTGCCCAGATCATTTAAATGCCAAATGCTAAATTATAGATATTTAAGTGATCTAAACTTTAGGAGTTGGAAGCAGCCTCAAAATTCAATTAAATCCCAATCATTTACTTTACTAATTACTGAAATAAAATGTTTTCTTTACAAATGAAGTCACTAATTGGGGAAAATGAATGCTAGCAATTTATTTTGATTTAGTCATATTTTTACATGGAAATAGATTGGTGGTTTTAAAAAGTTGATAGTAAAGGAGAAGCTCATTTCATTTTTTAAAACATTGTGATTTCATTTCTATTTCATCTACAAAACATTACATAGTGAGCATGAACATGAACGTGATACTTAGGTTGCATTTGGGTTCCAATCCCAATCTTAACTGTAGGTTGTTCAAGGGTAAAAATGGATCTCTTGTTTTCTTGCCTTTCTTGCTTATTGCTTCTTCATTCCATTGTTCATGATATTGGAAGGCGAGAAAGGAGAGAGACTCAAATGGTGATTTTTTTTTTAGCACCTCTGGCTCAAATTGAATGTAAGGGGACATTGAAAACAGTAAAGATACGTATGAAAAGATGGTAAATGAGGGAGGCTGAGGACTGGGACCTGGATCATACTCACCGGTGGGTTTTCTATGGATGAGAGGAGTTATGTCAGAAGTGAAGTTTTCAGAAGACAGAAGAGTATAATCCAGGCACCTATGGGGGGGGGAGAAAAAATGAAATAGGACAGTTATAGACTGAACTTTGTCTCCCCCACTCCCTTCCCCAAAATTCCTCTGTCAAAATCCTAACTCTCACTACCTCAGATGGTGAGTGTCTTTGCAGACAGGGTCTCTAAAGAGGTAATTAAGGTTAAATGAGGGCACTGGGGTGTGACTTAATTCAATGACTGGTGTCCTTTTTAGGGGAAGATTAGGGCACAGACAGACACATAAGAATGACCAGGGGAAGACAGGGAGAAGACACATGTCTACGAGCCATGGAGAGAAGTTTCAAAAGAAACCAGCCCTGCTAACACCCTGATCTTGGATGTTTAGTCTCCAAAATGGTGAGGAAATGAGTTTCTCTTGTTCAAGCCAACTGGTCTGCATTACTTTATTATGGCAAACCTAGTGAAGTGAAACAGGCGTCATTTACGGTAGCAAATTGTTACATATTCTTTGATCGTCCCTCTTTCCATAACTGTCACCCTAAACCTGACTCTACAAATTTTAGCAAGGTGACTAAAGCCATGAAGTGTTTGGATCCAGTGAAGCAGAGGAATGAAGATGAAAACACCATGAAAAATGAAGTTACACGCAATACTACCCAGAGACAAGACAATTGCAGACAATTCTCAAAGTGGGCATTTCAACCTTTGGAGAAATTCAGAGGCCCTATTTTTCAATCAGAAAATAAAATGGGAAACTTCCGAACTCTTTGTGAAGTCACAGCTTGAGATTTGTGTTTAACTCATGTTCCATTAAAGAACAACTTCTTAAGGAATTGGGATCCTACACATATAGACTTTCCTGAAGAATTTTGTTCTTGTGGTAAAGGTTATTGTCCTGAACTGAGGCATGACTTGTGGAGCAATGAGAAGGAAGGAGACAGGCACCTAACCCGCCAGATCAAGAAAGTGGACCTTTGACATCAAAGGAAGCTGAATTGTCATGGCCTGATATTCTCAACCTATTCTGCAGTAGGGCTTTTGGGCTTGATATTTGAAAGTAAGGGATAAGATTTTTATTGATCTAGTTATTGGCTTGAAACAATATTCTCTTGGCTGTCCCAACATTACAAGGTGGGGCATAAGAAGAATCAGCTCCCCACAACTCCCCTTTCAGTAAAGAATGAACAGAATGAATCTCAAACAATGAAATATCCATCCTTGGGTCTTAAGCCAGCTGTGTCGCCATGACACTGAAATGCAATTGTTGTAAACTAGGTTTGTGGTCTGAATGATTGTAGGAAGCATAGCCTCCACATGGAAATTGGTTTGACCTGAAAGAAATTTGGGTGAAGCATACTGTGTCCATTGGAATGTTTAGGGACGACAGATTTATGATACACCAGACAAATCTGTTCTGCCGTACTCTTCTCAATGTGATACTATATACATCATACACTATAAAGCCTTACACAGGGCTCCTTGATGAACCCAACAAAATGGTAGGCAGCAGCTCCATTTAGAGCATCAGGGTGACAGTGTTTGCATATGCGAACTTTTTTCAATTCTGCTATTAAACCAAACTCATGAAAGTCAAAATCACCAGTTCTCCCGAAGTTGAGGACAACTGAGTAGAAACAGAACAGCCATAGCCATCAGATGTTCAGGGTCTAGCAAACATTGATTTAATTTTTACCTCGAGCTTCTGTTAGCTTTAACTTGGAGGCCTTTGTTTTTAGAGATGAATCTGAAAATTTGCTATCCCTCCCCTATTCACTTTAGGGTACTCTCTGTGTAGCGAGGTGCCTATAAACATTCCATTTTCCTCTAAGTAAATAAATTCTTGTAAACTTTGAAAGGAAGCAAAGAATAATGGGAAAAACAAAGTAGGTTTGGAGTTAGAAACACCACTGTTTCCCAACTTTGCCACTTGTGGGTTGAATTTGAAAATGTACTTAATCTTATTTTCCTCATCTGTAAAATGAGAATAATAGTCATCCAGTTCTTCGGGTTGTGATGAGGAACATTCAGTGATATAATGTTTGAAAGCACTCAGTGTCATGTTGAGCACATATTAAATATAAAATAATTGATAATTGTTATCATGGACTATTGGCTTGGTCCATTTCAGTGTACCAGCAGGTCTGATTTGGGGGGTTTCTCTTATTCTTTTTGATTTGATACAAGCAATGTTTTCAAATTTTCTCAAATAATAATGCCCTTATGTTGTGGGTGAAATAAACATTAAAGTTTTCTCTTAGTCTATATCACAGCAGAGAAACATTTGCATCATTATTCGGAACTGTTTATTCAGTGTCAGTGAAGACAGTTATGTCACATCTGGTCTCTGCAAGACGGGAGATGATGGAAAAGTTGTGTGTGATCCCTAAGGTTAGGTAGCATACATTTTGTTTCTGCTTGCCTGCTGTGTGTCCAGACAGGCAGCATTTCGGTAGTCTTTACATTTGTCTTTCAAGAAGGAATCTGGCTTAAAAGGCAAAGCAGAGACACTTAAAATAGCTTGAAAACAAGAGGAAAGTTAACAACAGTAAAGCACTATGTTACAAGAGAAATGTAAGTATCAAAAGGAGACAACAAAGCTCCGAATCTAAGAGATTCCTGGAAAGGGTCGTTTGAGTCGAATTTGAAACAAGTGATAAACGTGGACTTATCACGGAAGAATATAAATAACATTTATTGAGCACCTTTGAATTGAGAGCATAACAGTAGGTCTGTTCCTTCACTCAGTCATTTCATTCATGGTTTATCTCATGTGCCAGTCACTCCTCGAATATGACTTGTTTTGTCTTTCTTTCAGAAATTGAAACTCTGAGAAATAATTAACTTGGTCAAAGTTTCACACTATGCGGCAGATCTGGAATCGAAACCCAGCTGTTTGACCATAAACCAAGCTCTGCTTCGTAACATGTGAGCCCTTTGAAAAGAAAAAAAGTGATAGACCAGTGCCATAAAGAAAATTTTCTTCTCCTTAGTAAATCCTTCAATCTTCCAGTGATAAGGAGGTCTCTTTATGTTTTTACTTATTGGATATATTAGAGCTAGATCTGAAGGGTGAGAATCAGTGGCACAAGATTGGTGAGAAAAATAAATTTCCTATGATAAACACGGTTTAAAAAAATGGAACTAAAACAGTTTTCTACAAAAAAGAAATGCTAATACATATGCTTTCTAAACAAAATTTATAAATTTCAGCACCACAAGTCATCATTTTATGGAAACCTTTTGATCATAGTATTCAATTTTATGGGAAGTTCTTTGTATTTCTCCAGTAAACAGACTTAGAAACTCAGCTTTATGATAAACTAGCAAATAAGTATACAAATAAGTATAGCTTTAATTTAAGTGCCATGGTAATTGGTATGTAAACACTCTCCAATCTTAATTTCTTAACTCTCTACATAAGTATAATGTTTAATCTAACACTTTATCTTCTAAGCACTAGTACAAATAACATTATTATCATAATATCTCAGTAAATTTTTCTCATTGACTGTTAACTGAAACTTATGACCTTTGGTTCACATAGAATTTTGATCATGAATGAATGAAACATGTTTGGGCTTTAAAAACAGGCTTATAACATATACTATATGTGTGTATAAATAAAACTATCATCCATCTATGTATGTATGTATATATGTATGTATGTATACATCCATCCATCCATCCATCTATCTATCTTTCTATTTATCATCATCTATGCTGTCTCCTCTCCTTTCCCACTTCTCCCTACCACCCCTGTTTTCCTACTCTTTAACATCCTCACAAATGTCCCTCTTTCTCCCATTTTCCTATGGGTTTCCTCCATGGCTTCAACTCTCTTTTTTATTTTTCCTTTCTTATTTTTATTTTTGTTTGTTTTTTATTGATCCTTCTCCCTCCTTGATATAGATTTACTTGAGAGTCTTCTGCTCTTATTTATAATACTATGAGGTAACAATGCAAATATTACCTAATGTGAGTTAACTAGATCCTTTTATAGATTTTTGTTCCATAAAAACTTTTTGGCATTTTTAGTAAAGAAATATAATTCTTATATCAAAATTTCCAAAGATAAGAAACTCCCCTCAACATAAAGCATTTTCACAAAGGATAAGGAATTACATAATTTGGTAAGCAGCAGGAGAGATAGGCAATTTGGAAAGAACTGTCTAATTCTTAAATGGTTTTATACAGCTTATGTCTGAGACCTGCTGGGTTTACAAATTGGTTCATGCATTCAGAGTCTAACCTTAGAAATCCTTCTAGAACAAAGATAATCAGATGCCAGACCTCCTGGACTGTCCAGGGTCAGTGGGTGAGATCTAAATTCTCCATATATTGACTTCAATTAAAGGGCAATATGCATTTTATTCTTAATTTAACTCTTATATGAGATGCTGATATATGGAATTATTATTGTAAATAGTATGAGTACTTGAGAAATTTCCTAACATCCCCAAGCTTTATTGCTTCATCTCCAAAATTCGACACTATGGGGTTGTTGGATGACTAAATTAGATAATGTATGTGGATGGCTCAATTAGTTCCTGACTTACCAGTAAATATCACCAGTACTGATAATGATGATGATAAAAACAAATTCAAAGCTCTGGTACCCATGTTAGGTCTTCATATAATAAACATTCCATGCTCTTAGTTTCAGATATTCAGCTTCCCAGATATCTCATTGTGGATGCTCCATTGGTATCAAAGATTCAAGTTTATTTCAAACCACTTGTAAACTTCTATCCCTCCTTCCAGAACTTTTCACCAGATGATGCTCACCCATCATCTCCCCCTTCCCAAACCTGTGCACCTGATTGCATTCTTATCTTGGTGCTTGACATCCCCACAATGCCATGAATCTGCTCCTTCACTCAGAATCATGGTGTCCTCCTAGGTTTCCCAGGGCCTTTCCTCCCACTACCCACCCCTCCCATATAAGATCTGCCTAATCTACCTGCACATGAAAAGAGTGACTACTTCCTGGGTTCTTTTTCTTTAGTAGGCACTATAATAGTTATGTTAGCTCCATATCACACTCAATCTTTTCAATAGCTCTTCGGTTTACAAGTGGAGAAGTAGAAGACTGCTCATTCCACAAAGCCACACTGCCCCTTGTAAAAATCTTTGCTATGTCTTGCTGTTCTCCTTTTATGTCCGTTTTTATTTCCATTGGCCTATTTCCGAACTTTTCTTTTCCCATGTGGCCTTCTACCATAGACTCTTGATGGGTGTCCTGCAATTTTGCCTTCCTCCAGTCCATGCTCCACAAAACAATTGTTCAGATGTGCACTTTATTTCCTGTCACTTTCCCATCCAAAATCTACTCTGTAGTAGACCTTAACTGCTTAGGGTTCCTAAATATCCCCCCTCCTCCACCCCCCGCTTTTTTTTTCTTTTTAGGCTTCTAGAGTTTTGCATGTGCTGCTACCACTTACTGAAATGTCTAATGTTGCTCCTGCACTGCTCAATATCAGGTGATCTCTTTAAGAGGTTCTCAGCTCTGGCTGTATGTACGGATCATCAAATATCCTTTTTAAGGTATTTTAAAAATGCCTATTCCAAAAAACAATGTGATTTAATTGTCTAGGGTGGGTCTGATCTTGGCATTTGTTCCAAACTCCCCAGATGATTCTAATGTGCTCAGATGCTCCTTCCTCTTATGTTCCATTTATGTACTGTGATTGCCTCTATTATAATATTGATCACTTCTTATTACAATTTATTTTCAAGTTTAATTTCCCAACTACAACATGAACTTTTAGAAGGCTTGAGACCACGGCATTCATCTTTATGTTTTCTGCACTTACAAAACAAATATTTGTTGAGTTAATGATTCTGTTGTCGGGCTCTGGGGGGTATATTTATTGTGCCAGGTACAGACAACACCTACAAACCTTACATTTGTGCATTAAATGAATTTTTATTTTTCTCTCCTTTGGTACCTTTAAATTTAAAAGCAATTTAACTTATGTCAGATTCTAAAAATGTTAATTATTTTGAACAATTTTTGTTTTATTTTTTTTTTTAACGTTTATTTATTTTCGAGACAGAGAGAGACAGAGCATGAACGGGGGAGGGGCAGAGAGAGAGGGAGACACAGAATGGGAAGCATGCTCCAGGCTCTGAGCCATCAGCCCAGAGCCCGACGCGGGGCTCGAACTTGCGGGGCTCGAACTCACGGACTGTGAGATCGTGACCTGAGCTGAAGTCGGACGCCTAACCGACTGAGCCACCCAGGCGCCCCAACAATTTTTGTTTTTAAAGCAATAGAAAAATCTTAAGGAAACTAAAGTAAGTAATCAAACGTGTTTTCTGGGTGAAAAAGTTGATTAAAAATTATACATATTTCTGTGCAAAAACACACCAGCAGTTATCATTGTCCGCTCATCTCTGCCATGTTGCCTAGAATTTATCACTGTCATATTGATCCTTTTTGAAGCCTCTACATCCAAGGTGTTATAAAAATGACTCCAGAAGCACTTATTATTCATGCATTTATTTTTAAGCTTTAATTCACACTTGTGATTCTATATTAAGAATTATATGTCAGGGGCGCCTGGGTGGCTCAGTCATTTGAGCATCCAATCTTTGATTTTGGCTCAGGTCATGATCCCAGGGTTGGGGGATTGAGCCCTGCTTTGGGCTCCATAATGAGTGTGGAGCCTGCTTAAGATGCTCTCTCTGTCCCTCTCTGTCCCTCCTCTGCTTGCACCCATGCATGCATGCTCTCCCTCTTTCTCTCTCAAGTAATAAGAAAAAAAGAATCAAACTTCATATTGGAGATTCTGAATTTAAGACCTTACAGTGTACCTCTAATGCTTTCAGTTCTAAACTGAAAAGAAAAAACAAAAAACAGCTCATCATTAGCTATGTTTATTGCAACACCATTCTTAGACTTTAAACTCAGATTTACATTTGAATCCATTTGATAGCAAGCTAAGTAATATGCCATCTTCAATGAGGACTGTGAACTCTGGATGTTTTAATATGCAAAATGCAAATTTCAAAGAGCATAATTTTATATTTATTTTCTGTGCTTGCTTAATTTTTTTTAATTTTTTTTAATGTTTATTTATTTTTGAGGCAGAGAGAGACAGAGCATGAACAGGGGAGGGTCAGAGAGAGAGGGAGACACAGAATCTGAAGCAGGCTCCAGGCTCTGAGCTGTCAGCACAGAGCCCGACGCGGGGCTCGAACCCACGGACCGTGAGGTCATGACCTGAGCCGTAGTCAGACTGCTTAACCGACTGAGCCACCCAGGTGCCCCAGTGCTTGCTTATTTTTTGGAAGTAGTTAATTTTAGTGCAGATACTTATTTTTCCTTAGCTCTGCTGTACCTCAATAAAAAATGTCCAAATGCATTTCTAGTAGTTAAAATTTGAACAAACAGAATCTTCTCAATTAGAAGAAAATACCGTGTATGTTATTATAAAAATGTCTTGCAGTTAGAAATAATGATAATTTACCAATAATTAAATTTTTCAGGGAGACAGCAGGACAGAGCCACACAAATTATCATCCTGAGTTTCCTGATAACGTTAACTTTTGTTTCCCTGTGCACTATTGGTGGGAATGCTAACTGGTACAGCCACTGTGGAAAAGAGTGTAGAGTTTCCTCAAAAAGTTAAAAATAGAGTTACCCTATGATCCAGTAATTATACTCCTGGGAACTTACCCAAAAAATACAAAAACACTAATTTCAAGTTATACACACACTCCTGTGTTTATTGCAGCATTATTTATAATAGCCAAATTATGGAAGCAGCCCATGTCCATCGATAGATAACTGGATAAAGAAGATGTGATGTATACACACACACACACACACACACACACACACACACACACAGTGGAATATTATTCAGCCATAAAAAGAATGAAATCTTGCCATTTGCAATGACATGGATGGAGCTAGAGAGTATAATGTTAAGTGAAAAAGTCAGTCAGAAGCGGACAAATACAATGTGATTTCGTTCATGTAGAATTTAAGAAACAAAACAAACAAGCAAAGGAAAACAAAAGAGAGAAAGAGACAAATAAATAAGCAGATCTTAACTATGGAAAACAAACTGATAGTTACCACAAGGGAGGTCGGGAGGGGAGATGAGTGAAATAATAGGGGATGGGGATAAAGGAGTACACTTAACACGATGAGCACTGAGTAATGTATAGAATTGCTGAATCACTATATTGTATACCTCAAATAATATGACATTGTATGTTAACAATGGCATTGAATAAAAAACTTAATAGAGGGGCGCCTGGGTGGCTCAGTTGGTTAAGCGTCCAACTTCGGCTCAGGTCATGATCTCACGGTCCGTGAGTTCGAACCCCGCATCGGGCTCTGTGCTGACAGCTCGGAGCCTGGAGCCTGCTTCGGATTCTGTGTCTCCCTCTCTCTCTGACCCTCCCCCGTTCATGCTCTGTCTCTCTCTGTCTCAAAAATAAACAAACATTAAAAAAAAACTTAATAGAAAAGAGCAAAGTAATAAAGGTAATAAAAAAAATTAGGCCAACTGAGCCTTAAGATTTATATTGACTCTAGCCATATTCTCTACAATCTCCTCTTTCACCTCGGGCTTTTAAGTTTATTTTGCCAATATCATTTATTTTTGAATGTAATTGTTTCCTTGCTGACCATAACTAAAGAAAACATTCTAATTTTAAGAACCATCTCAGATCTTATCGCATACATGAAACTTCCCCCAACTCCTCAATGTAGGCAGAGTGGATCATTTCCTCCTCAATGCTCTTACACCACTCAGTTCATTCTTTATTGTAGAAACTATGTAGTTTCGATACAGTTATCGGTTTAGGAGCATGTCTCCCCCTCTTGGAACATAAACTATTTGAAGATGGATTACTCATCTTTGCACAGCCAGAATCCGAAACATTGTCAGAGACATGGTAGTTGACCCAAACTAAAAATAATTATTACATTCAAATATTCTGCAACACCCCTCCCCACAAATACGCATAAAAAAGATACCAAATGCTGTTTTTACCCTATTTTTTCTAATGTCCTGAACTCTTTTGTTTACGGAGTTTAGTAAATGGAGAAGCCACTTAATTTCCTACCTGAGACATAATGTAGCACTGACACTGAAGTCACTACTAGGCTGAAGTCACTACAAAAGGGCAATGGCTAGAGTGGGTTTTATTTCTCTGGATGGAGCAGAGGGTAATCATGGCATAGTACTGGTTTCCTAATTTATTTTTCGCCATGTGAACTGAGAGCTATACAAAGTGGAGGGCTTCAGAATCTACGTTGGTTGACAACATACACCATGGGAGTGAAATGATCCCTAAATAATAAATGTAATAATTAAGAAGTCATTACTGTCCCCTATTATATGCCAAGGTCTATAAAAGATGCTGGATGATAGTGAACATCTCTCCTTTTTATTTTTTTTATTTTTTCACCCTTGTTTTAGTAGTTTATTCCACATTCCTTCTGGGTCTTGCCTTGATTTTTTTCTCTTCAGCTTATATTAATAAAATAATCCCATTTTGATTTATTTTCATGCTTTATTCAATAAAATTAAGACATGATAACACTGACATACTGAAAAGCTGCTGTTTCCCTTAGAATTTTGAAAACAAATACATTTCTTAGGCATGTTAGGCTCTTGCATTTAAATATTTAACAATTATTGGGGCGCGTGGGTGGCTCAGTCAGTTGAGCATCCGACTTCGGCTCAGGTCATGAGCTCACAGTTCGAGAGTTTGAGTCCCACATCGGGCTCTGTGCCGACAGCTCAGAGCCTGGAGCCTGCTTCGGATTCTGTGTCTCCCTCTCTCCCTGCCCCTCCCCCTCTTACACTCTTTCCCTCTCTCGAAAATAAACATTTAAAAAAATGTTTTTGAATTTTAGCAATTATTTAATTTACAAGTCAATTTCTCCTCTCAGCAAGACTGCTTTCTGGTGCTTTCCTATCCCATTCCTTCCAAATCTTATCACCAAACTTGTTACTGAGTACAATTCTCTACCTCACATACAGTGGGTAATGTGTGAAGACATACTTGTGTGAGCATCTTCAAAATTAATTCTTGTTGGCTGAATATAGGTAAAGGTAGTAGGGTGTAAGTTGATATTTATAAATGTCCCAGTTGAAATTTCCATGGAGGCATGGAGGGATTTTCCTTAAACCAGACTGAGGCACCTTTGACATCAAGGCTAAATCTTGAAAGATAATCAAAGACTTAATAGTACCAGGGAGCCAGTCTCTTCAGAAGAACCTCACTGAAGATAAAGGAGAAATCCTGCACCTACAGACTTCTAACAGTGGAAGTGAACCAGGAAATCAGAAGTGTTTAGGAATTTAAGAATGGCTGACCAATAAAATACCTCAGAAAGGCACCCATGGGAAGAACACTGCTGTATCCAGGATGCATCAATGACAGGGTTTGGAATGTGTGAGACTGAAGATAGGCTGGATAGGGAGCTGCTCTGAACGATGTGTCTCCATCTCACATTATGCATATGAGTTGTGGTTTGTGGCTAGTTAAAATGAATGTTTTTAAAACTATGCTGACTCCAGGTTATTGTACTAGCTCTCTATTTTGCTGAGAATTTGTGCTGTAAAACCTTATGTGGCTTGGATTTGGTCTTACTCTAGTAGCTAGTCAATTTTTCCTTTCTTTTCTATTTGCAGTCTTCTTACAGTTTATGGTAGATTTTTACAAAAATAGCTACCGTAATTTCTTATCCTATGTCTATACCTTTTGCTAGTGCCTTTCCACACTGACCCTGAACTTGCCCATGTGACTTAGTGACCCATAGAACATTAGGTGACTTGAAGGAAACATTATGCTGAAAGTGCTTGTACATCGGGGTTCACCCTCTTCCTACTCTTGGAACTCTGCTATGTGTGGAAAACTATGCTAAGTGTCAGTGTGAAAGGCCATCCTTGGTAATACACCCACCAGCTGCCTTTCCAACTGAATGCAATGCCTGAGAGGACTCAGGAGAGATCAGTTTATTTTCAGTGTGTCATAGATTGCCACCCCAGATCAAAGAACTACTAGCGTCGTCTACAAAATAGTGAGCTAAAGAAATGGCTTTTGTTTTGAGTGACTATGTTTGGGGTAATTTTTTTTTTTGCAACAAAAGCTAACTGATAAAGAAAGTGATACCTAGACTTGGGGTGTTTCCATAACCACCACCGCCAACAACAAACACGTGACAGTGACACTGGAAACCATTCGGGGGCAGAAGCCATAAGATACTTTGCGAAGTCTGGAAGATTGGCAAGCCAACTGCTAGTGGAAGATGGAAAGATTGTGACATGTGTTACGTAATCTTATGAAACAACTCATAAAACTCTTGCCTAGGGTAATTTAGAAAATAAAACATGGGACCCTTGGCAGGATCATTTTCAGAGAGAGTTTAAAATTCCATTGGCTTCTTTTAGTTGTCTATGAAAGTGACAGGGAAAGAAAGATGAGCTCTAAATAAAGAACGGATCAGCTCGCAAGAAGAACTTATGTAGAATGTAGAGAAGGTAGGGTGTGCTGGATTAATTGGTTTTCATTTGCAGTCTCTCCAGCCAGTAACAGTCCCAATGCAAATGAAAACCTAAGAGTGTTTTAAAAAGTCAGGACACTCCCAGTAGAACATGGTCTCTTCATCAAGATCAGATCAAGAATACATCTGTAAGAACCTTGTTAGGACTCTAAGAAAAATCTAAGGTGATGTCTAGTGGAACTTGTCAGGTAGATAAAGGACTTCAAATAACTCTAAATAAGACTCTAAAGAGACTCTAAATAACATTGCTTCATAAGAAGCCTGAAGTAGAGAAAGGCCTGTCTTGAAAATAATTGTGGGAATGACTTTTGTTAAAAGATGCACAAAAAGCACACAAATGTTTGAAGGAAGTTGTATCAGCAAAAGGACTGCTAACTTAGACTAAAAGAAACTGAGTCACTTCAAATGAAGAAGAGGTCTCTGGACTCTCAAATTTCTATTGGAGGCAGACTTAGAAAGTTACTCAACTGCCAACTTGGGCCATTTACTTTTTACAGAAAAGGAGGATATATCAGAAGGAGAAGGCAAAAGCCAAGAGGGCAGAGCTAAGAGCCATAGAGAAGAGACTGTTTGCAAAATGACAGCTAAAATTCCTATTCCACTCTTAGTTCTTCTTGGTAGTTCTTCCCACACTGCCTTGGGGCTTGTCATGTGACTTCTTTTAGTGGATGTGACATCAGAAAACTTGATCTAAGTAGAGGCTTAAGAGTGCTTATTCACTGGGGCCTGTCCTTTTCCTGATCTTGGATCTCTGCTTCGTCTACATAAGGAAGTGTGGCCAACCTATTTGATGAGTAACATTTGGCGTAGACCCTTGTCACTCTACGTGCCCCCACCAACCACTAGACCTCTGAGTGAGATTCTATTAAAATATCGAGTAATGGTCAGCTACCCTCTTAACTAACACATGGGACACTCCTGGGGAGGTAAGCTAGAACCCACCAGGCAATCTACAGAATCACGAGCTAATAAACGGTTATTATCTGAACCACTAAATTTTGGGGTAGCTTGTTATACAGAATAAGCTAGGTGAAGCACACTTTGTCTAAGGCATTTATATTTTATATTTCTCTTTTTTAATCAAAGTATAGTTGACACACAGTGTTACATTAGTTTTAAGTATATGACATAATGATTCAAAAGTTTATGCTATGCTCAGCACAAGTATAGCTACCATCTGTCACCATACATTATTGTTAACACAGTACCATGACTATATCCCCTATGCTGTACTTTAAAAAAATTTTTTTTAATGTTTATTTATTTATTTTTGAGAGAGACAGAGACAGAATGCTAGTGGGTTAGGGGCAGAGAGACGGGGAGACACAGAATCCGAAGCAGGCTCCAGGCTGTCAGTACAGAGCCCAGATGCGGGGCTTGAACTCACGAGCTGTGAGATCATGACCTGAGCCGAAGTCAGACGCTCAACCGACTGAGCCACCCAGGCGCCCCCACTATGCTGTACTTTTTATTCTTGTGACTTATTCATTCCATATCTTATTATATTTTAATTAATTGCTTAGAGGTCTGTAACTACTCCTGTGCTATCATCACCATGCTTTAGTAGAGCACATCATGTCTTAGTCACCCCTTTATCCCTAGCAACTGGTAGAGTGTCTGGGAGATAATTAGGAAGGGAAATGTGATTGCCTTTGAAAAACACAAAACTGATTATGTTGCTTCCCTAATTAAAATTCTAAGCTCTTTGCATATGCATCCAAGGTATTCAATGCACACTTTTAAACACACACGTTAAGCTTTTAACATGCTTTTTTTGTTGACAGCTATTAATGATTCTTCTCCACCTCCATCTTCCCCCAGCTCTAAGATGCTTACTTTGAATTCATGAACAATTTGTTAACAGCTAATATATACCTGGCATATGATGTGCTAACATTCTAACAAAGAAAACAGGATTTAAAACAAATGCAAATACAAATATAAAAATATGTATTACTAATGCAATAATGAGCATATATATTGACTACATTGACCAGCACAAAGGAGTGCTCTCGGAGGAAGTGAGAGGAAATACCTCAGCTGTGCTCAGTGTTGCATTATGACTGTACCAGTTGGAGAGAATAAGTGAGAGGAGAAGCAGCAGCATGAATAGACTCCAAGTCGCAGGAAACTGCAAGGAACACAAGGATATAAAATATTTTGTATGGTTGCACTGTAGGGGTGAGAAGGTCAAGTGCAATTCTTGCCTAGAGAGGTGAGGCAAGGACAGTTAGGACAAACTGCTCCTGACATCAAGGAGCTTGGGAACACCCAACAGGCTTACTTGGAGGGGAAGGAACAGAGGTGAGTCATGATAAAAAGTTTGTGTTATAATAAGTAGTCCCAAAGTCGTAAAATATGGCAGTGGTCCTATTGTCTTCCATCCATCCAGATGTAAATGCTAGAATAAATGAGAGGAGTATTATGGATTCTGTTGCCTTTTCTGAATAAGACACAAGGACTAAAACTTTTTAAGTATGCACATCAGTTCAGCCTTGTTCATAGTGGAATGGATCTAAGTTCCCTGGGAAAAGGGAAGGTAGTTTTGCTGATGGATTATCCTTGTTGAATGCTTAACGCTATGGTATGCACCCAATGACTTCTCAGTTCAAATTTGTTGCTCATGACATACATGTTCAGTAAACTTATATTTCAAATGCAACATATGTTTTTCTACTTACTCTCTAGGCATGGAGAGTGCTTAGACTGAATAGATTTTTAGGAGTTCAGTTGTGGTAGAAAATTCTTCCTCAATTTTAAACTGCATTTAAAGGGAACATAACCTGTAACTCTCTTAAAGGTTATTTCCAGTGCTCATACTTGAAGGCATTTCTTGTGCTTTGTGTTTGTACTACCATCATTTTGTTTAAACATGGTCTTCACTCTGTTCCATTTTGTATTTCTCTTTCTCCTTAAAAATTCAATCTTAAATGTGCTGAGTGAAATCAGTATTTTAATAAAACTGACAGCTCAGATCAGAGAGTGGAAGGTCTCTATTTCCACACCTATATAGAGAGAGCACTTGCCCTCTCAAGTGTGACTAATGACCACACACAACACAAAGAGAACTGATTTCAGAAAGAGCACTGCAAATCTTATCTTTATGAACAGGAATGCCTAGCAATTAACAATGTTTTGCAGTAGATACCCCTGCTAAACACACCCTCAGATGTCACCCTTTCATTATAGGGAAAACTCCTTTCATTTCTCTCTTCCATTTAATAAAGGTAAGCTCCCATGTGCTGAATCACATTCCTGAAAGTGTTGATACACAGGACCAGATACCACAGTATAAAACTGACGTCTCTTAGCTAAAATGTCACCATCGTGGGTCCGCCTTATGCTTACTAATTGCCCATGAATCTACCTCCAACATTCAGGAATCTAAGAAAGGTAAAGGTAGAGAAATTTTCAGTGGACCAGGAAGAAAATATGTATGTGACCAGAGATGGGATCTGTTGATGGAAGGGAGAAGCCTGGTGAGATAAAAATGGAGATGACAGACTGAAAGCAGGAGTCTTGGGGTTGAATCGTAGACGTAGACTGAAGGAAATGTAATTTTCCCTGGTTTAATTGGGCATGGAGGCAAAATAAACAGGAAATGTTTTTATGTCCTGTACCAACTATTATACCTACTGTACTGAGAACCATGTCAGAACACAAAGGTGAAACATATTTAAGATTGGTAGCAACATCTGGAAAGTTCAAGTCTCAGACTTCTAAACCCTTTTACTGGATCACTTATATCTCTTTTTGGTTACTGGACCATCATTTAATTTAGTTAAGGTCCCTGTATCAAGTCAGAATTTTTTTAGACCATATTTTATTAATTTTGTCAATTAATCATCCATTAACCATGGATGATTTTTGAATAACTGGAAAGCAAGTTATTCAGAGTCGGGATTTTTCCCTGCAGTTTCCTACTTTGATGAAAACTGACTTCCTAGGAGCAAACAAGGAAAATGTGCACATTTATGATACAACAAGGCAAAATAAAAAGCAGTGAGAAGCAAAAAAGAAAGTTTAACATAAATTATGTCGTTCAGCTATGGTTTTTATTTAAAAAAATTATAGAGCACCATGGGATGGACTGTTACAATCACATCATCACCCTTGGAATACTTTACCAGTAAGTTTCAAGATGGAAAAATTAACTTTGCTGTCCATTATGATTATGATCATCTGTTTTTGTTTACCTTAGCCTGGCTTTAAAATGAAAAAAAAATATTAATGAAAAGGAAGTATTTTGGAGTTATGTATCACCTTGTTTTTAGCTCCATTTACATATATCATAGAACACAAAAGTTACTGATTCGTCTTGTATGGCAAGGTATTTGCCAGTCAGTAGACAAAGTAGGAGTGAGGATGTGTCTGATCAGTCTATCCAGAAAATACAATCAGATGGTGCAAAATAGTTTTTTTATGAGAAAGGGGCTCAATTTTCAAATCCTTGAGTGTAACGGAACTTCGAATTTGCCTCTAAAAAAGCCTAGTGGTGATCCATGCCGCAAGATTCGTTATCCTCTTCCTAAAGAAGGAAGCCTACCCTCAAAATGAAGCCCCAGTTACAACCAATGTGCTTGTGGGTTGGGGCAGAAGAAGAAAATGAAAGCTGTCAGATCATAACATACACCTAAAAACTGCTGATCTTGTTTTTTATATCTAAACGAGTCAGTTAGGACAAGGAGGAAATGATACTCGTTAGATTTCAAACCGGTAATTGAGTGAACTCCAGGTGCTCCTGTGTAGAACAAGCTTCTTTCAATTCCTGTTTTCAGCAAATATCTGTGGAATAAGTAAAACTGCAAAGGTCACAGATATTAACGATAATTTTTATGTTATATAAATACTGGATTTAATTTCCTCATATTCTGTGAAGAATTTCTGTACCTATTTTCATGAGAGTCAATACACCAATAATTATTTTCTTTATCAAGTTCTGGTAGTGAGATTATGTACGATTCATGACCTGAGCCGAAATCAAGAGCTGGATGCTCACCTGACTGAGCCACCCAGGTGCCCCAGTTCATGATATTTCCTTAAACCCTTTTATTTTTATTTATTTATTTATTTATTTATTTATTTATTTATTTAAGTTTATTTCTTTGAGATAGAGAGACAGTGTGAGCAGGGGAGGGGCAAAAAGAGATGGAGAGAGAGAGAGAGAGAGAGAGAGAGAATCTCAAGCAGGCTCGATACTGTCAGTACAGGCCCTCATGTGGGGTCAAACTCACAAACTGTAAGATCATGCCCTGAGCCAAAAGTGAGTTGGACGCTTAACTGACTGAGCCACCCAGGCATCTTTTAAACCCCTTTTAATGTGTATAGAATTTGTACTGATAACTCCACTTTCTTTTCTGATACTGGTAACTTGGGTTTCTTTTTTTCTTAATCCATCTAGTTAAAGTTGATTAAATTGATTTTTTTCAGAGAATCATTTTTGGGCTTTGTTAATTTCCTTTATTGTTTATTTTCCATTTTGTTAGTTTCTACATTTTATTATTTTCTTCTATTTAAATCAGTCATTAATACACCATAGTCTTTTTTTCTAATAATTTAAAGCTGTAGCTTTCTCTCTGAGAACTACTTTAACAACACCAATTTTTTGATATGTTGTATTTTTAATTTTCATTTAGCTTAAAAAATGTTAATATCTGAGTTCTTATCTATGAATTATATAAAAGGTTAATTTATAAGTATTTGAAGTTTTCTAGAGATTTTATTGTTATTGATTTCTAATTTTATTCCACTGTGGCCAGTGAACATATTCTGGATGATTTTCATCCTTTTTTAGTCTATGGAGACTTCCTTAGCCCAACATTGTGGTCTATCATAGTGAAAATACCATAAGCACTTGCCAACAATGAGCATTCTGCTGAGTTTAGAGTTCTATGAATATCAATAAGGTCAATCTTGTTGAGAGTGTTCAAATCTTGCATATCTTTACCTACTTTTTTGCATAGTTATTCCACCAATTTTTGAGAGGACTACTAAAATCTATAATCATTAATACAGATTTATCTATTTTTCTCTTTAATTTCTATCACTTTTAGCTTCATGAACTTTCTTTTTATTTATTAGTTTCATGAACTTTTTTTCATTAGCTACATGAACTTTTAATTTCTGTTATTACTATAAACCCATTTACAATTGCCTTTCTTGTAAATTAACTCTTGTAATATTATGAATTATTTCTCTTTATCTCTGATAATAATCTTTGCCTTGATATTTTTTCACTTTATTTTATTTTAATATACACATTCTGACCTCCTTAATCTTAGTTTGCTTGGCATAACATGTATCCATTTTTCAATAACTCAGTTTTATTACATAGAGCCCTTATGTGCGGGAGCAAAAAAAAAAAAAAGTATTCTTTTATCTGAAAGATTTTCTTTCTTCATTTTTGAAGGCTATTTCACAAGGGTGTATAATTCTAGGTTGAAAACTTCTTTCATCACTTTAAAGATGCTGATCCATTCTCTTTTGGTCTCTATTGTTTTCATGAGAATGCTACAGCCATTTGAATAACTGTCTCTACATTTAACATGTGCTTTTTCTCTGCTGTTTTTCAAGATGTTCTCTTTATCATTGCTTTTCAAAAGTTTATCACTTAATTAGGCATATTATTCTTTGGCATTTACTGAACTTTTCAAATATGTAAATTCATATCTTTCACCAAATTGGGGGAATTTTTGGCTGTCGTTTCTTCAAAAGTATCTTTTGCCTTGTTCTTTCATCCCCTTTCCTTTGGAGACTCCAATTGCACCTGTGTTAGACATTTTGATATTGTCCCACCAATTACTGACAGCCTGTTTATTTTTAAAATATTTTTCTCCATCAGGTTGCATAATTTGCATAATTGATAGATTTTCAGGTTTACAGAATCTTTCCTCTGTCATCTCCATTCTGCTATTAAATTCATTATTTGAACACTTTTACTTTTGGTATTGTATTTTGCAATTCTAGAAATTTGATTCATGTCTTTAGGTTTTCTATTTTTTAGTTTTTAGCTCTTTGCAAACATAACTTCTTTTACATCCTTGGACATGGTTTTAATATCTTCCTTTAACTCCCTGTCTCCTCATTCTAACATTTGGATCATCTGGAATCTGTGTCAGTTGATTGTCTTCTTTCCTTGAGAATCAGTTGTGTTCTCCTACTTTTTGGTATGTTGATTAACTTGAACTTGTAAATGTTATTCTGCGAAGGTTTTGGATTCTATTAATATCCCTCCAAAAGAATGCAGTTTTTTGTTTGTTTGTTTAAGCAATTAATTTGGTTTGTATCAGATGGAAGACCCGCTCCTGGGAAGGAGCACACACCTCAGTTCCCTTCTTCTAGTCTCAGACACAGTGATTGGAGATGGACACACACATAATGAAGATGTCAGCAGGGACTTAGGCATAGGTTATATACAGAATTTGAGACTCCTTTCTCTGCCTGTTTTCTTTTGGTGATTTTCCCTCTCATTTTTCAGTGGTTCTGGTTGCCCCAAATCTGGTCTTCTGGTTCTTCAACCAAGAAATATAGTGGATTTCCTACTACATTTCTAACCATCCTACCTGGCACAGATTGTGAAGGCCCTGCAAAGTAGGGAAAATTTACTCAGTGCTCTTCCCTTCTCCCCAAGTGATGATTTCCCTCCAAATTTGCTGCTGCTTTCTTCTTCATTCCCCTCTCCGTCTTTCTCCTCTTCTTCTTTGCCTTCCAAAGAACTTCCATAGTTGTTTTTATAATTATTCCAGCATGTGTAGTTGTCTGAGGAGGATGAGTCTAGCAAAAGCTTACTTGACTATTGTTGGAAGTGGAATGCATAGAATTGATATCACAGAACAAATTACATTTTCTTTAGAAAGAAAAGAGATGTCTGTTCATAGAAGAAATATTTTGGGAAGCATTTCATCATTATCTAAACTTCTTTTTTTAAAAAAAGATTTTACTTAAAGAGATTACTTAATCTCTACACTTAACGTAGGACTTGAACTCACAACCCTGAGATCAAGTGTCACATACTGTACTGCCTGAGTCAATCAGGTGCTCGCTAACTTCTTGGCAATTTTCTGTCAGATACTGTGGTAAACGTGTCAATTCCAGGTTCCTATGGTCACCATTATGGATGCTGTTGAAAAATGATGGTACCTTGGCCAAGCTGTTACTTCAGATATAGCGATTGGGGGTGGAGACCCATAAGTATTTGTCTGTACTATATAAAGTGCTGCTGTAAGTGGAATGAATGTAAAATAAAAACTACTCCAGATAGAAATCTGTAAACACCTGCATGCACCTGGGAAAATTACCATATCAAAGATTAGATAACTAGTATTCACCAAATATCTATGAAATCCCTACATTTCTCCTTTCAATTATGCTAGGTTTATTTAACTAATTCTGGATAATGAAAAGGAAGCACAATGACACAAATCTCTTCTAAGCCAATGTATTTAAGAATTGGTGAGCTACCTCTTCCCCTATTTCTCAATGCTGTGGGACCTTGGAGACCACATACTATATGTGACAGGATTTATATTGAAGAGGGTTGCCTGGCCTGTAATGGACTTTGCAGGAGGAAAAATTAAGCCTTGTTTTATGAAGCCGCTGAGATTTTGGTGTTTTCTGTTGTGTCAGCTATTTTTTATTTTTGAACATACCATTCTACAGTTTAAATTCCTATTCAAATTATAATTAGCAACCTTTTCATTAAAGTTTCCCATGGAAAATTTACTGAAAATTTACTTTTTATTTTAATTACATGATTTTTTTACTCATATGTGGTACTTTTTTTTTACCTTAAGAGTAGTCAATTTTTGCATTGAAAAAGGAGGACAAGAAGAAGTATTTGTACATTTTGGACTCTTAGAACAAAATGCATTTCCAATGTGAACTATTGGGACCTCATGAAGATAAAAAGCTTCTGCACAGAGAAGGGAACAATCAACAAAATTAAAAAGCAACCAACAGAATAGGAGAAGATATTTGCAAATTACATATTGGATAAAGGGTTAGTATCCAAAATCTATAAAAAACTTATCAAACTCAACACTCAAAAAAAGCAAATAATCCAGTTAAGAAATAGGCAAAAGACATGAATAGACACTTTTCCAAAGAAAACATCCAAATGGCTAACAGACTCATGAAAAGATGCTCAACATCACTCATCATCAGGGAAATAGAAATCAAAACTATGATGAGATACCACCTTATACCTGTCAGAATGGCTAATATTAACAACTCAGGAAACAACAGATGTTGGCAAGGATGCGAAGAAGGGCAACACTTTTGCATTGTTGCTGGGAGTGCAAACTGGTACAGCTACTCTGGAGAACAGTATGGAGTTTCCTCAAAAAACTAAAAATAGAAGCACCCTATGACCCAGAAATTGTACTACTATGTATTTGTCCAAAGGATACAAAAATGCTTATTCAAAGGGGTACATGCATCCCAATGCTTATAGCAGCATTTTCAACAATAGCCAAATTATGGAAAGAGCCAAGTGTCCATCAACTGGTGAATGGGATAAAGAGGGGGTGCCTGGGTGGCTCAGTTGGGCATCCGACCTCGGCTCAGGTCATGATCTCACCTTGTGAGTTCGAGCCCCGTGTCAGGCTCTGTGCTGACAGCTCAGAACCTGGAGCCTGCTTCAGGTTCTGTCTCCATCTCTGTCTGTCCCTCCTTCTCTCTCTCTCAAATATAAATAAACATTAAAGAAAAAAATTTTAAAGATGTATATATGTATCATTAAATACATAATTATATATATAATTATATATATATATGTATATATATAAATGGAATATTATCCATCAAAAAGAATGAATTGCAACAATGTGAATGGAACCAGAGTATACTATGCTAAGAAATGTCAGTCAGAGAAAGACAAATACCATATGATTTCACTCATATGTGGAATTTAAGAAAAAATGAGGTGAACATATGAACATAGGGGAAAGGAAGGAAAATTAAAAATAAGATAAAAACAGTGAGGGAGGGAGGCCCTAAGAGACTTAATAATAGAGAACAAATTGAGGGTTGATGTAGGGAGTTGGGGGGATGGGTTAAATGGGTGATGAGCATTAAGTAAGGCACTTGCTGGGATGAGCATTGGGTGTTATATGTAAGTGATGAATCATTAAATTCTACTCCTGAAACCAACACTATACTGTCAGTTAACAAACTCGAATTTAAATTTTAAAAAATGAAAAAAAATTCATTTCCAATGGAATAAAAATCGCATTCTCCCATTATATCATTGATTTATTTAACTTGGTCATAGCAATGAGGTTTCTAAAAGTCTTTATGCATTAACTGAAGGTATTAGATAATTAAAGTGCTGATAGCTTCTAAGGCTATGTTACAAAAGTGGATGTGTATCTACTTTGATGCTTTCTTTTCTTTTCTTCAATATATGAAGTTCATTGTCAAATTGGTTTCCATACAACACCCAACGCTCAGCCCAAAAGGTGCCTTCCTCAATACCCATCACCCACCCTCCCCTCCCTCCCACCCCCCAACAACCCTCAGTTTGTTCTCAGTTTTTAAGAGTCTCTTATGCTTTGGCTCTCTTCCACTCTAACCTCTTTTTTTTTTTCCTTCCCCTCCCCCATAGGTTTCTGTTAAGTTTCTCAGGATCCACATAAGAGTGAAACTATAAGGTATCTGTCTTTCTCTGTATGCCTTATTTCACTTAGCATAACACTCTCCAGTTCCATCCATGTTGCTACAAAGGGCCATATTTCATTCTTTCTCATTGCTACGTAGTACTCCATTGTGTATATAAACCACAATTTTTTATCCATTCATCAGTTGATGGACATTTAGGCTCTTTCCATCATTTGGCTATTGTTGAGAGTGCTGCTATAAGCATTGGGGTACAAGTGGCCCTATGCATCAGTACTCCTGTATCCCTTGGGTAAATTCCTAGCAGTGCTATTGCTGGGTCATAGGGTAGGTCTATTTTTAATTTTTTGAGAAGCCTCCACACTGTTTTCCAGAGTGGCTGCACCAATTTGCATTCTCACCAACAGTGCAAGAGGGTTCCCGTTTCTCCACATCCTCTCCAGCACCTATAGTCTCCTGATTTGTTCATTTTGGCCACTCTGACTGGCGTGAGGTGATATCTGAGTGTGGTTTTGATTTGTATTTCCCTGATGAGGAGCGACGTTGAGCATCTTTTCATGTGCCTGTTGGCCATCCGGATGTCTTCTTTAGAGAAGTGTCTATTCATGTTTTCTGCCCATTTCTTCACTGGGTTATTTGTTTTTCGGGTGTGGAGTTTGGTGAGCTCTTTATAGATTTTGGATACTAGCCCTTTGTCCGATATGTCATTTGCAAATATCTTTTCCCATCCCGTTGGTTGCCTTTTAGTTTTGTTGGTTGTTTCTTTTGCTGTGCAGAAGCTTTTTATCTTCATAAGGTCCCAGTAATTCAATTTTGCTTTTAATTCCCTTGCCTTTGTGGATGTGTCGAGTAAGAGATTGCTACGGCTGAGGTCAGAGAGGTCTTTTCCTGCTTTCTCCTCTAGGGTTTTGATGGTTTCCTGTCTCACATTCAGGTCCTTTATCCATTTTGAGTTTATTTTTGTGAATGGTGTGAGAAAGTGGTCTAGTTTCAACCTTCTGCATGTTGCTGTCCAGTTCTCCCAGCACCATTTGTTAAAGAGACTGTCTTTTTTCCATTGGATGTTCTTTCCTGCTTTGTCAAAGATGAGTTGGCCATACGTTTGTGGGTCTAGTTCTGGGGGTTTTATTCTATTCCATTGGTCTATGTGTCTGTTTTTATGCCAATACCTTGCTATCTTGATGATTACAGCTTTGTAGTAGAGGCTAAAGTCTGGGATTGTGATGCCTCCTGCTTTGGTCTTCTTCTTCAAAATTACTTTGGCTATTCGGGGCCTTTTGTGGTTCCATAGGAATTTTAGGATTTCTTGTTCTAGTTTTGAGAAGCATGTTGGTGCAATTTTGATTGGGATTGCATTGAATGTGTAGATAGCTTTGGGTAGTATTGACATTTTGACAATATTTATTCTTCCAATCCATGAGCACGGAATGTTTTCCATTTCTTTGTATCTTCTTCAATTTCCTTCATAAGCTTTCTATAGTTTTCAGCATACAGATCTTTTACATCTTTGGTTAGATTTATTCCTAGGTATTTTATGATTCTTGGTGCAATTGTGAATGGGATCAGTTTCTTTATTTGTCTTTCTGTTGCTTCATTGTTAGTGTATAAGAATGCAACTGATTTCTGTACATTGATTTTGTATCCTGCAACTTTGCTGAATTCATGTATCAGTTCTAGCGGACTTCTGGTGGAGTCTATCGGATTTTCCATGTATAATATCATGTCATCTGCAAAAAGCGAAAGCTTGACTTCATCCTTGCCAATTTTGATGACTTTGATTTCCTTTTGTTGTCTGATTGCTGATGCTAGAACTTCCAACACTATGTTAAACAACAGCGGTGAGAGTGGACATCCCTGTCGTGTTTCTGATCTTAGGGAAAAAGCTCTCAGTTTTTCCCCATTGAGGATGATGTTAGCTGTGGGCTTTTCATAAATGGCTTTTATGATCTTTAAGTATGTTCCTTCTATCCCGACTTTCTCGAGGGTTTTTATTAAGAAAGTTTGCTGAATTTTGTCAAAGGCCTTTTCTGCATTGATTGACAGGATCATATGGTTCTTATCTTTTCTTTTATTAATGTGATGTATCACGTTGATTGATTTGCGAATGTTGAACCAGCCCTGCATCCCAGGAATGAATCCCACTTGATCATGGTGAATAATTCTTCTTATATGCTGTTGAATTCAATTTTCTAGTGTCTTGTTCAGAATTTTTGCATCCATATTAATCAGGGATATTGGCCTGTAGTTCTCTTTTTTTACTGGGTCTCTTCTGGTTTAGGAATCAAAGTAATACTGGCTTCATAAAATGAGTCTGGAAGTTTTCCTTCCATTTCTATTTTTTGGAATAGCTTGAGAAGGATAGGTATTATCTCTGCTTTAAATGTCTGGTAGAACTCCCCTGGGAAGCCATCTGGTCCTGGACTCATTTGTTGGGAGATTTTTGATGACTGATTCAATTTCTTCGCTGGTTATGGGTCTGTTCAAGCTTTCTATTTCCTCCTGATTGAGTTTTGGAAGCGTGTGGGTGTTTAGGAATTTGTCCATTTTTTCCAGCTTGTCCAGTTTGTTGGCATATAATTGTTCATAGTATTCCCTGATAATTGCTTGTGTCTCTGAGGGATTGGTTGTAATAATTCCATTTTCATTCCTGATTTTATCTATTTGGGTCATCTCCCTTTTCTTTTTGAGAAGCCTGGCTAGAGGTTTATCAATTTTGTTTATTTGTTCAAAAAACCAACTCTTGGTTTCGTTGATCTGCTCTACAGTTTTTTTAGATTCTATATTGTTTGTTTCTGCTCTGATCTTTATTATTTATCTTCTGCTGCTGGATTTAGGCTGTCTTTGCTGTTTTGCTTCTATTTCCTTTAGGTGTGCTGTTAGATTTTGTATTTGGGCTTTTTCTTGTTTCTTGAGATAGGCCTGGAATGCAATGTATTTTCCTCTCAGGACTGCCTTCGCTGCATCCCAAAGCGTTTGGATTGTTGTATTTTCATTTTCATTTGTTTCCATATATGTTTTAATTTCTTCTCTAATTGCCTGGTTGACCCATTCATTCTTTAGTAGGGTGTTCTTTAACTTCCATGCTTTTGAAGGTTACTTTGATGCTTTCAAACACCGCGTCACTCAGGGTCATGGGATAACTAACAGAAACACTCTTACTTTCAAAATGTTGCTTGCAATAATGCAAAATTTGTGGTACCACAGGCATAACTTTAAAGAAAGTTTGGGTCAAAACGTACATTTGACCAAGGTGTCTCATTGTGATCTAGGCTTTTATAATTTAGGCCAAATAATTCTCTTATTGTGATCCTTCTTTGGTTCTACCTGTCGCTTTTTCTCCCAAACTCCCAGGTGTTATCAGTTGAGGAGTCCCACCATCACTGCTATTGCCATGAATCTGTAGATATTTGGCCTCAGAAGTCTTCCCTTCCCATGGGCTTTTGACATTCTATGGCATATAGCCTTGCTCAAGAGCACTGAAGAATTACACGATGGATCTAGAACCTCCTGACATCTTCACCTCAAAGGAATTACTAGACTGTCTCTTAAAGAAATATAAAAATCAAGGGGCGCCTGGGTGGCGCAGTTGGTTAAGCGTCCGACTTCAGCCAGGTCACGATCTTGCGGTCTCTGAGTTCGAGCCCCGCGTCAGGCTCTGGGCTGATGGCTCGGAGCCTGGAGCCTGTTTCCGATTCTGTGTCTCCCTCTCTCTCTGCCCCTCCCCCGTTCATGCTCAGTCTCTCTCTGTCCCAAAAAAATAAATAAAAAAAGTTGAAAAAAAAAAAAAAGAAATATAAAAATCAAGTAAATCATACATATCAACAAGAAAAATGCCAAAGAGCACTTCAAAGGTGATCAGCTCAATATCCAAATTCTCAACCTATTCTTTGCCCATCTATCCAGTTTCGTATCCAGGCAGGCATGACATTCTCCCCTACCCCATACATCTAGTAACTTAACAAGTCCTATCAATTTTACCTCAAAATATCTCTCAGGTGTGTACCATTCTTTCCATTTCTGTTTGCAGCCTTCCCTTTTAAACTACTGGTGTAACTGCCCCGAGATACTGTGACAATCTGTTCCCAGCAGCCTCCGTTGTGTCACTCAAATTCCCACTTCAGAACTCTATACCCAGAGTGATGGTTTTAAAGTGCAATCATGTCATCATCTCTCTGCTTAAAACCCTGTTAGAATTTTCCTTTGCTCTTATGAAGAGCAAACCTCACAAAATAGCATACAAGGCTGTCAGTTTGCCCTCCATGACCATTCTGGTTATTCCACACCTATCTACCCTCCTGTTCTCTGTGGTCAGTCTTGATGATCTTCTGAGTCTTAATGACATTCTTTTGGCTTTGGGCTTTCTTCATCAAGTTAAAATTCACTCATCCTTCAGGTTCTGGCTCAAATGACACTTCCTAGCAAGTCACAATGTCATATCTTTTCTTACCCTTTCACACTTTATTTTTCATAGTATTAAATAAAGATTGCATGTATGCATTCACTTCTGTGACTTTTAAAACATGTCTCTGTTCTAGTAGATGGTAAGTCCCATAATGCAAAGGGCTATGCCTATTCAAGCTTCCCATTTCATCCCTAGAACTTAGTACCCTCCTTGTACTTAGTTGGAGCCGAAGCAATATATATTTCGTGAGCGTATAAATATATAAGCAAATAAATAAATAGCAATGGAAGATTATCTGGCTAGATCTACTTAGTGGAAAATGAAATGCAGGAATAATAGAGTGTTGTAGGGTTGCCTGACCCTAGGAATCAATAGTAATAGTAATTAGACCAACTTTAATTCCAGATTACCCCAGTGTAAGTGGCAATTCCAGAATGAACCTTTTTCTTATTGAAGTCCCGCTTAAACTAATTAAACTCATTTTTTTCATATTATGACTGCCTCTGCTTTCCAAATACTGTTTTGTTTCTAGCTCACTTGTGCATAGCATTTCTAGTATTAAAGAAAAGTTAGAATGATTGATTATTATGTCTTATAATTAATTTTTCAATAAATAGGCTAGTCCTAGAAAGGTATGAACTTTACAGTGCATATCATTTATACAAAATAATCTACCATATTTTCCATATTTATCTTACCCCCAAATACCACCTTTGTTGCAATGTTATGAGAACCATTATTTCCAAAGTCAAACCTAGCTTGCCTCATGCCTCACACGTTTGCAACAGTTTTCTTTTCAAATTTTTATTTAAAAAAATGTGTTGTACCTTGAAAAGAAACCAAAGACTCAGCAAACTTTCACAAAACAGAATTTCTACAATTGTTGCTACAGAGGAATAATTACTGTGTTTTTACTCGTGAGCCACTGCTGTCCTTAGGACCTTCATTCCCCTTTTGGTTACATTTGCCAGATTTAGAATCCTGCTGTTTGGGTCTATAAGCAAAATGCTGCTTTTATGCAAAAGATTGTTGGGTGCTGGGTAGATGAGGCGCCTGAAAGTCGATAGGTCTGGGAAGTGATGTCTCAGAAGCCTTATGATGTCCCTCTGGCTGGGAGTGCCAAGGAGTACTGCCACTTTCCTGTTCTGGAAGCATGTTTCCATTAGGGATATGAAGTACTGAATTGAGAGTAGAGACGCATAGTTTCCAATCCTGCCTTGTGACCCGCAGGACACTAGCACCACATTTTGGTGACTTAATGAAGACGAAATCACATTACGTGACATTTTAATGCTCTGCTCAAACTGAGTAATTTGGTAATACCTACCAAAATTTAACAAGCAAATACTCTTTGTTTCCATATCTAAGAATGTATTGATGATCAAGGATATTCACGATAGCGTTGTCAACAGAAGGAAATAAAAGGGACTCACCCAAACCTCCTAAAAGCAACTGGTTTAGTCCTTTTACCTCCACTCAGAGGGAGGGCACTTTGTGGGCTGTGTCTGCTCTTCCAAGGCAACATTCTCTCTGGTCAGCTGTTCCAAGGTCTCTATTGGGGAAGAAGTTATTAGAAAGCCCTTTTTGGTCTCACATTAAGCTAAGTCCTTGTGTTTTTCATCAGCGTTAAACCTGGTTCTTGTGTTATCCATCTGGTGACTCTTGTCACATCTCAATTGGTTCAGAAGTCTGGTGAGGAAGAGTCATGCTCTTTATTAGATCCTGTCAAAACCCCAAAGCACTGATATGCAGTGATCTTCGAGATATCAAATTAAGTGAAAAAAAAAAGGTGTAGAGCAGTGGGTATAATTTGTGGTAAATAGAAGGATTTACATATATTCTGTTATATTCATTTAATATTTCTGAAAGTTTATACTGTGGGTGCCCCTAAGGAGAATTTTCAGGCAACAGCAAAGGAAAAGAGAATGGCTTATTTTTCACTGTATACCCTATAATCTTTTTGTCATTCTAAAACTGTGTGTGTATGTAACTTTTTCAGAAAAGGCACCTTAAAATATAAAAACTTAAATAAATGCATTCTAATTTATTTGAGCACAATCTGTTCTTTGGAAGCAACAGGATTAATGATACTACTAGAGACCACTGATTGAGAAATTTGCTGTGTCAGGCTCTTTGCTAAGCCTTATGATTGCTGTCTCATTTCACAGTCCTATCAGCCCTATTGGGCAGATATAAATTGGAGATGAGGAACTTGAGCCCAGAAAGGTGATTTATACAAGGTCACACCACATGTATTAGAGCAAAAGTGTAGACTTAACATGTGTCATTCCAAGGTCCATGCTTACTTCATTCTATCACACTGGAGTTCAGCCTTATAACTCATTTCATTTATTCACCCTGGAAAAAAATGTATTTTGACCTGTTCTTTACTAGGATCTAAAAGAGATACAATTTTTGTCAATTATTGACATACAACTTGCATACAATAAAGTGCCAAATTTTTAATATGATGGTGAATGAACTTTCAATGATTACACAGGTGTATGAAATGTATACACCTGTGTAATCATCTCCCAGGTAAAATACAGAAAACATCAAGCATTGCTGAAGGCAGAAGCCTCCCTCCTGCCTCTTTTCAGACTATCTCCTCTTGGAAAGGTACCCATTATTCTGACTACTATACCCACAGATTAGATTTGTCTGTTTGAAAACTTCATGTTAAGTGAATCACGCAGTATATACTGTCTTGTACATAGTTTCTTTTGTTCAACATTACGTCTGTTAGATTCATTTAAGTTGTTGAATGATACGTATTTTTTTCATTGCTGGGTAGTATTCCATATATATATATATATATATATATATATATATATATATATACATACATACACACACACATGTATATGTACGTATATATACGTATATGTGTATATATATGTATATATATGTGTGTATATACGTATATATATGTGTATATACATGTATATATATAATATTCTCCAGAATATTTATTTATATTTCTCCAATTTACTATAGATGGGTTTTTCCAGTTTTTAGTTATAAACAGAACTGTTATGAATATTTTTCTATATTTTTGATGCAAATACTTATTACTGTTGGGTGTATATGTAGGAATATTATTACTGAGTCATAGTGTATATTTGTATTCAGCTTTGGTACACACCATAGACTGAATGTTTGTGTCCCCACCAAATTAGTATGTTGAAACCCTACCCCTCAACGTGATGGTATCGGGAGGTGGGGCCTTTGGGAAGTCATCAGGATTAGATGGGCTGTGAGTCATGAATGGTGGGTGAATATACTAATTTATATCCCCACCAGCTATGTATACAAGTTCCATTTGTTCCATATTCTGAGCAGTATTCAGCAGTATTATTCTGGAGAACGTGTGGGAACATTTCTTTTTCTTATGTAGCTTTACATTATTTTTCATTGTTTTACAACTTTATTCAAGTTATATTTATATAGTATACAACAACCCATTTGTAAGTGCATAGTTCAATGATTTTCAGTAAATTGTGTTGCAACAATCTCAATAATTCAATTTTAGAACACTTTTATAATCCTCCAAATTTCCTTCATACCTGTATACGACCGATCCTTTCTCTTTCCTCAAATTCAGAAAACCACTGATCAGCTTCCCGTCTTTATAATTTGGTCTTTCTCAAAACTGCATGTAATTGGATTCATGCATTTTGTAGTATTTTGTGTTTGTCTTCTTTCACTTAGCATAATGCTTGGAGGCTTTGTACCATAGTATGGAGTTTCATCCATATTATTTTGTATATCAGTAGTTGTTTCTTTTTATTGCTGAGTAGTATTCTTTTGTATGTATACACCACATTTTATCTATTCACCAGTTGATGGGCATTTGGATTATTTCCAAATTTTGGCAATTAAAAATAATGCTGCCGTGAACATTCACATACAAGTCTGTGTGGAAATAGGTTTTTATCTACTCCTAGATCACCAGGAGTAGAATTACCCGGTTGCGTGGCATACTTTTTTTTTATATTGCTGCATAAAAAATCACCAGAAACAGCAGTCATTTATTTCCTCACAGTTCGGTAGGTCAAAAGTCTAGACTGGCTTACTTGGGTTCTCTGCTTAGGGTCTCATAAGATTAGAGTCACGTTGAAGGTCGGCTGGGCTCCTACTTGAAGATTGGAGAATTCCATCCAAACTCATTCAGATTGTTGGCAAAATTTAGTTCTTTTCTGTTGTAGCACCGAGGTCTCTGTTCCTTGTTGGCTGTGAGCCAGAAACTGCTGTCAAGTTCTAGAGATAATCAACATTCTTTATCAGGTGGCCCCTTCCATCTTCCACCCAGAAATGGCATATCAAACTCTTCTTTTGTTTCAGATCTCTGTGAAATTCCCTTATTCCATCAGTTGGAAAAAATGCTCTGTTTTTAAAGCGCTAATGTGATTAGATTGAGTGGACCTGTACAACCTCCCTTTAAACTTCAAAGTCTACTGGTTAGTAACCTTAACTATATCTGCAAAATCTCTTTTGACATATAGCCTGCTGTACACTTAATGGGTACCCCCAAAATTCATCTGTTGAAACCCTAAAGCCCAAAGTGAGGTTGAGAGTTAATTCTTTAAGAGTTAATTGGTTTAGGAGGGTAGAACCACTGGATGGGATTAGTGCTCTTATGAGAGACACAAGAGAGCGTACTTTCTGTGCTCTCTCTGCCATGTGAGGATATAATGTTCATCTGCAAACCAGGAAGAGTGATCTCAGCAGGCACTGACTCTGCTGGTACCTTGCTTGAATTTGGATTCTCCAGCCTCTAGAACCAATACAAATAAATTTCTGTTATTCAAGATATTTCGGTCTATGGTATTTCTTTCTTATAGCAGCCCAAACTGACTAAGACATAACTTAACATAAACAAGTGTGATATTTCCTTATATTCATGGTCCTGGGGATTTGGGGAAGAAAATCTTGGGGGACTCATTTTGAAATCTGCATACCTCATATGGCCATGCATGTTTACATTAAAAAAACAATGGAGCACCTGGGTGGCTCAGTTGGTTAAGCGTCAGACTTCAGCTCAGGTCATGATCTCATGGTTCATGGGTTTGAGCCCCGTGTTGGGCTCTGTGCCGACAGCTCAGAGCCTGGAGCCTCTCTTTCTGCCCCATGCTCTGTGTGTGTCTCTCTCTCTCAAAAATAAACAAATGTTAAAACAACAACAACAACAACACTAACAAGTGCCATACTGTTTTCTAAAGTAGCTGTAGTATTTTACAGCAGGCATACCACTAATTTATAAGGATTCCAGATTTTCCATATCCTTATGACAATTTCATCTTGTCATTTTTATGCCCATTATGTTATGTATATATGAATGTATAATGTGGTGTATCATTGTATCTTGACTTTTACTATGGATAATGATGCCGAATTTCTTTTTAAAAAAAATTTTTTTTTTTTTACGTTTATTTTTGAGACAGAGAGAGACAGAGCATGAACGGGGGAGGGGCAGACAGAGAGGGAGACACAGAATCGGAAGCAGGCTCCAGGCTCTGAGCCATCAGCCCAGAGCCGGACGCGGGGCTCGAACTCACGGTCTGTGAGATCATGACCTGAGTTGAAGTCAGACACTTAACCGACCGAGCCACCCAGGCGCCCCAATGATGCCGAATTTCTTTTCATATGCTTCATATTTTTTGGTAAAATGTCTATTTAAATATTTTGTCCATTTAAAAATGGTTATTTTTCTTCTTAGTCATAAGAGTACTTTATATTTCTGAATATGTCATCATCAGAAAAATTATGTAAATATATCCTATGATTCTAGCTTATATTTTCACTTTCTTGATAATTATTTTAAGGAAGAAAATGTTTAAATTTTGATAGAACCCAATTTATGTCTTTTTCTTTTATGGATCATGCTTTTGATATCAAATGTGAGTAATCTTTGCCTAACCAAAGGACACAAAGATGTTCTAGTTTTATACTTTTAAAACCTGCATTTAAGACTTTGATCCATTTTGAATTAGTTTTTGTATATTATATGAAGTATGGGTCTCTACTAATTTTCTATTGCTGCCTAACAGATTAAAACAAATTTAGGAGCTTAAAACAACACACACTTACTGTCTCATAGTTTCGTTGGGGCCAGTTTGGGCACAAGGTAGCTGCATTCTCTGCCCAGAATCTCACAAGGCCACAATCAAGATGCCAACTGGGCCACATTCTTATCTGGAGGCTTAATTGGGGAAAGATGCATTTCCAACCTCATTCAAGTTGTTGGCAGAATTCATTTCCTATGGCTATGTGACCAAAGGCACTGGCTTTCTTCTGGATGTCTGCTGGAAGCTGACCCCAGGTCCTAGAGACCACTCACAGTTCCTTGCCATGTAAGCCTCCTCATTATGGCTGAATACTTCATCAAGTTAGCAAGGAGATTCTCACTCAAGCCTGCTAGGAGAGTCTTACACAATACAATGTAATTACGGGCATCATTTCCCATAACTTCTGCCACATGTAACATTACCGAATTAAGGAGTGACATTCCATCACTTTTGACACTTCTTATTAGTCACAAATCATAGGTTCCAGCAGCACTCGAGGGGAGAAGATTACACAAAAGCATGGACACAATACAGTGGAAATATTGGGGGTCATCCTAAGGTTTATCCAACACAGAATCTAAGTTGATATTTGTTTCTTGATTGCACCCTTTGTTGCAAAGACTATCCTTTCCTTATTGGTTTATAGCGGCAAATTGTTGAAAATCAGTGGATCATAAATATTATAAGGGTTAATTCTTGGACTCTCAATACTGTTCCTTTGATCTATATGTCTATGTTTATTCCAGTACCAAAGTTTTAGCCCTCCAATTTTGTTTTTCTTTTTCAAGATTGTTTGAGTTATTCTGAGTTATTTTCATTACCATGTATGTGTTAGGACAGATTGTAAATTTTTCCAAAAAAATATTATTCTGGGATTTCAACAGGGATTGTATTGAAACACAGATGAAATTTAGGGTGAATTGCTATATTAATATTTTGAATTTTCTAATCCATGAACATGGGTGTCTCTCTTATATTTATATCTTCTTTAATTTTCTCATTTTTTTTTGTAATTTTCAGAGTACAGGCCCTGAATTTATTTTATTAAGTGTACTCCTATATTATTCTTTTTGATGCTATTGCAAAAGTCATCATTTTCTTAATATTGTTTTCATACTATTAATTGCTTAAATAAAGAAATACAAGGGATTTTTGTGCATTCGTTTTATATTCTGTGACCTTGCTAATCTTGCTTATTAATTCTATTGTTATTTCTGTGTTTACATATAAGATCTCATTGTCAGTGAATGAAGGCAATTTTACTTTTCCTTTTTAAATTCTAATGATTTTTTATTTCATTTTATTGGCCTGTTATACCATGTAAAATACCCAGTTAACTATAAGTGGTGAAACTGGACATATTGATTTATTTCTGACTTTAGGGGAAAAGCATTAATTCTTTCACTATTATGTATGATCTTAGGTGCAAATTTTTCATAGATCCCTTATCAAGTTGTGGAAATTTTTTTCTATTCATAGTTTGCTCAGAATTTTTATCTTGAAATTATGTTGGATATTTTCAAATACTTTTTTTGGATTTATATATAAAAACAACAGTTTTGTTTTATTTTTCATTCTATAATATGGTATATTAACTGATTTTGGATTTTAAGCTAATTTTGCTTTTCTGGAATAAATCCCTCTTGGACTTCTTTATATATGTTGCAGCAAACACTCTTTGCTAATATTTTGTTAAGGTGTTTTGCATTAAATTAATGATGCACATTTGTAATTTTTTTTACTTGTGATATCTTTCTTTGGATTTGGTGTCAGGGTGGATGGCCTAATAATATTACTTGAAAAATAGTTCTTTTTTTATATTCTGAAAAAAAAATGTGTATGGTTAACATTTTTTCCCCTTAAATGTTTGATAAAATTCACCAGTGAATCCGTCTGGACCTGGGTTTTTCTTTGTGAAAATATTTTAAGTTACTTAATTCAGTTTGCTCATTTCATATATGTTTATTCAAAACTTCTATTTCTACTTGAAAGATCTTTTTTGTGTCTTTGTAGTTATTTATCCATTTTACCTAAATGGTCTAATATGTTGTCATAAATTTGTTTGTAATACTCTATTATAATCCTTTAGTTGCTTTAGAATCTGTAGTGATGCTTCCTATTTCATTTCTGCTTTTGGTAATTTGTAGCTCCTTTAATTTCTCTTTTGGTCAATTTACGTAAAAGTTTATCAATTTTTTAGATGTAAATTTTTTTGATGTTTATTTTGAGAAAGAGAGAGTGTGTGCACATGGGAGTGGGGGAGGGGCAGAGAAAGAGGGAGAGAGAGAATCTTGAGGTGTTCCATGATCAGCACAGAGCCCAATGCAGGGCTCAATCTCACAACCATGAGATCATGACCTGAGCCGAAATCAAGAGTCAGACACTTAACCTACTGAGCCAACCATATGCCCTAGATTTTTAAAACCTAGCTTTGTTTTTATTTTTTTCCTAGTTTTTACATTTTCTGTTTCATTGATTTCTGGTCTGATATCTATTTCCTTTCTCCCACTTTGGGTTAGATTTACTCTTTTTTTCCTAGGTTCTTAGAATGAATCAGGATTATGGGTTTTAGATCTTTCTTCCCTTCCTATATAAACATTCAAAGCCATAATTTTCTTTCTAATCACTGCTCTAGTTCCATCCAATAAATTTTTATGTCATATTTTATTTTCGGTCAGTTGATTATGTTTTCCCTTTCTTTTTGACTTCTTATTTAGCCTATAAAGTATTTAGAGGAGTACTGTTTAATTACTAATATTTGATGTATTTCCAATTTTCTTTCTGTTGCCAATTTCTAATTTGATTCAGTTGTAGTCAGAGAACTTACATTGCATGATTTCAGTCTTTTCAAATGTATTTAAGCTTGTTTTATGCCCTCACATATTGTCTATAATGGAGAATGTTCTATGTGCACAAAACAAATGTATTCTGTTTTCTATGGGGTAGAATGTTCCATATATGTCCCATATATGTCAGTTTGATCAAGCTGGTTGATAATGCTGTTCAAGGATTGTGTGTCCTTACTGACTTTCTGTCTAGTTGTTATGCCATTTCCTGAAAAGAGAGTATTAAATTTCCAGGTGTAAACTTGAATTATATATTCCTCTTTTTAATTTGTCATTTTTTTGCTTCATGCATTTTAGGACTCTGTTTTAATATATATATATATATATATATATATATATATATATATATAATATATATATATATATATATGTATTTATAATGGCTATACCTTCCTGACATACTGCCCTATTGCCATTTTTATTATGAAATAGGTCTCTTTCATCTTTTCATATTTCTTGTTTTAAAGTTTTGCTTTATATTAATGTAGTCACTCCATTTCTCTTATGGCTAATGTTTCCATGGTAAATATTTTTCCATCTTTTCTTTCAACTTATTAGTCTTTGATTCTAAATTCTTAGAATGATGACTAAATTCTTAGCATTCTGTTCTCAGAAAATGGAATAACATCCAATTATGGTTATTCTTCACTCTTGAAATTTCAACAAATAAATGGCCATTTCTTTGGAATTTTTTAGATATGGAACTACTGAAAGGGATAGAAGGACACTAGGTAGAAAACATAAATAAACTCCCCAAATTTTGGGCAGGCAAATTTCATAAAGCTTGGAGAAAACTAAGTATATCAAAAGTAAAAAATGCTAAAATACTTAGTATAAATGTAGTTAAATAGTAGTAGTTTGCATGACTAATTAAAGGAGACCAGACATATAAAGCCATTATATTCATTCATAATGTAGGAATTTTTGTATGTTTTATTTACAGCTATATCCCCTTCACCCAGAACTGTGTTTGGTCCAGGAAAGATTCTCAATATATGTGTTTTGGATGAATGAAGGCTGCCCCCAAAGAAACATTTTATAAGAAGAAACTATAGGAGTATAACCAAGAATAAACATTAGTGAATTGTTAGAGGGATGCTCAAACACTAGTAAGGTGATTCTTATAAGAAGTTGGAAAGCTACACAAAGATTTCTGATCTCCAGTGAAAGGAAAGAAAAATCACACTATTTGGGACCAGTGGGTATTGACAACAAAGATTAAACAGAATACTAGAATTATAGTTAACACACATGTGTTCTAATCCTTGTTTTTTTCTTTTTTCTTTTCCTTTCTTTTCACTTGGACAAATCAACCTAATTGTTGAAATGTAGAGATTGAACAACCATGTTTATGGTTTCCTCTGCTTTTCACATTGAAATATTTCTTAAATGGAATATTACTTTTGCCTTTTCTGCAGAAGGGAATTATTTCCAGTAGAAAAAAAAGAGAATGAACATTTCCATGGAAATACAGTACATATGAAAATCACTTAAGATGCAGCCTACAAATGCAAATATCCGGAATCCATTGCCCGTTCCATATATTGATTTACTAGGTTTTAGATGGTACCCAGAAATCTACATTTTTACTGATCAGTCTAGATTATTCTGATGTAGGTGCCCTGAGGGTTAGACGTTTATAAAGTATAACCTTGGTTAAGAACTAAGTTCAGCCAAGGGTTGGCGAAGAGGCTATCCAAGAGCATCTAGATGCTCCAAACTAAGACTGCCTTCCAGCTGAGGAATAGAAGGAGAAATTAGTGGAACATATATTATTATGGAAATATTTTTTGTAAATTATAAATTTAAATATTTAAAATTACTATGAATACTTTATATTATTATTATTGGAGATCATAGAAAATATAAGAGGAGTATTAAAAGTTGGTGAACTTATATTAGGGCAAAATGATGTACACATAATAAAAGCTATTACATGAAAGAATATATTTTGGTAGCTCCCTGGGTAGAATTAAAACTTTTTTAATGTTTGTTTATTTTTGAGAGACAGAGACAGAAAATGAGCAGGGGAGGGTCAGAGAGAGAGGGAGACACAGAATCCAAAGCAGGCTCCAGGCTGAGCGGTCAGCACAGAGCCTGACATGGGGCTCACCCACAAGCTATGAGATCATGACCTGAGCAGAAGTCCAATACTTAACCAACTGGGCCACCCAGGCTCCCCTCCATGGGTAGAATTAGAGCTATTTGATCAAATATACAAAGAGAGAGATTTTATCTTTGAAAAATAACTTCTTGAATATCAAAAATGTTTATATAGGTAAAAATTCAGGAATCGTTTTGACTTCAAGGATGGTTTCCGGTTATACACCAGAGATCTCTATTTTCAATTCTGTTCTCTGTAACATTATCTATTAGTCATAAATGATAGGCATTATTATAATATTTGGAAATATTAGCCTGAGTATTTTCATCTGATACCTCCAGTTTTTCTCCTACCCAGTCAGCTGAGTGAGTAATCCTGTATTCGTTGCTATAGGGGAGGAATGTAGAACAGGGAAAAAGTATTCTTTATTGGCTCCTGAGTTTAAAGTTTAGGTCTTACAGTATTCTAATAAGATAATGCATTTGTGTAAGTACACAGAAAACATGAATTCTGGCATCTAAGATAAAGGTTCTGGTTGGAGAAGGAGAATTGGGTGAGAAATAGCGATGTGAGTTTTGATGATGGTAGCTTCCTCATAAATGGTGCCTGGGCCCTGACTTCATGCCCCACCAGGATGAGTGGAGGGAGATATGGCAGTGGGGAACTGTGTGCCGTCTCCTGGATACAGTGGATATCAATAGAGTAGCTATAACTGCCTCTTGTGTCTAGACAGATGGAAATTCCATGGAATCTTACCCCAGACTCCACGAGCTCCATATTTGCAACAGAGCGACAGTTTGAATTGTGTGCAGGGTCCAGTGTGTCACAGAAAAAGAAGTGGATCTGAAGGGAACTTTTAGAAGGGAACAAAGTATAATATGGCAGGACCTGCATGTAACAAGACCTAAGCTGTCATGAGCATGAGAAGGGCTCAACAGATTCCAACATGGTCAGATGACAACCTGAGATACATTCTTTCCTGCCAATCCCCCACCATCTGCCTCATATCTCACTGGCATCATTCGAACCTTTCTGGAATTTAAAGGCAATTCTAGATAATGTCAACTGGGTAATGTCAACTAGATAATGTCAATGTCAATTACAAAGATTCAATTTTTCCACTTGGAAGAGAGGGTCAACTTAAGTTGGGTGATAAAACCAATAAAGAGGCTCACATTGGCTCCACTGTATATGTATACAGTGTATGTATATGAAAGTTAGGTATATGATGTATATGAAAGTTAGGAAAATAACAAAACCATGTGAGATTGTAAATGTGTGGGTGTTTGGCACACGATCCAAAAAGTAATAAATAGTTGGAACTATGGGTCAAAGCCATCAAGATGATATGTTATGGGGATAATGTGAGCATAATATAAATATTCGAGTAGAGCCTGAGAGCTTAGCTGCAGAGAGTATAGTTAAGAGCTCCAATGAACATTATAATGCATTAATAAAATTATAGTGACTAAAGAAAAGGATGGCCCTAATCAACTGCATTGGAAGGATAGTAGTGAAGTGTGTGTGCGTCTGTGTGTGTGTGTGTGTGTGTGTGTGGTGGTGGTCATTCTTTGTAATGTAATTTACTTTAAACTGGTTTGAGTTCAGAGAAATGTAATAAACGGAAAATTTTTAACTGGGTCCTGTATTCTATGAATAATATGACCATATACTATATCTCTGATTAGCTCAGGGCAGTTCCATTAACACCTGTTGTCTTAGTAATTTGCAGGTTTTACATAAAGCAATTGGAAGAATGGAGACTTGTTTTTATCTGTAGATAAGAATTGGTCCAATGGGGAAAAGATATTGACTCATTAGGTGGCTGTCTTCAAACAATAAGGGCTATCACATGCAAGAGGAATTAAACTTTTCTCTGGTGCCAGTGGGTAGAATTAAGACCACTTAGAAAATATCCAAGAAGAGGTATTTTCACTTTGAAAAGAGAACTTTTTATACATCAAAACTCTCTGAAGATAGGGAGGCTTCCCCAAATTGAAGTGAGTTTCCTGTCACTGGTAGGGAAATAAAAAGACCAAATGGTTTCAGTAATGATATTGCAGAGAGAATCATATATCGAATGGTGGGGTCAAATGAAGTTTTGATCTTTCCCCAAACTGATATTTTTATAGTATTTAGGTTTAGAATCATGTGGGCAATCAGAAAAGGATTTGAAGAATAGAGAGAGAATGATTGTCAGAAACCATTATAGGTTACAAAGGGAGTTTCTAGAATAGAAACTGTTGAAAAACCTGAAGTATTTTCATGTTCTCATTTGTTATAAGCCAAATATATTATTTCCTGTGCTGCTCCTTCTACCAAATAATATAAAAATCTTGCCAGTGCACTTTGCATAAAATAAATAATCTGAAATGGGGAAATTTTGATTTCTATAAGCCAACTGGCATCCTCTAGCAGAAAACACAGCCACTCTCTGGAATTGCAGAGCACCAGTGAAAGATGGCCCCTAGACACTGCCTGCCTGTGAACAGTAGAATGAGAACATGGAAAATCTAGCACTTTCTGTTGCCTTTACATATGTATCGACTAGCATGCTTTCAGGAACAAGTAACAGAAGATCCAACTAAACAACAGAGATACTGGGGCGCCTGGGTGGCTCAGTCGGTTGAGCTTCTGACTTCGGCTCAGGTCATGATCCCATGGTCTGTGAGTTTGAGCTCTGCATCGAGCTCTGTGTGGAGCCTACTTCAGATTCTGTGTATCCCTCTCTCTCTGATCCTCCCCCATTCATGCTCTGTCTCAAAAATAAATAAACATTAAAAATTTTTTTTAAATAAAAAAATAAACAACAGAGATACTATGTGGCACAGCAGGAAGCCCAGAATAAGGCAGTTACAGGTGTGGTGGATTCAGTGGTTAAGGGTGTCCAGAAACCAGGTTGAATTCTCTCTGTGATTCTTTTTGGTTTTCCCTTCATAGCTGAACAACATGAACAACCATATAAACTGGATGAAGCTGCACAGATATTAGATATTGTTCTCACATTATAATGTCCAAAGGCAAAGAAGAGTAATATCTGTCTTATGTTGCTTACTAAGACAAAGTAAACCTTCCCAGAAGCCCCACAGCAGATTATTGCAACAGCAGACAAGTCATTGGATAGTACTGCAAATGCGCTCGTGGCAAGAAAAAAAATTACTTGTAAAGGAAATGGAATCACTGGGAGTGGCCAGGTACACAACGGATATTCAGTGTCTGATCTGATTCAGTGTTCTCTCAGCAAGGAAGAAAAGTGATGGGAACCAGATGGACTGTGGCTAGGTAACTAACAATGTCTGCTACAACCCTCTTGTGCCCTGCTTTAATATGAAAATGGTTGTTGTATTAGGTTCCTAGGGCTGCCATAACAAAGTACCATGGGGATGCTTGGAAGGGAGGCTTAAAGCAACAGAAATTGATTGTGTCACATTTCTGGAAGCTAGAAGTTTGAAATCACGGTGTTGATGGGTTCATGCTGTCTCTAAAACCTATGGGAGAATCCTTCATGGTGTTTTCCTAACTTCTGGTGTAGATACATCATTCCAATCACTGCCTGCGTTATCACATGACTGTCTTTTCCCTGTATAAACACCTTCCTAATAAAAACACCAGTCATATGAGATTAGGGCCCCCCCTTAATGATTTCATCTTAATTGCATCTACAAAGACTCTATTTCCAAAAAAAGTCATATTCATAAGTGCCTGGAGTGAAGACTGCAACATACCTTTTTTAAAATGTTTATTTACTTATTTTTGAAGCAGAGAGAATAAAAGAGAGAGAGAGAGAGGGGAGACAGAGAAACCTAAGCAGGCTCTGTACTGCCAGCACAGAGCCCAATGCAGGGTTTGAATTCACAAACCATGAGACCATGACCTGAGCCAAAATCAAGAGTCAGATGCTCAACCAACTGAGTCATCCAGTCGCCCCTCAACACATCTTTTTGGTAAGACACAATTCAAGCCTAACATCTATGTCGTGATGCTCTTTTAGGGATCCAAAAGCTGTAAGGTTGCTTCTTCTGAGTCTTCCTATATGAAACAAGGTCTAAAGTTTCCATTCAATGAGACAGCATGCTACAATATATTAGAAAGAGCACCCAAACAAGATTTGAAGACTTTTCATACTATTTGGGTCATCTTAAGAAAGTCACTTATTTTCTCTGAACCTGTCAGTTTCCTCGCCATGTCAGAACTTCCCAATATGATACTCTGACCCAAAGACATTACTTATCTGGTCTCTGAGGAGCTCTCCATGCAGATGATCATCTGATCATAAGTTGTAGGACTTCATGATCTTCCCTCTATTAAAGCAGGTTCTATGAGGCAATGTGGCATTCTCATTTTCTATAATACAAAACATCTTCCCTTGATGAGAAATTTGCAATTTGAGGTGTTGGTGGTTTAATAAGAGAAACATAGGGGCGCCTGGGTGGCTCAGTCGGTTAAACATCTGACTTTGGCTCAGGTCATGATCTCACAGTTTGCTAATTCAAGCCCTGAGTCGGGCTCTGTGCTGCCAGCTCAGAGACTGGAACCTGCTTCAGATTCTGTGTCTCCCTCTCTCTCTCTGTCCCAGTCCTGCTTGTGCTCTGCCTCTCTGTCTCTCAAAAATGAATAAACATTTAAAAAGTTTAAAAAAAATAAGAGAAGTGTAATTATTGGCTGAGATATTAAATTATGAGAATAGGAAAGTATAGAGGCAAATAAAGTCAAGTTATTGAAGATGGAATTTGTGAAGAAAAATACCCTGACCTCCAGTTACAGGAGCAGGATGGTTTAGAAGAAAAGGGGGGGGGTTTCTTGAATTCCATTGGCCTCTTTAACAAAGTTTGAAGAGTCCAATTGTATGAGTAGACAAGCCTAACACAGAACCAGCTGAGATGAGATGGCATAAAGTTAGGGGAATGGGCACTACATGTATGAGATCGCTTATCCTTATACATTCTAGGAGAGTCACAAGGATTTAAAGAGGCTCAGGAAAAAATAGTGAGAGTTGGCTCTGATGCTGGGTCGGACACACACTCATGCTTTAGTGACTATAGTAATTAATATTTATGTCTGCCTGCTACCTTTTTCTCACCTTTCGCTAATTGAACATACCTCCCTGTCCTCAGGAGTGTATAATATAGCTGAAACTATCATATTCCCTTACTCTGGTACACTGGATTGTTTTTTGGTTTTTTTCAATACAACATCATCCCCTTGGGCAGGAAACAGGCTAATAAACCTGGTTGGTCTTCGAAGAGGGCACAGACCACAAGTATCTACTTTAGATTTGGCTGAGGAGGGTAACGGACAAAAAATAAACTCCCAGAGGGTTGGGCTAGCCAACACACAAAACAATGGAGAAAGACTTACAGAGAGCAGGATCAGTGTCTATTCAAGGTCTGGTTATTTCTGCTATAATATGACATATATGTTCCTAAAATTCACTGTGCTATGCAAAATCATGCTACAAAAACTACAGAGCTTATGGGGAAAATGAGGCTAGGGGCATAACACTCAAAAACTGTCAGTTACATATAAACATAAAAAGGAGCATAAGAAAAATGGCAGCACGGTTTTATATATACTAAATGGTTAAGGAATCCATAGATATTATAGTAAGTTCATCACTTTACCCTGAAAAAGACCCAAAGTATGCTTGTCTTACGGGGGCATTGGAAGGCATATAGCTTGTGAGTTACTGTGAAGTGGTAGAAGAGGGTTATCTGAAATTGGCCAGAACATTCTAATGCCAGATGGGGATGGACGTGGTTTATAACATGCAGTGAATGGTGCTAGCTGGTAGATGTTTAGAGATGTGTGTCTGTGCCTGTGTTTGGGTATTTCTACTCATTTTTCCTCAGCTAGCTCGTTTTCTGTGTTTGTCCAGTGTTTTTTCTGGACTCAGATTGCACATAAGTAAACACGAATTTAGTGTTATGTTCTGCTTGTTTCCTAACACATCAGTCCTTTTGGAACACTCATATTTTTAAAACCAGGATTATAGTGGACTGGGTTACATTTCTAGAATAAAGCCCATTGTCTGTCCATCTAAAGGTGTTTCACGGCAATATATTTTAGTAAAACCTTTTGTGTTTGATGATCTAACAGTTTTTACAAAACTGATTTTCACCCCAAGTTTGTGTGAAAGCCACAAAACCAATAAATTGGACACATATTCTGAGATCCCATTTTATACTGTGTGACCCTGCTATTGATATACCTCTTGCTTCAGTAAAAGTAGGACTTGGAGCGCTGGCTGAGTATTCTATAGAGCCAGCTTAAATCAAGACTTATAATGCTGTTGCTGTGTGTTTAAAATGCATCTTTGTGCTAAATCACTTTCTTTCTGAGGGAAAATAAATTAATCAGAACAGAAAAAAGGAGAAAAATCAATTTTAGTTGGCATAGTCAAAGACCAGTTCAGCATTTCCCTTACAATGCTGATTTCCACACATTTCTAAATCAACTAGAAAAATTCTCCTTAGGGTGAATATTGCAAATATTGAATTTTGGTGTTTTTGTTTCATTTTTTTTCATTTAATTTTCTTTGTAAATATTATTCTTTAAATAGTTTACAAACATAATATTTTTGTTTTCTTCATTCTGTCTCAGAAAAGTGGCAACCCCAAATAAAATGTGTATTCATCTCCTAGGGCTGGCACAATAAAATACCACAAACTAGGTAAATGAACAGAAATGTTTTCCTCACAGATCTGGAGACTAGAAGTCCAAGATCAAAGTGTCGGGAGAGTTAGTTTCTTCTGAGGTCTCTTTTCTTGGCTTAAAGATGGTCATTTTCTCCCAGTGTCTTTACATGGTCCTTCCCCTGTGCGTGTCGGTGCCCTAATTACTTCTTATAAGGACGCCGGTCGTATCGGATTAGGCCTCCCCATATGACATTATTTTACCTCAGTTACTTCTTTAAAGGACCTATTTACAAACATAGTTACGTTCTCAGTTACTGGGGGTTAGAATTTCAACATATGAATTTTGAGAGGACACAATTCAGCCATAACAACGTGTTGAAGTGAAAAACATGGATAGGTTAAGTATGAACTGGACTTGGAAGGGCTTGGGTCCCAGTTCTTTCTCACCAACTCTGTGATTTGGGGTAGTAATCTAATATTTCCAAACTGCAGTGATTCTGATGGAGAAGGGTGTCTCTCCCAATTCCCAGAAAACAGTCATCCACGTGTGAGGTTCTCATCCTCCTTCCCACACTATTCCTTTCAGTCTGAAAACCAACACAGTCTATACAGAGAAAGGCAAATGTCTTACTGGAAAGTTTAGAGTGAATTTATTTTTAAATTTTTTTTAATTAATTTTTTTTAATGTTTATGTTTTGAGAGAGAAACAGGGCACAAGTGGGAGAAGAGCAGAGAGAGAGGGAAACGCAGAATCCAAAGCAGGCTGCAGGCTCTGAGCTGTCAGCACAGAGCCCGACGCAGGGCTCGAATTCACAAACCCTGAGATCATGGCCTGAGCAGAAGTTGGATGCTCAACTGACCAAGCCACCCTAGTTTAGAGTAAATTTAAAAGAGTTACAACTTAAGGAGAAAGAAATTAAAATCCTATTTTGCACTTTCCCTTGAATCTCAAGAAGGAAAGCACTTAAATATTTGTGTCCTTTCAAAGAAGGGTATGCCCCCATAACACTTTTCTTTATTTGTCTTTTAAAAAAAAAAATTCTTATGTTGATTTATTTTTGAGAGCCGAAGAGACAGAGCACGAGCAGGGGAGGGGCAGAGAGCACAGGAGACACAGAATATGAAGCAGGCTCCAGGCTCTGAGCTGTCAGCACATAGCCCAACATGGGGCTCAAACTCATGGACTGCAAGGTCATGACCTGAGCTGAAGTTGGCATCTTAACCGACTGAGCCACCCGGCACCCCTCTAAACTTCTGTCTTTACACTCAGCCTTAAGTTCATGTACTTTGTCCACCAATTCCTCCTTCTTCATTGCTCTCCGCTCTTGCCTGAAGCTCCTTTGCACTGCAAAATTCCACTTTATCCACAAAGGTGAACCCACGCCACTCACTCTGCCATCATGCCCCAGAAATCAAGCAGATTCAGGAGCAAAACAGAACTTTAGCCATCAGTCTCTAAGCTTTGCAGAGAACTGAGGTGGAATGGAGATAGTCAGTTGGGGGATGGTTGTGGGAAGGGAAATGTTCAGCCTCATGCGCAGAGATAGACACTGATTCTTTCAGATAGCCTGCTAGTGCGCTACCCTCAATGTGTCTATTCTCCCAAGGAGAGATATCCATTCATTTTTCCCCTGGAACCAGGACAAAACAAAACAAAACCCTACTATGAGAAGATAAGCAATGCCTCTCCAACTGCTATGCAGAAAAAATGTTTTCCTTCTTTGGATTTTTTTCTGAGGGAAGGCAGGGGGTAGCAGGAAGAAGGTGACAAGGGGAGGAGGAAGGGTCCTGCAGGAGTTGGAGTCTAATGGCTGCTATCTCTGGGGCCCTGGGAAGTGTTTCAGTTTCAATTACATTGCTAGGATTCAGAGTCAAGCAGTTTGAATAGGTGACTTCTCGCTACTTACATGTAAGTTTCGTGTAGTTTTCAGTGCAGACTAAAACTATACAGTACTTCAAGGTCTGTAAACCCTGTTTTAAGATACACTTAAGTTTTTCAAATGATTACATTTTGGCTAGAACCACTATTTCCAGTAATTCACCAAAATGACCAACGCAAAGGGAAAGGGGAGAGGTACCTGCTATATGTTCTCTAGGCCTTTTAGAAACATGGAGTTAATCCTTTGGCCACACCCATGTGAATCTACAAGAAAAGTGATATTGTGGACATCAAGGAAATGGGCACTTTTCAGAAAGGAGTGCCCCACAAATGTTACCATAGCAAAACTGGAAGAGTCTACAATGTTACCCAGCATTCTTGTTGGCATTCTTGTTGGCATTCTTGTTGGCATTCTTGTAAACAAATAAGTTAAGGGCAAGATTCTTGCCGAGAGAATGAAGGTAGCTATTGAGCATATTGAGCACTCAAAGAGCCAAGAGAGCTTCCTGAAATGTGTGAAGGAAAATGATCAGAAAAAGAAGGAAGCCAAAGAGAAAGGGACTTGGGTTAAACTGAAGTGCCAGCCTGCCCCACCCCGAAAAGCACACTTTGGGAGAACCAATGGAAAGGAGCCTGAGCTGTTGGAACCCATTCCCTATAAATTTATGGCACGATAAATGTAAAAAATAAATAAATAAATAAACCCTCAAGACTATAAAAAAATAAAAAAACAAAATTTCAAGTGATTAGAGATATCTTTTTCATGCCATTCTGATCCTATCCCCCCCCCCCCAACAATTTATTGTAGAGTTATTGCTTTTTAGGAAAGAATGTATTTAAATATTAAGTGTCGAGTAAAAATTACTGACATCCTAAATTTTCCCTATAATTATAATCTCTGAATATTCACTTCTGATGAGAACATGTAAAGTCTAATGACAGGAAGCACTATCAAAGATACAGAAATATTTCATAATAAATAGTTCAACCTATTGGATATCCATAACAATTCTAATTTGTACATACCTAATAGTTTGGGCAGAGGTCAAACTATTCAGTTCTTTGAGATGTGCACCTTCCCTGTGTGGCTGTTTGCTTCCTCAAATCCAGAAAGGAAGAGTCTCCTCTCAAAATGGATGCTATAATCTGATATAATATAATCATATACATGTAATCACATCTCTCATTACTTTTGCTACACTCCATGGGCGAGAAACAAGTTACAGTTCCCACCCACACTAAAGGGGAGCATACCATAAAAGGCCATGAACATCTTGGTGGGGATTATGGGGTTGGGGGCTACCTTTCCTCCCCAGGTACATACATATTTACATGGACTATTTCACTTACTCTCAATAACTCTGTGACATAAGTACCATAAATGCCTTTATTTTACAGATGAGAAAATTGTGGCCCTAGAAAGATTAAATAATTTGTCCATGTATATGCATTGGAGTTTTGATTCAAGTTGCAGGATCTAAAAGTTGAGGTTGCTTGCCTTTTTTGGGTTAAGGTTTATTATTTAATAATTTCATAATAAAGTATATTGCAAAAGGGGAATGTCTTTTCAACTACTTTAGAAAGAATATATTTTACATTGAAAAAAAAAATTAAAAAAAAAAAGAAAGAATATATTTTAAAAGATTATTAATGTACTTACTCCTTATTATTATTATCTATTCAAATAAGTAGTAAATTCCCTCTCAAGGTTAAAAAATTCTGAGCCTGAAATGATCTTCTGTTGGATTATTTGGACTATATTGATGAAAAATACAGATTTCTAGTATTTTATTCACATATTCATATTGGTTACAAGATCGTGTATTTTAGTGATAAAGTTCTGCATGTCAAAGATATATTTAAACCCAGATATTGAACTTAATTAAAATTTTCATTAACCTTGTTTCAGTACACTTTGAACTATTTTGTTTTAATCACATTTCTAAAAGGAAGGTGAGAGAGAGACAGAGAAAACGACCTGATCCTAAGCATTTAGTTTCTAATTAGCTGCAGGTTAGCTTTAAAGTGATGCAATGGTACACATAGGTCATTGTAATCATGAGCAGTGAATTCTTACCATGTTATCATTTAAGTTCTCTGAAATATAAAGTAAATGGCAAAACCTCACGACCCCTGGGTGGCTCAGTTGGTTGAGCATCCAAATCTTGATTTTGGCTCAGCTCATGATCTCATGGTCATGGGATCCACTCCCCATTGGGCTCTGTGCACTGAGCACGGAGCCTGCTTGAGATTCTCTTTCTCCCTCACCCTTTGTCCCTCTTTCACACACTTGCGCACATGCATATGTACTCTTTCCCTAAAATAATAAAAAAAATGCAGAAAGTGAGGACTTAGCAGACTAAGTAACATTTGTTGCAAAACACCCAATTTACCAAGATACCATGCTCATTAGTGGACAGATTATAGGTATTTTGCCCAAACAACTAAAACTGGAAAGTGATGACCACAGTCTCTAATGTTAGCTTTCACTGAGAGAGAATGCCCACCAGTACTCAGAGCCTGGGAAACATATACATTGACAGGTCAAAGTGAAGGACTGTCTATTAAATATCTTTAGGAAAATATTTCCTAAATCAACAGCCTTGGAAAAAATCAGCATTTTGCCAAGCAGTGAGTAATAACTTATGTATCCTTGAAAGTAAATCTTGGATTGGTCAAGCAATTTTCTCGGGATTACACAGCAAGTACAAAACAGAGCCAAGATTGAAACCCTGACAATTGGACCCAGTAAAGCCTTCATCTAGTGCTTCTCAATCCTGGTGCCCATAAGAATCACCTGCACGGCTGGGGTGCCTGGGTGGCTCAATGGCTTAAGCACTTGACTCTTGATCTTGACTCAGGTCATGATCTCACAGTTGGTGAGATCGAGCCCCATGTTGGGCTCTGTGCTGACAGTGAAGAACCTGCTTGGGATTCTCTCTCTCCTTCTCTTTCTGCCCCATCCCCATTTGCTCTCTCTCGCGTGCTCTCTCTCTCTCTCTCAAAAAAAAAAAAAAAAGGGGCGCCTGTGTGGCGCAGTCGGTTAAGCGTCCGACTTCAGCCAGGTCACGATCTCGCGGTCCGTGAGTTCGAGCCCCGCGTCAGGCTCTGGGCTGATGGCTCGGAGCCTGGAGCCTGTTTCCGATTCTGTGTCTCCCTCTCTCTCTGCCCCTCCCCCGTTCATGCTCTGTCTCTCTCTGTCCCAAAAATAAATAAAAAACGTTGAAAAAAAATTTAAAAAAAAAAAAAAAAAGAAAAACAAAAGAATCACCTGCACAGGTGATTCAAAATTATAAATACTTCGGCCATATATGAGACTAATTTAAATCACAATCCCAGGATTTGGAGCTCAGGCATTTATATAGCTTTAAAAAGTATTTCTGGGGATTTTCAGTAAGTAACCAGGGTTGCAAAGCATGATTTTATGCTCTATTATCATCATTATATGCTTATTCATATCAGTAAATTTTAGTACCACATCAAATTCTCTCAGCTATGTCTCCTGGTTTTATTGTTTGTTTTTATTTTTTTAACTTTTATAGTTAAGAGGACATAAGTATTATGTATTTTGGGAACCATATTCATTCAGATTAAGCCACAGACACAAATTCTCATAGAAACCTATCAAACATAAATGGGTAACAAAATGTGATTTTTTTTAAAGCAGTGTTATCTTAGTTTTGATTAATTTGTTTTTACCTCTTTATGTTACTTAAAAGAAGACTTCGTTTTTCCTGGGGTCTGAATTCATACCAGTAAATGGATGTTTTTCTAACCCCTGTGCTCATGTGCTTTAATAAATGTTTTAAAGCTTCACAAAACATGGATTTATACTGTTCAAATCATTTTGGGATTAGGTCCAAGTTAATCATTTGTTCAAATGTCAGTACAAGCTGCAATTTAGGGCAACTTTAGGTAGTTCATTTATTTCCTTTCTGAGCATTAGATAACAGGGTTGTCCTAGCCTTCTTTTTTTTTTTTTTTTCCAATATATGAAGTTTATTGTCAAATTGGTTTCCATACAACACCCAGTGCTCACCCCAAAAGGTGCCCTCCTCAACACCCATCACCCACCCTCCGCTCCCTCCCACCCCCCATCAACCCTCAGTTTGTTCTCAGTTTTTAACAGTCTCTTATGCTTTGGCTCTCTCCCACTCTAACCTCTTTTTTTTTTTCCTTCCCCTCCTCCATGGGTTTCTGTTAAGTTTCTCAGGATCCACATAAGAGTGAAACCATATGGTATCTGTCTTTCTCTGTATGGCTTATTTCACTTAGCATAACACTCTCCAGTTCCATCCATGTTGCTACAAAGGGCCATATTTCATTCTTTCTCATTGCCACGTAGTACTCCATTGTGTATATAAACCACAATTTTTTTATCCATTCATCAGTTGATGGTCATTTAGGCTCTTTCCATAATTTGGCTATCGTTGAGAGTCCTGCTATAAACATTGGGGTACAAGTGCCCCTATGCATCAGTATTCCTGTATCCCTTGGGTCAATTCCTAGCAGTGCTATTGCTGGGTCATAGGGTAGGTCTATTTTTAATTTTTTGAGGAACCTCCACACTGTTTTCCAGAGTGGCTGCACCAATTTGCATTCCCACCAACAGTGCAAGAGGGTTCCCGTTTCTCCACATCCTCTCCAGCATCTATAGTCTCCTGATTTGTTCATTTTGGCCACTCTGACTGGCGTGAGGTGATATCTGAGTGTGGTTTTGATTTGTATTTCCCTGATGAGGAGCGATGTTGAGCATCTTTTCATGTGCATGTTGGCCATCCAGATGTCTTCTTTAGAGAAGTGTCTATTCATGTTTTCTGCCCATTTCTTCACTGGGTTATTTGTTTTTCGGGTGTGGAGTTTGGTGAGCTCTTTATAGATTTTGGATACTAGCCCTTTGTCCGGTATGTCATTTGCAAATATCTTTTCCCATTCAGTTGGTTGCCTTTTAGTTTTGTTGGTTGTTTCCTTTGCTGTGCAGAAGCTTTTTATCTTCATAAGGTCCTAGTAGTTCATTTTTGCTTTTAATTCCCTTGCCTTTGGATAACAGGGTTGTCCTAGCCTTCTGATAAGAGTTTCACATTGATCTTATTCAAGAAAATCAGGTTTACGATCATGGTAATAGTGAATTTCTAGCTGTCATTGGTTTTGAAGAAACTAAGAACTAAGTTTGCCTTAATTAACTCCAGATACAAATTAACTAAAATATATATTACCAGGTACTCTGCTAAATACTTTTAACTTATTATCTTATTATTCCTCACAAATATTTTATTCTTATTTTTCAAAGGCTGCTATTTCCTTTTTATGCGTGAGAAAACCTAGCTTCCCAAGCTGATGAGCAACAGAGCTCGTATCTATCTAGACAGGGATATTTGAGATATCACATGCCACACTTAAAAATATATATAGTTTTTCAAATCCCTACATTTAAATCTGTTTTAAATCTTTGGATCAAGATATGTTTAATTAAATATACAGCCTAAGAAGAATACTTTTGTCATGTAAAGCATAAAAAGAAGACTGTGGATTAAGAAAAATGCATTTTTGGAAATTGAAACTATACTAACCCATTCTAAGAAAAAAGTTCTCCTTCAGCCTTAAATACCCTGAGACATAATCATAATGGAAAAGAATTTTGAGAACAACAGCAAGAGTCTGGAAGAGTCTGTTTGAGAGTGTACAATTTGGGAAGTTCAAGAGACATGAGGATATTAATGAGAACTTTCTGATATTAAGCCACTGCCATGATTTAAATGATTAATTATGATAACATGAAGATCATCTCACGATACTAAATCTAGCCATGACCGATTTTTGTTCATTATGACTATTTTATTACAAAGATAGGAAATTGCACAGAATAGAACTGAGTTATTCTGAAATTATTCTCTAATTGGTAGAAAATTTAAAAATCTTTAAAAATGGAATTGGATCTTAATCTTCTACTTCTACTTAATCTTTCTAATGAGAGGGAAGAGATACCTCATTCTATACCAATTTCCCATAGTTAGCTTGACAGTCATCTTCAGAAGTAATTTTAGCGTATCATTAAGGCAAATATGGTTAACCAAGTACCATTTGAAGATAAACAAAGTGTGGCTTTACATAATAATTGCAAGGAATATGAAGAAAGAAAAAGAAGGGATGTGAACTTTTGTGACATCTGCACACGTATTTGTTAATGCACAAGGGAAATGCAATTGGTGAAAATGGCATTATTTTTTTTTTTTTTTCAACTTTTTTTTTTTTTTTTTTTTTTTTTTTTTTTTTTATTTATTTTGGGGACAGAGAGAGACAGAGCATGAACGGGGGAGGGGCAGAGAGAGAGAGGGAGACACAGAATCGGAAACAGGCTCCAGGCTCCGGGCCATCAGCCCAGAGCCTGACGCGGGGCTCGAACTCACGGACCGCGAGATCGTGACCTGGCTGAAGTCGGACGCTTAACCGACTGCGCCACCCAGGCGCCCCGAAAATGGCATTATTTTAAAAGTTTTTCAAAGTTGAAGAAAACGAGATTGCTCTAGATGAATAACAGTTAAGCCCCAATAGGGAAAATAATTCTATCTCTATTAAAGCCAACCTCAGCCCTGCTGTGTAATCATGTCTTTAAATACCCAGCCCGTATAGCCTTGTCTTCAGTCTGTTTTTCTCAGTATTGCTGAGGAAATGGAGAGATCATTTTGCTTCATATACAACTCGTGGGTTTTAATGTTGGTAAAGACAGTTAATTACAATATCTAGATGATGGTGCCTTGTCACTTTTTATGCATAATTTTTTATTAAAGGGCTGGTCTAAAGTGTAGTTGCTACTAAAAGTGACAAGATGGTAAACTACTAGTTACTGCTGGGTTGCATTTCTAAGAAATGATGTATATTAGTTTTCTATTTGTTGCAAGTAATATAATTTAAACTCAAACCAGTTTAAGCCAAAAAAGAGAATTTAACGGGTCACATACATGAGAAGTACCAAGGGTGATGCCTCTCTCCCTCCATCTCTCAGTGCTACCTTCAGCTGGGTTGGCTTCATTCTCAGGCAGTCTTTCTCTGTGGTGAATGTCCACCAGTAGTTCAAGGAGTACAGTGTTCCCATAGTGATCATACATCCTGGTTCACTTAGGACCGTCTGAATTTGTGCCTATTGTATTGCAATGTCGATAGTCTCCCCTTTCACTCTCAGAAGTGTCTTTCTTGGACCATAAAGCATATGGTCACCCTCCCTTATACCCAGGGTAACCACAAAGCTTGTGACATATGCACAGTACAACAGAGTTTTGTCATGCGGCATCTCTTTAACATTTACTCAGTGCCACTTCTCTCTCCTACCTTGGTTGGAGACAGCTTCTATGAGTTTTTTGCTCACTGTAAATGATAGACAGCTCTGTGGTCATATGTAGTCACAGAATGGCTTCAATTCAGTTATAAGAATGTGTCTACCAAGAATTTAGTTTCTTGTTTTCTTTTTTTTTAATAAAGTTTTGCATTTTAATCTTTCTGCAAATGTTCCACCTCTCTTCCCCTTCCACCAAGGAAGAAAACTGGGGTCATCTGATTTTCCCCTCATTCACATCTTCCCTATTATGGTACGTACTGTTTCAAACACACCAAGATGAATGTAAGGAGATAGAAGAGAGGTGTGGGGTGAGGATAGCTCTTAAGAGGCTGGATGTCTTCACAGGCTTTGTATATGGCAGCTGATTAAACTTAATCTTTTGTCCTTGAGGCACTTCCAGTTTATTCGACTGGGGCCCACTGACGTTTCTTTTAACCTGGTAGATGGGTGTCAGTTTTAGGTAGTTACTAGCAAATTCTTTGACAGCCCCTAAAGGTTCAGCATTCACATCTCACTCCCTGCTGCTAAGGTCTCTGCAACTTTCTAGGCAACCATGTTGAGCTAGACCCTTAAATAACTCTGAACTGCCTCCATTCTTCTTTGTGATCCACTTTGGTTCACAAGAGACATTTATGAGTCTGCTGCCCCGTTATACTCTAAGAGTTCCAGATGACCCCAATGCAGCTCCCTCTCTCTTGTTAGCACAGGCTGCTACAGCTATTTTAGAAATGAAGCTATTACAGTCCTGTGTCTCCCAATTGCAGGAATATATTCCAAACTCTCTGAGAGGTCCCATGGAAGCCTTCTCTAGAGGCCTAGAGGTGAAGATCTCATACCTTCTCCCTCTTAGGTGGATTTAAGGACTCACAGGATGGCAATGAGGATCCCCAAGGAAATCTTACAACATCCTACTTTTTTTTAACACTTTGAAACTTTTGCAGAATTTATCTGGTGAAGGGATCAAAGTATTGTTTGGCCATTTCTTTTATATAGCATTCTAGCTTTGGTTTTTCACATTTCTTGCATCTTGGTGTCTCTGTGGAAATTCCACTTAAAACTTCTATTCCTTAGTGATCCCAGAAAGAACACAATTCTCTTTCCTTTAATGTCCAAATAATCACCACAAAAGGATTATGTTTGATCTTGCTTGGGACACATGCCCATGGAGAGAGGCTTATATGATGGTCAGTCTAGGTCATATACTTATTTTTGTGATGGGGGAGATGGGTCTGTGTGAGTAGCAGCTCTGCCAGAAGAGACAGTGTGGTAAAGTTTCAGCTTCGAGACAGGAAAAAAGTGGCAGTAGCTATATATTTCTTTTGTTTTCAAATATAATTTCATTTTTTTCAGAGAGTATTTTAATTCTTTTAAGCTAATTGAGACTTGCTTTATTGACCAGTGTATGGACTATCTTGATGTATGTTACATGTATACTTTATTTTTTTTTAATTTTTTAATGTTTATTTACTTTTGAGAGGCAGAGAGATAGAACATGCGTGGGAGAGAGAGAGATGGAGACACAGAATCTGAAGCTGCCTCCAGGCTCTGAGCTGTCAATAAATGTCAATAAAAACAAGTTGGTTGATGTTGTTTGAGTCTTCCATAAATTCATTGGTTGTCTCTCTACTTGTTCTGTAAGTACTGAGAATGAGGTTGAAATAGGCAACTATAACTGTATTTTTCATTTAGTTCTTTCTGTCAGTTCAACTGTCTCATCTTAGTTCTTTAAGTTTTTGTTTCACATCTTTTGAAGAATGTTTGAAGCATATTATGCATTTAGGATTATCATAACTTCTTGGTAAATAGAACACTTGACATACTTATTTTAGAAGTCCCTCTTGTCTATGCTAATATTTTGTGTTTTAAAGTCTGCTTGGTCTTAGTTTTCATTAACTTTGGAAAACTTTCAGACATCATTTCTTCAAATATGTGTGTGTGTGTGTGTGTGTGTGTGTGTGTATGCATATACTACATATACATACATAAATACATATACATATAAGTATTTTTCTTCCTTTTGGCTAGTTTTGCTTGCTTTAACTTCAAACTCACTGTTCTTTCCCCACCCCACCCCTTATAGGCTCTAACTTGATGGTAAGTTCATCTAGTAAGATTTTTATTTCCAATACTGTATTTTTCCTATCTAGAAGTTTCTTTTTTCATATATTCCATCTCCCTCTTAATTATGAGCGTTAAGATGTACCCATTTACATATCTGAGTATATTCAAACACTTAGGGTAACTGTATGAATGTTCTTAATATGCTAATTTTATTATAGTTGCCATTTTGGTGTCTGTTTCTATTATCTGATTTTTCTCTTTGTTATGAGCCACGTTTTCCAACCTCTTTGCTTATTTATTTATTTCTGACTGGATGCCAGATATTATAATTTTTACATGCTTGAGTACTTGATTCTATTGTACTCCTTTGAATAGTGTTGGAATTTGTTCTGGTAGGTAGATGACTAACTTGTGGGACAGTCTGATCTATTTAAGGTTTGCTTTTAAGCTTTTTTCAGGGTAGTTTTTCTAGTATCCTCTAACCTTGGGTTAATTTAGCTCTATTTCTTAGCCATGACCATTTTTTAAATCTCTACTGATTGCCCTGTATATCAGGTGAGCCCTCTCCACTCTAAATAGTGAGAATTCAAAAGATTTTCAGCCCCTGTATGAGCTCTTGGAGAGTTTCTGTCTCACATTTCTCTAGTAATTGTTCTTTCCAAGGAAGTGTTATTTTTCTAGTCTCATGAGGACCTCCCCTATGCATTCACAGATTAGTGTTCAATCAAAAATTCAAAGGACAGGTTTTATAGTTCTTTTTTTTTTTATATTCTGTCCTGTAAATCCTTGACCTTATGGCCTCTCCAAACTCTGATCACTGTCTTCTCAACTCAATGAGATAAATGAGCCATATTTAGAATTTCATACTCTTCTCTTGAAATGTTCTCTGGGAAGAAAGCTGGTTGAATTATAGACGTCCTCTCATTTGTTTATTTTGTACCAGGGACCATGGTCCTGCACTATTCTCTTATCTGTAAGGATAGCTGTTTTCTATATCTTGTTCAGTTTTCTAGTTGTTTACAGCAGGAAGGTAATTCCAAACTCTGTTACTTCCACATGGAAGGAAATGCTGCCATCAGTGATTTTAAAAATAACATTTCCTCTGTGATTTTTTTTTTAATTGCTTATAAGCCCTATGTGTGCAATTGGGGAAGTGGTTTTCTTTAACACAAAAGGTGCTCATATCTACTTGTCCTAAAAATTTGCTTGAATGAAATTCATTACACAGATGATTTTCTACATTTTTCCTCATCTTGAAACAATATAACTGCTCAGTGGAATACACAGAATGATTTTAATTTGGATTTTCTTTCATCGTTGTATTACTCATACAGCTGGCTAGATTGATTTTTCAGCAATTTGTATGGCTTATAAAGTTTGTGATTCCTTCTGTTATTTTGTAAGAAACAATGAAATCCTTACCTTTATGCCTAGATTATTTTTAATATTCTAGGGAAAAACAATCTTCCTTTAAACCTGGGAACTCTAATTTATATATTTGATTTTTCGTATTTTTTCTTTGCAAAATGTTAAGCTTTTTGTTTTCATAGTTCCTGTATTAAGTAGGAATGTTAGTAACTGTCCATTTTTATGAAAAATTCAAAAATTTAATATTAAATATTTACTTGAATATTGACACGTTTAAAACTATGTGATATAGATAGACAAATAGAAGCATGGACAGATGAATAGATTCTCTGTGATAGTAACACCTATAAATTTGGACTCATGAAATTATTTTGTGATAATTCAAATAATGTAAGTAGCCTACTAGTGATGAGATTTACCAAAATGGTGAAAGACTCTTAGTAAAGTTAAGCATTTAAACAAATTACAGTACCCCCTCAATTTATATGTCTCTGTATTACTAGAAAAGTCAGAATGTTTTAAAACTGTGAAAAAACACTTTGCACTTTTTATAAGACAAGGAAATTAATTCCTAGACTCATCTAAGTTTTCACTTGCACAATTACTTCATGGTACATTCAGAAATTATATGGTACACAGGATATTTGTAGTGAGGATTTGTCCTGATACTTGAAGACGCCTAGAATCCCTTGATCTCACGCAATAAATGGCAGTAGTACCTTCTCAATCCCCATCCTTGTGGCCTCTAAATACCCCTCACAACATTTTTAAGTGTATTCTTTAGGATGGCATCACCTGTAGATTGAAATATTATTCAAAGAGTTAGGAAGAAATAAATCTTGGTATTTATAATGCACCAACCACTTATCTGTCCCTTTAAGTATCTTTTCTAAAAGAGAATGGAGAACAGTATCCTAACCAGAACACTGAGAAAAACACTGGTGAGAACAGCACAAACTCCCCTGAGAAACATGGTGGAGGCTATTCTTCATAGAGTTTATCTCCAGAGAGACATGGAGAGGCTGCCACTAAAATAGGCTTCCTGGTTTCAGTAGGGGATGATGGGATTCCCAATGGAAGAAGCCAAACAATAGAATTTAACCATTTAAGGTGGGTGTGATTTCCATTATTGTGGAAATTATGGCATTAGTCCTAGAAGAGTAAGTAGAATGTTTTTATCCACCTAATAACTAATGGCTAATCAGTATGGGATCCCTAGGGCCAAAAGAGTTGTTATCCCTCTCAGTTATTGCCTAAGTTAAATTATATAACTTTTTAATCTCTGCCACATTGCTCTGCTTCCCACCCCCGACCACAAAAAGAAAAGAAACAGGAAAAGAAAACCGGAACTTATTTGAGTTGTCATGAGGGAAAACCATGGAACGTAACTCAACTCTTGAGTCTGAATCAGTTCAAAGACCCATAATTCTTCAGTGAGGAGCAAATTAGTAATTCCTGGGGCTCAGGAGCCAGAAACCACTGTGCTTCATTAATCACAGTAAAGGGTAATTAGAGTGATTTGGTTTAAGGAGTTTGGGTCATAGTCTGTGACTCCAGAATGTAGCAATCATCCCAATTTCTGAATGTATGGTTCGTGTTGATCTACTTGGCAACTCTCATGGCAGCCACATTGCTTGTCTCTTCTGTGAAATGAGAGATATCATGAAGTACCAAGTAATAGTTTGTGGGACCCTCTTTCCTTGCCAAAAATGAAGAAAAGGAAGTTTTAGGAAATCACAGATGTTAGTGTCACCATCAAACACAGATTCAGAAGGAGTGATTCTTATATTTCCCCACTTAACTCCCCTATTTAGTCTATACATAAATTCAATAAGGCAGTAACTCCTTAAAGGTGATCAAGGTATATTTCATTTACTATTTGGTTTAGTAAGCCAAAACAGTTCCTGGCACCTGGAATTCAGCTTTCAATATCACATATTTCATAATTTGATCACAGTGAGTAGAAAACATCACAAGAGGTTTGCTTTTGCCTGGCAGATACAGCCACGCCCCATCACCCTCTGGCCTTTCAAGACTGTGTCAGGTCCCTGACTCTGGGCCATAAGTAAATCAATAGAAATTTTGATTATTTCATCATACTACAGGATTATACATGTGTTGACTTCATACCGACAGGACCTACTGAGAAACAACATACCCTAAATGTTCTAGTAAGAATGAGAAATAAATCCCATGAAAATTCAGGGTCTGTTACTTTAGTAATGTTTGGGGGGGGGCAGTAGTGGTCTTAGTTATGTAGAAATACCCCATCGGAATGTAAGATTAGTTGCATTAACTACCACTAAAAGTGATGTACTTCAGTCACTTGGTGGATATCTTTGGAGTTTAGGGATAACAAAAAACTACATTTGGTCAGAGTCACCCAACTAATTTACCAACAATCTAGAAACCATTAAATTTGAATAGATCCTAGAGAAAGAGAAGCATTTGTGACTGGATGACAGAGAAGTGTAAGCTAATGTCACTTGGCAATTTGATCCAACAGATCTAATGATGCTTTATGTATGTGTGTTATGCAAAGCCTCTCCGAGGCCCCAACAAGAGAATCACAATGACAGCCCCTTGGGCTTTCAAGTAAAGTCTTCTTGGTTAGAAATATTATTTTGAGATACTGCTGTTGGTTTTCAATAGGAGCTTTGAAGAGAGTGACACAGGACACCAGGAGAACATGCAATCCGTTTCCCATCATGACTATTTGGGTTTAGCTAATCTGCTAAACCATAAACTTGAGTACTCCTAGTGGCATTCCATCCCCAAATAAATGTATTAAGAGCAATTCCATGGCCTGAACAAATAATGAATCTACAAGTTGCAGAAGCAATTGGCCCACATTCTTTATGTGTTGTGCCTACTTTGCCAATGGATGCCTCTCTTTCTTTTTTTTTTTTTTTTAAATGTTTTTAAATGTTTTTTTTTTTTTTAATTTATTTTTGAGACAGAGAGAGACAGAACATGAGCAGGGGAGGGGCAGAGAGAAAGGGAAACAGGAAGGCTCCAGGCTCTGAGCTGTCAGTACAGAACCTGATATGGGGCTCGAACCCACAGACTGTGAGATCATGACCTGAGCTGAAGTCGGATGCTCAACCAACTGAGCCATCCAAGCGCCCCTGGATGCCTCTCTTTCAGTACATATTTATAACCTCTGGGAGAGTTCTCTCTGACACAGTGATGAAAAATGTGAGTTTAATTTCCAAATTCTTTTGCATAATAAACTGGCTCCATCCAGGAGTGAAAAACTGTAGCATTCGCCAGTAAGGGGTGGCCCTGAGAGACAGTCTAGGAGGAATTACTTCAAGTTGGGCATAATTTCAAATGGAGCCTATGGTTTTCCCAAGATTTTCTGGAAGAGGAGATGGCCAGAAGCATGGGTTTACACACATTTACAGGAAATTTCCAATGATTATTTGAAAGGATTAGAGGAATAGAAAGAAGCAGGCTTGCAGGAAGAAGGGATCGTGGATATCTGAGAGATGTCCTAGAGTGAGGACACTTGTGAACCATGTCAATGCTTGCTCCAAGACTAAAAGTACTCAGTAATCAGGTGGATAAGAGGACCTACTCTGTAGAGCGATTCCTTACTGGGTGCATGAGCAAAGCACCAACAGTGATGGGATAGAAGTTACACAGGGACTCAACAACATAGACTACCTCTGCAAAGCCCAAACCTCTCCCAAAGCCCCTAACTGAATCCCAAACCCACATTAAACAAGCCAACATGACGTCTACTTCATAATTAACATAACAACTATTGGGAACCTGGGGGGCTTAGTGGGTTGAGCACCTGACTCTTGATTTCGGCTCAGGTCAGGATCTCAGGGTTTGTGAGATGGAGCTCTGCATCAGGCTCTGCACTGACAGCACAGAGCCTGCTTAGGATTCTCTCTCTCTCTTTCTATCCCTCCCCCACTGTCTCAAAATAAATAAATAAATAAATAAACTTATTAAAAATCTATAAACTTAAAAAAAATCTATAAAATAACAGCAGTTAAGGTACATCTTTAGTAAATTCCACCCTCTGCCTTCAAATGTATTTGTATTTGGTAATACAAATATTTGCCTTGTAAATGTATTTGGTATTTCATACCCAGCTAAGTCTTATGACAGAGTCCCTAACTCATCTATCATCACTTTCTCAAGTCTCCCTTACCCTGCAGATCCAAAGGTCATTCTTTGAACCAAATCTTACTGGATAAGAGCCATGTAGAATGATTACTGGTGCCAGAGAAATAATTTCTACTTGGAAATGTTTTAGGGTATTTAATGTTGGACTTTGAAAAGCCCATGCTATTTGCTTTCATGTCAAGGCTAAGAAACAAAGCCCAGTAAACCTTCTCAACCTATAAATAAATTTGAGTACATTTCTCCCTCTTATAGATCCTACAACATACACTTTCAGAAGTGACTTTCATTAAACTGTGAAGTAGGGACCCCTCCTAAGCCATAAAAGAGTTACCAGATCTGTACTACTCGGTTGGCTTTGTAGGTACTGGCTCCACATATAAAGTACAATCCTTACTTCTTACTGTTGAGCCGGCCATACTCGAACAAATGAGATTCACTCTCAAATATTGTACTCTGTGATGGCCTTCACTGCATAACCAATTTGTCCACTTGTGCCCTGGTAAAATGTGGGACAGATGATGATGACGATGATGATGATTGTTAAAGTCTACTTACTTATAGGGTAAGGTGCCTGGGTAGCTCACCCTGGGTGAGCCTGGGGTGCCTGGGTAGCTCAGTTAGTTAGGTGTCTAACTGAGAGACAGAGACAGAGAGAGAGAGAGAGCGAGCACATGATTGGGGGAGGAGCAGAGAGAGGGAGAGAGAGAATCCCAAGCAGGCCTAGTGCTGTCAGTATGGAACCTGACACAAGGTTCCAACACAAGTCTAACGTGCAACCAATTGAACCACCTGGGCACCCCTAGATCCTATTTTTAAAAATGCAAATTAATATTCTCATCTTGTGTTTTTTTTTTTTAACTAATCAAAGGCATGATACAATATGGAACACAAAATATTATTTACCATCTGGGTGGATTGCATAGAAGGTAAAACAAACATACTTTTACTATACGTTGTTACGGGCAGACTAAATACTTTAAACAAATTTATCCTACCAGAAAGAAAACTGTTCTAGATGTGTTCATACAATATCTGGGAATAAAAAGGTTATAATATCCTCAAAATAAATAAATAAATAAATAAATAAATAAATAAATAAATAACACCTGAATAAGCCCATCAATCTGGGTGAATTTTGCCAAGAGTTGAACATAATTCTTTTATATCTCAGGTAATATAATATAATCAAAGTAAATAAATTTCACTTCTCTCAAACCTTCTCCAACTTACTGTACAAAATCAAGTTTTGCCTTTCAGTATGTTCTTTCAGGCTTTAGGACAATCTTATACTTTATTTTAGGACAAAACTTTCCCATTGAAAACAAGAGAAGAACCTCATATTTCATACACTATTCTATTTCATATACATATATGCTCCTGCCCTAGGCTCAAATTACCCATAAGAACTACAAAATTTAACCAAATTAACTAACTTCTATTTAACTGGGAAGTACATAATGGATGATTATTTATCACATACAGGCCATTCAGCAAACAAGCAAAACTCACCAACTAGGGCCCCACACATCACTTTTATATCTCTGAAATGTGACAAAAATAACAGTATATATTTATGAACAAGACCCAAGAAGATAGCCACTCTGTAATATACTGAACTAAGGACAAAAGTTTTGTATACTAAAAACTATGCTTTATGACCAAGATATCAATATTCCTTCCTTCTTACTGAAAAAGTTATCTAGGAATTCAAAGATTATTTATTAACTAGGTTTAATATTAGTCTGAGGTTGTAAAGTTAACTAACAATCCTGGATATCATGTTTTAAGCTTACACATTAGAAAATATTATGACTGCTGATACAAAACAATTTTTCAGCCCTGTGATCCAATTTAGAGGGACACAATTTTTACATTACCCATAATTATAAATATTTTGTTTTTGATCACTGAAGCAGTATAAGAAATCTAGGCAGTTTAGATGAGCTAGTATAAACTAGTATCAAAACAAACACAAATCTGGTAATCACATCAGGGAAAAGTCATATAACTGTGCTTTTAAATCACACTTATTTAAGTAATCTGATCTATCTCAGGATTTGCCTTGATTACATGAACTTGGATTCTTTTTTTTTTTAATACTGGCTTTACTCTTATTTTTTCATTTTTTTTTTTTTTTGAGAGAGAGATGTGAGTGGGGGAGAGGAGAGGAGCAGGGGGAGAGGAGAGGAGCAGGGGGAGAGAGAGAAAATCTTAAGCAGGTTCTGCACTCAGCATGGAGCCCCACCCAGGGTCTCAATCCCACAACCCTGTGATTATGACCTGAGCTGAAATCAAGGGTCAGTGTTCAACCCACTGAGCTACCCAGGTACCCCTGAACTTGGATTCTTACATAAAAATATTTCTTAGGTTTCAGTGAAAAGGAATTTTTTTTCTAAAAGTCTAACATATGGAAATATGAATAGTTCAGCATCTTTATTTTGTACAAACATGGGGAAATATGAGATTTACATTATTATTCTTATTATTCTCTGAAAACCAGTTACAACAAAGCTCCTTTAATTAGAGGAACTTCAAAATCTAATTAATTACTACCTAATGGAAATAGGAAATATTTTACACTCTTACAAAAGATAAAGACTTTGCCTTATTATTGACATGTAAGTACACAACTTTCAACTTCACTCCCATAACCTCAGCTATGGGTAAAGTGAACACAGAAACACAAAAATACACTACTCCAGACCTCAAAAAGATGTTCTCTTTTCTAGTGGGCACAGAATGATTCCTTAGTTGATTTGTGTATACAAGTAGATAAATGATCACAAAATAATAAGAAAGTGAATTCCCTGTCACTTATCACGCAACAGAGAATAGATCCCCATCATATTGGTAGGGATCATCCAATGGCCAGATCATTGTTTTCTGTTCATTGTTGCCATTATTGAGGAATAACATTTCCTATGTGCAAACTGAAACCAGAATCTATAAAAGACAAGAACCGGAAACAAACAAAAAATCAGTAGAAATAATAAAACCTAGGGTATCAAAGAGTCAGCAAAGGTAAAGTTTGATTGCAAGTTAAAATAATTTCAGAAGGAGAGGAAGTGACAGAAAGAGAGAGAGAGATCTCTTGGTTGGCCAGTACAGTGTAATTGGCTCCATTAAGAGAGTTTGGTTGGGGGGCGTCTGGGTGGCTCAGTCAGTTGAGCACCTGGCTTTAGCGCAGGTCATGATCTCATGGCTCGTGGATTCAGGCCCCGTGTTGGCTCTGTGCTGATGGCTCAGAGCCTGGAGCCTGCTTCAGATTCTGCGTCTCCCTCTCTCTGTGCCCCTCCCCTGCTCATGCTCTGTCTCTATCTCTCAAAAATAAATAAATGTTAAAAAAAAAAAAAATTAAAAAAAAAGAGTGTACTTGGGCATCTTGGTGGTACCTCCCCAATCACTAAAGTATAAATTTCAAAAAGTCAAACTAAAATAAGAAACATGAATCACACAAATATAAACGTGTCAAATATTTTATTCAACTTATTAAAAATGGCCGAAACAGTGAGATGATAGGGTTGATTCAGAAAGCATTTGAGGGTCTAGTTATTTATAGACAAGTTGATGAAGAAATATTAACATAAGATTTCTAATTTGGTAAAGAAAGCACTTAACGTCCTACAGCAAAATAAGCTACAACCTTTGGGTTATCTCTTGCACCAGAAAGAAATCATTTGCAACTCTACCGGTCAAAAATGTATAAGTTAACGTGTAACCTAACTAAGTCTGGGAACTTTAATCAGTTGTAAATAGATAGTTGAACAAAGAACATTTTCCTAGGTAATAAATTAAACCTTTGGAGGGCCTGGTAAACAATGCCACTGTATATCATTGAAAACACATGCTACTCACTTTTTTTTTTTTTCTGGCCATATTTCACAGTTGTAAATACTTTTTCATAACATCAACTGATGGGCACATCAACTCCAACAGATCTAAAACTAACTCAACTGTCATTCTTTCAAGACAGATTTCTTTCTTTCTTTTTTTTTTTTGACTTCTTATTTTGATTAAAGCCATCGCTATATCCTCAATCATCAAGTTCAAAGTTTGATAATCAAGCTATCCCCTACATCCCTACAAATAATCACCTACTCTAATTCTTTCTTTCTTTCTTTCTTTCTTTCTTTCTTTCTTTCTTTCTTTCTTTCTTTCTTTCTTTCTTCTCTTTCTTTCTTCTCTTTCTTTCTTTCTTTTTGAAAGAGTGGGGTAGGGGCAGAAAGAGAGGGAGAGAGAGAGAATCCCAAGGGGGCTCCACACTGTCAATGCAGAGCCCAATGTGGGGCTTGAACCCATGAACTGATGAGATCAGAACCTGAGCCAAAATCAAGAGTTTGACACCTAACTGCCTGAGTCACCCAGGCAACCCTAGATATTTCTTTTCCAACCTTTTGAGATCTCCCCTCGAAGTTTCATCCTTGTCATGTTTTTGTGTGTATTCCCTAAGTCTCTAGGTCAGTGTTTTCAAACCTGAATGAGTAGCAGAATCACGTGGAGAGTGTCAAAGACAGACTCTAAGGTGTCTCTCATTTTCCCTCAATCCTGGTATTCAAGCTCTGTGAAATGTCCTACTCTTGAGTATGGGCACCATGTGGATTATTTCTTACCAGTAGAAGAAGGCAAAGGAAGGTCCCCTCAATGATTATGTTACATAAAATTGTAACTTCCCTCTTGCTAGTAGACTCTCTCCCTCCCTTGGTGGCTTTGATGAAGTAAGCCTCCATATAAAGAGGCCCATAAAAAGGAGAGAAAGAGAGAAGCTTCCAGGCAACAACTAGCAAGGAGCTGGGCAATCAGTCCAACAACCCACAAGGAACTGAGTCTTGCTAACAGCCATCTGAGTTTAGAAGCAGATCCTCCCCCAGGAGAGCCTCACATGAGACCCCAGCCTTGGCCAACATCTTGATGGTAGCTTTGTGAGTGACTTGAAAGCGGAAAACCTGGCTAAACCACTCTCCAGTTCTTGATCCACAGAAACTCTGAGATAGTAACTGTTGTGTTAGCTGAAAAGCTTGTACTAATTTGTTATGCAACAAGGTATAACAATAAGGGCACTTTTAAAAACTACAGGACCCAGTCCCATGTGATTCTTTAAGTTTGGATGAAAAGCAGAAATCTGTAGAGTACTTTGAAATTCTCCATGTAATTCTTTTCTTAGAATCTGTCTCTATTGTAAATCACTGCTGTAAGACATACCCAACCCTTCCAAAAAACTTTTACATAGCTACCAGAATGTTCTTATCAAAACTCAGAAAATAACACTTTTTGTGTGCTTTAAATCTCTCAGTGACCACAGATTACCAACACGATAAAATGCAACTGTCTAGGATAGAGTACAAAGCCTTCAATTACGTGGCTACTACATGTTTCCCCCTATAATTTCCTAGTCACTCCTATAAAAAACATACCAAAATTCCTGTCAGATCTTTTCATATCTCCATAGGTTTGTGACTGCTGTTTCAACTGCTTAGAATTTCCATCCTCTATCCCAGCTTCCATCAAATAGCAGACTATTCATTTGTATCTGCAGGATACAAATAAAATTTCATCTCCTCTATGAATCACACATCTATTATAGGACTTATCACCTTGCAATACAATTAACTTTAATAATTTGTCTCTTGTGCACCAGATTGTCAGCTTTTGTATGGCCAAGGCCTGATTTCATTAATCTCTGTTTATAGCAGCATTGTTAAAGATTAGATCTCAATCATAGGCACACAGTAAAATTCATGCCACAAAGTCGTTGCTCAGTGAAATCCAGAAAGAATAAAAAATATGTGTTCAGCCCCAGTTGCTTATAAACTACCAGACCCACCGTCTTGCTGTTGCCCTTATCCTTAACATATGCATTTTTCCTGGTAATTCAAGTTTTTATAAATCAAATAATATGGTTGACTTTCACTACCAAAAGGAATCCTTTAGCAAATATTTTGTTAAGCAAAGAATCCTTTTGAAAGCACAAAGTTATTATCTATATACTTTAGTCTTTCTTGCTCTTAAGTTATACTGAGTTGTCTCTAAAGCAGAGCTCATCTGAATTTTGCCTTTCAAATTGTATATCTGAACAAAGGCTTTTTTCCTCTGTGTTAGTCTCTGAATACACATCAGGACTAATACCTTGGTTTTTAGATCCCCAGAGGAGAAGATGCAGCTCAAGTTCGTACAGAAACTGATTTTAGATGAGTTTTGAAAATGAGGCAATGACAATACAAGAATTGCATGGGTCATATTTGAATGCAAATAAAAATTTTAAAAATTCCAATTTCAAGCGATAGAAAAAGCCATCTTTCTGGTGCCCCTAACCAGGAAAATACTTAGAAGATTATAGAATGATTCTAGTACTTGAAAGTGGCTTAGATGCCCATTTTCAAGTATTAGGTCCTTTAAGTGAAAGGGTCAAGAACATGGCTATTAGTTTTAAGCTTTTAAGAAAAGCAAGGTATTGAAAACACATTTTGTAATCATGAAGTGGATTAAATAAAGGAGAGGCTACTCAAGAACCAACAGGCAACAATTTCTCTGCCACTTTCCTATTATTTGTGGCCTTACCCTGCCTCTGTCTCTTATTGGTGAGGAGGGGACAGATAGTTAATCAAATGAAGACACTTGTCATATATTCCCGTTGTCTTCGCAGATATTCCTATGTAATTTTTAAATTAAACACTTGTAATTTGTGCTCTCTGTACAAAAGGTACATACGGTTTAGGAATTGGGAAAATGTAAATGAACATTCCATGCAAAATTAACCTAGAAATTCATTGAATGACCTAAGTCAGGATTGCCAAATATCAATGGCAATTTACCTGGAATTTATCTGAGTGTTCATTCAGAACTTTAAGATACAAGGTTACATCTACATTGATCAAATGAACAAACAGGTGGGTCAATATCGAAGCCACTTACTTAGAGGAAATAAAGCAAATTGGTATTTTCCCATTTTAGTTCTTTAGTTTTTTACACAAAAAGCATTAAAAATGAGTATTGTTTGATTTTTGTTTCCTTCAGGGTTTCAAGGTGGGAAGACAGGTGTTCATCAGGGAGTGAAATAATCACATAAGATGTAAAACTGAAGGTATTCCAAGTGTTGGGAGAGAGACACAAGTGGGTAATTGCTCTCTGACAGAAATATTTGACCTGCAAGGCTTGGTGAGGTACTATATCCCTAAGGAAGTAACTTCTAGTTCGTGACTTCTAGCTAAAGAATTAATTAAGCAAAGAGATGTATTCCCACAAATTTACACTGGATAATTTATATCTACAAATAATTTTCTCTATGGAAACAAGATGCATTGACACATTAAATCTGTATGAGCCATGGGAAGTGAAGCATTTCCCAGCAATCTCTGAAGAACAGAAAAGTCTAAATAATTCAGGTACTACAATTCTATCTCTCTCTCTGCCATTATTACTTATTCATTTCTTTGTTCCCTTACTTATTTGCATATTAACAAGATGCTCCTCTAGATTAGCACTGGTCAAAGCTAGATATACGTTCCCATGATCTGGGAAGCCTGCTGATTGCTGATCGTATCCCTCACTCCAAGAGATTCACTGGCTGCAGAGTCTGGGGTGAGGTCTGGGAATCTGCATTGCTGTGAGGGACCTCAGATGACTTTGATGAAGGGAAGCCTAGCACCATGGTTTGACAAACATAGCCCTGGTTTATGTAATTGTATTCCACATTTGTATTGTCTCCACTATGCTCATCCAATCGTAATCTTAGTATTATACCTATATAATCCACTCAACAGAAGGCATATTTGCATTTTCTGTATGCTTTCACTGTGACAGGTAAACTTAAGTAAGTAATTGGCATCTCCAAACAAAACAATTTCTTTATCAGATTTGATGTGCTCACAAACCAAGAGCAAGATGAATGAATCCGTCAAAACCCTTATTAGAGCTATTTTTTATACTGCCACATAAGAGAAAACATTTTAAAAAATGCCAGAGGACAGATCGGCTAGAAGACTATAATACTCTATAATATTTGCTCTTGCTTATTAGTGTTGAGGGAATAACTCAGTGGTGATAAAGAAAATATAGATTAAATCCCAGGAAATGGAATTTTCACTCAAGTGTGGTCTAAATGTTAAAGGGTTAAATTGAACATTGAACATCTTAGTGACTATTTCTAAGAGTTAGCGCAAAATCCTGAATGATCACCCACACACGACCATGCGATTTTCAGAAGGTCAGGAGGTTCTGCTGCTAAAATCTCCAAATAGAAACAAAAGCAGAAGCACATCCCTTCTACAGACTGGCTGGTGCTCACCATTCCACCATTAGAGCACCTTTCTCTCTGCTGCACCTTTCTGGTAAGATGGCAGGCAAGCCAACACGAATTACCTCTAAGGCTTTCCTGAGAGTAGGTTATGATGGAAGGAAAGAGAAGGAAAAAAAAACACCAAAGAGAAAATTCACGTCCTTTATCTTTTAAACTTTTAAGGGGTTGTGGAAGAGGGAAAGAAAGACAGTGAAGAGAAAGGACATACACTAACATAATTATCTTGAACAGAAGTTGCACAATCCTGGCCACAAAGAAAATGAAATCGAGGGAGATTATAGATTGAATTCAGGGGAGTTTGGAATGGCTGGAGTGACTGAAAATAAATAGGAGTCTGAGAGAAAGGTGTCTGTGGCCTTTTAGTGTGTGATTGTAATTGGTTCTAGATTCGAGTTTGGAGTAGTAGTTTGAATTAGGGAAGAGACAAAGGTAACCACGCCACTAGATCAGACCCTCTCATCTTTGTATTTATAAAGTTCCATGTGCGATTCTAACGTGGGCTCCCTGTTGGGAAGAGCTACCGTGGGCTGTGGTGTTTGAAGAGCACTCTGTGGACAGAACAGTAAATCTATTAGTCTTGAGAGATTTCAGGAATATCTGAAGAACAGATTCTATATGTTTCACTTTGCCAGAACCACCTCTGTTGAAATAAACTTTATATGATACATATTTTCATTATTCAAAATAGGTTAACTTAAGAAAATGAGAAAAGAGGGGTGCCTGGGTGGCTCAGTTGGTTGAGTGTCCGACTTCGGCTCAGGTCATGATCTCACAGCTTGTGAATTCAAGCCCCGTGTCGGGTTCTGTGCTGACAGCTCAGAGCCTGGAGCCTGCTTTGGATTCTGTGCCTCTCCCTCTCTCTCTGCCCCTAACCCACTTACATTCTGTCTCTGTCTCTCTCAAAAATAAATAAACATTAGAAAAAAAATTCTTAAAAAAAAAAAGAAAGAAAATGCGAGAAGAAAGATGAAAGAAAAAAACCACATATAGTTTGTATGGCATAAATATAGTTAGCTTTGGAGTATATTTTCCTTCCAGTCATTTTTCATAGTCATAATTAAAAATATGTGGTTATACTTTAAAGACAGATTTTTTGCATTTATTTTATTTTTATATTTTAAATTTTATTTATTTCATGAGAGAGAGGAGAGAGACTGCATGCATGAGCACTGGAGGGGCAGAGAGAGAATCCCAAGCAGGCTGCACACTGTCAGTGCAGAGCCTGATGTGGGGCTCAAACCCACCAAGTGTCAGGTCATAACGTGAGCCCAAACTAAGAGTCGGGCGCTTAACCCACTGAGTCACCCAAGTGCATTTTTTGCATTTAAAAATAAATATTTGTTTGCACTAAAATTTTCCACGTTATCATATGGTTTTCCTGATAATGATTTTAGTAGGACTATAATACCTGTGTTATTATTATATTGTATAGATATCATGTTACTGGATAAACCTAGTCACAACTTGGGAGTTTAAATACTATGTATGATTTAGTACTCACCAGACAAAGTTTTAGTCAACCAGGATGAATAAGCTATATAACTCTACTGTACAACATTGTACCTATAGTCAACAATCATGTATCATACTCCTAAAACCCTAAGAGAATAGACCTAAATTAAATGTTCTTACTACAATATCATACATACGTACATGCTACTTATGATTTCTGTTATGAAGTGTACCCTCTCTACTTTCTTTTATGTGCCTATGTCTCTTCCTGCCTTCCTTCCTACTTTCCTGTCTAGGAGGAGCTCTCTGTTGTCCATGCTAGGGTGGGATGAAGCAGAACAATTCCAAGAGCTCTGTAAAATATAGGCGCTGCATTCCTACACCTGCACACAAGCTTTTATTAAATCCTTTTTCTGTAAGTGAACGAATAGTTTCCCAATAGTATCTTTCACTGAAAAATAGCTTTCAAATCAAATGTTTCAAGTATTATGAAACTAACATGATTAACTAAATTAAATGAACGCCTCCTACATGAACAAAATGTTACTCCCAGATAGACAAGGCCCGAGGGCAGAAATTTCATGATGACTTCTAGGCCAAAACACAGCTAACAGTGCCATTTATCAGGTAGTTAGGTACAAATAACTTTATAAGCTTGTATGTTCTAAAAGTTTAATAGCCTTTTGCAAGAAGAAATTGCGCATAAATTGAAAGAACGTAATATGTGTTCACTCTTGAATATAGTTCTCCAAGACCAACTTGTGTGCATTACTGAGCAATAAGGCCATGTAGAGAATAGAGGTCTCCAGTCTCTCCTGGGCTATATTGGTCGATGAAAGCAGTGTTGAGAATGTGGTGGTTAAATGTTGGGATTGGCTATCAGGCAATGTTATGCTGCCATATTACCTGGGGTTTCTGAGAACAAGTTTGAGTACTATTTGCATTAAGTAAATCATTATGGGGGAAACCTACCTAAAGTTATTTATTTGTACCTATCACAATCACTGTGTTCACTTAAGTGCAGATGTTGGAAGCACCTCTTCTATTTCCATCATATATTCTTGCCTTAGGGCTTCCATTGGCAGAGATGATCTCAGATTTTGCAGTCTAAGATCTCGGATAATTTATGAAATGCAAGCCAAAACAGAAAAATTCATTGTGGTATTTCTGAGGCTGCTGTTCTTTTCCCAGAAAAGCCCCTCTTTAATGGACGTATTGCACACTCATGCATGCACACACATGCACATGTGTGCACGCACATACACACAAATACATCCAAAATAGTATAAGGCAAAGGGATGTGTGATGACATTTCTCTCAGGTCATCAATTCCTTTCCTCCTGGTACACACATGCCTTTCTCTCATGCAGAGGTGGAGTATATGCCTCTTCTCCCATTTTATAAGCTGACCCAAGAGACTTGCTTCAGCAAAAGAATGTAACCAAAGAGATGTTCTAAGACTTGGGAGATTTGATCATAAGAAGCCTTGCAGTTTCTGCCTGGGTCTCGTAGAATACTCTCTTTTAGAAAGTCCTCTCTAGGGGAAGCCAAAAGCTATGCATTAAGTCTGGCAACTCTGAGATTGCCATGTGTGAAGAGAGATACATATGAGGCATCCTCCAGCTACTATGGCAAAGCCAGCCCAGATCCAGGCATGTGAGTGAAGGTACCATCTTAGAAGAGAATCCTACGTCTCCAGCTGAGGCCATGTCGGTCGGAGATGAATTACCTAACTAAGCATTTCCTAAATTTCTGACCCACAATGGAGCAGCATAAAATAACTGTTTTATGTCACTAGGTTTTGGGGTGGTCAGGCAATGAAAAAGCAGAGTGAAACGATTGTATGCTTTTTCAATGTCAGGTTGGAGCATTGCCTTATGAGCCTGAAGATCAGTTGACTTGTCAGGTGATGGTAACTTACTTAATTTGACTTATTATTTACTATTGATTAGAGCCCAAGCTCTATAAGTTTGATGCAAACTTATAGAAAATTAAGTTTGATACAAATTTTTAGAAAATTAAGTTTGATTATTGTCCAGTAGACATGCAAATGATTTCTGTCTGGTGGAAAATATAAGTTTGTAACTTATTGCTTCATTGTACAGCAGGCCATCAACTTGTTTTTTTAAAAATATTTATTTTTGAGAGAGAAAGTGTGAGCAGGGGAGGGGCAGAGACAGAGGGGACGGGCTCAATGCAAGGTCCGATGTGGGCTCGAACTCACAAACTGTGAGATCATGACCTGAGCTGAAATCAAGAGTCGGGCACTTAAACCAACTAGGCCACCCAGGCACCCCGATCAACCTGTTTTATATCTAAGATCTTAATTCTATGCAAGACTTTGTCTTACACTGGCTAGATATAGGTATCTACCTTTGTGATCCTACTTTAATCCAGCTTTACCATTGTGCTGGTGCTCTTATTAATCAATTAAATATTTGATATGTGCTCACTATACATTTTGTTTGAGAATAATGTTTTTAACTTTGAAAACTTCACTTTGACATGTGTAAGTGATTGTTCTTCCTCAGAAAGTTCCGCATTGTCCCAGTAGCACACATCCAAGTTAATGCAGTGGAGAAGAAAATGGCATCCTAGTGCTGGGTAAAGCCAAGAATCGTTTCTATCCAGGTTTACACTGAGTTGAGTCACCCCCCCTACAAAGCATTTCCTTAATTCTCCCAACACATAACACTTAAAAAAAACAAACAGAAAACTGACCATTCCTTCCTTGTGGCCCCAAATCTATAATGTCAGAGTCTACTAGAGAATCTTACTCTGTTTATGGTACTTCTTTTTTTTTTTTTTAATTTTTTAATGTTTATTTATTTTTGAGAGAGATAGAGACAGAGCATGATAGGGGGAGGGGCAGAGAGAGAGGGAGACACAGAGATGTTAGCACAGGGCCCAATGCGGGGCTCAAACCCACAAACCATGGGGTCACGACCTGAGCTGAAGTCAGACACTTAACCAACTGAACCACCCAGGCACTCCTATGGAACTTTTTTATTTAAAAGTCTGTACACCTTTAATGGACTAGAGACAATCAGTGGCAGGTCTGTGTGTAATTCATGGTGTTATGGACATTGTCTAGTATAGTGTCCATAACAAATTAGACACTCAATAAAGATTTATCGGTAGGAGTTGTGAGTAATAAAACATTTATATGGATTGTATATAATTCATTTTTATAATAAAGAGTAGTGAGTCCTAAGCTAAGTCTTACTTGCATTATACAATTAATGTTTTAAAAATTTTACTTTGAATGGCCATTTTACCATCTCCAAAATGATATGTAAAAATTATATAGAAATCTTTGGTTTCTCATCTGTCAAGAGATACCAATAATAATTTCGTATGAGAGAGAGCTTTAATTTTGCTTGCATTTTTTTTGAGAAAAAATTAAAAATTAAATTTGTTTTGAGTGTATGACTCAAAAAATATATATCAAATTATGTCTCTATATGCTACAAGGATAAACACTTATTAAATAAAATTGAAATTTCTAAGAGGGTGCATGTTTCCTCTTTAGCCACGGGCCTTCTGTGCATGTTTCAGATAATCAAATGAAAATTTGCATTGATTAAATTCTGAATTCCACATAAAAATCTCCCTTCCTTTGTTCTATGTTAAAATTTGAACTGTGAATCATTTGCATTTAAATATTCTTTTAGATTTTGTTCCTTACCAGTCTCAGTATACTTTGGATGATCATTGAAAGATAAAAATCTCAGCAAAATGCTGCATATAGTGCTTACAATCCTGTTTAATCACGTTGAATCTGCAATTAAAAATTCAAAACAAAAATAACTCCAAATCCATAGAAATACAAATCATAGCAAATGATATTTATGCTCAACTTAGGATTTAGCATACATTTCACTTTGAATGACTAGTTGCTTTTCTTGACTGAGACACCTGTCTTCATAACATACTGCTGCCCACAAAATTTTTAAGAAAATCTAGCCCATCAGCTTTGTGAAACTATTTGTTGACCACTTCTTATCCATTCACATGTTTACTGGTCCACTTGTTACAAATGAACCAAGTTTGTAAGGATGTAGATGGAAGTACAGCCTTTTCATCACAAGTGTGATTAGACTGACCAGTTTTTAAAAACTTAGTTTATTTAAAGACTTATTTAAGAAGTTAACACACTTCCAGCTCCATTCATATAAACTGGTCTCTTTTTTCTATGTCAAGTTGATGCAACTTCCATCATCTCTGATCAGTTATTAACTTCACTCCCACTGTGCTTTTTTCCTGCCTGAAAGGAAAGGTGGGCACACATCCAATCAGAAATCTATTTACAACCAATTGAACATCATTATTATACCCAAATGGCCATTAGGATATCTAGGTTCCATAATTTTTACTACAAGGGAGTATTATTGAAACTTTACAAAGAATTTCTGTAAGGACCTAATAAACCTGACGATAAATAAATAAATAAATTTATGAGCATTTATTTTTATTTTTTTTAAGGTTTATTTATTTTTGAGAGAGACACACACACAGTGTGAGCAGGGGAGGGGCAGACAGAGAGGAGACAGAAAATCTGAAGCAGGCTCCAGGCTCTGAGCTGTCAGCACAGAGCCCAATGCAGGGCTCCAACTCACAAACTGAGAGATCATGACCTGAGCTGAAGTCGAACGCTTAATCGACCGAGCCACCTAGGTGCTCCTATTGAACGTTTGAATAAAGCAAGGCAGAATCATTTTCAAATATACTAAACACTGTAACTAACTGTTAAGTTAATGTGATTATTATTTCCTTACTAGGGACTTGTCATTAGGCTCTGTTTGTTTAGTCTGTGTTAAGTACATTATTTTATTAGCTTCACTGAGCTCTTCTTCCATTACTGGGGTTTAGAGAATTCCTTGCTTGGGCTTGCTACTCTCTTTTGGTGCTATAATCTTCTTCCTTTCCTAGGCTGCTGTCCTGACTTATGGAGCTTATTTCTTTCTTCTTCTGGAATCAGCTTCCACATTCCAGCTGCACCACTGTTTTGTTCTGTGATTTAGGTTGGTTTGGTATGAATTGAGAGTTACTTAATAGTCTTTCAGGGAAACTTGACATTAAGGTGAGAAAACAAACAAACAAACTAGCTCTCTGGCAGAAATGACCCCAGGAGGACTTTCCATTAGGAACCAAAACATACTTATTCTTCTTGGTGTTTTTGAAAAATTTTTAGATGTAAAATTCACTCTCTAAGTTGTACTAGCCACATTTCAAGTGCCCAATAGCCACGTGTGATTGGGTGGCTACCTTACTGGGCAATGCAGAGATAGAACATTACCATCACTGCAGAAAGTTCTATCGGACAGTGATGTTTTAGATCATGTGTGTTCGTTTCTTCGCTTTTTTTTTCTGTTTTTTGTTTTTATAGTGTAAACAATGAAATTATTTACAACTTGGGGGAAGCTTCCTTGCTTTCAAAATAAATTTAGATGGAAGGAAATCCATATCATCATGTACTTTATCTAAAGTAAGTGCATCACAAGTGGTTTTCTCTACTGATGTGATCTAACTTTGTCTTTTTTGACAAAGAGTTTGTCTGAAATTTCTTCACTGTAACTATATAAATACTGATTGTTCAGTTATTGACCAGGTCCTTTACTTCAGAGTCTCATTGGGAATATCTATTCAACCAGAAGTGGAAAAGAAAAACACTTACTTGGCAATTAATCTTTGGTTGTATTCCTTTTATATTCATGTGCACTGAGGAATGGTCTGTGAGGTAGGGGAAATGATAATAGAGTTATGTTTTAGGTATTTTAGGAGGTTTATCAAACCTCACATACTAATATCAGATATTGGAGGCCCACAGGCCAGGCTACAGGTTTTGCTCTATCTATCCGTGTCTATTTATTTTGGCCCACCTGGGGGTTTGACTTTTATTTTTAAAAAAGCTTTTTTTTTCAATTTTTTAATTTTAGAGAGAAAGAACATGAAGAGAGGAGAGTGGCAGAGGGAGAGGGAGAGGGAGAGAGAGAGAGAGAGAGAGAGAGAGAGAGAGAGAGAGAGGCTCAACCCCACAACCTTGGGATCATGACCTGAGCCAAAATCAAGAGTTGGACGTTCAACCTACTGAGCCATCCAGGCATCCAAGGGGTTTGACTTTTTTAAAAATTAGTTTCCTTCATTTAAAATTGGAAAGATTTTTAAGAATATGCATTTTTGTTCTCTTAAAATGTCAGATCTGACAATACTGAATTGAGATTTTTGCAGGGCAGCTCAGTGGAATCAGCAGCCTCCTCCTTCAGAAAAGGCTTGTACTTTTGGGCTTTCACGGGTGTGGCAGTGCCCACCACTCCCCACCGTCTCCCACAACTTAGCTGGGCATTTATGTCACTGGCCCAGGCCAGGTAGGCATCTGAGTTTGAGTCTGTTCCCTGTTCCCTGTTGGTCGTCTGAGGAACAACCAACGTATATTCTTCTTAGCTGTGGAACTTGCCTGAGAAATTCCGTGATTTGACACAAGAGAAATCAGGCAGCAATAATCCTGTCCTGTCTCCCTATGGATCAATCCATATTTCATCACTCCTTCCACAAACTTCTACTATTGTCTTGATAGGTTTTATTGGCATTCATCAGAGTGGTTCATTGTTATGATAGCACACAGTGTATGCACATCAAAAGGTATCAGTCAGACTTGAATGCACAAAAATGTCATGAGTTCATTGCCAAAGCTATCCTTGATAATATGACACACACTAAAGCAACTTTAATTTCAATAAATCCATTTTTTCATCCAATTCTGTACTTTATTGGGAGAGAGAGAGGTCATTTAGTCTTCTCAAAGTTGTTGACGAGATGTCTGTGGAACTATGGGTGTTTCCTAAGACACGCATGTCTGTAAGGGAATAAGATAAATATTTGTATAAGACTGCTAGGCTGCTTTTAAAAGGCAGTTGTATGGGAGGCAAAAATGTTTGTAGAATCAATGTCATCGAAGTCAGTCAAACCCTCCAAAGCAATTAATCTGATTGCTCTTCTGTGCTTTCTATATGTTTTTGTGGTTGTTGTTTCAAGCCACTCCTACTCTTCTAAAATTACAACTCCTGGGTACAGAGTTCACTATTCACAGGTGCAAATATATTAGGAAGCATGGAACCTGTTGCACAAAACACAGGCGTGACAAGGAATATTTCCCCAAGTTAAGAAATATTTACAAAAATATTTTAAGTAGAATTATATGGAACATCTTGTATATTTCCAGTTCAGTTTACTTTTCTTTCATGGTAACTGAGAAGCCCAAGCTGCTTTGTTTTATAAATAACGTCTATGCTCCTGTAGGCATAATTTTACATTAACCAGATAATCAATTTCAGATTAAGCTGTATAAAGATACTTATACATGCAATATTATGAAGGTGTGGGCAAGCCCAGAAAAGACTGAAAATCCAATCTTCTTTAGGGGAAGCCATAACTAATATTTTTGGAAAGAATATTATTTTGAGTTGTTTAAACTGTTTTTTTTTTCTACTTAAGAGAAATTCCAAGTGAACTGAGTATGGCCATCGTCACTTCAGAAATAAAGACACTAATGAATAGAGGGAAAGTAATGTGTGCAAAACCTCAACATGGGCTAGTTAGGAAAGACTTTGGTTTCCAATTTCAGGCCTTTGTTTTCCTAACTTGGCAGGATCTGCTTCCCCCTCTAAAACTGAACAAGGGACAGAGAAGCTGGTTGCAAATTTCTATAAGGAATGGTTCTAACTAGAGTTTCTGGGAGGAATCCCGAGGAAACAGACCCCTCAGCGTCGTGGACTGATGCCACAACCCTGTTTTGCTCTGATCCACTAACTCAGCTTGATGGCTCAAGGCATTAACAAGGGCTTCGCCACAAAAAGATTAGAGTATTCCACAGGCACTCACTCATCCTGGCATTAGTGGCTTGGGTCACGATCAAAGAGCGAAGGATCAGGAAGTCAACTAACTGCAGAAAGATTGTTTGTCACCCATTGTTTTCTCTATTTTACCTTTTGCAGGAAGAGTGCACATCACACACGCTGCCCGCCGGATTTTGAATCTGAACTCGCAATACCCAACTGTCTGTCAGCAGACACCCGTTAGGGGAATTGTCAGTGGTGGGCAACAGGCATCTGAACTCGTTTTACCTTCCCGTGGGAGCGCGGCGACGGCTCCAGCCCCTGGTGTGAATGCCCTGGGTTTGTCCTTGGCGCAGTTGTGCGACGCTCTTCTGTGGTTCTGCGAGGGTCCGGGTCCCCACTCTGTTCCTATGAGCAAACAAACAAACAAAAACAAACAAGCAAAACAAGAAGCAACTCCTGGCTGGAAGTTGTGGGGTTTTCTCAGCCCTTCCAAGGCACGGCCCTCTGCCTCCACGTCCGCCTCCCTCCAGCTCGAGGTCTCCCGTTGCTCGCTGCGCCGTGACCTCAGCACCCTCGCCCGAACCTGAGTCCCCCCGCTCCGCCTTCGCCTTCGACTTTCCCTGGCTGATTTGGTGAACCCCGAATCTAGGAGCTTTTTGCAGGGCCATCTCTCGCGGAACGGAGAAGCGGAGAGCAAAGGAAGGGGTTCGTGGAAGGGAAAGGAGGTTGGAGTGGTGCAAACCGCCAGAATATCACAATTGGGGGTCGCCGGAGACTGGGGTGAAACTAGCAGTTGCAGGCGATAGTTGGGATCCGCTAGGGGGCGCCGCGCTGAGTAGGGTCCCGCTGCGCGGGCTTCGAAACCTGGAGACAGCGGCGACACCGTGGACGCTGTCCCCCTCCCTCGCCACGGAAACTTCCCGTCCAGCTTTCTGCGCGGCGGGACCCCCGCCCCCCGCCCTTCTGTACCTGTTGTTGTCGTTGTTGTTGTTGTTTCTCCCAGGGAAGGGCTGCCTCTCCCCGCACCCACGTGCCCCCGCCCCCCACCAGCCTCGCATCCTCACCAGCGCAGCCGACTGCTCTGTGCCGCGCAGCGCGGTGCCCCAGCGCGCTTGGCCCCGGAGGTCGGCGGTAGAGCGGAGCAGCGCCAGCTCGCAGCGGCTCGACTGACCGGCGGACGCCGCGCTCCGCCGCGCTTCCGCGCGCCGCTGGCGGTCCTGCACCATCGGAACGGACGGAACTGGGCTTGCGTCTGGGGACCTTCCAGTGCCGTCTTCAGCTCCGAGGGCTAGATAGTCGTTGCACGGACGGGCCGTACACGTCTTGCTTCCACGTCTCAGCAGAAACGCCAAGACCGGGTAAGTAAGTAAGTCCTAACTCGGATTCACACTGGCGAACGAGAATACCCCCAAAGAGCTCTGGTCCTGAGAAGAGGGTATGGGGGAGGTCCTCATGAATGTGGGGACTTTTTTTCTCTCATTTAGGCTGAAGGTGGGGGTTGGGGTGATAACCATCCCCATTTTCTACTTTCGCTAGAATTTTCCCTTTCTGCTGGAGGTTCTTCACTATTTCCTTGACCCTTCTTAGAGAGAAGTTATCATCTTTCCAGAGCAGCAAGTTGTTATTGTTTCTCTTAAAAAAAAAAATCAAACACCTGTCTAAAGCAGGAGGTCATCTTGAATTCTCCAAAGCTGGTCGAGAATGAATACATTTATTTAAGCACTGACTGGTTTTGCACCAGAAGGGCTCACCCACTGGGTAGGAGCATATGGTGCACAGGGAGGAGGCAAAAGTAAAAGCTTTAAGACGTTTTGCAATAGGGGCATGTCATTTACACGCAATCACATGAAATAGACCATGCTATTTGCAAGGAAAGGCCAGAAGTTCAAACATAGGGAAAGTGATTTATTACCAGACTCTTCAGTGAATATTTTCAACTTTCTGCTTGTGAACCAAACATCCTTGTCTTATATGCAGCATTCTTGGAGTCCACTCCCCTCCCCCAGGACTAACCAGTATAGAGTATGTAGCATGATTTCTGGGATTTTTCCCCGGGACAAATGCCTGGAAGGTGTTGTGATTGATCAGATGTTAAGTTTTACTAAAGCCAATCTGTGGCAATTAAGGTACTGTAGCAAAAAAAAAAAAAAAAAAAAAAAAAAAGAAAAGCCCCACAAATTTAAACATGTAGTGAAAGTATAAACTGGTTTGTCACTCAGGTGATTTGAAGTTCTTTATCTCTGGAAGAAAAAAAAAAAAGAAACTTGAAGTCATTTTCCTATTCTACAAACAGGAAAATATTTCTGTAACAGAATCTCTAAAGATTCACTTGTTCAAGAAAACTGCACCATTCACAGTTCTTAAAAGACCCAACTGATGTGAATGCTTCATATTGTCTTGTTTCAAAGAAAGGGTTTTTCCCTCACCTACTTATCTTTTAATGTTTGTGCTTTTGAGTTTAAATCAGTCAGCTCCCTCTATGTATCTCTTTTCCTCTTCCACTTTTCCAGAAGCCTAAACATGAAATGATGCATTCTCTGGGCAATGCTCTGCCCTGGCTGAGGGCCAGCAGTGTGCTTGAGAACTGTGATTAGTATCCATACGCTAATTGCCTGTAGATCAATAACCATTCCTGCAGAGAAGTTTTAAATAAAGGGGCTTTGAAATGAAGAAAATGGAACTGAACAGGAAAAGCAAAAAGAGTTAATAAACAAACTCATATCCTTCTATCTCAGGCTTACTCTCAATTTAGCTTGTGGCAAACCTCAAACTCAGACCTCATGGAGTCTTGTTAATCCTGTTAATGACTTGTCAGCATTGATTAATTGTACTCTGTAAAGTCTCTTTTAGTTTAAGGGAGAAGGTGTAGCCTATTAAATATACACTCCAAGATTTAGATAATTAGTTGCACTTTTCCCCCTAATTTCTAAAGAATGGAGGCAAATACAAAAGAGAGTCAAGGCTCCTTGGAACATGCTATTTGAAATTTATGCAGACAGAACTAGAAAATATCAGTAAAGCAAAATATGAGTATATGGAATTCTCTCTCTCTCTGCAGTAAGGCTCCTTGAAAGGTTGTGTGTGTGTGTGTGTGTGTGTGTGTGTGTGTGTGTGTGTGTGGTAGGCCCCTCAGAAAGTTTCCTTATGGTCTATACTGACTGGCAGTTTTTAATGCTCTAATCAGGGATTGATTTAAGAGGGATCTTGGAACAATTTTCTTGCAGGGGCGGTTACCTAAGAACAAGAAAATAAGCTCAAGGATGTCATATCAGAACAAGGAATTATGCTTTCCTGTAGCTTCTTATTTGTTTTGCCAAATTACTGGGTGCTGTTAACATGTTAGCGTGCTAAGGATTACACAATGGATGGAAAAGATCCAGTTTCTGTCCTTAAAGAGATTGCTGTGGTGGGGGAATGATTGCATTGGGGCTTGTGCTTCTTGTAGTATTAGAAGTCAGCACAGATTGTTGGGTAACCGAGAGGCTTCCCAGGTCAGAATGGGAAAGCAGAGAGGCATGAGAAAAGCTGATGTATTGAAGGAATCCGAAGTAGTTTAGTATGACAGAAGCATAAGATACCTATTGGCGTGTCAGGAGAGATGAAGCCAGAGGGTAGATAGGCAGGAATGGGTTCAAGAAGAGCTTTGAATGTCATATAATGGAGTTGGATTATCTTCTGTAGGCTGGTGCAGAACCATTAGTGGGAGAGCAAATTAATGAAATCATGTATGCCTGGTATCAGCAGATCATGCAGAACAGAACCTATTCAGGAATGTGAGGGAGGGAAAATTAAATGCAGAGAATTGATTACACAAGTGATGGAAGCCAAACAGAGGATATTGAAGCCACTCAAGGATTAGCAAGAACACAGTCATTAGTACCTCCAGCCAGACAGACACAGGGAGTAGGTGGTGTGACCAAAGCCCAGGGACCAGGGCCATCCACTGGAAATAGAATCACTAGGATGGCACAGAGCCCAGTGTGGGGCTCGAACTCACGAACTGTGATATCATGACCTGAGCTGAAACCAAGTCTGATGCTTAACTGACTGAGCCACCCAGGTGCCCCTTAGACTGATTTTATACACCTTTCTCACGGGTCCTCATCATTCCTACCACATTGGCTTTGTCCTCGATTTCTTACCACAATTACTCTAATAGTCTTGTGACTTATGTCACTTCCTCTTCTCATTCATTCATTCATTCATTCTCTTAGCAATAATAATTGAGCATGTGCAAAATGCCAGGCATGGCTTCACCCTCGTGATGTTTACACTTATTATAACATGCATTTAGCAAGCATTTAAAAACCTATGCCAGGAACCAGGATTTGTGCAGGGAGAGGGGAGGAATAACAACGGGGTAGTGCCTCCACTCTCAGGCTCTTGCCTTTTACTAGAAAGAGCCTACTCTGACATTAAAATGGTCTTTCTGAAATTCGAATGTCATCATATCATTTCCCCCATGTCTCCAGATTGCTGAAAACAATATATGTTGGTTTCTAATGTGAAATTCTTTTTTCAAGTTTGTAAAAACATCCAGAGCCCAACATCTTAGTAATTTTTGAATGTATTCACAATGACAAAAGGCTGCTGTCATTAATTCTGAACCTCTTTTAAATAAATTTGGTTTTTATTAATCATAATAGCATCTACCTACGTTGGTAGGTGAGTCATATTTATTCAGCCCACAGACAATGCCTAGTTGGGCCCTCAGCTCCATTCCTTACCCTTCCTCTAGAGGGCTGACTCCTGCAGACTAGATTTTCAGGCTCCCAAGTCACCGGGCACTTGGCTGAGTTTGGTCATAGGAGGCATTGGCAGGTAATTAGAAGGCAGAGGAATGGAAAATCCCCTGTATTCTTCTCCTTCCCTTTCTCTTCTGGGCAGTGCCTCAGTAGCCTCTCTCTGGATCTCGTTCCCACAGGACTAGTCCATAGTGATTCTATTTCCAGTGGATAGCCCTAGTCACTAGGTACTCTGCATTTAATTTTCCCTCCCTTACATTCTTGAATAGGTTCTGTTTTGCACGATCTGCGGATACCATGCATACATGATTTCATTAATTTGTTTGGGATTCTCTCTCTCCCCACCTATCTCTTTCTGCCCCTCCCCTACTTGCACTCTCTTTCTCTCTCAAAATAAATAGATAAACTTAAAAAAAAGTCAGTCTGAGGGTTCTCTTAAATGTGGAGACTAGGAGCGCCTGGGTGGCTCAGTCGGTTAAGCGTCCGACTTCAGCTCAGGTCACGATCTCACGGTCCGTGAGTTCGAGCCCCGCGTCGGGCTCTGGGCTGATGGCTCAGAGCCTGGAGCATGCTTCCGATTCTGTGTCTCCCTCTCTCTCTGCCCCTCCCCCGTTCATGCTCTGTCTCTCTCTGTCTCAAAAATAAATAAACGTTAAAAAAAAAATTAAAAAAAAATGTGGAGACTAAATGAGTTGACAAAGTCTAGAATGGTTACCTGCTTTTTAACCTTCCCCATGGTGTAATCATTGGAGATAACATTGACTGAAGTAGGGCATGCAGAAAGAAAAGTCTTGAGGGCGTGTGATTGGAGAAGAAAAGCGTCAAAACTTTTATATTTAGAGGTTAGAGAGAGAGATGCTTCAGATTTGGACATATTTTTTTTTCATGTAGATCCCGTGTGGGATTCTGCTGTGTGTCAGTAGGAAGTTTATTTCAGATCTTCAAAAAAAGCAACCGTTTTACACAGGCTACCTAGTTTTAACACTAACCCAAACACTAGAAAAAATGGCTATAAAATGAATATGCTCAGTTTATATTTATGTGTTCCATGTTATACTTCCAAAGTCCAGGCCCCACTCAAAGGGCTTTAATATTTTTCTCTTTTCTGTGAAATTTGTTGCTGTATTTAGAAATTTGAAGTAGTTAAGATATTGAGGGTAATTTTCTTTGTCTACCTTAAAATAAATTTGAAGAGTTAATAGAAGTTATAAAATTAATCGGTAAAGTTTGTAACATTTATCCCACTCAAAATAGATTGACTCAATTTGGTAGCATTCACACTGGATTTATGTCTACACTATAGGTATTACACTTTACTGTTGTAATATACATTTCAGGGACCTGGTTTAATTCATCCATATTTGTGAATAAACTATTATAATGGTCCTGCTTTATTAAAATGTTACACTATGCGCAGTTACAGGGATCAGGGGACATGTATTTTGAGCCCTAACCAAAATGAAACCAATCCATTTGTGATATTCCTTTGCGTCACCCTTGTGTTTTCCTTGCTCCATGTTATTTCTTCTCCTTCCCTTCTTCCTCCTCCTCCTCCTCTTCCTCCCCTTCCCTCTCCCCCTCCCCCTCCTCCTCCTTCTTCTTCTTCTTCTTCTTCTTCTTCTTCTTCTTCTTCTTCTTCTTCCTCAAATTGTATATTCTTGTGCTAGGTGCTGAAAATGGGCCCAGTAGGTGCAGAGGCTGATGAGAACCAGACAGTGGAAGAAATGAAGGTGGAGAAGTACCATCCACGGCAAACCACTCCTAGAGGTGAGCTGGCCCCTGACCCTGAGCCAGAGCTTCTAGACAGCACCATGCTGATTGAGGTGCAGATTATCCTCATATTAGCTTATTGCTCTATCATCTTGCTCGGGGTAATTGGAAACTCTCTGGTGATTCACGTGGTGATCAAATTCAAGAGCATGCGCACAGTAACCAACTTTTTCATTGCCAATCTGGCTGTAGCAGATCTTCTGGTGAACACCCTGTGCTTGCCATTCACTCTTACCTACACCTTAATGGGGGAGTGGAAAATGGGTCCTGTCCTGTGCCACCTGGTACCCTATGCCCAGGGCCTGGCAGTGCAAGTGTCCACGATCACTTTGACGGTAATTGCCCTGGACCGGCATCGTTGCATTGTCTACCACCTGGAAAGCAAGATCTCCAAGAGAATCAGCTTCCTGATTATTGGCCTGGCCTGGGGCATCAGTGCCTTGCTTGCAAGCCCCCTGGCCATCTTCCGCGAGTACTCGCTGATTGAGATTATTCCCGACTTTGAGATTGTGGTCTGCACTGAGAAGTGGCCTGGTGAGGAGAAGAACATCTATGGCACCATTTACAGTCTTTCTTCCTTGTTGATCCTATACGTTTTGCCTCTGGGCATCATATCTTTTTCCTACACTCGTATCTGGAGTAAACTTAAGAACCATGTCAGCCCTGGAGCTGCTAATGATCACTACCATCAGCGAAGGCAAAAAACGACCAAAATGCTGGTGTGCGTGGTAGTGGTATTTGCAGTCAGCTGGTTGCCTCTCCATGCCTTCCAACTTGCTGTTGACATTGACAACCAAGTCCTAGACCTGAAGGAGTACAAACTCATCTTCACCGTGTTCCACATTATCGCCATGTGCTCCACCTTTGCCAACCCCTTTCTCTATGGCTGGATGAACAGCAACTATAGAAAGGCTTTCCTAGCAGCCTTCCGCTGTGAGCAGAGGTTGGATGCCATTCACTCTGAGGTGTCTGTGACGTTCAAGACTAAAAAGAACCTGGAGGTAAAAAAGAACAATGGCCCCAATGACTCTTTCACAGAGGCTACCAACGTGTAAGTAAGCTCTGGTGTGAAAATATGTAGATGAATTCCGACCAGAGCTATAAATCGGTTGAGAAGGGCTCCCAGGTGCATCCTGATTTCCCATTTTAAGGCAGGAGAAGAGGATCCGAGTGGAAGCAATTGCAGTGTGATCTGTGGAAAGAAACCTGGTTGGCAGAGCCTCCGTGAAAATACTCCTTTTCAAAGATAGGGCAGTGAACAGTTTGCTTATAGTTGCTTGGATGCTAGGTCAAATTATGAGTAAAAGCAGAGGAATGCTTTTGACTATTTCTCAGAGTGAAGGAAACCTGAACAAGGAATCAACATGACATCAGCATTGCTAGAAGTGGTTGGCTAAATAAATTGCCTTTCAAATCATATTAGGGCATGGACTGGGGGTGATGTGCTGCTCACTGCCCCCTCATCTGATGAAAAGACTACCCAACACCAATTTCCCTAGGGAGCTGCAGGCTCTTTTGTATTGTTTTTTGTTTTTGTTTTTGTTTTTTTTTTAATTATTCCTCCAATGGACCAGTCCTTCAGGGAACGTTACCAGCTATTTGAATGACTTCCAGGTGATAAACTGAAATTTGCTGTATAATTAGTATTTTGGCGAGTGATGAGGGAAATCTTTACCACTGAGTTCACCAGGTGTTCTTAAAACCAAATACACATTTAGTGAAAAGTTTCTGCAACTCAAAATTGAAAGCTGAAATTCTCAGTTTTAGAAATGTAACCCATCATTTAGCTTCTCATTTCAAGTTGTTGCTGCTTTGTAAATACTATTTATGTGACAACAAATGAACATACAGCTCAATACTTTTAACCATTGCTAACTGTTATAACTTTCTGAACATGTATTATTCCTATGTTGGAGTTGAATTTGTCTTCACTAAAATTGGTTCAGATTAAAAAATAATTTTTGTGGCATTTTGCCACATTTTGTGGTTATTGGTAAAGTTTTTGCACAGATACATAGCTCTATTGTGTTTACAGAACACTGTAGTGTTATTTTTTTGAAATTCATCTTCCATGGACGTGGAATTCATTTTCCATGGTTCATGATTAATAAAACAATATAATTTCATCAAAATGGAACCCATCTGGTAAGAAATATTAAAAACACTGCATGCATTCCACTTTGCAAATGTTCTATTTGGACCAATTTCAACATAAATTATCCTCTTCTCAAAATAATTAGCTATGTATTTTTGGATAACTCATGAATATATACATAATAAAATTTTACCTATAAATAGTGTAGTGTAGACGCTATAGTACTCTTCATTGAATGATTTTGTGAATACTATTTTTATTTCAATAGTACCCAGTCAAAGATGCTTAAAACCCTAGTATGTTTATGAAAACACACTGAGATGTGAAAATAGTTGTACTTCTTTGGATTCTGTTAAAGAAGTTTCATTGCAATCATATTTTTGTCAGTATGACTGGATTTGGGAATAGATTTCTTAAAGTTTAAAAAACTTCAGCATGAATATTACGTTTAGGTACAAACGTGAGCTTCATGAACGGAGAGAGTTCAACTTTACGGATATATTTAAAAGTCATACTGTGGCTCTTGTTGAATTATTTCCGATGTAGAAGTAAAGATCTTGAAGTACTTCTGGAATACTGAAAGAGAATGAAAACAGCGGAAGACTAATTAAGAAGCAAACAAAAAATAATATATATATATGTAATGTACCATGTAACGGACAAATTCGTTTTTTTTTGTGGGACTCTACATAACTGTTCAAGAAAAAACTTTTTGTCCTGTAAAAAGCAGTTAGTTTGCTGAAGATGCTAATAGATAATCGTGGTTACAATGTTTTGTTTTGTTTTCCCTCTTGGAGAATTCTTACCCTGTAAAGTATGTGTATGCCACTGTATTACCGGTTGTAGTAGTAAATTATCAGAATCATTTAATGATCCAGTTAATACTTGTGATGTAATTGATCTTTTTATGTTGTGATTTTATCTGTTGAAATAAAAGACATTGGGAAATTAGAGAAATTGCGTCATATTTTATATCGAAGTTTCTGTCCAAAGCGAAATCGTAAGCCTCTGACACAACCAAAAGAAGGAAAATAATGGTGGCTTTTAGGCAGTTTAGCTTTCCTTCTTTCCTGTACCTGAACGTGAGTGAATGGATTCACTCCTGTGGCTGCAGTTATAGTCCGTATTTTGACAATGTTTGAATCTTTAAGACCAGACCTTTCTCCTAAACTAACTTCAAACCTGTATCCCTATCAGCTGACTTGACACATCTACATGGGTATCTCATCAGCAAATTAAATCCAACATGTCTACAACAGAACCTGCCATTTTGATCCACACCCCACCTCACCTCCACTTTGTTTTCCTGTATTTCTGTCCTAATCATGACACTGCTACTCACCTAGTTCCCCAAGGTCTTATACTTTGGGGTCACCCTTGACTCTTGGGTCTCTTCAGTACACATGTCCAAACAATTCCCACATTTTGTTCTAATTTCTAGATGTTCCTTGAATCAATTCATTTTTCTTCATCCCTATGCTCCCCACCATAGTACAAGTTGTGATTATCTTCTCAGACCTGTATTATCTCTCCTCTGGTTTAATGTTGCAGCTTCCTAATTGGTCTCTATATCCAGTCATTTTCCTATCAAATCCAACTTTTACCCACTAGCCAGCGTGATTTTTCAGAACCTGAAATTTTATCACATCACTTTCCTGATAAAAACTCTTCAATGTCTCCTAATCATAGTTATGATAAAGTCAAAATCTTTTTATGACTTGGAAGGCTATTTAGTACCTGACTCTACCTCTATGTTTTATCCCTTGCAAATTCTGTTTCTCTAATCTTTGCTGCTAGATTTTAAGCATATGAGGGCAGGGGACAGGGACTGGTTTAATCATTGTGGTATCACAGGTACTTGCAGCTTCTGGCATCAAGTCTGTGATCAATAAAAGGAAACTAAGTCAATGAGTCAAGGAAATACTAAAGCCAAGATTTGAAGAAAGATTTTTAAGATTGTAAACCATAAACTTTTCCCAGTTTTATTATACAACTTGCAGGAAAGTAGAGTTTTAGCCATACAGGAGTCAAGTAAAGATGTATATTTGTTCAGGATTAAGTTTTTTTTGAAGACCATTAAGTATAGACACTTGCATAATTGGAAAGGGCTCTATACATACACATAATTTAGGGTTCACTAAAAATTATCTAGAACATTGCACAAGGGAAGCATGGAAGGGCCAGTAAACTGTACTAGTCATGATTCAGATAGCTAAAGAGAAGCCATGCTAGTATTTAAAGCAAAAAGTCATTTAATACAGGAAATTAAAGTCTTGGAAAATCACTGGAAGAACTGGAGAAGTGAAGGTTAAGAAAAGCTTCCACCGGCATTGAAGAAACCAGGAAGCACATAATTGTATGAAACCACTGCTAATGCCTGCAACAGAGAGTGGATGATACACAGGAAAGAGTTCGGGTTTATTATCATATTGCCTGTTAATATCTATTGATAGATGAATGGACACACACGCACAAACACACACAAACACACAATGGAATATTATTCAGCCATAAAAAATAATGAGATTTTTGCCACTTGTGACAACATGGATGGACCTGGAGGGTATTATTATGTTAAGTGAAATAAGTCAGACAAAGAAAGACAAATACCATATGATTTTACTTATATATGGAATCTAGAAAACAAAACAAATGAACAAACAAAAAGCAGGAGCAAACCCATAACTACAGGGAAAAACTGATGGTTCCCAGAAGGGGTATGGGTAGGGGAATGGACAAAATGGGTGAAGGGGAGTGAAAGGTACAGGCTTCCAGTTATGGAATGAGTAAGTCAAGAGGATAAAATGTATAGTATAAGAAATATGGTCAATGGTTTTGTAATAGGACTGTACAATGACAGATAGTAGCTACACTTGTGGAGAGCACAGCATAACATATAGACTTGTCAAATCTCTATGTTTTGAGCCTGAAACTAATGTAATGTGTGTCCACTATATTTCAATTAAAAAAAAATCTTATTGCTTCCGGATAAGCCCACAGTCCTGCCCACCCCTGCCATAGAATCAATAATGTCTTTTGCTTCTCTTTTGCATCTCAGAATTCATGTGAGTATCTCTCATTTGTGGACTATAACTCTAGCCTTGCTGTCGGGGATTTGGGGAAAATGTAGTTCTTAGGTTTCCAGCCCCTAAGATATAGGGAGAGCATGGAAGGGAAAATATGGTGCCTAATTGCTATCAGACAATCTGGCAATCTTAAGAATTGCCCAAATGGTGAAATTTCTAGTTTCAGCCTCATCCCAGGTTCTTCAGAGTTACAATGATGCATGTTGACTGTATATTTTCTTTTTTTTTTTTCTGTAATCAAGGCCAGTGTGTTAAAGATTCTCTTTAAAACTTCCCCATTAGTACAGATGGACTGAGGAGGAAAGTATAAGGAAGGACCATTTTCTTCCTGTGGTATGTTGATTGGAATGGAGGAGTAAAGAATTATATCAAGATTTAATGATCTAAAGTCCACAGAAGAATATAAATTCTCGATTAACTTCCTGGGATGAGCAAAAGACGTGATGCCTTACAGAGAAAATAATCTTTGACATTTTCAAGTTGATAAAGGGATGAAATATTAATATATATGGCTGCAAAAAAACAATGCATTTACTTTTCCATAGGAAAACAGAGAGCCTAAAGAAACAACACAAGAGTAAAGAATGCAGACATCTTCATGATTATGTTTTATGACATCAAAGGTAGGAATTTTTTTAAACAAAGGGTCACTAAAGATCGACTTGTGAGGATTTGTAAAAGACATCTGTTAGATCATTGACCTTTTTTCTGCAGTGGTCCACTAGTCAGATGTTCACAGACTTCACAAGTTCTGGATATGGGTGAACTTACAGGAAAGATGGAATGTGGGTTAGACAATTCACATGTTATCTGTAACTCCAACTCTTTCTTGTTAGTCCATGAATATGTAACTGAATGGAAGTAAGTGAAAATGACTAACTCTGAATCTACTGTCCTTTATGAATAAATCATTGTCAAAGTTTTTTCTTTAATGTTTATTTATTTAATTTGAAAGAGAGAGAGAAAGAGAGAATGAGCAGGGGAAGGGCAGAGAGAGAGAGAGAATCCCAAGCAGGCTCCGTGCTGAGTACAATGTGGGGCTTGATCCCACAACCGTGAGATCGTGACCTGGGCTGTAATCAAGAGTCAGATGCTCAACCTACTGAGTCATCCAGATGCCCTATCACTGCCAAGACTTAACACTTTAACAAATTACTTGCCAAACACCACATAGCTTGTCATGATACAGGCATATGTTATAACATTAAAATTTTAAAATGCTGCATTATCTTCTCAAAAAATAAAGGAAAAAAAACCCAAGTGAATAGTTTTTGTCATTATATTCTCAGACATGAAACAGATAATTAGAGTCATGAGTTTTATACTTAAAAAAAAAACAGGTCCCAACAGCTACTTTTTTAGTGGATATAATTAGAGAGTACAAGTGGAATTATGAAACTGTAAATATTGTGATGTGTTGCTACTTTTGTGCAAAGCATAGTTGAGCATATATCTTGAACAGTTGTGCTACTGGTACTAATCGTTTGTACTAATATATTCACCATGTCTTACTAAATACACTTTGCCCACCAGCACATTCTTAAAGACAGTTGCATGAATGTGCAATTATGTCATTCTTGCAGAGAATTCATTATTTCTTATCATAGGTTCTGTTACTCCCAAGCCCATGTCCTTCTCATAGCTTCTCTCTCCTATCATCCTCCTCCCTAGTTCTGTTTTCCATTGCCAGAGACTGGCTACAAGAACAGGCAATGCAATGGAAATCCCAGGAGCAGGTAATGAATTCCATAATGCAGGAGAGGCCCACAAGTCAGTCTACATCAGACAAAGCTTAGAACTGAATCTAGGAAGGTCAGAGCAACAGCCAAGTCCAAGGGAGCAGTGCCATGGAACTAAGTGGCCGCATCTGGGCAGGGATTGGATTGAACCAGAAACAAGGAATGCTGAAAAGAGAGGGAGGCAGGAGCAAAGTAATGGCTGCACCACAGGGTCTGTAATGCTGAGCAAAGTGTCCTGGAGCAAGGTGGAAAATCTTCGACAAGCATCTCCTTACCTGGATTGTGTGTACTTGTGAGACCAACACTGACTCTTTTTAATTAAAATCACCTGCAAGCTTTCATCATTCTCTGGAAGGAAACACATTTTAATTTAGTCATTGATTTTTTTTAATAGCTGGAAGTTCATTCATTCAATAAATAATTACATAAGTTTTTTGAGCCTTAACATAGCAAATTCTTGTGATAATTGGTTCCTGCTTTTTACCAGCTAGGGATGAAATGTATGTGAGAGCGTGCTCTAGCAAGTGGTTTGTTGTTGTTGTTGTTGTTGTTGTTGTTGTTGTTTTTGCTGTTTTTCCTGTGGGGAGAGGGAGATATGGAGGGGAAAGTAAGAATGGTGGGGAAAGAGCAGCAACATTTTAAAGAAATGGGGCAGAAGACCACCAGTTCTGTTTGTCTGCATTGAGTAGATCAAATGGGTACCGACTCACTGGAAGATTCCCTGAATGTCTGCAGCATTGCTGAGATCCCAACCAGCCCCTGCACTCGGAATAAATCCTCTATTTTTATATTTTATATTTTAATTAAAATAAAATTAACAGTTCTATGCACAGATTTATGTATATGATTTTATGAGTTTCGACCGGTATATACACATGTGATCACTTACCTCAGTCAAGAAGCAGGCTTTTCATCACTTTATGTCCACTTCCAGTCAGTCTCTGCCCCATCCTCATAGCAACCATTGTGCTGATTTTTGTTGTCATAGATTCAGTTTGTCTCTTCTTCAACTTTATACTCTTGGAGCCATAGAATATGTATCGTTTGGTATGTGGTGCCTTTTACATAATACAATGATTGGGAGATTCATCCATGTTGCTGTGTATATCATTAATTCATTCTTATTTTATTGCTGGGTCACATTCATTTGTGTGAATACACCACAATTTATTTATCCATTCTTTTTTTTTTTTTTTTAATTTTTTTTTCAACGTTTTTTTATTTATTTTTGGGACAGAGAGAGACAGAGCATGAACGGGGGAGGGGCAGAGAGAGAGGGAGACACAGAATCGGAAACAGGCTCCAGGCTCCGAGCCATCAGCCCAGAGCCTGACGCGGGGCTCGAACTCACGGACCGCGAGATCGTGACCTGGCTGAAGTCGGACGCTTAACCGACTGCGCCACCCAGGCGCCCCATATTTATCCATTCTTTTAATATATGTTTGGATTATTTCAAGTTTTTGGCCTTTATGGCTAAATTTGCTGTAAATATTCTTCCCTAAGTCTTTTTGTAGATCTATATTTTTATATTCCTCAAGAAAATTTAAAAAAAACAGATGAATTACTAGGTCATAGCATAGATATATCGTGAACTTATTGAGAAATAGCCAGTGCATTTCCCAAATGGTGACTCTCCCACTTGAAACGTTTGATAGATCTAGTTGTTCCACACTTTTGTAACACTTGGTGTTGTTAGTGTTTCTGTTTTTTTCCGTTGCAGTGGAAATCCTATTGTGCCTTTGATTTGCATTCCTCTGATGACTAATGATGTCGATCACTTCTTGATATGCTTATTCATCATTCATATGTCTTCTGTAGAGAAGTGTCTGTTTATATCAATTGGCCGTTACCCATGGGCCAGAAAGATATTGTGTGTTTTCCAAGAAGCTTTAGAGTTTTAGCTTTCACATCTATGATTTGTCTCAATTAATGTTTGTATTTGGGTTTATTTACTTTTCATATATTTATTCAATTCTCCCGACACCTATCATTTGAAAGGCTTTACTTTGCCACAGTGCATTGCCCTGACATCTTTGCTAAAATTTAGTTGACTGTTTAGAACTATTTCTGGCTATTTTATCTGTTTGCTCTATTTGTTTATCCTTATACCTATACCAATATCTTAAAAATATCGTAATTATGTCTGTCAGATTGGTCTTGTTTTGCAATATTAATTTGACTATTCTCAGGTCTTTGTATTTCCATATAAAATTTAGAACTAGCTTGTCAATTTCTGTAGAAAAATACTCTGGCATTATGATTGAGGTTATATTAATTATATAGATCAATTTAAGGAGGATTGTCATCCTAACAACATTTTCTTTTAATACCCAAACACGGTATATCTCTTCATTTATTTGTATTCTTTAATTTGTCTTAATATTCTGTTCTTCTCAGCATAGCTGTCTAATATATCTTTTGTTAAATTAATCAAGTATTTTATGCTTTTAGATGCTATTAAAATTGGAATTGTTTTTTAATATCATGTCCCAACTAGGTATTGTTATATACAGTTAATTTTTTTCTAAACTTTGAAACTTCACTTATTAATTCTAGCAATGTGTTGCAAGTTCCTTAAGGTTTTCTGTGTAAACAATTATGCCTTTTGTGAATGAAGATAGTTTTCATCCTTCTTGCCAAATCTGAATCCTATTATTTCATTTTCTTGAATTATTTGCACTGGCTAGGACTTCTAGTAAAGTGGTGAATAGAAGGGATGATATCTTTGGTTTGTTTTTAACCTCTGGGGATGATTAGGTGGAACATTTGATATTTGCCCATTAAGTATGATAACCATAGGTTTTTTTGTGGATAACTTTTATCAGATTAAGGAAGTTATCTTCTTGTTTTAGTTTGCTGAAGTTCTTTTTTAAAAATTACGTATGAGTTTTGCATTTTCTCAATTTTTCTGCAACTATGAAATACCTTTGTAATGTATGAATTTGAATTATATTGATTTTTTAAGTTTATTTATTTTTGAAAGAAAGAGAGACAGAGTGAGAGAGAGTGCACATAGGGGAGGAGCAGAGAGGGAGAACAAGGATCTGATCTACGAGGATCTGATCTGCACTGACAGCACAGAGCCTGACATGGGGCTTGAACTTGCAGAACCATGAGATCATGACCTGAGCTGAAGTCAGAAGTTTAACTGACTGAGCCACCCAGGTGCTGATTGAATTTTTAATGGGAAACAAACCTTAGGTTCCTGGTATAACTCACACATAAGTTTGATGTATTGTCTTTTTAAAAATATATTCTTAAAACCACTTTGTTAATACTTTGTTGAAGATTTTTGCATCTATGCTCATAAGGAATATTGGTCTATATAATTATTTTCTTGCAAACTCTATCAAGTTTGCATATCAGTATTAAGTTGGCCTCATAAAACATTTTAGGTAGTATTTCTTTCTCTTATATTTTATGAATGAGTTTGCATGGGATTAATATTATTTCTTTCTTAAGTGTTTGCTAAAATTCACCAATGGGAATCATCTGGGCTTAGAGTTTTCCTTGTGGGAAGGTTTTCTTCAAATTTCAAATTCAATGTGTATAGTAAATACTGGACTCTACGGATTTTCTCTTTTTTTCCCTTAGATTGGTATTGGTATATGATATCTCCGAAGGAATTTGTTCCTTTCATCCAAGCTATTGAAATTTTTTTACATTAAATTGATTGTAGGAGCACCTAGGTGGCTCAGTCAATAGAGCACCTGACTTCAGCTCAGGTCATGATCTCATGGTTCGTAAGTTGGAGCCCCACGTCAGGGCTCTGTGCTGATAGCTCAGAGCTTGGAGCCAGCTTTGGATTCTGTGTGTGTGTCTCTCTCTGTCTCTGCCCCTCCCCCACTCTTGTTCTGTCTGTCTGTCTGTCTCTCTCTCTTTCTCAAAAATAAACATTAAATCAAATAAATAAAATAAAATATAAAATAAAATAAAATAAATTTATTGTAATATTCCCTTAACCTTTCAGTTTCTGTTAGAGGTATATTGATATCTTTTCTTTAATTCTTGATTTTGATAATTAGATTTCTCTTTTCCTTCTCCTTGATTATTTCTGTCAAGGTTTACCAATTTTATTAATCTTTTAAAAAAACCTAACCTTTGGCTTTGATAATTTTTCTATTGTTTTCATGTTTCTATTTCACTGATTTATGCTGTTTTTTTTCTTATATACTTTGGGTTTAATTGGCAATTTTTCTACCTTCTCAAAACTGAAGCTTATTTTTTTAAATTTCTTATTTGTAATGTAAGCTTTTAGATGTGTAAATTTTCCTTTAAATCTTTTTCAGCTATATTCCCCTCCTAAATTCTGGTGTATAGTATTTTCACTGTTACTCACTTAGATTATCTCCTGTTTTCTTTTATGATTTCTTCTTGATCTGTGGACTTGGAGAGTGTGTTAATCTTCAAATATTTGGGACTTTTCTAGACATATTATTGATATTGATTTCTAATTTAATACCTTAGTTATCAGAAAACATATTCTGTATGATTTCAATTATTTACACCACACATTAAATAATGATCTCTGAGAGGGGAAAAAACCTTAAGATTAGTACTAAAATTTTCCCAAATTGTTTTACTTAGAGAATCCTCAGCATTCAGCACATAGAGAGGGAACACAGATAGAGTCCAGCAAAATCCTTGAGTTCAGGAAATAAAGTTGGAAGTTGGAGAAGAAAAAGGAGGATAGAATTTGCAAGTCAGAGTCCAAAAAAAAGAAAACTTCAAGGATAATGATCTACAGAGAACCACAGGGCATTTCCTTTGAGTATTCATCAAAGTGTAGAGCTACCTATATGTTAAGAATATATCCAAGATTATAAGGCAACTGATAGAATGGGAGAAGATATTTGCAAATGACATATCAGATAAAGGGTTAGTATCCAAAATCTATAAAGAATTTATCAAACTCAACACCCAAAAGAACAAGTAATCCAGTGAAGAAATGGGCAAAAGACATGAACAGACACTCTTCCAAAGAAGACATCCAGATGGCTAACAAACACGTTAAAAATTTTTCAACATCACTCATTATCAGGGAACAAGAGATGTTGGTGAGGATGTGGAGAAAGGAGAACACTTTTGCACTGCTGGTGGGCATGAAAAATGGTGAAGCCACTCTGGAAAACAGAATGAAGTTTTCTCAAAAAATTAAAAATGGAACTAGCATACAACCCAGCATTACTAGGCATTTATCCAAAGTATGCAAAAATGCTGATTCAAAGTCACACATGCACCCAATGTTTATAGTAGCACTATCAGCAATAGTCAAATTATGCAAAAATCCAAATGTCCATTGACTGAAGAATGGATGAAGAAAGTGTGGTATATATACACAGTGGAATATTATTCAGTAATCAAAATGAATGAAATCCTGCCATTTGCAACTACGTGGTTGGAACTGGAGTGTAAGTGAAATAAGTCTGTCAGAGAAAGATAAATATTATATTATTTCACTTATATGTGGAATTTAAGAAACAAAACAAATGAACATAGGGAAAGGAAAGGAAAAATAAGATAAAGACAGAGAGGGAGGCAAACCATAAGAGAGTCTTAAATAAAGAGAACAAACTGAGGGTTGATAGAGGGGTGTTGGGCTAAATGAGCGATGGGCATTAAGGACAGCACTTATTGAGAGGAGCACTGAGTGTTATATGTAAGTGATGAATCACTAAATTCTATTCCTGAAACCATTACTACACTATATGTTGACTAGCTTGGATTTAAATAAAATTAAAAAAAATATTCCTGATTATAGAAAGAAGCTACCTTAGAATGTTAGAGTTATAGTATCCAGAGAACATGCAAGGGTAGAAAATTTAATATACTGAAAAACCTTGTAATTCACTGGGGGTTGGGCAGAGTACCTAAAATGTTCTTGCCTCAGTAGTGAGGAATCATTAGACCTGACAAAATTCTTCTCTTGTTCTTCTCAAGAAATCTCAAAAGCGAGACCTGAAAGGACTAAACTGTTTCCAAATAGCTTAACTGTATTACAAGATGCAGCTCAAAAATGTTTGTAGCTATAAAAAATATATACAGATCTCCATTAAGTAAAAGTGAGAAATTCCTTCTTCTGATCAAGATTTTCAGGTACACAAAAATCAAGAAAATATGACCCATAATAAGAGGAAAAATAAATCAAACTAAACTGACCAAGAACTGACATAGATGTTAGAATCAGCAGATAAGAACACTGAAACTCTTATTATAACTATTCAATATATTCAATATTTTTATTTATAGACTGGAAAGTATAAAAAATTATCCAAACCAAATTTCTGGAAATGAAAATTATGTCTGAGATAATGGAAGGACAATTAGGAATTGCAGTAGAACAAATTAGTGAACTTGAAGGCATAGCAATAAAAATTATCCAAAAGGAAACACACAAAGAAAAAATTATAAACATGTAAAGAACATCAGTGATCAGTGAGATAACTTCAAGCTACCTTAAATGTGTGTAATTGGAGTCAACAAAGGAATGAAGTAGCGACAACATATTTGATGTAATGGCTGAAAAGTTTTCATAAGTTATAGATAGATAATAACCCAACAAAAGAGTTAATATGAATTCACAAAAATACTCAAGAATCCAAAAGATGACAAAGATAGAAGAGGAACAAAACCATTGGGAAGAACAGAAAACAAATGGCAAAATAACTTCTATCTAATCTTATCAGCAATCATGTTAAATGTAAATAGTCTGAACACTATAATTTAAAAGGCAGAGATTGACATATTGGATATAAAAGCAAGACCTAACTGTACGATATTAAACTATTTTAAATACAGAAGGAATTCAACAAAATATGAAAGCTCTCATTAGAGCCCAGAATGCAAATATTATAACTCTTGTTAATATAGGAATAATGCTATTATGCAGTAGCTGGGAGAGGATGTGAAGGCAAGGTAGGAAAAACTGGACACACAGATTAATTTCATTAGTATCTCAACTGATGTTTTTAAAAGCTACTAGATCAATCTATAAAAGTTCAAATATAATAATTAAACATATAAATAAAAATGTAAGTATGGCCAAATATTAGTGTGTATAAGTGTCTGATGTTTATTTATTAATTTGCTTGTTTGTTTATTTATTTTTGAGAGAGAGAGAAAGAGAGAGCAAGCCAGAGAGGGGCAGAAGGAGATGGAGAATCTTAAGAAGGCTCCACGCCCAATGTGGAGTTCAACTTGGGCTCAATCTCAGGACTGTGAGACTGAGCCCTGAGCTAAAATCAAGAGTTTGATGTTCAACTAACTGAGACACCCAGGCACCCTCTCTGATGCTTTTTTAAATGCTTTTAAATTCTCAGATCTTATTTCCACAGATTCTGTTTCAGGCTTTTGGTCTGGACTCAGAAGTATGGCTTTTAAGCAATTATCTTGGGTATAATTGGTATATAAGTGGTGTGTTTGTGTCACGTTAAAAAGTAATATGCAGATTTAAAAATAATTAAACTCAAGCCAAAATGTGATAGTGGGGAAAGATGGAAGGTGGGAGTAAGGGTAAGTCCTTTAAAAGAAAACCACAGATTAATGTCCTTTATGAGGATAGGTGAAATCATCCTAAACAAAACTTTAGCAATAGTATCCGATAATGTATAAAAAAGAAAATACTTAATGATCTAGTGGGGTTTATTTGAGTTCACATTAGATAATCAATATACATTATTTATTATATTAACAAACTAAAAAAGAAAATCATTTTAATAGACACACATAAAACACGTAACAAAACAAAATATTCATTTCTGATAAAAAAATCAATATTATGAAGTATATAATTTTCATCTTCTATTTATTATTTACCAACTTTATATCTCACCTATTGAGAGAATTAAATTAAAATTTTCCTATAAATATTTTATGACTAATTTTTGTCTAGATCTCTTGAATATTTTATAGATTTTTCAAAATTAATTTTGATATTACTTTGTGAAAACAAAAAAAAAGAAAAGAAAACCCAGTATGAGAGTTGAATCTCTATTTTTACCTTGAATTTGCTTTCTTTGGTCATACTAACACAAAACTCATTTAAATTTAATTTGCATCTTTTTGTTACATATTTGTCCATCTTTTTTTTACTTTTAATATCTTGATTTTGCTTTTTGAAACATGTTTATTTTGTATAGAATATGATTGGGCTTTGAATTTACTCATATATAAGTCTCATTATTTTTCAATTCAGTTTATCCTTCTTGTATCAATTGATTTGCAGACATGCTAACTCACTAAGTCTGTATGTTATACGTTTTGCGACATTGAATGTACCTTTTTTTTTTAACTATAACTATATGGTCTGTGCTTTCCTTATTTGTTGGTTGAAGTCGCAGTGATGGTGACAGTGGTGGTAATGCATGTGCTATATTTTTGATATTTTCTAAGATTTCTATTCTGTTTTTAAGTTTTCCAGTGTTTTAAATCACTATCTCTTGATCTACCAATTTTAGAGCATATCTATTGACTCCCCACCGTGAAAGATTAAGGACATCAATTTTAAATGGTGTGGTACAACTACACATACCAAATGGTTAAGAAGAAAAGGAAGAAAACACTAATATTAAGATTGGTTTTAAGGAGGATTTAAAGCAACTAGAAATCTTATGCATGAATGGGCATATAAATTGGTCAAGTCACTAAAAAAATACTGTTTAGCTGCCATAGCTCCATAGTCCTACCCTATTACTAAGCAATTCCATTTCTACTTACATACCCAAAAGAAATGCATGTATATGTTCACCAATACACATGACAAGAATATTCATGTGTTCACATGCACCATTTGTAACAGCCGAAAGCTGAAATGTAACCTCAATGTGCCCTAACAGTGGATTAGATAAATAGTTGTATATTCATGGAATTAAGTACTGGGGAGTAATTTTTCAGCTTTGTTGAGTTATTATTACTGATACACAAATCTGCTTATATTTAATGTATACAATTTGATGAGTTATAACATATGCACATACTCATGCTACCATCACTACAATCAAAGTAGTAAACATACCTGTCATCTGCAAAAGTTTCCTTCTGTCGGAAGGAATAAACTCTTGCCACATGCAACAATGGGAATGAATTTCAAAAACATCATGAAAGCATAAGAAACCAAACACAATGGATTATATACCATATGAGTATTTTTGTATAAAGCTAATAAGTACTCAGAATGAATCTATCTTGTTAGAAGTCAAGATAATGGCTACCTTGGTGGTGAGGTAGTTTTTTGGAAGCAGGCAAAAGGGAAGGTTCTGAAATGTTTTTAATGTTCTGTTTCTTGATTGGATGTGCATACATGGGTAAGCTTCACTAAGCAGGAAAAATGTTTCAAAGCTACCAACATTCAGTGCTGGTGAGATCAGGAGTACTAAGCTTTTCTTTTTCTTTTTCTTTTTTTGTTTTTAAGAGGAGACAAAAAAAAATGCTGTCTTCTCTTAGTCAGGGTGACAGAGGTGAATAGCATAAAGAAATGACATACAGAGGTGATGATCAGCTTCAAATTGTGACTATTCAAACACAAAGCCATGCTTCAAAAGTACAGTTGGTGAGAAATTATTGCTACAAGTAATCTACCAGATCTCTCCAAAGCCTTATGGCCACTTCATTTGTTTACGTGATCCCTGATTTTAAGGAGTTGTTGAGGTTAATTTATGGAATCAAATAATAGGCCAGTTTATCCAAAATGGATGACAAAATGGAGGTGAACACATTGAGTTAATTTAATTTTATTTCTTTCAGTTCTATCCTGTGTTCTAGCTCTTATAACTTTTATACATTCTTTCTTCATATGACGTTTAATAAAATGTGCATTAAATTTTGTCTTCATGCCCAATTAATTAATTTATTTATTTAAAAAAATTTTTAATGTTTATTTTTTTTGAGGTGGTTCTTTTTTTTTAACTTTATTTTTTATTTTTTAAAATTTACATCCAAATTAGTTAGCATATAGTGAAACAATGATTTCAGGAGTAGATTCCTTACCCATTTAGCCCATCCTGCTTCCCACAGCCCCTCCAGCAACCCTCAGTTTGTTCTCCACATTTACGAGTCTCTTCTGTTTTGTTCCCCTTCCTGTTTTTATATTATTTTTGTTTCCCTTCCCTTATGTTCATCTGTTTTGTCTCTTAAAGTCCTCATGAGTGAAGTCATATGATTTTTGTCTTTCTCTGACTAATTTCACTTAGCATAATACCCTCCAGTTCCATCCACATAGATGCAAATGGCAAGATTTCATTCTTTTTGATTGATGAGTAATACTCCACTATATATATATATATATATATATATATATATATATATATATCCCACATCTTCTTTATCCATTCATCCATCGATGGACATTTGGGCTCTTTCCATACTTTGGCTATTGTTGATAGTGCTGCTATAAACATGGGGGTACATGTGTCCCCTCGAAACAGCACACCTATAGCCCGTGGATAAATGCCTAGTAGTGCAATTGCTGGTCATAGGGTAGTTCTATTTTTAATTTCTTGAGGAACCTCCATACTGTTTTCCAGAGTGGCTGCACCAGCTTGCATTCCCACCAACAATGCAAAAGAGATCCTCTTTCTCCGCATCCTCACCAACATCTGTTGTTGCCTGAGTTGTTAATATTAGCCATTCTGACAGGTGTAAGGTGGTATCTCATTGTGGTTTTGATTTGTATTTCCCTGGTAATGAGTGATGTTGAGCATTTTTTCATGTGTCGGTTGGCCATCTGGATGTCTTCTTTGGAGAAGTGTCTATTCATGTCTTTTGCCCATTTCTTCACTGGATTGTTTGTTTTTTCATGTTGAGTTTGATAAGTTCTTTGTAGATTTTGGATACTAACCCTTTATCTGATATGTCATTTGCAAATACCTTCTCCCATTCTGTCAGTTGCCTTTTAGTTTTGCTGATTGTTTCCTTCACTGTGCACACGCTTTTTATTCTGATGAGGTCCCAGTAGTTCATTTTTGCTTTTGTTTCCCTTGCCTCCAGAGATGTGTTGGGTAAGAAGTTGCTGCAACCAAGATCAAAGGTTTTTGCTTGCTTTCTCATCGACGATTTTGATGGCTTCCTGTCTTACATTGAGGTCTTTCATCCATTTTGAGTTTATTTTTGTGTCTGGTGTAAGAAAGTGGTCCAGGTTCATTCTTCTGCATGTTGCTGTCCAGTTTTCCCAGCACCACTTGCTGAAGAGACTCTCTTTATTCCATTGGATATTCTTTCCTGCTTTGTCAAAGATTAGTTGGCCATACGTTTGTGGGTCCCTTTCTGGGTTCTCTATTCTATTCCATTCATCTGAGTGTCTGTTCTTGTGCCAGTACCATACTGTCTTGATGATTACAGCTTCGTAGTATAGCTTGAAGTCTGGGATTGTGATGCCTCCTGCTATGGTTTTCTTTTTCAAGATTGCTTTGGCTATTTGGGGTCATTTCTGGTTCCATACAAATTTTAGGATTATTTGTTCTAGCTCTGTGAAGAATGCTGGTGTTACTTTGATAGGGATTGCGTTGAATATGTAGACTGCTTTGGGTAGTATCGACATTTTAACAATATTTGTTCTTCCTATCCAGGAAAATGGAATCTTTTCCATTTCTTTGTGTCTTCTTCAATTTCGTTCATAAGCTTTCTATAGTTTTCAGTGTATAGATTTTTAACCTCTTTGGTTAGATTTATTCCTAGGTATTTTATGGTTTTTGATGCAACTGTAAATGGGGTCAATTCCTTGATTTCTCTTTCTGTCGCTTCATTGCTGGTGTATAGGAATGCAACCAATTTTTGTGCATTGATTTTATATCCTGCAACTTTGCTGAATTCATGGATCAGTTCTAGCAGTTTTTTGGTGGAATCTTTTGGGTTTTCCATGTAGAATATCATGTCATCTGCAAAGAGTGAAAGTTTGACCTCCTCCTGGCCGATTTAGATGCCTTTTATTTCTTTGTGTTGTCTGATTGCAGAGGCTAAGACTTCCAATACTATGCTGAATAACAGTGGCGAGAATGGACATCCCTGTCTTGTTCCTGACCTTAGGGGAAAAGCTCTCAGTTTTTCCCCATTGAGGATGATATTAGCGTTGGGTCGTTCATATTTGGCTTTTATGATCTCTAGGTATGATCCTTCTATCCCTACTTTCTTGAGGGTTTTTATGAAGAAAGTTTGCTGTATTTTGTAAATTGCTTTCTCTGCATCTATTGAGAGTATCATATGGTTCTTGTCCTTTCTTTTGTTGATGTGATGAATCACATAAATTGTTTTGTGGATATTGAGCCAGCCCTGCATCCCAGGTATAAATCCCACTTGGTCGTGGTGAATAATTTTTTTAATGTATTGTTGGATCTGGTTGGCTAATATCTTGTTGAGGATTTTTGCATCCATGTTCATCAGGGAAATTGGTCTATAGTTCTCCTTTTTAGTGTCTGGGTCTCTGTCTGGTTTTGGAATCAAGGTAATGCTGGCTTCATAGAAAGAGTTTGGACATTTTCTTTCCATTTCTATTTTTTGGAACAGTTTCAAGAGAATAGGTGTTAACTCTTCCTTAAATGTTTGGTAGAATTCCCCTGGAAAGCCATGTGGTAGGCTCTTCTTACATTGATGAAGGAAATGCCAATTGCTACAATAATTTTAGAAAGCAACCTAGCAATTGCTATTAAAATGTAACATAAATACAAAATTTGAACCAGCAACCCACTTTTGAGAATCTGTTTATGGGGAAAAAAACAGCATTACAGAAGGCTACATAAAAATATTTTTGAAGTGGCCAAGAACTGGAAACAAATCTAAAATCCATAATTAGGAATATGGTTGAATATATTCAGGTGTATTATGCAGCTATTAAATAAAATGTGTTTTATATATAACTGATGAACTATAAGAATTTCCATGATGTGTTATTAACTGAGAGATGTCTAAAGCAAAATACACACAAATATATTCAAATATGGATTTCAATATATACTAGATTATTAAGATTGTTTACCTGATGGGAAAGAGGTAATGGGGAGAAAGAAAATAATTTGATCATAAAGATCTGTGTATTTTTTTAATGAAGGTAAAAATTTGAAAGTAATTATTAGTTCACATACGGGATGTAGGTTAAATAAAATTATCTGGAGTCATTAAAAATAATGATAATGATGATTATTATTATGGTGTGTGTGTGTGTGTGTGTGCACATCTGAACATAAACTGTTTATTATTTAATTGTTTAGGAAAATCGCTGGTAACAGAAAGTATTATGATATAATCTCATCTACTTACAAGCTTAGATGACTATAAAAACTTATCTGGGTAGTATACCTCAAAATATTAAAGGTAACTATCTATAATTGCTGAATGTTTTAGTCATTTATCTCATGGGTATTTTCTAGATTTTTCTGAATTAACTAAAATTAAAGAATGTCTAAATATATATAATAACAGAAAATAGAAAAAAAGGAAAGAACACAGAAGATAAGTAATCTAAGAATTCAACCCAAGAAATCAGAAAAAACTAAACCTAAGTTACCAGAACCAAGGAGATAATGATGATGATAATAATAACAGAATAAAATTAATACAAAAAAGGCAAAACAACAAATAATATCAAGCCAAATATTATATTTGGCTAAAACCTCAATTAGGATGGATAATAGATATCCTAATCACGAAAAAAAGGTAAATTTCAACTAAGCAAAATTATAACAGTTGGGCCAATAGCCACCTACAAGTTTGAATTAATTTTCCAAATAATTTTCATGCAATACTTTACACACAGTAAACTCGAAAAAATGAAATAAGTGGTACTCTAGCAAATACTCATTGCCAACATTTGCCTCAATAATGATATAGAATCCAAACAGACATCAATAGGCCAAACGGGGAAAAAAATTGAGAAAGTTAACAAGAGCCATTCTGTACCCTCTACCTTCCCAGAAAAGGTCTTATCCACTAGATGTGTCCCCAAAATTACATAGTAAAGACTGTGTCCATTCTGATTCACCAGTGTGCTTGCCCTATTAATTGTTCATATTGTGAATCCCATTCCTGCCTAGGTCCCAGATGGTTTCATAAATGGATTCAGACAAGGCTTCATGATACAATGAACAAAAGAAGAGCCTTCATATTTTTCTCTTTTTTCAAAGCTAGCACAACATGGTTACAAGTATTTGAAAGTTTTTAAAATGAAAAATACCTGGGCAATTTTGTCAGTTCTTTTCCAGCATCAGCTATGATATTATCATGGCTATTCTCCTGGGATATTAGTGTTTTACAAAGTTAATTATTAAAGTTTTCCAATTTGGAAACATGTCTGGAAAAAATGCCATTTGGTCATGGTGCATTATTATTTTAATGTACTGTAGGATTTGAACAGATTTTAGGATTTAGAATACTTACATTAAAAAATTTAAAAATATTTTAAATAAAATTCGGGGATCAGGCTTAACCATGTGATGCTAGAAATATTTTCATTATGGTTAGGAACAAGACATGGAAGAACAGTAATTTTAATATTATTCTGTATGTGCTAGCTATGAAATTAGCCAAGGAAAGGTAAAACCAAGTAGACAATGAAAAATAGGGCCAAAACAGTTTGATTTGTAGACAATATAATTATACGCATAAACCCCAGACATTTAACATAAAAGAGGAAGAGGCAAACAATTGTTTGGTACAGATTTAAGACAAAAAAATCAGTAGCTTGGCTAGCAATAATAATGTAATTAATATATAACTAAAATATAAAAGAAAAAAAACAGCATGAAAAGTAAATAGCCTATTAATATGTTAAATGACAATACACAGGAACTATATGAAGAACATTTTAAAATTCTACAGAATGAATTGAATGAATTTTAAAATGAAGATATATTTTACTCACAGAGAAAAATACTCAAAATCAAAATTGATTCTCCTTAAATTCCAATTAGATTGGAGAATCTTGATAACAATTTTAAATTTCATTTGGAAAACAAAATATCTATAACCTGAAATGTTATGGAAAAGAATGACAAACCCTTTTTCTATCAGATATTAACCATTGTATGAAACAATACCATTTAGAACTATTACACATTGTCTAATTACTAGGTTGAGGTATCAATGGAACTGGTAGAGGGTTCAGTGAAGGACCTTATTACATTCAACATTTGATAAGTGTGAGATTTCAAATCAGTGATAGGGAAATAATTTTGCAACAAATAGTGTAGGGATAATTTGGCTTTTCAGTAGGTTATAGACTTCTGGGAAGGAGACATACATACATAGATACTACATTACGAACTTATTTAGCTAAAGATGGAGCAGGACAGGAACATATTCAGCATTTCTTTGGATGCTCAGAGTCCTAACCTGGGCAAAAGCTGCTGGGGATATTGGCCAAACAAGACAGCATCTTGATGATCTGTAAAGTTCAAGTCTTGCACTGTCATTGACCTTTATAATCCAAGTTGCTGTCTTCATTCTGCAAGAAATTCTATTAGCAAAGCATGTGCTTATATTTGAGGAAATGTTTACAAATATCAGGTTCCTTTTAGAGAGTATATGAAGCAATACAAATTAATTATTTTGGTGAAATTAATCCAATGATAACCATTAGAAGACATTTGCTTATATAATTCCTTTGGCTTTATAAATCACATATGCCTGGGGTGCCTGGGTGGCTCAGTAGGTTAAGCATCTGACTTCAGCTCAGGTCATGATCTCACAGTTCATGGGTTTGAACCCCACGTAGGGCTCTGTGTTGACAGCTCTGAGCCTGGAGCCTTCTTCGGATTCTGTGTCTCCCTCTCTTCTCTGCCCCTCCTCTGCTCACACACACTCTCTCTCTCCCTCTCTCAAAAATAAACATTAAAAAAATTACAAATCATGTATGCCTGACTTCGTGTATGTTCGAACTATAGATCATCAAATAAGGTGAGATTTTAAAAAGTATTTTATTCAAAATTTGTTATAAGCAGTGAATTTAAATATTAAATAGCACGGGGGGGGGGGCAGGTTAATATGTGTACCTAGCAGCTGACTTAGAAATCACTGTTATTCTCAGCTCTGCTATCTATTAATCCAGATATCTCTTTAACACAATCTAAAAACACATTTTAGGAAGCTGCAATTAACTGTTAAGTTGGAGAATGAATATTTTATGTACTAAATAAATATCAGCACCAGTTCATAGGATTAATAAGGATTTGCTAATGAGAAGGGGAAACTTCCATAAATAGTGTCAAGGATTTAAAATTTTTATGCTTTTAATAATGAAAGAAAATTAAAATTGCATGGAAATATATGTAGCTCAGATTGAGCATAGTGTTAAGACTGTCTTGTAATGTAAGACACTGAAAGCAAGTAAACCCAGAGATTAATAAAATGAGAAGATCACCATAATTGTGATTTATCCTGGAGCCAAGAAAACTCTGGATTATCAGGATTTCTTATATGGGTTTTAAAAAAAATTTTTTTTAACATTTATTTATTTTTGAGACAGAGAGAGACAGAGCATGAGCAGGGGAGGGTCAGAGAGAGAGGGAGACACAGAATCCGAAACAGGCTCCAGGCTCCGAGCTATCAGCACAGAGCCTGATGCGGGGCTCAAACTCATAGACCGCGAGATCATGACCTGAGCCGAAGTCGGACACCCAACCAACTGAGCCACCCAGACGCCACTTATATGGGTTTTTATAAGGAGCAACATTCTTCCCAATGAAATGTCAAAATTACATTGATTAAAAAAAATTTAAATGGATTGGATTTTGAAGTTTATAGAGCATTTCAATTATCAGAAGTTAGATGGTTCTATCTGACTTTCTAAGATTTTCCTGCTTTTATTTCTATGATGTGACAATTAAACCAAAACAATCAAGCACCACATGGTGTGCTGGGGCCTCTTGGAAGTTGGAGTTATTTCAAGAGGTCTGTAACTCCATATGTACACTAATCACTGTTGATTGAATAAATAATAAATAATGAATGCATAGACAATTGTAGTCTATTTTAAATGCATGAGACTGTGTTTTGATTAATAGAGGTTCCAGGTAACATTTTGCCATTAGGCATTTTATCAACAAATCGTAAAAGCATACTTTTACTCCAGTGGGATGTGCAATTTTTTTAAGATCATATAAAGAAATTTTCATACATGAAATTGCTAGGGGGTAGCTGGGTGGCTCATTCGGTTGAGCGTCTGAGTCTTGATTTCAGCTCAGATCATGACCTCAGATCATGACGGTTTGTGAATTTGAGCCCCACGTGGGCTCTGTGCTGATAGTCTGGAGCCTGCTCAGGATTCTCTGTCTCCCTCTCTCTCTGACCCTCCCCCGCTCATACTCTGTCTCTCTCTCAAACATAAAAAAAAAAAAAAAAAAATTAAAAAAAAAGAAATTGCTAGAAACCATGCCTTCAAAGTTAACCATTTACTATTAAGTTCTAACTAATGACAATTTAGTTTCAAATGACCAGATTTGTCAGACTTTATTATTAAATAACTAATCAACCTCAGCTATGTGTAATGGCCAGTGATAGGTACCAAGGGTATATTTGGTACAGGATACCCAGAAGTAGAAGAGAGAATTTCTAAATTTTGTCAACTTTTCTTCTTGCTCTCAAGAGATTCAAAACTCCAACTTCCTTCACATATCTTGTCCTCTTGGTTCTATTTACTATCATGTTTAATAGTACTGGTATCCAACCCCTAGTTTGGACCATAGAGCTATTTTGAATTCCCCTATCTTCTACAATAAAAATCCTTCCAAGAGCCCATCTATCTTCATTACTGGACCTTTGGTTCCAGCCTTGCCCTACTCCAATGCATATTCCATTCTTTGCCAAGATCGTGTTGAAGTAACCCAGATCAGGCCCAAGATGGAGTCATTCAAATTTAGCCCTATGTCAGCAACAAATCTCAACATGCCTATTCAGCACAAGTTGCCTGATGCAGCAGCTCCGAGACTTCCCGTTGTTCCATATGAGGGAACTAACTGCTTTAACCGGTTAGCAAAAGCCCACCATTGCTTCCTTGTTACTTCTCCCTTCTGACCCTAAAATCTCTTGCCTTGTACAGCTTTTGGAGCTCCTTTCTCCATGCTGGATGGGATACTGCCCAATTCACAAATCACTGAATAAAGCCAATAAGATCTTCACAATTCACTCAATTGAATTGTGTTCTTTAACAATAGCTTATAAAATTTGATTTTGATCATACCATCCGCTGCTGAAATCTTTCAACTACTCTCTATTATTTTCAGGGTGAAATTCAAATTCCTTTTTTTTCTGCCCTACTTTTTTAAAGATTATAGTAAAAATTATTAAAAAAATGTAATTTAACATGTTCTTTTAACAAAATTTTAAGGGCACAATATAATATTGGTAACTATAGGCATGGTGTTGTACATTAGATCTCTAGAACTTACTCATCTTGTATAACTAAAACTGTAACAACCATTGAATAACAACTCCCCAATTCCCTTTAGCCCTAAAATTCCACTCTCTGCTTCTATGCATATGAGTATTCTAGATACCTTATATAGGTGGAATTATACAGAATTTGTTATTCACTGTATTATTTTACTTAGCATAATGTCTTCTAGCTTCACCCATGTCATACATTGTAGGATTTTCTTCTTTTTATTTATTTTTAATGTTTATTTTTAAGACAGAGAGAGACAGAGCACAAGCAGGGGAGGGGCAGAAAGAGAGGGAGACACAGAATCTGAAGCAGGCTCCAGGCCCTGAGTTGTCAGCACAGAGCTTGACTTGAGGCTTAAACTCATGAACTTCGAGATCACGACCCGAGCTGAAGTTGGATGCCCAACCAACTGAGCCACCCAGGCACCCCGGATTTCCTTCTTTTTGAAGCCTGAATAATAGCTCATTGTCTGTATATACCACATTTTCTTTATCCATTCATCCACTGATGGGCATTTGGGTTGTTTTCACATCTTGGCTACTGTGAACAGTGCTGTAATGAACACAGGACTGCAAATATCTTTTCAAGATGTGATTTAAATTCTTTTGGATAGTGCTCACTTTGGCAACACATATACTCAATTCTTTTGGATAAATACCCAGGAACGGTATTTCTGGATCTTAGAGACTCCACAAGAAAACCGTTAGGACAAATAATTCAGTAAAGTTGAAGATACAAAATCAACATACAATAAATAAGTTGTGTTTCTATACATTAGCAATGAATTGTTTGAAAAAGAAATTTAAAAAACAATCCCATTTACAATAACATCACAAAAGAATAAAATATTTCAGGGTAAACCTTACTAAAGAGATGAAACACTTGTACGCTGAACACTATAAATCACTGATGAACAAAATTAAAGACACAAAGAAATGGAAGAGTATTTCATACGCTTGGATTGAATGACTTATTGTTAAATATCCATACTACTAACGTGATCAATCTATAAATTCAATGCAATCCCTGTCTAAATCACAATAGCATTTTTTATAGAAATAGGCAAAATAATTCTTAAATTCACATGGAACTACAGAGGACCCTAAATAGTTAAAACAATCTTGAAAAAGAACAAAGCTAGAAGCATCACATTTCTTGATTTCAAAATATATTACAAAGCTACAGTAATTAAAACAGTATGATACTGGCATGAAGGCAGACATATAGACCAATAGATACAATAGAGACCCAGAAATAAACCCATGCATATACAATTAACTGACCTTTCACAAGAGTGCCAAGAATACACAATTGGGAAATGGTGTCTTCAACAAAAGGTGCTGGAAAAACTGGATATACACATGAAAGAAAAAAAAAAGAAAGAAGTTGGACAATTTTCTTACACCATACACAAAAATAAACTATATGAATTAAAGATTTGTACATAAGACCTGAAGCTATAAATCTCCTAGAAAAAAAACCTACGGGAAAAGCTGTTATCTTTTTAATTTTTTAAATTTTATTTTAGAGAGAAAGAGAGAAGGCTCACATGTGTGTGCAAGTGGAGGAGGGGCAGAGGGCAAGAGAGAGAATCTTAAGCAGGCTCTGTGCTCAGTGTGGAGCCCAAAGTGGGGCTCAATCTCACAACCCTGGGATCATGACCTGAGCTAAAATCGAGTGGGACACTTAACTGACTGAGCCACCCAGGTGCCCCAGGGGGAAACTTTATAACGTTGGCCTAGGTAATAAATTCTTGAATATGACACAAAAGTAGAGGAAGCAAAAGAAAATTATTTAATGTGGTACACACAGCTCTTTATAATCTGATAACTATGAACCTTGTAAACATTGTGTTCTATCCATTTCTTCACAATTCTCTAGCCATTCCAAGTTAGAAGTGTTAGAAGTCCCTTATTGTTTAAGCTACATTTAATCATATTTTTTGTTAGTCACAGCTCAAAGCTTTCTAATTGATCCAGCACCTCTATTCTTGGTATGTAAAATGACCTTTCCCCTGCCATTTGAATAAGCTCCTACTATTTCAATAAATACATTTAAATACCATATTTATTCTTTTTCAGAAGCCTTTTTTGACCTTTGCTGGTGACTTCCCCAACCTTAGGTGTAGTTGGGCACTAAATGGTTGATGCTCCCATGGCACTTTACACAACACCTTTGTTCTTATATTTCTATATTGTAATTTTTGTATATATATATCTGTCTGACATCCGACTTTGCCCAGATTGACAACAGCTCGAGTCCAGGAACCACAGCTTATTTGTTATTTAATTCCTCACACTCAGGATAATCTTCAGTACGTAGTATATTCTTAATGAATGAGTTCATAAAATAATAAGTGATTGGACGTGGTAGCCAGTCGTGATGTGGGGTGGCCCGTGATGAAATCACCCAGTTCATTGCAAACAAGTGAATGTGACGCATCAGAAGAAGAGCCTATTGAAGATGAACAGACTCCAATTCAGATACCATGACTACCCCTGTCACGAGTAAACTGTTCTCAGTTTCTTGGGTTATGTGCTCTTCCAGATGGTAAATATAAAAATGTTAGAAGAGATACCCAAGAAGGTACAGAAGAACTAAGGAGCTGTGATATACGAGGCGTATTTATTTTCTGCCCCAGAGGGGAACTGTCAAAATACCGCTTCCCAAACCTTGTGGACCTCTACCATCACTATGGAATTATCACTCATGATCATCCAATCCCAGACGGAGGGACTCCCGATGTAGCCATCTGCTGTGAAATAATGGAGGAGCTTATAATCTACCTTAAAAAAGAACTGAAAAATCTTAATACACTGTTATGGAGGACTTGGGAGATCTTGTCTCGTACCCACTTGTCTCCTACTGTTCCTGTCTCACGCAGTTTCCTCTCAGCAAGCTGTAGACAGCCTGGGAGACCCAGGAGGATCTGGAGCAATACAGACTATAAAGCAACATCATTATTTTCATGAGTTTTGGGACAAACTAGCTGTACGCCTAGCATCAAGGCAGTCATTGTCAAGATCTGTATCTAGATAAAAAAGAATTTTAAATGACATATATACGACCATGTCTGAAATTTAAGAACTATTTAACATGATTTGTATTGAAATGAAACTTACCAGTGTTATCGGCTTGAATGTAAATGTATATGTGCAGATATTCCTAAAGCTTTTACTGACAAATTAAAAAAAAAGTGAATAAATAAATGAATAAATAAATAAATAAATAAATAATTGCATATATGCAATCTCCAAGAGACCGCGATACAGAAAGGAAGGTAGATATTTGAACAAGGATCTAGGAGTCATGTTTGGTGTTGGAAATTAAAAATGACACATCCTATTCCTTAAATGCTTTTGTAATGCTTTTAGTTAACAGAGTCTGCCTCCATCTCTAGTCACCGTTTATATATAAGATCCAAGAAGATAATATTGTGCCATTTTATTGGCAGCTCCAAAGTTCTTAGCTTTACCAGCTCCTTCTGCTCAGTCTTTCTGAGTCTCTTCTTTTATTGGTATTGAGAAGTTTCTCAGTCTGGATTGTCGTCCGTATTCAGACAGTATGCAATAGGACAACCATCTCCCTGTTACATGGCTTTCTGCGCTTCTCATCTCAGCAAATCTTTGCAAGACTTACACGAAGGCTAGCAAGGTAACCCATGTATGTTTTGTCCGGTGACAAATGGTCAATTGTGCCCAACTTGACTCTGAAACACGTTCTGAATATTAATGATAAGAAGCACTCCCCTCCCAACATTGAAAGGTACTCGAGATCAACTGGTTAGAACTGGAGGTGACCATCCTGGGGCAAGCGGGTAAGGCACGGTGTACTGGTGATTTGTATAATCATCAGGATGCTTTTGTCACTTCATTGCCCTAATTTGCTGAACTGTAGTGTCAGGTTACAACTGAGATCCACCTCCACACATTCCCTGAATAATAATTTTTGCAAAGCTTTGACGATAGTAAATAGGTTGTAGTACCAATTCCAAAGCAATAGCGGAGTGGTAGGTTGACTACACCAAGAAGTAATTCTTTGACACCAGCTAGATATCCTATAATTCAATTCAGTTCTGACATTATTTACCTGGAGATAGCATCAGATTCCATAAGTTGAGGGCTCGGTTTTACAAGACTGCTCCCACAGCCCCCTTCAGATGTCACCCCAGGTTATTACCTGCACTTCTGACCTGCTGGCTATAAATTAAAGGTTCCCAACCCCTCTTTGAATTCCATTAATTTGCTAGAGCGGCTCACAGACCTCAGGGGAAATATTTCACTTACTAGATTACTGGTTTATTATAAAAGGATATAACTCTTGCTATAAGCCCCAGTCAATACTCCACATAGGGCTATTGCACAGAGAGAGAAGTTGTCTCTACCAGCATTCTAGGTTCCATTTTAGACCATGCAGGCTCAGGCAATCTTACGGCTTCTCATTTAGCATGTTCAATGAATATTGCATGAAGCATGGATGTACATGCATTCTGTTATATAATATTAGGTAGGGGAAACATTTTCCAGTCAGATACAATGTCTATCTCCCAAATATAATCCGGTAAAAAAAGAAGCAATCATTTCACATTAAATCTGTTTAAATCTTGATTATACCTTAATTTTATTAGCAATTACATTCCTAACTGTAGCCTTCCTTAGGACTTAATCAACAGATGTTGGTTTTATAATACTAGGTAGGGGAAGTGTTCCCCACCAGATATAATACCCATTCCCATAAGACATTCAGGTAAAGGAGACACAACTTCTTTACCTAATACCTGCTTAAATACTCCAACTTCTATAATCTTATCAACCATTACATATTTTTTTCTTTCAATTTAATTGTAGCCCCAGTTAGGACTTCACCAATGGATTCTGGTACCACTTCATGGGATTCCCATATCAAGACATCCTGGAAATTTCTTTTATCCACACAGTGTTCATTTCACCCACATTTGTGCAAAAGGCTTTGGGTCCCCAGTAAGAGATGGAACCAAGGAACTCTGTCTCTTTTGTCAATCTTTAACTTCATTACCCTAACTACTGCCATAAGAGATTGTTGGTTTTGGTCAAGTTTCTCATTAAAATCTCCACCTTATGGCTTTGTAAATTCCTCCAAACAGGGGTAAGCAGAGTAGACTTGTTTGGGACCCTTTAATGTTGGAAGAACATAGGGAACTCTTCGGCCCACTCAACTTAAGGTTATGCTGTGTTAATATTTTTGTTTTAACCCAATCAATGTTCATTTTATTCATTCCATTCCTTAATAAGCATCTAAAGATTTCTACCCTGCTGAGACAAGTTCCGTGACTCTCCCCTCTCTGTTTCCTCTTTATTTCTTAATAACTGTTTAAAAATTACTACCTAGTTTGGACAAGTCTCTTGACTCTCCCTCTGCTTCTTCTCATTGCCTTATTAATTAGCTGGATGTTTTTATTAGCATTTGTAAGACCCATGAAGGGAAGCTGAGAGAGCAAATTCCATAAAGTTTGGTTTTATGGTTTTACAACAATAAAGTTAGATGGGGTGTGCATGTAAAAGGAGCTTCCTTAACCATAGTGTTTACCATGGCCTGGGTGACGAGCTATATTCTGAGGGTGGGTATACTGTTATTATAAAACCAGCCCTGCATGGCTCTCATGTAAAACATATCAGCTCTTTCATCTGGGGGTGTTCCATTTTGGCATTCATGAAAGACAGTTCACCTTCTCAGAGTAAACAGACCTTAGAGTGGCTTTTATTCACTTCACCAGGCTGGCTGTTCCCTCAAGAACACATATAGTCGTTTGTGATTATTCCGTAGTAAGCTGTCGGTCTTCCATCAGGCCAACCATGCTCTCACTCTGCAGCATTAGAAATCAGATACTATTTTCTAAAGAGTCGCTCCTATAATTTATCTCAACAAAGAGTTCTCAAGAAGCTGATGATACTAATCCACAAAATGAAACAACTCCTTCACCATCCTTAGGTGGGATCCAAAAGTCACCTCATGAACATAACAAACCTTTGCCACTCTCCTCGCCAAGGAAATTCCAAGGGTTTTACTAGCTCTGAGTCAGAAACAGAGCAAATATATATTTCTTATACATTACAATATCACACCGCCCTCAAAATTCATTCATCTTATGTCTAGTGAATTAAACCCACTGACTGTCCAGTTATCCAAAAAGTTCTAAAATAATAATGGTTTATTTGAGAACCAGGGACATTAGTGACATTGTGTCATTTGAACCTTAAGTATATCTATAAATTGTTATTATTACAAATGATTATATGAAGATTGAGACTTAGCCAGGTTAAGAAATATGCCTCATAGCTAGAAAATAGAGTAGCTGGGATTTCAGTCACTTTGGCTGAGCCCTAAAGCCTCTGGTCATAGAATAGCTATGCTGAACTAGAATCCTTAAATCAGTCTTTCCTTTTCCTCACAGAAATCAACCCTGTCTTTTTTACTATCTTTTTATACTCACTCTCCACAAAGCCATCAGTGGCAATGGCAATGTGACTCACATACCAGTCTATTGACCTGCACTGGGTATAGAGAAGGCCCCTGTGGCACCAGAAAGAGGTACAAGGCGGGTTGGTGACTCAACACTTTGGGTGACCTACAAGGAAGAACTCTGTTTCCTTTTATTTTTTTTTTTAACGTGTATTTAGTTTTGAGAGAGAAAGAGGGCGTGTGAATGAGGAAGAGCAGAGAGAAAGGGAGACAGAGGATCTGCAGCAGGCTCTGCACTGACAGCACAGAGTCCAGTTGGGGCCTTGAACTCACGAACTGTGAGATCATGACTTGAGCTGAAGTCAAATTCTTAACCAACTGAACCACCCAGGCACCCCACATCTGTTTCTTAAAATTAAGTTTTGAGGGGCGCCTGGGTGGCTCAGTCTGTTGAGCGTCCGACTTCAGCTCAGGTCACGATCTCGCAGTCCGTGAGTTCGAGCCCCGCGTCGGGCTCTGGGCTGATGGCTCAGAGCCTGGAGCCTGTTTCCGATTCTGTGTCTCCCTCTCTCTCTGTCCCTCCCCCGTTCATGCTCTGTCTCTCTCTGTCTCAAAAATAAACTTTAAAAAATAAAAATAAAAAAAAATTAAGTTTTGAGATACACCTACATCCTTATCATAAATATATTTTTATTTGGGCTAATTTGGATATATTTTCATTTCTTGCAATTTAGTACTTCCCAACTGTTTGTATTATTTATTATTATATAATAACCTACCCCAAAACATAATGTTTTAAAACAAAAAATTTGTTACTATGCCATCTCACAATTCTTTTGGTCAGCAATTTGAACAAGACACACAAAAAGTGTGGCCGGTCTCTGTTCTATAATGCCTGGGCCCTGAATTTATTTAGATTGACTTGGGTTGACTCAAGGGTTGGTGTCTGGAATGACTGAGAGCCATCTCCCCAGTTATTCTTTCACTATGTGTTCCCTCTGTTTCTTATTACACTTCCTTTGTCTTACTTTTGTTTAATTGAGTTGTTTTTATGGTTCCATTTTATCTCACGTTGATTTACCATTTATGTCCTAGGAGTTACAATATAATTGTAATTATAAATTACAATTTATAAATTATAAACTATAAATAATCAGAGACATTCAAATGCTTTACCACTTCACAGGTACCATGAAGATCCCCAACAGTATATTCCTGATTCTTCTCTCCCATCCTTTGCGTTATCAGTGTCATTTATTTTACTTTTTTGTGTGCTGTAAGTACAAGCTACACTGCTATTATTTCCGCTTTATACTGTCTGTTATTTTTTAGATTTGTTTAAGAAATAAAAGTGCAATTTACCTTTATTCAAGGTCAGCCCTCTACATTTCTTTTGTAGGCTCAACTTCCTGTCTCAGCATCTCTTCTCTTGAAGACTTTATTAAACATTTCTTTTTTTTTTTTTTTTAATTTTTTTTTTCAACGTTTTTTATTTATTTTTGGGACAGAGAGAGACAGAGCATGAACAGGGGAGGTGCAGAGAGAGGGAGACACAGAATCGGAAACAGGCTCCAGGCTCCGAGCCATCAGCCCAGAGCCTGACGCGGGGCTCAAACTCACGGACCGCGAGATCGTGACCTGGCTGAAGTCGGACGCTTAACCGACTGCGCCACCCAGGCGCCCCTTTATTAAACATTTCTTATAGTGCATGTCTGCTAGTGATGAATTCCCATATATATGCATATGTTGCATATATATGCATGCATATGCATATATTCCCATATATATATATATATATTATACGTTTAAATATATATCCAATACGGAAACTCTTGACTATTGTGATCTTGTAAAACACTTAATCCAAATTGAGATATGCTATAACTGAAAAGTTCACACGAGATTTTGAAGACCTGTTATTTTAAAAAAGAATATAAAATATCTCATTGAGGACTTCTTGTACTCTCCTAGAGTGTAGAGAGCAGGAAAGAACATCACTCCCACCTTTATTTAAAAAAAAAAAAAAAAACAGACTTGAGGGGAGCTTGGGTGGCTCAGTCGGTTAGGCATCTGACCAGCTCAGGTCATGATCTCACAGCTCGTGGGTTCGAGCCCCACATCGGGCTCTGTGCTGACAACTCAGAGGCTGGAGCCTGCTTCGGATTCTGTGTCTCTGTCTCTGCGCCCCCTGCTCATGCTCTGTCTCTCTGTCTCCCAAAAATAAATAAACATTAAAAAAAATTTAAAAAAAAACAGACTTGAGGGGTGCCTGGGTGGCTCAGTCAGTTAGGCATCCAACTTCAGCTCAGGTCACGATCTCACAGTTTGTTGAGTTCGAGGCCTGCATCGGTCTCTGTGCTGACAGCTCAGAGCCTGGAGCCTGCTTTGGATTCTCTGTTTCCCACTCTCTGCCCCTCCCCTTCTTGACTCTGTCTATCTCTCTCTCAAAAATAAATACACATTAAAAAAAATAGCTGGCATAACTTCAAATTCATGACTCTTACAATCTGATAGAGAACTGAGGTTCCAGAACAACCACTTGTCCAAACACTAAGGAGAGACCAGCACCTTCAAGGAGAGAAGAGACACGAACATGTACTTACCAGATTAGTAGACACTAATAAGAGGAACCTAGCCATAATAGTTGACATATTGGTGAAGGTCCAGGGCAGACTTGCAGGAGAGTGTAGAACCCATGGGACCTTAGAAATTAGAGGAGTGCATGCCCTCTTGCAAGATTTTCTCCACGAATCCCACATATAATCACAAAAAAGATCAGAGAGACGAAAAAGTATTGTTTGGGTGCAGACGCCTGGGGTGGGGAATAGCACCTCTGTCGGAAGGCCAGGGAGCTCCACTGACCCTTTCCCCCATCTCCTCATAAGAAAGAAACGTCTGCAGGAGGGAAGAAACCAAACACTTTCACCTTTAGAACATTGGTGAGGGAAGGGAACAGAGAAACCAAACTCTTAGAAAGAGGTAAGAAAGCATGTGGGGGCCCATCCAGCCAGAATATGGGCAGAAGGACTGAGAAGGCCACACCTCTGACACCCAGGGATAAGGTTCCTGCCCACGGCTGAGAATCAGAACAGACAACAGCCACCACCACTCACAACCAACAAGCAAACAAGCTTCGAGGAACAATAGCGTGTACAGAGACCCTCTCTTGAGATGTAGATGTGGATGCAGACCCAGCAGATGGATGTGTGTGCATTTTCAGGCCAAACAAATACTTATGAGAAAATGCACTCCCAGGAAACGAAGTCATCACCAGAACCACACCCAGAAATGACACAGATGTTGGGACTGTGTGACAGGTATTTAAAATGTTTTTTGTAGGGGCGCCTGGGTGGCGCAGTCGGTTAAGCGTCCGACTTCAGCCAGGTCACGATCTCGCGGTCTGTGAGTTCGAGCCCCGCGTCAGGCTCTGGGCTGATGGCTCAGAGCCTGGAGCCTGCTTCCGATTCTGTGTCTCCCTCTCTCTCTGCCCCTCCCCCGTTCATGCTCTGTCTCTCTCTGTCCCAAAAAAAAAAAAAAAAAAAAAAAAAAACAAAAAAAACGTTAAAATGTTTTTTGTGTCTTTAATGAAAATGGTAGATGGCACGCAAAATCAAATCGTTAACCTCAACAAGGACAGGACATTAAGAAATGATTAAATGGGAATACTACAAATGAGGAAAATAGCAGAAAAGATGAACACTTTTCATGTGATCATAAGTACACTCAACACATCCAAGGAAGACATAAGTGAACCTTAAGGCAAGGCAATAGAAATTACCCCCAAAAAAGAGTGAAACAAAAATAGAACAGAGCATCTACGCGCTAAGACATCAAACAGTATAGCATATGTATTTGGAAACACAAAAGGAAAAGAGAGAGAATTTGGCAGAAGGAATATTTTTTAGGGGGGTGCCAGGGTGGCTCAATCGGTTAAGCATCTGACTTTGGCTCAGGTCATGATCTTGCAGTTGAGGAGTTTGAACCCCAAGTCAGGCTCTGTGCTGACAGCTCAGAGCCTGGAGTCTGCTTCAGATTCTGTCTCCCTCTCTCTGCCCCTCCCCTGCTTGTGCTCTCTCTCTCTCTCTCTCTCTCTCAAAGAATAAATAAACATTAACAAAAAAGAAATATTTTTTAAAATCATGGCCAAGAATTTTCTAAAATTGACACACGCCAAACAGCGGATCCAAAAACTCAAAGAACAACAACAGGAAAATATCAAAAGACAAACAAAACAAAACATAGCCACATACATAGGTATATCATATTCAAACGAGTGAAAACAAAAGTCAGAATGAGAATTTTGGTAACAGAAATAAAAGGCATTAGCTACAGAGGAACAGTTGAAAATTGTAGCTCAATTTTTATGAGAAACCGTGAAATAATGCAATAATATCTTTAATGTACTGAAGAACAAAACAAAACTATCAATCCAAGAGTCTACCATCAGTAAAAAATATCTTTCAAAAAGAAAGGAGATTATATATATATATAATATTTTATCTGCATATATTTTTAATAACAGTTCTTCAAAATCTGATGTGAATTTTTCACTTATACGATATCTCGATTTGGATTAACTGGACTTCCCAAGACCACAACAGCCACATACGGTTGGTGGCTTCCATTTTGGACAGCCCTAAACTTAAAGCTATTGAATATCTCTCATATAATAGTCACGATATGAATATTTTAAAATTGACATTATTATACTTCATTTTACAAGCAGTGAAATATTTAGATTTTTTTTCAGGTTTTTTGTTATTGTTCTTAGTATTTTCTATGTGTGCAAAAGTCAAGCAAATGTCATATTATACTAAATGTATACTTTACCTCCATTACTTTTTTATAAACCTGAAGATATTTGGAGTGTTAACTGTACATAGATGCAATAAAAATTTGATCAACAGAACATTTTCTAGCACATATTTTGGTAAGTATCTTTCAGTCTAACTTAGTTGCTATGTTGAAGTATTTTTTTGAATGATATATAAACATCTTCAGTTTCTCATGCTGAGATCCTCATTAGTCTTCAATGCCAAAATAACAATATTGCTTTTCGTCCATCCGAAGCAAGTTATAAGGTATTATGAATCAACTCATTTGCTCAAATAGCAACACTAATGAAAAATCTTTTTACAAATGCATCAATTTTGATTTGTGCCAGATGTATAAATAAGAACTTGAATGTATAATGCAGAATTCAAATGAAAATGCTGAGGGAGTCTATATAGAAGAAATGTAAGATGTCTTACAGTTTCTTTTATTAAATTCATTATTTTCCAGATAAAGTACACTTTCAGCCTACTTATTTATGTGACATGTATAACTCTGATCTTCAAACCCATTTATTTAAAAAAAGTTTTGTTGATTTCACTTCATGTACGGTACTGTTTTCTGCCTTCAGCTCTTTCAGTATGAGAGAAATCGATTGAGAAAAACAGTTTCAAGAAATCGGTTCCAAGGCGTTCTCTCTCTCTTCCCCCCACCCCTATGATATGTTCTAAATTCTGCTGTTCTGGTGGTTAATAATGGCATCTTTTTTACTTTTCATATTTGCAATGATCCTATGATGACAATTACATGCATGGTTATTTCACAAATAACCCTAAATGCAATATAATTGAAAAATCAACCAATTAAATTTTTGAGATAGCTATGAATCACAGAAAGGCCTGAAGTAAGCCAACAGAGAAGGCACAGCAACAGGTAATAAATGTTCACGTTGGTCCTGGTTCATAACACCTAATGCCCCAAATATTTCAGATAGAAGGTCAGTCAATGTGAATTTACATGAAAGGTTTAGGGGGCTAGTTTGTAATAACAGTGAGTTTATGTGGCCATGCTTTTGTGACTAACAGTTTCCATTTCTTCTAAGCCTGTTCTTGTGTTTTCCTAGGCCCACCATACATAGCTGTGCATAACTAAACCTTATTGGTTATGGTAACTCGTAGTTTTGGTGGAATGGCGCAGGTCCGATTGCAGTGGGTTGAAAAAGAGAGTAGTAGAGTAGTAGCTATGGGGGGAAATATGGTCAAGAGAGTTTTTCTAAAGATGGGAGAAGAAAGAGCATCTTGGCACACTAATGAGAATGATCCCACAAAGAGAGAGATGATGGAGCACAGAAAGAGGAGAGTTACTGAAGTTGAGAGCAGATAGAGTCAGATACACGTGGACAGACCAGCTTGAGACAGAGCTTGGATAGTATAGTCAGGCTGACAGCAGGGGAACAGAGTATGTGGGTGCTGATGCTGGTAGGTGACCAGAAGAGTGCAGTCTGGGGGCCCTAGAACTTATCTTCTGATTACTTCCATTTCCTTAGTGACTCAGGAACAAGGATATCAATTGAGAATAAGGATACAGGGGATAGGTATAGAGGGCATGAAAATAAAGGAAAAGGTATAAAACAGACATCTAGAAAAGAACAAGAGTGAACGGACCAGGAATGATTTATATTATAAACCTTTAGCAAGAAAGCATATATCCGTCAATTTTAACTAATAAATCATTCCCAAATCCATCCACTTCTTTCCGTTCCACTACAACCCTTGTCCAAATTACCACCGCCTCTTGCCTGAACTACCGCATTCGTTGGCTTCCTAATTGGCTTGTACATGTTCCCTCTTCCTCCTCACCAGTGCATTCTTAGCATTGCAGCTGGGACGATCTTTTCGAATGCGAGTTTGTTTATGGTACTACTCTGTTTAAAGGCTTCCAGGACCTTTGGGTAGAAACAACCCTTTCGAGGGCAGCCTCACCTCAGCTACTTGTTCCTGCCTCACTCTTAGCAGTTGTGTAACAATAGCTTTTCTCAGTTCCTCTAAAGAGCAGTGATTCCTCATCCAGCAGGGTGTCATGAAAGCTGCCTGAAAAATCCTTCTCTTCTTACCTTACTTATTTGATTCCTACTTTTTCTTCATATTTCAATGGAATCATCACTTTCGCCAAGAAAGTGTGCCCATTCTTTAATTTATATTCCTTGTTATACACTTTTATAGTGCCATGTAGTTTCCAATCATAATTTTAAATTTATTTGTGGAATTATTTGATTGATCATGTTCCCTATTAGACTGTGAAGCTCTAGGAGGGTTAGCAATATGTTTGCCATTTTTTAAAAAAATACAAAGTATGCTTGCTTTTGTTAACCAGTTTACCCCTCAATAGTTAGCACATATTATCTAGCATACAAAAGACCTCAATAAGTATTTGTCTAGTGAATTTGACTGCATAAAATAATGGATACTAATTATTTAAAAAAAATTTAAAAATTTTCTTTTTAATGCTTATTATTTATTTTAGAGAGAGAGGGAGAGAGAGAGGGAAAGACAGGTGCAAGCGGGGGAGGAGCAAAGAGAGAGAGGGAGACACAGAATCTGAAGCAGGCTTCAGGCTCTGAGCTGTCAGCACAGAGCCCAATGTCGGGCTCGAACTCATAAACTGTGAGATCATGACCTGAGTCCAAGTCACATGCTTAACCGAGTCACCCAGGTGCCCTCTAATGGGTACTTATTATTAAAAATATACTATGTGTAAAACTCTAAGCTGTGTTCTGTTTTTCATTTTAAATTAAGATCTATGCCCAGTATGGGGTTTAAACTCAACATCCCGAGATCAAGAGTTGCATGCTCTACTGACTGAGTCAGTCTGGTGTCCCCAAAGCTATGTTCTTTATAAAATTAATTTACTCTTGGGGCGCCTGGGTGGCGCAGTCGGTTAAGCGTCCGACTTCAGCCAGGTCACGATCTCGCGGTCCGTGAGTTCGAGCCCCGCGTCAGGCTCTGGGCTGATGGCTCGGAGCCTGGAGCCTGTTTCCGATTCTGTGTCTCCCTCTCTCTCTGCCCCTCCCCCGTTCATGCTCTGTCTCTCTCTGTCCCAAAAATAAATAAAAAACGTTGAAAAAAAAATTTAAAAAAAAAAATAAAATTAATTTACTCTTTATAAAAACCTACAAAGTAAGAATTATTATCTAACTTTAAAGATAAAGACATTGAGTCTTTTTAAAAAGTTTTTGTTTAGGGGCACCTGGGTGGGTTGGGTGTATGACTTCAGTTCAGGCATGATCTCATGGTTCCTGAGTTCAAGCCCCGCATGGAACTTGCTGCTGTCAGTGCAGAGCTCACTTCAGCTCCTCTGTCCCCCCTTTCTCTGCCCCTCCCTGGCTCATGCTCTCTTTCTCTCAACAATAAATAAACATCTAAATTCCAGTTAGTTAACATACAGTATAATATTAGTTTCAGGTGTGCAATATAGTGATTCACCACTTCCATACATCACTTGGTGCTTATCACAAGTCCACTCCTTAATCCCCATCACCGATTTCACCCATCCCCCCTCCCCACCTCCCTTCTGGTAACCATCAGTTTGTTCTCTATAGTTAAGAGTCTGATTCTTGATTTGCCTCCCTCTTTGTCTCTCTCTCCCTCTCTCTTCCTTTCGCTCATTTTTTTTGTTTCCTAAATTCCACATATGAGTGAAATCTTATGGTATTTGTCTTTCTCTGACTGACTCACTTAGTATATTTTCTAGCTCCATCCATGTCATTGAAAGTAGCAAGATTTCATTCTTTTTATGGCTAAGTAATATTCCATTATATGTAATATATAATCATATATATGGATAAAGAAAAGAAGATGGGTGTGTGTGTATATATATACACACACAGAATGTGTATATATACCATTATATACTCCACATAAATATACCATACTATATTTATATCATCTATATCACCTATATCTATATATCTATATCTATATCTATCTATCTATCTATCTATCTATCTATATAGATATATATATCTACACAACACATCGTCTTTTCTTTACCCATTCATCAGTTGATGGGCACTTGGGCTGTTTCCATGATTAAGCTATTGTAGATAATGCCGATATAAACATCAGGGTGCATGTATCCCTTTGAATTAGTATTTTTGTATTCTTTGGGTAAATACCTACTAGTGCAGTTGCTGGATTTTTGGGTGAATGAAGCCACAGGGATATTGCATTAGCTGTAATGATAGGTCTTGGCTAAATAACCTCAGTCCACATTTCCCAAGTGGTTAGTTGCTTTTACATAGTCATTTTATAAATGTACATTGACTTATTTCCATTCACACTGTTGCATTCCCAACAGTGTAAGAGGGTTCCCCTTTCTGCACATCCTCATCAACATCTGTTGTTTCTTGGGTTGTTGGTATTAGTCATTCTGACAGGTGTGAGGTAATACCTCATTGTAGTTTTGATTTATAGTTCCCTGATGATCAGTGATGTTGAACATCTTTGCATGTGTCTGTTGGCCATTTGCATGTCTTCTCTGGAAAAAAATGTCTATTCATGTGAAGACATTGAGTCTTGAAGATGTTATGTAAATTCTCCAAATTCATGCAGCTGATATGTAAGCCAGACAGATCTGACTCTAAAGCATGTGCCCTTAACTCCTCTGAATTGTGCTTTTACCAACTTGCTCATTTGATGCTTTTGATTCTGCCTTTCAGTCTAATAGAGTTATGTTTGTCTGGAAAAGACTTCAACTTACGAAATATACCTGATTAGCTCAAAATAATTTGCTTTATAGGTACATGTTTCAGGGACATACTATTTTCAAAAGATGCATACATCCTTCTTGGCAAAAATAAATGGGATTCTGGATTTTTGTTTGTGTTAGAATACATCTTTATTCTGTACATCCATTTCTATGATAGAATATTTAGACTAAATGAAATAAAAGCCAGAAAACCATTAGTGTTTTTGCTACCACTTATTTTTTTTTCAGACTAGAATTTAGTGATTCATCGCTTACATATAACCCCCAGTGCTCAGTGCTCATCCGAACAAGTGCCCTTCTTAATGCTCATCGCCCATTTAGTCCATCCCCCACCCAACACCTCTCCAGCAACCTTTAGTTTGTACTCTGTGAGAGTCTCTTATGGTTTACTCCCCTGTTTTTATTTTATTTTTCTTTCCCTTCCCCTACGCTCATCTGTTTTGTTTCTTAAATTACACATATGAGGGAGATCATATGATATTTGTCTTTGACTTATTTCGCTTAGCATAATACATTACTTTTAATAGGCTTTATTCATTATCCCAGTATAAAGTGAAAAAAGTAGAAAAGTAATGTTTTAGTTTTTATATGATAGATAAATGAACAGTATAGTATTAAAGTCACACAATGCTATAGAAAATCTATGTTTCATCTCCGATATGTTTTACAATACTGGTTTATTATCAGTGAATGGGATTTTCAGCCCTCAAGCTACCTGCCAATTATTTAAACCAAGAGAACATTAAAGTATAGGCTCAATCATTTGTATTCTTAATTTTCAACTTATCAAAGCAGTAAAATCCTCCCAGGCCACTTTCCTTGGAAAGTACCAATCTTAATGCATTTTTAAAGACTGAGAAGTAAACTCCAACTCATTCAGAGAACTGCGGGCTGCCCACAGAATGCTATTGTGAGCAGACCTTCCTTTTCCTGAACACGGGAAAGTAACAGGGCCACCTGTTGCAGCCACTAATTATTTCAGGCAGCGGCAGGCGGAATATTTGTGACTGAGGCTTGTTTCACCACCAAGATCTATGGCATTATAGTTTCAGTAAGGTGAATACTGATTAAGCTGCATGAATTCCCATTAGAGGCACATATCAGGACTGAGAGCTATAGGGCCTGTAAGTCATTTAAAATTCATTATTAAGGGAAGCAGCAGTAAGCACACACTTAACCACATTGGGCTGTATTAGATATATTTTTGGGTGAATGAAGCCACAGGGATATTGCATTAGCTGTAATGATAGGTCTTGGCTAAGTAACCCCGGTCCACATTTCCCAAGTGGTTAATTGTTTTTACATAGTCATTTCAGAAATGTACATTGACTTATTTCCCACTTTACACCGAGTTTCCCCTTTTTGCTTTTGCATACTTACTCATAAATTTGAGATTTTGTTGACAAGCCATTGCTTCAGATTTGAAAGGCAGGTACTATGATTTATAGAAAATGCAGTATTTCACCAAGGATATGAGACATGTTCCTGGAAGGACTTCTGACACCCCGTGCCACGCTGACCACAAGTCCCTGCCCTGAGTTCTAGGTGCCAGTGTGAAAGCCAAGGTGAAATATTATCTTCAGAAAAGGAAGGCTCCACTGAACTTTTAATACTTTTACTAATAAAATCTGTTTGCGCAGTTATAATTCAAATGTCCCGATTTCCTCACTGCCTAAGCCACCTGTAGTTGTAAGGAGCCAGTTGGAATGAGTATTAACCCTTTTGGCTCACACGGATGGTTTTCTGTTCACTTATAGACCTTGCAACACTGATGATCCTATTCTCGGGAGATGTGAGGCAATCAAAGGGCCAGTAGTTTATGTTCAAACCATATTTTGTTTGATTCTGTTTTAAATCTTTCATGGTAAAGCCAAAGCTCTATAATCTTTCTGCTGTGTTTTCAGAGTAAGGAGGCACAGGTCTCAGGCACAGGTTAATGGCGTGCTCTGTAGTCTGTGTGCTAACACTAACACAGCCAGCTGTGCTCGCCCAGCCACCATCCACAAAGTTGAGAAATAAGGTTAAATGTGACTTCTCCAATGACTCATTCTTCCTATATTCCTTCCAGCTCTCTAGCCTAGAACTAGCCATCAGCTGTTTAAGTCAAGAGTTAGGTGAGCTATTTTTTTTTTTTTAAGTTTTTTAATGTTTATTTATTTCTGAGAGAGAGACAGAGTGTGGACAGGGGGAGGGGCAGAGAGAGAGAGGGAGACACAGAATCCGAAGCAGGCTCCAGGCTGTGAGCTGTCAGCACAGAGCTCCACGCGGGGCTCAAACTCAAGAATGGCAAGATCATGCCCTGAGCTGAAGTCGGACGCTTAACTGACTGAGCCACCCAGGCGCCCCATAGATGAGCTATTTCTGATCGACTGCAAAGAGCGAAAAAGGCATTTGTTCTTGAGCTAACGTTTTATCTTCCAATGCTTCTGCAAATAACATAATCCATTCAAAATTATGTTTAGGAAATAAGAAATAATCATCAGAAATGTATGGTCAGGGAGGAGACATCAGAAGTATTAGATTTGTGTACGGGGCTACATGTATCACAGAGGGTGAAACAGCTGTTCAAGACTACCACCATTTTGAGCATGAGAAACGACAAAAATCTTGTTCTACCTGATAGGTTTTCTCCCTAAAGCTTTCAGTTTATCCTCACTCATCTCTCCAGTAAGTAAACATTGTTTGTTTAGTGAGTTTTATTTCTTTTTTATGTTTGCCTCGGTGACAAAAGTCCTTGAGTGTTGTTCCATATGTCTCTCACCATGACTTATTTCTCAACCCGTGTTTGGGAGATTCTGAAAATATTCTCGTGGGTCTAAAGTGTTCTATGAGAAGCTGTACATTTTACTTTTTAATTATAAAACTTTATAAACATATAGTGTAAGTATATCTTGAATCATCAGGATCATTTTATAACCTAACACTGCAACAAAATGTATTCGCATTTACTTATACAAATGTGTTTGTTCCATACTAAGACTAGTTGATATCGCGATGTTCTGTACTAATAGAATTTTCAGAGGAGTTCAAATAGACATGAGCAGCGAGAGAATTTATCCTCTCCCATTCTTGCCGGTAAAGACATGTCAAGTTAAAAACAAGAAATCTGCATTGTGACAGTCAGGACCATACTCATGTTGTGAGGGAATGTATTTCACAGATCCCATATTGGTAGGTAGAAGGAAGGCTAAAGCAATTTATTTACAGCACGTATTAGACAACAAAAAGTTATTTGGCTCTTGATTTCAATGGTGATTGTTTTATATACTGTAGTCAATACTCTTGATTACCTACTACATGTCCACCCCTACTTTTCTTCCTCTTTCACAGAACGTGATTATGTCAACCACTTGTTCCCCTGCATGGCTGTGCCCCAGCTCCCATCCCTTGTTCCTTTCTTATCTATGTAACACCTAGCATGCACATTCAAAAACTAAAAATACTGAAGTAGCCTTTCGAAAATGGCAGTAATTGATTTAGAAAATAAACACTTGAAGTTCAACACACCAATTTTTATGGTATACTACTCATGCAAATAGTTAATCTCTGCATTCATATTATTAAAGGCCAGTTCAGAAGCTGATTTAATATTAAAGCAGACTTGGCTCATATCATTCTACTATTAGAGCCAACTTTGATTTTAGGGGTGGTAAGATGATATCATTGTTCGTATTAAATTAATGCTGTCAATAGGAATTTCTTTGGCATCATTGTTTTGTTTGTATTTGTTCATTACTTTGGGTTTTAAAATTATACAAACCCCATAGACAAAATGAGTTTAAGCTTACTTAACAGATTGTCGAGCTTAACTGACTAGTCTTAGTCACGTGGGTCTCTCAGGAAAAATATACTAAGATTGTTAACGGCATCGAATGTGAAAAGAGACACCTTTATTTGAATCTCAACTTCACCACACAGGAGCTGACACTGGGAAAATATATGAACATCTCTACGAAAAGAGACTAATACCAGATCTCCCTTAGTTTGTTATTAGAACTGCTCCAGTTGACCCGTGGAAAGGACGTGAAACAGTACTTGGTCCATAGTTTGTGCAAGTGTTAGCTTTACTGTTCTCATTATTATTTATTTTTTTCTCTCCTTTTATTATGAGCAGTGATTGGGGTGGATATCTACTGATGGATGGTACTATTCTTGAGCTGATGACTATAAACCAATCAATAAAAAAATTAAATGCTTACAATTTTATGTCTATAGGAACTACTTTAATGTGCTATGATTTTTAGGTACTGACTGTCTTAGTCTGTTCAGGCTGCTATAACAAAATGCTACAGACAGGGTGGCTTATAAACAACAGACATTTATTTCTCACAGTTCTGGAGTCTGGAACTCTGAGATCAAGGTGCCAGCATGGTCAGGTGAGGACGTTTTTCTGGGTTTTGTCCTCACATAGAAGAAGGTGCTAGGAGCTTTTCAGGGACTCTTATAAGAGCACTAATCTCATTTATGAAAGCTTCCCCCTCAGGACCTAAGAACCTTCCAAAAGCCCCACCTCCTAACACCATCACATTAGGCATTAGAATTTCAATATATGAATGGGGGGGGGCACCAACACTTAAACTTAGCACTCACCAAGTTTCAAGTATGTATAGAAAAGCTACATGAATAGCTCACATTAACTTACCTTCTCATAAATATAAATATTTTTTAGTCAATTTCTGGTGCATTGCCTTTGGATTTTACTAAGGGTTAACATTTAAATGACCATATTTCTTTGCAGCAAATGCTAATTTATTCCCTCCCACACACGAGGGATTTTTCCAAACTCATTGTTTAGAAAATTTAGAAACATGCAGTTGAATTTATCAATAATTATGCCAGCTTCACTGTAGGGATCTTATGCCCTAGTTTGGTCACCTGACAATGACATCTCTTACAGCTTTGCTCTGCTAGTGATTTATACAACCAAATGAAGGTTTATTTTTCTGCATGTTCCCTGGAAACTTAAAGTGATCTGCAACACGGAAATGAAGGTCTCATTGGCATCTTTTTTTTCCTTAGTTTATATCAGTTCTTCTACAAATGTTCAATGTAAAACTGAGGCCGATTCAGGGGGAAGACTTTCATTATCTTCTTTGTCCAGTTCTTGTCCTTGTTTGGCTAATCTTCCAAATGTCAGTCAGATAGATAATTGTTAAAAGACATTACTAAAACTTCTTCCATCTACACTACAAGATCCCTATTTTTATAAGTATCTCAAAGACCAAAATGAGTTCGTTCACAAGAAGACTCTGTGGCTGAAAATCTGATGTCTTGCAAGTACAGTAAATGTCTTATTTTATTCAAATTAGAATCCTGGAGTTTTAACTGTGACTCATATATCCACTACTTTAGTGATAGACTAAATTGATTGGTAGTAGGAATCTTACTTGACTTGGAACAAATACTATAGAAATCTTACGGGTTCCTCCAAAATTCAGTGGGGAAAATGGTAGTCTTTATTCCCCAAATTCCTTGAGGTCAGGGAATATAGTTTGACTTGTGGCTTCAAAAAATGGCCTTGCCTACTTTCCTAATTATGCCAACTTTTTGTTTTTATAGTTATTTCTTGATGACAATTTGCATAATTTGTACCTGAAGATGCCAGACGTCCATTAAATATTTATTGATTTAATTGCTGAGAAAAATTAACCTCTGTCTCTCATTTCTTTTCAGAATATTTGATGCAGACCGTTGCCATATTCTTAGTTCTCAGGATCTTAGAGTTCATTTTAATTATGGAATTGCTTTTGAGGTTAAAAAAATAAGCTAGGCCAACAATTGAAAACAACTTAAATATTATGATCTATAAAAAGAGCTACATTCACCTCTGTTATCTAAGAGGTTCACTAGACAATTTTGTTATTTACACTAGGCCCTCCACAAAGGATTTGAAGTGCTTCATAGAAGGGTGTGAATTTGACAAGGAACAACTGAATAATGAAGGAGTTGGGGTAAAGGAACTTCCAGCAAAAGAAATGAAAGTGAGGAGGAAAGTTTCCACCCAACTATTTACGGCATAACATCCTTTAAAATTGCCAGAAGTGGGATTAGAGAATCTTTCTTAACTTTAGATAAAGGGGTTAAGTGGTATGCATTCCAAAACCCAAGTCCACTCACAATATTCTTTTTCAATAAAATTAGGAAGATGAAACTATATATGAGATTTTTAAAAGTCACTAATATTCAAATAAACAGCATCAATTTCCACAAGAATAACGAAGAGACTCACACTGCCTATTTGCCAATTCACTTATAAAAGTTGGAGGGGGGGGCTCAGTCCTGGCTGCCTCAGTCAGTTAAGTGACTGACTCTAGATTTCAGCTCAGGTCATGATCTCACCATGGTGAGATCAAGCCCCGCCTCAGGCTCCACTCTGATACCATGGAGCATCCTGCCTCGGATTCTCTCCTCTGATCTCTCTCTGCCCGCCTCCCTCTTTCTCTCTCTCAAAATAAGTAAATAAACATTAAAAAAAAAGTTGGTATGGAAATAATGACATTAAGAGTCTAGACAGAGAAAATGGTCTATTATGTCTTCTTCAGCTTTGCACCTTTAGCGACTAGCAATGTCTAGCATCTATTGATAACTCAATAAATATTCATTGAATGAATGAATGAATCAATACAGGAATTAGTGAATTAAGAGAGGAATGAAAAAAAAAGAAGAATATGGTTCTGTAGGTCCTGATGACTTCTTAAATTTTGGGATCACTGTGAAAAAATATCCGAAGACACTCTGTTTTTATAGCTGTATCATTTTTTTTTATATGTGGAAAATCCAGAATCAGATTGTGACCTGTTAGATTAATGACTGTGGTTTATTCATCACTGATCTTTTCTCCTACCCATGCCCTTCAAAAAAATAGCAGCTATTATTAAAAATAAAACAAACAAAACAACAACTCTTACTCTATGCCAGGTGTTTTTCATTTATCTCATGCTTTTAGCTTGAGCTGCTATAACAAGATACCACAGGCTGAATAGCTGGAACAGAAGAAATTTTATTTCTCGTGTTCTGGAGGCTGGAGATCAGGGGGCCACCATGGTTGGGTGTTGGGGAGAGTTCTCTTCCTGGCTTGTAGACAGTCGCCATGTTTGGGGAGAATTCTCTTCCTGGATTGCAGACAGCTGCCATATTTGGGGAGAGTTCTCTTCCTGGTTTGCAGATAGCTGCCATCTGGCCATGTGCTCACATGACCTCTTCCTTGTATGTACATGGGGAGAAAGAGAGAGCTCTCTGATGTCTCTTCTGTAAGGGCCCTAATTCCATCATTAGAGCACCACCCTCATGACCCCATTTAACCCTATTTATCTCCCAAAGGCCCTATTTCCAAATACCATCACATCTAAAGCTCGATAAATATGCTAAGTTAGAATGTTAATGTAATATTTTAACATGAGAATATTACTGTCAAGCAGATAATGGTTGACTTGACAGATTAGTAGAAAATGTTCTGGTATAGAAAATGAAGTAAGAAACTAAATTTTGGTCAAAAGTACCAATGACTGAATTTATTCCCTTATATTTTCCACATAGTGAAGCTTCATTAATTATCTGTCAAGTTTTCTGCTAGAATTGTGGAAGAAATGAGAAAATTATTCTTGGAGGGTACAACTTATATACTTGGATGAGCAATGACCTACAGAAAATTCACCCACTAAAGCTTCAATAAGCTACTGGAGCATTTCCAGTTCACAACTGGAGTTTGTCTGATAGGACACTGCCGCCTCTGTGATCAGTTTCCATATGATCACATTGTATGATTGTAGAAAATGCATTTTCTATGGTGTCAGGATACCCGCATTTAAATTCTGGTGCCACCATTTCAAAACCTTAAGCAAGTTAATTGGTTATGCTGAAACATCATGTTCTTGTAATAAAATATTTCCCAGGGTTATCATGATAATTCAACAAAAGAAAAATAAGAGCTAAAATGTATTTGAAAAAATTTTTTTAATGTTCATTTGTTTTTGAGAGACAGAGACAGGGCATGAGGAGGGGAGGGACAAAGAGAGAGGAAGACACAGAATCCGAAGCAGGCTCCAGGCTCTGAGCTGTCAGCACAGAGCCCCATGCAGGGCACTTGCTGTGCCTTCCTATAGGTGGGGTAGACTTCCCCATTCTGCCAATTTTGCTTGGCCAGTGGGATGTGTTTGGATGTAATTTATATAACGTCCAAGCAACTTTAAATGAACTTTTGCACTTTAGTTCTGCCTGCTCCAATTTCTGCCCTTTGCCATGAGAAAAGTAGGTCTCAGTGGCTACTCTTGTCTGAGACTTGAACTAAGAAGACATGAGAAGTGTAGAATTGCCCAGAAGAGCCACAGTCAGCTCAAGCTCTCATATAATATGTTTAAGTAATAAATATTTACTGCTAGAGGACAATGAGAATTTGGGGTTGTTTTCTGATACAGTGACACCTAGACGTCCATTTCTGCCATAGTAATTCCTGAAATATGTGCCATTGGCTTTGAGGCCAGGTGGTGGACAGCCAAGATATCAGTATACTTATTGTTTTTCCATGGGATGCTATGTTATTTAAGCAACATTCTTTTCAATTATGCTTTAATTTCTGAAGGGTGTGTTGTTGTTATTCAAACAGTAAGTTGTTTTCAATTTTATTTTATAATTGGTTATTGGTAGTGTAAAAATACTATTTTTTTATAAATGTAGTATAATACTTATGTCATTTTGTATTGATTGCTAATTTTCTTTCATTAATGTAAATATTTTATATATTATAGGTAATGAGTACTTTACCTCTTCACTTCTAGTCCTTAGAAGTCATTTAATTTCCTGGCCAGTTCTGTTACACAGTAGTGGTAATAATGGGTGTCAACCTACTTTTGACCTTAAAATAAATGTATTTATATTTATACATTTGTTAACATGTATTCATAATTTTTTAAGATAGCTTTTATGAGCAGGAGAACATTTTTAGCTATTTTTCTAATTTTTAAACATTTTTATCAGTCTTTTTATGGTCAGTAAAATGAAATGACTCTATTTTTGCAATCAAGGTGGGTTTTTTTAATGTTTGTTTGTTTATTTTTGAGAAAGAGAGAGAATGGGGCAGGGGCAGAGAGAGAGGGAGACAGAAGATGGGAAGCGGGCTCTGTGCTGACAGCAGAGAGCTTTCCATGGGGCTTGAACTCATGAACCGTGAGATCATGACCTGAGCTGAAGTCGGACACTTAACTGACTGGGCCACCCAGGCACCCCTGCAATAGAGGTGTTTTTAAAGGAAATTAGACTAATATGAATATTAAAACAACAACAACAACAACAACAACAACAACAACAACAACTGGATGAGGGAAGAGCTGGAGTGGAAGATCCAGAAGTCACTGATGACTTCAGACTGAAGCACTGAAACAAATGAGTCTCCCAGTCTCTCAAGTTCCCCAGAAAACTTCAGTGACTATCAAGTCTCTGGAACAGGCTGAGATTTTTGTCGTGGTCTGTAGCAGCCAAGTAGGAACTTGTGGAGAAATCTGTGAAGCCATGGTATCTGGCCGCCTTAACCTCCCAGGAATGAAAACCTCTTCTCCAGTTCACTTTCCAAATACTGTGCAAGACCTCCTCCTTGGCAAGCTCTGGCCTGAAACTATGCGGGGAAGGGGATTCTGGAAAATGAGGTTTCTGGAATCTGCAATGCAGAATAGACCTTAGAAGAGAGGAGAGCAAGTAATTTGGCAGCTGAAAAACTACCAGATGGGCAAATATCGATATAAGCAGATAAATAGATAGATCATAGATAGATAGATAGATAGATAAGAAAGAAAGAAAGAAAGAAAGAAAGAAAGAAAGAAAGAAAGAAAGAAGATAGATAGGTAGATGATAGAACATATTGAGATGGCTGTATGGATTTCTTCCCTGTTACTCATAATGTATGGTGAACCACACTGGTATATCTGCTGACGTAGAACTTCTCTAAAATAAGCCCTATTTGGTCATGATGTATTACACTTTTTAACTTTTTTTAAGGTTTATTTACTTATTTTGAGAGAGAGAGAGAGAGAGAGAGAGAGAGAGAGAGAGAGAGAAAGAGAGAGACAGAGAGTAAGCAGGGCAGAGATAGAGGGAGAGGAAGAAAATCCCAAGCAGGCTCCGCACTGTCAGCATATTGCCCGATGTGGGGCTCAAACTCACAAACGGTGAGATCGTGACCTGAGCTGAAATCAAGAGTCGGACACCTAACCGACTGAGCCCCCCCAGGCACCCCATGACGTTCATGATACAATTGGCTGAAAAAATTCTAACCACGCTATTAAGTATGTAGACCACATATAAATACTCTTTGTAAAAAAGATCTAAGAGGATGTATTCCACTGAGAAGGGAATGAATTCAGGAGACAAATATGAAATATAGGAAGTGAGGACAAATGAAAGACTTAATAATAATTATCACTTTGAGAATTAACAATGACCAAAAGTCATTAGCAAGGACACTAAAGTGTTTGACCACAGAAATTTTCATTCAAACTTCAAGACAACTTTCAATATTAATATTTACTTATTTAATAAAATACTACTTATATAGTATTTATTATTTATCAGACACTAGCTGACTTACAAATATTAACTCATTTAATTCCTATGAAAATGCTTTGAGGTAGGTAATACTATTATCCCCGTTTTACAGATGAGAAAAGTAAGACATTGAGAATTAATTGATATTCCCAAAATCACAGATCTGTTAACTATGGATCTGAGGTTTATACCCAGGCAGTTAGTTCCATATAGTGCTATTATTAACTACTACAGTGTATTATTAACTCTTCTACTTCAATGCCAAAATTTGGTGAAGGGTGAATGGAGAGACTAGAAGGAGCACAGATTTGTAGAAGTTCTTGCCCTTTTCTAGAGGAAAACATGGAATGGGAAGCATTATACGTTTGCTCTTTAGATGAGATGCTTATACAGGTGACATGATTGAATCTGACTACCTCACAGCTGCTGAATTGACAAATTATATTTCTGACCATCCTGATACGTTAACTTGCTACCATTATGATTTCAAATTTGGAGCTTATACAAATTGATGGGCCCATCACAGACTATGTGATTACTCTTGGTTTGGTGAACGGCGGTAAATGAAAGAGACTCATGAATACAAATGCATTTGATAGAAATCAACCTTTTCTTTTTTTTAATGTTTATTTGCTTATTTTGAGAGAGAGATTGAGAGAGAGAGAATGAGCCAGAGAGGAGCAGAGAGGGGGAGAGAGAGAATTCCAAGCAAGCTCCATGCTGTCAGCTCAGAGCCCAACGCGGGGCTCGAATTCACCAAATGTGTGATCATGACCTGAGGTGAAACCAAGAGTCAGATGCTTAACCGACTGAGCCATCAGGTGTTTCCAGCCTTTTTGAACTACAGGACAGTTCTCAAAGAATAGGACATTGTGATCTTGTTGCAAATCTCAGAAGGTTTTACAAAACGGCCAAATCCTAGTTGTTTTTGTGGCCCCACTTGGATTCTAAAGTCTTGGAAGCTGGAACTGTCCCTTACCTATCTCCCTTTCTTGCTGCAGGACTCAGTGTAATATCTTGCAAAGGGTAAATGAGCAAGGACTGGGAAAAATTGTACTGAATATCAAAAGTTCAAAGAATCTTCAAAAGAAGGATCATAAGGTCTTTTCCATTTTCAGTTAAGTTGTAAAGGAGAAGACCAAAACGAAAAAATAAAAATAGTTATTTAGGGGCACCTGGGTGGCTCTGTCAGTTAAGCATCTGACTTCGGCTCAGGTCATGATCTCACCATTCCAAGTTCGAGCCCCATGTCTGGCTCTGTGCTGACAGCTCAGAGCCTGGAGCCTGCTTTGGATTCTGTGTCTCCCTCTCTGTCTCTGCCCCTCCCCCTCTCATGCTCTGTCTCTCTCTCACACAAAAATAAATAAACATTAAAAAAAAATTTTTAATGATTATTTACAGTAAGTGATATTTCATTCAAACAGAAGAAAAATTTACTGGCCATTAGAGTTATTAATCTGTGATAGAAAATAACTCTTTTGCTATCACATTCCAATGTATGCTTTCAGTGATTGTAGGTGAAGTAAATAAGAACTGATCCACCTGGATGTATGGGGGAATGAAACAGGTATTTTTAAAATTTAAGTGCAGTCCTTACCATTACTCCAATTCTATTATTTTAAAAAAATTTTTTTAACATTTATTTATTTTTGAGACAGAGCATGAACGGGGGAAGGTCAGAGAGAGAGGGAGACACAGAATCTGAGACAGGCTCCAGGCTTTGAGCTGTCAGCACAGAGCCGGGTGCGGGGCTCGAACTCACGGACTGGGAGATCATGACCTGAGCTGAAGTCGGACGCTTAACTGACTGAGACACCCAGGTGCTCCTCCAATTCTATTATTTTAAAAAGGGAATAACTTATCCTGGAAAGAGAAGTGAGTGCCCACCCTCTATTCAATAGCAGTTTGTGTTAAATACTAGTATGCGGCAGAATTATCTGGTACATGAAATATGCAGTTTCCAGGGACTCAGGCCCACAAGTTTGATTCAGTACGTGTGGGTGGGATTCCATTTCCAAGGGATTCTGACATATGTGCTTTATAAACTTCTCTTATCAACTTCTGTCATGTAAGAAATGTCACAATGCTTTTAGCTGTTACTGGATGGGGGTTGTTCTCTTTTCCCCAAACCCATAGAGGTCTGCAAAATATTTCTTCCTGTCCCAGGATAAAGAGTTACTTGTTAGAAGGTCTTCTACAAAATGTGTAGTGATGTACTGATGTGTATTTAAATGTACCCACATTTTTATTCCTTTTGTTGCTCTTTTGTCTTCCTTGAAATTATTTCCCTCTGGTCGCTTGTGGATCTGTTTATGCTCTTCCTTTTTCTCTTGGTTATCGTTCAACTTTTGCCTTTTCCAATACTTTCCTATTTCTTTTTTGAATGCTAGACATGGCATTTGAAAAATCATAGAGTTAATCTACGACTCTATAATATAATTGTCCTTCGGAGATTTTCTTTCTCATCAGCCGGTGAAGGTGGGGACAGGAGAATGTAAGAGAGTATGAAGTTGGTGTGTTTTGAATATAAACTTCAGTCTTAAGTGTTTGTCAATTCCATTCCACTTTTACTCTTACGGATTAGTTTTTTGTGGTGTCTACTGAAAGCCTTGAGTGATTACCAGTGCTCTGGTAATCCCCAGTTATACGAAGTTATTCAGCTCCTAACATTTTCTACCTTCAAGGGGGAAAGCAGCACTATATGTTGGGATCACCACTCTGAGTTTCCCTTCTTTCTGGAATCTTGGCCTTTGATGTCCACTGCCTTAATAGTATTCTTGCTTCTATGTGTGTTTTGTTTTATATTGCAAAGTTGATGGTGGCTGGAATTCTCTCTGTGCAATCTTTTGAGATCTAAGATGAAAATGCTGTAAATCCTATAAAGAAAATTTATTTATTTTTTCTCCCACTTGTCTGGAAGTGCTACTATCCTGGAATCATTTAGTTAGAATGATTTGATTGAGGTTTTTTGGGTCACACATGAGGCCTGAAAACTCACAGGAGGACAGTATAACAGCTTCAAATTCTCACGTAACATTTTTTCTCCTTTGTCTAGCATAATTGATACTAGCTAGTTTCTTGCTGTCTCTTTCTGCAAAGTGAGTTTACTTCTCATTAACTTGTGAACACCGAAGTTCCTTCTTTAAGGATGGGGTACCCATTAGTCTCCCTGATGTTTGCAGAACCTAATCTCTATCTCCTATTGAAAATTTGTCATCTTGAGCTCAGAAAATACCCTCAGGATGGCACTCAGCTTATGCACTTGCCTCCTCATAGAAATCTGCTTTCTCTTTGTAGGTTTGTTTGGTTTGGATGCCTTATTTGCGTGTTTGCTTGCTTGTTTCCATACATGGCTTGCTTTCTTACTGGATACCAATACTTTTAAAAACATGATTCTGAAAATATTTGTGTGCAGCATTTCAAATAGTTTTTCAGTGGAAGAGAGGGAAATAGAAGTATACTATTAGTATAGTAAAATATAGTAAAATACTATTGTCTAAACAAAAGTTTGCTTTATGCTTTAGTGTAAGAAGAAAATTTAAGAAAATGTTATCTTCAGGGTGCCTGGGTGGCTCAGTTGGTTAAACATTGGACTGTTGATTCAGGCTGAGGTCATGATCTCATGGTCATAAGTTCAAGACCCACATCTGGCTTCACTCTTGGTGTGGAGTCTGCTTAAGAGTCTCTTCTCTCTCTCTCTCTCTCTCTCTGCCTCTCTCTCTCTTTCTCTCTTAAAAGAAGAAGGAGAAGGAGAAGGAGAAGAAGAAGGGGAAGAAAAAAGGGAAGAAGAAGAAGAGGAAAAAGAAATGTTATCTTTCTAGAAGTGGTGTGATTGTGGAACATTTTTTGTGGAACAATCTACACCAATACATCCTAGGAGTGTTCTTTATCTCCTTCTCTGAGACAATTTTAAGTCAAAATTTTTTTTCTAACGTTTTTCTTCTTTTTAATAGAACCTCTCATAATTGACCTCTGTCATTCCATAACATGCACGTATCAAAGATGACATAATTAAAGAATTAGATAGATGCATACACCTACCTCTCCTTTTCCCAGAAAAACACCAAACTCAGCTAGTTCTTGGTTATTTTTTCTCCATTTTCCTGAAAATGTGGTTCAGTCTAGAATCATTTAATAACATTTATTTGGTGGATCACTCAATTAGCAATAGTAGAGAAATAACTAACAGAGAGGAAGCCTGGTTATCAAACACCATATATCTAAACATCTTTTTTATTAAGAAAACCTATTAAAGGGCCAAGATATGGCAATATTTTTATGATCGCAAAAAATTTTTGGAGACATTTCAAACAAGTTTAATATTCAAAGGCTGTTAATTTCTACCTTAACTGCATGATTCTCCCAATGGTGACTTGAGAAATAGAACTCTTCCCCTGTTTCTCCTGTCTTCCTTGCTTCCTTCCTCCTACTCTTGAGAATTTGCTTTGCCTCTAGAATCACCTGTCATTAACGTGCCCGTCTTATAAATAAATGGTCTGAAAGCAAACTGTAGGCTTTTAGGAAGGGTAGAGTGTATACTGGGACAGCATAAATGGAGAAAAATCACAGGCCTTGTGAGGTCCCAAGAGGGAAAGTGGTTTAAAGGATAAATAGCTGAGATTTATTACTAACCCTCATACTTAATAGTCAACCAATGTGAGCAGAACAACATCTCAGAACCAATCTAGTAACAAGCGCTCAATTTTTCTGCTGTGCTTCATAACATCGTGACAGAGCAACAAAAAGACTGAACAAGGTGGAAAGTGACTCTATGTATTCATCAGAGGAGAAAAAATGTTGTTTCGTTGTCCCGGTGCTGAACAAGATTTAGGGGTAATAAAAATGGGCGGAATCTTAACTCCTGACACCATGAGGTTTTCACTCAGTCAGTTCTGTACTTTAGAATCTGTTGCTTGTTTCACCACACTCTTGGGTTCAAATTCTGGATCACTCAGGAACAGGGTCCGTAGCATATATGAAATAAAATCATGCTAAAAGTGGCTGAAAAAAAATACTGTTGTTGTTGCTGTTTTCTCTCAAACAACTAGGAGTTTGAAAGTAGGTAATAAGGGTAAGTACATTAGTGTCACATTCTCAGTTAGTGTCCCAGGCTTACTCTTGTCCTCATGGTTGCAAGATATCTCTCTTCCCAATTCCTCCAGTATCACAACTGTTTTTGCCAGAAGGAAGGAAAAAAGGTGAGTTGGCTAAGCTTGTGCCTATGTTACAAAGTATTCCTAGAAACCCATGCAATGGCTTCCATGTATCGTTAGCCAGAACTGTGTCAATAGCTACCTCTATCTACAACAGAAAATGAAAAATGTAGGTTTTAGGCATTCAGATTACCATCTGAAGGAAAACACTATTTCTTGATAGAAAATAAAGGGAGATTAGATACTGAGTAGTCAATTGAACACAGTGCTCTGTGTGATATATATACACTTCACTATCCAGTAGGGGCAATAATAGTGTCGTATATGATTGTTCCTTGACCAAATATTTATGATTTTCCTGCAAGGCATATGGTCAGAATGGTGTTTCCCCACGTCCTTGAAAACATGCATGGCCACTTTTTTTTTTTTTTTTTGCCAACAGCATTGACGGAAGTGATATATGTCATTTCCCAGGGAAAACTAAAAGCAGATATGCATTTGCTACTCTGGTACAGAATGGGTAATGTTCCAGACAATAGCTGCTACACCGGCCTGAGACTTTGAGTGATTACAAGGAGCAGAATTTCTGTGTTGATCATGATAGGCATGGAGCATGCAGCTCGTTTATGACATCAAGTCACAAAGATTCAGGGGTTACTCTTTGCTACTATATGACTATTGCCTTCTAGCACTAGATTCTAGAAAGCATCTGGTCGTTTTTATTTCTTTATCACTTTTTTTTTACATTATTTTCTCTTTTAAGTCCCTTTTACCTTTGTCTTCCTTTCACTAGTACCCCCACACACACCTGCCCCTCTACCAACCTCCCTCGCCTACCCCTCCACCACCTCCCCTGCCACCCCCACCTCCCTCTAGACATGTCTTTCTAAGTGAATAGCACTCCTGAATACTCTCTAGCTCCATCATTGTCACTGAGGCTAAAAGAGCTACTTCCTCTGGGCTATGGAATAAGACAGCATAACTTAGACTGGCTCTGTCTTCCTCTCCTTAGAATATATTAAAGCAATAAGCCTTGACCAGCCAAGTGCTCTGTCCAGAATCTCATTGTCTTTTTTCTTTTTTTCAGTTTTCTCTTCAATTTGCAGATGAGAATGAAGAGTGATACAAAAAAGTTTCTACTAGGCAATTTCGTTACTCCATTAAACCTGAGGAAAGCTCGGCAAGTAAATGATGACTTTAATTTAAATTTCTATGGTACCAACCAAGAATGAATGCAAAAGATAAATAGGAAAGTGGATGCCAGATCACAAGATATAAGTCCTGAAATGCAAATGAAATGACATAAAAGTGCATATTTCTTGAAGTTTCACACATTCTACTTAGGGTAGGCTTAATTGGCTATATATTGCTATATTTAGATGTCATGATCATGGTATCTTTTTAAAGTAGAGACAAGTAATAGCTCCCATTGGTAAGAAAGTTTTTATGATGATTACATCCTACAGAGATGATAGAAATCATCTAAATGTGCCCTGCTTTAGAAGCAAGACATTGGGTAGTAATTAGTTCCTAATGACCAGATTTGTAAGGAGTATGTTAAGTGCACATTAATGGTAGAGGATGAGCAGGACTGTTAAAAATTAGAACTAATTTTTGAAAGTTTAATTATTATAACCCAAGGAGTGTCATGGAATGAAGATTAGGAGTTTAAGATCCTATCCCTACCACTCTCTAATGGTTTGGGAGTCTTTTCCATGAGACATATTTTTCTGTCTTAGACACTTCTCTCTTGATATTCAAGGAGGTACACTCATTTACTCAAGAGAAAATACACCTCTAAAATCAGGATTAATTACCCTTAACAAAAATATGTGTAGTTATATTAGAAATAATTAGAAATTATATCATTTGTTTTTTTTTTAATTTTTTTTTTAATGTTTATTTATTTTTGACAGAGAGACAGAGCATGAGCAGGGGAGGGGCAGAGAGAGAGGGAGACACAGAATCGAAAGCAGGCTCCAGGCTCTGAGCTGCCAGCACAGAGCCCGATGCGGGGCTCGAACTCACAGACCGCGAGATCATGACCTGAGCCAAAGTCGGACGCTCAACCGACTGAGCCACCCAGGTGTCCCTGAAATTATATCATTTGTAGTAGGCACTTGGGATTTTTGTTTGTTTGTTTATTGTCTTTTCCAAATGCCCATCTTTACTCCATGGAGCTGCTCCCCACTATCCCACATAGTTCATGTGTGGTAGTCAGTCCATGCGATCAAGGGGCAATTCGCTAAGAATTAAGTACTGCTGGATTTGATCTGCTAATATTTTCAAAGTACTTTTTCATCTATTTACATGAGGCATGTTGGTCATTAATATTTTTCTGTTTTTTAATATCTATCAGATTTTGGGGTTTGGTGTTATATTGGCCTCATAAAATGAGCTGAACATTGATTCTACCTCCTCTAAATCATCTGTGCAAGATTAGTGTTAGTTCCTCCTTGAATGTTTCTTATATAATTCACCACTGAAACCATCTGGGCCTGGAGTTTTCTTTTCTGAGGCTTCTGATAAGAAACTTAATGCCTATTATAGATATAAATCTGTTTCTTCCTGTGTTGGTTTGGTGAATTATATTTTTCAAAAATTGGTCCATTTTTTTCCAAGTTGTCAAATTTGCATAAAATTGTTCATAGTATTATTTTATTAGCCTTCTATTGTCTTTGTTGATAAGCAACCGTCAGAAGTCTTTTCCCAAAGACTCCTTACTTTTTAAACTTTTAACATTTTAAATATCAACACCCTCTAGTCTCTAATATTTACTCCTCTTCTTTTCTCATTTTATGAACTTTCTGAAAGACGTCATGTCTGCAGACATAATTTCAATAGCACTTTAGATTAATGGTATTTAAGCCTGGCTGCACATGAGAAATACTTGACTGCTTTTAAAACAATACCACATTCTACGCTTCTCTCAAAACTAAATATGTCAGAATTTCTGGGGGTAAGGCCCAGATATTAGTGTACCCAACATCTCCCTAATGGCTCTGACATGCAGCTGTAGTTAAGAATCACTGCTCTCAATGCATAGGACCCTGCAGTCAAATCTCTGCTCAGTATGCTTCTAGGAACCGGAAGTAATTTTTTTCCAACTGCCTACTGGGATGTTTGAAAAACCTGAGTTCATTACCTTCACCTCTGAAGTTTGCTCTTTCTTCTTTATTTTTTTCTCTATAAACCCACTCAACTGAGGCAAACATATTAAAATGCATCATTTCTAGTATAGAGGCTAAGGGATTTTGAAAATTACATTCGCCTGTGGAACCACTATCCTAATCAAGATATGCATTCTTGTCATCCCAAAGAAATCCCTCATGCTTCTTTGCATTTATCAATTCCATCCCCAAATGTAGCAAACACTGATCTGGATTCTGCCACCTATAAATTAGTTTGGGTATTTCTAGACTTTTGTATAGATGCCATCATATAGTATGTCTAGTTTTGTTTCTGGAGTCTTTCCTCTTCATATATTATTTTTGAGATACTATCCATTTTATTATGTGTATCAATAGTTTGTTCCTTTTAATCGATGCATAGTATTTCATTGTATGAGGATAACCTGTTTTGTTTCCCTAGTCACTAGTCACAAAACATTTGAGTTGTTTAGAGTCGTCGGCTATTATGTCTCAAACTACTTATCTTGCAGCAATCATAAAGCTCTTGTGAACTGTGGTCTTAGACTTCTGGATGTCAGACTGCCATAGTTCTAAACAAATTACAAATCCTTAATTCTCTTCATGATGTCAAATGAGCAAAAATGAAAGCAAAGTTTTGGAAAGCAAGTCAAATTGGGGAAGAGTCATGGAAATAGAATTGTCAGAAGTCTAGCCTTTCTTCCCACTTCCTACTGTGCCCACTCTACCACTGCAATCAACTGGAATGCTTCCAGGTGCATAGAGCATTTTCATCTGCTTCATCACCCAAGTCTGACGCTGTGAGGAAGACATGGTGGTTCGTCTGGCTATTAAGCCACCAGCCAAGAGTCCATCCTATCAAGAGTAGAGACTGTTGTTGAGCTCTTTCCTTATTTTCATCCTCCGGGGATCAACCAACCGTTTGGTGGTGGATTGATGACAGAGAGGGACCAGTGACACTTTGTTCTCAGACACTTACTCTGGGTATGAATTTGCATTCTCTACCCTCATTGCTTCTATCAGTATCACCATCCGTGGAGTTACTGAATGCTTTATTTGTCATTGTGGTGTTCTACAGAACTTTCTTGGCAGGTAACTTATTTTATAGTAAAAGAAGTGAGGAAAAGGCGAGATTCAAAGGTATCATCACGTACCCCATCCACTGGCTTAATGAAATGGTGGAATAACCAGATAATGACTCAGTCATGTCTCTACCTAGATGACAGACCATGCAAAGATGATGAGCTGCCCTATAAATTTTTGATGTATATTTTGAGACAATGGCCATACATACAGGTTTAGGAAACAAGGAGTGGAAATGGAGTGTTTTTTTTTTTTTTTTATCATTTTACACAGCATTCTCAGTTGGGTATGATTTTGCTTCCTCCCCACTGCCCCCCAAAACCTCTGGTAATGTCTGCAGAGATTTGTTATTTTCATGACTCTGAGGGTGTTTACTGGCATCTTGAGGTAGAGGGCAAGGATGCTGCTAAACGTTCTACCATGCACAGGGCAGCTCTTATAACTGAGAAGAATGCAGTCCAAACGTCAATAGTGTTAAGGCTGATAAACCCCGTCCTACACTTAACAACGTATTCACAGAATGTGTGATTCCCATCAGTGCAACCCTGGGCTCTACCAAGAGCTCTTAGGTCCAAGGCAGGGAATTAAATATCATCTATGTCCTCATAACCAATTACAGGGATGAGGACTATCACAGCTACATGTGGTTTCTTCCTTTCTTTTTTATGTATGTATTCATTATGTTTGTGTTTCCCTGCTTCATTTAACTGAGTATCTTACATAAGGAGGGTTGATGGTAGTTAATTTAATAATTTAGTGTCTAGGTTATAAAATATTCAAGATTATAACCAATTAAAAGAGGAAATAACATAGTGCAGATATGAATACTGTGTCTTTTGGGACTTCATGTTTTCATTTTGCGGGAGAAGTTAAGCTCATCTTGGTTTGTACATGAAGAATTGCATCATTATAAATGGAAGCATGTTATTCTTTTTGTTGTTTGGAAGTTTAATATGGGCATAAAAATGGAAATGGATACTGAATGGAAGTCAAATGGAGTAGACTTTGAAATTTTCCTATCGGCAACATAGTACAATTCACACTCCCATGTTTTCCTCTTACATAACCCAAATCACACTTATCTTTACAAAACTGTGTTGGTTAACTTTCCCATCTCCAACCCTTTTACTCTTAACTCCTACATCTTCCATGTCTATATATGTTTGTGCATGGTATTCTCTAGGATTCTCTAGGATTCTTCACCCCCATATTCCAAAGTTGTTGATATCTCTTCTAAGACTCAGTCTGAATGCCAACACACCAGTGAATATTTTCTGAATTCTTTAAAAAATATTTTTAATGTTTACTTATTTTGAGACAGAGAGAGAGAAAGAGAGAGACAACACAAGCAGGGTAGGGGCAAAGAATCTGAAGCAGGCTCCAGACTCTGAGCTGTCAGCACAGAGCCCGATGTGGGACTCGAACCCACTAACCATGAAATCATGACCTGAGCCAAAGTCGGATGCTCAAACAACTGAGCCACCCAGATGCCCCAATTCTCTGAATTCTTTAATCATAAGTAATCACTTATTCGTCTAAGCTCCCTGGCTTCTCTAGCCCAACACTGAATATAATGTAGCTTTTGGGGTTGATACTTACCTCTTTACATTTGGACTATAAGATTATTCCCAATGTTTAAGCAATGTTCAGTGTTTTAAGCATGGTAAGGGTACAATAAATGAATTTTAACTATCATATGGATCAATAAATATTTGATGAATTTATATTTGAAGAATTTAAAAGTGTATTTATTAAGACATCTTTGTATATTCTCAACAGGAAGAAAACAACCCAGTTGATTAAACAAAGATACATGTATTATATTTTAATTATAAAAATGAACAGTAGTTCAAAAAACCAATTAACCTGTGATATAGACAAAACAAAATATTAATTTAATATACAATTACAGAGTCTTGACCCCATGGGACGGACACCACAGAAAGTGCTTGAAATAAAAGAAAGATAAGATGATGTCCCTGACTTTAAACAGATCACAGTCTAGACAGGGGACTAATAAGTAGCTAGACTATAGTTCAATTATGTATGTCTTATTAAAATGCCATAGGAAGGCTCTTTTTAATTACTGGGAAAGGTGCAGAAGGCACCTCTTGTCAACAAGACAGTGGACATTTCAGTTTGGTCTTGCCAGATGCCGAAGAGAACAATATCAAAAGAACAAGAAGAGAACTGGCTTCATGAACAACTTATGTAAAAGGTATTTTTATAAAAGGAAAGAATCGTGCAAAATTATGATGTATTTAAAGCTGAGTGAGTGTAGTTCTGTGTGGCTCAACAGAAAGCAACAAGGCAATACTGAAAGGCAAGTTGAGGCTAGATAATGGAAGAGTCTATGTCATGCCAAGTAATTTGGGCTTTCCCATGTAAGTAATTAGAAGCCACTGAAGGTTTTTAATGAGAAAATCACACTCATGATTGTGCAAAACATGGACTACAATGTGGAAGGACTGGATAAAAAGTAGTGGACAACGGGGGAGGCTGGGTGGCTCAGTTTGTTGAGTGAATGGCTCTTGGTTTCAGCTCAGGTCATGATCCCAGGGTTGTGGTTTAGAGCCCTGTATCTGGTTCCACGTTGAATGTGAAACCTGCCTAGGATTCTCTCTCTCTTTCTCCCTCTGCTCCTTCCCTTCTCATGTTCTCCCTCTCTCTCTCTCCTTTTCTAAAAAGAAAAAAAAAATTAAAAAGGTGGCAGACAATGATAATAGCTCAGATGCAATTACTAAGATGAAAAGGAGGAAATATCAGAGCAGTATTTATTTAGGTAGTATAATTGCACATCCCTATCCTCAGATATGCAAAGAGGGAATGATTAATGGGAAAGAACCCTAGATAATCTTGATTAAATATTTGCATCATCTTTTACATTACAGTTTTATTCTTTAAATATACTCATCTGGGAGTTGAACACTGTAAGGAGCGTGTGATCAAAGGCTGTTGGTGTATATCATTTGCCAACTATTAATTTTGAAATACATTTGACATTGTCTTGAAAACATTAATGCATAGGTTAATGCTTTTGTGTTAATACAGATACCTGTGGGAAAGAAAAAAAAGTTTGAAATCTAGTATTTTTAGATGAAAATGATACATACTTCTGTAGAGGGGATAAATTATTTAAATTTCAGTGCATATTATCTGCTTGACTTTATCACCTCTGGTAAGTTTTTATTTATTATGAAGTATGGGTAGAATTATGGGCACAGCTTCCAAGATTTCTTTTTAGCTCCACTGGAGTTTAAAATTTCAGTAGACATGGTGTATCTTTTCAGGTACTCAAAATATTTTAATAAATATGGGTATTTGATCTGTTAGGCTCTTGATCTAAATCAATTTCATGAGAGGGTTGGGTTCATGTTCCCACAAATGGTGCATGAGGTTTCTGTTCTCCATTCTTTGCCAACACTTGTCATTTCTTATTTTTTTGATAATAGCCATTCCAATAGGTATGGATACTTCACTGTGGTTTTGGTTTGCATTTCCCTGATGCTTGATGATGGTGAGTACTTTTTCATATACCTTTTGCCCATCTGTGTGTCTTTTTTGGAAAAAAAAAATTCTGCCCATTTTTTAAATCAAGTTGTTTGGGTGTTTTTGCTATAGAGTTGTATGAATTCTTTATGTATCTTAGATATTAACCCCTTATCAGATAAAGGATTTGAAAATATTTTCTCCTGTTCAGTGGTTTTTTTTTTTTTTTTTTTTGATGATGGTTGCTTTTTCTGTGCAGAAACTTTTTAGTGTGATGTCATTCCACTTATTTATCTTTGCTTTTGTTGCTTTTGCTTTTGGTGACAGATAAAAAAAATCTGTGCCAACACCTATGTCATAGAACTTACCACCTATGTTTTCTGCTAGGAGTTTTATGGTTTCAAGTGTTACTATCTTAGACCATAGACAAGAATTAACTCCAAATGAATTGAAGACTTGGGTGTAATATCTGAAATCATAAAACTTCTATGTAATTTTTTAGTGTTCCCTATCTCTCCTATGGTAGACAGAATATAAAATGGCTTTCCATGATCCCCATCTCCTAATATTTGTGATTCTGTATAATCTCCCCTCGTGGGTGAGTAGAACTTGTGACTTGCTTCTAGCCGATAGAACATTGCAACATGAACTATCATTCCCGTGATTATATTACAGTATTAAGATTTTTTCGGGGTGCCTGGGTGGCTCAGTTGGTTGGGCATTGGACTTCCGCGCAGGTCATGGTCTCGCAGTTTGTGGATTTGGGCCCCGCATCAGGCTCTGTGTTGATCGCTTGCTCAGAACCTGGAGGCTGCTCCCGATTCTGTCTCCCTTTCTCTCTGCCCCTCTCCCGCTCACACTCTGTCTCTGTCTCTTTCAAAAATAAATATTAAAAAAAAAATTAAGATTTTTTTCTTGCTAGCAGACTGATGAGGGTCTCTGATGAGGCTTCTCCTCATTGGCTTGGTTAAATAAGTGGCTATGTTGCAAAAACTGCATAGCAAAGCACTATAGGCAGCCTCTGAAAACCATACCTAGTCTCTAGAACCGAGGGCGGCCTCATTACATTGCATTACCATTTCATACCTAGCAAGTAGCTGAGGCCTTCGGTCCCATAATGAAAGGGGGGGAAAGTTCTGCCAACAACTCAATGCACCTGAAAGCAGTTTCTTTCCCATGGAGTGTCCAGATAAGAATGCATCTTGGCCAATACCTTGAGTATGAGACTCTAGGTAGAGGACTCAGTTAAAGTGTGTCCTGATCCATAGAAACTCTAAGATAATTCGCGTGTGTTACTTTAAGCCACATAATGTATGTGGCTTGTTGTAATGTATGTAATTTGTTGTACAGCAATAAAAAAAACCAATACCTCCCCTACACTCAATAGCTGAGAATGTGTTGCCGGTAACTGAAGACTGAGATGCTTCCTTCTTCATCTGGCACCGTTGACTTGAACGAACCCTAAATAATTATCTGGGCAGAGAAGAGAGGGAGGAAGGGGAAAGTAGAACATAGCAGAGAAAGGATAAAGGCGGGGACATGGGGTGAAAAGTCCGATAAGGGAAATTAAGTAGATAAATTTTTTGGCAACTATTTACATTTCCAAATTATAGCCTTTTTAGTTAAGAACGTATTTTTAAACTTGAATCTCTCTACCTTCTGTGCTGAGATCGAAAGCTTATGTGCCAAATGTAGGCCTGACTCGTTTTGGGGATTCCGTCCCCCCCCCCCCCCCCGCCCCGACCCTGCATAATTTATCAGACCCAGATTTGTATCTAGGGACATATAGACAACAAAGGCCTGTTACCTACTCAGAAATTCTGAGGAGGCAAAGAGAACAGGATAACTGTGGTTGAAGAAAGAGGGCGTCACCTGTGGCTGATAGCTACCTTCTGAAAGCTTCTTCATTTTCTGTGAGATACTTTGTAACAAGTGGATTATTTCACACATGATTTCCTTTTAATAAGTACATTTCCCTGTCAAAACATCTACAATGTGACATGATAAGAAATTTGTATTTGGTCTCGATCCCTGGTTCCTGGCACAGAGCTCCTAAAACCCTTGTTTGATATGATGGAAGTATTTTTCATTATAGTATGTGGTTTTATTCTCTGGTTCCAATACAGGAGCTTCTCAGACTCTTGGAATATCATAAATGACAAGTGTCGTTTTATTATCTAATGAGATGACTGATGGCAGGGGCCCCCAGATTGATTCAAGAAGGGAGCTGGTTGTCAAAAAAACTAAGGCATAATTAGATGGTTGAATCTTTTAGTTAATTACCAATGACCATGATTTAATCAATCATAAAGAAACCTCCACAAAACCCCCTAAAATATGGTACTTAGCTTCCAGATTGGTAAACCCACCAAGTGTCAGGAGGCTGGCATATTCAACTCCACAAGGACAGAAGCTCCTTCTGGACCTTGGCCTATGTAACTTTTCATCTGACTGTTTATTTGCATTCTTTATAATATTCTTCATAATAAACTTATAAATATAAATAAAGTGTTTTACAGAGTTTGGTGTGCTGTTACAACAAATTATCAAACCCGAGGAGGTTGTTATTAGAACCTCTTATTTATAGCTGATTGGTCAGAAGTACGAGTGACAACTTGGGACTTAGGATTGGCATCTGAAGTGGAGGGTAGTCTTTTTGGGATTGAGTTCTTAACCTGTAGGGTCTGCTTTAACTCTGGGTAGTGTAAGAATTATAGTGTAAGTATAACAACTCATAGGGCATTCAGTTGGTGTCTACGGAGAATTAGAGAATTTCTTGGGTGGAAACACCACACATTTTATGTCAGAAGTGTCAATTTAAAAAGGCTTATTAACATGGAAAAGTTAGTACTTCTTAAATACATGCTTAGAATTTTATCCCCCTCCTACACATTTTCCTAAGTAGCTACTGGTCATCTCTTCCAACTTCTTCCCTATTCTTTTTAACTTGAAAGTACTTCCTGGTCTTGAAAACAAGAAAATTTTATTGTTGGACAAGAAGAGGAAAAATAGAAGGAAGAAATCGTATGCAGAAAGTTTTTTCTCCACACGTGGGCAGCGCTCAGAATACAAATGCTCCATAATTGTTAGAATTTTAGTTTTACGATGAAAAGGTTGTTAATAGTCTTTCCTGGTGCAGATTTTTAGGGACTAATGGAGATACTAAGGAAGGTTGAGTATATGTTTAGTTATGAGCAAATATTCATAATTTTCCTCAATTTTCTTGATGCTGAATTTTGGCTGAGGAGGAGGAATTCAGAAGTAAAGCTCTAGAATGCAGATACTTGGATGTGAGTTTGCATTTTAGACAAATTCTGCATTATTGAGTCATCTTTTGTGAACTGTAGAGAACTGGAGAGTTTAGGGGTGACCAGTGTATATGTGCACTGAAATTTCAGCGGAACACTTAGGTTGTCATTTGGCTTCAGAGAGAAAGTGTAGACTTCAGTAACCAATGGATGTATACGTGGACTTTCCAGGACATGTGAGCATTGCGATAATAAGTAAATTAGTTTTTTATGTTGTATGTAAGTGATGAATCACAAAATTCTACCACTGACACCAGTATTAAATTATGTTAACCAGCTGGACTTGAAGTAAAAACTTGAAATAAAAATAAAATAATAATTTTTTTTTTCCTGAGTGTAGAAATAAAGTGAGAGCGGATGTGAGAACTCAAGAGATTACTAGGGTGAGGTCAGGCATTTCAAAGGAAGTGGAGGGTCTCTGGATGTCTAGGAGCTCATGCCGGGTAAGCTGACCTAAGATTATATTGGAAGCGTTAGATGTCTTAAGCTAGTGAGGAAATAGGACAAAAGAGATTGTTTGAGTTTCCGGAGACACAGAATTCTTTATGAACCTACTTCCAGACTTCAGAAGAGAGGGAGGACATTTCCATTGCTTGCATTCAGTCAATCTTCCCTTCTGACTCAAGAGAACATGGGTCCATTAGTAAGAGCACTTCACCCGCAGACTGCCTACATTTGCAACTCCGCCACAGTGCCCCATGATACTTAGAGCCTGGAGTCTTATGAGGGCAATGGTGAAACATCCAAACACCTCTCCTTCAATGCCGAACTGAAAAAAATGGAGACTCCTGATAAGAAACCACAATTCGTGACACCTAAGCTGCACACACATCAAAGTTATATAATTAGAAATATAAAGAGCAATAAAATGGCTTGCCGGTCTTTTATAAACATTGGAGAAGGTGAGGATCCAGGACCAATAGGACTTAACAGACATACATTTCACTAATTAATTGAAATTAACTTTGAGTGCCTACCTAATGCCAGGCCCTGTTACGGATTCTGTGGGTAGATGAATGAATGAAACCTGAAAGGTGCCTAAACTTCTAATACTTGCTTCCTAGAGTGTGTTGCAGAACAACTCAGAGAATGTCATAAGGAAAAGAAAACCAACTGTCATACTGCATAGTGAGTGGAGATAAAGGGGGGTGAGTGATTTTACACCGATTGGAAGAAGATAGTTTTCTGTGTCTAGAGTCAGAGAATTTCTGGTAGACAAACTAGTGAAGGTAGACAAGAGCAGGTAGTGAAGGAAGACTAGTGAAGGTAGACAAGAGCCATTCTTTTTTTTTTTTTTTCTGAAGGGAAAAAAAGAAAGCCACTATGACTGAAATTAGGGAACAAAGAAGAAAGTGGTAAGAAACAAGATCAGCAAAGTAGGCAGAGGCCAGGTCATAGAGAGTTTTGTAGGTCAGTATAGGAAACTTGGATTTTATTGAGAATGTAACGAGAAGCCATTGGTGGCATTTAAGCAGGAGGATAATATAATCAACTTATGATTTGTTGGTTTTGTTTCGTTTTTTAAAAATACTTCTTGCTATAAAGAGAATAAATGTTGTTAGGGAAAGAATAGAGGCAGAGAGGCCAGCTAGGAGGTATTTGCAGCAGCCTCCAAAAGAGATAATGGTGGGATCACTATGTAGTATATTTGAAACTAACATAATGTTATATGTCAACTATATTTTAATTAAAAATTTAAAAACAGGGGCCCCTCTTTTGGCTCAGTTAAGTGCCCACTCTTGCTTTTGGCTCAGACCATGATTTCATGGTTCGTGAGTCTCAGCCCACGTAGGGTCCTGGGTTGACAACACTGAGCCTGCTTGGCTTTCTCTCTCTCCCTTTCTCTCTGCCCTTCCCCCCACTCATGCATGCACACATGCACTCCTTCCCTCTCTCTCAAAAATAATAAACATTTAAAAAAGTTAAAAAGGAGAGATAATGGTGGAGTGCATTAGGGAGGCCACAGAGTGAACAAAATGAAGAAATGGATTTGGAATATATTTTGAAAGGAGAGCCAAAAGAACTTGTTTATGCTTTGGATGTCAGCTTTGAAGGAAAGAAAAGAAACATAGAATATCTATAGAGTGTATTTAAAGCCATGGGATCAAATAAGTTCCCTAGTGAGAAAATCAAGGCCAGAAAATGATGGAAGGTCCAAGACTGAGCCTTTTAACTCTCCAACATTATTCACTTAAATAGAAGAGGAGTCAGCAAAGACACCAATGAATATCCCTCCGTTGATGATGTCTAGCATGATGGTTTTCACAATTTGAGCAGTAGCAATGTTTGCTTGGTGAGAGGAGGAGGACAGGTTTGACATGAAAGCAATCATGCTTGCTTGAATTCAGAAACAGTAGAATGGTGGTTGCCAGGGTGTGGTGGGTAGGGGAAATGGGGAGACGTTGGTCAAAGAGTACAGACTTCCAGTTATAAGACAAATAAGTTGTAGGTCTAATGCACAACATGGTGGCTATCGTTAACAACACTGTATTGTATACTTGAATTTGCTAAAAGAGAAAATCTTGGGTATTCTCACCACACACACAAAAGATACCTATGTGAGGTGATGAATGTGTTAATTAACTTGGTTGTGGTCAACGTTTCACAATGTATGTATATATCAAATCATCATGTTGTCCACCTAAATATGTACAATTTTCTTTGTAAAATATACTTTAAAGAGAGAGAGAGAGAGAGAGAGAGAGAGAGGGGCGCCTGGGTGGCTTAGTCGGTTAAGTGTCCGACTTCAGCTCACGTCACGATCTCGCGGTCCGTGAGTTCGAGCCTCGCGTCGGGCTCTGGGCTGATAGCTCAGAGCCTGGAGCCTGCTTCCGATTCTGTGTCTCCCTCTCTCTCTGCCCCTCCCCCATTCATGCTCTGTCTCTCTCTGTCCCAAAAATAAATTGGGGGGAAAAAAGGCCTAAGCTATCAAAGCAGTTTTCCTGCCATGACTCTGCTTTCTTTCTGCCAAGCATTAAAGTCACTCCCAAAGATCAAAGGTTAGTTCTGGATAATTTGAAAAAAAAAAAAAAAAAGATTGTGTTATAGAAAAAGCTAAGAAAAATAAAGATTTTAATGGAAAGAGACAAAATATTTCATTTCAGAAGAATGATTAGCAAACAATGCATACATGCATAGTACACACCCTGGAATTGGTTGTTTCCCTATTTAAAATACAGAAGTTTAACTCCACTGCCAATAGACTGTTCCTCCCATCTGTGGACACTGATATTTTCCAAATGTCAGGGAGAATTTTCTATCTGCTTTAGTATAGCTGTTTCCCATTAGAGGAAAACCGATATATTTACCTCTTAGAAGACACCATCTGTATTTGTGAAACTTTCTGAACAATGCAGGGATTTGGGCTGTGTGCCTTGCTTAGATTCCTCCTGGTGCTTTGCTATCGATGACCACGTGGGAAGGACAAAGCCTCTTAAATTCTGCAAGGTTGAGGGACGTGGGTATGACATAGCTTAGCGCAGTGAAATTCCCCTTTGTCAAAGACAGATGACCCAATTTGTGGACCTCCCAAGTCCTTTTCTTTTGATTTCCCTTGCCCTACTACGTTTTCAGTGCTTTTTGGAAACTAGACCAGATGGTGAGAAGAGTGACTTAAACAAGAAGAAAAAAAGAAAGAAATCGAAGTACTTAAAGTTTTCAGCTCTGGTGCTTCTCAGAAAATCTGATTTTAACTTCTGTATGTAAATGGAAACAAACGCTTATGTATCAATTAAGTATTACAGCCATTTCAATCTAGTTAAATAGAATATTTTCCTTCAACCTGCAGTAAGCAGAGGTTGGCTTTAACTCAGACATGGGTTTGTGATTGTTGTGATAGGGAAACAGGAAGGGAGGAAAAGCAGAGGAAGAATGGAGGAAAAATCCATTTCATTATTTGAACTAAACTCCAGTTTGGGTGCTGACAAAATTCCCCACGAGGCAAAGAGTAGGTACTCGGCACTATAGTACAATGCAGCTTGACTTAGGATTCAGGCCTGTGAGCCTTCTTGCCAGCGTTTCATGTATCACACAAATGTCTGTTCAAAGAAGATGGCCTGCATCCCAAGGAAAGGCATGAGATCTATTCCAACAGAACAGCCTCGATGCCTTTGGCTGGTGTACCAGAATTTTAGGAATGGAAGAAAATTTAGTCTTCAGATGAATAAACAAGCACATAAAGAAGGCCAACGCACGGGTCACAGTCATCCAGCTACTTCTCTTAGAGCATAGACCAGAGCGCATGCCTCGGCATCGGCTCTCCAGAGCTGTTGGATTCCCTCATGTTAAAATTTCAGATGTCGAATCATACTGACACCCTTGATATGCTGTGATGAGAATCCCATTTTATCTCTGGTCTTCCTTGCCCAAACCCATTATGCCAGTCTCAGCGTGGGGAAAAAAATCAGACAAATACCCAGTAGGGGGAATTCTGCGAAATATCTGCTAGTAGCCTCCAAACCAGTCAAAACAAGATCAATAAAACCAAGAAAAATCTGAAAAGCTGTCACAGGCAAGAGGAGCCTAAGGAGCCATGACGACTAAATGTAATGTGGTGTTCTGGATAGAATGCTGGGACAGAAAGTGGGCGTGAAGTAAAAACTAAGGAAATATCAATAAAGTATAGATTTTAGTTAATAATAATAATGCTGTTTCATTAATTGTGATAAATGTTTCATAATCATGTAAGATGTTAATGATAGTAGAAATTGGGTGTGGGGTATGTGGGAACTTTCTGTACTATCTTTGCAAGTTTTCTATAAATCTGTGTATTCTAACATAAAATGGATTTTTTTAAGTTTATTCATTTATTTTGAGAAAGAAAGAAAGTGTGCACATGTGGGGTGGGGGAAGAGACAGAAGGAGAGAGAAGAACTTCAAGCAGGCTCTGTGTTGTCAGTGTAGAGCCCAACACGGGGCTCAAACTCACAAACTGTGAGATAATGACCTGAGCCAAGATCAAGAATCAGATACAAACAACTGAGCCACCAAGGTGCCTTGTAACACAAAATGCTTATTAACAATCATATTGACCTATGACAGGCATGTCTATCTTTTATTACATAGGAATTTCACTCATTAGTTGTCACAATTATCATTGCCTATTGGCTTCATAGGAAAATCAAAAGCAAAGCTGTTTTCCAGTTTCCAAGGTTTCTACAATTTAAGAACATTTCTGTGAAATTATAATCTAGTATGCCAAGATTCCAGAAATTTTGACTTTTATTTGGTAATGAACTCATGCGTTTTAGAGCCAATTCCTGGATGAAGTAGAAAGATAAATTTTCTAATCACAAAAGGTAAATGTTTCCATTTCAAGCTGATTCATGTTCATAATATTAATTTTCTAATTAATGAATTCTAATTGCTTGCTAACTATGTTATATGAATTATTTATCACTAGTGATGGAAATATTCCAGACAACCAAAATGATACAAAATGATATATATTCAGAGAAAATATATCCTTATTTATTACTGGTTCATACTAAAAAAGAGAGTTCTTAAGCCTACATATTCATATTTTTGCCTATGGATGTCCAATGGCTCCAGCAACATTTGTTGAAAAGACTATCCTTACTTCATTGAATTGTTCTGTACCTTTGTCAAAAGTGAGTTGGGAATATTTGTGAGAGTCTATTTGTGGGTTCTCTATTCTGTTTCACTGATCTATGTATCTAATACCATACTGCCTTGATTATCAGCATGTAAGAATTTTGCAACACTTAAAGAATGTAAAATCCCTAATATTTCTTCCTCAAGTAATATAACATAGATTATACCTTCAATGCAAACAGGACAATTTCCTAGTCCTTCCTATTTACCAGTAGACTGGTATTGGTTGATTATGAACAAAAAGGAATGAAGAAATCACTTAAAATTTAGAGGAGTATAATTAGAATTCTTCCTCTACTTAGAAAAGGATTGAGGGTCCTGACAACTTCAGAATCTTTTCCCCATTGCTGCCCATATTTTCGGTGCTTTTATTTATATTCTTTATTTTTACAGATGAGGAAATTGCAGTTGTATTTTTTTGGAGGCACATTTGTTCTCGAAGGTTTTGGATAAGGAAATGTAAACCTGTATTTTTAAATTCAGGTGGAATAGGTGCTGTAATGAAAACTAGAGCATCCACTGTCTACTGAGTCATACAACACCTGCAGGGCTGTGCTTTGTGAGGACTCATGCATTTTCTAAAGCCATGGCCTCTGGAAGCTGGACCTCATGTCTTGCTGTAAATGGTGTTGGTGGGTAAACTGGGGAGACTTTGGGCCCTGGGGCCTCGACCCAGCTAGACCTAAAAGAATTGCTGAGGGTTCTTGGTCTTTCCATGAGAATTAATTCAAGGACAGGCATGCAGCACAGCAGACAAGCAACACAAGTGAGAAAGTTCATTAAAGCAAGAAGCAGACTCTAGAGATTTGAGAGCAGGTGAGCTTGAGAGAGAGAGAAGGGGAGCTGTGTGCCCTGAGGGTTGGGTTTCTGGCTCCTGCTATTAATAATCCCTTCTCTCAAGTGGTACTTTAGCAGTGCCTTTCAGAACTGATGGCCCTGGGGTAAAGTGAGTTAATTCTTTCTCGCCAAATTTCCGCTTGACCTTAGAAATTGGGTGTTTCAGAAAATTCTGAAACGTGTTTCTGAAAATTCAGAAAAAGGCCTTTCTGAATACCCAACATTTGGCAGAAACTTTGTAAATACATATACTTTTTATCCTTGCCATGAAGACTGTGAGAAATAAGGCCCCTGACCCAATCAAAGGAGGGACACAGAGACTTGGAGCACAGTGAAGAGATGCTTTAATCAATGTTCTTGCCAGAGTGGATGTCTCATGGACAGGGACACTCTGGGCGGTTACAGCAGATTTTATCTCCTAGCCTGAAGTCCCTCCTGATTCCTTGTTGGCTGAGTACTACAGAGGTGACAGCCTTACCTGGAGGTCACCTATGCCCATGTAAGGCCAAAACGTAGTCTGATTGGAACAAATGTACATTCCTTGAGGTGACACAGAGACTTCAGTTTTTGGTGCATGTTTATTGCAAAGCCCACAAAAAATAAGCCCATGAAATGGAGAGGGGGGAAGAAGAACCAGGAAGTGAAGTGTTTAAGGATTTGGGACTCCATTGCGTGTGTGTGTGCATGTGTGTGTGTGTGTGTGTGTGTGTGTGTGTGTGGAAGGGAGGTGCTTCATACATATTTCCAATAAGTTGTAAACCTATCGTTAACCAGACAGCATAGCTTTTATTTGCTATTTCTGAAAATGAACCATCTCTCTTACCTTCACAAAGACTTTGTTTCTTTTGACAGGATTTATAAGAATCAGAAATAAAAATAGGGGCACTTGAGTGGCTAAAGCAGTTGAGCATCTGAGTTTGATTTTGACAAAGGTCATGATCCTAGGATCATGAACTGAGAGTCCTGCATCAGGCCCCTTGCGATGCATGGACCTTGTGTAAGATTCTCTCTCTCCAGGGGCACCTGGGTGGCTCAGGCTGTTGAGCATCCCACTGACTTCGGCTCAGGTCATGATCTCACAGTTCGTGAGTTTGAGTCCCACACTGGGCTCACTGCTGTCAACCTCGTGCCCACTTCGGATCCTCTGACCCCTCTCTCTGCCCCTCCCTGACTTGTGCTCTCCCCAAAATAAATATTTTTAAAAAAAAGATTCTATCTGTCCTTCTGCCCCTCTCCCCCACTCTCTCTCTAAATAAATAAGTAAATAAATAATAAAAATAAAAACAAACAAAAGCAAAACAAAACAAAACACCCCTGAGTGTGTTAGTTTTCTGGGGCTACCATAACAAAGCACCACAGACTGTGTAGCTAAAACAACAGAAATTTATTTTCTAATCACTCTGGAGGCCTGAAATCCAAAATCAAAATGTCAGCAGGGTTGGTTTCTTCTGAAGCCTCTCTCCTTGGTTTCTGTCCTCATATTCACAGGGTTTTCTTTGTGAGTCCGCATGTCCTCTTTCTGTAAGGACAGCATTCATATTGAATTAGGGTCCACCGAAATGACTTCCTATAACCTTGAAGGTTGAACCTTGAATACGAATTGCCCACCAAAGTGAGCAGGGAAAGAAACATTAGCTAAATTTTAGCAGAACCTCCTGAAAACACAGGTTCCATTGACTCCCACAGAGAGAGTTTCCTGCTGGGGAAGAGACTGAGTGTGACAACTGTAATACCAATTCAGTGGCCATAAACCACACCCTCTCTGGGAGCTTTCATCCCAGAAGGAAACTGCTCATCCCCATTAACACCAAAATGCCCAGTTGAACCTCTCATACTTTCCCACTGAAGCTGTTAACCCCCCTCCCCACCTTTTGTTAAGTTGGTAAACCTTCACCTCTCTCTTCAGGGAGCACATGGTGTGAAAAAACTTTATCTTTTCTCCTATTAATCTGCCTGTTGCCAGTTAATTCCCAGGTCCCCAGTCACTGAACACTGAACCTAAGTTGGCAGAAGAAACATGTTTCCTCCCAAAGGCCTTAATTACCTTTTAAAGGCCCTGTCTCCAAATACAGTCACATTCTGAAGGGCTTGGAATTAGGACTTCAGCAGATGAATTTGGGGGCACAATTCAGCCCGCAACACTCATCTACGGATTTCTCCAAATCACCCTTCCTCTCTGATGCTGGGAATTGCTCTTAGACAAAGTTTATACATCCTATTTCTCCTCTTTTTTGTAAGTAGCCCCATGCCCAATGTGGGGCTTGAACTCACAAGAACCTGAGATCAAGAGTCACATGCTCTACCAACTGAGCCGGGCAGGTGCCCCTCACTTCTCCTCTTAGTAGGCCACAAACCGTTGCACCAAGAGTCCCCTTAAGAGCCTAACTTATTTACCCACTGGACATGCCCAGATGTGTCTTAATCTTGCAATGAGGATGCTTAGAATTGAGATTCACGTTGGGAAGCCTGTTGTGATCTGCAAACTACTTATTATAAACCAAATGTGCAAAATGTGAAGTCAGAAAAGTATTCCCTAGTGGCTAATAATTTAGGCCAACATTCTCTGCTTTGTCTATCTGGATAGAGAGTTGCCCAAAGGATGAATTTGGATGTGCATCCCAGGCTTTGAACTTCAGCTGATGAATTGTTGAACAGAAAGACAAGATCCTACTACCAGGTGCTAAGAGAAGATTATGGTATTTATAACCCAGCTAAAACCAGAATAAAATAAATTAATTCATGACCCATAAGGAGTAATAGTTTCAGTTTCAGAACCCAGTTACTTCACATAACAACCAGCTTACTGGTAAAGGACTGCTCATCACATTTCCAATCACAAAAGCTTTGGAGGGAATCTACTGGAGACTGACTGTTCTCCTTAATGAGTCTATTTCTTGCCCAGTCCTTCTCTGTCTTGGGGCTGATGAAATAAGGTATATTCCTCGGCATTTGCTCATATTTGGCCATGTAAGTCAGCCTTTAGGAAGCCAGATATAATAACTCACCGCAAATTTGAGTATTATAATGCTTTTAATATACAGACATTTCTTAGATGAAAACAAAGTCTCAAATGAGTATTGATGGATTTGTTTTAAACACATTAACTTTGTCATTTTAAGTATATTATTTTCAGTTAGTGTTTAGTGTTACACATGCTGCTACACAATTTAATTCATGTGTAAAATCAAATTGCAAAACTCTAAAACATGGAGCAAAAATCTCAAATTTTCCTGTTAAAACTGAAACAAAAAGGAGAAAATATTTCTAGAACTACTGATACCCTGATAAAAGAATACAAAATGTTGAAAACACACGGGAACAAATCTGCTCATACAGTGTGCACAAAGATTAAGATTCCATCCACAATAGCATCAATGCTAGTTATTATTTCTTTACTCATTATCTATTTCAAGAAATGATTATTTAGTGCCTACTCTTTGTTAGACATGGTTCTAGGCACTAAAAAAAGTGAAAATGACATGAGTTCTATTTCTAATCATGTAAATAATTAATTGAGATAATCAGGCAGTGCGGAAATATCTATGTTGGGGTGCCTGGGTGGCTCAGTTGGTCATGCTCTCACAGTTTGTGAGTTTGAGCCCTGCATCAGGGTCTGCACTGACAGTGCAAAGCCTGCTTGGGATTCTCTCTCTCTCCCTCTCTCTGCTCCTCCCTGGCTTATGCACTTTCTCTCTCTCTCAAAATAAATAAATAAAACTCGAAAGAAAAAATTAAAAATATATTTATATAAAGATGGATTAAATACAACAATGTTCACGTTAAGACATTCATAATAGCCATAGACTGGAAGCAGTCACTTACAATAGGGAACAATTTAACTTAATAGTTCATTTCGACGATCAAATCCATAAAAACAATACTGCAGAAAATACCCATTTACAGAGGAAGATACTTGTAAAACATTGCTCAGAGACAAAAGATAACTACCAACAATGAAGTATGGTGCCATTGTGTAGAAAAATATGTTGGTAAACAGGAAAATGTCTGGAACAGCATATCTCAGAATACTATTGATAGTTACCTTTTGTTGGATTACAATAGTTACTTTCACATTTGCATTTTTCTAAATTTTTCAAGTTTTCTGAAAATGTGAAGTTTAGTATTTTCAATTTAATGTTATAGTGAGAAGAAAGATGTAAGCAAAAGTAAAACTGTCTCACATGAGACTAAGGCTGTATGATCATGACTGCCACGGGTGCCCGGGATCTGTTATATTTCTCTTTCTTAGTAATAAAGCCTTTTATTTTTAGCTGGGCATTAAAGTTCCGAATAAATACCTCATTTCCCAGTTGTCCTTGTAACAACTGGTCATGTGACCAAATTCTGACCAATGAGATGTACATAAAAGTATTATATACAGTTTCCAGAAAAATTATGGGATCTTGTAATATTAATGATAGTAACTGCTTAGGAAACCAGAAGAGATTCTGAAGAATAAAGAGGAAGTGATTAAAAGCAAATTGTTTAAACTACAGAATTTTCTGTAATATGAATTCTGCAAACTACAGAATTTTCTGGAGAATCTGAAAACGTATTTAGATTTATGTATATAAAACAAAGTTGCTGTATATGCATTTTCCATGGTGTTTTCTTTGTTAAATAATGACAAAGAAATGCCTGCAATAGCATTTTGTTTGTAATAACTAATGTCAAACTCCAACACGGTAATTGATTCATATAATCTCAGGCCTATTTTGGAGGAAGGTCGGACTTGTACTGAGAGTTCTTCCCATGTCCTGATTGCCTACAAACAATGGGAAGAGGTCATGGGAATTCTATGGATACTTTCAGCTGCAAATTACCGAAATGTTCACTCAAAGTGGTTTAATCACTAGGAACACACATTGCTTCATGTAACAAAAGATCTGGAAGTACATGGTTCCAAGGTAGGTTAAATCAGTCACTCAAAAGAATTAGAATTCTAGCTCAGAATGTTGTGCTCCTCTTGGCTTTTCCTTCATACTCTTAAGATGGAGGCAGCCGCCTCTAGCATCACGGCTTCACACAGCAATGCTCTAAGGCAGGGATAGAAACACTGTCCCAGAAAGCCCCACCACATTTCCCTTTAAATTCCTCTGGTCAAGATACCTGTGGCTAAAGGAATCATTGGCAAATGGTGGAATTGTCTGGATTAGCTCAGGCAAACCTGTTCTCCTCCTTGGGGACTGGGGAAGGGCCTAGAAGAATATGGATGCCCCAAATCTATAAACAATGCGGTTAGATGAGCCATAAAATGACCTAGCTGTGGGACCTGCAAGTATAAGGTCTTTCACACTGAAGGCTGATATAAAGAGCAACAGTAGGCTCACTGAAGCTTCTCTCCAGCCTATGTAGATATTTTGTATGTATAATAGCTTAAAAAGGACCTTTTTCTAAGACAAGAAAGAATGTCATACTCACATGTATGGATTAAACATATATATTATACAACAAATGTAAATAAATTATTGCATACTATATAAAATGTACAAGACCATGATGGAAATTTAAAGAACAACCATTACTCTATAAGAGTATTGACAATTTCAATGGTATCCATTTACGTAATGGAAAGCAAAATCACAAAGCCATTTTAGATAGACCTTTTTGTAAGTTCCTGCAATAAACTTGTACTTTCTCTAAATGTTAATGCTTTATTTCTCTTTCTGGAATGGACAAATAACTCACACAAAATGTTCAGCTAAGTGACCTTTTATGGGTGTTGTCCTTGCCAGGGCCTAAATCTGTCCCTTCTGGGAGTGAGTAAAGAAGTAATGGAATGAAGAATGCTGGTCTGAACTTGCACTTTTCCCTGAGTGCCCAATTCCAACGGAAAGCCCTCGGTGCTAGGAACAATTGTTCCAATGTTCTGCAATAACAAAGACAAGGATATCTACAAAAACAGTTAAGGATCAGCATGTTACAAAAGTTTTGCAATCAATATAAAACAGTGCATGGTTTTATTAGGATTCACTTGACAGCTTTTTTTTTTAATGGAGGTATAGTTGATAGACAATGTTACATTAGTTTCAGATGTACAAGTCTATATATTATACTATGCCCACCACAAGTGTAACTACCATCTGTCACCATACAATGCTATTACAATACCACTGACTATATTCTCTATACTGTACCTTTTATCTCCATGACTTATTCATTCCATAACTGGAAGCCTGTACCTCCTACTCCCCTTCACCCACTTGCCTATCTCCCCCCCCCCCCCACCAACCCTCGGGCAACCACCACTTTGTTTTCTGTATTTATGTGTTTGTTTCTGCTTTTTATTTGTTTATTCATTGATTTAGATTCCACATATAAGCGAAATCCTACGGTATTTTTCTTGCTCTGACTGATTTATTTCACTTAGCATTATGCTGTCTAAATCCATCTATGTTGTTGCAAATGGCAAGACCTCATCCTCTTTATGGCTGAGTCATATTCCATTATATAGATATATCTCTTTTTTGTGTCCACTCATCTCTCAATGGACACTTGTGCTGCTTCCATATCTTGGCTATGGTAAGTAATGTTGCAATGAATTTATAAATTCATCAACTCTCATATTTGAAAAATGTCATAGAAATAATCTACTTAATCTCCTCAATTTACAAATTCATAAATGGAGGAGCAAGGATCTCAAAAATTTATCAAGGCCACACTTCTTTTGGGTAGAAGAGCCAAAAACAAAAACAAAACAAAACAAAACCCAACCATGTCTTCTGGTTACTAATTTAGTGTTTTTTCTAGTTTTGTTTGTTATTCCAATCATTGTAATAATTTTGTTCATTTACATTAACAATGACAAAATTAGAGATAATGTTGGAATGTTAAACAATGTTGCATTAAAAATGAAGCTCATGCTTTGTTGGCAGGGAAGAGAAACCACATGGGGCACCTGGGTGGCTTAGTTAGTTAAGCATCTGGCTCTCGATTTCGGCTCAGGTTACGATCTCACAGTTTGTGGGTTCGAGCCCCACATTGGGCTCTGCTCTCATAGTGAAGAGCCTGCTCAGGATTCTTTCTCCCTAGCTCTCTGCCCCTCCCCACTTGCTTGCGCACGCATGCTCTCTCTCTCTCTCTCTAAAATAAATAAATAAACTTTTAAAAAAAGAAGCCATAAATACTGATCAGAACAAGAAAATTATATTTTAAGTAATAAGAGTTCTGTACCCAATTCTGATTAAGAGGGATGTTTCCCTACACTATTAAGCAATTATCCAACACCAGCTGGATGTGCTATAATTCAGCTTAATTCTGCCACTGTTACCTGGAGATGACATCAGATTCCACATGTGAGGGCTCTGTCCCCACCCCCATCCCCCTACTTCGTAGGCTAGTGGCAATTCCCAGGCTACCACTGGTGCTTCTCACCAGACTGACTATAGATTAGAGTTCCAAGCACCACCCCCCCCCACCCATAACCTTGATTAGTTTATTATAATGGCTCACAGAACTTAGAGACACATTTTACTTACTAGATTACCAGTCTATTATAAAAGGATGCAATTCAGAAACAGCCTGATGAAAGAGTTGCATAGGCCAAAGTATGGGGAAAGGGCTTGGAGCTTTCTTCCCCTCTCTGAGTGTGCCACTATCCCGGAATCTCCATCTATTCATCAACACAGAAGTTCTCTGAACCCCATCCTTCTGGATTTTTAGGCAGGCTTCATTACATAGGTACACTTGATTCAATCATAGGCCATTGGCAATTAATTCTACCTCCCTGTGGATATTAATGATGACAGAGTGGTTCTAGCAGCCTCAAGCTTCCTATCCTCCCAGAAAAGTTCAAAGCAGGGAAGAAGGAAGAGGTTTCCAAAAGCCTTCTCTTCAAGCCCCATGGACCAGCACTGGTCAAATGCCTTAGTGGTAAGGATTGCTGAGAAAGCAAATACATGGGCGGTGGTCCCTGGCAATAAGGAAGAGGAAGGGAAGAAATAGCCTTAAACAGGTAGAACTCCATCACTAGCTATTGCTTCATAACACATTACTGCAAAACATCGTGTCATAAAACTGTATTATCTATAGAGAATTTTCTGATGCAATTAAATGTGGTATATAAGAAAAAGAGAAGGGTTAGGGGTGATGTCGAAAGAGTCAATGCACAAGTGGAAGAATTAAGCTGCCATTGACTGAGATGGAGAACACTATGGTTAGGGTCTATGGGCTTGAGGGAAGATTGATTTGGGATATGTGGAATTTGAGATGTCTATTAGACTGTTTAATGAGCAGTTGGATGTTTGAATATATGAATCTGGAGTTCAGAATGGATGTCAGAGTTGAAGATATAATTGTGGGGGGGGGGGGTGTCTTCAAAATACAGAACATGTAACAAGCCAATTACTGGATTTAAGAGAGTGGGGATAGAGAGGAGAAGACTAAAGATTGAACCCCGAGCCAATACTTCAGTTGGTGGTTGAAAAGAGAATTGACACACTGACCGAGAAAGTGTGGTCCGAGATCAGGGAGAAATCTAAAAAAGGGTGGCCCAGGAAGCCAAGAGGAGCAAGAGTTTCCAGAAGAAGTAAGTGACCATCTCTGTCAGATGCTGTTAAGAATGGTAGATATGAGGGGCGCCTGGGTGGCGCAGTTGGTTAAGCGTCCGACTTCAGCCAGGTCACGATCTCGCGGTCCGTGAGTTCGAGCCCCGCGTCGGGCTCTGGGCTGATGGCTCGGAGCCTGGAGCCTGTTTCCGATTCTGTGTCTCCCTCTCTCTCTGCCCCTCCCCCGTTCATGCTCTGTCTCTCTCTGTCCCAAAAATAAATAAAAAACGTTGAAAAAAAAAAATTAAAAAAAAAAAAAAAAAAAAAAAGAATGGTAGATATGAGTTGAGAATGGGTCACAGGATTCACCAGCCGGGAGGTCATTGACTAGCACCATTTAAGTCGAATGCTGGGAACACAAGCTGGATTGGACTACGTGGGAGACCAGACAAGGGGCTTGGAAAAAGTGACTCTAAGAAGGAGTTTTGGTGTAAAATTGAACAGATAGATAGATGAACAGTAGATAGATGAAAAAATAAAGTCAAAAGGTTTTCTGGGTTTTGTTTGTTTATTTGTTAGGGAGGAGACATAAAAGCCCGGTTACACTGACAGGATGATACTGGGGAGAGGGGTATATTGATTACATTGGAGAAAGAGACAGGAGAGAACGGCTAGGGCAGTTCAGTGATATTCCTGAGTCAATAAAATGAGAGAAAATACAGGGTCTAGTGCACAGGGTAAGAATTGGCCAGTTGATGGGGGTATTTCATATCTATAACAGGTGGGAAGACATTCATTTCATCTCGGTAACAGGAAGGAAGGCAAAATAAATGGGCACAAAGTGCTGGCATGCGTGATGGATGTGGAAAAGGGAGTTTACAAATATTTTGTTCTGATTGCTTTTATATTCTGTTTGATGGATTTTTTTAAAAACCCATCATACTTCAAAATATGTTATAGGGAAACAATAGTTAGGGATTTTTTTAAGATATAAACCTCCTCTCACCTATAATGTGAATTGTAAATCACCATGAAGAGTATTTTCCAGTCCCTCCCCAAAGTAGAATTTTCGCTTAATTTTACTGACACATCTGTGACTTATTCCCGGAGCTCTCTTTTCTTTATCAGACAACAATAAAAAGGCTGTCATGCAATTTAAGTATTATTTCCCAACATTTCCATTTATTGCCTTTATTCTATTTTCATTTTTACTGTTACCCTTTATACTGCAAACAAAAAGAAGACATTCTACCTTATCTCTATGCAAACTGCATTTCAACAGTTTTGATTTTAACCTACCAAGGCAATTACATTCTTTTAATTGAGATGAAGAATATTATTGTTGTATCTTTGAAAGAGAATAAAATTATTGTTCAATAATAATAGCAGCAATAATAAGAACTAGCATTAATTAACTACTTACATACTGCTAAACACCTTATACTTTACATAGATTACATCATATAATGTTTATAGTAAGTCTATAAATTAGGTGCTATTATAATACCCATTATTTAGATTAGGTACTTGACATTTTGAAAGGTTCAATCACTTGCCCAGGGTCATACTTGCTAAATCAAAGAGCTGGGATTTGAACATTGGTGTTCTGACTATTCTCTATAACCACATGTGCCCAGGAGGTGCCCTAAGGGAAGAACACCCTTCCAAACCGGTACAATCTAGGTGGGTTCCTTATAGTAATAGTATTGGCAGAACTCTCTCTCTCTCTCTCTCTCTCTCTCTCTCTCTTTCTGTGTATGTGTGCTTATATTTGTTAAATGTAGGTAAATATGTTCCATATGTAGTTTCTATTTATTTATAAGTGCATTTTCAATGGTTTGGAAAACATTCTCTCCTTTTGTTTTACATGTTGTACTTGTTTTTTAACACAGCTTACTTGCAACTGGTTCTCACAACGTTAGAGGAGCCATTTATGTAAAGATTTTTATTCAACTATCCAAGCATTTATTTAGCTGTTACAGAAAGAAATCCCATTCATATCCTTTAGGGTTCTCCAGAGAAATAGAACCAATGGAAGATTCAATAGGAGATTTTGATAGATGATAGGTGGGTGGATAGATAGATAGATAGATGATAGATAGATAGGGATAGTTTTGCTCTTAAGATCTTCAACTGATTGAATGATACACACCACACTATCAAGTGTATTCTTCATCACCTAAAGTTAACTGATTGTTCATTCAAGTAAGTTTCTCACATAAACGTTAATGTAAGCATGTGTGCATGTGTATGTATTGATAAGGAATGTGAGGTAATTTTTGCTAGTTCTCTTATTTTTATTTAATGCAAGCTTTACTGCACCGCTTGTGATGTTCCTATTTTAGTAACATCTGCACTGTTAATCTGCCCCGACCCCAAACTTCTGCCCAGGCTCCTATTTTTATGTTTGTTCTGCTTGGACTTTCAGCTTAGCATCACTTCCTTACTACATGGATCAAGACTTAGCTGTGACCCCAAACTATTGACTAAGTCAAGCATCTCTTGACTTCTAATCCTATTCTAGTGTGCACACCTCCACAGGTCCTTTCTTTCAAGGATGTATGTCCTTACCTATCATCTATCTGAATATCACTCCCAGTGTTGGCCTAATTTCCAAGTTGTCCTCTTGATACTGTCATTTAGATGACTCATGACCCAGTGCATCTTTCCCTTTTATGACATCAGTGCTGGTCACCATGACTGTCTTAATTCCCTTAGGCAATTAGATGATGAGTTCCTGTTTTATGCATCAGTACATCTTCTAGAATATTTTTACATAGTAGACATCCATTATTTATTTATTCAATTGAAACTGCAATGAAAATAATAGCTTTATGTTGTTTGTCTTTTAAATTCTGTGAGACACTGAGTATGCATGCAATACACCTGTCAGTTAAATTGGGCCTCATTAGTCCCTGTATTTAATGGCATCAAGGGATACTTCCTGAAACTCTCATATAATGGTCAAGAATGTAATGTATGCTGAACTACTATATTGTATGCCTGAAATGAATTTAACGCTATATTTTAAGTATATTTGAATTAAAATAAAATTGGGGTGCCTGGGTGGCTCAGTCAGTTAAGCGCCGACTTCAGCTCAGGTCATGATCTCGGGGTTCACGAGTTTGAGCCTCACGTCAGGCTCTGTGCTTACAGCTCAGAGCCTGGAGCCTGCTTTGGATTCTGTGTCTCCCTCTCTCTCCACTCCTTCCCCACTTGTGCTCTGTCTCTCTCTGTCTCTCAAAAATAAATAAACATTAAAATTTTTTAATAAAATTACAAAAATAATGTAATCTACACTACTTGATCATTAACACACAATACTAAAATTGATTGAATACCTACAGTGTGGCAGACAATCTACTGAAGGCTAGGAGTTTAAGAGAAAAAAATACATAGTCTCTGACTATAAAGAACTCAATGTGTAATGGGGGAAACAGATAAGCAGAGAAACAGATATAACACAGTATGATAAATACTGCGATGGATCTAAACACCTCATGCTATATGGGAGATAGTATGGATACCTTATCCAGTTATTAAAATCTAAGCCAAATCTTAATGACAATTAGACATGATACAATAAAAAATGAAGGGAAGGATCTTCCAAGTAGAGGGAAAAAAACCCAGCACAAGTAAATGTTCAGAGGAATAAGGAACGTGACATTCTTAGAGTATGCAAATGATTCAGTATGGCTGTAGTGCAGGGAGAAGGAAGAAAGTAAAGAGAGATGAATAATTCAAATTGTGCATGACCTTGTGTAACCTGCCACAGAATTTAAGATTTATTCTAAAAAATAGGCACTGAATAAATTTAACTGAGACAACATGCCCAGACTTAACATTTAAGAGATGTTTTCTCTGGGGCAAGTGAGGAGGATAAGTTGAAGAGGGAGACTGGAAACATATATGATAAGAGTTCAAAGAAACATCGTAGCAATGGAAAGAGAGAAGGAGAAGTAGACACACTGAAGGCTAGAAACATAGTAGAATCAATTTGACTTGGAGATGTACAAAGTATGATGGAGAGGGATCAGTCAATGAGGAATTTGAAATATCTGGCTTGTGGAACCAGATGACTATTGTGCCAAGTTATTCACTGAGGTAGTGATTCAGAAAGAGAAGGATGTCTGGGTATGTATTGTGAGGGTAGGTGTGGAAAAAAATGGGTCTGAGGAGAGAGGGGGAAGAAGGGAAGCAAGCAGTGCTCATCTTGTAAGCCGGGGGGGGGGGGGGGCGGGGTTTATATAAGCCTTGAGATTAGAGGGGAGCAAAATTGGCCATCCCAAAATATGTCTCGTTGGCATGCGGATTATTTTAGGCTGATTATTTTTAAGAAACAGAAGGCTCAGAAAGAACCTTTGACCTTTCCCCTAACCGCCTAAAAGGATTTAGACAGAGGACTTGCTCTGGGAAGTGAGCCGCTACCATAGATAACTACAGTATCCTGTAAAAGAGGGGGGGTGGTAGATAAGGAGGAACTTAGCGAAATGTTTGTTAAAATTCCTCTTTATGTTCCATTATTTCTTTATGGCCCCGCACATATTTGATTACCAAACAGTCACTCGTTTTCCTCTTTCTGTGGATTGTCTTCCTTTCCTTTGAAGTCTCAGACCCTTACATGTTCTCCTTAGCTCAGAATGGCATATAGGCCTCAATTGCCTGGATGTCCATGGGCCTCATATTCTTATGGAGCCCCCACATATACACACTTAAATTTGATTTTCTCATTTTAATTGGTCTCACGTCAATTTAATTTTTAGGCCAGCCAAAAGAACCTCAACAGGTAGGAGAAAAAAATTTCCCTCCCCAACAAGATTAAAAGAGATGTGCATATATGTGTAGGGCACCAGCACGTAATAGGTGATAAAGTCTTTGGCTCAGGTGACATCCCAAAGAATAGTGTACTTAATGAAGTGGATAAAGAACTGAAGATACAACCCCAGGGAACATCCACATTTCCATGAATTTTACTTTCTTCTATAATAAGGTTTAAGGAGAGTCTGGTATTCTAGGTAAGGGAGAAATAAACTTTGTCAAAGGAAAAAAAATTGTAAAGTCTTCTTCTCTGGGCCTCATCATTCTGGTAAAATGGACATCTGGCATCTACTTGGTCTGGATATTAATATACACAAATCTCCAGGGAGGTTCATTTACGTGGATAAAGGAAATAAAACAATAAATTGAAACTGAGTGACAGTACACAGCTGAAGAAATCACATATAATTTAGTGTAGACTTAAGTATAAAATACACACAAAAGCCATAATTTCTATGCAGTGTATTTGTTAGTAATCCTCAACACTCCATCTTCTCTCTTTACCCCTTCATCCCCTAACACGTACACATAGAGGATCACATAGAAATGAGTGACACATTTTCAGCTAAATTTGGCTATGGGACATATCTATCCTGATCAAGTTTGTATCTTTTCATTTTTTTTTTAATTAATGTTTATTTATTTTTGAGAGAGAGAGAGAGAGAATGTGCGAGCAGGGGAGCGGCAGAGAGAGAGGGAGACACAGAATCTGAAGAAGGCTCCAGGCTCTGAGCTGCCAGCACAGAGCCCCACACGGGGCTTTCACTCATGAAGCACCAGACCATGACTGAGCTCAAGTCAGCCATTTAACTGAGCCACCCAGGCGCCCCCCATGTTTTGATTTTATTTTATTTTTTTTAAGTTTGTATCTTCTTAGATATTATTAGACTTCCACTATCTGGTTTACAAATCCTGCTCTACTGAATCTCAATGTATTACATGTCACATTCTTAACATAGAACCACTGGGAAAAACTTCTCATTATTTCCATTCAAGGTGTATATTTCAGGCAGCTCTCCTCATATCTTTCTAGAAACCTTGCACTGCTGTTCCTGTCTCCACAGATCTACATCATTTGGTCCTTCAAGAATTTGCCCCTTCACTAGCCCTCTTTTGCCTGTTCATTTCCCCAGGGAAACCCCCTTTTCTTTGCAGAGTGGCCCAGTTGCCTCTGTCTTTATTTTTTTCTTTCTTTTTCTTTTCTTTTGTTTTTGCGACAGTCCGCTCTCTGCTGTGCTTTCACAGAGAGAAGAAGTATTTTATCATTCTTCTATCAATGGGAAAATATTTCCAGAGTAAGTCTGATCTAAAATTGGCTTCCTTGGGGCGCCTAGGTGGCTCAGTCGGTTGAGCGTCCGACTTCAGCTCAGGTCACGATCTCGCGGTCTGTGAGTTCGAGCCCCGCATCAGGCTCTGGGCTGATGGCTCAGAGCCTGGAGCCTGCTTCCGATTCTGCGTCTCCCTCTCTCTCTGCCCCTCCCCCGTTCATGCTCTCTCTCTGTCTCAAAAATACATAAATGTTAAAAAAAAAAAATTAAAATTGGCTTCCTAGTTGCATACTTCACTGATAAAAAGATTCTTCCTTATAATACCATTAAACATTGCCTGTGGCTACAGCATGGTGTTTACTTCTTACACATGCTTTAATCCTGTCTCCTCTCTTTAGTGTAGGACACTATTGCCTCTATAGCCAGGGGAACCAAGTGACATGGGGGTGGGAGGGGTGGGTATGGGAGGCGCTACTCATTATTGGGAATTGGGATGGGTCCGGGCAGACAGTTGCTCTTGTAGAAGGCATGACTGAATCACGCAGAAGGCACAACCCAAGGAAGTCATGCTGCTGGGAATGTTGCCCCACTGCTCCAATGAGCTCCAGCTCGAACACATGGCGGCAGTTTGCGGGGAGGCACACGCTCCCCCTGCACCTGGGAAGTGTATGCTGTAGGGCTGTAGAATTCCACGTAGTCCCTCCCATCACACACTCCAGTTTGTTTCCTAAAACATGCCCCCTCTCCTTTTTTACTTCTGTTTTCAGCTTTTCTGTCCTTTTTCGTTAATTTTTTTAACGTTAATTTCGTTCCTATTTTTGCATTAATAAGAGTTAGGGACTTCTTAAATGTCCGCAGATATTCCAAGTCTACCAGGAGGAAGACTGTTACAACAGAAGAGAGAAAGACTGAACTCAGCTCCTCTGCAACATAAGGTGGGAGAGATTTTAAGCACTGGAATGATATAGTGGGAAAGTACTGAAGGACAATATGGGGTCTCTATGATTAAGTCATTTTTTTTAAAGTAAACTCTGCGGCTAATGTGGGGCTCAAACGCATGACCCCGAGATCAAAGGCTGCAGGCTCTACTGACTGAACCAGCTAGGTATCCCCAAAGCCACTTCGATTTTAATTGATACTTGTCAAAATGAGGCTCCTACTCTCCCACAGACTGGGAAATAGGGTGTAGCCTTTTTTGACAATTATACGCCAAAGAGATGGCTCACAGTTCCTTGAGAAAGATTTTTCAGGGTTGTAAAATGCAGGAGGCTGGGAGAAAATTTATATCAAAGGGCAGAGAAAGGGTTTACAATAATAACTTTTCTAAAGTAAATGCTCTAAGGAAAGAGAAGTCAGAGCCTATTATTGAGAAGAAACCACTCTAAAGTTTAGTCAAGCTGAGAGGAACATTAAGTTCATCTTGATCAAGAGAAAAAGAAAATATTTGGTAAGTGTAATATCAAGCAAAATAAGAGTCCTGGGGTGGGGATGCTATTTTATGTGATTTATATGACTTTCTCCCAGTTCATTCCTAGAATAAAGGTCTTAAGCCCCAGTTCCTAACTTAATAGGAACTATTTGGCATTGAGGAGAAATATCTCCCAATGACAGAAATGTCACAATTGGCCTGGTATTTACTAGAAAACATGGAGTCCGGTAGGGTCTTCTGATCTAGTTCTTGATTTAAGGACTTTTCTAGCCATTATTCCTAATGTATGCCATTAATTCCAGGACATAATTTGGCCTCAGCAAATAGGCTGTTATCTTTTCCAACCCCAAGTTTTTAGACCCTCTAACCCAAAGGCCTGATTGTAACCATGTGCTGGATAATGTGATCATCCTCATTTTCCTGAGGGAACACATCCTCACTGAATGTAGCCTGCTCCCATTCACCTCTTCTAAATCTGGCATATCTGCCCAATCATTCTAAACATGAAGTGTTCACTCTTTTTTTCTGGTCAATAACATCATTCATGCAATGTCTAAGGGCATTCATGCAATCTCGAAGCACCTCAGCACCTCAGAAATAATTACCCCCTTTGGATAACCAGAGAGACTTTTCTGCAGCTCACTAGGTGAGTCAGGAAAAGTAAGTGGTTAAAAAAAAAGACAACAGATTTAATCTACAGCAGGACACCTCTACTCCATTATACAACCTCTAGTATTTTTATATTCTTATAAAAATGTGACAAAGCCTTGATATTTTATAGATACGAAAACTGAGGCTTATAGATTCTTGTTCAAGCCACATGACTGTTAAGCAAAAGAGCTGAGATATAAATGTAGGTCATTCTAATTCCAAAGAAATTTTTATTTCTACTGGTATAAGCTACTGCTAATCAACTTTTATTCTTGGAGATAGGGGGAAAAAAGCCCTAACTTCTATAGCTTTTCCCCCATGGAAAATGTAGGTATCTATAGTGATGTCAGAATGAAACATATATAAGAAATATTATTCTAGGGGCGCCTGGGTGGCGCAGTCGGTTGAGCGTCCGACTTCAGCCAGGTCACGATCTCACGGTCTGTGAGTTCGAGCCCCACGTCGGGCTCTGGGCTGATGGCTCGGAGCCTGGAGCCTGTTTCCGATTCTGTGTCTCCCTCTCTCTCTGTCCCTCCCCCGTTCATGCTCTGTCTCTCTCTGTCCCAAAAATAAATAAACGTTGAAAAAAAAAAATTAAAAAAAAAAAAGAAATATTATTCTAGCCTATTGTAGAGTCTATCATGAAGTTCAATAATTATCACAGAGTTCTCCATTGAAACATTCTTTGCAGGAATAGATCATTAGGGAAAGGGCTAAGTGGTATGGATTATTCATATTTATTTCAACATTAAGAGGAGCTATCTTACTAAGCTCAATCAGTTTCATTCTCTTTGGAGATAAGAATATTGCAGAAGAGAGTACCACAGGGCAAATTCCAGTTAATTTGTAAACTACGAACTATTTCACCTTGTTTTGGTTGTTGCTTAAGGGATTTTTTTCTGCTAAAGGGATTTTAGTATTTAGTATTTAGTATTTATAAGGGATTATAATTCTTTAAGTTATAAAGAATTAGAATTTAAAATGCAGGAGTAGATTTTCCTTCCTCACTATTTCACAATTTATCTATTTGTCTTGCATGTACTTACCATAACACTGATTCTGATCTTGGCTTAGGGAATAATAGTTGGTGCATCCCTGTGAAAAACTAAGCCATGACTTTCCGTCCTCCAACTTCTCAACCTGGAACTTAGCCTGAATATCTCAGAAAATTCAGACCACATCTTCTACAGAAAAGTGGGGTTGAAGGCTGAAAAACCAAGACACCAGGTGCCAAGGTGCACTCATGGAGATGGGGCTATGACAGCCATCTCTCTGATGGTGCTCTGTGAGCGTCCTGAGGCCCAGAACCCTTCTCTTTTTCACTGGCTCATTCTTACTCAGATGGGAGGAGGGAAACATGAAAGCTTATGGTGCCCTTACTGTAGCACCGCCACATACTAGAAGGATTCTCAACCACAGCGCCAGTTAGAGGGAGAGTGTGGCACTCCCTATCTTAACAACTATTTAAACACAGGCATCAGATCTGTATATTTGAAAAGGTGACCTGTGGGTTGTAGAATTACACAGTCTCGCATGGAGAAGGGGGCATAAAAGACCACATAGAATACTCATTGTCATGTTTCAGAATTACATAAGAATCACTCAAGGATGATTGTTAGGCGCTGTTTTAGATTGTTGGTTCCTGTGTCATATCCCAATTACATGATGTTTCTTGGAGTTGCTAACACACTTCCTAAATATTTCTTAGTTAGCTCTGAAATTCAAAAAGGATATGACTAGGTGGTTAAATGGTGTGATGCACCTCTAAAACCATGGAATTAAAAAATGACAACAAGTAATTCTTGAATGATCATTTTTGTCATCATAGTCTGGGTAAAACCTAGCCAGACTCTAACTCTTTTACAGATTAAAAACCTATTCTGTTTTCTCCGAAATGGATGGATTGCAACCTGATTTGATTTTGCCTCTTGCAGACGTTCTGTGTCTGTGTCCCTGGGGAGAGACAAAAGGGCAGGAAACAGGGGTCATTGTAGAGGACAACTTCTGTTGTAAAAGTTACCTTCATCATTCAGACTTGAGGCAGATATCAGTCTTTAGGAGGTAATGAAGATGTGCTCCTAGGGTCACCACTGCCTCACCCCTCCCAATTCATGACAGAATGTGTCTGAAAAGTGAAAGAACTGTTTTACCTCATGATTTTAGTAGAAATGAAATGAAAAAGGATGGCTTTCTCCAAACTCCTGGGTAATTAATTTAGTCCAATGTGTCTGTTCTAGCATCCAAGTACTGAAGTAATAGGCGCCATGTAAATGTACAGATAGCTTGAGAGAGACCACTGTATTCAGACAATCTAATTACTGCTTGGTCCACCCAAAGTTAATAATGACTTAAAGCTCTTATTCGTTTAAACTAATAGTATCTTACATGTTTTAGCAATTTTTAGTATTTAATGCACTTTTACATACACTTTGAGGAAGCTAGTGCTTAATGAACTTATTAAACTTGTTTCCATGATCTTAACATGCAGGGTGGGTCAGTGAGGATTCAAATACAAGCCTAGAGACTCCAAGTCTAGTTTTCTTTAAAAGATGTGAGGGCGTATATAATCAGTGTTTCCAAATTCCTGCAGTTAGAGGGGAAATCTAAAGCTCTAGTTACAATAAAAATGTTATTTGGCTCAAACCTTCACCCAGATTTGATAGGACTGTAAAGTCGCTCCTGCCTCTCATCAGGGGTTGGCTCCTCCTGAAAAATACTCCATAGTGTCTTTTCTCTGGTTTGAGTTCAGGGGCAACTCATTTGATGTAGCATTAAATCCTGGAGTCTTCATATGATTTGTTCTCTTTAGTAAGTCTCTCATTCAACAAATACGTATTGAGCATGTACTAGGGGCTGGGCATGGTGCTGAGAACAAAGAACATAATTAGGAAAAAGAAAAAAAAGACTTCCATGTCATCTTCCAGTAGACATGTTTAGTAGAGTAGAACATTCAGAAAAACTAAATGAGATATGATGCATCGGATATGGGATATAGGGGTGCTTCAAGGTTGAGATGGAAGCACAAAGAGATACAGGCAATCCCAACTAGCATTGCCAGGGAAGGCTGTTTGAGGAAGAATCCTCCAAGGCGGTCTATAAAGGATGAATAAGACGTAGGTGGGTAAAAGGAGATGAGATGGAGGGAAATTTCCAGTCAAAAGGGAGAAGCAAATGGACCAAAATTAACCACAATGTACTGTCCAACTCCTCCCCTGGAAGTCACAAGCCTTCAACAGATCCTAGATTTACAAAGTAATTACATCAGAGAGATTCTGCTAGTACAGTTGTTGTCTAGATAGAGGGGGAGATTCTTGGTACTTTTTGTTCTGCCACCTTCCCAGAATTCTTTCCTGCACTCATAGGTATTTTCACAAAAGAAATAAAAATGTATGCCCACAAAAAGCCTTGAACAAAAATGTTTATAGCAGCTTTATAATCATGGATAACTGGAAACTAGCAGTTGTCCAATGGGCATCCAGTCAACAGTCCAGTGGATAACCAAGTGTTATCAGAATACTGAGTAGTATTTTCCTTAACAATGAAAATCACCAAACTGATGATACATATAGCAACATAGATGAATCTCAAAAATGTTATGTTGAGTGAGAAGCAAGAAATGAAATAGTACATGCTATATATCTCCATTTATATGTAATTCTGAAACAGTACAAACTAACCATGGTGATAGAAATGAGACTAATCATTGCTTGCGAGGCAGAGGGAAGATATTGGTTGAGAAAGGACATAAAAGAACTCTCCAGGATTATTTGTGTGGGTGTCAGGAAGGTATTCAAACTGATTGAATGATATTCTTAAGATATTAGCATTTTATGGGGTGTCTGAGTGGCTCAGTCGGTTGAGCGTCACGCTTTGATTTTGGCTCAGGTCATGATCCCAGGGTCATGGGATCAAGCCTTGCATAGGGCTCCACACTGAGTGTGGAATCTGCTTAAGATTCTTTCTCTCTCTCTCTCTCTCTCTCTCTCTCTCTCTCTCTTCCCCATTTGTTCTTTCTCTGTCTAAAATAAACTGAAAAAATGTTAAAACAAAAAAAAAGATAAGAGCATTTTATTCTATGTATGTTATACTTCAGAAGGAAATAATTATTTTAGGCTCACTAAAAATTACCCCTGTAAATTTTACTTGACCTTGTTTATCAGTTGATTTTGAAAATACATGTGTGGATGATAACCATCCATGAATTGAAAACATCAGAGGGATCAAAATTAGATTTTATAAGTTTGAAATCAAGTCATTCAATATCTGTTTCATTTAGGTCACACGTATATAAAGCTGAGATACTGATATTAGCCAAACTCATTGAGGAATCTGGAGAACAAATTAATTGAAGATCTCTAAAATACTTAGCAAATTATAAATAATTTGCTATTTTTATAAAATAAAAGCAAATTATTCCTTATATGCTACGTAGTTTAACTTGACATGTGAAATGAAAAGCCATCATTATTTTCTACAGTTGTTACCATGATTTATTTTCACTTCATCTTAAAACAGTAAGATTATATTAAGAGATAGGTAAAAGTTGGGACAGGTCATTATTACTTTGCATACTAGAAATCTGGTAATCAAAGAACCTTCCTGGAGACAAAGTTTTGTGTAAATATCATAGTATCTTGGTCATTATAAATGGGAGACCAATTTATTGAATTAGATAGCTGGGAAAGCGGGGAAAATGCTTCACTGAGCAGGCAGTAGATGGGCATCCGGAAGCTAGTGGAATTGTAAGAATATTTAGCCAAATATCATTTCATATAGAACTAAAGGATGGGACTGTCCCTAATAGTAACAATGCTTATCAGGCCATGGAAGAATATAGAGAAACTTTAGGTAAAAAGGATCTGGTGTGATGTAAACCATAGGTCACGTCAAGGTATTGCTCAACTCCTTATGAATTACATTCAAATAAAGCATCTGGAGATGGCTGCTTATGCAACCAAATATTTAGAAATAAAGACATTTTCACCTAAAACAATCCTGAAAATCATTCCAGTTTCTAAAAGGCCACATATAGTTGGCAGGTATATAAATAAAAGAATATTTAGGAGGGAGGACCTGACATTTAGTCTATTTACATCAACACATAGTGTCACACCCGTCACTGGATGTGATGCAATTCATTATTGATACAGTACACTTTCAAAAGTAATCTTGGAAACTAAGGTGTGTCCCACAACAAAGAAAAATTCCTTGTTCCAACATTGTTGACTCTGTTTTCCTGGGCAAGTTACTTAAACTCACTGAGCCTCAGTATCTCCATCAGTAAAATATGGATAGTGGCGGTGCCTACCCCACAGGACGTTTAAGGGGATTAAGGACAAAATGCATGAAAAATATTTAGCATAGAGCTTAGATGAAAGTAAGCGTCTAGTAGGTGCTAAAGTCTAATATAGATGCATATACAGGCATGCACATATAATTATAAATACTAGCAAAAGAAGATACAAATCTGACAGATAGACATCAAACTTTACTTGTTACTCATGGCAGAGACTGGCTGAGGATTTATCAAACGTTCCCGTTTCCTCCCCGGTCTCCAGCTAGCCTACCTGCGCCAACCTCTCCTGAAGCAATGTGACGCCAGGTCCCGAGTGCCTGACCCTGAAATGGGTAGCAGGGATGTGCGTCACCGCTTCCAGGCCTGGCATAGAAATCCTTCCGGGAATTTCCCTACATGCTCTTTTCCCCTCTGCCAGCTGCGCGATGGAGGTCTCTCGCTAAAGGATGGAAAAACCTGGATCTCTGACTTTGGGGACTGAGAGCAGCCACCATCACCGTCTCCACCTCCCTGCCCCTGTATCTCAGCGTTTTAAGTGCATAAAGAATAAACTTCTATTATATTAAGGCCACTGAAATTCAGGACTCCATCTAGTGGAGTAACTAGCACTACTTTGACTAATACACCAGTACACTAATAAATATTAAATGCAAACACTATATAAATTATGGAACATTGGCTTGACACTTTTGTTGTGTGCATGAATAGTGCGAGTATGTCGGTCACAATTTTGCTTGGTTCCAAGTTGTGAAAAGCCTGTGGCCAGCAGCTTTAAACACCTAGGGGTTTATTTTTCTTATAATAGCATAGGTCCGATAAACAAACAAACGACACCATAGGTCCAGAAGTAGAAATGATTGCCTTATTTCTGCAGCCAATGTGTCTGAGAGTCTGTTTCCTTGTGATTGCAACATGACTGCTACAGCTCACACGCTATGTTCAAGACGAGAAGAAAGTAGAAAAGCTCACCACATCTGTCTCCTCCTATCAGAGAAGTCAAAGCTTATCCACACTTCTCAGTAGACATCAATTCAAACTTCACAGGCTTCTGCCAGTGTGTCACATGTCACCACAAGCCACACGAAGGGTGGAGAGTTTCTGTTTAACCGTATATCTGGTTGCCCCAGACATAATTATGGTTCTGTCATCAAAGAAGAACTGGAGAATAAATATTCATTAAATAAGTGACTATGTCTATAATTTGTAGGGGTAATAATGAACTCCTGTTAAAAGTTTGGGGCCTGGGGTGCCTGGGTGGCTCAGTCGGTGAAGCGTCCGACTTCAGCTCGGGTCATAATCTCACGGTTTGTGGGTTCGAGCCCCACGTCGGGCTCTGCTGAACAGCTCAGAGCCTGCAGCCTGCTTCAAATTCTGTGTCTCCCTCTCTCTGCTCCTCCCTCGCTCATGCTCTGTCTGTCTCTCCTTCAAAAATAAATAAAAACATTAAAAAAAAAAAAGTTTGGGGCCTAGATATTTGTCCATACAGGGGATGGAAGACCAAGAAAAAGTCAGGAAGTAGTCTGTTTGTACCAAATGCCAAAAGTTAAGATAAATAACCATATCTACGGACAGAGTGTCTATGATCATGGGTTTTTAACTTCTGCTTCCATGTGGAAGACTACTTGCCACGTGAAAATCCAGCTCTGTTCAAATGGTTGGTTCTTGTCCATGCATGATACAGTAAGAAAGAAAGAAAAACATATATGTGTACAAATAGTTTTTAAATGATGTGGGAAAAGAAAGGAGAGAGTACTGATAAAAGTTTTCTGGGTTAGGGGTGCCTGGTTGGTTAAGAGTCTGGCTCTTGATTTCGGCTCAGGTCATGATCTCACAGTGTGTGAGTTCGAACCCCACACTACTCTGTGCTGGTAGTGTGGAGTCTGGTTGGGATTCTCTCTCTCCCACTCTCTCTTCCCCTCCCCTGCTTTCTCTCTCTCTCTCTCTCTCTCTCTCTCTCTCTCTCTCTTTCTCTTTCAAAAAATTAACTAAAGGGGCGCCTGGGTGGCTCAGTCGGTTAAGCGTCCGACCTCGGCTCAGGTCATGATCTCGCAGTTCGTGAGTTCAAGCCCCACATCAGGCTTTGTGCTGACAGCTCAGAGCCTGGAGCCTGTTTCAGATTCTGTGTCTCCCTCTCTCTCTCTGATCCTCCCCTGTTCATGTTCTGTCTCTCTCTGTCTCAAAAATAAATAAATGTTAAAAAAAAATTAAAAAAAAATAAAAGCATTAAAAAAAATAAACTAAAAACAAAACAAAACAAGTTTTCTGAGTTAAACCCTCAAAGTCTCCCATATATATACTGGTTTATTCAATCAACTTTTTGCATTTCAATTTAACTTAGTTTTAACTTTTAATTAATCAGATAACAATTTCCTTGTTTAGTTTGAGTGTGTGATGGCAGTATGGGATATATTAGCTTTTTTTAAAATTTATCTTGTCAAGACTTTCTAATTAAGCAACTTTCCTATGTGACTCAGAAGTAAAACTTTCACTCAGTCAAAAACATGTGGAAGGCACATTTATATATTTATGACAAATTTCACTTGCTGTCATGACTCATGGATGATAATAATTATCATGTATTTGAATATTGACATTTCCTTCCTTTTTTTGATGTGGGGGTGGCTAAGCTGAGACATTCAGCAACTAATGAAGATTTCGATGTCCTGTGCATGAATCCACAGTACTTAAGTATTCTGTTAATTTTCCTTGCAAATGTTTTCCTTCAACATAAAAAAAAAAAATTATGTGTGGATATATTTACTTAATATATTTTCTGTAGTTACATGTTAATACATGAATTATAATTATTTAAATGAATTTCAGAGTAGACGTATTGGGAATTTTAGCCAAAAGCATGCTTTTTTTGTCTGCACATATTCCAAATGAACATTCATTCATCATTGCCAACTTTTACGACTGGTTAATACATTTTCTCTCTCTCTCTCTCTCTCTCTTTTTTTTTTAAAGCAAGGGCAGAAATGTGTAACATTGACCTGAAAACCTTGATGGGTATCAAATCTTTATGATATGTAGGCACTGAATTTTATTACTCAGGATAGTTTTTCCTTATTAGATGGTGCTTGCTGGGGGCGGGGGGGGGGGAGTACTAACATTGTGTGCATGGCATAGCCAATTCTCATCTACATTAGTTGATTCCTGCACTGCCTATAAAAGCACATGAGGCATAATTCTTTCTTATTTTTGTTAAATAATTATTGCAAATAGGCTATAAATTCTCCATCTTAAAAACAAATAAGCCCAGCCTTGACGCCAGTTCCCTTTAGCAATGATACCCATTCCCATTTCTCTAATGCTGATTACAGCAAAGTGTATTGACAGCATGGTTTATACCTATAATTTTATTCCCTTTCTTCCTTCTTCCTCCTAACCAGGTCTTCATCCCATCACTCTCTTGAAATCTTATTTTCAGGTTATGCAGACTTCCATTTTACCAAAAAGGTCACTAATCAGTCTCCTGATCACCTGATCTATCAGAAAGATTTGACATTCTACATCATTTCCCTTCTTGAAATACTTTATTCTGTTGATATCAAGGGAACCTATCTCTCTTGGATTTGCTCCTACCACACTGATCCATCTTTCTCAGTCTTATAGGCCATGTTCTCTCGTCCTTCTGACCTTCAAATGTTGGGTCACCCTAGGGTTTAGTCTGGGATCCCCTTTTCTTCTTCATTAAAAAAATTTTTTTTAACGTTTATTTATTATTGAGAGACAGAGACAGACCGTGAGCAAGGGAGGGGCAGAGAGAGAGGAAGACACAGAATGTGAAGCAGGCTCCAGGCTCTGAGCTGTCAGCACAGAGCCCGACATGGGGCTCGAACTCATGTACTGCGAGATCATGACCTGAGCGAAGTTGGAGGCTTAACCAACTGAGCCACCCAGGCGCCCCTTCTTCTTCATTTTATACTCATTCTCTAGGTGATCTTATATAATCCCATGATTGTATACCATGCAGTCTGTATGCTAATAATGCCCAAATTTATATTTGTGTAGCTTCTCTCCTTTGATTTGAATATTCAAACTCCATGATGTCTCCTTTTGGAATTAATATTTACAGGAAAAAAAAAAACAAAATAAAACAAAAAAAAACTTCTTTGCTTCCCTCCAAACTTGATTTCCTAGTGTCCCCAGTTTGATAAATGGCACCACCATTTGATAAATGACATCAAGCTTGATAAATGGCATTTAACCAGTGGTTTAGCCCATTTATTACTCTTCTGTTTTTCTACCCACCCTCATCTAGCCCATGAGGAAATTGTGCAGCTTTTCCCTCCAAACACATCAGGAATTTGATGGTGCAGCACCTCCTTCAACCACTCTCCATGTTTCTCTTGTACAATTGCAATAGCTTCCCAGTTCTGTACTCTTGCTCCCTAGAGTGTATTGTCCACCCCACCATCTAAGAAAATTTTCTATATCATAAGATCTTGTGAGGTCACTGGTCTTGATTCTCCAATTTCATACTATGACACTCGGCATGAAAACAAAGTCTATATCATGCCCCATGAGATCCTACAGGTCCAAATGCTGTTCTATAGGTACTAACATGGTTTCTTATGCACTCCTTCTTTTTAAAATATAATTTATTGTCAAATTGGTTTGCATACAACACCCAGTGCTCATCCCAACAAGTGGCCTCCTCAATGCCCATCACCCACTTTCCCCTCTCCCCTACCCCCATCAACCCTCAGTTTGTTCTTAGTATCTAAGAGTCTCTATGGCTTGTCTCCCTCTCTCTCTGTAACTTTTTTCCCCCTTCCCCTCCTCATGGTCTTCTGTTAAGTTTCTCAAGATCCACATAGGAGTAAAAACATATAATATCTGTCTTTCTCTGACTGACTTATTTCACTTAGCATAATATCCTCCAGTTCCATCCACGTTGCTGCAAATGGTCAAATTTCATTCTTTCTCGTTGCCAGGTAGTATTCCATTGTATATATAAACCACATCTTCTTTATCCATTCATCAGTTGATGGACATTTGGGCTCTTTCCATAATTTGGCTATTGTTGAAAGTGCTACTATAAACATTGGGGTACATGTGCCCCTATGCATCAGCACTCCTGTATCCCTTGGGTCAATTCCTAGCAGTGCTATTGCTGGGTCACGGGATAGATCTATTTTTAATTTTTTGAGGAACCTCCACACTCCTTTTAGACTTTTTTTTAGAACTATTCTCTTTAGATAGACCTCTGATATATCTTCATAGCAGTTTCTATTACTCTATCTCCTTACCTTGCTTAGAGGTTATTATACTAAGAACTGATGGATATTACACTAAATATGTGCTTGTTTGTTCAGTGTTTCTCATTCCCACTGGAATATAAACTACATGAGGGCAGGAACTTTGCTTTATCCACTCAGATATTCTCTATACTTAGAATCACACTTGGCACAGCCAATTTCTTTACTGGGCTTCCATATTATATAGAATCATTATATTGCCAAAATCATTCCTCTATCTCACAACATTGCTTCCCCACCCCCACTTTGGTTTTTTATTAAGCTAGTCCACTGAAATTAATATTACATATATTTTCTGTCTTCTTTTAACAAAAGGAGACAGCACTGAAAAATTTGTCACCTACCTCTCTAACCAGCACAGAGAAAATGAGTTGACCTGGACAAATTTTGTTCTGAAAGAGTCACAACTTTGGTTATGTGTATCTGAGACATGAGACATCCATTCTTGGGGAAAGGTAGAGCTGTGCTTCCCAAGGTGTTTCATCTAACATCAGGAAAACAATGTTATACTGACAACTCTGAGTGTTTAAAGGTGCCTATCTCAGTTTGGCTTGATAAAATTCATTGTATTTTCCAAATATATTTAAAAATATAAATTAATAGAGAACAAATTAAATAGTGAACTTGTATAACATTTCAAAATCAAGTATTTTAAAATTTAAAAGGACGAATTTGAATTTTTCTTACAGACATGACTTTTTCAAGTCAGGGTTTATATATGAGATGCCATATGTAATCCTGATCAGGACATTTAAAGATAATCTTATCAAACTTCCCCAAATCCCTGTAGACAAGACACATTATTAGCATCAATAGATGATAAAATTTTAAAAAATTGTTTATGTTTATTTTTGAGAGAGAGACAGAGTGGGAGCGGGGGAGGAGCAGAGAGAGAGGGAGACACAGAATCCAAAGCAGGCTCCACGCTCTGAGCTGTCAGCACAGAGCCCAACATGGGGCTTGAACTCAAACTACAAGATCATGACCTGAGTAGAAGTCAGACACTCAACTGACTGAACCACCCAGGCGTCCTGATGATAAAAGTTTTGAAAAGATATTTCCTACCTTACATATTGGTAATTGTAATTTATGCCAATTTGATGGGTATAAGTCAAAATGTTACAACTGCAATTATATTTAAAGAACTAAACAGACTTCTTTCTTTCATTAATGATTATAAAGTCAAAATTTCTTGTGGCAAAGCAAATTAACTTCCAATCATGTGGACTATTTTCATGTTAAATACAGTATATCAAGATAATCATGGAACTCTGGTTTGACAAATGGCACCGCATAGTTAGGACGGTGAGAGCAGTGACCCTGCAGCTAGCCATGGGTGTTACTAAAAATCTCACACAAACTATGAAGTCAGCATATGCTTGAAGACAGAACTGTGCCCTCTGGGTGACTCCATCTGAGCTCCAGGAGCTCTCCAACTTCCATTGGTTCTACCTGGGCTGCCCGCCATAGTTGTGATTCTTGGGGACCCAAGAAACAAACTCCCCCAACAGCCCCTGGACCCCTGTGGTCTACCCTACAGTTAGCTACTGAAAGAAATTGCATACAGTTAAGGATCTTTAAAGTCAACGTAGAGCAGTGGCTTGCACTGTTCCTCACTGTGTAGCAATCTGCAAGTTCAGTGCAGTTTACCTGCAAGGGCTCCTTGTAGCACCCTTCTAGAAACACATATGAAGCAGTTCGTAGCTGGTGGTGATTGCCTTGACCAGGGCTCCCGCGCCAAGCCTCTTCCCACCGCCCTGACAAAGAGACACATAATTGTAGCATCCACACCCCATCAGTGTGCTTTCGTTCTTTCTTGTGCCTTGACATGCCAGTTTGGAGTTTAGGGGAAAGAAAATATAACTAGGAAGATTTGTGGAGCCGTTTCATTTGGACCTCACAGTGTTAATGCTAAGAGTCTTGTTTGTTTAGTTGATGTAGTTGGTCATACAGAAATTTATTAAATATGTAAAAATACGAATTTTGTTGCTGAGAAAGAGCTAGGCTCTGTATCCCTAGTTTATCATTATCCTTATCCCTCCTTTTTTTTTTTTTTTTTTTGGTCTGTTCAATATAGAGATCATGTGACAATTGCACTCATCAGCTTTCTTGTAGAGTTAGAAAGAAAGCCAATGTTTCTTTTATTTGTTTTAAGTTTATTGATTTATTTTGAGAGAGAGAGAGAAAGCAGGGGAAGGACAGAGAGAGAGGGAGAAAGAGAATCCCAGGCAGGCTCTGCACTGTCACCGTGGAGCCCAATGCAGGGCTCGAACTCATGAACCTATGAGATCATGACCTGAGCCAAAACCAAGAGTCAGATACTTAACTGAGTGAGCCACCCAGATGCCTCCAAATGTTTCTTTTAATCACATCTGTTAAAATGGGAAATCTGAAGACAGAGATGGCTTTATGTTTTAAGAAAAACAGAAGCAGTCCCATTTCTTGGTGGAAGTGAAATTACCCCTATGTGTTCTAAACCAAGTCTGTGTGTATTGAAAAACTAGAAATTCCATTCCTGCCCTCTGTGCAGGGCAATATGGTGATATCCTTCGTAGTTAAAATGCAGGTATCTTTTCATCCAGCAATTCCAGCCGTCAGCGTTGTTGCTATGATGGTACTTACCCTCATGTAAAATGATGCGGACAAGATTCTTCTCTACCATATATCATCTGAGTGAAAGGTAGGTGAAGGAAATGGCACAGACTTGACCTGATGAAGACAAAGTGTTAAACAAAGACAGAATTTTGAGGAATAGCCTGGCAGGTATATTTTATGGTTAAAAAATCTTGAGGTTTTTCAAAGACTCCATCATAACTGAAATTGTCTTCTCCAATGATCTATCCAGCTGTCCAAGGCAGAAGACCCCAACCAGTTCCAGAGAGTTGCCAGCCAATCACCAATTTACCCAAGGACATGAAAACAGGTCACATTTCCACATAGTTGGTGTTTTCTCCTTCTTCCTTTTTTCTTCTTTTCCTCTTATATAAATCCTGTTGGCTTTTTTAAATGACAAAATAAATTTATTGACTGGCTTCCCTTGTATACAAGTAAAATAGCATGTTAATCTTAATGTAACTGTATGATTTATTATCGACACTGTAATACTGCTAAAGGATTGGAACTAGTCTTTTAAAAGGGAACTATCCAAGTAACTCATCAAATATCCATACTTTGTAATAGCATATAACTATAAATAAGAACAAAATATTTCTATGTGCAATAACCTGGAAAGTTTTCCAAGATATAAGCACCGTGCAGCAAACTACATGTAGTAAAATATTATTTGAAGCTGCTAAAAAGAACAAATAATTCTATGCTTTTAATATATACAATATCTTTAGGAGGACAAACAAAAACTGGTAATGACAGTTGCCTTTTGGAAAGGGACCTTGGTGGTGAAGAACAGCAAAGGGAGACATTTTTTTTTTCTGTTTATTTATTTGAGAGAGAGAGAGAGAGCAAGAGCGTGAGTGCCAGGTGGGGTGGGGGAGGTGGAGGCAGAGAGAGAAGGAAGAGAAGGAGACACAGAATCCCAACGCAGGCTCCAGGCTCCAAGCTGTCAGCACAGAGCCCAATGCAGGGCTTGAACTCACAAACCACAAGATCATAACCTGAGCCAAAACTGGATGCTTAACCGACTGAGCCACCAAGGCACCCAGGGAGACATTGTTTTTTAATGTTTATTTTATTTTTGAGAGAGAGAGAGAGAGAGAGAGAGAGCACACGTGAGGTGGGGAGGGGCAGAGAGAGAGAGAGAGAGAGAAAGAGAGAGAGAGAGAGAGAGAGAGAGAAAGAGAGAGAGAGAGAGAGAGAGAGAGAGAATCCAAAGCAGGATCTATGCTGATGGCAGCAACCCTGACACAAGACCTGAACTCACAAGTTGTAAAATCATGACCTGAGCCAAAGTCAGACGCTCAACCGACTGAGCCACCTAACCTCCCCAAAGGGAGACATTTTTGAATGTATATTCTTTTATACCTTGTTAAATGGATTCTGTACCTTAATTCCATTGTGTGGAGGTTTTTCCACACCATCAATAAGCAATTCTGTAACACCACCTGAGTGTTCTACAATTTAACTCATTTCTGACATCATGTACCCATTCAACATCAGGTTCCACAGGTTAAGAGCTCAGTCCCACATGACTCTCCGCACCTTCCCCCAACCACCATACCATCACTTCAGAAGGCAGTTGCAAACCCGGGTTATTTATCATCTGTGCTTCTGATTGGAGGTTCCCATGACTCCCTCCTTGGGTTTGATTAATTTGCCAGAGTGGCTCACAGAACTCAGAAAAACATTTTCTTACTAGATTACTGGTGTATTATAAACAGCTGTAATTCAGGAACTGCCTGAGGATTCAGAAAGAGATCCATAGGGTAAGGTATGGGGAAGGAGCGCCGAGTTTCCATGTCCTATCCCAGCGTACTACTCTCTCCAAATCTCCATGCGTTCACCAACCTGGAATCTCTCCAAGCCCCATTCATTTGGGGTTTTATGGACGCTTCATTACCCAAGACATGACTGATTAAATCTTCAGTTGCTGGCAGTTAGTTGATTCAACCTCCAGCCCCCTCCCCTCCCTGGAGTACACCTGAAAGTTCCAACCCTCTAATCAGGGGTTGGGTCTCCTAGCAACCAGCCCGCATTCTAAAGTACAGTCACCTCATTAGCATAACAAAAGACACCTATGTTGCTCTCTTAAGTAATTCCAAGAGTTTTAGGAGCTCTGTGCCAGAAATGAATACCAAATATTTATTTCTCATTACCACAACACCACACTTGTGAGTGTAGTGCGTTGTGAATCTATCAGCTATTCGCTCTGGGATACGTTATTAAGTTTGCGTTTGTGTTTTGCTTGACAAACAGTGACCTTCATAAATATTTATTAGTATGCAAAATTGGAAAGTTGTCGAAAAAAGGCGAGGATAGTGGCAAAGAGCCAAACAACTTCCTGAAGTACAGACACAGAGATACTTCTTTTTAATCACCCCTTGTCACGATGTACTGAAGTGGCTCCTGCTCAGCCTGGTAGGAGAAGGCAAAAAAGGCTTTCCAAATAGCAAGAGAAGTGGTGGTTGGCCTTGTGTCTGGGGTCAACACCGGGCATGGGTTGTCTTGGGATATGGTTGTTTCCTGGTACAGATCACGGCCCATGCTTGAAGTCAATAAGCCCACTTGAACTACAGAAACCTTCTGGAACTTTGAGTGTGCCATGGGGTTCTGTATGGTACGTGCTAATTAAAGAGCATCTAGGGTCAGACACAAACTGGGATCAATCAGCTCTCCATTCCCTAATCTCTTCACTAGGCTCAGAGACTTCTGGCATCAATCCTTACAAATCTATGAGCCACTTCCCATATCCTGCATCCCCAAATTTGTCCAACCACTTTTTATTACCTCCACTGCTACAACACCAGACCAAGTCTCCATTAATCCTTATCTGGGCTAGTAAGGAAACCTCCCAGTGCATTACCCCTCATAGTAGCCTAAGAGAATTTTTTTTTCAATGTTTATTTATTTTTGAGAGAGAGAGAGAGAGAGAATCCAAAGCAAAGCTCCAGGCTCTGAGCTGTCAGCACAGAGCCCGACATGGGGCTTGAACCCACAAACTGTGAGATCATGACCTGAGCTGAAGTCAGACACCCAACCAACTGAGCCACCCAGGAGGCCCAAGAACTTTTGTAAGTGTATGTCTGTTCTGTATAGAAGCTGTTTGTGCGACTTGTCATGTATTTCTGCCTAGAGCTGCACATACACTATCATGGCGGGGGGGTGGGGGTGGGGTGTGCGTGTTGGCTTATACTCCGTGCCTGGCCTTGGGATCAGAACTGGCTCTTTGTTCCTGTTGCCAAGAAGGATTAATGTGCCTCACCTCCTTGAGCCAGATGAGGCCGGCCCCCTGGAATAAATCAGGGAGGACGCCCAGGCTCCTAAGATTTCAGAAACAGAAAAACCAGCTTATTTGGGACTGCACTTCGGCACACATAATGACTAACCATAAATCACACACGGGTAGTATATATATTGCCCTGGAAGGAATAGCTAGCTGGAAGCCTCACCTGAGAACAGGATGCTCCAACCAGGACCCTCAGTTGGGACTCCAACCAGGACCCTCAGTTGGGACTCCAACCAGGCTCTTCACTGTGGGGCTTCCTCATACAGAAGGTTGGAGGTTGTAAGTGCCCCAGTTGATGTTTTAAGCCTTCTTTGTTTTTCTCTATACTTCTCTCCCTTTATGTTGACTATAATTGTTTAATTCTTTATATTCCCTTTCCCTTATAATTAATAGTTTTCCTCCACGAAACTGAAAGTGCGTCTATTGCACTTAGAACAATGTCACATCTCTTCAACCCCCAACTAACACTCTTCCATTGCACTTGGAATAGAATACAGACTTCTTAAAATGGCCTCAGACTCTCTACCTAATCTAGAACCTTCCTTCCTCTCTGGCCTCATTTCCTTCCTCTCTGCTTCTTGTTCACCACCCACCATGTTGGCATTTACCCTCCTCAAAGCCTCTACACTCAATGCACCTGCTGCTTGGGCTGGTTTTCCAAGTCATCCCAGAGTTGCTTTCTTCTCATTTCAGGTTATGACTCAAATATCTTTTTCTTCAGAGATGCCTCCTCTAACCTTCCTGCTGAAAAGCAATCTTCCACCTCTCGGTCACGCTCTATCACATTAAACTATTTTACCTTCTTCATAGAGTTTATCTGAGACTGGAATTATTTCATTTGTATATTTGTTCATGTGATTTTTGTTCGCCTCCTCCTGACCTCACTGTAAATTACTTGAAAGCAGGGGCTATTACTGCCAAATCCCTAAGGTTCATAGAAGAGTCTCACACACTGGCAGCTTGTTCACTGCTTGATAAACCAGCAGCTTTGATATGGAGCAATCAACGTCCGGTAGCCTTGTGATCATACTCACAAGCTTTAAAGGTGTAGCTCTGAGTTCTAAATCTAGTAATGACACTCAATGTAGCCACAGAGTGACCATGCACTCCACTCACCAGGACTGAGACCTCTCTGCAGAGTGTGGTTCAGCACCCACACTTGGCATATCTGAATTTAAGCTTTAGTTAAAAGATTATTCTACCAAGATTCATCCTTCAGCCTGAATGAGCTAGTGAGCCCGGGGCTTGCTTGCTATCTTTCCTTCCTCCCTCCCTCCCTTCCTTCCTTCCTTCCTTCCTTCTTTCCTTCCTCCCTCCTTTCCTTTCCTTCCTTCCTTCCTTCTTGCTTGCTTCCTTCCTTCCCTCTCTCCTCCCTCCCTCCCTTCTTTCCTCCTTCCCTTCCTTCTTTCCTTCCTTCCTTCCCTTCCTTCTTTCCTTCTCTCTCTCCTTCCTTCCTTCCTTCCTCCCTTCCTTCCTTCCTTCCTTCCTTTTCATTGTTGTTGCTTAATACTACCATAGGAAGGATAGCAAGAAAGAAAGAAGAGTTCTCTTGATAGGGCTCAGCCTATTTAATTGTAAATATTAGAATATATATGAACTTTTCCAACTTAATGCAGTCACATACACATATATGCACACACAGAGCTTCCATTTTAAAAATTTTTGTTTTGTTTGGGACTGAAAAAATTATGTCGTATCTAAAATAAAATTTTAAACTATTTGCAATAGTCATTATAACACTCATTTTAATGCCATTTTAATAAAAAAATAATGTTTATTGTTTATTTTGAGAGAGAGAGAGAGAGAGTCAGAGCATGAGCAGGGGAGGGACAGAAAAGAGAGGGAGATACAGGATCCAAAGCAGGCTTCAGGCTCTGAGCTGTCAGCACAGAGCACAACACGGGGCTTGAACTCACAAACCATGACATCATGACCTGAGCCGAAGTCAGATGCTCAACTGATTGAGCCATCCAGATGTCCAGCCATTTTAATTATATATAAAATAATTTATATAATTGCATCAAATAATAGGGTCCTAGCTCGTATATGTACTATATACATATATGCACATATATATATATACATTACGAGAAACATATGCAATGCTTTATATTCTGTTTTTATTTGGGGGGGTTGGTGAGGGCAGAGACGGCTGGAAAGATAATCCTAAGAAAGCTCCATGCCAAGCACAGAGCCCTATGCAGGGCTTGATCTCACCACTGTGAGATCATGACCTAAGCTGAAATCAAGACTTGGATGTTTAACAGACTGAGCCACCCAGGCGCCCCTTTTATACTCTGTTTTTAACTTGCCCTTTAATCAGCCAAGAAATATTCATCCAGACACCACTGAAAAAGTAGAAATACCAAGATGTGTAAAATATAGTTCCGTCCTCCTAAAGCTCTCATTTAAGTTGGGGAATTACATATACATATATAAGTACAAAGGTGAGACCTTCAATAAGAGTTATTTAAGGCAGGGAAACAGTGTAGAAAAGAAAGTAACTGAGTTACTCTGGGTGTGTGTAGGATCACAGTGGATTTTCCCTAAAGGGAATCCATGAGCACCATAGAGTTCATTAATTTTAAGAGTTAAATGGCTCACATACAAAAATGTGAGTGAACATTAATCAGTCTCAGAAAAGGATTGTTTTCATTCTATTTTTTTTCAAACCAATAGATTTTCTTACTCGTGCATGCTTATCGCAATTCTACCAATAATAATTTTGTTTTAAAAGCTTAGAAAGAACCCTAAAGCTTATCTCAAAAATGAAGTGGGCAAGAAGAATACCCAAGACAAAATATCTGAAAGGAATTATTAGAAGGTGTGGTGGAAATGTTGCTTTTCTACTCAGTGGTCAATCTCGGTTTAAGCCTAGCAGCTAGGACAGTCCTCAACACTGTAATTGAATCAAGGATGAGTCGTGTGGGATGAGTAAGTCGATCTGATCAGGCCAAAAGAAAAGACATATCTGTAATGAGAAGTTTTCTCTATATCTCTATAGAGATATATTTCTATATCTCTATATCTGTATATCTCTATATCTCTCTATATCTCTATATAGCTATATCTCTCTCTCTATATCTCTATATATCTCTATAGATATAGATATATATGTAGATATATAGACATATATATATGTCTATAGACATATATATATGTCTATATATCTACATATATATCTATATCTATATCTCTCTATATATATCTATATCTATATCTCTATATATATCTATATCTCTCTATCTATATCTATATCTATATCTATATCTATATCTATCTCTATATATATCTCTCTATATCTCTATAGAGATATATCTCTATATCTCTCTATATCTATATTCATATAGATATTCATATTCATATATCTATATTCATATAGATGAATGAGTCACTGTTTTGTTTTGCTGTGCAGTGTTTTAAAAACTGTAGTAAAATGGACACAAGATTTACCATCTTAACCATTTTTATTTTTATTTATTTATTTTTCAACGTTTTTTATTTATTTTTGAGACAGAGAGAGACAGAGCATGAACGGGGGAGGGGCAGAGAGAGAGGGAGACACAGAATCGGAAACAGGCTCCAGGCTCCGAGCCATCAGCCCAGAGCCTGACGCGGGGCTCGAACTCACAGACCGCGAGCTCGTGACCTGGCTGAAGTCGGACGCTTAACCGACTGCGCCACCCAGGCGCCCCATCTTAACCATTTTTAAATGCACAGTTCAGTAGCATTAAGCACACTCGAATTGTCATGAAGCCAATTTCCAGAAGTCCTTTCATCTTGCAAAACTGAATTTCCATACCCATTAAGTAACTTCGTTCCATATCTTGTAGTTCTGGCAATATAAAAAGGTTTCTAGTTTTATTTATGAAATTTCCTTTATTTATTGGTAATTTGATGGGATCTAAGTGATCCGTGACATCCTGAGATGTCATATGGACATATGTCATATGGAAATATGTTCATATGTTCATTATATATTGTTGAGCGGTAAATTCTGGTAACCAAATACACAGTTTGATCTCTATTTTAAGGAATAAAAAAAAAAGTTTGTATATATGCATGTTATGTGTATGTGTTCTGTTTCTATATGTAGAGAGAGAGAAAATATAGAAATACAACACATATAGGTAGCATGGGAGAGACAGAGACAGAGATTGAAACGGAGGAAAACAGAGATAGAGGGAACTACATCTCTGCCTTCTTCATTCTCAGCTTAATTTCAACTACAAGAAAAAATGCACTGGAAATTAAAAGCTGGGACAGTACAGAGTATGTTAACTATGAATGTTTCGGGGAGATGGGAATGTGGGTTATTTTTGCTATTTGCACTTATTATTATTATTATTTTAAGAGAGAGAGAGAGAGAGCGTGCACAAGTCAGGGGGCAGAGGGAAAAAGAGAGAGAATCCCAAACAGGCTCCACTCCACGCTCAGGGCAGAGCCCGATGTGGGACTCAATCCCACCACCCTAGGATGATAAAGTGAGCTGAAATCAAGAGTTAGATGCTCAACCGACTAAGCCACCCAGGTGATGCTGCACTTTCTAATTATTTGATAATTTTATAATTACATTACCTTTGTAATTTGTGTAGTATTTCAAGTAAAAAAAAGTTTATATCCAAATTTTTTTTTTAAATTTCAGTCATTTCTAATAAAAGGTACATCATCATAATATAATTATTTCATCTTAAAAAAAATTTTTGTGTGGTTAACATAGTGTTATATTAATTTTAGGTGTACAATATAGTGATTCAACCATTCTATACATTACTCAGTGCTCATCATAAGTGTACTCTTAATCCCCCTCACCAATTTCCCCCATCCTTGCCCCTGCCCCCCACCTCCCTTCTGGTAACCATCTGTTTGATCTCTATAGTTAAGAGTCTGGTTTTTTGGTTTGTCTTTTTTTTTTTTTTTTCCTTTTCTTTGTTCAATTCATTCTCTTTCTTAAATTCCACATATGAATGAAATCACATGCTATTTGTCTGTCTCTGGCTTATTACGCTTAGTATTATACTCTCTAGATCCATCCATGTTGCTGCAAATGACAATGATCATTTCACCTTTAGCCCACAAATAAAACTCACACCACATTTTCCAACGTTATGAAATGAAATTTGGCACAATCAATAAATAACAGGACCCAATAAAATAAATCTTTAATGATTAACTTTAATTAAGCAGAACATGAAGTATGCTACTAAAAAGCAGACATTAAATACATCTCCTCAAGTAATTCTTAAACATCCTAAATTTAATACCAATAATTTAATTAACATTATACAATTACATGTAACATGTTCCAAAATAATCAAATCACAAGAAATTTTAAAATAAAAAGAATTCAGGGAAGTCTCTAGTTAAGCATTTACATAGCATTCATTATTCTGTCAGCCAATGTACCTAGGAAGCAGGACAATTGGTAATATCTTTGCTTTGTGTAGAATGGAAGCATATGGGTTTAAATACCTTTTAATATAGCACTATTGAAATTAGAGCCAAGATTACATCAGGAAAATTTGTTTTCTGTACTAGTTTATTCTCGGGACCTACTTTGGCTAACATGCAATTTCTCCCATTTTGAGAAATTCCTTTTTTCCATTTTACTGTAGCCTGTGACCCAGAGCTTCAGAAACTTCAGTACTCTCCCCACCCATGAAATAGTGGTGGAGGTGCCCAAAGAGCTCTGATCTGGTGGAGTTATGGAGAAGGCACTGGAAGAATAAGGGACCATTGGAGAGAATCAAAACGAACTAAGTTGATAATGACCATGGCTACAAAAGTTAGTGTGAAAGTTTTATCGGATCTCAAAATTGTGGAATGGCGGGCTGATTACAACTGGAAAACTGGACACCTGATTTCTAACTTTGGATTCTTATGGTTAGTGATCTGAGCTTGGGCAAGTCAAAGTAGTCATTCAACTTAGAAATAGTGTTTGGGCCAACTTTATTAAATTATTAAAACCCTTCCAGATACATAGTTTTATCACTCCAAGGTATATACAACTGGGAACACTTAACTATTTTCAGCTACCGCTTTGGCAACAGTGAGACATCTGTTTCAATACTATTTAGAACAATAAATGAACTACTAACATTTTCAAAACAGGATGCAATACAAACCACTGGAAAATTGTTATCCCTGAATGGTTCTTATTTTCTTTAAGAAAACTGCCACTTCCTACTGATCTAAAATGCCATATAGTTTTTCTCTATTTATAGAACGCACTACTGTTTTCTTGCTTGTTACGGGGAAAATACATTCTGTATACAATTTTATTTTTGTATTAATCTGCCAATTTCTAGGGAAATTGTTTTCAGTCATATTGCAAAATATTCATTAAATTCTTATTTTCTGTACTTTGAAGTGTTAGCATTCAAGTGATCAATACAGTTTACAAAAGTAGAATTTTAGTCTGAAAATCTATATGCTTTTAGTGTCTTTAATTTGAATTCCCTATTATAAATTAATGAAAACTTGATGAGCAAATGTATTGATATTTGATACTTTAAAGGATATATGGGAAAATCATACCCCTTAAATAGATAAATGCATTCAAGAGAATATTACCAGGTTGGATTCTCTCCTTTGGATCTCAGAAAGTCAACAGTACTTTACTTTCATCCAGCTCTTAAAACTCAGCTTTATTTTTGCTACGGGAAGAAGAGAGGATTTCATTCAACTAGATAACTGATCAGCAGGTGTTACTGTAAACAGGAAGTAATTTATTATTTATCGTAGTTAAGACAAAATTCCCCACTGAGGGAAATGAATTGCTGGGTCTTCGCAAACACCTCAATTTCCCATTTCATTCTACTTCACAAGCAGTGCTAAGATTTAGATTTCTTTAGATTTCTTTTTAGGAGGTCTCTAATCCAACTCACCTCCATATTCTCTTTTGATGACCAGACTGGCCAGGAAAGTGGATATTTCTTCTTGCATGCTAAGAACGTGTAAGTCAAATAACCACTATCAATCCCATCTGTGTTGACCTTCTCCTCACATACATGAAGTGGAGAAATGCAGGGCTTATGGAAGTAAGTAAGTGAAAATGAACATTTATTAAGTCCTTATTATGTGCCACATGCTTTACATTAATTGCTAACTTCATTCAGTGCTCCTGCAACTAAGAAGCGATGATAGCAAGCCACTAAATGATAATGAAGAAGAAAATAATTGGGAAGTGTAAACATTTAATGTGAAATTTATGACATATGCATTTATGATCTCATATCCCTGACCTTTTTTCCTTTAACTTTCCTGGAATTTGCAAATACCTTCTTAGCTCTGAATAGCTAATTAGATACCATAAACAACGATTCATCCTGGTAGGCACTATATATATCTATTTGGTGAAAAACAGAGGAGCTAAATCCCATATTGATAATACACATTGGTGATAATAGTTTCAATTTCATGAAGTATTCTCCTGGTTCCTGGCAGTATAAAAAGGCTTCTAGTTTTGTTTATAATTTAAAAAAAACAAAAAACAAAAAAAACACAACTACCTGTAGCACTGATGTGATCTAGTGATCCGTGATGTCTCTTATCTTGAACGCACTGCAGCCAGCCTAATCCTCAGAGTGGGACCTTCTGAGTGACTATCTCAAAAGCCTATGTTCCACTACCTGCTGGGTTTCCTGACATTCTAATACTACATACAAGGCATTTGACTAATTCTTTACATATTATGAAATCTTCTTTCATTTTATAGATCTAATAAAGTTCACCATCTCTGATAACAAACAGATATTTCTTAAAAGGAAATACAAGCTCTAAGTAACAATGCACGATTTTAGGATCTGAGAGGTAAAATGTGTTTATAAAGTTCATATAATACAGAGCATAAAAATGAGCCTATTGATTCTGGGGGGAGGAAGACTTACTCAATTCTAATCTCAAATGTCACATGCTAAATGTATGGCAAGTTACTTCTCTGAGTCTCAGCATTTTTAATCAGAAAAATAGTACCTGCGGTGAATACTTGTTGCAAAGAATTAACATTTGTAAAGACCCAGAAGAGACCATACAATAGGTGCTTAATAAATAGTAATTATATTCTCACCCATCATGGCATCCCATCATTGGCTAAAGTAGTATCACAACTCTGAGAGCATACATTTGGTCTGTGATAAATTAGCTGACCAGTTCAAGTATGAGTCCAATTAATATAAAGATATGCACAGATCAAATAAATAAATAAAGATTCTTTGGGCATTTTCTACAAGTTACCTTCCTATACAGCTGTCTTCTAAATATAAGCTATAAGACTCTAAAATAGGTTAAGAGGTCAAATATTGCCTTTATCACCTATATGGCTTAAATCTGGAAAATAATAACAGTGATAATGACATTGAACTCGTGTGGAATTTCCATCTCAATTGTGTGAGTATTTCACTGCCAAGAAACGGATATCTTTTGATATCACCGAAATAATAAAGTGAGATAGAATTTAGAGGACAAATTTGAGAGGTCTACTCAAATGCCTATGTCCATGATTGTCATGGAAATCTGGGACAGATACACTCATATTAAAACATAAGGCATACTCCTTAAATAGACTGCCTGGAGGATTAGAGTTCTACTGAACTACTGCCTCACCCGACCAAAACTGTAACTTGTACAGTGCAAGTACAACCGCTCAAGTTAAAGGTAAGTTTTGGAAAAAATAATACATGCGTACTGCCAGCAATGATTCCTTTTAAAACCTGAATCTAGGTGGACAATCATTCACAGAATGATTCAATTATTTCTATGACTGTCATACCTAAATGGTTTCCTTTATTCTGGGGAATACACACACTTCAATACCGGGCACGGCTGAAAGTGGTCATGGGTCACCTGATTGTAACAATTGCAAAGACATGATAAAGGGTTCTTTTAACGGTAAGAGCGATCTGATTATTAGCTTCTCATTTGAGGCAGCTTATCTACGGTCCAAGAAAAATGCCTTCAATTATTTCATTGATTAAACTCCAAAGCATCTTATCCACAGCGAGTGGAAATGGCTGGCGTTTAATAACATAGAACTCTTCTAACTATAATTAACTGAATAAATAGTTTTAAACTCACGGCTAAAATTAGTGAATTGATAAATAACTACATCTCACGTAAGAATGAGAATTATCAAAACACTTTTGAGAACACAGTTCGACTTGGAGGGCTCCAGGGAGGAAGTGCCTCATTTTCAAGAAAGGAATGACGTTTCTTCTGTTTTCGTTCAATTCTTTCCTGCCTTTCTTTCTTTTCCTAAAGAGAAAACAGAAAACTGTAAATTTACATACATATATGAACATTTTTTTCAAATCAAGTTGCTCATTGAAGAACAAAATAATCCATTACAGGAGATTTAAATGTCATTTCCGATTTAATTGTTTATAAAGGAACAGTAGCTAGAGAATATTGCTTATAAAGAATACTACCAACAGGAACTAATACACCACTGAATCTCTTATTTTTTAATATTAAAAGTGATAATATTTAAATAAAATTGTGAAAAATGGGAAAAAACCCTAAAATTCCATAACTTCAAGAGAATAATTATTAGAGGTCGGTGGATGACTTTCTGAGAACAGATTCTCAGAACTAAATTTACTGGGTGCAAAAGTTGAATCTGCCATAGCAGCAGGGATACTTCAAAATTTTCATAAATAGTTGAAAGCTAAGTCTCATGTTTCTTTGCTTATTATTGAGTTTGAGCACATTTTGATTTCTTTAGCACTTTTAAGTGAATTTTTTTCTCAATTATTTGGCTCATCGATATGGATATCATAAACACCTTTTTCAGAATTTATTTATTTATTTATCTTGAGAGTCACAGAGCATGAGTTGGGGAGGGGCAGAGAGAGAGGGAGACAGAGAATCAAGCTCCGTGCTGCTAGCACAGAGCCCAATGCGGGGCTCGAACCCGTGAATGATGAAATCATGACCTGAGCCGAAATCAAGAGTTAGACACTTAACCGACTGAGTCATTCAGGCGCCCCCTGCAGCGTTTCATACAGTAAATATTATCTTTGCAGCAAACATTTTATCTATGTTATTTTTAGTCCTTTTTACCAAAATAAATAAATAAATAAATAAATAAATAAATAAATAGAAATATTTCAGCCGTGACAACTGTTTAAAGAGTAATACAGTCAAAACCTGTGAACCCGCTATCTGCCTTCTAAAAGAAAACATGACCAATACTTTTGAAGCTCTCGGTGTTCATTCCCTTATCACAGTCCTTCCTCTCCACCCCACTGAGGTATCCATTGCTCTGAATTCAATGCTTATCATTTCAGTGTATCTCTTAATTTTATTGTAATATTTTATTATAATATGTAATACTTTTATCATATATGTATTAATCCCCCAATAAGTAACTTTTTTTGCATGTTTTTACAATTTATAATAAAAGGGAACACACTATATATTTTTTGTGACATCCTCTTTTATTCATCTTAATATTTCTAAGATCCAGCTATATGAGGTATAACTCTAGTTCCTTGATATTCCATAGAATACTCATAGAATTCCAGCATAGCAACTTATCACAACTAATCAATTTTTGTTGTTGTTGTTGTGAAAGGATGATGTTCCTTTTTTTTTTTTTTTCCACGCAACAACCATGTTATAAATATCCTTGTTTGATTCCTTGTACTTATAAGTCAAGATTTTCTCTCCATGTATATGCTTGGAGTAAAATTGGTTTGTAGGGTTTGACTATGTTCAACTTTACTGGGAAATAATTTATTTTTCAAAGCTGCTGTACGAATTCACCAAGCAACACCTACACTGACTTTTTATGTTAATGCATTAATGATTTTAAATTTCATATCTGTTCATGTTTTCCTTTATTTCCATAGCACTTCTAGGTTTAGAAAAGCATCTTATCTTGTGAGACTTGATACTATTTTATTTTCTTTTGTTTCTTCTATTGTTTGGCATTTTATATTCATTGCTTTAGTTCTTTTGGAGTTTCTATTGTTGTAGGGTAATTTTCTGAAGGGATTTTATGTCCAAATGATACACAAATAACCAAATTATAATTTCCCTGCATGTATTAATTTGCGTTACTTTATTATATAGCATATCCTTACTTGTAACAGGTTCTGAGGGGTCCTGGGGGGGTCTAATATTTTACTGGTACTATACTGCTTTGATTTATGTTTACTCATTCACCTTTTAAGCACTGAGATCCTACTCTGGGTCAAGTAGCATAGTGAGGGCCATGCATAAAGTGATTCTAAAATCCAAACACACCGATTTGGTCCCTGTCCCTCAGGGGATTTTCAAAATAGGCAGTTAATAAACAATCAAATAAACCACAGATCATTTCGAGTTGTGAGAATTTCTATGGAACATCATGAAAAAATCGTTGTGATTGTTAAAGAGCAAAAGGGAGTACTTACTTGCAAAGAAAAGTGGACTCAGGAATGTCACTGTGAGTGAGACAAGATGGGTAAGAGAAGCCACTTGTGATACGCGATGGGGAGAGAGCATTTCAAGCAGAGGGAACAGTATATGTCAGGGCTCTGACAAGTCAGAGAACCTTGGGATGTGAGGAGAAACGAGACAGCCAGCGTGACTCAAACTGGGAAGATGGGAAGGGGGTGCCAGGTGAGAATAAAAAGACAGGGCAGTGAGGTGAGGTGGGGACCGCAGGCCACAGTAACAACTGGAACATATGTAAGAGAAGAGAAGTCAACAAGTGACGCTGGGAAGGGAGGCCGGGAAGTGAGAGAAACCAGGGGACCAGGGCACCCAGGAGAGAAGATGGTTGCAAGAAGGAGGATGCGACTATCTAGAATGTTTGAGAGGTCCGGGGAATGTGGCAGAAAACAACACATTGGATGGCTACATGGTCTGACAAAACTAACTGTCAAAGCGTAGTTTCTGTAACATAATGGCAAAAGAGACAAGCTTGGAGTGTGTGGAGGGTGAAAAGGGTATGGAGAACTAAGAAGTGTAAATAAACCTTTAGAAGTTTAGCCGTAGAAAAAGCAGTGAAATGTGGGACCACCTCTGGAGGCAAATGAGGGATTAAGGGCTACATATCCTGAAAAGTGGTGGGAATAATCCAGGCGAGAACGCTGGCTTCTGGGTGAATGGAATGGTAAGTTTTTATTTTACTGCTTGATGGGAACAGTTCTGACCTTCATCTTATTTGAAAATATTATCTTCCAGAACCTCACATTTTCATGAAAGCAGATGAATTTTCGAACCATTCTGTTTCCCCGTACACATTCCCGTCAAAGAGATGACTGAGTATGTGGGAAGTACCGTGAAATCTAGACATTAATCTAGGACTACCTGAAATGTTAACAGTTCTCGCTCCTTTCACCCTGCAGCTCAGATTGTCTTTCCATTTCTCCACGTCTCTGCTAACACCTGAAAGTTGGGTGGTTTCCTCATCTTGGTGATTTTCTCAAGGAGCAGCAGTACCCAGGAACCCTTAAACAACACTGCCTCTGCAGACTGGGCGGCTTGGGAGGGACAGCATTTTTGGTAAATTAGTAGGTGTCTACGGTTCTTTTACCCGTACCTGTGTGGAACTGATAGATGTCACAAGGAGAATACGATAACGCAAGGTTTCCATCGACATACAATTATTCACATAAAACGAAAGGAATAGAGAGGTATGAAATTATTTTAACACCTTGCTCCAGATCATGAAAATGTTTGCATGTCTGCTAGTCCTACTAAAGCAAAGAGGGAATCTCTTTTCAGAATCTTAATTGAGAAAACAAAAAAAAAACTATAATTGAGTCACGGTCAATCATTTTAGTATCTCAGAGGGAGGCAGACCCTCTTGCTAGGTAGCAGAAAAGCAAAGACTAGGCTGTGTCCACAGAAACTGACCAAACCTCTTTTTGTCTGTTCCATTTAACATGGGGAGAGAGAGGGAAACATGAAACAAGTTTGTTCTTACTGGTAGATACTAAAAAGGTCAGAATAGGAAATAAGCAACTATCAACCTTAATATCAATTCAGATGATCTATAATGTTATCTTGAGTAATAATTAATTATTGGTAATATTACTCAAGCAATAATTAAAAATTAAAAGAACCTTGTTATAAAGTCCTTCTGACTGTTGTCTGTTGGAGACTGAACTTTTTATTCATTTTCTTATTAAAGGCAACTATTAATTAATCTGGGAACCAGCATAAAGAAGAGAGTCTTACTGATCTTTGGCTATAACTTTCCCCTAAAAGAATAACTCATCCAATGCTCACTACTCAAATTAGATTTTATAACAAAATTTTGACACGTAACTTTACATTAAAATGAAAGTCCTTAGACTTCTAAATAGGGGTATTTTTCCAAACTATCTGCAAACAAATTTTAATAAGAGATTGGTAAAATGGAGTAGTTCTGTAACGTATATGGATGTTTTTATAAGTAGCATTATATTTGTTGAGGTTATACTGACATCAAAACAAGTCATTTTCATCGTACATCTTTGATTGATGAGTTTTTGTTCTCTAGAGGACTGATCAGGATGAGAAAGTGACTAAGTACTGTAATAAAACACAATGTACCTAACTGTGGCTTAGTCATTAAGGAGATTCTATTCCATTTTCAAGAATAAGTGAAAATAAAACTGAAAACTTAAACACGTACATTTAGTTGCTATAAGTGATACTAGCACACAGTGTATGTCTCCTTGATCTATGAAGAGTTTTCATTTTTCTTAGAACCAAGCACTATTTAAGAGTTTAAGGAAGGGGCGCCTGGGTGGCTCAGTCAGTTAAACGTCCAACTTCGGCTCAGGTCGTGGTCTCACAGTTCGTAGGTTTGAGCCCTGCATAGGGCTCTGTGCTGACAGCTCAGAGCCTGGAGCCTGCTTCGGATTCTGTGTCTCCTTCTCTCTCTGCCCTACCCACCCCCCTCTCTCTCTCAAAAATAAACATTAAAATTTTTTTTTAAAAAGTTTAAGAAAGCCATCACGAAACACTACCTTCCTCATTCAAACCATTAAACCAATTTTGATCACCTTATTCCTTACTGTTTTTCTGCCTGAAATTGGCATAAAGCTGCACGAAAGTCAACACATAAACAATGATAAATTCTGTTGCTATTTTTATTAGGATTGAATTAAATTTGTAAATTACTGCAGGGAGAACTGACATCTATAACATCATTATAAGACTGAGTGTTTCTATCCAAGAGCAGTTTTGATCCATGTTCTCAAGTCTTCATTTGTGTCCTTTAGGAGTGTTCTAAAATTTTCTTCATAGTTGTCTTTGTCTTGCACGTTTCTTAAGTTTATTCCTAAATGCTTCATGTTTTTATCTTATCTTTACATAGTCTGCCTTGTGTCCTGAATGTTTCTCTAGCTACTGTTGATTCTAAAGTTTATGAGAAAAAGTAAATAATAATAGATACTTGAAAGTGGAGCTATGAAGGAAGATTAAACAAAACAGATATGAAAACATATAAAGTCCTGACAATGAAACAGTATATGGAATATGTACAGTGAGATCTGAGATTGACCCATGGAACAGAAAGTCAAGAAACAGATCCTGGGGCACCCAGGTGGCTCAGTCAGTTGGGCGTCCAACGTCAGCTCAGGTCATGATCTCATGGTTTGTGAGTCTGAGCCCCGTGTCAGGCTCTGTGCTGACAGCTCGTAGTCTGGAGCCTGCTTCAGATTCTGTGTCTCCCTCTCTCTCTGTCCCTCCCCCACTTATATTCTGTTTCTCTCTCTCTCTCTCTCTCTCTCCCCCGCTCAGAAATAAATAAATAAACATTAAAAAAAGAAAGAAGAGAAGAAACAGATCCTAAGTTCTGGGAATGTATCAGATAACAAAGGCAGTACCTCAAGTCATTGGGTAAAAGGCTTTTTTATAGGAGATGTGTTTGGAAAAAATAAAGTTGGAATCATATATCCCATCACGAGCAAGATAAATTATAAGCTGGTCAAATGTTAAAATGTCAAGATATTAAAATCATAAAGTTACTAGAAGAAAAATGAGAACACTTTATTTAACTTCAAGTCATGAAGAAAGTCTTTTCAACTATGCCTGAAAATAGAACTCAAAAGACTGATAAATTTGACACCAGAAGATAAAACAAAATTGTTCATCGCATAAAATACTATATGCAAAGTTGAGAGATCAACAAAACCATGTGAAAAAGTGGTTGTAACTCCTACCAGAAATAGGCTTATTTCCCTAGTGTATAAAAAAGCTTCTGAAAATTAATATGAAAAAGACCAACAGAAAAATGTACAAAGCCTATGGATTAACAGTTTACAAAAAAAATGACAAGTGACCCTTCCACAAATGAAAAGATGCTAAAAGTCAGTCCTAACCAGAGAAATACAACCACAAAATACCCTGAACAGTATTTTTAACTAGCACATTGACATGAATTCAAAAAGTTTATAAGAAATCTTACTGGAGAGAGCCCTACCGGATGCTATGCCCCTGTGGAGCAACGTTTACACTTTGTGATTGCTGCAGCAGGCGGAGTGCTAACTACCCACATGAACGTGCCACCTATGGGGGTGCTAACTACCCGCGTGAATGTGCCACCTACCGATGTAAAGTGCTTTTCATATGAACACGTTACCTAGTCAAAAATTGATAAACACGTATATATATGATGATATTTTAAAACAGAAAACAGTATTTTGCTTAACATCAATGAAAAGGAACTATAAACATAAGTAGACTAAAACAGAAGAAAAATATTTAAAAAACAGAAACATGTTAAGTCCAGGTAGACATTTTCCTCCCGAACTTCTTATTTGCTTTCTTTCGTTAAAAAGCACCAAAATGAGACTTTCTCCTCGAGGTCATTGGAAAGAGCAAAAGAGAATTTAAAAAGTGGAATAACTTTCTCACCGTTCAATTCAGTATTACTAAGTGTCATGACAAGTCCCACCTAAAAGCTGACAAGTCCTTCAGCAGTGCACTTGTCAGCTTTCCGTGATTTGACACCTAAGAGTCATTGCAAAGGAAGACTAGGCACGACTGGTAAGTGACTAACCCTGGGAATGCGGGTAAGGAAGAGTATCATGCCTGAAGGCTTACGCCTGAGTGCTTGAAGGAATAGTAGAAGCATTAACAGAAATGAGTAAATCAAAGACAATATGATAGACATAGGGAGAGAACAGATTCAACAAGGCAGCTTTGAGTAGAAATGGCCAGCAGGCAGGGGCAAAAAGAACTGGAATTAGGCACAGAAAAGTCATGAATAAAGTACATGAATAAGACACAGGTGCATTAACAAACAATACCTACCAGCCATTTTTCATATTCATCAATAGCTTGCTTGTCTTTATCTTTCTTCTCTGCTTTTTTCAGTTCTTCTCTTCTTTTCTCATTTATTCTCTCTTTCTCCTTTTCTTTGAAAAAGGCATCCTTCTTTTCATTCCTACGTAGGACAGTACAAAACACTGGGTGGTTAAAGGAGAGGCTATAATAAAGATTTCCTAATACATCTTTGTGGTAATGAGATGCGGATACATTAGTAAATTTCAAGCAAACAATGTTTTAAAAGCCTAGAGCGTTATTCATTTGAAATGGAGCAAAACAGTTCTCATTTGGGATTACCATTTCTCTACAGCTGTTAAGTTATCTTTCCTTTTCTCAGCAATAGTTTCCTCCTCTTTCTGCTTCTTCGCTCTTTCATATTCTTTCTCCTTTTTATTTTTCTCTCTAAGATACTCCATCTTTTTCTCTTTCCATCGTTCAAACGCCTGAAAGAGTTCACAACGAGTTTCTTACTGACCGTGGATGTGACCAGGTAAGGAGAAGCCCAGTCAATCAGTCCCACAGGTGCTGAGCGAGGGAGGATAAGGAAGGCAGATGTCCGAAGCCCCTGCATACCTGTAGCGCCTCTCCTTTTCTCACAGCATTTTCTTCCTCGGTTTTTTTCTTGTTTTTCTCCTCAAGTCTTTTTTTGGCGGCGATTTTCTTTGCTTCCTTTTCTTTCATAGCCTTCCAGGCCTCAAATGATGCCAATGCTTCTTCTCTCTTAGCAGCTCTTTTCTATTTCAGAAAAATAAGAGACAGTTAGATGTGTGCGGGTAAATAGATGGCCAAGTATCGGGAGATGCCGATATACACATAACAGATTGTATTTCGTTCCCTACATAGTCATCGTTTCTAGAAATTGTTTTTCAAAGAAGATAATTTATTTAGGATAGGTTAGACAAGTTGATTTACAAAAAAAAAAAAAAAGTCATCTGATTTTTTCATTGCATTTTAATTTTATTTTTACTCATTGCATTTTAAAATGTCCTTTTCTTAAACCATTTATCTGATATTGATCTGCTATTCATGGGAAAGAACTGTTTTTTGGAAATGTACTGAACAAATGTTGTCAAAACTAATAGGCCAAGTACTACTGTAAAATACTAATAATAAAACATTCTATTAAGGGGGCACCAGGGTGGCTCAGTCGGTTAAGCAACCTACTCTTGATTTCGGCTCAGGTCACGCACGATCTCAGGGTCATGAGATACAGCCCCGCCGTCGGGCTCTGTGCTGACAGGCTGCTTGGGATTCTCTCCTTCCCTCTCTCTCTGCCCTTTCCCTCCTCTCTCTCTCTCAAAATAAATAAATAAACTTCAAAAAAACCCGCATTCCATTAAAAGAAAGATATCAGGAAAATTACAGGCTTATAAAGTAAGTCAGGGTGAGGTAGATTGGCCAAGTCACACAGATTTTTGCTTTGAACTGGAGTTCTGACTGACATCAAAGCATAAAATTGTTACTAAACAACAGAGCCCACATGTTGAAACTATGTGCAGACGGGAAAATGTGTGGGTGAGTGTATGGTAAGTATGTTATGACTTTACTTGTATGGTCATTAGTATCCATCCATATTAGTATCCATCTAATCCCATATTCTTGGCTTGTTCTAAAATATTGTTTACCACTAAACGACAGAAAGCCTTAGAGAAAACATGATTCAGAAGGGAAGGCACGACGTACCTCCCCGAGTTGCGCAGATCACACGAGAAGGTGTCTGGCACTGAGCACAGCAGAGAAACGCTGCAAAAGTGGTGACGGGGATGTGGCACACCCCTGCAGGGCTGCTCCATGCAGTACCCTGCACTTGGGAAATAGGTTCCTCTCTGAATCCATTGAAGTATTGCACAGCACAGTAGAGGGCTTTTAGTTTAGAAGATGCGAAGGAACTAAGCATGTCAGAGACTACCAGACAGGAGTTAGAGGCAGAGACTCAAGTACTGAAATAAGAGCCTACCTCTGGACAGCGGGAAGGATATGGCTCAAGAGTTCACGTAGGGGTTGGTCCTGAAGACACGTATAAAATTCAAGGTGGAAAAGAGGAAAACTAGAGGTCAATGTCTGATGACCCTTTACATTCTTGGCTAAGTCGTAAGATTGAAGTCAATTTTTCACAGGGAAAAGTGAAGTAAGAGTGAACAGGTGTCCACAAGCAACAATAAGTTCACCATGAGTACGGTCAAATGAGTACGAAAAACAGAAATCTCTGTGTATCTGTTTTCATGTAAAACGGTTATATTCATATCAAACTAAAAATGTATAAAGTACCAGAGAAATAAAATCAGAAATCGATTCTCTTATGCATGTTATTTTGCCATTTAAACAACAGTAGATTTAGCAATGTTAAATATTTAGAGATATTTTACTGACTTAAAAATCCACAGTATTTTCCACTTCTGTATTTCAGAATACCTGTTCGTTTTGGATCCTTAGGTTTTCACTTTCAATCCTTTTAATTCTGTGCATTTCATGTAAATATACATTTTTCTTTTCTAACCACTCCTGTGAGAATAAGAAAGAAACTATATGATATTCAAAGTTTCCCAAATGAATTAGAATTCTTATCCATTTCTGAAATATTTGATTAAAATTTTAAAAAGGCAAAACACAAAATTTAGAAATTCTATATACACTACTATCATTTTTCTTTTTCTAATAATATTGTAATATATAAAGATAAGTATGAATAAAAAATATGTCTGTCATCTTTCTTAGATTTAACAACAGAATTCAAAGATTGAATATAATGGCTACATGAAAGTTCACATTTTTCTCCAAATTTCTCAAGTACGATTTTCTAAAGTGTACTATGTAGTGTAATAAACAAGACAAGAAAAAAAAAAAAAGGACCTTTTTGGAAATGAGGAAAAATCAGGAAAGTCTTTTGCTATGCAAGCTTACTTCAAATACAAATTCTTAGGAAAGAAAAAAATTAAAACTTTTTGTTCATAAATTTGTTCATACATTTGTTCATTTGTTCATACATTTTAAGAAGAAAAAGCATAAAAACATATATAGACCTTAACCATATTTTTGCTTTGGCTGGAATTTTATAAATTTTCATGGCATATTCTCTTTCTTTAAAAACAGCTATGGGGGCACCTGGGTGGCTCAATCGGTTGAGCGTCCGACTTAGGCTCGGGTCATGATCTCACAGTTTGTGGGTTCGAGCCCCGCATCAGGCTCTGTGCTGACTGCTTGCTCAGAGCCTGGAGGCTGCTTCCGATTCTGTGTCTCCTTCTCTCTCTGCCCCTCCCCCGCTCATGCTTTGTCTCACTCTGCTTCTCAAAAATAAATGAATGTAAAAAAAAAATGAAAAGAAACTTACAAAATAAAAAATAAAAAAAAAAACAGCTATGATTGGTTAAGCAAAGCTTAGAAAGAAATAATTTAGTAAAAAAAAAAAAAACAACTTTGGGTTGCTCAGGTATTACAAAGGAATATTCTTCCCAATAAATTAAGTATTAAACCACCATTTCTGACAGGGTCATTTTATTCCTTGATAAACGGGTAACCTTATTAGGTGACTCTTCATTTTTAAAAAATGTTTTCCTTTTTACCTGATAAACAGCTGCCCTTATGTTATCTGCTCGTTCAGGTTCTAGGTTCTGTTTCTGTGAGGGCTTTTGGTCCAAGACTTTCAAAGTCCCTAAATAGTGAGAAGAGGTAGATGCTGACGGTGGTCTCCTTATAGAACTAGATTTCTTTAAAAAGTCAGAGGTCATTAATCTGAAAAGATCCAAAGAAATCAACACAGTTACTACAATTGCACTTGGTAGAAGAAAAACACATTAGAACTTACAGCTACTATATTTGAAATTACATTATAAATTAATAAGTTATAAGTATTTTGAAAATGTAAAAAAAGACAACGACGATAGTCTTTTCTTACTTAGAGCTTCAAAGTGCTTGCTCTTTCTAGAAAATTGTAATTAGAACATTTTTTTTTTAATTTTTTTTTATTTTTATTTTTGGGACAGAGAGAGACAGAGCATGAACGGGGGAGGGGCAGAGAGAGAGGGAGACACAGAATCGGAAACAGGCTCCAGGCTCCGAGCCATCAGCCCAGAGCCCGACGCGGGGCTCGAACTCACGGACCGCGAGATCGTGGCGGACCGCTAGATCGTGACGGACTGCGAGATCGTGACCTGGCTGAAGTCGGACGCTCAACCGACTGCGCCACCCAGGCGCCCCATGTAATTAGAACATTTTTAAGAAACATGGATTACATCTCAAGTTACATGGAGAAAATAATATACATAAGGTAGATTTTAAGTCTCTTGTATCATTTTGTTACAAAAAAAACAATTCTAAATAGTTAGAATAGCATTTTCTACTTCAGGGGTTGGCAGGAAAATATGGCCCACTACCCAGTTTTGTACAGTTTACTTATTTTGTAAGTTTACTGCACCACAGCTACGATCATTCATTTACATGTTGCCTAAGGCTGTTTCCCTGCTCTAACAGCAGAACTGAGTAGTTACAAGAAAGAGAATATGGCCCATAAATCCTAATCCATGTACTAACTGTCATTTTACAGTTAAGGTTTGCTGACCCTTGCTTTATTTGATTAACAGTAATTTAAAAGACAGAAGCTTTTGATTAGCATTTATGAGTTAGACATTCATTATCATCGGCGTGAATGAAGCAATATAGAATCTTGTCATTTTAATAAACCACCTTAGTCCACAGATCCTCAAGGTTTTAAGTATAATTGTCATGTGTTAGACAAAGACACTTAATAGAGAAGTCTAATGCTGGACTTTAGCTTTATTACCATATAGCAAAGAAACTCTAACCCAGGAATAATGTAGAGTATAGAGAATCCCTAATAAATTCCTCATCAAAAAAGAACATGATCAACTGAGGAGTCTTATCATGAAATAACTACTTCATTCATTTCATGAGATGGGAATTTAAAGAAAATCAAGTAATACCAAATGAAATTCACTTTACAGAAGTTAAGCTAAAATTAGCTCTGTTGGAAATAAACTCATACATTTGGGATAATAATAACTTTATTACCTGCCAGATGCACTGGATGCTCTATTATTTGTTGATTTTTTATTCTTCATGTTTCTGTCTTCAATTGTTTTCTATTAAATAGAAAATACCATAGATGGATTACTCCCCATAACTATCACAGTTAGATTTAGGGGCCAAGCTGCAAGGAAATCAATGTTTTTGAAACATCTACTATGTGTCAAGTACAGCAGTCCCTGGGAACTAATAAGGATACTACACTTTAGGGAGGGCTGATGGACATGAAACACAAAAACAAATGTGAGTCAAGAAGGGGTTAAGCTAGGGCCCTGTGACAATGACTAGAGTGAGGGATTATGTTAACGACAGTGATCTGGAAAGGCCTCCCTGAGGTCTTGACATCAGTGCTAAGATAAATGACAAGAAGAAAGGGGCCACATGAAGGAAGGTCTACGGAAAGAAAGAAGTAGTAAGGGCTAAGAACTCGAGAAGGGAAAGAACTTGATAATGTTGAGAAACAGAAAAAGGTGAATGATGCTGAAGCACAGTGAATGACAGGGAGAGTGGAGGAACAGATGGTCAGAGAAGAATGTGTGAGGTCCTTAGGAAGTGGTAAAATGTTTGCATTTTATTTTATTTTTTTTAAGTTGATTTATTTATTTTGAGGGAGGGAGGGAGGGAGAGAGAAAGAGAGAGAGAGAGAGAGAGAGAGAGAGAGAGAGAGAGAGAGAGAATCCAAAGCAGGTTCCGCGCTGTTAGCACAGAGCCAGACCTGGGGCTCAAACTTATGAACGGTGAGATCATGACCTGAGCAGAAATCAAGAGTCAGACGCTTAACCAACTGAGCCACCCAGGTGCCCCTCTGCATTTTATTCTTATGATGACAATCCAACAAAGAGACCTTAGCAGGGGAATGATGTGATTCAGACTTTAGGAAGGTCCTTTAAGGGGAGTAAGGATAAAGCCAAGGATTCAGTCAAAAGAAATGTCATGGTCTTACTTATTATATATAAATTGCCTGTTGTAATTTAGAACTGCCTCTGTTTGACATTTCTAGGATCCCATCTATAAATTCCAAATACCCTTCTTCTTTTTAAGGAGTAACTTCTCTCCTTTACACAGAAGGCTGCTAGCATTCAAGTGAGAACACAGATAGAAACCTACATGGCTTACTTGGCATGAGTGATTTTTCCTAAGGAAAGTGGTTACGAACAATATACCTGGAACATGGTTTAATGAACCTTCTCTGTAAATTTTAATACAAAGCATTAGTATTCTGTATTATAAAAGTCCTATTCAACCACAAGTCTTCAACTAGCACTGTTACCTTCCCCAATAGTAAATACACATAGTCACCAGCTGACTATAGCTATAAGAAATAAAGACTAGCTTCAAGAGAAATAAAGACTAAAAATGCTATACCATAAATTTTAAAAGTATACTACTCTGGCATAGTTTCAAGTAATCCTACACACCATAAATCTGGTTCTCAAGGTTATAATAATAATAATGTTTCTAATAATGATACTGTCCATCCATTTAAACAAGAAAGATGTTGGTAAACATTTCTTAAAGATTTCCTTTAAAATGTATAAAATGTTTAAAAATGATATCCAAAATGTTTAAAAATTCACTAATTCAAAACCTTAGAAATTGTTCCAGATAGATGCATTTTTGTAACACGAAGACCTATAGAAACCTACCCACGTATGGGTTTATATTTCTAGATATTTAAAAGTATACTATGATCATATACCTTTGATAATTTTTAATGAAATATTGACTTTTATTATATTCACTGCAAATCTTCCCTGAAGTAAAACAGTATTGAATTAAATAAGAACCACTTGATAATATACCAGTATCAAAAGATGAGTTTTCTACAGATAATTCAAGAGTACATAATACGGCAGGTAAAATATTTAACAGATCTATTTTGAGTTTTGCTGTAGTATAAAAGGTATAATTTTATATAAATACCTTTGAAGACGCAGTTGTATCAGCGGATATTACGATACTCTGAGATTTCAATAGCGGTGGATCAGCTGTCAACTCATTCATGATCAGTTCAGCTTTCTCCTTTTCTTCTTCAAGGTCATCAGTAATCACTTGACTTTCCTTGGATTTCTCATGTGGAGTAGTAACAAAGTCTATCAAAAATGAATTCTCTTCATTTTCATTTGATTTCAAGGAATTGTGGTTTTCAGTAAGTTCTTCATTCTGATCTATTTTGAGACAGAGTCACAAAACTAAAACTCTCTTCTGAACTAATAAGGTAGATAACAGATTCATTTGCTTTCTACTAAATGAGGATTGCCATGCAAAATAAAATGTGAAGAGAGCTATTGTATTCAACTTGAATAAACTTTTCTCCAAAGTGATGTACAAAAGAGAAAGTGGCTACTTAATGTACTAAAGCATTTGACTTACCTAATACTTAGGAAAAAAAAATCATATTAGTAAGTAGAATGGAATAACTACCCTAAACCAAAGGCACACCAAAAGCTCCTGTTGATGATAAACCAAGTAAGTGAGAGGGCAGTATCTATTCTATTTGAAAGCCTGTGTTTCTTAGCTGGAACAAGAAGCTGTGTGGGCAGGAGGTACACATCTCTATGCTACTATAGGTACAAGTGGTATGGGAACAAAATTGCAGAGCTGCAGGAGAACCAAGAATTCATGAAATTTTAGAAGAGTCCACCACACAGAGAATAAAGCCTTCTTCTAGACAGGTTGTTTTTTTTTTTTTTTAATTTTATTTTAATGTTTATTATTTATTTTTGAGAGAGAGAGAGAGACAGAGTGTGAGCAGGGGAGGAGCAGAGAGAGTAGGAGACACAGAATCTGAAGCAGGTTCCAGGTTCTGTCTGAGCTGTCAGCACAGAGCCCGATGCAGGGCTCGAACTCATGAACCGCGAGATCATGACCTGAGCTGAAGTCGGAAGCTTCACTGACTGAGCCACCCAGGTGCCCCCATCTAGACAGTTTTATTTCTGCCAAGATGCAGAAATGTTGTCTATGATACCAACAGGGCACTAAAAGCTGGCCTATTACTCATCTCCATGCTCTAAGGGACAGCCTCAAGCAGTGGCATGACAAGATTCTGTTTCATTATTACAGAACTTCTCCTATTATTCTGCCTGCCCCACTTTGGAATGTTCAACAGAAAGAAGTCTGTGATCACCAATTTTCAGTTCTACTAGGATCCACCTATTGGCCAACTTTGTATTTTTATTGTCAAAGTCTTAATTCTGCTGCTTTCATTATTACAGCCATTTTTTGGAACTGGTTTTGAACTAAGCCGGATTTAAAATAATTTTGTAATTATAGTTATACATTTTCATTTGGAGAGCACTCATGACTCCAAGTATCATTAATGAATTCTTTAGAACTGCTAATTAATGTATTCAGTAAAAAGAACAAGGACTTTGGAGCCAAAGATTCAAATTATGGTTTTATCACTGACTTTTGGGTATGTTTCCCAATATCTTTGCACTTCAGTTTTTCTCATCTGTAAAATGACAAAAATTATACTACATGGCAAGCACTTAATAAATGCACACATCCTGGTCCTAGAAATAGCTATGCCTTTTAGCTCCCATCAAGCTATATGTCACAGGACTAAGGAAAGAAATGCATTAGTAAGTCACAGCTCACACTTACTTACGTGCTTACTGTGGCACTGTTCTAAGGGCTTTACAGGTATTATTAGCTCATTTAATTCTCACAGCCATGAGAGATGAGGTAGCTTGCTCTTAGATCCCCCTTTTCAAGATCAGTATACAGGGCCAGAGAGATTAGGTAACTTTGCTCTCATAACCTTGTCTAGTTCTGCATCTAAAATCACATGGTTAGTAAATAGCACACGGGGGGAGGTTAAAACTAAGGCAAATACAAACATGTATCATTCTGAAAAGTATGTCTTTTGCAAACCAGATTCTTAGCAATATGGAGTTCAAACATAAAATAAGATGTAACAATTTGACATAACTACCTTGTATGGATGCTTTTTCTCCAGATCCTGGTGATAAGGAATCTCCAAGACTTTCTTTAAGAGATGACGATGATAGACTTGTTAACCATGGATCCTGTTCAAAAAAAAAAAAAAAAGAAAAAGAGTATTTACTATGTAAGTTTAGTTCTTAAGATTTGTGGTGGGACAATAGCATTATTAAGACTATTTCATAACTCTGAAATCGGCCTTAGGAGGAGTTTGCAGATGAAACACCAAAAGCATTAAGCCTGTGGAGGCTAATATGCTTTACTTTCAAACATTGATGTCTTGATCATTAACAGGGTCACTAAAGAGTTTTTCTAGTTCTTTCATGGGCATCTCAATATTTGTTTTTAGCAATTTTCAAAACTCTTGCTCTCAAATCAGATCTCATAAATATTTGAGACAAAGATTTGATATCTTTTTCTCTAATTCTTATTTCTAAGAAGGTATGAAGAGAGTAGAACAAAAACCCTTGGTCTCAAATATCCAAATAAAAGCCATTTATAAAACCAAGTAGACAACTACTACCAAATATTTAGATAGAAAAAGTACATAGACTCCACGCACTTGAGTTTTCCTCACAATTCTGAAAATTATATCTGAAGTGAAATAATTAATATTTGTATGTCTGCGCCAAACATCTCTTTACAGAATAATAATCTAGCCTAAAGTTGATGGTATCATAATGTAAGAGTTTGACTTTACCGCATAAGTAACAAATTCTATTTTTCTTTCCCACAATACTTTATGGGAACAAAGAGAATTATTTACCAAAAGCAAGAAGTAGAAACTGAGAAAATGGCAGAAGGGCTGACACACAGCAATCTACTTTGAGAGGCAAAGCTCTGCCAGAGGAGACTGGCAAGTTAGTAGATTTTTGCCTGAGTTCATTCACCCATCCTTGCAGCCCAAGTGGTAGAAGGTTGCAGCCTCACCAGGCTGGCTTAAAGGGTCAGGGCATGGAGTTTGGGGCTATAAAGTCAGCCAGTAAATTTGAGGAAGAGCTGCAGTGGCACGAACCCCAACATTTGTTTATGAAATTCATCCCAAACCCTTGGTTCATCTATGCATGGCACAGGGAAGACATCGGAAGATCCTGTAAAATCAGAGCAATTAGAAACCAAAAGAACTAAGCAGAGATTTCTGTTGATATCCATGGCAAGGGAGACAGACTTGGCAATTTGACGTTTATTTATTTTTGAGACAGAGAGAGACAGAGCATGAACGGGGGAGGGTCAGAGAGAGGGAGACACAGAATCTGAAACAGGCTCCAGGCTCTGAGCTGTCAGCACAGAGCCCGACGCGGGGCTCGAACTCACGGGCCGCGAGATTATGACCTGAGCTGAAGTCGGCTGCTTAACCGACTGAGCCACCCAGGCACCCCCAGACTTGGCAATTTGAGTCCAACCACAATATCTGTACACTAAAACACATGTTCAGAGGAACATAACAGACTCTAGAATCTCTATAACATATTGTTCATAATATACTGTATTCAATCAAAAAGTTTCTAGATAGGTGATGAAATGGAAAATGGTGACTCATATTTATGAAAACAAAAACAAAAATAATAAAAAACAGCCCTTGCGGGGCACCTGGGTATCTCATTCGGTTAAGCGTCCGACTTCAGCTCAGGTCATGATCTCATGGCTCATGAGTTAGAGCCATGCATGGGGTTCAGTGCTGACAGCTCAGAGCCTGGAACCTGCTTCAGATTCTGTGTCTCCCTCTCTCTGCCCCTCCCCTGTTCACACTCTGTTTCTCTCTGTCTTTAAAAAAACAAAAAAACAAAAAAACAAACATTAAAAACAAACAAACAAAACAGTACTTAGGAGCCAAGCTAGAGATGACCCAGATGTTGCAATTAACAAATGAGGACTTTAAATAGGTATTAAAAATATTTTCAAGCACTTAGAGGAAATACATGCATGGAAGTTGACTAGATGGGGATCTTATTAAATATATGAAAAATAAAAAAAATACCAATGGACACTATAGAGTTGGAAACTATAATACTAAAATAAAACATCTGCTGGGTAGACAACAGCAGATCAGGGATGGCAAAAATGGGCAGTGTACTCAACAACAGACCAATACATTGTTCAATCTGAGTAACAAAGGGAAGAAAGACTGAAGAAACATGAACAGAATTTTAGAGACTGAATGAGACATATCAAAGATTTCAATACTAAAAGGAAGAAAAGAAAACTAGGGCAGGAAAAAAAATACATAAAAACTTTCCATTTTCAAAGAAAGTATCAGTTTATAGATCCTGAAAGCTCAGTGAAACCCAAACAGAGTAAATATTAAAAAACAAAACACACATCGGGCACCTCGGTGGCTCAGTTGGTTAAGTGTTTGACTCTTGGTTTCAGCTCAAGTCATGATCTCACAGTTTCGTGGGATTGAGCCCCGCATCAGGCTCTGTGCTGGCAGTGCAGAGCCTGCTTGGAATTCTCTCTCTCCCTTTCTCTCTCTGCCCCTCCCTCACTTGTGCTGTCTCTCTCTCTCTCTCTCTCAAAGTAAATAAATGGATAAAAATTTAAAAAAAAACAACACACATCTAGTTACCTTGCAGTCAAACTATTGTAATAAAAAACTTTAAAAAAAAAATCTTGAAAATATTTTGCCAGAAAAAAGAAAACATACATGGGAAGACAACAAAATGAATTATTGCTGATTTCACACCAGAAATAATACCAGCCAGGAACAATGGAAACTAATAAAGAGCTGGGGGAATGGGGTTGATGAGAAAGAAACTGTCATCAGCCTAGAAGTATATCTACTCAGCTAAGCTGACCCACAGTTCCTGGGTTTGATCCCCACTTTGGGCTCTGTGCTGACAGCTAAACCTGGAGCCTGTTTTGGATTCTGTGGCTCCCTCTTTCTCTGCCCTCCCCTGCTCATGCTCTCTCTCTCTCAAAAATAAATAAACATTAAATTTTTTTTTTAAATGAAGATGAAATAAATATTTTTTAGATAAGTAGGATCGAGAGAACCCATCACTAGCAAAGCTACATTACAAGAAATATAAAAATAAGTTCTTAAAATTGAAGGGAAATAATACCAGAAAGTAATCTGGATCTATAGGAAGGAATAAAGATCCTTAGAAATGGTAGACACATTTAAGAAAACTATAAATATTTATTCTTTTTTTTCTTTTAATTCCTTAAAAGTCAAAGACAAAAAAGTTTTTTTAAAGGAAAATTGTAACACTGTATTGTGGGAATTATATGATATGTAAATGCAGTGTTCATGACAACAATAACAGGATGGATGAAGGAATACATGGAACTACACTATGACAAGATTTCTATATTAAATATGAAATAGTACATTATTGACACTAGGTAAATTGTAAGAATTTATATCTGCATCTTGTAATCCACAGAGCAACTACTAAAAATATAACACAAATAGATACAGTTAAAAAGGCAATAGAGGAATCAAAATTGGAAACTAAAACCTATGTGATTAACTTTCAAGGAAAAAAAAGAAAAAAAAGTCAGGGAAAATGTTACAGAGGAACGACAATGACAGCACTAACTTAAAAAACAAAACAAAACAGATAAATAGAAAACACACAGCAACAAATTGGTCCTAAATTAAAAGTAAACGGACTGAGCACTCCCAAATGGACAATAATTAAAAAGAAGACTGTCAGGTTTGATTAAAAAAAAAAAAAGTCACAGTTTTTTATAACCTAACAGTTATTATAAAAGAATTATTATAAAAATTATATAACAAAGAAAAAGTCACAAATAGTTTGCAGAGAATGATACAAGAAGATAAACCATGCAAACACCAGTAGTAAGAAAGCTGAAATATTAGACAAATCAAACTGCAAGATAAGGAGAATTACCAGAGGAAGAAACATTTCATAATGTAAATAGGGTCAAGACATAATAATGATAAATGTGTATGTGCCTAATAGAGTCATAAAATACTGATAGAACTAAAGGGAAGAACAGACAAATTCACAAACATAACTGGAGATTTTAACACTGTTGGTACTTGGTAAACCAGCCAGACAAAAAAATCAGTGAGGATGGAGAAGATCTCAGTGATACCACCAGCCACCTTGACCAAACAGAAATTATAGAATGGTATATCCAACAGCTGCAAAACTTACATCTTCTGTAAATGCAAATGGAATTTTCACAAGATACACTTAGGCTGATCCATAAAAAAAAATTTTTTTTAAATTTGTAAAATGTGAAATCATGTAAGATATAGTCCCTGGTCATAACAAAACTAAATTACAAATCAATACAAAATTACGTATAGAGAAAATCCAGATATTTGAAACTAAAATCACTCACCACAAATTAACCAATCAGCCAAAAATGAAATCACAAAGGAAATTAGAAAATATATTTAAAAGAAATGATAATGAAAATAAAAGGCATTAAAAATTGGGTGCTGCTAAAGCAGTGCAGAGAGGGAAATTTATAGCATTCAAAGGTTTTAATAGAAAGGATGAAAGGCTTAAAATCAATAATACATTTTCCAACTTACGGGTATGCAAATTAAACCAAAACAAAGTAAAAGAAAAAAAAAAGGAAGAAAAAAAATGAAGAGTGAAAATCAGTGAAATTGGAAACAACAGAGAAAACTGACAAAGCCAAAGTTGGTTCTTAGAAAAGTTAATAAAACTGGATGATGCTTATCAAGATATTACAAGAAAGAAAACATAATCTATATATTAGAAATAAAAGATGGAATGTTATGATAATCTCACTGTCATCAAAAGAATAAAGGAATTATCACAACCTCATGTTTATAGATTCAACATCTCAGATGAAATGGACAAATTTCTTAATAGACCTAAATTACCAAATTGATGAAATAGAAAACCTGAATACCAAAATATCTATCAAAAAATACACTTTAGGGGCGCCTGGGTGGCTCAGTTGGTTAAGCGTCCGACTTCGGCTCAGGTCATGATCTCACGGTCCATGAGTTCGAGCCCCGCATCGGGCTCTGTGCTGATAGCTCAGAGCCTGGAGCCCGTTTCAGAATCTGTGTCTCCCTCTCTCTCTGCCCCTCCCCTGTTCATGCTCTGTCTCTCTCTGTCTCAAAAATAAATAAACATTAAAAAAAAATTTTTAAAAAAATACACTTTACTATCAAATACCTCTCCACAAAGAAAATCCCAGACAATTTCACTAGTGAATTCTCTTAATTAAAGAAAAAAAAATGGTACCAAACTTTTAGAAAATAAAAGAGGAAGAGATACTCCCCAACTCATAGGATACCCAAGCCTGATAATAACATTATAAGGAAAAAAATATAGACAAATAGCCTCTATAAGTACGGATGTGGAAATCTTAACAAAATATTAACAAATCAAATCCCACAATGAAATATTCTACTGTGATCAACTAGATCTTATCCCAGGAATGCTAAGTTTGACATATATACATACATATGTATCATCTCTACCTTTCTCTCTCTCTCTCTCTCTCTCTCTCTCTCTCTCTCTCTCTCACACACACACACACACACACACACACACACACACGAAAGGTAGGAGTTGAGGATGGTAAGAAAGTAAATGTCACCTTTCAAAATCTAGCTGAGACATTTGCAGGAAGGTAAGGTTGGGGGGGAAGAGGTGTGGTATCAGGCGAGAGTGTATACACAATTAAAGAGACTTGAGCATAGTAGAATGCGGATAGACACAGACCCCTCCAGTCTTTGACTTCCAGTGAAGAGCCAAAGGTTATAGACATAGAAGAGAGAAGAGCTGAACAAAAAATAGATGAGAAATCCCTGAGGAGGTGGGCTTAAAGAAGATTCAGAGCATAGTCCACAAGATCTTTATAATGAGAAATAGGGAACATTCGGATTATTAAAAATAGAAGTATCCAACGTACCCAGAAATAACATAAGAGTTTTATGTTATGGGCTATGTTATAATCAGCAAGGTGAATGTAGTCTTCTCAAGATCACCCAGCAATGTGGAAATACTTTATGACCCAATGCTAAGAGACAAAGAAAAAGTAGGATACAAATTATGTTATGACAAGTATGCTAAAACAGCCTAGAGGGGAATAAGAATGATGAACGTAGTTGTTATTAAATGGTGCGATTATGGGTTGATATTTCATTTGATTACATCTTGTCATAATATGATGTTAGTTTAAAAACTTTAGGAATACCTTCTTCTTTTTTTTTTTTTTTTAATCAAGGGATGCAGAAATGCTAGCAGGGAGCATCTAAAGTTAGGTGTCAGTACCACTTTGAAGAGTGTTCCGTCAAAATTTCATCCAGAACCTCAGAATGTGATCTTACTTGAAAACAAGGTGTTTGCAAAAGGAATTAGTGAAGATGAGAACATAGCGGATTAGGTGGGCCCTAAATCCAATGACTGGTGTCCTTTTAAGAGAAAAGAGAGGGAAACACTGAGACACAGGGAAGAAGAGAAGGCCACATGATGATGACGGCAGGGATGGAAGTGAGGCAGCTCTAAGCCACGGAGCGCCAAAGACTGCTGGCAACCGACAGACGCTGGAAGAAACAAGGAAGGATTCTTCCCTGGAGCCTCCAGAGGGAACATGGCCCTGCCCATAACTTGATTTTGGACTTCTGACCTCCAGAACGGAGACAGTAAATTTCTGTTGTTTTAAGTCATCCAGTTCATGGCAATTTGTTACAGTAGCTACGGTAAACTGACACAAAACCCACGTGGGCAATTAGTTTTACTAAACATAAAAAAATAACAGTTCGATTACACCCTCTTTTCTTCTCCTGATTTCAGAACAAATTAGGAAATAGCACCTTGAGCTCAGATAGATTTATATCAAATTGTCGGCTTTACTGGTAAAGCTAAGCTACAAAGCCAGATTTGAGTCAGTAGCTTATTGTGCTTACACTTCCCCTCCGAATTGGAAGGATCCATCTGTTTAGTCCTAACATGAAGGAGGTCCTCCAGCTCCCTTTGTGCCGCCTCGAAGGGACCGGATCCTTACACACACACCACCACAGAGGAGTGAGGAGAAAAAGAAAGAAGCTCAACCAGGTACCATTTAGTTCTTTTCCCTGATCTGCTAGGGCAGATTATGGAGAGCAAACATTCTTCCCATACTTACTCCTTCTGAACTGTTATGTGTAAGTTCACTAACCATAGTGAAAGGTGAAGAGAGGGGCCCAAGTGTTCTCCTCTAATAATAATACCTAGTGTACTCTCTGATGAAATCCTGAAGGATCACATTTACTGTATGCCCCCCAGATATGGGACATTGCCATGATCATTCAATACACACTTGCTGAGGGGTGCCTGGGTGGCTCAGTCAGTTAAGTGCCTGACTCTTGATCTCGGCTCAGGTAGTATTCTCACAGTTCGTGAGATCAAGCTTTGCATTGGGGGCATTGTCAGTGCACAGCCTGCTTCTGATTCTCTCTCTCTCTCCCTCTCTGCCTCTCCACCACATTCTCTCTCTCTCAAAATAAACAAATAAACATTTAAAAAATACACACACACACACACACACACACACACACACATATTTGTTGAGTGAATAAAACCAAATGAATAAAATGACACTGGCTATACTCTTCTTAGCCATAAGTTATATAATTCAAAGATATGTGACTAAAACTATAAATTAAAAAAAAATTAATGTTTATTTATTTTTGCTAGAGAAAGACAAAGTGCAAGCAGGGGAGAAACAGAGACAGAGGGAGACAGAATCTGAAGCAGGCTCCAGGCTCTGAGCTGTCAGCATAAGCCCGACATGGGGCTCGAGCCCACAAACCATGAGAGCATGACCTGAGTTGAAGTCGGACACTTAACCGACTAAGCCACCCCAGGCACCCCTAAAACTATAAATTCTGAACAATTAAAGACAGACATTATTGCATAGACTCAAAAGGGCAACTTCTTTTTTTCACATTTACTTTCCCTGAAATTGGATGGTGCATCTTATAATTACTGGTGGATTACAGATTCATTGTCAGAGTTTTCTTCTTTCTTAGCAGTACATAAAATAATGTTATATACATCTTTGTTATATCTTACAGTTGGAGCTTTAGATTCAATGGGATACTGTATATTAAAAACATCTTTAAATTATTTCCTTGTCAAAATAAATCAAAATAAGTAATTTCTCTATCAATGCTGAAAAGAACATGTAACACACACACACAAATTCTCTTCTTCATAATCAGATGCAAAGACCTGAGTTCAAGAACAAATTCAGCAGTTGCACAGTAGCACTAACCTCAGGATCTAGGTTTTCCGAGAATGCTTTTTTCTCAGCTTCTAGTTGTCCGTCATTTAGCGCTGGGAGGGGGGAGGGTGCAGAATGTGGCTCTAATTCTTCACGGAGAGCAGTTGTTTTACCTTCTCCTGGCCCATCTTTCTCCTCCTTGTGGCTGTGTGTTTTCAACATGCTCCGTGGCCGAGGCGAAGGCCTGAAGTGGTTGTCTGCTTCAAGGCTGCTGTTTTCTGCCAAAAAATAAAGTGTTTTAAGGTGAGCATACCAAAAACATGACCATGACTTCAATTACACTCTAAGGTGCCGCCATACTTCCCTCCTGTGTCCATGCACCTTGGCTCTCTTCCCTGGACAGTCCAGAAGCCCTCAACCCTTCTCTACACAGAGCTCCAGGAAGCACAAATGAGCCATAGTTCAAAGTCAATTTTTTTTTTTTTTTCAAAGTAGCTGCCATCCTGGAAGTAACTAGTTTAGTTTTGTGAGAAGTTGACTCTTCAAGTTTATGAACTCTCGTAGTCAAAAAAATAACAACTAAAAAACAAAACACCAACGGTGCCCCAGTTTCTGCCTCTATAACATGAGGGGGTTCATCCATAAACCTTGATTGAATGTCTGCTGTCAGGCCTTGAACACATTACTCACATTGCTGGACTTCATAATCAAGACAGTGACAAGGGCCCTGTCCAAGGATTTACATGTTTGGAGGGGAGATGAGTCTAAACAAAAGAAATTGTAAGAGCCAGGTAAGTTGTGTTACAAGCATGAAGATGATGTGGGTACCGGGGAAGGAGTGTTACTCTCATTGGAGAGAGGAACGAAGAACTACATTTGTGAACTGTGTTCTTTTGAGTCCATAAAACTTCTCCACGGTTATTAAAGTGTCTGAGTTACTATTTCCTTCATTTCCAAGTTTAAAACGACACTGTAATGCTGATATACTTCCAGCCCTCAAAGGTAAGAAAGCGTTTTATGTCAACTTCTTGCTTAAATGTTACCTGTTCTACATATTTGTTTCTCCATTGTTCTACCAGTGCTTTCTTCGGACAAACTTCAAAACTGAAGTAATCAACACCTTCCTCCTCGTTAGCTATAAATGGGCTTATGAATGCTGCTAGAAGATTCCGTCACCATACCAAGCTGGCACGACTATAAATGTTTTATTGCCAATTTTAGCTATGTTCTCAACTCGGGCCAAATGTTCAAGCCATCCTGGATTCTTCCTCATGTTCCCCTTATGTCCAAAGCATCAGGACCCCCTGTTGAGTCTTCTTGCTAAATCTCTCTTTTACCCCACTTTCCACATCCCCGCCATCAGCAACTCATTTGCTCTCTCCTAGATTACTGCCTCAGAGATATTTACAAAATGCAAATCAGATCACATCACTCTTCCCCACAAAATTCCCCAATGGCTCCCCAGCATCCAATCCTACCGAATAAAAGCTTAATTGCCTCTGAACGGTATAAAAGGTCTCATGGTCTTCTGCCTGGCTACCAGCGCTGCCTTGTCTCCTGGTACACCCACTTTATAGTCTGTGTTCCTGAAATACTCGGCTCACTGCTCTCTTGGGGCTGCGCCACAGACCCTCCTGCTACCATACCTTTACCCAAGCTGATCCCTCTGCCTAGAATGTCCGCCTGCTGCTTGCTGCTTCTCCTGACAAATGCTTGCATGCCATTCGAGCCTCAATGTAAGCGGAATATTGAATAATGCCTGAAAGAAGGGGCTGAGTCAGTTTTTTTTTACTGTGATAAGAACACTTAACAAGGGATCTTACCCTCTTAGCAAATTTTAAGTGCCTAATACAGTATTGTCAACTAAAGGATCCGTGTCGTACAGCAGCCCTCTAGAACGTTTCATCTTGCCTGAGGGAAACTTTACACCTGTTGAACAGCAAATGCCCTTTTCCTCTCCCCAAAGGCCGTGGCCACCACCATTCTACCTGCTCTCTGGATGAGTTTGTCTATTTAAAATATTTCATGTTTGAACCTTGGCTCTGACACTCATTGACACCATACTCTCACATAATCATATAACCTCCACATACCTCAGTTTTCCCGTCGGTAACATGAGTTAAGAATTCTTAAGGCACCTGTGGGACCTGAGTAAGAAAATACATATAAAGTGTATGGTACTCAATGAACATTGATAACTCTGGTAAACTATTCCCTTCCTTTCTCTTTCTTTGTTTTTTGGTTTTGGTTTTGGTGTGTCCATCACTCCTGTTTTCTTTGGGGTAGTCTCTCCTCTTCTCCATCCTTGTGATTCTAGTGGATTAACAAATACCTCCTCTGTACCTCAGTAAGGAGGGGGGGTCTGCAATGCACCCCACCCTCCCAGCATATCACAGAAACTTCATCTCCCCCGTCCACAGCAGGCGGTCAGGAGGCGAGTACTTTTCCATTTAGAGTTGGAGAATATACCTTTAAGATCACATGAATCTGTGAGGATACGATTTGGAGACTGCTAGTGGCATTCTTTCCTGCCAAGTGAAGGGATGGCTGAGACAAAGAGACCAAATGATTAAAAAACAAACAAACAGACAAAAAACAACTGGACCAAGGGATGGAGTAACTGGGCCAGTGACAGGGGTGGGAGGAGAGAGTGAGAAGGTCTCGGAGTCAGGGAGGGAAGACAGAAGTGGAGAGAATCCAGATGACATAAAAGGACTCTCTCTAAACTTAATCACACCTAAAGAGAGGTCTTCTGACATCCATGCTCAATTAAGTGATAAATTCCTCTTTCCACTGAAGTCTGAGCTGAGTCATTTGCAACCAAGACTTCTGACTATGGGTACTATTATTTGTCAGTTATTACTATTATTGCCATTTCCAGGAAGACTTCCCTGATGCCCTCAAGTAAACTTAGGTGCCTACTTTCCTTAGATACCTTTTATATACTTTTTCCATTCAATTGTAAAGTCTTTGCTATGGCTTAAATGTTTGTGTCTCCACCCTCCCCTCAAATTGTTAGGTTGAAATCCTAACCACAGAGTTGATGGCATTAGGAGGTGGGGTCTTTGGGAGGTGATCAGACCATGAGAGTGGAACTTTCATGAATGGGATTAGTGCCCTTATAAAAGAGGCTCCAGAGAGCTCCCTCACCCTTTCTACCACACAGAAGAAGTCTGAGACCCAGAAGAGGGCTCTGTCTCATCTGACCATGCTGGTACTGTGATCTCAGACTGCTAGCTTCCAGAGCTGTGAGAAATAGGTTTCTGTCGTTTAAAACCCATCCAGTCTATGGTGCTTTGATACAGTGGCCCAAACGGACTATGACAGTCTTGGAGGATTGGTATTAGGTCTTTATAATGTCGTATTCTCAGTTATCATCACAGCACTTGTAACATTATGGAAATAAAACTATATTCACAATAAATATGTGTGGAGAAATAAATTGATCTGCTTATGAGCAAATGCTAAATAATAAAATAAATAATAAAAGCACTTAGAAAAGTGCTGAATTTCCACCAGATTGTTCTAAACACTTCAAATATATAAACCCATTTAATTGTCTCAAACCTCTAGCGCAGGTTCAACTATTCTGCCCAATTCACAGACAAATAAATGAGGAACAAAGAGGTTGTACACCCATGATCATAAACTCTAGCTTGTGGGATTAAAGCAAGAGCACCCTGACTCTGAAGATCATGCCTTTAGTCATTTTAATGTTAAAATAAAAACAACATACCCTGTAAAAATTACTTTCTACAATCACTGTCCATGTGACATTTGCTTGAAGAAATGAGAGTCTACTTTTTCCAAAAGCCAAGCAAGAGCAAAGGAAACTTTCAGATTCTAATATTTTTATAAAGCATTAATTGCTACTCAGCAATGTCTCACCACATTAAAAATATTAAGCTCTAGGAGTGCTTGGGTGGCTCAGTCGGTTAAGTGTCCAACTTCAGCTCAGGTCATGATCTCGTGGTCCATGAGTTCAAGCCCCGAATCGGGCTCTGTGCTGACAGCTCAGAGCCTGGAGCCTCCTCTGGATTCTGTGTCTCCTGCTCTCTCTCTGTCCCTCCCCCACTCACACTCTGTCTCTCTCTGTTTCTCAAAAATGAAATGTTAAAAATTTTTTTTTAAATATCAAGTTCAAAATTTGTAAGAAAAAGAGTCTAAAAATTTAGAGAGGGATAAAGCTTAACCCGTGAACCACATTCTTTCTTTCAGGAATGAATCACTCATTTATTCATTAATACGTTAAAATACTTACTGAATTGTATATGCCAGGCACTGACCACTAGCCTCAATTTTTTTCTTCAATCTGAAGAGGCTAGGAATAATGACTTTAATATACTTTATACCACAATTCCACTTCTAGAAGTATTGTCAATTCAGAAAGAAAAAAATACTTCTATACATTTTCAAAGTGCTTTCTTTTATAATTAAATGTAAATGATTACCTGTTTTTGGTAACTAGTTTTACATTACATATAGCGAATTGCAAATGGCTAATGACTTTAAAAATAAGGTATTGCACATTTGTGTATAGTGTTTAGAATCCTGGTGCCATCTTGTGGTTTAAGAAAAGTATTTCTTTATTCATTTTAGCTTGTCACAGGTTTTTTAAAAAAAGGTATTAAATAGATGGATTATTGATGATTATCTACCAAAAAGTTCTAATTATATGCTTCTATCTACATCAGACCAAATTTTAGCTTCTGTGTGTTTATACTTTCTTATTTACCTAATGAAAAGCTTTGCAGAGTCAAGACAAATAGGATAAATATAATCCATAAAAATAGACTTCCAAATTCACTAGGACTAGGAAACACTGTCTACTCAATCCTTCTTAAAGATCTCTCATGCATATTTCTTTCTGAACGGCTCTAACAAGTTCTCTCATAAAGAAATTACTTTAAAATTTCCATATTTCTGTGTTTTTCCAATGATACAAATGAACAAACTGTAGAATGTGTTTTGGGAAATGGTGAACTACAGGATATTTGCCAAGTTCCCTTATGTTCCCTTTCTCTTCATTTTTGATGCTATTCAGTACACTGGGAAGGTACATTTCAGCACTTTAATTCTGTTTCATTAGGCCTTGTGCTTATATTTTTGTAGACTTATATAGTTTCTCAGACACACTTCCATAGAGTCTCAAAATGATTCTGTAGAACAAGAAGAACAGGTTTCATCCTCCTCCTCATAAAGACAATAAGGCTTACCCTATTTGCCAAGGTCACCTGTAATTAACATACAGTGGCTTTTTTTCCTGCTCTGTTCATATCTTCTTATTTGAAGGTTAATGGGATATGTCTGAAATAAAGTTCTGTCTAATGTTACCAGTGATACCTAACAGGTGAAGTAGGAAGTATTTACCAGTACAGTATTTAATGATATAAAGGAAATAGACTTTTATGAAGGTAAGTATCAACGAATATTTTTTCTATAAAACAGGAAAAAAGGGCTAAATAACAGACACCAAAGCCTTAATCTTCTATGCCCATATTTTTGTGTGGTGGCTCAGGGGGCCTCCGAGAGTCTGGTTCTTTTTTTTAAATTTTTTTTTTTTAACGTTTTATTTTTGAGACAGAGAGAGACAGAGCATGAACGGGCGAGGGGCAGGGAGAGAGGGAGACACAGAATCGGAAGCAGGCTCCAGGCTCTGAGCCATCAGCCCAGAGCCCGACGCGGGGCTGGAACTCACGGAGCGTGAGATAGTGACCTGAGCTGAAGTCCGACGCTTAACCGACTGAGCCACCCAGGCGCCCCAGAGAGTCTGCTTCTTGCTTCACATCATCTTCACTTCACTGTGCCTAGAGCTCAGTAGAATTGTGGAGAAACTACTATATTCCCAATCGCACCAGGAACTTCCCTTCAGGAAACTGAGTTTCAGTGGATTTTCCCAGGGAACAGAGAAACTAAATAGAGATTCTCTTTTCTGAAGGAAAGTTGGAGGCTTAAATAACAACACCAACAACAAAACCCTCTCCCTTCAAATACTCAAATGTCAGAAAATCTTCTGGCAAATGATGGCATGGAAATGATTGTTCGAAGGATTAGTTCTAATGCTGCTGTAACACTAATTTCTGGAGTGTAAAATGGATTAGAAAGGACTGCATTGCAGTCTACCCCTGAAAACAAACCTGAAGCCCAAAGGCCTCGCAAGGCTAGAGAAGCTTTGGGAGCCACAGTTGTGAATGACAAGGTACTCTGTCTGACCTTCTAAAAGGCACCAGCATAGATGCAAGACTGACATACAACTGGATGCCAGAACTATATGTTTTATAAATCCATTACTTTGATTTATAAGTCTAAAATTACAGGAGAGCCTGGGTGGCTCAGCCAGTTATGCAACTGACTTCGGCTCAGGTCATGATCCCACCGTTCAGTGAGTTCCAGGCCTGCGTTGGGCTCCGCGCTGACAGCTCAGAGCCTGGAGCCTGTTTTGGATTCTGTGTCTCCCTCTCTCTCTGTCCCTCCCCCGCTCATACTCTGTCTCTCTGTCTCTCAAGACTGAATGAAAGTTAAAAAAAATCGAAATTACAAAGGTAAGTCTATTTCTTAAATATTTACTAGCTACCATATAAAGATATTTTGTGATTATCTGAAAATAAGTTTATAAGAACTGCGATTACACCAACCTAACAAATTACCTGAAGATGTGCTTTTGACTGGGAGAATCCTGGGTTTAGGTTTCATTTTAATTTTGTCCTTTTCAATTTCCTGGTCTTCACTTTGAGATTCAGGTAAGGGAGCTCCAACCACGTCTCCACAACCACCAGGTGCCATGTCCTCATCATTTTTGGCAGAGAAAGCTGGCTCATCTTTTGTCATGTCAATGTTTGATTTCTTGGTTTTCAAAAAAGATAGTTTTGGGGAATTCTTTTCTTCATCATCTGATAAATGGAAATCATTCATTTTTTTCTTATCTGAATTTTCATCTACTGAGGTATCAGAAAAATCACCTAAGGAAACTGAAAAATGGGAGAGAAAAACTGTTTTCCACAGTCTTTTTTAAAGTTGTGAAGTTTACATTAATCAAAAAGACAACCTTAAAAACTAATCTTTAAGGCTGTAAAATGAACTTACAGCTAGAATGGATGCAAGTCTGCTTTACCAACAGGTCTGCAGTTCTAAGACACAGCTAACTTAGGGAGTTTTTGTCGGTATTGATGAGATAAAAATTTCAATTTCATTAATTTATTCAAAACATACTTACTGAGTATGAAGAGTGTGCCAAGCCCTACACTTGCTCTGAGAATCATCCAAAGGTCCCGCAAAATAACAATGACATGGGATATTTAAGCTGGGTTTTGGACTGTAAAGCTTTTATCTGTAAATGACTTCATTATATAAAATCAAGAACATCGATAAGTGAAAGAATTTTACTGGTTATTTGCTAATTATATTTTTTTCCATAAAAATTTCAGAACTACAATTTCATGCATACCAGAGTATTAGCTTTTACTATGAGAAGGTTGATAAAGAATGCTAACTTAACTATATAGCAATGATTTAACTATTATTCTGATTATTTTTAAAGACAATATCAAGAGCTATTCACTGAATATTAAAGTATAATACACTGACTTGTGAGGTTGGAATTATGTGTCTTTACACTTGAAACCTAAAATGCTAATATTTTTACATAATCAAAGAACCAAATTAAAATACCAGTGCTGATATGCTAGGCTTTTAAAATGGAGCCCCTATTATAGCCAAAAAATCTGACTTATAAAAAGCATTACAAAAGTGATTCTGATGTGCACCAAAGTTTAGTTCCACAGGCCCTAGTTTTCAACTCGCTGGAGGGTCTCATAGGGTCAACACTCGTGTCCAACATGGTTTACAACTGACAGACATCCTTTCACTGCAAACCTATCAATTAATTTACATTTTCAGTATACACGCTCAGAAATAAACAAAGACAATCATACAACTTCTTAAAAGTTATGAATGGCTTTTTACTCATTAAAAAGTTGGAAATTTAAAACCAGTGTATTTATAGGTATTTTTTTAACGTAAGTGATTGTTTTTGTAGGGATGGGCTAAATGCAACTAAAGAAGCAAAAAAAGGACAAGTGGTTTACTTTTCCATATTCACACATACCAATCTCATCACTGTCAAAGTCATCAGAGTATTCAGAACTTCTTTGCCTGGCTGAGCGGGCTGTAATTGCTTTTATTAGCTCATCCTGAAACGAGACAATTAAGATTAATTTCCACCCAAACAGAGAAGTCTCATATTTAGAATTAGTTCTTTAAACAAATAATGCTTGATTAACTGCTTTCAAACCCAGGTTTCATTCATATAACACATAATCCTTATGCCATGCACCCAAACCCTCAGACACCATTGTAACACCATCGACAAGATCCCTCTCCTCATGGAGCTTACAGTTAAATCGGAGGAAACAGGCAATATCAAATAAATGAATTACAGGCTGTAATCAGGGTGGGAGAATAATAAACAAGGCAGGACTCAATTTATACAGGATTTATTACACACTGGCATTTTGGAAGAAACTGGTCCTTTTTGTGATCTTTTGTTTTAGCATATTGTGGTAATACATGTAATCCATACGGCAAACTTAGAAGCTGAGTTCAAAATTGCAGTGACTAGACAGAGAAAACTGAAATGGTATTATGTCACAACAGAAAAAAAAAAAAAAAAACTTACATGCAAATTTAAAGTTGCTATATAACTTAACTTTTAAAAGCGGATTTAAAATTTCAAAAGCTAGTATACTAGTCTGAAAGCCACACAGAAGAGTTGGTAACACTGGAGCCCACATATCTCCAAAGGAAATGCAAAATCTCCAAAGGAAGGTAGGATTTCCTCCTGCATTTTACAGGGTCATTCCTAGAATCATTTTGAGTCCATCGTTACAAATACAGAGTTAACCTTGTCAAGTCACTCAAAATAAAAATGTTTTGAAATACTTTACCTGGAAAGTAGTCCTTTTCGTGACTTTTGGACTCTTTGTATAAGCCAAAGTTGTGCTAAAAACTTCATCAGACATAGTGTTTCTTTCTTTTTTTTCTTTTTTAAATCTTTATAAAATGGCTAATAGGCAAGGGAAATAATTCAAATTCTGACGGTGCCTGAAATATACAAAAAGAAATCAGACTTTTTTGCACATTTGAGAATTTCTATTACTACCCGTTAGTGCAAAGAGAAAAAAAGAGCCAACAAAAAACAATTGAGAAAAGCATCTCATATGAACATTAAGCTAATAATCACTTAAATATGTAGAGTTCTTCTAAAGAAATATAAAATTCTCACCAGTTTGTTATCAAAGAAAAGTCAAATTGAAGTTATCCTAAAATTGTTTTGCAATTATTTTAAGGATGATCAAATAAATGACTGCAACAGGTTAATATGATAAAATGTTGCCAGTTAAAATACAATATCTTATTCACCTCTCTTCCATCCCCAAAGTATAACATTGTCCAAGAAAGAGCCATACCTTATTTAGAAAACTACCAAGGAGACTGGCAGCATAAAAGATACACCCAAGAGCGCTACCAAAAAAGCAAAACAAAACAAAAACAAAAACAAAAACAAAAACAAAAAAACCTTGCGTACAGTTCTAGTGAAAGACAAAGATCATAATGCTAAACTGCAATAGCGATATTTTTTTCCAGTCGCTCTTCCTTCCCATAAAAGTGCTAATAGGGCGAGCTAAAAACAAAACGAAGCCTCCGTGATAGGCAGCATTAAAATCACTGCACAAGTGGGCCCGTGAACCTTTCTCGTGCTAGGAGTGGAGGTTCGGGCCTCCGTCACCCCGCCATCCACTGCAGCGCGCGGCCGGGAACCGCTCTTGCCAGGCCAGGTGGCACCCGGGTCCCCGCCGGCTCCGCACTGCACCGCGCCGACAGACAGCCCAGGTCCCAGCACTCGACCGGCCCGTGCACACCGAACGCTGTCCCAGTCCCCTTCCTCCGAGACCCCGGGACCCGTGTTCTGTACCCACCCAGCCGATCCTGCGGTGAGCTCCCCGCTACCCTAGGGACTGAGCGCCTGGCCTTGGGCAAGAGCCTCTCGCCAGGGCCTGGGCCTGCCGGCTCTTGGAGACTGTCACTGATCTGAGGAAAGAGGAGGGACTAAAAGCGGAGATGGGAGGAGGTTGCTAGGAAACAGCGTCTCTGGGAGGAAGTGACTTCCTCACCGCCAGGTCTCTCGGGTACCCGACACCGCTCTTCCGCCAGACGCGTCGCTGGGGCAACCGCCCAGACGGAGGAAATGACGTCACCCCTTTGGGTCCTGGGGAAAGGGTGCATTAAAGCCTACTGTGCTACTGCAGTTGCCTAGGAGACAGGACCCCCCAGGCTCCCACCCGGGACCAAGCCATGTGCTTGCTAGAGGACTGAGAGCCCTTATCTCCACCTGTTTAAGTCAAAGCAGAATCACCGTTTTGTCAGAGTTAGGATTTGAAGTTTTGCGAATCGGAGTAGTGTACTGACAGATGGGACAGAATAGCTACAGAGAGACATTTGCAGACTGAGACCAACTGCTCCCATTGAATCCTGGCACTCCTTCTCTATACCCTTGAGATGTCATGCAAATTTTGCCGCCCCCCCACCCCGTTTCCTCTTCTGAAAAAAAAAAAAAAAAACCACTTTAGAGGGTTGCTGTGAGTACTGAATGAAATAATGTAGGTGGAACACCTGCAAGAGGCCTGAGATGGCCTTCAGTCAATATTAGATACACTTTTTACGTAACAGTCACAAAGTCCCTTGTCCACACAGCTGAAAACCCATTCCAAGTGTTTCTTTCATGGAAAGTCCCCCCCCCCCCCTTCTTTGTATACGAAGTGGATGGATAATCTGGTTAAAATCAAGCCAGGCAATGAACAAAATAGTCTCATAGACTAGGGGACCACATTCTGCTGAAGTAACCAATATAGACATCACTTAGTACAGCAAATCCTTAAACAAACGAAAGACAGAAGCAATTCTTTAAAGACTTCGAAATAACATGATTTCTACTATTTTTTATTTTTTTTTAAATTTTTAGTGTTTATTTATTTTTGAGAGAGACAGAATGTGAGTGGGGGTAGGGACAGAGAGTGAGGGAGACCCAGAATCTGAAGCAGCAGCAAAGAGCCTGACTTGGGGCTCCAACTCTTCCATTGAGATCATGACCTGAGCCAAAGTCAGCCACTTAAGTGACTGAGCGACCTAGGCGCCCCTCTACTATTTTTAACTTAAAAAAGACTTAGTCCTTGCTAAATTGTCCAAATGAATTCCCTGACTAGAAATTAAACTTGTTCCTGGTATTTCCCCCATATCTCTAAGGTTTATTAATTTTTAACTTATTCAACAATTATTTACAAATAAATCACATTGAGATTTTTTTTATTTGTTTATTTATTTATTTATTTATTTATTTATTTATTTATTTATTTTAGATAGAGTGGGGGAGAAGAGCAGAGGGAGAAAGAGAGAGAAAATCCCAAGCAGGCTCTACACTCAGTACAGACCATGACAGGGGTGGGCAGGGGTTGATCCCATGACCTTGGGACCATGACCTGAGCCGAAATCAAGAGTCAGGTGCTGAACCCACAGAACCACCCAGGTGCCCCCAGATATGTATTTAATAAATTAATGTATTGAAAGCTAAATGTACATCACAAGAACTAGGAAATTTAGTTTAAAGACTATACTTTTAACAATATTTACAAGGCAACTTTAAAAATATTGTGCTCTGTTCATAGTCTACTTGTGTGGAAAACTCAGTTTGATCAATATTTCTTTAAGTTTGATGTTTTCAAACATTTTTGTGTCTTTGCATAAGAGAAATATTATCCATTCTTACCAGTTACTGTTAACTTTCTATTTCATATAAGTTATGGATAAACAAATATGATTCCATCATGGTACCCGTGCCCACAGTAAGAACACAGCATGCACATTGTCCTACTATGCGAAGTCCTAATTTTTCATGTTATATATTTATATTCATTCAAAAAAACTCTGCTCATTTTTTATCCATTGAGCTAATATATAGTTTTCACTTAGATGTAATTTAAGAAAACAAAATTCATGTGGCACCTGGGTGGCTCAGTCGGTTAAGTATCTGACTCTTGATTTCTGCTCAGGTCATGATCTCACTGTTTGTGGGATCAGAGCCCTGCATCAGGCTCTGTGCACAGAGTCTGCCTGGGATTCTCTCTCTCCCTCTCTCTCTGTCCCTTCCCCTCCCCTCAAAAATAAATAAACTTAAAAAAAGAAAAAGAAAAGAAAATTCATGAAAAATATTAGTGAAAATAACCTTTAAGAAAAGATCATTGGGGCTACTGGGTGGCTCAGTCAGTTATGCATTTGGCTTTGGCTCATGTCATGATCTTGCAGTTCGTGAGTTCGAGCCCCGCATCGGGCTCTGTGCTGACAGCTCAGAGCCTGGAACCTGTTTCAGAATCTGTGAGTCCCTCTTTCTCTGCCCCTCACCCGCTAACACTGTCTCCTCTGTCTCTCAAAAAATAAATAAATGTTTAAAAAAATTTAAAAAAAAGAAAAGATCCTGTCCTTTCCACAGTACCCACTAGATTTTTATTTTCAACTTAGTACAAAATAATTAATAAACAATATTAAGCTATCCTTTACAAAGCTACAGCAAACAAAGACAGTTAACCTGAACTTATTGTACACAAGACGTAAAGCACAGTATTTTTCTATTACCTTAAGCTGCAGAATATTATGTACTTTATCAATATTTTCAGGTAGCTTCAGTATAATATGTTAATAACAACATATGATACCTGAATTAATACTATTATTTTTATCTAACACAGTTTGCAATAAATACACAATTGTTTAATGAACTCATGAATAAACACATAGCATTTTAAACTGAAAAATAATTTTTGAAGCATTCCAAAACAAGATCACATATATTCAATTAAAAAAAATAAATACAACACTGCAACACACAAAACTTCCGTAGCTCATGTAACATTTTTTTTTCATTTTCCAAAATACATTTGATCTCAGACATATTTGCTTTGCAAATATATTTTGAGTTTATGCCCTTTTCATTGTTCAGCCTTGCCTTCACTCATCCATTCATGTATTCAGTAGGTACACCCATGTCAATAACATTCTTGGTCAGATTTTGGAAGTTCAAATGTAAACCAGACTACATCTCTGCCTAGGGATCTTACAGACCAGAGATAGCTGGAAGGTTGGGCAAACAGTGGTGATTTTACATCATGCTAATTTCTCTGTAGAAGTACAAAGAGAGATGCTGTCCAGAAAGAGCAAAGAATTCTTCCTGGAAACACAAAGTTTTCAAAGAGAAATTAAGCGTGAGTTGATTAATGAGTTTAGGAGAAAAGGAAGGATCAGAAGTATATTTTAAGCAGAAGAAATGGTCATTGAATGTGGAGTCTATCTCATTGTAGATTCCAGCGTTTGAACAAAGTGATAGTGTGCCCCCTTTTGGGTGACAAAGAGAATGAGATCTATTTTCAATTAAGAAGCATCTGAGGAGTGACTCTTTTTTCAAAAGTTCCCTGCCCTCTCCTCAGCAGGCAAATTATTTATTGTCTTGGGACTGGCAGCACAAGTTAGAAAGAGACAAAGGATCTTGTACTCACAGCTGGCCCTGGGTGAATAAATGAAGCACCTGTCTGGCATTCTGAGAAGCGTGCTACAAAAAGCAAATCCCCTCCATGTCAATTGATGAAAGACTATATTTACATTAAACACTGAGTGCGCAGGGCAGAAAGGAATGAGAGGAAGCACCCAGATACAAGTGCATTTCTCAAAATGCAGCTTGTGGGGTGAGAACTTAACAGAAGGGAAGTATTCGAATCTTGACGAAAGACAGCCATGACCAGCCAAGACTTTTACGCTGATTAAAAGTGATTTTAAGTGATTAAAATTGATTAAAAGTGCTTACCAGCTTCTGATGAGTGAGGGAAGCTGGCCTTTTTAGTCAAATATACCAGCATTATACATGCTTACGATGTTACTTATACATCTTACTTACTTATACATCTTAAGATGTTCCTGAAGTTTTAAGAAATCTTCAGTTTTGGTAACGTTTCAAAGACAGAACTCAATTATTCCTACTTCCGAAGTTGAGCTAGTGTGTTCTTTCTTTCCTGATCTGTTAGCCCACAAGGTGTAAGGTAGTTTTACATGTCATCTTCCAACTGTAGCTCCCTTTTCATCTACGTTTGCGGAACTGCTCAAAACCTTCCTGCTTTGTGCACCTTCTCTCTAAGACAAATCTGGTTTAGGGGTAGAAAAGACAAAAAAAAATTTTTTTGCACAAAAATTTTGTGAGTTTTTGTAGAATTAAGATGCGGCATTGAGGAAAGCCCAGGCATTGCTCGGTCAGAGTCTCCTTGTAAAAGATCACCCCTTTCAGGATTTTCAAAGAGAGGCCAGAATCCAGCTGGGGATAACGTAAGACAAATTCTTCACACTATACAGAAAAGCTAATTTTCCTTTAGCGTTGCACTCCTGCAAGAATGTAATTTTTCTTTGTTTTTCTCCTTTGGGAAGTCTTTTCCAGAAGGGAAGAGAAATCCCATGGCATGCATTAGTAACCTACTTCCAAAAGATGGCAGCAAAGGATTTAGCACCAGGGAATACAACAGGAACATAACCGTTAATATTTTGGAGCTATTTTATTATGCTTAGAGTGATTAAAAATTACATTGAAAAATAAACCACTTTTAAAATAATTTTCATGAGGCTTATTGAATGATCAGCTTTTTCCTTATATTAGAATGTTAGAAATTTAGTAGTTTAATGTGACAAGAAAATATAATTTTAATAAATACTTTTAAAAGACTTTGCATAACTGCTCCTCATACCCCAAACTATTCCTGACTCTCCCAAACTCAGCCATGGTCATTGTTAATAGTTAGCCTTCTTTTCCATACTGTTTTTTCTATTCACATGAAAATGTCCAGGTTACATGTATGCTTCTAGAACCTGATCTTTTCACTTGAAAATCCTTTCATGTTAATTACAATTTGAATTGTGCATTACTTTATAGTTATACAATTATGTATATTCTAAAATTATTATTGATAGTCCTTTAGACTGTTCCCAATTTTTATGAGCAACTTTGAATAAACATTGGGTCTTATTTCTTTCTTTATTTATTTATGTTAGAGAGAGAGCGAGAGCACGAGCGGGAGAGAGGGGCAGAGAGAGACAGAAAGAGTCTTAAGCAGACCCCACACTCAGCACAGAGCCTGACACAGGGCTCCATCCCTCTACTTTAGGAGCATGAACTGAGCTGAAATCGAGAGTTGGCTGGTCAGCCAACTGAGTCACCTAGGCGCCCCCTTAGTTATTTACTTTGGGTAAACTTGGTGGAATCACTGGTTCAAAGTATATGTACATTAACTGGCTTTGTAGTTATTGCCAAAATGCCTTCCAGAAAAGTTTTTACAGCATATGTATAAAAACATACAGGCATAAGAACAGTTTTCACCTAGATTTATTCATTAGTTGGATACCCTTATTGCTCCTATATAAGATGCGATTTGGCTTGCTAAATTTTGCTTCTCATTTTATTCGGTGCAACTTTATTGTATCTTTTTTTTTTTTAATAAATTTCAGATATTGGCACAAACTTAAAAACTACATATCAAGTAAAAACATGAACATAAAATATTTTCTTCAGTGTTTAAAAAGAAACATTAAGGGTTAAAGAAAGGAGAAATTGTTTTAAAACGTAAAAGGAAAAATATTCTTATGTAAGTCAAAGTAAAACATTTCAAATTTCCTTAATTCTATAACTATTATTCCTAGCACTAGGAAGGCACTATTTAATATAGTGCCCTTAAGGAAATCCATTAGGTCACAGGCACTAAAAATAACATAAGTTAAAGCTCTTCATGTTTAAAACAGGCAATGATGAATGCTAAGGTATTACTAAATAGTTTATGTAACTTCAAAGGCACTACATTTGCCCAATCAAGGATTCAGTTTTAGGCATTTTATATACATATGCTGTAGCCAAACTTAGAATAAACTTTCATAAAAACTTTCTACTATGCAAGTTTCTTAACCTTAAAATGAACTTTTGTGATTCCTGAGTAAATATATAAGGTGATGCTTTTATTCCTTGGGCTGGATCCAGATGTCAACTTTTTGTTTTAAACAGCATGTCCATGCAACCCATAATCAACTGATTTTTTTTTCTATTATGGAGAAAGAATAAAGAATGTACTCTATAAAAATCTGGTGCAGGCTTCTTTTTTATAAAATGTTTATTTATTTAATAACAGAGAGAGCAAGCAAGCAAGGGAGGCACAGAGAGAGGGAGAGAGAGAATCCCAAGCAGGCTCCACACTGTCAGCATGGAGCCTGATGCCAGGCTCGGTCTCATGAACCATGAGATCATGACCTGAGTGGAAACCAAGAGTCAGATGCTTAACCAAATGAGCCACCCAGGCACCCCTGGGGCATTTTCTTATTTTAAGTGTGCCTAAAGTCCGGGTGCCCCCAGACTTCTTTTTTTCTGCATTATATATTACAATGTCGCTTTTCTTTCTATAATTAAGGCCCACAAAATTTTCCCTTTAGAAAAGCCAGTACTATACTTGTTAATAAGAACAATTTTCTGTATTAGCTTGTCAGTGAATCTGTTTTTTTTTTCTTTCTGTTTTTATTGTGTTTGTTTTATTTTACATTTTTTAAAAATTTGTATTCATTTTTGAGAGACAGAGAGAGACAGAGCATGAGTTGGGGAGGGGCAGGGAGAGAGGGAGACACAGAATCCAAAGCAGGCTCCAGGCTCTGAGCTGTCAGCACAGAGCCTGATGCAGGGCTCAAACTCCTAAACTGTGAGCTCATGACCTGAAGCTTAACTGACTGAGCCATCCAGGCACCCCTCTGTTTTGCATTTTCAAGTGTTGTGTGCTTGGGGTTGGTAAAATTTTGTGATGTCTGAAAAGTTACAGATAGTACAGACTCTGGATTCTTTTTTTCCCGTTCTTTTTATTTCTCTTTTATTTTTCCTTTCTTTCCTTCTTTATTTCTTCTTTCTTTCTTTCTTTCTTTCTTTCTTTCTTTCTTTCTTTCTTGTTTGGGTGCTTATGTTGCAAAATCTCAATCTTTTGCAAATTTGGGCTCACCTTTTTAAAAAGGAAATCTTGCTGTTTTAGATGGAGTGAGACAATGAAGTAATCAGACATGATTTTGCATATGGTTATATGAACATCAGTTTTAAAGTTTATATTTGAGTATGTTTTAGATTCTTTTAGACAAAGCAATTCAAGAACATTACGTCTCACTTAGAGAGCTCTCGTCTCTAAATGAAGCTGTGCTATCCTGCAAGAATGGAACTTGAATCCTAGAATGCCATAGAAATAATAAAATAATTTTTGCTATATGAATGCCTTTGACAATATTAAGGGAAAACAGCTGCTGGAACACTCCCAATGACATAGGTGAAATACATCAACATATGATACATGTTTTCCATTGTTAGGCAGCTTTGTCACAATTTTATTCTTCATACTTAATCAAAATGTGCTTCCCCACTTTCTTTACATTGATTCTAGTCCTATTCTGCAGAGTTTCAGGGAATAAATACAATCCTTCATTCATATGATAAAACTTCCATGTTGGAAAGATTTAGCATACTCTCCCCCCACCCCCTTCTCCATTTCCCTTTACTGCTATTTCCCGTAGTTGCATCCCATTACCATCCTGGTTGTTCTTTTCTGGGCAATATAATTCAATTTTGTCCATTAAGAGTTGTGCCCAGGTGCTCCTGGGTGGCTTAGTCGGTTAAGTGTCCGACTTTGGCTCGGGTCATAATCTCATGGTTCATGAGTTCAAGTGCCACGTTGGGCTTTTTGCCAACAGCTCAGAGCCTGGAGCATGCTTCAGAGTCTGTCTCTCTCTCTCTGTCTGCCACTCCCCTGCTAGTGTGCTCTCTCTCTTTCTCAAAAATAATTTAAAAAAATTCTTTTTTTAAAAAAGAGTTGTGTCTAAAGATAAACAGAATAACATAGATGTGGCTTAACCTATGCAAAGAAATGATTCCTTTTTAAGGTCTGAACATTGCATAACAGTCTGAGCTTAAGTTAACATCTTTCTAGGGTTCCACATTGGTACATGTTATAGACTTGTATTCAACCAGATGCTGTGGTTTTCTAGATACCATATGATTCAAAAGATTCTTTGAACCTAGATGTGGGATTTGATATTTTAATGTGTTAAATAACATTGTCTGGTTTGGGGCATATTTTTTCAATCGTTCAATCTATAGCAAATTTCTTGAGTTCTTATTTTGTCACCCAGCATACAAGTTTTCACTTCTGTATTATTTTTCAGTTTAATAAGGATATGTACATGCCATGTGTCCATACAAGTCATTATTAAAAATATCATTGGAACATTTAATTTATCCATATTCATGGATGTCTTTTTAATCAGGGCTTAATGCAAGTTGGTTTTACTATTTCCCATTTGGCAGTGGTTTAGAGAAATGGAATCTACTTCTGAGCCACAATCTTCTTTCTCATTCCCAAGGCAGCAATAGCAACATCGGGGCTCTCTTACATTTGGTTCTCTTGTCCTTCAGTAGCATTATAGTATTTATGTGATAGTCTGTTAATAGGTTCAGTAGTCAACCAATGTGATTGAAACCTAAAACATTATATAGAAAATCATAAATGTCCAATAAATGTTTAACTGAATGAAGCCCCAGTAGAAATTAATGCCCCATGTATTTACTATAATATATAATTCATTATTTCTTTGTGTTGTGATTTCTTGAGAATTGCTTTTCCTCTCTAAAAACTCAACACTATCTAGTAAGAAGTTGCTATGGCTGATGTCAAAGAGGTTACTGCCTGTGTTGTCCTCCAGGATTTTGATGGTTTTCTGTCGCACATTTAGATTTTTCATACATTCTGAATTTATTTTTGTGTATGGTGTAAAAGAATAGTTCAGTTTCATTCTTTTGGATGTTGCTGTCCAGTTTTCCCAACACTATTTGTTGGAGACCGCCTTTTTTCCATTGGATGTTCTTTTTTGCTTTGTCTCCTGAGACAAGGGAAACGAAAGCAAAAATAAACTATCGGGACTTTCTCAAGGTACAAAGCTTCTGCACAGCGAAGGAAACAATCAACAAAACTAAAAGGCAACCTTCAGAATGGGAGAAGATATTTGTCAGTGACATATCTGATAAAGGGTTAGTATCCAAAATCTATAAAGAACTTATCAAAGTCAACACTAAAAAACCAAATAATCCAGTTCAAAAGGGGGCAGAAGACATGAATAGATATTTTTCCAAAGAAGACATACAGATGGCAAACAGACATATGAAAAAGATGCCCAACATCATTAATCTTCAAGGAAATACAAATCAAAACCAAAGTGAGATATCACCTCGTACTTGTCAGAATGGCTAAAATTAACAACACAGGAAACCATTGTTGGCAAGGATGCCGAGAAAGAGAGACCCTCTTGCACTATTGGTGGGAATGCATACTGGTGAAGCCACTGTGGAAAACAGTATGGAGGTTCCTCAAAAAGTTAAAAATAGAACTACCCTCAGATCCAGCAATTACCTACCACCCAAAGGATACAAAAGTACTGGTTCGAAGGGGCACATGCACCCCAATATTTATAGCAGTCTTACAAACAATAGCCAAAATATGGAAAGAGTCCAAATGTCCATCAACTGATGAATGGAAGAAGATGTGGTATATACACATATACAATGGAATATTACTCAGCCATCAAAAAAGAAATGAAATCTTGCTATTTGCAATGACATGGATTGAGGTAGGGAGTATTATCTAAGCAAAATAAGTCTGTCAGAGAAAGACAAACACATATGATTTCACTTATATGTGGAATTTAAGAAATGAAACAGATAACGTGGAGGAAACAAAACGAGGGAGAGAAAGGCAAACCATAAAACAGACTCTCAACAAATAGAGAACAAACTGAGGGTTGCTGGAGGAGAGGTAGGCTGGGACATGGGTTAAATGGCTGATGGGAACTAAGGAGGGCATTTGTTGGGATGAGCACTGGATATTGTATGGAAGTGTTGAATCACTATACTATATACCTGAAACTAATATTATGCTTATGTTAACTAACTGGAATATAAATAAAAGCTTGAAGAAAAAAACCTCCTCAACACTATTATATTTAATATATTTAATAAATAATAATAGTTATATAATTATACATTATATATAAATATATAATATAAGTAATTAATAATAATTAATTTAATTATGCATAATTAAATTATATTTAATTTAAGATGGTTTTGGGGGGCATAATTACACTATAAAAATTACTATTATCAGACACTTCAAGTATTGAAATATTAAAAGAGATATTATGGGGCACCTGAGTGGCTCAGTTGATTAAGCATTTGACTTTTCATTTTAGCTCAGGTCATGATCTCATGGGTCCTGAGTTCCAGCCCCATGTTGGGATCTTCACTGACAGCCCAGAGCTGCTTGGGATTCTCTCTCTCTCCCCCTCTCTCTGCACCTCCCCTGCTTGTGCTCTCTCTCTCAAAATAAATAAATAAACATTAAAAAAACCCAAAAGAGATATTAATAATTTTTTTTTTTTGGCAAATAAAGAATTCAAGTATAAAGTCAAAGTGAAAAGAGAAATAGTCTTAATTAGGAGACTTTGATAGACTAGGCTGACTAAATTTAAAAAATGGAAGAATTTCTTCTTTTATTGTATTTTTATTTTTTTTTGAGTATTACATACGAAGTACCCAAAATCCTAGGATAAGCTACATTTCTATTACAGGAAACATTAATAGACATACTTCCATTTATTTTATTTTTTTTAAATTTCAGACATTGAATTATTGATGAGAATATTTCTGCTTGATTTTATGGTTAGACTTTTGTTGCATACACACGTAAAAACATTCAGGCTTTCATAGTTTTGGAATAGGATTCAAATGATTTTTGAATAAGGTCTTTTGTCACTTTGGGCATTGCTTTTATGTTTTGGAGGTAGATTTTGCCCTCTTCCTTCCTTCCTTCCTTTTCTCTTGTTCTTTCTTTCTCTTTCTTTCTTTCTTTCTTTCTTTCTTTCTTTCTTTCTTTCTTTCTTTCATGTTTATTTATTTTGAGAGACAGAGCGTGAGAGGGGGAGGGGCAGAGAGAGAGGAAGACACAGAATCCCAAGCAGGCTCCAGGCTCTGAGCTGTCAGCACATTGCCCAACTCGGGGTTCAAACTCAGGAACTTGAGCCCAGTCAGACGCTCAACGCACTGAACCACCCAAGCGACATTTTGCCCTGTTTCTATCACACCACTCTCACTTTAGTTATTTCTATGAAATTTCAATCCTACTTCCTGTATCCATGTCAGTATAAGGGTAAATCTTGAAAATGGGGGACTGCAGTGGTGCTTTCATTATTATTATTATTATTATTGTGATGTTACCATTTTCAGTGTGCATAGAGTCGAGGGGCGTGCAAGGAGGACTCCAGGGCGGTTGCCGCCACAGCTCTCCGGAAGTTCACAGAAAACTGGTGGAACCCGCAGGGCGGTGAGAGCCAGCCCAGGGAACAATACACAGGAACGGATAATTACCTCCCCGGTTCAACAAAGGAGTTGGAAATCAGATACTGTATTTGTGTCCATTTCTAAATTGGAGGTGCTAGGAATATATGTGAAGTGAAAGAACATGAAAACCAGGGAAGGCTGCACAGGACGGGACGAAGGAGTGGGTGGTGTGCCCGGGGCAGGAACTGCTTCAAGCTGTATCCCTGAGTGTGTGCGAGGAGGGGCCGCATTTTCCAAACTGTGAGTGTGACCCACTTAATGAGTCATCGCATTAATTTGACTGTGATCAAGATTACAAAGCAATTCCTGACATAAACTAGACTAGAATGGTACAAAAATACACAGACATTACAAACTGAAAAAGTATGTGCTATTTCAGAAAGTCTGTGTTCCTATATACATAATGAGTAATTATATATGGGAAATACATCACACATATGTGTAATATATTACATAAGATATAAATATATTTATATTGTAAACACACATATGTTGAGATTATGGAATAAAATATCTTTTTTAGAGTAGGTAGTGGCAAAAATTTCTGACAGCCACTGAAGTGTTGAATATAGACTTCTATTTTAAGAAAGAGAATGGGAGGAGAAAGATAAGAATCTCCTAGTTCTTGTGCAACCTGAAAACCGGTTTCCCAAACCATAATACTTAATTTATCCACCATTACTGGAAGACAGCTTCAATTTGTATGACAGCTTTACAATTGGAAATGGACTAAGCCCTCTAAATAATCTTGCAGGGGTCGATACAATGAATAGCAACAAAAATGTGAACAAAAGTTAGAGAAATACAGAATGCCATGAATGTACACCTGCCTCCAAGCCTGCCTTCTCACTCTATTCAGGCAAACCTATGTTTTATTGTTACATACACACTGTGTTTTGAAACCACCTTTTAAATAGAAATGTCCTTTCTTCTGATCCTCCCACATACAGTCATTCTAAACTCTTTCCCACATTTACATCCTCCACAAAAACTTTCATAATTAAGCAAATGCAATGTGATCATTTCTCCCTGTGTATTCACCTTTATTCCTCACTGGCCAGATGTTAAAATAGAGAGATTCCATCATTTAATCTCTGTTATATGTGGGCAGTTACAGAATAAAGTAAAAATGATTCTTGTACGTAACTTACAGACATGCAAAGTTAGGGATATTGTGTGCTCTGTGTGTGTAGATATGATATGGATCTTATATAATTATAAGGTTTTTTTTGAGTTAAATATTACATCAGGTAAGGGTTGCATGAATTTCCATTTTTGTATTTTTTAGTGGAGAGGGATGAAATTTGCTTAACAGTCTTTTGAAAGGACAGTGCAATAAACATAACAGCTTTGGATTCTGGTAATGATAGTAATGATGCTAATTTTGTCCTGAAGAATATATTGTTTCGTGAATCAGCTGCCACAATATGCTCCTCAAATACTGCAAACTTAGACAGCTTTGTAATATATTAAAAGTGCATGCAAAAATTATATTCAAAAACAGTAAAGAGGACTGTTTCAACAATTGCGTACGTGTGTGTTAGAATAAATCTGTGAACTCACCTCTGCTTATTTCTTATACCTGGCTTTTTCTTATTGACTTATGGTGGAATATTACTCTTTCAGGAGGCCAAGAGGTTTTACAAGACTAAGTTGAACATTTATGATTCAGGGATGGGGTTAATTGCTGATGTTTCCTTTAAGTTTAGAATATTCTTGTTATTGGATATGTATAAATGGCAGGTAAATAGAGGAAAATAAATCTTTGAAAAGCGGAATCAAAATATATTTTAGACAGGAAAAGATCGGAAACAAGGTAATAGGCAAGGTTGAAAATCAATTCAGTGGGGCAAGAATGTTGATTAATTAACAAGAATAATGCTGTACAGAACCACACTTGCACCTGTGACTGTGCTCATCAACTCTTGTATATCAATGGGCAGTCAATTTATCAATGGGTATATCAATTTATCAATCTTATATTCTCCATGCCTGTTAACACTAGATATAAACCTATTACGTTTTAGTCATTCATATGAGTACCTCTTAGATTTATGTGCCATTTTTGTGTCGTTATTCATTAATTTCCTCCATTTGCTTATTAAATTTGAATCTGTATTCTTTGTTTTCTCTTTTTATGATTTTTTAGTTAAACATTTGTTTCATGCTTTTACTTCCTTTACATCTTCAATTTCAGTGGAAATGTTGAAAGATGTTGCAAGTGGGCACTACATTCATGTGTCTTGCATAGTGGCATTTTGCTTGTTTTAATGTGTCAATTAAGTTTGGGCTTCGGAATCATAACTCTGTGTTAAAATCTTGCCTCTTCCACTTAATAACTTTGTGACTTTGGGTAAATTACTCAACGTTTCTAAGTCTCAGTGTCCTCTGCAAACAGAGAAAAAAATGGAAATACCTATCTCTGACTGCTATTGAGAAGATTAATAAAGATAAACATGTAATACTTTTATCCTAATGTTAGCACATGGTAAAAAGTCAATAACGAAGCTGTGAGTATATGTTTGTATGTGATAATCCTTCCATGTTTTATATTACATATTCCATCACATATTAATTATTGTATAATACATGCTATATGTTCCATATAAACTCCTCTTGTCCCTATTTTATAGACACAACCCAACTGCCCCTTAATAATCAAGATCAATTACTCTCATGTTTGCGTGGTGGCAAAAGAAGCCACAAATGGCCAGGCCACAGTCTCAACTTCTAAATGAGACCATTGTTTTATCTCCTGATGGAAGCATTCATCTTTTGGGAAACAACACCTTCACAACGAAAAGAACCTACCATTTCAGGGATGAGAAACACAGAGTCTTCAGGTAATTCATTAGGAATAATAGTAAGACAAGGCTTTTTTACTTCCTTTCTTGGTTCTTGAAACTGGGTACCTATGGGAGAGCCAGTCATAGTATCTATACCGGTTTAATGCATGTACTGCATCATGTGGGAGAGTATCCTATTCTGACCAGTACAATAACTGAGGCTTCAATAATCCTTTCAAGTATACTATGAGGCCAGTCGCTTTTGAGTAAGGGGAGGGGGGAGACATGATACAATCAGTGGTCCCATGGGATCAGCCTAGCACATCACATCTGTCTTCTGTAAAAAGTGTTCTTCAGTCAAATGTAGTGCTCTGATGGATACTATGATGGTAAATACAGCATTCCATAAACCTCTGGGTGGTGTCTCTGGCAGGGCAAGCTAAACAGAGAAAACAAAGCCATATACAGAGTAACTGTGTATATTTTAGTGATCACAGATCTCAACCTCCTCCATGATAGGTACAGTCTAATAGAATCAAACTGTATAAAAATGGCTGGTTGGTCCTCTCTGCCTATGGTGCCCTAGCAGGGGCTTGAGTTGGTGTCACCTGTTGGAAGGTTAGGCATTCAACATTAACAGTAGTCAAATCAGCTTGGGTGAGGATAAATTTAATTCGATGAGCTCGTGTATAACCTCCATCATTGTGTGGATGCCACTTTGAGTGAGCACTGGGATAGCTGAAGAAAGCTGACTAACATTCACAGAACATCAGCTATTCTTGTCCACCTGGTTATTAATATAGTCCTCCTGGCTTTATATGTAGCATTCTGTTAGAAGAACAATATACTAAAAATTGGGTCCCATTCCAATGGTCTATCCACAAACCTTCTTGTCATCAATTCTCTATTTTTTTTATTTCCAAGAAATCATCAGGCATTTCATTAGCTCCTTGTAGAGGAATTGCCGTCCCCCCTTTATTGCACCAAAAGTGAATAAGCGGATTGACTGCCCAAGTTCTGCCCACTGGAGGATTTTTTTCCTCTCACTCTCCTTCAGGAGCTGTAATGCTGCAGGGCTACTGCTGACCAACATCGGCATATTGCCTGGTTATTTTCTCTCAGTAACTGGTCGTAGGGAATTCCCCAAGTGGTTTTTGTTTAGGTTGAGGATGAGGTTAAATGCAGTTGGAGTAGATGCCACAAAAATATGAAGCTTATGTAAATTTACTTCTGCCTTCAGGGCTTGCGTGAGCCCCAATCTTGCACGAACTGCTTCCGCTTGATAATTGAGTGTTGTTATGTCGCTTCGACTTCATAACTTGGCAGTTTTGACAACAATTCATGTTTTCTAAGATGGTAAGTTTTGATCAGCAGCCAGGTCAGGGGCTCTTTCTCAAAGAGATTAATTATTTGCAGAAGTAAGCATGGTTATGGGGTCTTTGCCATGGGTTCTTTATCAAGAAATAGAAATAGATCATATATCCTTAAGTTAAAACAGAGAAGGCATGGTGTGCTTTCTGCCATGTGCAAATTAGTGTTTCCCAGTGGTTTTTGCTAAACAATATGTATTTTTAAAAAGGTTCTTAATGTGGGGCAGCTGGGTAACTCAGTCAGTTGAGAGACTGACCCTTGATTTCGGCTCAAGTCATGATGCTGGGGTCGTTGGATCGAGCCCCATGGTGGACTCTGCTAAGCATGGATTCCGCTTAGGATTCTCTCCCCCCACCTTCTCCTCCCCCACTCACACATGCGCTTTATTTTTCTCTTTCCCTTTCAAAAACAAAAAAAAGGTTCTAGGGGCATCTGGGTGGGTCAGTTGGTTAAGGGTCCGGTCATGTTTGGCTCATGATCTCTCAGTTTGTGGGTTTGAGCCCTGCATCAGGCTCTGTGCTGTCAGCCGGAGCCGGGAGCCTGCTTCATATTTTGTCTCTCTTTCTCTCTGCCCCTTCCTTTGCTAGTGCTCCATTTCTCTCTCCCTCAAAAATAAATAAACATTTAAAAAAATCTTTAAAACAAGGTTCTTAATACTCAGTAGCTTCAAACAATGCCTCATGAGCTCTGTGGACTTCTGTCTGTAATGAGATCACATCTGAAACAGAAGCTGCAGTTGGAGTCACCACTTGATATAGCTATAATAGACCACTGTTGTTGTTGTTGTTGTTATTATTATTATTATTATTATTATTATTTTGAGATAAATCTGTCTTCCACACAGACTTAATAGGTGAGTTAACTGAAGACTCAACAGGACTCACTACTCCTGTACCCTTCTAGTCTTGGGTGGATGCCATGATATTTATAATCACCTCAGATAGGCGGTACTTTTTTTAAAATTTATTATTTGAAAAGGAAGATCCGTTCCAGGGTTTCCTCTTAACCCTTCCTACCACAATCACCCATAAGCTAGTTTCAGTGAGCCAAGGTGGCTTCTAAAAGTTGCAGGGAATGCCTATGTCAATTGCCGATTCACAAATTAGCGGAGGGTTGATTCTCAAGCCAAATGGACCAAAGTAAAACCGCCCTGGGTAAAACATTCATTTATTTTGAGCTCATGTATAACCTCCATCCTTGCTGTAGATGCCGCTTTGAGTATACACTGGGGTAGCTAAAGAAAGGCTGACAAATATTCACAGAGCAAACCTCTCTTACTGATGGAACACCATGACATTTTGGATCCCCAGATTTTAGCTTTACCTCAGAGCCAGTGTTCTGTGTTTATCTTCCCCCGGTGCTTCATAAAATGGCTATAGATCCCTTAAAATTAGAGGGAAATTTAGAGCTCATACTTGTGACCCTTTTGCCTGATCCACAATGATATTCATCTTCCCCTCAAGTGAATTTGAATCCGTGAACTGAGTCAGGTCTGGGAATTGATTTAGGGGATATTGTGGCACCAAATATCTTCAAGGATGCTGGAGGTCCCCTCACCGACATATGTCAATGCTTCAGAGGAGTGTCCTTCAGGGTTCTTCAAGGCATCTGGTAGAGACTGGTTGAATCAGCTACACATAATAAAGCTACTCCAACATTTCCATCTTCTTATTCTTTAGATTTCTTCTTGGGATTACACAAAAAAAGTTCTGGAATCTCAAGTTCATTAAATATACAATACCACCGAGTCTAGATTTCCATCAGACAACCAACAATTAAAGCTACTCCTAGGGTTTGAGCCAGCACATTAAATAAAGACCCTCTGATAAATATGCAATCAAAAAATTACATCTGTGTTAGTCTAGTCCCTCCCTGGTTTAACACCTATAGAATCTATTTTAACAAATATTCTCCAGGTTTGTGCTGAAATACATTGAAAGATATTGTGATTATTTTGGTCTTCATGCTCCCTTTCCCTTTTCCATACTTTTTATTTGTTCACATAGAGCATGTAGGACTCAACTCTAGTTATGGATCTAAAGCTATTAAGAAGTATGGAGAACACATTTTGAGGAATAAGAAAAATACCTCAAATAAAGGCAATAAAGGATTTCCAAGAAAGAATATCTAATGCCCTGAGACTAAGAAAATCAAGCGCTTGCTCCTGAACAGACCCAGTGGAATTTAAAGGAGAAACGTCGCTAGATTATTCCGAATCTCCCCATATTTCTCAAGTCCAGCCTTTAGGACTCACACTTTCTCAACCATGTCCTGACTTATAAAGAAGACCTGCTCAGACTATGAATTCAAGTAGCACTATAATTCAGTTTGAGCTGTCATTATAAGTAGAAGGATAAAATTTAGATTTGCTTTAGTCAGATCGTGGCCCGGGGTCTAGGAGGGAGAAGATATTCTTGGGTAGTCATGGAAGCTCTCTGATGCACCCAGAACGCTATCTGGTAGCAAAAATTGCATCAGCCAGCGTGCAGTAAGAGGAGTAGAAACCGTTCCAAGTATTTAAAGCCAGAAGGGATGGAATATAGACCATTAGGGGTTAAAAACTACAGAAAGACCTTTGTTCCAGAAGAGCAAGGAAGCTACCATAAATGTTAAGGAAATCGAGTGGTGTGAGAATCACTAGGAACAACTGCGAATGCTCTGTGCTGCCCACAGCTTGATAATGGCTGATTCACTGGAGGTTCCCAAAAGCATGTCAGGCAGGCAGTGTTCTTTTCCACGTACTGTCTGGTACTTCAAATAATATGCTCTAAAGGAATTACTTCAACCATGAAATGTCTCTGCTTGACTCCCTTTAATGGGGTAATCAAGACTATTGTATGCTTCCAGAAACAAACACATAATTTATTTTGACTGACAAAGTAAACAAGAAAACTAAAAATAAAAAAGAATTCAAGAACACAAAACCAAATACAATATAAACATTTTCTATTGTGGTCTGTTTTTATTTTTAGTCCCTTAACTGTCACAATACTCTTATAAACATTTAATCTGATAGTCGATGTCATACTCATTTTAGGAATGCAATCTAAAACACAAAATGAGAAGGACTGTGGAAAAAAAATCACCTCGATATTTAGTAAATGTCAAGTTTACGTTGTTAAAATAAGCAAGTGATTTTAAAATTAAAATACTTTTGTTCTGGTGGTTCAAATAGGGAGATGATTTTTCCCCACTTTCTGGTTCCTAGGAGGAAGAATTTTCCTTACTAAGGAATTGTGGCCTCTTAACCCATGCTTTACTCGTCTCCACGGAAGTGGGATGAGTTACTTCATCAAAGCCATTGATCCATATTTTTCATGTGGTTAGAGCTAACCATTTTAAAAGCTGAAAGTAAGATATCTCTTTCGCCTCACTCCATTCAAAACAATGTGAGGCAGGTACGCCTGGATGGCTCCAAAGGTTGAGGGTCCAACTTTGGCTGAGGTCATGATTTCTCGGCTCAAGTGTTCGAGCCCCTCATTGGGCTCTCTGCTGTCAGTGGGAAGGCTGATTCTGATCCCCCCCCCCCCCCCCCGCCCTGCCCCTCTGCACTTCCTGGCTGGCTCTCTTTCTCTCAAAAGTAAATAAACATTTAAAAACAACCACCACAACATGAGGCGGCAATCCTGGATAAAATCCTGGAGGCAACAATCCTGTGTTGGGTGAGCTAGTGCAGGATCTGGACTGGAGAAGGAGGCAGAATCACTCTACTTAACTCTCCCATTTCAGCTGTTGCCTCTGTTATGGCTTCATCAATAATAAGGCAGATCTGACTTCCTCCAACATCTATCTCCCAGGTGGTTCTGAAATCAGATTTGGAATGGGTGTGCAAATGAACTCAACAGCAAAAAGACAAAATGTCCAGTTTTTAAAAATGGGGGAGGGGCACCTGGGTGGTTCAGTCAGTTAAGCTTCAGACTTCAGCTCAGGTCATGATCTCCTGATTTGTGGGTTTAAGCCCTGCCTGGGGTTCTGCCCTGACAGCTTAGAGCCTGGAACCTGCTTTGGATTCTGTCTCTCTCTCTCTCTCTCTCTCTCTCTCTCTGCCCCTCCCCCACTTATGCTTTCTCTCTCTCTCAAAAGTAAAATAAATAAATGAACATTTAAAAAATGGGGGAGTGTAATGTACAACATGGTGACTTTAGTTAATAATATTGTGTTATATATCTGAAAGTTGCTAAGAGAGTAGATCTTAAAAGTTCTCATCACAAAAATATAATGTGTAACTATGTGTGGCGATGGATGTTAACTAGACTTACTGTGATGATCATTTTTGTAATATATACACATATTGAATCATTATATTGTACACTTGCAATTAATATAACGTTTAATGTCAGTTATATTTCCATTAACAAAAATGGGGCAAAGATTTGTTAAGATACATTTTCTTTTTTTTTTTTTTTTTTTTTAAGTTTATTTTATTTTTTATTTTTTTTATTTTTATTTTTATTTATTTATTTATTTATTTTTTAATATATGAAATTTACTGTCAAATTGGTTTCCTTACAACACCCAGAGAAGATAATCAAGTGAGGAATAAGCACATGAAAAGATGCCCAACACCGTTAGTCATTAGGAAAATGCAAACCGAAACCACAAGATACCAAGTAATTCCACTTCTTGGTATCTACCCAAGTGAACTAGAAATAGGTATTTAATCAAAAACTTATACACAAATTTCTTAGAAACATTTACAATAGCTCAAATTGGAAACAACCTAAATGCCCAGCAACTGATGAATGCATAAACAAAGTGGTATATCCACACAACAGAAGGTCATTGAGCCATAAAAAGAATGAAATCTCGTATCGATATATGCTACAATATGGATGAAGCTCAAAAACACTATGCAAAGTGAAAGGAACCAGGTACAAAGGAGCATGAACTGTATGATTTCATCCATGCGAAATGTCCAGAGTATGTAAATCAATAGAGAAAGAAAGCCAATCATAGTTGCCGTGGCCTGGACAAAGGGGAAAGAGGAGAGACTGTTAAAGCATGTATGAAGTTTCTTCTTGTGGCAATGAAAAGTGTTTCGGATTGTATAGAGGTGATGGTTGCACAGAATTGTGAACATACTAAATGCCACTGAATTGTACATTTTAAAATATTTAATTAAAAAAATGTTTTAATGTTTATTTATTTTTTGAGAGAGAGAAACAGAGTGTGAACAGGGGAGGGGCAGAGAGAGAAAGGCAAAGAATCTGAGACAGGCTCCAGGCTTCGGGCTGTCAACACAGAGCCCGCTGCAGGGCTTGAACTCACGGACCGTAAGATCATGACCTGAGCTGAAATCGGAGGCTTAACCGACTGAGCCATCCAGGGACCCCTTAAAATGTTTAATTTTATGTTATTTAAAGAAAAAGAAAATCCTGCATGTGGTTCATTTAAATGTGAACCTTGAGAAACAAACTAGGTAAATTTTATGAAACAAAATAACACATGGAGGCCTTGTGGCACCAGGATATATAGCTTTAGACCTTAGGCTTTGGCGAGGGGACATTGTGGGATTTATAAAAGGCTTATGCTGGCCTTAAGCAAATACACATGAGCCTAGTGAGCCTTAGTAAGCATGCAGTTGAGGCAAGGACTCTCTTAATCTCTGCACAGCAGCCTGTTAGCTTCTGGGAGTACATACGTAAGGGGGTTCCCTGTGCATTTGACCAGAGGTTCTCCACTTGCAAATCCCTTCAGCCGCTGGTTAAAATGTAGATTCTCATTCAGCAGGTATGGGTGTAGAATCTGAGCTTCTGAATTTCTAACAGGCTCCTGGTTGACACGGACACCGTTGGCCCACAGATTTCATTTCTTGAGTGGGATTAACCAGCCTATGTGGATCTTTCATTTTTAGAAGGCTGGGGCCAAAGAGTGACTGCAGTGAAAGATGAATGGATTGGTCAGGCTCCATTTGGCCGACTTTGTCTCTATAGACTCCCTCTTTCTTATCTAGCTATAATGGATTCTCATTAAAACTGTCAGGGTGGTGTCATTCAATAATCTTAGGAATTGAAATGATAAAATCATGGAAGAGCAATGCCTACATGCATGTTTCTTTCTAGACTTGCCACGGATTTCTCTTTTTCATCTTCTCTTTGTCTACCTATCCCCTTGTCTTTCTTCTCTTTCTCTCTAGCCCGCAATCTGACCAACTCCACCTGCACCTCTGTTGCACACTCTTATAATGAAAGCATTAAGAAAGAGTAGACCAAAGTTCAGAGACAGACTCTTGGGCTGTCCAGGAGCAATTGGCTGATAGACACAGAGATAGAACCCAAATTTCCGGATATATATCTATATATCTATATCTATATCTATATCTATATCTATATCTATATCTGTACACACACACACACACATATATAGAGAGATAGATAGATACACACATACATATATATAGATAGATATAGATGATATAGATATACAAATATAGATATAGATATAGATGATATAGATATAGATAGATATAGATATTTTTTAATTGCACTTTTGGAGCGCCTAGGTGGCTCAGTCAGTTAAGCATCCAAATTCGGCTCAGGTCATGATCTCATGGTTCATGAGTTGAAGCCCCGTGTTGGGCTCTGTGCTGATGGCTCAGAGCCTGGAGACTGCTTCAAATTCTGTGTCTCCTTCTCTCTCTGCGCCTCCCCCACTCACAGTCTTGTCTGTCTCTCTCTCTCAAAAATAAATAAACATTAAAAAAATATTTTTAGATTGCACTTTCTCAGATATATATTTTAAAAGACATTTATTTGGAATCGTCTGTTTAAAAAATATGACAATTAATTCACTGCCCCTCTTTCACTTCTATCAGAATGACTTAATGTCCCTGGTATGTTTTGCTGATCTGGACGACAGAGGTAGGGTAGAACAGGAAAGATGAGCAAAGAAAAGCAAACTTCATGGCTATTGCTGCCCTATTATTTATGTAACTGCAGAAATGACCCCAATTCTTCATTCTTCCTTATATTCATGCCCTTTGCTAGATGACTTCTTTATTTCTCTCAGTAAAGGCCAAGTTTATTTGGGGCACCCGGGTGGCTCAGTCAGTTACGTGTCCAACTTCAGCTCAGATCATGATCTTGCGGTTCATGAGTTCAAGCCCTGCAATAGTGCCAAACCTGCTTGGAACTCTCTCTCTCTCTCTCTCTCTCTCTCTCTCTCTCTCTCTGTCTCTGTCTGTCTCTCCCCCACACACACCCTGATGCTTGTCAAAATAAGTAAATAAACTTAAAAAAAAAACACCAGAGTTTATTTACTTTTTTCTTAATTTTGGATATAACTTGTTTTGACCATTGGGACTGTTAACATATGTAACACCATATAATGGTTAATTTAGATTTACAAAATGCAAACAAGTTTGGAAATCTACTGTCAGCAGTTCACTTACTAAAATTATCAGTATACATTTGGTAACCTTAAAAATTAACAGTAGACTAATATCATTTCTTTTTTCTGATATTTATTTCAATAAAAACCATTATATTATACTCTTCCAAAGCAGAATATCTCTAAGGGTTTTGGGCAAAACGTTACCAAAATCTTACCTATGACAAATTGTCTTTGAACTTTAGAAAATGAGTATAATGTAATTAGGATAAGACCTTTTTCTCAGATGCTGATTTGATAATGTTATAATTCCGTCAAGTGCATAATTATAATATACTTAGATTCTATTGGGTGCATTGGAGAGATACTTTAATAATTTCATGATATCAATATTTACAAAAATCTGGAAATTGTATCTCATTGAAATTAATCAAATTTTTGAATGTCAACTTAGAAGTATTTGTGAAACATAATTTGTAAGTATTCACTTAGGAGATTATTGGCAAAATGTTTAAAGACCACTAAATTGACCTAATTCAACTTGGTTCATATGACTGTTAGCTTATTTGTAATAGGACTCAGAACCCACCCATAGTTAAATGTGGATTACGGTCACCTACTTTCCTATAAACTTGTCATGAAGTTATAATTAAATCAAGTCTTATAGCACATTCTGTGACCAATGAATATTTATCAATAAGCAAGAACAAAACAATAATCTTTTCTGTAAGCTCAATGAATTCTTAGCTTTCTGTATTTCTTTGGTGCTTCAAAAATGCCTTGTATGAAAACTTTACTTCAGAAAAATAAGACAATATTCCAATGACAGGATATGGCCTATCATCCATTGAACTCAAGAAACTAGAAATCCTTGGGGTGCCCGGGTGGCTCAGTGTTTAAGCATCTGACTTTGGTTCAGGTCATGATCTTGCAGTTCATAAGTTCAAGCCCCACATCAGGCTCTGTGCTGCCAGCTTGGAACCTGGAGTCTGCTTCAGATTCTGTCTCCCCTTTGCTCTCTGCTCCTACCTGGCTGTCTCTTGCACATGCTCTCTCTCTCTCTCTCTCTCTCTCTTTCTAAAAATAAATAAGCATTAAAAAACAAAAAAACAAAAAACACTTCTTGTAAAAAGAAACTAGGAATCCTCTGAGAACCAGTGGCAGGATACAGACATTTTAGGGCACCAACTCTTAGCATACAGTCTCCTTGACTAAATAAACTCTTAATCCTATTTATGCAAGAATGAAAAGCCTCCTGAATACTATTAATTTTACTAATGAAAATCCACTCCCAACATGTATTAATCTTAGTAAATCCTCTAGTGTTAATGGAAAGTAAAAATCTTTGAAGATTTTGTAGTAGCTGACTCTAGAGCATGGCTTCCTGATTAGAATTCTAACTGACCACTAACATTACCAATTAAAATTAGAATCTCACTTAGAATCTGCGTTCCTAATCAGGGCAACTGATCCCACCTACAGTATAATAAAACTTGACATATGTGTAAATACATACTTTCTGTGTTGAAGTATGCTTAACTTAATTGCACACATTGGAAGTCATTGGGTGTAAGAATATATATGACAACTAAATCCTACCAGATTGTTTTCCAAAATGACCATGCCAGTTTACATTTGCAGTGGCAAAGAATGAGAATCTTAAAACCTCACAATTTTTCTAATAATTATTATCTAACTTTTGAAATTTTAACACTCTTGTGAATTTTAATGTGTATCTTTCTGATTAATAGTGATTTGGAGCATTCTTCAGACCATATTTTCAAAAGGATATGAGCCTTTTGGCTTTTCTTTCTGTGAATTGTATATCCATATCTTTCAATCATATGTATAGATAGATAGATAGATAGGTAGATAGATATGACTGAATTTATTTAAACCAAAAAAGTTACCCATTTCTCCCACCCACCACCTCTGACAACCACCCACTTGTTCTCTGTATCTATGAGCTTGGTTATTTATTTATTTATTTATTTATTTATTTATTTATTTATTTAGATTCCACATATAAAAGCGATCATATGGTATTTATCTTTCTCTGACTTATTTCACTTAACATAATGCTCTTGAGGTCTATTTATGTTGTTGCAAATGGCAATATTTTGTTCTTTTTTGTGGCTAAATAGTATTCCATCAGATTAGACAGATAGATAGATAGATAGATAGATCTCACCATTTCTTCTGTCATGTTAAGAGAAAAATACATATGAAAATAAAGAAGGCAAGCATGTTTGGAACACAGTCTCTTGGGAATCTAGAAACAGTGAGATCTTACTTGAATCTATTACTGGAATCTATTTTTATAACTAGAAAACTCTTTTAGGTCAAATAGCTCTGGGGGTAGATTTTCTGCTTGTCTCTTAGGGAATTGATCCACCTAGATTCCATTGTTTTGTGTGTCACCTTCACCTCCTCTGGAAGATTTTTCACATCTAACAGCCAGAACTTGCATTATTTCTCAGGTGACTATTTTGAGCAACTGGCTCTTTCTATGGTCAGATGCTAGAAGCCCAAAGTCCCCAGAAATACACGTTCTTTCAAGTTATCCCTTAAAAAGTGACCAACTGGCCTGTGATTAGGAGAGCCATACCTCCCTTGACTAACATCAGGTGAGTCTGAGGTCTAATCTATACTCCCGAGTTCCCCTGCAAGAGCAGTCTGAGGCAGGGGGACCAATTCATCCCAGTTTGCTGATGTTTTCAATGTTAGCACTGAAAACCCTGTGTCTAGGAACTGCCTTTGGTCCTGGGCAAGCCTACTTGGGACTTTGCCTGAGTTCACATTCTCACTTCTGGTCCTTTCTTCTGCTCAGCTTCCTGCATGTCTCACTTAGTTTCTACTCTGCGTAATTCCTTAGCAAGGACTTGTACACAGAGTTGTTTTGGAGACTGCTTCTAGAAAAAGTGACAAAAGACACTTTCTTAAATGGAGTTGGCCAATCTATACTCTAATGGCTTATGTTATTATGACCCAGCTGGTTTTTCTGACCTTTTGGCTCTTATTCTTGCTTTTTACTAATGTGTATCTCCAAGGCCCAAATTTTCACTTCTATGAAGACAACCCTGACCTGGTTTGTTCGGTAAGTTAGCATGATAATGTTGGGAAGAATTTAGATACCAAAAGACTCATAACGTATTTGTCAGCTTTTACATATTATTAACTTTATGACTCTTGGTCATAAAATACCTTCTATGGAAGTAAACCACCCAAACCTCTTTATTATTTTTATTATTATTTTAATATTATTTCATTAAATGCTAAGTATCTTTTGAATTTAGGAGTCTTTTTTTTAAGTTTATTTATTTATTTTGAGAAATGTGAGAGGGAGCGAGCGAGCGAGCATGGGGGAGGGGCAGAGAGAGAGGGAGAGAGAGAGAATCCCAAGTAGGCTCCATGCTGTCAGCAGAGAGCCCAATGCAGGGCTCCATCTCATGAACCATGAGATCATGATCTGAGCCAAAATGAAGAGTCGGGTACTTAACTGATTGAACTACCTAGGCACCCCTAGGAGTCTTTTAAAGTGCTACCTAAGAGGGGCGCCTGGGTGGCGCAGTCGGTTAAGCGTCCGACTTCAGCCAGGTCACGATCTCGCGGTCCGTGAGTTCGAGCCCCGCGTCAGGCTCTGGGCCGATGGCTCGGAGCCTGGAGCCTGTTTCCGATTCTGTGTCTCCCTCTCTCTCTGCCCCACCCACGTTCATGCTCTGTCTCTCTCTGTCCCAAAAATAAATAAAAAACGTTGAGAAAAAAAAAAAATTAAAAAAAAAAAAATAAAGTGCTACCTAAGAGAAATTTTTTATGTAAAAGTAATCACAATAGATACAAGCTAAAAGGCCAAGGCAAAAAGTAGTGGCATAGGAGGCATACGGTAAAAGATTTGAAAAACCTCATCTAATTATTCTATAAAAGAAAATACAGTAAGAAGAATGTAGAAGTGGCAACATTTTCTAAAAATTGCATTTCATTCATTAATATATATTTTATAACTTCACTTTAAGCAGTTCCTTATAGTGTACAGCTTATGAATACATAAACATTAAATATTTTATCTACATGCATGCTCTTAGACAAATCTACTTAAAACATTTGTGGTTTTGATGTGAGATTTTGCAGCTCTGAAGCTTGATTTCCTTTTCAAGCTCTGCAATTTGCTTGAAGTTATTTATATAAGGAACACCAAATTAGCTTGTTATACTTAGAGTCACTCAAGTATGCCCAACTTGCGTTTCCAGGTTTGAACCCCATGCTTTCAATTTAATTTTTCCCATTGCTCTCTCTGGCTTTTTTAAAGATTAAAAATGACATATATTTTTAGATGTTTCCTAGCTATACTCAGAAAATTTACCTAATTCAGAAGATTTTACCTCTGATTCTAAACCCATTTCTTTTTTCCTGGAAGATGGTGAGATTCTGAAGATTTAAACATCTCTCAGGATTTTGCATCTATTCCAAAACTGCATACTTACAGGAGCAACTCTTACAGTGTCTATTCTTTTAATACTGGATTATACCCAGGCCTTTAGTATGGGTATTAGAGGTACTCTTAGGAGATTTTTTTATATTCTTATGCCTTTTTTTGGACATTAATCTGGTTCCTGAGTAGCTCTTCATGTTCTTCTGTAGGCAGCTCTTTGTATTGTCAGAAACATTCTCTTCATTTTACTTAATAATTGCTCAGACATTTACTCTTCTCTGTAAAAGTCCTGGTAATTTTCAGCTGGAAACAACAGAACTTCTGCTCTTTGAAGTATAACTTGGACAATAGAAAATTTATTATTTATTTATTTATTTATTTATTTATTTATTTATTTATTTATTTTTAGATGTTTTATTTATTTTTGAGACACAGAGAGGCAGAGCGTGAGCAGGGGAGGGGCAGAGAGAGAGGGAGACACAGAATCTGAAGCAGGCTCCACACTCTGAGCTGTCAGCACAGAGCCCAACGTGGGGCTTGAACTCACGGAGTGTGAGATCATGACCTGAGCTGGAGTTGGACGCTTAACCGACTGAGCCCCGCAGGCGCCTCTGAGGACAATAGAAAATTTAAAGTAGGAAACAGTGTGCCTTTAGACAGTATTTTCCAATAAAAAGCCCATGCCCCCCCCCTTTTTTTACCTCAATTTTTAAATCAAAGTAACTAATATATACTATAAAAATAAAATAGTACTAAAAAGCTTCTACTAAAATGAAATGATTCCCTCATTCTTCCAACCTACCACTCCTGGCCCTCAGCCTTTCTAAAGTCCACAATGTTTAACTGAGGGTTGATTTGTAATGATTTCCCATAAAAGTCATCTCTAAAAAATATAATTCAACTACTGTACTTGATTTATAATTTTAAACATCTATTTGTGTACTTCCTGGTAAAACAGCTTACCTCACTGGCATCCTGCCACACATATAAAGTTGTCACTTTTGGATTTGGATTTTGTCAGTTTTTGGTGTCCTGTCCATGGAATCATTGCCAAGACTAATGTCATAAAGATTTTTTCCTATGTTTTCTTCTAGAAGTTTTACAGTTTCAGGTCTTATATTTAAGTCTTTAATCCATTTAGAAGTGATTGTTATGTATGGTATAAATAAAGATTCAGTTGTGTTCTTTGGATGTGGCTATCCACTTTTCCCACCACAATTTGTTGAAGAGGCTATCCTTTCTCCATTGTGTATTCTTAATACTTTTGTTGAACATCCATTGACTGTACACACATGGATTTATTTCTGGACTCTAATCTGTTCCGTTGGACTATATTTCTGTCTTTATACCAGAATTATAATATTTTAATTACTGTAGCTGCATAATTTATGAAATCAGGAAGTGTGATGCCTCTAGCTTTATTCTTCTTTCTTAAGGTTGGTTTGGCTATCTTTTGTGATTCCACATGAATTTTAGAATAGTTTTTCCTATTTCTACAGAAAAATACCTTTGAGATTTCGATATTGCATTGACTCTGTAGATCATTTTGTATCCTATAGACATTTATTTTTTATTTTTTTTATTAAAAAAAAATTTTTTTTTCAACGTTTTTTATTTATTTTTGGGACAGAGAGAGACAAAGCATGAACGGGGGAGGGGCAGAGAGAGAGGGAGACACAGAATCGGAAACAGGCTCCAGGCTCCGAGCCATCAGCCCAGAGCCTGACGCGGGGCTCGAACTCACGGACCGCGAGATCGTGACCTGGCTGAAGTCGGAGGCTTAACCGACTGCGCCACCCAGGCGCCCCTATCCTATAGACATTTTAACAAAGTTAAAATTTTTAATTCTTGAATATAGGTATCCTTCCAGTTTTTTGTGTCTTTCTACATTTCTTTCATCAGTAATTTGTGGTGCTCAGGGTATAAGTTTTTCACTTTCTCTTATTGTTGAAAGGTTTCCATAAATAGGTAATACATTTTACCAAATACTTTTTCTCCATCTATTGAGATGATCATGTGATTTTTATCTTTCATTCTGCTAATGTACTGTGTCACATTTTGATTTGCATATGTTGAATCATTCTTGCAGCCCAAGGATAAATCCTATTTGGTTTATTTAATGACCTTTTTAATGTGATTTTGATTTGGTTTGCTAGTATTTTGTTGAGGATTTTTGCATCTATGTTCACCAAGGACATTGGTCTGTAGTTTTTTGTTTGTTTATTTGTTTTGTTTTGTTTTTGTAGTGTCTTTGTCTAACTTTGATATCAGCATAATGCTGGCCTCATAGAAAGAGTTTGGAAGTGTTCTTTCTCCAATCTTTTGGAAGAGTATGATAATAATTGAAATTAATTAATTATTCCTTTAAGTGTTTGGTAGAATCCATCGTGAAACCATCTTGTCCTTGACTTTTCTTTATTGGGACAATTTTGGCTATGATTGAGTCTCTTTTGTAGATATAAGTGTGTTTAGACTTACTATTTCTTCATGATTGAGTCCTATAGGTTGCATTTTTGAGGAATTTATCTATTTCTTCTAAGTTACCCAGTTTCTTGCTATATAATTGTTCATTATAATTTCTTATGATCCTTTTTATTTCTAAGGTATCAGTTGTAATGAGTCCTCTTTAATTTCTGATTTTATTTATTTAATATTTTGTCTTTTTTCTTAGTCTAGTTGAAAGTTGTCAATTTTATCTTTTCAAAATCCCAACTCTTAGTTTTGGTAACTTTTTTCCTACTGTTTTTCTATTTTGTATTTAATTGATTTCTCCTCTAACATTTATTGTTTCCTTCCTTGTAACATTGGACTGAATTTGTTCTTTAACTAGTTTCTTGAGATGCCAAGTTAGGTTGTTTATTTGAGATCTTTCTTCTTTTTTAATGTAGGTATTTATTGTTATAAATTTCCCTCTTAGTCTGCTTTTGCTGCATTCTTTAAGTTTTGGTATTTTGTGTTTTTGTTTTCATTGGCCTCAAGATATTTTTAAATTTCTCTTTTGATATTTTTTCTTTGACCCATTGATTGGTGAAAGTGTGTTATTTTTCACACATGTGTGAATTATCCAGTTTTTCTTCTGTTATTGATTTACAGTTTCTTTCCATTATGATTAAATTTGCTAAGACTTGTCTTTTTTCTAACATGCGATCTATCCTGGAGAATGTTCTTTATACTCTTGAATATATTCTGCTGCTGTTGAGTGGACTGTTCTGTAAATGTCTTTTATGTCTACTTAGTCTATAGTGCTGTTCAAGTCTGCTGTTTCTTTGTTGATTTTTCTCTCCAGTTGTTTTATCCATTATTGAAAGTCTCCTAATTTTACTATATTGCCGTCTATGTCTCTCTTCAATTCTGTCAATGTTTGCATTAAGTACTCTGATGTTAGGTGCAAATACACTTAAAATTGTAACATTTTTCTGATGAATTGAGCTTTTGTCATTATACAATGTCTTTCTTTGTTTTTATGACAGTTTTTGACTTTAAGTCTATTTTGTTTGATATGAGTGTAGTCACTTCTGCTCCATTTTGATTGCCATTTTCATAGGGTATCTTTTTCCATCTTTTTACTTTCAGCTTATGTATGTCCTTAGATCAAAGTGAGTCTTTAATAGATGGCATATACAGTACTTGAATTTTTTTTTTTAATCTACGCAACCACTCTGTCATTTAGCGGGGGGGGGGGGGGGGGATTTAATCCATTTACATTTAAATAAATTATTGATATGGAAAAATTTACTCATCATTTTGTTGTTTTCTGTTTGTCTTGTAGTTGTTTTTTTTTCTTGTTACCATGGGGCATATATCATAATATCTTACAGTTATAATAGTCTATCTTAAGCTGATAACAACCTAACTTCAATAGCATATAAAAATTCTACACTTTTACTCATCCTCCCACTTTGTTATTTAAAAAAAAACATTTTTTTAAATGTTTATTTATTTATTTATTTTTTTGGAGGGGGGGAGCAGGGGAGGGGCAGAGAGAAAGGGAAACAGAGAAATGGAAGCAGGCTCCAGGCTCTGAGCGGTCAGCACAGAGCCCAATGAAGGGCTGGAAATCAAGAACTGCAAGATCGTGACTTGAGCAGAAATCAGAGGCTCGGCCACCTGAGCCACCCAGGTGCCCCTCCCACTTTGTTATTGATGTCACAATTTAAATTTATTTGTATTGTGTATCTATTGATGTATATTTTAGTGATGGTTATTTTTAATAACTTTGTCTTTTAAAGTTCATACAAGAATTAAAAGTAATTTATCCTCCACCATTACATTAATAGAATATTCTGTATTTGTTTATATATATACCTTTACCAACAAGTTTTATACATTCTTGTGCTATCATGTTACTTTTGTTTCAAACTGAAGAACTCCGAACTCCCATTAGCATTTCCATAAGGCAGATCTGGTGGTAAACTTTTTCAGCTTTTGTTTGCCTGGGGAAGTCTTTATCTCTCCATTAAAATAAATAAACTATTTTTTAGAGCAGTTTTAGGTTCACAGTAAAATTGAGAGGCAGGTACAGAGATTTCTCATACACGCTTTTCCCGCTACAGGTGCACAGAACCCCCCATTATCAGTATCCCCCACCAGAGTGCTAGTTTGTAACAACCGATTAACCTAGATTTACACATCATAACCACACAAAGCCCATAGTTTACATTAGGGTTCACTCTTTGTGCTATACATTCTATGGATTTGGGCAACTGTATAATGACATGTATGTATTCATTCATTGTTATAGTATTATACAGAGTATTTTCACTACTCTAAAAATCCTCTGTGCCATACCTCTTCATCCTCTTCTCCCTAAACCCTGGCAACTATTGATCTTTTTATTGTCTCCATAGTTTTTATTTTGCCTTTTCCACAATGTTACGTAGTTGGAATCATTTAGTATTCGGCCTTATCAGATAGGCTTCTTTCACTTAGTGGTATGCATTTAGGGTTTTTGTATGTCTTTCCATAGCTTGATAGCTCTTTTATTTTTAGGGCTGAATAATACTGCAGTGGCTGCATGTGTCATAGTTTATTTATCCCATCTTGGTTGCTTCCAGGTTTTGGAGATTATGGATAAAACTGCTATAAACATCTATGGATTGGCCTCATACAGGATAAGACCTTCACCAGACAGTGTAGCCAGAGCTTTTGTGGACCTCTTTAACCTTTTGGTAGTGCAATCTGCCTGCCTTTTTTCTTAGGGGCCCCTAGGTCTGTATAGCATGCCAGCTCCCAACAACACCCAAGATAGGTAAGACAAAATGCTCCCCTTGAGCAGCTCCTGGAAAAGTTGCAACAGTTGACATGTGGACCAATGTTTTTCTTTTCCAAGGAGAAGCTGGGAAATTATATATGTATATATATTCCTACTCGGTCTTCATTGAACCTGCTTGCATTGGGAGAAGCTGTCGTGAGGGCCAAACACTATTTCAGACTGCTGGCTTTATCTATGTAGTCTCCAGGGATCTGGCACATGGTAGGCCCTGTCAGTGCTCCTAGACAGGTGACACAAAAGCCATCCCCTGGAGTAGCACCTGGAAAAGTTGAAAGTTAGATGTGTAGTCCAACTCTTTCCCTTTTCAGGGAGAAGCTGAGAGCTGGAGGTTTCCTCCCAGTCATATGGCACTGGGCCAAGCCTGGGGATGATTGCAAAAGGATGTCTCTAATTTTCTTTCCAGTTTTGATGTGGCTGGTTTTACACCTGACCACGTGTAAAACATGCAGAAGACTCTCTGCTAGTTTCTGGATTTCTCACAAATAGAATTGATCCATGTATTGGTGTTAAATTGGTACATCCGTGGGAGGAAGAATAAATGGTCCAGAGGTCCCTGTCTTGCCATCTTATTGATGTCACCTCCAAGAACTTCTTAAGATGAGGTGCATGGTATAAATTTTTTTCATCCTTGTATATAAAAAAAGTCTCACAATTCAGTAAGATACACCTACATTATGATTTTTAAAGAAGACACAGTACATATATTTTTGTATTTAAAGGAATTGTATTTACGTCTTTTGTTACCTGATTTTGTTGTTGAGAACTGTAACTTCTCTTTTTTTTTATTTTCTTTTTCTGAAAGATTTTAGAAATGATAGATTTATTTCTAGTATTCTGAAATTTACAGTGGTGTGCATTGAAGTGTGTATAATTTCATTCTTTGGTCTTAAAATTTGGCCTGCTCTCCTTCAGTTTTGAAAATCTATCTTATTGTGCTTTTGACAATGTCCTCTTTTCATCTTCCATTCCTTCTTTCTAGAAACTTCTGTATTTAGAAGCTGGGCATTGTTAATCTTTCAGCTCTTCCCTCACCCCTCTTGTTCATAATCTACCATTACTTGCTTTTCTATCTTATTTTTTTTTATTTTTTAACATTTATTTATTTTTGAGACAGAGAGAGACAGAGCATGAACGGGGGAGGGTCAGAGAGAGAGGGAGACACAGAATCTGAAACAGGCTCCAGGCTCCGAGCAGTCAGCATAGAGCCTGATGCGGGGCTCGAACTCACGGACCACAAGATCGTGACCTGAGCCGAAGTCTGATGCTTAACCGACTGAGCCACTCAGGTGCCCCTCTATCTTATTTTTTTTTTTAATTTTTTTTTCAACGTTTTTATTTATTTTTGGGACAGAGAGAGACAGAGCATGAACGGGGGAGGGGCAGAGAGAGAGGGAGACACAGAATCTGAAACAGGCTCCAGGCTCCGAGCCATCAGCCCAGAGCCTGATGCGGGGCTCGAACTCAAGGACCGTGAGATCGTGACCTGGCTGAAGTCGGACGCTTAACCGACTGCGCCCCCCCTCTATCTTATTTTTAAAAGATTGCCTAATATCTCTCTCTCTGCCAGTCAATCTTTATGTTTATTTCTGCTTACTTGTACTGCCCTTGTTTTTTGACTGATACAGCTTTTCATATCACTGTGAAAACATTAATTAGCATTTTATGTGTTTCTTTTTAATTTGTTTATGGGTCTATTGCTCTTTTTAAAAATTTTTTAAAAACATTAATGTTTATTTTTGAAGGAGAAAGACAGCGCCAGAATGGGGGAAGGGCAGAGAGAGAGGGAGACACAGAATCTGAGCTGTCAGCACAGAGCCCTACACAGGGCTCAATCTCATGAACTGCCATATCATGACCTGAGCCAAAGTCGGATGCTTAATTGACTGAGCCACCTAGGCGCGCCTCTTTTCTTTGTTTTTGTATTTAATTTTTTTTTTTTTCCAGATTGGAGTATTCTCCAAAGGTTTAGAATAGTGGTCTGCTCCATTCATAAAGTAAATCTCTAAAAAAGCTAATTGGAAATTCTGTGGGCATAGATGGAGATTGCTGACTGCTAGAGTTTATCTGCAGTGTTTTAGGTAGTTTGCAAGCAATTTAATTTGGTAAACCTGCAACTGACAATAAAATGCTGTAATAATTTACCTGTAAGGATAGCTGCTAATCTTTTATGTGTTTGTGTGCTTGTGCCTTATTTGTGTATTTATTTCAAATCAATGTATATTTATTATTATTTGTAGGAGAAACAATTAATATAACTATAGATTTTTGCAATTACATTTTACTTAAAAGTGCCAGACAATAGATTTGTTTAATTTAATTCCTTTTTTTAATGTTTATTTATTTGTTTATTTAAAAATTTTTTTTTTTATTTATGTTTGAAAGAGAGAGAGAGAGTACAAGTCAGGGAGGGGCAGAGAGAGAGGGAGACACAGAATCCAAAGCAGGATCCAGGCTCTGAGTTGTCAGCACAGAGCCAGACGCAGGGCTCGAATTTGTGATCCATGAGATGATCTGAGCCAAAGTCAGACATTTAACGGACTGAGTGACCCAGGCGCCGCAGGTTTGTTTAATTTCTAATTTATAGGTGTTGTAGACAAATTTGGTTGGTTGCTTTCTCCATTTTGAGCTAGAAGAAGTAAAGCAAAGTGAGATTATTTTCTCACTACTTCTGTTGAAGAATTTCATCTCAAAATTGATATGGTAATATAACTCTATCACTCACATTTGGAAACTTATCGAGATTTTAATATTAAAACTAACATGTTTTGTTTCATAAATCAAAAATTAGTAAGTAATGTTTATGACTATGAATATGCAATTGAGAGTTTCTTTCTAAATAATCAGAGAAGTAAACACAATTGAAAATGATGAAGATTAGTAAAAATTACATTGCAGTTCAAAATTTTGTGTTATGAAAAACAGAATATATATTCTTGTGTTTGTTTACAGCCATGATTTCCTTGATTTAGTGTAATCAGAGGAGGAAATAACCTTCCATTTATAAGTTAATTTAAAGCCAATTGGAACCAATGTGCTATCAACGTCATTGTCTTTAATTAGTGTTTACTGAGCATCCACGTAATTTATAATATTGGCTTAAGTTTGAGCAGTCCTGGTTCCTGTCATTGGATAGCTTTTGACCCACATTAAGGAAATGTATTACACAGGATCAGAATAACTACATAGCATATGGTGGGGGGCAGGGATACTGAGTTTGTTTGTGAAGCTTTGCCATATTCTTGCCTGTCACAGAAATGTTCATACAATAGTTTTGACACGTGGAAAGTTAGGGTTTTAGCAGAGATAGAAGAAATTTTTTAAGCTATTTCAGATGTTGTAAGGGTAGTTAGATGAAATTTTGGAAGCATAAAAGAGAAAAATCCATCCAGCTAACAATAACATCAACTTGACTCAAACAACACATCTCTACAGATCGTTAGTAAAGTAAAAGGAGGCTTTGCCATGTTTGATGGCAGCCTGGAAAATTATCCTATAAAGTGCCCCAAGAGAAGGAAATAAACCTGAATGAAAAAGCACAGTTAGGATAATTGGCATGAAGGTATGAGTTAGAAAGTTCCCTAAGCCAGCATCTAAGAAATGAGAATAAAAAACATATTCATTAAAAAAAAAAAAAAAATACTGAAAGTCCACTATGTGGATTTCTTTCTTTAAAGGAGGAAACTATATGCAAAAATAGGAAGAAATAGTATGTTAAAAAATGTTTATGTATTTGAGAGAGAGAGACAGAGAGAGATAGAGACAGAGGGCAAGCAGGGGAGGGGCAGAGAGAGAGGGAGACACAGAATCAGAAGCAGGCTCCAGGCTCTGAGCTGTCAGCACAGAGCCCGATGTGGGTCTTGAACCCATTAATGGCGGGATCATGACCTGAGCCGAAGTTGGACACTTAACCGCCTGAGCCACCCAGGAGCCCCAGGAAGAAACAGTATCTTAACATCTCATATTTTCAGGGGTAGATTTTCAAGGAAAACATAAGAATATAGTTTCATGTTCAAAGTGGTTGAAGGCAGAGAGGAGATTGTGTAGCACGCATCGAATGGTTTGACATAAATTTGCAAGCTTCAACTGGCGTATCCATAAAAGGAATCGTACTGAGAGGTGGCACTGGCAGAGTCGCTAACAGTTCAGATGATGGAACCAGGTTACCTGAGTTGGGATTCAGCTTCCTGGATTTCTGGTATTTGACTTTGGGCAAATCGCTTCACCTTTGTGTGCCTCATCATGGTACCTAACTCATAGAGGAGTTTCCAAGATTAAATAAATAAATTTATGCAAAGTACTAGAATAACGCCTGGTTCATAGCCCTAGCTGTTATTTTTATCACCATTATTATCGTTAATTTTCCTTTGTCCAACGTATGTAAAACAGTTTTACATATTTTTGGAGACTTATTTTTCTTACTTTGGCTTTGTTTCTCCATTCAACAAGTCAGCAATACTTATTAAGTGCCTGACTCTGGAAATATGTAAGATGCATCAATCAATGCTTATGGGGAACTTCTATTTAGTTAGTAAATAAAGACTGTAGTGGAGTAAAATTTTGATTTTAAATCGTGCGGTTTTCAGTGCCTTTCCCTACTTCCCCTTCCCTTTCAGGCTTCATTAATGGCTTTTTGTATGTACTGCCTTGAGGTGTAGGTTTGCTACTTCATGCATAAAGAACAAAAGAACAATTTTGAACTTGAAAACCTTAGTATTGATTATTAAGAGCCAAGTCTGAAGGATTTGGAGAGTAGGTTTAATCAGTAACTACACAGTAGAAAAGAACAGAGGACAAAGGAAGACATTTTGATTCTAGACACATTACCAGAAAAGACCTAGGAGGCAGGAAGGGAGCTTGGTTAAGAGGAAGGAGAAAAAGTAATTAGAGATTAATGAGGAATTCCTCCCACTGCTTCTTTTCAGGCTGCATTCCATGCCTTGGAGGGAAATGATAGGGCAGCAGACATTTTTTAAGGGGGATCCCAGGGCGTAGAGGATTTGTGTCTTTTTTTCTCAGGCTGTGGTCTATGGGCACTGGATCCCTTACAGAGAAGCTCAGCATGGAGCCAGAGTATGGATCAGCAAGGGAGTTAAGAAAAGGAGCAAGGGAGGAGATTAGGTATAAAAGGAGACTGAGGAGGCTTCCTACTCTCCCAAAACCAGCGAATTCTGGAATTTGGCGAGAGTTTTCAAAAAGGGCCTAAAAATGAGAGAGAGAGAGAGAGTGACAGAAAAGTGAACAAGTCTTTGCCACTTGAATGAGGAGGACCTGGATATGTCCACTGAAAACAAAGGACTCTGGATGTCAGCTACCCATGTTGTCTTGGGAAAGGCCAATGGTAAGAACTGGCTGACCCATCGCATCACTGCAGAAACCTGGGAGAACAGAGGAGGGTCACAGACCTAAAGAGCCCCTCTCTTCTGCATCCCTTCCCTACCTTGATTTCTTTTACCTTTTTAAAAATATTTATTTTAAGAGCGAAAAAGACAAGAGGGAACATGCACACGAGCCGGGGGAGGGGTGGGCAGAGTGAGAGGTAGAGAGAAAATCCCAAGCCGACTCCGTGCTGTCAGCGCAGAGCCTGATGTGGGGCTCGATCTCACAAACCTCGAGATCGTGACCTGAGCCTGAGCCAAGATCAAGAATTAGCCACTTAACCAATGAGCCACCCAGGCACCCCGCCCCCCCTCCCCCCCCCCGCACCTTGATTTCTGTGATGCTACCTGAGCCCCCACTAAAGCTGAAGTTACCCAGACAGAAGGGAAGAGGGTGGAAGTGAAGGGAAGGAATTCTTCACTGACCACTGAGAAGTTACAGAAAAAAAAAAAAAAAGTGTTTGTTTTTTTTTAAACATGGAATTGACAGGCTTTTAAATTTGCAAGATTAAGTGATTTTTGTTTTGTTTTGCTATTGAGAGGAAATGGAAAACCATCAACAGTACAGCATTCAGCTACAGGGAATTACCCGTGCATCTTTCCATACCCCATTTTTACCTGTAACCATTATCCCAGCTACACTTACGATGAATACCTCAATAGCAATACAAGTAGTATGACTGACCCAGAATCGGCAGTCTGAAAACAAAGGACTGGAAAGATGGAGTGGAAAGATGAGCTCCTTAGGAAAGGGTGGTATGAACCAGAATGTTCACAAGGTGTATGAGTTTCAAATAGCCAGGGAGTGAGGGAATGGCATTTGGGGTCGGAGTCAACGCCTATGGGCAAGATGTAGGCAAGGGGGAAGGGCGCGGTGAAGTCCAGTCGGCAAAAAGAAAATGCTTTAGGGAGTAGTCAGATTATTTGGAACTTAATTCCTCATCGCAATGGAGGAAAATATTAAGGAACAGCTGATAGGTTTTCTGCCTAAAATATAGTATTATCTTATAAGGCTTGCATACAGTGATCTCACTATTACACAAAAACCATCATTTCTCAGAAAGGTGATCCAAACCCCTCTTTCTCTTCTGTGTTGGAACTCAGGGCCCTCCACTTCTGGCTACGCAGCATCAGACACGTGACCTAAGCCCTCTGACTTGAGTTTCTTCATTATAAAGTGTGGAAACTGAAGATAATCACCTCATATGCTTGTTGTGATGATTGCACAAGCTAACAGGTGCCTGGTACATAGTGCGTAAGCACTATCTAATATCAGCAAAATATTTGTTCTAAATAAACCTCACCACCCTCGGGAAAGCTAAGTACTAAATATTCTAGGGCTTCCAGGTTTCTGGGTTCAGTAGGGGACACAGAGCCATGATTTCAGGTCTGGGCTAACAGGTTATGTGAATAAGAGATGGGAGGACTTTCCATGTAACTCTGACTTGCAATTATAAGTAACATTTCACTGCTCCCCCTTCTTTGTTACAAACAAGGATTTTGTTGGGCAGTTTTGCCTTCCCAGGAATTTTCTATTTTGAGGTTTTCTTCCTGGCCTCTTGTTCACTTCTAAGTGTCTTTGGGAAATGTTTTGTTTTGTTTTGTTTTGTTTTTTTTCAGATAAGTGTTTCTTATTGTATAGATTGTTTTTTCGCTGATTTGAGGATTCTCTGACAACTAAGCTTTTAGAATCCTGTTCAAAACAACAACATAATCCGTTTGGCATTCATCCATTTAGGATCTTTTACCTTTTAGTCATTTAGAAAAGGAATGTAAAATAGCAGAATATTCAAGACAGGACTCAGAAACTCAGTGTTAGTTCACAGAGACATATGCTGGTGACATTTTTCTTCTAGCTGCTGCTGGGGTATCTGGGACAGAACTCAGCACAGCACCTGGCTTATCACAGGCATTCAGTAAATCGCACATACTCATTCTCTTTCCTTTCCTTTGAACGTGTTGATGATAAATACTGACATATTGATGGTGAACACTGAAATGATTTTTGTTGAGAAATTCTATCGACTCCACTTTCAACGTACTTTCAGAATCTGGAGATGTTTCACCTTTTCTACTGCTTCCACCGCAGTCCAAGCAACCATCATATCTCACTGGGATCTTTGCATCTGCCTTCTAATTGACCTTCCCCTTCACCCTTCTCCGACATGCTGACCTCTTTGTATTTCCTGAGTGTGTCAAGCCATCTTGCTTCCATGGGGTCCTGGCCCTTGCTATTTATTCTCTTTGAAATGACCCTCCTTCAGAGCCACGTGGTTTGCTTCACTGCTTTCATGTCAATTGTCATCTACCCAACAAAGTTTGCCCTGGTTATCTCATTTCAAATTGCTGATAGACACCTACCCATTGGCAGATCTCACTCCTCTAACAGTGTTCTGCCTTTTTTCCATAAGAATTTCATCTTCGTATTTACTATATAATTTATGTATTTATTAGATATTTGCTAAGGTTCTGTCTCCCTCCAACAAAGACAGAAATCCTTTTCTTCTTTTATTCTCCTTAATGTATCCCAAGGGCTAGAACACTACCTAGGACATAATAATCTCTGAGTAAGTATGCACAGAATAAATGAAAGACAGGTATCTTTTGTTTTTAAAAAGATATGAAGAGGTGATTTCAGTTTTTGGACATACAAATTGGTTCCTTTGGATTATCTTATTATGGTTCAAAGATCATATTACTCAGTTCCATAGGGATTAAATTATATGGTAAAGTTTTTGAATTTGTGCAGATGGAATAAATGGTAGGAAATGTAGTGATCAGATTCATTATATCTCTCTCAACTTTGGGTTCCTTCTCTGTCACTCTCTCTTCCCAGGGCTAATGTGATTCTGTGTGTAGACTATGACCATACTTATCCATTCCACTCAGATATAAAATTGGTTTTGAGTGTCTGATGAAGTTTGCAAATCCAATATTTTCCTGAGTAAAAGAGCCAGTGCAAATTAAGCAAAAAAAAAAAAAAGGCAACTCTTAAAGTCTATATCACATCATCGAGCAAGATTCTATTTTATGTGAATTAAAGTTGCATGGAATTTCATTTTCTTTTGCTGCATATAAAAATGATGAAGATAAAGCATATCTTAGACATAGGAATGTTTTAACGTGGGAAGTAAAGCCATTCTGTAAGATTTTCCAAGTAAGCTTAAGTTTGATAGGAGGAGAGAATGACCATTTGGTAGAAATTGTGAAATACTAAAGGTATGAGTGTGGGTGGATTTGGGAGAGATTTAGCTCACTGATCCAGGAGCTCTTTGAATAAATATGTTTTACAGAATCAGACTGTTGAATGTTTGCCACGTGACAATACTTGTCCCATCTGGGAGGGATGGATTACTACTGTTTCTCAAGAATGGCATACAAGGGATTCAGGTTATATTCCATTGAGGAAATATGTCCAATTTATAAGGGAAGGACATAGAAGTTTGAAATAAACTGAGAATTTTTAATACTTTTCTTCCCTGTAAAAAAAATGCATGATAATTACTTATTAACATTTTTAATAGAAGAAAATTGTCATTAAATGCCCCAAGAATATAAGACGACTTATAATCAGATGCCATCCTGGGAGGTTATAATGAGGGGCAAGGGCTCAAGTTTCTGCTTCACTTTGAGGAAGTGTCACCACGTGCTATCAGTGGAACTTGGCCATAGACATGCCTTTCTTTTCTTCCACTTTCTCTAAGATAAGAGTACCTCATTTGCTCAGAATTTATACATTAAATGAAGAAGTCTCACCAGAAGCTGGTCAAGAGGTTAGTGTGGGTGACACATCATTACCACATGAACTGTAGAATTTAGTACAAATTTAAAAAATCACACTATGATTGATTTCGATCTCTTTGAGCTCTGATTATTTTTTTTGCTTTTGAAAAGAGGCTATTGATTACTGAAGACTGGTAAAAAGAAGAGAGTCTTCCTGATTTTGGCAAGGATTTCCAAAGAGAAACTTTATTATATAAGAACTTGGGTAATGTGGGTATAATATAAGTTACATCCGATTCACAATGAGTTTTTAATATATAGTATACTAGACTAACCAAGACTTGGAAGTAAGAAAGGCAAAGGACAACTATCTTGAATGCAGATCTGTGTGGTTATTGGGGGGATTTAATATGTGACACACTATTGGGTAACTTCACTGTTTGGAGGCTATTAGTCTAGTGATTATCTCCCAGGAGACATGTTATAAGACCTCATCAGAATTGTAAAGACAGAATTTTTGGCATTAGAGGAAACATATGTTGTTTAAAAAGCCATATGCAACATTAGATTCTCATACACTGAATGAAAAAGGAACTACCTATTTTTAAAATTATGAACTACAAAAAAACTATCTTGACAACAGTTTAGGTAGTGAAAATATGCAGCTGATAAGGTAAGAAAATATTTGGGGAGAGCTATGCAGTTAACAAGATCAGTGGCAGGGGTACCTGGGTGGCTCAGTCAGTTAAGCTTCTGACTCTTGATTCAGCTCAGGTCGTGATTTCACAGTTCATGGTTCTTGGTTCCTGAGTTCAAGCCCCACATTGGGCTCCTCGCCGTCTGTCTCTCTCTCTCAAAAGTAAATAAACATTAAAAAAATAAAGAAAATAATTTCTAAGGAAATAATTACATGTGAATTGAAGTTATTTAAAATTATTAAAGTTAAATTAAGCTATTTTATAAATAAAAAATACTAATTAGAGGCTTATGAACCTCCTTTTTAAGCACTCACTTTTTTTGTGGAAAGACCTTTAAAAGAAGTGCTTATAGTTTAATAAAATTTTTTATAATCAAAGTAATTTTCAGAAAACATTTTAGAAAATTTTAGAGTAAAATCTATCTCAGTTTTTTTCTAAAATATGTGAGCATGTTTCACATTAAATTTTCCCACTGTTACCAACCCTTGTTTGTAAATCTCGTTTCTCTGCACTTTTGGCTGTGAAAATATAACAGTGCAACAAGCTAGATGGTAAAAGTGTGTCCTTAGAATTGAAATTTACTTAGAATTGAAAATATTATAATAAACAACGGACTCAAATTTGTGACTCATCTATTATCTTGATTGAAGTAAAAAGAAAATATTTCTTTAATATTAAAACAATATTTTCCTTTTATAATTATCATTGCTTTGTGCTAAGATTTTTCTGAAAGTTTAAATAGCATTAAAGGAGAGCAAGACTTTAAAAAAAATTTTTTTTTTTAATGTTTATTTATTTTTGAGACAGAGAGAGACAGAGCATGAACAGGGAGGGGCAGAGAGAGAGGGAGACACAGAATCCGAAACAGGCTCCAGGTTCTGAGCTGTCAGCACAGAGCCCGACGCGGGGCTCAAACTCACGGACCGTGAGATCATGACCTGAGCCGAAGTTGGACACTTAACCGCCCAAGCCACCCAGGCGCCCTAAGACCTTTTTATTATACTAAAATACACAGAAAGTTAGAAAGAAAATAACATACGAAGCACTACTTGTGAATTCAAATTCCTCTTGCTTCACTTGCTACTGAGAGTAAATATGTCGTACTTATAGTGGAACTCCAGATCCAGAGGTCCTCTGAGCCACTACGTACTTGGGATGCAGAAAACCTAGTCTTTCTTTTTCTGGAATCTTCTCCATTCCTTAGTACTTATTCTGTCTGCAGCTACTGGGGAGAGGACTCACCCACCCATAAATATAAATGTGAGAGTCTGTCTGAAGCGTTTTACTTCCTCTGCTGTGGTATCCACAGCTTAGCCGTCCTTGTGGGGCTGACCCCACCTCCCACTGACTGCCTGCCCTTTTGATAAGCCCTCTAGGGGTTTCTCTCTCTGTGTCTTACAGAGGAACTCCTGCTTTTCTTCCACCAGCTCTTAGACACAGTTCTTTCCTTCATAATAGAGTCATCTCTTTCCCAGAACCTGCAAACCTGGAGAGATGCTGAAGTGACACAGGGCTACTGAGGAAGCAGGCCGAGTAGGGTGTTGGCAAGGTGGAGTCTAACTCCGTACCTGGAATAAGTCCCCTTCTCTGCCTGCCCCCACAATATCCATGTCTTGCATCTCGGACTGACCACTTCATACTGTAATTTTCCCTCTTCTTCCTTCTTTCCTCCCTCCCTCCCTCTTCCCTCTGTCCTCTCTCTCACCTTTCCTTCTTCCCCTCCTTCCTCCCTTGCTCTCTTTCTTCTTTCCTTCCTTCCTTTCAATATATTCTAAGCACCCATGTGGCCAGGTATTATGTGAAATATTTCATAAACTTATTACCACAATCTAAACGCATTTGCATCTAAACACATTTGCATATTTGCAAATTTTAAGAGGAAGCCTGTCACCCTCCCAACAAATATCAGGAATTCCCATTCTTTCCCCTTTTGTCATCCCAACAAGATTTGAAAACAAGACATGGAATCTTCCAATTCAAGAGATGTGCCTCAGCAAATGTTTCAGTGTGTCTGAAACACAGAGAACCTTCTATTTCAGTAACACAGCGAGTGTGCTCAGTGCCCACAAACAATCTCTAGGGGGTGATATGGCTCAATGCTGCTGCTCTCAAGATTGTTACGCATGCAAAACCTCAGTATGATATTTGTAAGTTGTTTCTCTGACTAATGAACCGTTTCTAGGGAAAAAGTCACTGAAGAGAAAGCAGATTGTGTTATTTTATCATTCCCTCTTTGTCTCCTGTTTCTAGCATATGATAAATGGAAAGACGGCTCTCAGGACACAGAGTTCTAGTTAGTTTGAGAGTAGAAGGAGCGTAGCATTTAGGACTAATGGCAGAGGAGAGGGGGCTGGATTCGGAGGAAATGCCTTGACTGGGAGATTTATTTTCTTGTCAAGTCTCACTGTGGAGGCAAGAGGGGGAAGATTTGGGAGTCTTCCTGATATTGATTGAGGCCATGGTTAGCTGCCTTCTCCTAGATTTTAGAATGGGTCAAGAGCATTACATGACTGAGAAAGATTCTTAGGTGTGTGAATATTTGCTGTGCTGCATTAGTGAGCTGACCGTGAGGAAGAGGGACTCAGCCAGAGGACTGAGAGGGGTAGAGGGATGAGGATAGGGAGGAGAACCAGACTAGGTTCACTGCCAAGACCCATCTAACCCCTCGGGATACTTTCTGTGTAAATGCTGTGAGGCATTGTTGGATTATTATTATAATATGGACATTGTAGATCATGTGATTTTCATTGATATTATGTTATTTTTAAAAATCTTAAAATAGGGGCACCTGGGTTCTCAGTCAGTTAAATGTCTGATTTCGGCTCAGGTCATGATCTCATGGTTTGTGAGTTCAAGCTCCGCATCAGGCTCTGTGCTGACAGCTCAGAGCCTGGAGCCTGCTTCCTGTGTCTCCCTCTGTCTCTGCACCTCCCCCAGTCTCTCTCTCCTTCTCTCTTTCTCAAAAAATAAATAAACATCACAAAAAATCTTTTAGATCTTAAAATAACTTTTAGAAATGAATAGCCTTAAGGTCTGGGCAATTTAAAGATAACACGACTCTATAACATAGGAATTTTCATGCCATCAGTTCATTTAACTAAAGGTTATATTGGCACTTACTGAAAAAAGTCAAACTGTCAAAGGGTTTTGTAGGCAAACTAACGTACGTGTGATATAGCCATATCTTGTCAATAGATAAAAGGAGCAGAAACAATACCTTCGAAGTAAATTGTATTTTCAAGAAATGCCAGTTACTAAAAACTTGAGGAAGCTTTGCAAAATTGCTTCATCTCTGAAGCCTAGAGCAAATCAGTGGAACAATTTTGTCCCTCTTTCTCAAGAGGGTATTACTTGTATTACCACTGGGCTTTGTGCTCTCTAGTCATTGTGCCTCACTGTAGGACCTGAAGAAGGCTTGTATTCTGGTATGAGGAGAGGCTAACTGATGTCACCAAAGGCAGGTTCACTGTAGAGCTAATGAAACTTAAGCTCTGGAGCCCCTCCCTCGCCCAAACCTCTGTGGGTGCTGAGAGTTTCTGGGAGTTTCAGGTGTTCTAGGTATGAAGGATAATCCAAGCTGTAACCGGGAAGCATTTTTGCGTAAGAAATCCTGGCAATTGCCTAAGCATGTCTCAGAGAAAAGGGACCTAAATTTATAAGGTTTCTATCATTTATCGGGATTTTAAAAGTCTCATTCTAAATGTTTACTCGTGTGAATTTTGTATTTGTAATTTGTATTATTTTTCTTGAAGACAACCTCTCAAATTGCGTGTGCGTAAGTTTGACAAAACCTGGCTTCGCCCCCAACTGTAATAAGTGGATGCAAAATGCATAAAGTTCAAACACAATGCAAATGTGTTTTGCTCATATAATGCTACAGAATAGGTGAACAGGTTGGTGGGGAGCCCTTCTCCATAGTCTTTCAGGGAGGTAGGGTAATGGATATTCTGCCATTCTCAGTATGGCTTCTAAGGTAATTGTGGGATCATCAATATTCCAGACAGTTGGTGGGGGGGAGGGGGGGACTGGTGCAGGGGAGGATTCTGGGAGCTAGCTTGGGCAGTGATGCTTTTCACTTTTGTTCACATTCTATTGGGTCAGTCGTATTCCATAACTACGTTGAAGTGAGGCAGGGCAATGTCATCCAGCAGGGTGCTCAGGAAGGAGAGGAGAAGCCCGATTTGGGGTAAGTCTGCAACAAGCAAATTCATTGAATGCTTTTGATGATCTAGGTACACAGATTATACAGATGTACCTTTTTGTATATAACCATTTCGCTGAAGCATGAAGAGGACTTCTAAAAAATATATGGAAAGAGATTTAAAATCGCAGTCAGGAGCTATATTTACCCTGCAATTGTTTAATGAAACACACATACACTTAATGCTTATTTACATTCCGACGCAGACGAGTAACTGAGTCTTCTAAGCAGGAGTTGTATGCTCTAGACTTTAGAATCTAAAGAGATTGCTCACAACGTGGCATCAGAAAACGAGAAGATTAGAGGCCTCCTGCCTTCATTCGGTAATTGAGGTCAGGTGAGGACCCGGAACAACAGCAGCACTGCATTTCTTAATCACCAACTCACTGTTGAACTAGGGAAAAATGCCCGATGGGGTGGAAATTGTGTGATACCTTTTAGTGTGTTTGCTTAAAATGAATGTGCAAATATCACAAGGATCGATGGTACACATGATGAAGTCACCGCACACGGAATGAGGATTTAGAATGCATAGCAAATCCACTGGTTAGCAAAGAAAGTGATTTTCAAAGTAAAGGCAGAGGCCCCTAAAATGAGAACTGCGTTGCTCAATATATAGAATTTTTGGAGAATCACATTGATGAAGTAATGTATATAGATGATCCTTGTTAATTATAAAGCACTACAGAAATGCAAAGGATTCTTAATTGCTGTTTTTGAGTACTATTCTAAAATTTTCATAATGATCTCCTCCCAACCTAAACAGTATGTAGCAGATGTCCAAAACTATATTTGTTTGAAAACAGTTTTATAACTTGAGATTTTTTTTCAGTATTAAGCCTCTAAAACTTATAATTCTTCAGTGGAAAATATGTTTTGATATATATTTGCTTTGCACATGACTTTCCAGAAAGGCAGCTAATACTTAAGAGTAGAGCAAATTGAGCCTGAGAGCTGTATTTGCTCTTGAGATGCAAAATACTTTTTGTTCCTCAAGCCATTTTTTTCTTTCCCCTTCAAAAATTCTCATCAAAGTTGGAGATTCAGCTTTATAAATCAGTCTGGTTTCCGTCTTCATTGGTGCAAATTTTCTGCTAGATAAAAGTAAGTAATCCTTACATGGTCTTATTACTACAACCTGGAAGAATGTTGAAAATTATAAAAGATGGGCAAGGACATGAAGTTTTAAATAATAAATAATAAATCATCAGTAAATATAAGCAGCAAATATAAGAAGCAGCTTAATAATTGCAAAGCCGTTACCAGGAATTTTATAAAGAGAGAAGCTAAAAATATGCTCCAATAAGAGCCTTGATTATACATTTCAATCACTAGTTATTGGTTTGGCTAAGGTGATAACATATGGGCACTGTAACTTATAGCTTGTGATAATGCCTAATCCTTTTCCTTTCTAGTTGATTCTGTCCAAAGCTTCTGATTCTCATCTATCCAATGCAAGCATTAACTAAAAGACAGTGATTGCTAGATTTTTTTGTGTGTTCAAATGTATTGGGAAGTTCTGTGCCCTATGCTAATCCTGTCCTGAAAATTTCAGGTTTATCTTTAAGAAGCTTTTTACATGCAAAAGCATATTCACAGTAGTTCAGAAACTACTACACCATTTGAAAGCAAACAGGAAGTTTTAAAAGTATTTTCAGTAAAAAAATAACCCAAAAGACCTTAAAACAGAATCTCTATATTTGAGGTCAAGAAGGTGGTGGGAAAGTAATTAAATAACAGAAGTCACCAAGTAACACAAGGCCACTGGATAACAAGATAAGTAATAAGGAACAAAATTAATAGTACAGATAACAACTATATTTTTTATTACTTTTTTAATGTTTATTTATTTTTGAGAGAGAGAGACAGACATAGAGCACAAGTTCGGGATGCACAGAGAGAGAGGGAGACACAGAATCCTAAGCAGGCTCTAGGCTCTGAGCTGACTTAACCGACTGAGCCACCCAGGCACCCCCGAATAACAACTATTATAAGACTAGTGGGAAGTCAAGGTGGGGTGGTATAGCTGGGGTGACTTCTTAAAGGAGGTGAAGTACATGCTGAGAAAGTGTGCTTCAATACAGACATAAGGAGCAGCAAAAGGATTTCACATATGAGGCTCAAAAAAGCAAAAAAAAAAAAATCAAAATAGGAATTATTATTCTTTTAATTAATTAATTTATTTCGAGAGAGTCAGAGACAGTGCAAGTGGGGGAAGGGCAGAGAGAGGGAGACAGAGAATCCCAAGCAGTCTCCTCAGTATCAGCACGGAGCCCGATGGGGTGCTCGAACTCATGAATCATGAGATCATGACTTGAGCCGAAACCAAGAGTTGGACACTTAACCCACTGCGTCACCCAGGCACCTCAGAATTATTAATTATTTCTATGAATAATGAAAAATTCTCCAGCAGAACAATGAGAAGATGAATAGGTGTACTGAGCCATGCTTAAATGCCAGACAGAATGGTGGTGGGGGGTGAGGGGAGGTGTGCAGTGAGCTGTATCCCTTGAAATAATGGAGGTGGTCTTCTGCTCCCAGAAAAATGGAGTAGACGTGTTTTTGTTTTTGATTTTTCCCATTAAGCAAAATGTGTACATGTACATATACGGGAAATGTAAGAAGACGCTGAAAGGTGGAGAGAGGAAGGCAGACCAGCTAGAAACCTCAGGATCAAAGGACCAACATGGTGATGAGTTACTTCAGTTTTATTTTTGCCTCATAGATCCCAGACTTAAGAAGCCAGCAATCCAGAAACTCTAAGAGGCACAGAAGAAAACCAAACCAAACACCTCTGATGATAACCTGCTCTCTCTCTAACCAAAGGACCGACCACAAGAGGATAAGCTAAGCAAGACAGAAAACCTTTAGACAATAACAAATAACTACTTCAACCAATCACACAGGAGAAAACTGTGGCTCTAACCCCATCCATGCCAGCAATGGCCAGGTGGGGAGCCTAGACTTCCACCCTCGCCAGATTGTGACAATGCACCCAATCTTCCTTGTAGGGTAAGTAGAGACCTTGGGCTTTCATCCTACTGAGTGGTAATGAGTCTACATAATGTTAGTAGCGTTGGTAGTTAGTGGTGTTAGCATAGTTAGTAGTAGAGGCTGCACAGGGAACGTTAACAAGGCTTTCCTATCAGTCCCAGGCAGAGAGTTACCAGTGGAACCCCAGTGGGGAACCGGAACTCCCACCCCTAACCAGCAGTTAACGACCAACTCCCACCCCCTCTCCAAACTTGGGAGTCAACAGGAACTGAGTGAGAAACCTGGATTCTTGAGCATTTATTCCAGAGAAATGAAAACTTACATTTACCAAAAAATCTTTACACAGACTAGTAGCTTTATTTGAAGTCACTAATCACGAGAAACAATCCAGATGTCCTTCAACTGGTGAATGGTTAAACAAACTGGAATATTACTCATAATATAAACAAACTCATAATATAAACAAACTTGGAATATGACTCAGCAATAAAAGCGAAAGAACTACTGATACGTAGAACAACCAACGTGGATGGATCTCGAGAGACTTACTGTGAGTGAAAAAAGCCAATCCCCAAAGGTTACAACCTGTGTAATTCCATTTAAATATCATTGCTGAAATGATAAAACTATAGAAATATAGAACAAATTAGTGGTTACCAAGCAGTTACCAAGTGTTAAGGAGAGGGTGGGAGTAAAGGGAAGTGTATGTGGTGGGGTGCCTGGCTCGCTCAGTCGGTAGAGCATGCAACTCTTGATCTCGGGGTTGTTTGAGCCCCACATTGGGTGTACACATTACTTGAAAATAAAATCCTTAAAAAAAAAAAGTGTATGTGGCTATTAAATGCAACATGAGACATGCTTGTGGTGATGAAACCCTTCAGTATCTTATCAATACCAGTATGCTGTTCGTGATATTGCATTGTGTTATATTTTTGCATTGTCATAGTTTTCTCATTGGCGGACATTGGATACAGAATACACAGGATCTCTCTGTATTATTTCTTATAGGTGATGAGGTGGCGGCATGGTTAAGCTGATGGATCGCTAATCTGTCATGCCCTGCACACGTGAATTCAAATCCCATTGCTGTCAATTTCGTGACATTATGGCTACAGAGTGAGGTTTCAATGCTTTGTGGGTGAGAAGATTCGCCAGGTTTTGTTGGAAGTGGCTGCAGGGGAGAAAAAAAGAAGAACAGGAGTGTATTATTTCTTAAAATTGCATGTGAATCTAAAATTACCTCAAAATTAAAATCTTAATTGAAATAAATGCGGAGCTAATTAGGTGGTTTTTCTGGTTTTCAAGAAGTTGCAACATCAGAATGGATTGGAAGTAAGAACCTGAAGGAAGAAGGCCAAATAGGAGACAAAAATCAAGTTATCAGCCATTCGTTGGAAAACCAACTCATCATAAGTATTGAAATATCTATTCCATTGATATCATTTTATTTCATAAGAATAGTTGACTGATTAGTGACAGTCAACAGTCAATAATTGACTGATTATCCAAGACACGACTGTCCTTTACCAAAAAGAGCTCAGTCTTCCCTCGGCTGAGGTTTCCTTCTCTGTAGAACTCAAAGACCAGCAGAATGGAAATATTGATTAAAACACAAACCGTATTTAGCTCAATTACTGAAGCAGTAACAGAAACAGAATGGATCATTGCAATGATTTTACCGTAAACATGTTCTTTTAACCAATAGGAGGTATGTATGAAGCATCTATATGTCAAATGACAAAATTTACTTTAAGCATAATCTTTAAGATCTGGAGAGTGGGACATGCCCAAACTCAGCTATGGAAGACATTAAATATGAAACGCTTTTCTTTTAAGACTGTCCACTGCCCTTTTCTGCAACAGCTTCTCCCTTTTGCTAATTTCTTGGCCTCCATCTGTCAAATATTTTCTGCTAAGGGCTCCAGGAGGTCCAATCAGGAAGGACCTCTTGTGCTCAGGATAATCTGAGAGTATTAATCTTGTGGAGTAGTTCTCAAACTTTGACCACAGAAATCTAGGATCATAGGTCTGTGAGATCATTTTTAGATATCTGTAAAGTTAAAACTCTTTTTATATTATTATTTTATTTTATTTTATTTTATTTTATTTTATTTTATTTTGCTTTATTTCATTTCATTTTATTGTTTTACCTTTCATTGTTTCATCTGCAATAATGATGTAAAAGCCATGATAGGTAAAGCTGTTGACATCTTTGTCTAAATCAAAGCAGTGACATGAAAACTACTGTCTCTGTACATTTTACTGCCACAAACTGGCTGTTTTCTTAAAGTCACGTTCACCTAAGAATGCCTTTGATGAGGCAATAAGTATTTATTTCATTAAATTTCAATCCTTGAGGGCAACTCTTTTAACATCCTGTGAGACAAAATGAGACGTTTGCATAGAGAACTGCGGCTGCATTCCAAAGAATGGTTGTCTTTAGTACAAGCTCTTGTGTGATTAAGCTGTGAGCTCAACAAGCTGATTTGTTATTAGAACCACATTTTTACTTGAACAAATATCTGACAAACTATGGTGATTCACACTTGGAATATTTTTGTGAAAATGAACAGAGTGAGCCAAATAGTTATTGTTGTCAATGATAAAATTCAAGCTGTCAAGCAAACATTGGAGTTTGTGAAAACTTGTCTCAGCACTGCAAGCCTGCTGGCTTCCTAATACTTAAGACTTTCCTGATGAGACTGATGGTGATATTAGCGAATATAGTGTTCTGGTCTTGTGTATTCAATTTGGAAGATCTTTACAACTTAGCAAACCAGTATTTGTCAAATGATCAGTATATGGTGTTACAAAGTAAAACATGGGAGAAGACCTGTTCAAAATGCGAGATAGAACAATGGATTGCAATGTATCAGAATGTAAAACATGATTAGTATGGCTTCAGATTCTGTATTGCAGCTAATCATCAAAAAAATACAAGTTGTTGGGACGCCTGTGTGGCTCAGTTGGTTGTGCATCTGACTCTTGATTTCGTCTCAGGTCATGATCCCAGGGTGGTGGGATCGAGCCCCCACATTGGACTCGTCACTGAGCGTGGGGTCTGCTTAGGATTCTCTCTATCTCTTCCTCTGCCCCCACTCATGCTTTCTCTCTCTCTAAAATAAAAATTAAAAAAAAGAACCAACAAGTTGTGAAGTTTTGGTGTCATATCAAAAAGCATATCCGCAATTATTTGAAAGGACTACTAAAATACTCCTCCCTTTTCCAACTCTATCTGAGAGTTCAATTTTCCTCAAATACTTCCATCAAAACAACACATTAAAACAGATCAAAAGTAAACAGTAAATCAGCGAAAACAGCTGCAATCTATTCAGCAGACACGAGACAGTTACAAAATGTAAAGTGACACCTTTCTCACAAAATTTTTATTTGGAAAAATACAGTTACCTTTTCATAAAATATGCAACTCGTGTTAATATCTAACAGGTTTGTCATCATTTTAAAACACATTAATAAATATGTTTAAATTTTCTCTGTTTTCATTTCTAATGCTCTACGTTTATATCCTATGCTTAAAAATGTCTTGGGGGACCTGGGTGGCTCAGTCGGTTGAGCATCTGACTTCGGCTCAGGTCATGATTTCACTGTTCGTGGGTTTGAACCCCGCATCAGGCTCTGTGCTGATAACTCAGAGCCTGGAGCCTGCTTTGGATTCTGTGTCTCCCTCTCTTCCTTCCCCTCCCCTGCTCACGCTCTCGCTGTCTCTCTCTCTCTCAAAAATACATAAACAGTAAAAAAAATTGTTTTTAATCTTTGTGGTCCTCAAACATATTTTAGAGTATAACAACGCTGAGATAAAAAATCATAAAAAGAATTTGCTCTAACATATTTATTCTCCCAGATAATATTTGCACTTTACTGCCTTCCTCACTTTTTTAACCCAGAGGAGAGAATTTTAGTGGTCTTTCCAATATTATCATTGGGAACATGAGGGAAGTTGTTTCCATTAAGGAACATTTTAATGCCTCTCTGAAACATCTTTTTTCTGCAGAAGCATAAAATGATTCTTTGCAGCAGAAAACTCCACCTCCCTGAGGTAAGCCTCAGGTGGGTACAGGACTAGCAGGATTTACCTGTCCTTTATAGCTTCCAGAACGAGATGATGTAAAAGCTAGAACTGGACTTATATTTACAAAAAAGGAATGCTACATATGGAAAGAGATTAGGATACGCAATCCCACTCACTGGCTATGTCAGTAAGGAAACTAAGACCCGGAAATGCTGTGTGACTCCTTTAAAGTCCTGTGGCAAGTAGGCACATCTCAAGCTAGAACTCAATTTCCCTGACCCTTGTTTATTCCTATTGTTCTGTATAGCTTGAACAGAACTTCTGTTTTAAAATCGTCATTTTGCTGTTTAACATTATGATGGGGTTGACCTTCATCTCATCTCATCTCAGTTTAGTGACTTCATCTTTCACAGGATTTCTTGTGGGTAGAATTATACACAATTACTGGTAGCACAGCGTAAGTTCCAGAGCTATTGTTAACTTGAAAGGATGAGTAAGTGCAGGATGACCTTTGCTGATCAAATATAGAAACAGAAGAGGCCCCCTCGATTGTGAAGAGTGACGAATCGCTCAATGGATTGATGCATATCTACGTGTGTGCAGGTCTGTTGCCACCGGTGAACTTCACAGGCTGTGGAAAGTCACTGTGAGTTCCCATCCATGGCTAACTCATGCAGCTTTTGGTCTGACGCTTAACTTTTTCATTTCTTTCCGTATTTTCTTTCCATGACATGGTTGAGACTAAGGTGTACGTTCTCTGCAGAAGCTATGTGTGTCACGTAAAGCATCTTACTAATTCAAAGTTATGCAGTCTTTATCACTAAGAATATTTAGTGTGCTAGGAAAGAAGCTCATTTCATGAAAATAAGGCCAATCACTACAGTTTAAGTTTCCTTTCTATATGAATCACTCTTATTTTTGCTGTCTTCTGGTCATATATTGGATGCTTAGCCTAGAAGGAGTTCTCAGAGGCATGTAATTGATCATAGGAAAGAGTGAACACAATGGAATACCTGTAACGCCACAAATGGGAAAATAAACTTCAGAAATGGCTCTCCCGGTATTTCTGTGGCCATGCAGCGACTCTTCCACACATGCCACTGAGCGTGACCATCAGGGAAATGAGTGGGTAACACGGCACAATATGTATCTTTGGCAATCATTTTTTAAATTTCATTAATGTTGGCTATACAATAATTTAATTCAGAGTACAGATTTACTTTGGGGCGCCCGGGTGACTCAGTCGGTTAAGCATCCGACTTCGGCTCAGATCATGATCTCAAGGCTCGTGAGTACAAGCGCTTCATGGGGCTCTGTGCTGACAGCTCAGAGCCTGGCGCCTGCTTCTGATTCTGTCTCCCTCTCTCTCTCTGCCCCTCCCCTGCTCACACACTCTCTCTCTGTCAAAAATAAATAAACATCAAAAAATTTAAAAAAAAAGAATACAGATTTACTTTGAAAATGAAAAATCCTGTATGGTGTGTGTGTGTGTGTGTGTGTGTGTGTGTGTCTGTGCACGATGGTGAGGGGAGGTGGTATATGTGGTGTGTATCCTAAAAATTCACCAGCACTTTATCATATGTCCTCAAAACTCAGTCGTTTTGAAAAGCTGAAAAAAGAATTCTGGAACCTTCAGATAGTTAAATGATCCTCTTATATTGCATCTGATAAATCACTTGGAACTATTGTGGGCATAACTATATAAAAATAACTAGTTCTGCTCCTCCTACCTTCCCTTGCCAACACACAAATACCCATAGAAACTCAATATTATCGTAGGATAAAAACCAACACATTTTGTCTAAGATTATTTGTATTACTTACATGGCCAACACTTATTTATTTATTTTTTAATAAATATTCTTGGCTATTTTTAGTGACCGGCAGGCTCATTCTGTTTCCTACAAGAATTCTATCTTCAGAGCTCCGTGATCTCTGATGGACTCTTCATACATTGGAATAGAGCAGTAACACTTTTTCCCCAAAGTGGAGTTCAATAAAGTCAGTGTATTTGGACCCCATTGTGGAGGGATCAATTATCCAAATGACAAATAAGACTTTTTATGAGACAATTTCCTCCCACAGAGTTCTTGCTAAAGACAGAGTTACAGAAAGGCTTTGAGTGCAAGTTATTAACATGTTTATTTCTGCCTTTTAAAATCGGAATTTTAAAGCTATGAGGATCTTGGTGAACACACTTGCTTTGCTGTCAAGGACGAAGATGATAAATAGAAAAACCTACTCTGACTACAGGTTCTTTTCAAGTTTAGTTACCTGAATACCTCAACAGTATTGCCAATAATTATGCATGTCTATAATTAATATTAGTGAAGGTGTGTTAATTTCTGCAAGAATTGGAATATGATACTGCTATGTTCAAGACTGTTCTTCCAATCAATAATAGTATTGTTTAGGGTTTACAGAATTCTCAAGTATTTTTTTTTTTAATTTTTTTTTAACGTTTATTTATTTTTGAGACAGAGAGAGACAGAGCATGAACAGGGGAGGGGCAGAGAGAGAGGGAGACACAGAATCGGAAACAGGCTCCAGTCTCTGAGCTGTCTGCACAGAGCCCGACGCAGGGCTCGAACCCACGGACCAAGAGATCATGACCTGAGCCGAAGTTGGACGCTTCACCGACGGAGCCACCCAGGCGCCCCGTCAAGTATTTTAATGAACTTGAATAAAAACATTAAAATGAACTGTAAAATGTTTATCTTCTTTTATTCATTCATTTAAATATTTACTGCCCACTTACTTTGGGATAATTACTCTTTAGACAATGGAGATCAAATATAGACTTAAAAAAAGATATGGTGTCTTCCCTCAAGAGGCTTACAGTCTAATGAAATCCAGAGACCACAATGGCTAGAGAATCAGCTTGTCAGACAGCTTCTAAGTTTATGTTACTGGGAATCATGTTTGGAATGTGCCACGGCATAATTAGACGAAGTAGCTTGAAAGAAGAGTAATGAGGACTAAATAGGGTACGTTTACCTTTCAATTTTACCAAGACCTAGACCTAGAAATGTTCTCCGCCATCTTTGGCCTAAAGCTGGTCAGAAGAAACCAAAAGCCAGAGAATAGAAATATCTTTTTTTTTTTTAAATGGTTGTCATAAATATATACACTGCTTAGGACACAATTATGAGAGGATATAATTCCAGGGCCAAAACCACTCCCTTCAGGAAAGCAAAACAACACACCTGTTAAAGGTCTTTGACATGAGAATAATGTTAACTCCTCTGAAGAAAGTTGGAAGGTCTCTGATGCTTGAGATTCTGTTTAGTGTTTGAAAGCTGTTTCATCAGTCCCAAACAGGCCCCAAAAGTAGGGGAGCAAGGTCTCAAGTACTTGGCAGAGACACTTGGCAGAGATTACTAAGCAGAGACGTGTGAATACCATTCACAGAAGATAGTCCTGCCACTGCCACGAGCCCTCGGGTGCACTTCCCTCCCCCTGTGGCTCTCAGCCATTTTTAATGCAGTCGTTTAGGTAACATGAGCTACTCTGAAGCTCTCCATGTTAGTGTTTACAGCTCTTTCTGATCAGAAAAGGGCAAAGGGCTGTGGATGTGGTAATCTCTCTGTTCGGGTAGACATTGATGATCGCAAAGTGAACAGTAGATTTCTGAGGGGAAATTCAGCATGTACATATGCTGCAATCTTGTCAAAAAGCAAATGAACACCAAGACCCTTATTGAGCTTCTAGTGCTTGTTTAAAATGAAGAGGATAATAATGGTGGGGGGGGGGGCTAGGACAATGGGAAAGAGGAGGGATCAGGCAATGTTTAAAAAAGAAAAGTTTCACGAAGAACACACGTTTTTCCCAGGGGGAATCCGTTTTCCTTTTAAATTCCAAGCAAAAAATTTCTCATCCCTCTGAAGGACTGTGAAATAATCCTAAACAACCCCATCCTCATATTCTACCCCATGCAGAAACCCTGTTCTTAGGGATCTGGGGAGTTTGTAACCTGGGATCTCCAACTATTGGGCGTCAGAACTTTTGAAATGATAGCCAAAATACTGTGTTGTGTAAATGCGCATCTTCTATTGAATAAGTTTAAAGCTTTAATTAACGTCTCATGAGATCCTCTGACTCCAAAATGTGGAAAACCGCTGTTGCTGATAAAACACTGTTAATGAAGAACACAGATATAAAACAAAAGATTTAGTATAGACCAAGAGTGTTACAGTATCACCCAAGCAGATACCTTCTAAATATGATTTAGACAGACATGTTTGCATAAAGAAAAATTGTGTCGAAGCTGCCCTTTGTACAATACATATACAACTTCTTAAAGCTCACAGGAAGAACTCCTAAGCAGGAAGTAATTACATACGAGCAATGGGGATGAGAATAGGGCCATTTCAGTCCTAGAAAGTTAGATGAGAGATGACCAGATCAATCACATTGCAATTATATTGCATTCTTGGGTTTTATCATTTGCTGGGCACCTACTATATGGCAGTTACTGAACTAGACACTATATGTACATAAATTTAAGACATGTCATTTTCATAAGTAAAAATATGTCCTGCAAGTTTCTTGCTATTTGAGTGTTTTCTGTAGGTCTTTGATATGTGTTTCTGGGACTCAGGCCATAAGATACAGTAATGCTCTATTAGTCTGCTCAAGCTGCTCTATCAAAATATTATAGACTGGGTGAACCTAAAAGCTGAGAACAACAAGTAAACAGTTAATGGCACACACTTCCACAACCCAAAGCAAAGGGCTGGATCACTTATACCAGACAGACTATGAAATAGTGAAACCAACCCTGCTGATATGAGCTAATCCTCACCCCCAGCCTATATAACAGAGATAAAGAGGCCAGTGATGTCAGCGAAGATTATTTTGGAGAGAGTTGCTGATGGGCTATGGACTTGCCCTGCCCACCACCATGACTCCCGATAGAGAAAGATGGTAGAATGCTTCACTCTCACATCTGCCAAATGACAGAAAGAAGTTTCAAGACTACCTTTTAGAGGTTTGGGGATGCATTCCTTAAGGCCAGGGAGATGCAGGCTGGGCTGTTTTTGCTAAAAGAAATTCAACATAAGAGGCTTTCCAGAGCTGGAAGTACAAAAAAATATTGTATGAAATGCAGGCCAAATTCTACCCATCACAGTGTGAAAATGCATCTTTGCTATGGATCAACTGTGGACTTTGTAGGCTGGGACTGTTTGGAAGTTACCCTGCCTAAGAGGACCATCTAAAGGTATGATGGGTCCCACAAAGGGAAGAAATACCAGAAGCTCAAGTGCTGGGTGGAGAGTCAAAAATGCCATGATGGAGGAAACACTCTATACCTGCCACTCTAGAACTACAGTCTTAAGTCCCCAGTATGAAATCAACAAAGTCTGCTTTGGGCCTCTGCTTTATCTAAAGAGTATCAACACCATACCACAAGCGTACTTATCAGGTAAGACATTTTCCCCCTTATCTTTCCTGTCTTTTTTCTATACCTCATCTTAGAATGTACCAAAACAGCATTGCATAAGTAGGGGATAAGGTAGAAAAGGGAAAAAAAAAAAAAAAAAAAAAAAAGGCACCCATGCTCTTTCCTCTGTAGATTTCCTGAAGCAGGTTTGAGTTGGTGGAGGGGAGAAAAGTAATTGGGCAAAAATTGAGATTTTCTATAATGGTGAGTGGAAAAAGTCATGTGACTCTACATCCTGATTTGCATAGGACAGCCCTGATGTTTACCTTATGCTTTTATGTAGATAATAACCATCCTTTTCTCTTTCATCAGTGACATGGTTTGAATGATAACTTATATAGTATCCCAATCTAATAGTGACCCCAAAGTATTAGGTACCTTGGTTGGAAATTTCATCTACAGATGGGAAGAACAAGTGGATCTTTCAGGTACAAAGGGGAAGTGGCTTGTTTCTTCTATGCAAAGTCAATCTAATAGGAAATTGAGTGAGAACAAAGAGGAAATGTGTTCACTGCACACTGTATGAAAATATTTATAGTAAGTTTTATAATTATATTTCTGGGTTCTAAATGAGTCATGTCCAAGAGATTATCTTTTATAGTTTTGACCTTGTCTCCAGGCAAATGTTACCTTGTTTTTTATTGTTACATAGAGATATCAAGATCTATATACAACCAAGATTCTGGTGACCAAAATGGACAAAATCATGTGAGCAGATTGTGTTACACAATTTTTATGTGAAAGAGTTATTTCTATCTGGGTGTATTTCTCATTACATAAGAAACAAGAAAACTAGATAAAGCTCTACAAAATAATCCTTGCCCAAATAAATTATACTTAGAAAATATTTCTGTCATTTCAACTAAAAATACCTTGTTTTGAGTATATGGCTGTTTTGCAAAAGATTGTATTCAATTAACTGGTTTTAAAATTAAAATATTCATATGATACCTTAATGAGAAATATATAAATCCTTTAGCTGTATATCGTTTATAAACGTACAATTTATCATAGAAACCATTCACTTCTATCAAAATAGTCTAAGGAAACAGGTGTAGAATAGATTATATTCCATTTAAAACATTGCTTGCTTTATTATTTTTAAATAGACATATGTGAAACTGCACCCGCTGGGAAAAAATGAAATCAGAATGAATCACACACCCAAAGGTCATTGATCTAAAAATATAGGTCCTGTGAAATGGATAAACATATTCTACTTAGTGAAAGTCATCAAGCGAGAGGATTTTAGAATCCATCCAAACTGTCCAGGCTTCCAAGGTTGCTAATTAATTTATCAATAACAGAAAAGGCAGCCACTATCCTCATGGGGGAGCAGAGCAGATAAAAAGTGATCCTGCTGAGGAAGGATAGAGATCAAGGGGCTTAACCTCTCCACAGGAGAGAGAGAGAAGCATATGTGCAAATAGGCAAAAAAAAAAAAAAAAGCCAAGCCTTAACACTTAGCTTCTTACAGTGAAAGTGGACGAGCAGAGCCTGGAGAAATCCTGTTTGTGATGATGGGCGCGCTCCACTCCCATCACGGAACAGAACAGCAAGGGATGAAAACAGAACGGGCATTTGTTGTCATCCAGATAGCAAACATAGTTCCTAAAAGGAATGAGAAGTCACCAGGCATTTCTCATGTAGCTGTTTCTACAATTATTATGGAGAGGAAGAATGATGTTAAGGCAAACAGGGAAGGGGGACGCGGGAATGCAGTAGTTTGTGAATTTTTTGTAGCTTTAAAGAATAGCTTTAATTGAGCCTTTATCCAGCAGACAGCTTTCTTTAATACATATTTGAAGGCATATTAGATATATATTTCAGAGTTTTAGATAGCTTGGCATAAACAGTTGCCCTGCCTCACTGAAAGTTAATGGCATAGGTATGTCTTTGATAGCAGTGTTTTGATGTGAGAACCCTGTCTGTTGATGATACTGCTTATTGGTGAATAAATACACATGTATTATGTGTAACAAATAGTGGGCGCAGTGAGATCTGTTCACCCCGGATGCAGGCTATTTAGGGACATGTTATCATTACAGAATTAAAACTAATAACATCAATAAAAGTCACACTGGCATTTATCACTCTGTGCTGGCAATTATAAACATTATCAGTAATGTTCATGTTCTTCCCTACCAGAGAGAACCCGTCCCTCCACTGACTTCCCCACACCACAGTATGCATATGTATGTGTATATACACAAAAAGTTACACACACACTCACATACAAACTCCACATACATGGAGATCTTCCTTTATTGAGAAGTTTATTCATTCGTAAATTGGTAAAGTGGTCTTCTGAAGTTCAAGTATAACCTGGTCTAGGACTCAAGGCTAGTTGGCCACAAATTCTGATTATTATGTCATTGGGTAAGCTTTTGAAAAGATAACTTTCTGAAAATAATACTTTCTTTTTTCACAGAGTCTCTCTCTAGGGTTGATCGCTTAACTCTGTGAGTGCGGTAAATCTCCAACTAACAGATGAGAATATCAAAAATTATGGTTGCTAATTGCCCAATATCATATAGTCCATAAACTAGTTAGTAAAACAGACATGTAATTCAGCTCTTCTCAATCCAATACTTTATTATGATTATAATAAAATTGTATTTGAGTAAATTTTCATACATTTAGTAAATTACTTTCCAATTAAAATATTATCATCTCAATATAGACAAGTGTTAAAAAATTTACCTATTTCTTGACTTACATAGAATCAAGGAAAAACTGTTTTAAAATTGATTTTATTTGCATTCTAATCAGTTTTCTTTGCACAATAACATATGAGGTCTATCAAATAGCAGATGCTCCAAAACAATTTGTGATTTGTCTTGTTTATGCAGGTGTGAATATAAAATACTCCTAATCAAGTATATACACACCTGCAGGTGTGGTTGTGTGCATATATGTGGATATTTCTGATTCCTATGATATACTTAATTAGACAATAGCACGCAGGCTCTGAGTTGTCAATTTTTATAAAACTGGCTATAAGTGAGCTCAAGAAATGCATTTTCACAGACACTGCCAGAGGATAATTTCTGAAACACTTAACTGACAAATGTAAAAATCTAAAAATTGTGTAATATCAAATTTGTTTTTAATATTTAAATATTTTGGAATAAAAAATGAGTCTAATTTAGTTAGTTTTAGAAGAAGCAGAGGGACAATTTTGAATGCATTAAAAGAAACATTATCTTAAATAATCATTGCCATGAATAGGCACCATCAGGGTTTATAGTCAGTGGGGAAAATGGACAAGTGAACTAAGTCTTATATGATTTTTTAAAAATTATTTTTTAATGTTTATTTTTCAGAGAGAGAGAGAGAGTGCAAGTGGGAGAGGGGCAAAGAGAGAGATGCGGAATCTGAAGCAGGCTCCAGGCTCTGAGCTGTCAGCACAGAGCCTGACATGGGGCTTGAATTCACGAACTGCGAGATCATGACCTGAGCCTAAGTCGAATGCTTAACCGACAGAGCCACCCAGATGCCCCTTATATCATTTCGTTCAGTGCTCTGTACAGGGTGCTATGGGAACACGGCCAGAGGTTACACACATCCAATTAGTGTCATGAAAAGTGGTCTGAAACGGGTAATAAAGATGAGAGTTTAGCTAAAGGAAAGGAAGGAGGCGTAGAGAAACTGGTGACTGAGACAGAGGGAAACATCACCATGGATTCCATGAAGGTCTAGTTGAGCAAAAGTTTGAGGAAAGTAAGTTGGTTATGGCAAAAGCATAGATTGATGGATCAACGTAGAGAAGAAGTTAGTGCCAGGTGACATGGAAAGTAGAGAGATTTAGTATGGTAAGCAAAGGAATTTGAATTTATTTTGGATCCATGGGGAAATAAGGCAAAGACATTGTTCTCAACCCAAATCTCTTTTTTCTTCCTGAGTCATAGCTTGACTATATTTCAGCCTCTCTCAGAACAGGGTGTAACCAATATGACCGAGCTGCAGTGAGTGAAAAGTGATCAGCCATAGGTGCTTCCCCTATGGATGCCCCATTCTCTTTTCTCTTCCCAGCCCACTGGGATGATGAGATTCTGGATAACCTTGGATGCCACATGCTGAAGGTGCCAGAGGCTCGATCAACCTGGTCACTGTCAGGTTACCACTCAATCTAAACTATTACATTTCCAGTGTTTGGGTCATTACCACTTGGCCTAGTTGTTAAAGTAGTTTGGACAACCCTAATCAAATGGGAATACACTGAAATATTTTAATCTGGGTTGTATTATAATCATGTTTATATTTTATATAACTATCTTTGGCAGCAATAAGGATGTAATAACGTTTGATAAGGATCTGGACTAAGGAACATAGATGATTGTAATTGGTAAAGAAAAGTGTCTTTATTCCTCCCTCCCTTACCACCTTCTGTCCTTTCTTCTTTCTTGTCTTTTTAAATCTGGGAGGTATGGTGATATATATATGTCAAATAAAAAAGCAATGGCAGTTAAGATAAATGGGAAATTCACAAACCCAAGACCTTTAGAAGGTAAATTTGTAAGAGCTGGTGATTGATTAGGTGAGAGGGACGAACAACACAAAGAACTCTAGAATGACCCACAAGTACGTGGCATAAGTAAGTGGTTAGATGCTGTGTGGGGAACTTAGAGAAGGAATGTAATTAAGAGGAACAGTCAATAAGTTCAATATTAAGCACGTTGACTTTGATTAGGCTATAAACCCCTGGGGAACTGAGGAAGACTCATCTACAAGATAAGTCGATTTGGAATTCAGGCAAGAGGTCAGGGCTGTTGACAACTTTGCATTGTCTTTTTGTGTGAAGCAATAAGAACTGGGTGTGGAGATGTCACAGGCCCTCAGGCTAGTGATGGGAAATATGATTTGGAGATGAATAGAAGAAAGAGTGGCCAGAGAGATGGAGGGGAAAAGCAAAAGAGTACGGGAGGAATCACCAAGGCTGAAGAAAGAGAGAATTTAAAAGTTCAAACATCCACAAAAAAATTAAGATAAGGACTGAAAAGAATTCATTTGATAACACATCAAGGATGCCATTGTTGACTTTACAAAGAGCAGTTGGAAAGAAATGGTGGTGACAGTAGCCTGATGGCAATGGACTGAGCAATGGTTGGATGGAAAAGGATACCACTGCTCCAACAGCGGATGATAAGGCAATGACTACACAGGGATGTTGAGTCATGAGAGAGATGGAATTTTTGTTTTGAATTGAGAAACCTTTATCATAATTATACTAGGAAAGTAAGAGCGATTCTAAAGATATGGAGGGAGAGATAATATATGATGAATTGAAGTCCTAAAGTCATGGGAGAAGAAGGGTGGATAGATTTAATTTGGGTACGAAGTGATGCCTCTTCCTTTACTGAGAGGAAGGAAAGTCCGAAGAACTGAAGTTTATGCAGAGTATGTAGCAAAACATTCAAGGGAGACCTCCTGTGAAGGGTTCTTTTTCTGTGATAAAGAAATTGCTTGGGGAGCCTGGGTGGCTCAGTTGGTTCAGTGTCTGTTTCAGTTTAGATCATGATCTCATGGTTTATAAGTTTGAGCCCCACATCGGGCTCCATGCTGACAAGGCAGAGGTTGCTTTGGGTTCTGTCTCTCCCTCTCTTTCTGCCCCTCCCCTACTCTCTCTCAAAATAAATAAATAAACTTAGGAAAAAGAAATTGTAATGAATGAAGTGAAAATGAAATGATATAGGAAATAAAACTGCTAGTGAGAGGAAGGTGATAGGGTAGTAGATTCGGACACTGAAGTCAAAGTTTGGAGATAGCTACTGGAGGCACTGGGAAATCACATCGACTAGGACACAAAGGGTTGTTGGGTGGCATCAAGGACCCACATGGGACTGGAGACCATGACTCTGCATGGGCTCGCATCTCTACTCTTGTGTGATTTTCTCCAGCCTTGCAGGCTAGTTGGAATATACCAGCAGAATACTCAGATGATAAGCTCAATTCAGGATTGAAGCTTGCAGAGCTTTTTAAATGAATATACAAGGCAGCAAAATAAGGAAGCAATGGTGAGTGGGATCCCTGCTAAGATGTCTTGGATGGACATAGTTCTTAATTTTAGCCAATAAATTTCTTTAGGTTGTGTTACACACAGTGTGGAAACAATGTGTTGGCACACAGTGTGAAAATTCAGATCCAGAGGGATAAAAATAAAAGCATGCTTAAATGAGTGACTTTTAGTCCCTGAAACTTTATTTAAGACATAAAGGGATTGCCAATGTATTTTACTGCACTCTCTTAGCAGGGCATACAGCACTGCCCTAAACTGACATTTATCTGCCCAGCAGCTCTTCCAAAAGATGATGGCTAATTCCATCCTGATGTGTTGCTCTGCCTTTCTATAAAAACAGCCTAAGTTCTTGAACTTGAAATGGTGATAACATATTTTCACTTTTCACATGTCCTGGGTTTTATTTAGCTCCATTTTGCTCTCAGGAGAGGACAAAGTACCAGAGGGAATACATATCTATTTGAAAATTTTTCTCTTGGCTTTCTTAGTAAACCTACTGCTCATGATACAGAATCAGTCCATGTGATTTAAAATCATCAGAATGCAAAACTTCATAATCAAAAAGAGCATTGTGCTAAATTTAAACTGGGAAAGTACTTTATAGTCAGAGAGAGATTCTATTTTGTTCTCTTAATAATAATAGAGAGTGACAGGTCATTGCCACTAGCTGCCTTTTCTGTGTCGCTGCTGTTGCCAATAGCCACAGGGCTGTATGTTGAGTCTAATAGATGGTGACACATATTGTTAATTATGTTGACATGAATTCTCTTGACCCCGCTTCATAAGGAGTGGGATAAGGATATTTCTTGTAGTTTTGGCTATGTGCTGAAGCTAAATATTACTTATGTTCTTACTGAGTTACAAGAGGGTCTATTTACATTTGTGATGTGGCTGCTCAGCGTGTTGTGTGTTTCTAAATGTGTTTGTGGACATACATATGTATGTGTATAAGTAGGTATGTATGCTTTGGGGCTAAAGACCTAACATTAACAAATTACTGCAATTGATAAAAATAATTGAGCAGTTAATGAGCTTTTCTGTGTCAGTTTCAGTGTAAAGTAATCTACGTATGATAGAATTTAATCCTCAAAATAATCCCAACATTTCAACTTTATTGATGTGCAAGCTAAGACTCAGAGGTAATACACCTCTCAAAGCCATGCACTATTAGGTATATTGGGGCCAGAGATGACCCCAAAGTCCAGGCTTTAAACATACAGTCAACATTCTTTTTGAATGGTTCTCAAAAGACCTTGTAGGATTGATTGCAATTAATTAAGCAAAAAAGATGCATCCCATTTCCCAAGCTGTACATATATGACTGTCATAATCTATGGTATCAGACAGCAAAGCTTTCTTAACATGTGTCTGCACCAAACTGTATGATCAATCTTTCTTTAGAAAACATAACTGTAAATGTAAATGATAATTTAAAGCTATATTGTTTCTCACTTTTCACTTTTCATTTTTTTTTTTTTTTTTAAAGAGAGAGAGAGAGCGAGAAAGAATCTTAAGCTGCTCCATGTTCGGCATGGAGCTGGACACAGGGCTCAATTCCATGACCCTGAAACCATGTTCTGAGCAGAAATCAAGAGTCAGCTCCTCAACTGACTGAGCTACCTCGATGTTTCTTAGGTGCAAAGCTTAGAGCCATTTTCTAAATCATTATCTCCATCAAGGGATCAATCACCCTGTGAAAGCTGACCTACTTTGGTCCTTCCACATTTAACTTCTTTTGCAAGTCAACAATTCACACAAATGATTATTGAAAATAGTCATTCATTTTGGCTAGTCAGAAATGAAACATATGTAAGAAAGAGGAAGAAGACTTATGGTGGTCAGAAAAACACAAACCAAAATGGGCAAGTCCTAGGTCTCTTCAGATCCAGTCATCAGCTCCTCCAAACTGGAATTTCTCACAACATTCTGAGAAGTTCTTTGGTGATAACATACCTAAACATGTTATTATAGGAACTAAGCCTCCTTTAAAAATGGTAATTTAATTTCTTGTTGAAAATTGACAAATTCCATACAAATACTAAACACTCTTATTTGTCAAAATGCCTGTTCCTCTGAACAAAAAAAATCCCCAATGAAATAAAACTCAGGATGACATTGGAGAGAATTTTTCTTAAATGAGGCTATTGATATGGAGTATTGGCTTGTTTTTCATGCTCCAATTATAAATAAATTATAGTAATTTGCATGTATTTTTTTCCTGATCCTGGAAAGAAAACAGTAAAGGAAAATAATTGAGTTGAATATACGAATACGTTTTAATTTCAAATGATTTAATAGAGGACAAGTTAGATTGAGAGTAGAATAAGTACTATTAGAATTATTATCCTTAAAATGAACTGTCAGATTATTTTTACCCTGATCCTCATTATTCCTTCTATTCCCTTAAAACTAAACTAAGCTACTTGGCCAGAGTAGCAGTGACAGACAGTGGTGAAGAACCTATGAGCTTCCTCACATATTCTCCGTGTCATCTTGGCCAAGTTGCTTTCAACATGTCTATGCCTCAGTTTCCTTATATGTCAGTAGGAATAATACTAGAGACGTTGTGATTTTTTATATTAACTAATGTTGTGGACTCAATGTCTGGGTCTCCACAAAGTTCATATGTTGAAATCCTATCCTGCAATGCTATAGTATTAGGAGATGGGGCTCTTGGGAGGTGATTGACATTAGCTGAGATCATGAGAATGAGCCCTCATGAATGGAATTAGTACCCATATTAGAGTCACAGGACAATTTGCTTCCTCTTTGTTTTCTGTCATGTGAGGATACAAAAAGCTGAGAGTCTGCACCCTTAAAGAGGGATCTCACCAGAATTGGACCATGCTGGCTCTATACTTTCGAGAAAAAAAAAAAAATCAGGTGTTTATAAGCCACACAGCATATGGTACTTTGTTGCAGCAGCCCAAACGGACCAAGACAAATACTTATAATGTATTCAGAACCGTGCTTGATACATGGAAAGTATGCCACTAAATATGAGTTTTATGGCTTGCTGGCTTTAGTTCACTGGGAGTAGAATTTATCTCTGGTCTTAGTTTGTCTATTAACATCACTTTCCTGGAATTAATTGACATAATGAATATGAAATTTCACTGTGACTGAATTCTGCTCATGTTACTGACTGCCTACGACACTCTCCTCCACCCTCAGTCCTCCCCTGTCAGCCTCCATTTCCTTATAAATATTACATTACTCTTCAGATGTGTCTTTCCTGTTTTCCACTATTGCTTACTTAAAGCCTGTATTAGTTTCCCATGGCTTCTCTGACAAGTTACTAAAACTTGGTGGCTTAAAACAAAAGAAATATATCTTCCCATAGTTCTGGTCAGAAGGGTGAAATTGGTGTCAGCAGGCCATGCTCCTTCCAGAGGCAGAGGGTAGAACCTGTCCCTTGTTTTGTTTTGTTTGTTTGTTTGGTTGGTTTTTTTTGAGCTTCTGGTGGCTCCTGGCATTGTTTGACTTGTGGCAGCATCACCTCAATCTTCAAGGCCGCTATCTTTGTTTTGTTTTGTTTTGTTTTGTTTTTTTTGCTGCAAAAAGTTTTATTGCTTCTGTTTTGTCCTTGGCTTGGGAGAGGGCTTCCAGGTGGTTAAAAAGCCGTTGAGTGACTGCAGGGAGAGGCTCAGGAACAAGCCCTGGCACTAGAGGGATGCCAGAGGGGTCCCTCAGAGGCTGCTGGGCTTCAGAAAGTCCTAATCATGCTTGAGAGTGAGACTTTGGAAGAGAGACTAGCCCAGTCCAGACTGGGGTTCAGCCAGTCTGCAGTTAGTTGGGTGGTCGCCATCCTCTGGATGACTTTCACCTCCTCGTCTAGGATCTGACTCTCCAGAAAACCACACAGATGGGGGTCTGCACTGGCAGAACCCAGGTGCATGTAGATCCAAAAGGGCCTGGTTCAAGTTCTTTTCCAGAACCAAGGTGGCTTCCATAGTATCCAGGGTTTTACCTCATTCATGTTGAGAGGCTTCTTCACGTCCTAGAAGAGGGTGAGGCTGCCTCTCTGGTTTTGCATATTCAAAGGAAGCTCAGGGATGTGGTGTTTCTCCTGGAGGAAGTATCCCTTTCTTCCAGAAACATGTCATCAAGGTGGAGATAGAAGCCCAGAGAGGTTGATGTAGGAGGTCTGCATATGCATGTTGACCAGGTGGTTGACAGAAACCTCCACCTTGGTGGAATAATTCTTACATATCTGAGAACTCATGGTTGATCCCTAGTAGGAGATAGGCTCAAAGCAAGGTGTTGGCTGGTTCGAGAAGGCCACCATCTTTAAGTTTTTCCCTGTTGGTCTTCTTATCACCTTCTCTTCTTCTGTCTGGGTAACCTCCCTCTGCTTCTTTCTGGTAACACCTGTGACTGGATTGAGAGCCTACCTGCTCAATCCAGTAGAATCTCCCCAAATCAAGATAATTAATCATATCTGCAAAGGTCCTTTATCTTTATAAGGCAAAATTTACGTATTTCAGGGATAAGTATCTGAGATCTTTGGGTGGCTGTTATTCAGACTACTGCATAAGCGATCTCTCCTTTGAATCCACAAATTTGTTGGTATTTTTTGAATGACACTAATTTCATTTTTTTGATAATTCATCTCACACATGTTACACTGTAGATTAATTGAAAGTAAAAAGATGTCTTTTTGCATATCTTTTTTTACCCTCTGTAGTGATCAGTTCATAAGCATGCACATGACTATCAACTGTTAGGTTAAATTTAATGTTTTACAATTGTAAATATTACTTGTGGTGACTACTATTATTGAAAATATTAAGTTTTCTCATTTTTCAATGTATGGTAAGTCTGTTCTTTTATGACACTCAGATGTTAGATCTTAAGGTTGCCAAAATAATACCATGTTCTCATATGTAGAAGATTCCTAGCCTAGCTTGAGAGAGATGAACAATAAGGAAATAACTACAAAGAAATGCAAGAATGCTAAATACCCAAAGGGAAAACAGAGAGAGAACTCCCCTGGGAGTCAGATATTGCTTCCAAACATGGTGGAGCTATAATTGCTTCCCTTATAGAGGTTATACCCAATTTGTACATTTCTGATCACTAAAGGCCAGACTCATGATTAATAGACTTTGAATATTATTAATCTGAGCCCCATGTGATATATAGTTAAAACTTAAAATTTTAGTGACCTTGATTTTAGCTCTTTGATACATTATGCAGAATAAAGTCATCCATACTTTCTGTTAAGTAAACGTCATTGTATTTGGCTACATTTTACTGTGTTTTTGCTCAGATGATAGGCAAGGATCTTATATCTTGGTTTACTGACTTATTTATTCCTCCCTTTAAAAAAAGAATAATTATGCCCTCAAAGGAGCATAGCATGGTCTTAGAATTTCTGCTCTGTTGTCTGAACCTGCCCTCAAGTGCAGAGGCAAGTGGCATGAAATAGCTTTGATCTTTTATTCTGATCCTCTAGTAATAATCTTTATGATATGGGCAAATAACAGCAGTTTTCCTCTCCATGACAGGCCTTTTCTCCTGGGACCCAAAGGGCATTAAATGGAACTCAGAGGTGCCACAGAGTTATGGGAATTACAGTTTGGTTACTACTATATTCTCATATATGACAATTTTGTCTCCGAGTAATTTATTCCCAAATGTATTAAAAAAAAGGGTAATATTTTTGCCTGTAATATTTCATCAATCTTACTAGAATCATTATATCTTGATTTTTTCAGATTTTATGATACTTCTTTTCTGTTCTCTTAAAGAGATTGCCTATTCTCCTTATTTCTCAATGACATAAGGCTCTCACTTGGGTCTAGGTAACAATGAATACACTAAATGTATTTTATTTCAAGTATTTCTGTTAAAGAAACATTTTCCATGACCCTTATTGAAGATAGTAAGGAAGATTTTATTCAAGAGGATTCCTGCACTAGGGGTTTGGGGAGAGAAATTAGGCTCAAGTCTGAATAAGGAAAAGCAGGGATGTATAGCCAAGGAGCAAGGTGGGAGTCAGTGGATGAGCAGTTAAGAAGAGGAAGCATCAAGGCTTGGCGGGGGCGGGAGGGTTCTGGCTAAAGAAACTTGATAAGATTCTTGCGGAAGACAAGCCAGGGTGATAAGATATCCAGGATGGGGAAGGAGGAATTCAGTTACATATGGAGGGCATCAGATACCAAAGCTAGAGGATCCCGACTAAACGGACTTAGGATTCTTGCTAAGACTGGATTCCACAGGAACAGAGACAGAAGTAAAGGCAGGGCTCAGAGGAGGCTGACCGAAGTTTCATCAAAGAGAGGATCTTTCTCATTTTTGAACACTAATGAGGGCATTTAAACTATGTGGTAAAATCTTTCATCAACCACACTTACTGACACTTAATGCTGGCTGCACACTGCACCAAATGTTTTAAAAATTTTTTTTTTTAATTTATTTTTGAGACAGAGAGAGACAGAGCATGAACAGGGGAGGGGCAGAGAGGGAGGGAGACAGAATCGGAAGCAGGTTCCAGGCTCTGAGCCATCAGCCCAGAGCCCGACACGGGGCTCGAACTCACGGACCGTGAGATCGTGACCTGAGCCGAAGTCGGACGCTTAACGACTGAGCCACCCAGGCGCCCCTGCACCAGATGTTTTAGATCCACTGCTGGAGGTAGGTGTTATTCTTATGTTAAAGATGAGAATATTGAGGATCATAGAAATTAAGTAACCCGTGCGAGGTCGTACAGGTGGTGAAATGAAATTTGGAACTAGCTTGCCCATTCATTAGTTCATCTGGCATATGGGCATTGAATACTTACTCTACATCAGGCACTGTTTTCGACAGTGAAGATACAGAGGTAAGCAGAAAAAAATAATGTCTCTTCCTCCACAGAGACAACAACAGAATATGGGAGATGACATGTTATTGAGGCAACCACCTAAATAAATGTAAAATTTCACCTTTAAAGTTTATTATGAAGAAAGAGACATGATAATTTGTGTTATAGTAAGATCGGTTATATTTGTAGGAAGGGGTCCTACGAGGCTGCCTTGGAAAACATTCATTACAGCTCAGCTATAAGGAGGTGTGCAGTGTGTTCAAGACACAGGCGTTACGACAGACTGAATTGTACACCCACTACTTCTCTTCCCCATCCATATGCTGACACCCTAATCTCCACCGTGATGGTATTTGGAGATATGGCTTTCTGGGAAATCAGTTTTAGATGAGGTCATGTGGATGGGGCTCCCATGATAAGATTGGTGCCCTTAGGAGAAGAAACATGGGAGACTTTTCTTTCTTGTTCTCTCCCTGCATGCACACAAAAAAGAAGTTAGTCACGAAGAGGGACCTCAGCAGGAACCTTCCATGCTGGAGGGTTAGCCTCCAAAACTGTGAGAAAATAAATTTTTGCTGTTTACGCCACAATCTCTGTCGGTTACAACAATCCTGCAGCCTGAGCTGACTAGATAGGCATATATAAACCTTCTGTACGAGAAGATGACTTGGCCTTTTGAAGAGACAGAAGGCCAGTGTGGTAATTAGGCAGAGTGCAAGAGGGAGTGGGGTTTGAAACGAGGCTGAGGATCCAGGTAGAGCCAGTTCATGCACAGTCTTGGGACCAGCTTTGGGAATATGACTGTTTATCCTAAAAGCGTTGGGTAACCATTGAAGAGCTCATGTCTTGACACATTTGCATTCTGGAAAGATCAGTCTGACTGCCAAGGAGACTGGGGATGCAAGATGGGGATGGTGAGGAATTGGACAGGGGCCAGGAAGGATTCTCTTGTTTCTTCCTTGCACAGTTGAATTCATGGAGGACGGAATCCTGAACAAGGAACAGGATTGGAGAGAAGGATGAAAGACATGAAACAGTGTATAAACCTTCAAACTTGCCTTATCCAAATCCTTATATATAATCCCTTATAAGCCGAACACAGAAGCAGATTTGGGGTAACATTAGAGGTTCATTTTTGACACGTCGATTCTGAGTTAACCTTGAAACATTTAAGTGATGAATTTCGAACAGGCAGTTAGTATACTGGTCTGGAGCTTAATGGAGAGGTCAGGGAAAAAGATCTATGTTTGTGGTCACTTGCTGCTTAATGGAATTTGAAACATTCTTACTCTATAGAGTAAGAACATAGGAGTGTCAGAGAACCAAATAAACCCCATACTTTAAAATATAGTGGCCAGAAGAAGAAAATGGTTTGTAGGGGTTAGGAATGGATGAAGGAAGATCCCTGCCTTGTTCCCATCTCTCCCCTGTCTAGCAGAGAACTATTGCTTCTCTGCCCTTTTGGTGGCATTTACCATTTTGAGCTACTGGTAGAAGACTGGAGAGTAGGAGGTTGGTAGAAATCTGGCTATTTTCATCCTGTATTAGTTTTCTATTTGCTGCTACAATACATTAGTGTCTACTTAATTGCTTAAAACAACATAATTTTATTATCTTACAGGAGTCTGAAGAAAGTCTCAGTGGCCTAAAATCAGGTGTTAGCAAGACTGTGTTTTTTCTGGAGTGTCTAAGGAAGAATTTGTTTCTTTGATTTTTCTGGTTGGAAGAAGACACCTGTGTTCCTTGGATTGTGACCCTTTCCTCAACTTCAAAGCCAGAAGAGTAGCATCTTTAAATACATCTCTCTGTCTTCTGTGCTCGCATCACTGACTCTCCTGTCTCTTTTACTTATAAGGACCTTTGTGATTGCATTGGACCATCTAGATAATTCAGGGTAATCTCCCCATCTCAAGATCCTTAATTCAATCATGTCTGTGGAGTCCTTTTTGATGTGTCAAGTAACATATGCACAGGTTCTGGGGATTGAGTTGTGGATATTCATAGGGGGGCATCACTCTTCCTACCATACACACCTCTCACTTATCCAGCTCATTCTGCCTCCAGTCCCAGTCAGAAGTCTCCTCTTGGTGATGTCTGTGTTCCTGACACGTAGACTCCACCATGGTCTCAGATCCTACCAGACAACCCTAGCCTCGAGACTCTGGTAACCCACATCTTGCCATTCATCTTTTGGGGATGGTGGATGCTCCCTGATGCTGTTAACCTTGGAGTTGCCTGGCTTTTTCTTGTTTGGCTTCTCAGGTCTTCCGTTACACAGGTAACCACAGACTACATGAGAAAGGCCTCAAGTGGTTTCTGTTTTCCCAGCTTGCTGGACCTTGACAGGTGAGAACTGATGGCAGCTTGGGTTCAAGTAATGCTAGAAACATTTGCTCATATTTATGTGACATGATAAAATCAAAATGATTAATTTTGAGGAAAGATCCCTGGGTTAGCAATCCTGCCATATTCTATCATGTTATTATTTTTTTTGAAAAGTGTTACATATTTCTTTTTTTTTTAATTTTTTTTACATTTATTTATTTTTGAGAAACAGAGTGAGACAAAGCGTGAGCGGGGAAGGGGCAGAGAGAGAAGGAGACACAGAATCTGAAGCAGGCTCCAGGTTCTTAGCAAGCGGTCAGCACAGAGCCTGATGTGGGGCTCAAACCCACAAACTGTGAGATCATGACCTCAGCCGAAGTCGGATGCAACCGACTGAGCCACCCAGGCGCCCCAAAAAGTGTTACATATTTCTCAATAAGTGTCTCTTGTTTCTCCTAAGAGATGAATCAATTGTATTTGTAGAATATAGAGAAAAGATTTCCACAAAACTCCCTTTCCTTCTTTGACTAGGTACTCGATGATATATTATTAAAAATTTCCATGCATGGATGGATTTTTGTTATTTGGTTGTGATTGAAGCAAGCCTTAAAATACAGTTGAAGGGAAATTAAGGCCATTAATAAATATCCAAGGAATGTGATTTTTAATAGAAGTGATTTATAAGTGATAAACTTTAAACAATACTCAAAATACAGTTTTTCAGAGATAAATTCTAAAATTAATGAATCAAGTATTTCCCTTGGGATGTGGATAATGAAAAAAACTCAAATAACACAAACACATTTTTAAGATCCTTAAAACAATTTATTACAGCTGTCCTAACTTCATTCTGGAAACCTTTGCTTCTTTTCAGCATCAAGATCTTGATTAGAGTATGTTATCTGGGTTGATTCAGAAATCTACACACTGGAACAGCTTGGTGGAGTGGATTTTGATGATTTGGGTTCCAGCCCAGCTCTGGTGCTCATTAGCTTTGTGATCTCAATCTGCTTAGCCATTCTGAGCCTTGGTTCTCATGAGTAACACAGAATCATTTCAACCCATTTTAGGAGAGTGTTTGAGGATTAAATATAAAATAATTGTTTCTGAGTAGATGGGCAGATTTTTTTTTTTTTGGTATGACTTTGCAATAGAAAATCCCAGCTGTAAAACTAAAGATTTATTTTTTAACTCTCTCTCCTTGCATTCTCTAGTATTCTTTCCATGAAGTTTCAGTTGCCTGTTGAATATTATAGGGGAAAAGTAGAGTAGAAAGTTAGATAAATAGGTCTGGATTTCAAGGAAGAGGTCCAGATTGGAAATATATATTTGACAGTAATTACCATTTAAAGCTATGAGATTAGGTGAGTATGGGACATGAGTACAAATAGAAGTACAAAAATCAGTTGTGTTTCTATACACTAACAATAAACAATTAAAAAGAGAAATTAAGAAATTAATCCCCATTATGAAATTAAGAAAAGAATAAAACACCAAGGGGTAAATTTAAACAGGGAGGTAAATGATTTGTACACTGAAACCTATAAAGCATTGATGAAAGTTATTGAAGAAGACACGAATAAATGAAAAGAGATCTCATGCCCATGGATTGGAAGAAATAATATTGTTACAATGCCCATACTACCCAGAATGATCAACAGATTCAATGCAATTGCTATCAAAATTCTAATGGCATTTTTTCACAGAAATAGACAAAACAATGCTTCTTGAGAAAGAAGAATATAAGTGGAGACCTCACTCTTCTTGATTTCCAACTATATTACAAAGCTATGGTAATGAAAAAAAAATAATAATGGTGTTTGGCATATGAAGAGACACATAGATAAAGAATGGAATAGAAAGCCCAAAATAAATTCATGCATATATGAGCAATTAATTTTTGGCAAAGGAGCCCAGAATATACAATGGGGAAAGAATAGTTTCTTCAATAAATGATATAGGGAAACTGGACAACCACATGCAATGGAATGGAACAGGATTACCCATCTTACACCATACACAAAAACAACCCAATACAGATTAAAGCCTTAACGTAAGACCTGAGCCATAAAAATCCTAGAAGAAAACATGGAGAGTAAGCTCTTTTTCTTTTTTTTTTTTCTTTTTTTTTTTAATTTTTTTTTTAATTTTTTTTTTCAACGTTTTCTATTTTTTTATTTTTGGGACAGAGAGAGACAGAGCATGAACGGGGGAGGGGCAGAGAGAGAGGGAGACACAGAATCGGAAACAGGCTCCAGGCTCCGAGCCATCGGCCCAGAGCCTGACGCGGGGCTCGAACTCACGGACCGCGAGATCGTGACCTGGCTGAAGTCGGACGCTTAACGACTGAGCCACCCAGGCGCCCCTAGTAAGCTCTTTTTCATTGCTCTTGGCAACAATTTTTTTAATAAGGTGACACAAGCAAAGGCAACAAAAAGAAAAATAAACAAATGAGAGTACATCACATTTAAAACAGCTACACAGCAAAGGAAACCATCAGCAAAATAAAAAGACAAGCTAAACAATAGGATCAAGTATTTATTTGCAAACAACATATCTAACAAGACGTTAATATCCAACATAGTCAAGGAACTCATACAACTCAATAGCAAAAACACCAAAGTAATCCAATTAAAAAATGGGCAGGGATGCTTGCATGGCTCAATCAGTTAAGCTAAGCATCCAGCTTCAGCTCAGGTCATGATCTCATGGTTTGTGAGTTTGAGCCCCACATCAGGTTCTGTGCTGACAACTCAGAGCCTGAAGCCTGCTTCAGATTCTGTGTCTCCCTCTCTCTCTGCCCCGACCCCAGTCATGCTCTGTCTCTCTCAAAAATAAATAAACGTTAAAAAAAATTTTTTTAATTAAAAAAAAAAAATGGGCAGAGGACCTGAATAGACTTTTTTTTTCCAAAGAAGACTCCCAAATACCCAACAGATACATAAAAAAGTGTTCAACATCACTGATTATATAGGAAATGCAAATCAAAACCATAATGAGGTATCACTGCACACCTGTTAGGGTGTTTAATATTAAAAAAAAGAGAAGATATTACAAATGCTGGTGAAGGTATGGAAGAAAAGAGAACCCTTGCACACTGTGTGTAGGAATGCAAACTGATGCAGCCACTGTGGAAAATAATACGGAGGTTTTCTCAAAAACCTAAAACTAGAACTACAGTATGACCAGCAATTCCACTTTTGGGTAGATATCCAAAGAAAATGAAATTACCATCTCAAAGAGATATCTATCTTATCATGTTCACTATAGCATTATTCATAATAGCCAAGGTATAGAATAAGGAAATCCTGTCATTTGCAACAGTATGGATGGAACTGGAGAACATTATGTGAAGTTAATAAGCCAGACAGAGAAAGAAAAGTACTGCATAATATGACTTACATGCAGTCTTTAAAAATATAAAAATCAAACTTACACAGAGTAGAATGATGGTTGCCAGCATCTGGGGGTTGGGGGAGGAATAGGAATAGACTGGTGAACACAGACAAACTTTCAGTTATAAAATTAATAAGGTCTGAGGGTCTAATGTCTGACCTGGTGACTATAGTTGATAATACTTTATTGTATGATTGAGAAACTTAAATGTTCTTACCAAAAAACCAAAGTAAATATGTGAGGTGATGGACATGTTAATTAACTTGATTCTGGAAATACTTTCACAATGTATATTTATATCAAATCTTCATGTTGTATACTTTAAATATATTGTAATTTTATTTGTCATTTAGGCCTCAATAAAGCTGAAAAAAAATTTAGAAAGAAATCAAACATCTAAGATGTTGAAGGAAGCTGGTCAAATGTTTTCAACTGAGGTTATTGTCAAATACTGATACTAAAAACAATTTCCTACAATTTAATATTATAATTATATTAAAATTATTTTAATATATGAAATTATTGTATTATTAATTATATAAATTAAATTTAATAATTAACATAAATATTAAAACACTTATAATGCATGAATAAAACAAAGGAAGAACATAGTACCAGAAAAAAGAACTAAATTTAAAAGAACTCCCAAATTTCAGGGTTGGACAAATGAAAAGGAACTACCAAAGGAGCATGAGAAGGAGCAGCCAGTTATGTAGCTGCAAAACCAGGAGAGTATGATGTCCTGGAAGCCAAGTGAAAAAGCATCTCAAGGAAGAGAAATACTCACTGTGCCACAAGCTGGATGATCAACTATGATAAGGACTGAGAGTTGGCCATAGGATTTAGCAATGTGGAGATTACTGGTGACTTGATCATTGTGGATTAGTAGAGGGCAAAAACACAGTTGACACAGGTTCAGGACACAATAGGGAGAGGAGAATTGGAGCCAGTAACTATTGCAAACTTTATCAAGAAATTTTGCCGTAAGAAAAAGTGAGAAATGGGCAGGTAGCTGGATGGGGAAATGGATTCAAATAAGATTTTATTTGTTTTAGATGGGGGAAATAACCACATTTTTGTATATTCAGGAGAATAATTATTTGCATAGGAAATAGTAATACACAAAGAGTGGGGAGAATAAGAAATAGAAAAAGGAATGTAATGGACAAATGGAAGGGTCAGCTTTAGCTAGATAATTCATCTATAGGAGCAGGAGAGAAGTTAGGAAATGCAGCACAAAACATAATAGAAGGATACATATGATGATCAGAGCTCTTCTGATTGCTACAAGTTCCTTAGTGAAAAAAGAAACAGTAATCAGTTGAGAAAGAAGATTAGAGAGGAGATTTTGGCAGCTTGAGAAGAGAAGGGAGAAGTAAAAAATCTTATCTAGAAGAGATAAGAGGAAGGGAATGAATGGGGGAGTACAGTATGACTGCCAGGTGCTGTTAAGGGTGTGGTTTTGGGTAGTGATTATGAATTCAGCATGATTATACGTGCTCTTTCTGCTATATTCACCTGCTTGGGTGCAGGCACAGAATAGACAGAAAGCTGATTTAATGAGTGTATTTTCACTATGCCAGTACAACTCAGCTAGAGTGGGATGAGAATGGAATCAAGAGTGTGATTATCAGGATTGATGATGAGATGTGAGCTGAATATGGAGGGAAGAGAGGACATAAGGAGAATGAAGGACGGTGAAAGATAGTAAGAGCAATGGACTAAAGATTGCAATCAGGAGAAATTTTCTGAAAGTGAATACTATGATTACCAGAAAAAATAAGGTAGAAAAATAGGAGGTGACATCTGTCAGGGAATCTAGCAGAAAACCAATGGCATATTCAAACCGAGCAATTTGAGAAAAGTTTGATAAAATGACTACAGATGGGGATCCAGGTTTAAGGATCCCACATGGAATAGCCATACAGTACCCTGTGATTACCAATGGGCTAACAATCCTAAACCTTAAGGGTGAAGGAGAGGAAGCTGGAACCTAGATAGGAAGTGACATGGAGCTAGTCACCTGAAAAGACTGCAAGCCAACCCTCCATTACTGGGTGGGAGGGGATTCTTCACTTTCCTTCTGCCCTCTAGTGTCCTATAATCACTCCTATTCGCCCAACCATGAGGAAGCCGGCAGTCAAGGGAGATTTTTGATGCAATCCACATAGGACACAGAGCAAACTGGAGAAGAATGGGAAGTGGATCTGGGGAGCAAACAGAAATTGCCAAGTATATAGGGTTGAGGAGATTGACAGTGATCCAACAACTGAAACCTAGGAGGACAGATTTGTGGGGAAGTGTGGGGAGGGGTGGGTTCCCTGGGAGTGAGGCAGATAGATGATGGTAACAGGAAGATATGGAGGGACTAGACTTTGATTAAATGGAATCCAACACTACTGATTGCATAGTCAAGCAAAGAGAACGGTCTGGAAGAGACAATGAGGAACAAGGAGTCTTGTGGTAAGAGAGAAAAACAACCACTACTAGAAATGACTGTAGAAGATATGTGCCTTTATTCATTAACTCAACAAGCACCTGATATGTACTCAGGACTACTCCAGACACTTGAAATACATCAATGAAAAAAAGAATATTAAAAGTCCTACCTTTGTGGGGGAAAGCACTTAATAGTAAGCATACCAAAATAAAATAAAATAAAATAAATTTTATGGTATCCTAGAGCATGGTTAAGTATCATGGGAAAAAATAGCATGGAATAGGGAGAGTTAGAAATATGAGGAGGGGATAAGATTGCCATTTTTATTTTTTAAGATTGAAATTTTAAGCAATACTTAAGAATGGTAAGCTGCCAGAAGGATACTTTTGGATAAAATGCTTTTAGGTGTGTAGAAAGCTGTGGGGTGAGAGTACTCTGAGCTTGAGAGAAGGAAGGCTAGTACCAGGCAGGATAGATAAGTTTCATGAGCAGAAAGAGAGGAAGGGGAAGCCATTTGAATGGTTAAATGGTTGTGGAAATGAGTCCCCACAAACCTCACCTTCAAGCCCCATCTGAAGAACTCTCTAAGTTCATCATTTTATGTCACAGACCCCCACTACCTCTCTGGTCTTCATATTCTCCCTCATCCTGGCTAGTTTTCTTCTGCCTGTTTCTTCAAGATTCATATGTTCTAAGACGCTTTCCTCAGGCAGATTCTTTTCACTCATTCAGGTATAACCACAGGGCTTCGCCTATCAACCATATTCTTATGACTCCAGAATTTACATTGTGACCATTCTCTTAAAAAATGTGTCAGTCTATATTTTGGGGACACTTTAAGTGAAACTTATCCAAAAGTGAATTCATGGGTTTTCCCCCAAAACCAGCTTCTCTTTCTTTATTATCATTTTTGATGGCTTTACCATCTATCTAGTCACCCAAGCTAGAAACTATGATGTCATCTTGAATTCCCCCCTTTTCTTTCACTGACACAGTATTTCAGTCTGCTCCTGTCTTCATAAAACAGATTAATTAGCCTTAGAATTACCACTGTTCTCATTCTCCACTGCTTCTCTCCATTCTTAATGACGTTCTTTAGCAAAAGCTCTAATCAGATTTTGTGCACACTTTGTATAGGGCAAAGGCAAATTTTAAAAAGCAGATGGTGTTATTCAAATATGTTACCATAATTACTTTCTTTTTCCACCATGAACTGACCACACAAGAGCAGAACTATAGTTTATTAAACAGTAAATAACTGGAAGCAACATAATTAAATATTTTTAATATAGAAATAATGAAGATGATGTATTCCTTTTACTGATAAATCCTTTGCTCAGTAACTATAAAGACAAAGGAGTGTACAATCTCTACATCTAGTATTTAATTCCTGTTTATGTGAACACACTTCTTTCAGAATTTATTTCCATGAAATCATCAGTTCTCGACTTGGACTTAAGGGAAGTAAACTGACATAGGTATTATGACTGAACACTAGGTGGTTTATAGTTTAACTGAATATTTAGAAATGCCATCCGTTCTGGAACTAATTTTTTAATCTAATGCTTTATGAAGAGTAAATAAAAGCAGCACTCAAATTGATATGCACCGAAGGAGAACTGTGCAAATATTTCCCTAGTGTTGGCACTGGGAGCACTCACTTTCCTCAAAACATTCAAGTTTGGCGTCACTGGGCATGACTGGAAAGCCTAAATGGTTTCAGAATGTGGCTTCAGACTTCACTTCTCATTTACCTTGAAATGCAATCAAACATTGCAGGAAATGTTCTCACGAATAGACCTTTTAACGTTGTGTATTAAAAGCTTTTAACCTGCGGTTAGAAACTGGTTCTGAAATACTTATCTCAGGAAACTAATTTGCTTATTCTCCATACAAATCTAAATACAACCCAGTTAAAAAATTGAAAAAATTTCAATTTCATTATAAAAAATAGAGTTTTCTATTGGATTAATGGTTACTCTTGACTGTTACATTAATAAATGTATGTCCCTAAAGTATAGATTACATCTTGATGGATGTTGAGAGACCAGATTAAGTATAGCCCTGTATAAGTACAAAATAAAAAATAAGATAAACACAATTATCATTAATGCATGAGAGCATCAGTGCCTCTCAGTCCTATTTGTATGGTCATTTTATTTCAAATATTACAAGGAAATAATACTTCTAATTTTCTTCTATCTTTGTAGAAGTCACAATATCACCATCTGGGTAATTCAGGAATTGTTATCAATGTTCCAATTATTTTTTTCCCCCAACATTTAGTCCTGCATGGTTTTTAATATTACACAAATAACTTCAAGTTGCTTTAAAAATATTTTTTTTATTTAAAAAGTTCAGGGAAAGAAACTAGACGTATCCAATATAAATTCTTTTTTGAGAAGTTTTGGCACAAAGGGGAATAGAAAAAAATGAATGGTGGTTGGTGGGGAAGGTGGGATCAAAAGTTTTTACTGTCTTGTTTTTAAGTTTATTTTCAAAGAGTGAGAGAGTGGGAGGGGAAGAAAGAGATGGAGAGGGAAAATCCCAAGCAGGCTCTGATGCGGGGCTGGATCTCACCAAGTGAGAGATCATGACCTGAGACGAAATCGAGTAAGACGTTTAATCAACCGAGTCACCCAGGTGCCCTGTTTTTGCTTTTTTTTTTTTTTTTTAATGAGGCAAAGGACTAGATGCTTGTATGATGTTGGAAATAATCCAGTTGAGGGAGAAAATTTGGTGACCTAGGAAATAGAGGGAAGAATTGCTGCTGAATAAGATCTAAGGCGCACGTAGAGGAGTCAGCGTTAGATAAAAATACAGATAGCTCACTAAAAGCAGAGTTCATGGGTGCAAATGCCAGTAAGTTGGAGATATAGAAAGGGAATCTAGAAATTCTTTTCCGATAGCTTCCATTTTCTCCATTATAAAGGAAGAAGTTCCTCACCTGAGAGCAATAATGAAAGAGGGAGTGTTGGAAGTTGGAAGAGAAGAGGTATGGAGAAAATGAACGGCAGAGGTGAGCACCAGGCAGCTGATGGCTCCTGTCAGGTCCATGGCAGTGTGCTTTCATACTTTTTTTTAAAAATTTTTTTGAAGTTTTTTTTTTTTTTTTTAATTTATTACTGAGAGACAGAGACAGACAGAGTGCAAGCAGAGGAGGGGCAGAGAGTGAGGGAGACAATGAATCTGAAACAGGCTCCAGGCTCTGAGCTGACAGCACAGAGCCCGACACGGGGCTCCAACTCCTGAAACGCGAGATCATGACCTAACCTGAAGTCAGACGCTTAACAGACTGAGCCACCCAGGCGTCCCAGTGCTTTCATACTTATAATCCACCATGTTCAAGCTCTCTGGTGTAGGTGTGGAATAGGTGGAGAGTTGGATTAATCAGGTTGTGATTTGTCGAGTAAGAGAAAAGCATGAAAGCTGAGGATGATTTCATGGGAGTGTTGTAAGGACCATGGAATTTAAACTAGATAAAGAGCAAACACACACACACACACACACACACACACACACACACATACATATATATGAAAAGAGATAAGATCATAAAATTGGAAATTTCAGTAGGTTTAGAGGAATGCTGAAGCAAGAGGACCAAAGAGAATGTGCAGGAAGGAAAGAAAGTGGTTTTAAAAGAGTTGGTAAAGGGGATTGAAATTACAGAAGGGTTGTGTTTGTTGGTAATCACACAGGTAGAGTGGTTGAGACAGATGGAAGACAAGGTCTTCAGAGGATAAGGGTTTTAAGACCTGAGAGTCCAGGGAATTGGAAGAAGTATCTATGTGTAAATCAGTAGCTAAGACTCAGATGGGATTAGGAAACCATCCTAACCATCATTAGGAACAAATATTTGAGATATATGGGCTTTGTCATGGAGTTTCCACAGATAACAGCCTTGGTGAGGGATTGGTGGGGGGGGGGGAAGGGGGGTGGTTTACAGCAAAGGGAAGAATAATCATCTGAAAGTCCCAATGAGGAGCAAGTGGAGGGGGTTGGGGGAACAAAACAAAATAAAACAAAACACTTCATGCCTCAAGAGGGCCTCAGAAGGCGTCCTCCTCAAGAGGGGATAATACTTAACAGCAAGAATATAATTGCTATCCTCACTGAAAATGTTAACTCACAAAATGGGACAGAGTTTACATGTATCTTGCTCCCCACCATCTGGAACAGTACTTAGCACTTAGTAGGAAATTTTGTTGACTGGATTTCATTTTACTGCACTATTACTTACTTTATTATGCTGGTTTAGCAATAGATGGTTATATTGGAACAAAATACAAAATATGACACAATAAGATGGTTAGACATTTCATTACTTTCAGCTGGAAAAATATGTCATAAGCACAGAAGTGCAAAAGACAATAGAAATATGCATGTAAGGATTTATGGTTAATGAGGTTGCTAAAATGATTTAAATGACAAAGTAAGGACTAGATATCTTACAAAGGACATCTTAGTGGTAGGTGGGGAGAATGGAGATAAAGGTTGACAGAAAATAAATGATTCTATGAAATGTAAACTCATTTAATCTGAACTACAATTTTACAAACCCCAAGGATATCATTACAGGGGATCGGATCAAGCAGTGATTCTGATGAATTTGCAAAAGTAAATGGAGCCAAGAACAACCTCTTCATTTTGCCCATGGTGCTCCTCCTTAAATATTCTTGTAAATAAATTGAATAAATCAATGTTGTTCTGAGATATCAGTGAGGAATATTTAAATATGTGTAACTACATTTTTTTTCTTTAGTATCCTGAAAAAAAATTGGATTGAGTTCACATCCATATTGATTCTTTAGGGGGTATCTTCAGTGGTAGCCTTTATTGAATGATAGAGTGTAAAGGATGCAAATATAGAGGTGTTACTAAAAAAAGGGATGCATATATAGTCTTGGGAAAGCATAGAAAAATAAAGAATATAATAATTTTAGTTTATATTTTTTGCCTCTTTTTTGCTTCTAATTTTTCTTTTTAATAAGGTTGATCAATCACTACACAAATACAACAAAACTCTTTGTCTCCATAGGTTTAACTGAAACAACGTCATGATTCTATGTAAGGGGTTGCTTTCTTTGGTGTGGTAGGCTGAATAATGGTCTCCTAAATATTTCCACATCCTAATCCCTAGGGGGGATGAATATTGCCTAATATGGCAAAAAGTCTGTATAGATGTAATCTTGGATAATCTAAATTAAGATTATCCTGAATTATCTGGGTAGGTCAGATATAATCCTGGTGGCCTTTATGAGAGGGAAATCAGCCAGGGAAGAAGGTGTTGTGAAGACAGAAGCAAAGATTGAAGGGAGGCAACCAGGTGCCAAAGAGTGTGCAAGGCAACCTCCAGAAGCTGGAAAAAGCAAAGAACAGATTCTTCCCAGGATTCTCCAGAAAGTAGCAGTGCTGTAGTCACCTTGACTTTCAGTCCTTCAGACTCATCTTTGACTTTTGACCTTCAGAACTATAGGAGAATAAGTGTATGTTGTTATAGGCAACCAAATTTGTGGCAAGTTTTTTTTTTTAAGTTTTATTTATTTATTTTGAGAGAGAGCATGTGTGTGCATGAAAGAGGGGCAGAGAGAAGGGGAGAGAGAGAATCCCAAGCTGGCTCCCCACCAAGTGCAGAGCCCCATGTGGGGCTCAATCTCACGACCATGAGATCATGACCTGAGCTGAAACCAAGAATCAGACACAACTGACTAAACCACCCAGGTGCCCCAGTGGCAATTTTTAATAGGAAACTAAAGCAGAATGCATTACTTTAAACCAAAAAAAGGTATTGTATTAAAATTAAGAAATAAAAAGGATGAAATATTCTCATTTTTTTAGAATTGTTTACATGTAAGTGAAAAATTTATGGAAAATCTTTCTAAACCTGTGTTTGTTGCCAATTTGACCTACAATTTAAGAATTACTGAATAGGAGCACCTGGGTGGCTCAACTGGCTGAGTATCTGACTTTGGCTCAGGTCATAACCTCATGGTCTGTGAGTTCGAGCCCTGCATCAGGCTCTATGCTGACAGCTCAGAGCCTACAGCCTGCTTCGGATTCTGTGTCTCCTTCTCTCTCTGCCCCCGCCTCCAATCTTTCTCTCTCTCTCAAAAATAAATAAACATTAAAAATTTTAAAAAAAGAAAGTATCCACCTTATTACACCCACACAAATTGCTAGATATTTATTTTAAATAGCTTTTAAAAATAATGTCTATAAAAGCAGATTGTGTTATTTAGAGAATCTTTGGCCTTCATCCCATTTCTGCCACAGAGTTCCTAAAACCCTTATAATTTCCTAAGTGATAAGAATGATAAAGATATTTTTGTTATAGTAATGAACTGATTTTTGAGGGCACCTAGGGATAGGGCTTTTTGCCAGTGGAGCCAACCATGTGATTATAGAGTTGGAACTTTCAGTCCTACACCCACACCTCTGAGGAAGAGAAAGGGTCAAGAAGTTGAATCAATCACCAGTGTGCAATGAGTTAATCCATCGCGCCCATGTAATACCAAAACTGGGGAGAGTGGTACCTCAGGATAGAGCATGGAAGCTCCATGTGCTTTACTCATACCTTGCCCTATGCATCTTTTTCCATCTGGCTCTTTTCCTGAGTTATATCCTTTCATGATAACGAATAATTTAGTAAGTAAAATGTTTCCCTGGGTTCTCTGAGCTGCTCTAGCAAATTAATCAAACTCAAGAAAGAGGTCATGGGAACCTATAATTTATAGCCAATTGATCAGAAGTATAGGTAGCTACTTGGACTTGGAATTACAATCCTGAGTTGGAGGTGGGGGCCATTGGAACCTCCGATTTGTAGCTGGTCATCAAAAGCACAGGTAACAGCCTGGAGTTGTGATTAGAGTCTATAATGGTTGGGGACAGTTTTTTTTTTTTTTTTTTTTTTAATTTTTTTTTTTCAACGTTTTTTATTTATTTTTTTGGGACAGAGAGAGACAGAGCATGAACGGGGGAGGGGCAGAGAGAGAGGGAGACACAGAAGCGGAAACAGGCTCCAGGCTCCGAGCCATCAGCCCAGAGCCTGACGCGGGGCTCGAACTCACGGACCGCGAGATCGTGACCTGGCTGAAGTCGGACGCTTAACCGACTGCGCCACCCAGGCGCCCCTGGGGACAGTTTTTGAGACTGAGCCCTCCATCTGTGGAATTTCATGCTTTCTCTAGGTAGATAGTGTCAGAATTGAGTTGAATTCTCAGACACCTTGTTAGTAGCCAAGAATGGCTTGGTGTTGTGTGGAACCCTTCTCCCCCAATATACACACACACTGGAATTCAGACCAGGAACCCAAAATATTCTTCTTATTGAATTGATCGCTTTTGTAATTTGTTTTCTAAAACAGCATACCAAGAAAGTCCAGAAGATACTAGAACTAGTTAATTGCCAAGCCTTACGTGTGTAAGCTTAGATATAACTGCTGTAATCACAAAAGAAAAGACTTGGCTCCTTCAGAACTGAAAAAGTATGTGTCAAAAATCCCCTAATCAAGCATATCCTAAAACAAAAAAGAAAACAAAAGAATGGGAAAGTATCGTACACTGAAGAGTTAATATATTTAAAATATAAAACTGTAGAAGAAAATTTTAAAGTATGAATAATCATATTTAAGTATTCATTAAGGATACGTAAGCCTATTAAACAAACATTATTTACTAGTACCATGGTTCTAGTCATAAAAGCCATACAAATAAAAACATAAATGTGGGAGCATTTTTGTCACTTAAGTAAGGCAAATACAGAATAAATAGCCAATGCTAGTCATTAATGATAGCTCTATTTTCTTAAATTAATTGTATATACTTGGGATAACTACTTTTGGGATAGCAACATTGCAATATTTACCAAATGCAATAAAGAAGAAAGTAATTGACATGACAATACTACTTACAGAAATCTATTCTAAGGAAATAATTACAGATAAAGAAAGTTATGTGCATGATAATGTTCATTTTTCATTCTTGACCCAGTGTAAAGTGTATGTGTGTGAGTGTGTGTAAAAAACAATAAGTAAGAAAAAGAGAAAAAGAAAAGAAAGGTATTAAAAAATTTGATTTACTCTTTTCCATTAATGAGATGAATTAAATAAAGTACATATTCCATGAAATAATCAATATGGTTTATACTTATGTGCAAGTAAGAAGTTATAATTTAACTTAAATTATTTTGCCAAAATACAAATTAACATATTAAAAATGGAAACCCACAATGTCAAATTCCCTATTCAAATAATTATGTAAATTATAACATAGCATAGAAAAGAAACATAAGTTTTTATTATGTTAAATACCACACTTGTGACAGAAATACAGAAAAAAGTAAGAAAAGTTTATATTTACAGTATAATAAATTTAGGCATTTTATTGTTTACAGTATAGACCCAACTGGTCAAATAAATAAATTCGCTTTTTAAATGGCATAAAAAGATAAAAGGCTAGCAGGATTTTTTTCAAGTGTGTGTATTATCAGGATTAAAGTTGTGACATCAGATTTGAGTAACCAAATTAGAATAAAAGATACATAACGCACAGTGTTGGTGGGAATGTGATGAAATTAGGACTTCCTTCTGCTGGCGGGAGTACAATTTTGGAGAGCAGTCTGGCAAAATTACATTAAAATCCACATATTCTTTAGCAATTTCAACTTTAGCAATTTATTCCAGAGCTATATACCAACCAATGCATAAACTGTATTCTGGGTAGGAGTTCAACTTTAAAAACAGGTGCTTCTCTCTCCTGCTCCTCTCTGCCTCTCCCCTAATCACACACACACACACACACGCTCTCTCAAAATAAATGAATAAACTTAAAAAAATGGGGGGGGGGCATCTGGGTGGCCCAGTCAGTTAAGCTTCCAACTCTTGGTTTCTGCTGAGGTCATGACCTAAAGTTCTGTCTTCCTGTTGGGCTCTGCAATGACAACGCAGAGTCTGCGTTGGATTTTCTCTCTCTCCCTCTCTCTTTCTGCCCCTCCCCTGCTCCCTCTTTCTCTCTCTCAAAATAAATAAATAAGCTCGAAACAATAAAATAAAATCAGCACACACATAGCCTTGATAATTATTTTAAAAACTATAGAACCATAAAAATTAATGTATCTATGTGTATGTTTTTATATAAGAAAATATGTACACCTAGAGAAATATGATATGCTATAAGTTAATACTGGAAGCTTAAAAGACTTAAGGAGGCACTTATTTTGATGGAGAAGTATGTATTTTTATTTTATATATTCTGTATTTACTTTCCATCCACTTTTTGCCATTAGTTTTGCTTATTTATATTTTAAAAGGCTAAAACCAAACATAATATGCTGAAATTATTTACCAGGTGTAAATGAAAAGACATTTGGTGTTTAATACACTTGTAGTAACCTCAAAATCTCTATCCTCTTCCTACATGAGGGATCTTGTTCTATTTAAATGAAGTGTTTTCTTTCTCTTTTTTCTTGTTTTTAATTGTTTGAGTTACTTTCATATGGTTATTTAAGTTATATACTAGCACAACTAGTTGAAAGGTAAATTTTTAGTCAACTTTTAAATATCTTTAAGAAGAACTCATCTAACTAGTTTTTGCTGAGATAAAATAATAATGATAATAATAAATGACAAAATGTTCTTTTAGAGTTGTAGCTCCAATTTTAAGGACATCCAGGGCAATAGTTTGCAAAGTAGTTGCTCAATATATGAAGATTAATAGTTGAGAAGGGCATAATTCTTTCTCATACATATCTAAGAGATAATGATTTTTCATACATAAAAGGAAGATTTCCCTTAACTCAGTGGTCATTTCTTAAAATCATAGAATATTAATAATATAGGTAAGCTGGTGACTCCTTAAACTTACCCATGAAGAAACAGATCCAGAGAAGTAAAGCAACTTCTGACATTTTCAGAAGGAAGTTGCAAAGGTGAATCCGACATCCCCATCTGACTCTTAACCCCCTTTTTCATGCTGCCAATCAGAAGAAAACACAAGAAAAAAACAACTCCTGTGCCCCAAACTACAGTACCTTTTTCAGGTCAATGGAAGCATATAGTCTATTTGACTACCTTTCATGCACTATTTCCTGAATACAAAAAGAATCCTTTTAGCAGACTGGTGTCCTGGCATACTGTTCATACATAAGATTAATGAATAGAGATTCAGTGTTTTCAGATTACTTGATTCTGACAGAAGTTTAGACTATTAAAACAAGCTTAATTTTTATTCACTTGGAAGTTTCTGTAATCTTCAAAGCAAACATATTTGCTATCCCAAAGTAAACACATTTTACATAATTATTTTATTGATTTTTTACTACATGAAATGTAGTATTTGTCCTACCCTCCAAAACATCATATAATTTCTAGGCTGCTATGAGTGGATATGTCTAGAGAAGAGTACCTGTAAAAAATTATTTTAAGTCTTAAATTTCCATATGAACTTGGAATAAAACCAATAATTTTCCTTGCAAAATTCTGATTTTCATAATGACCTGAGGATGTCATTTTACTAAAATTGTTTTCATGTATTAATTTGAAATCTGTTTACATTATTATTTAAAAGCAGACAATAAAACAAGGTAGGTAATGTCAAAAGATGGGTGAAAAATATAAAAATCACAACGTTTCTTAATTTTTTTATTTCCAGTGACTGTATGAAATTTTTTCCATTATGTCTTTCTTAAAAAAATAAATGTCTATAGTAGTACCTAGAAAAGCCAACAAAGTAATTAGATCATAAACATGTTAAGGTCTATAATTTCTGAGAAAAGCTAGTGGAAATGCTCAGTCAGTTGCATGTTTCTTTCCTGTGTGCATATGGAAGAATTGATGGGCAAGCAGCATTTTTTTTCAGGCCATATCACACGTGGAATAAAAACACCTCTGCAGTTTAGGATCCTGGACTATATAGGACACACGCTGAAACTCATTAAAATCATATATGCCTGAGATTTAATGTATTTCAAGGTGAATATGAAATGAGCCATCTAACTCACAATCATTTAGTGTATTCATTACAAAGCATATCTACTTAGCAATGTTGTCTGAAAGCAAACAGCCAAAGAGTGCGTGTGTGTGTGTGTGTGTGTGTGTGTGTGTATTCTATGCATAAACATTTGTAAGGATATGTGTGGATTTTAAGTGCCCAAGTCACCACTAACCAAACAAAACTTTTCTCTTGGCTTCTATACCATTTTTTGGTCTTCAGTGTCAGAAATTACATAAACGTTTAGCACAAAACCCTATGTGTTCCCTATTCTGGGACAACTCCGGCCAGAATAACAGCCACAAAATGTGATTTTGGCCCACTTCAGTGAGTTGTCCTGTATAATTTTACTCTGGCAAAATACATGATAAACTATTGTAAAATTTTCTTCAGGGCTTTTTCTTCTCTTCTACCAAATAACTATATGGAAATCTATCACCTGATGAAAATCTTCTTAATTCTTACAGGTTTTTGGAGAGGAAGAATTTAATTTATAAACAAATGAAATGGTTTGATTTTGTATGGTAACCACATTTTAACTTTGGGCTAACATCTTTGACAGTTAACTCAAAAAAAAATACATGTCCATATTATCAAAAATTTCATTGTAATATAGTGAACTTTTATTTTCCTTTCCTTAAGTAGAGTTTTTCTCTGTTTTAAGTGAGTGTTATCAAAAGTATTCTTGGCCAATGTAAATGGAGTATTCTAGTTGAAGTGATAAGTCAACTTATTTTTAAAACATTATTTCCCACAATTTGAGGTCACTCTCAAGTTATCTTCTTTTATATAGTAAGTTCTAGAAAGACATGCATGGAATGTTTAGCTGAAAAAAAGTCTAGAGAATATGAAAAAAACAGCTGTGCTTTCTTTGAATACTTATGAAAACATTTTCTTCAAGTATAATTAAATGTTCAATGATACTCTTACAGAAGATGGTTAAAAATTGAGTTCAATATTATGAAAAGAGTTACAGGAAATGCAAAAAATAGAGAAACATATTAAATGACACCATAAAAATACAATCTGCCAGTTCTAGAATGCGGGATATTCTACATAACAAGCGACCCAGTTTCAACTGTATTTGCATGTTTAAAAAGTTGGGGCCACTGTTAAGATTAAAGGAGTCTTAAGAGAGAGAGAAAGAAAGAGAGTCTTAAGAGATAACCAAGTACAATGTGTAAAACTTAGTTGGATTCTAATTTGCACAAATATCTTTAAAATATATTTTATGGGTCAGTCAAGAAAGATTAAACATTAAGTAAGTACAAGATAATACCAAGAATTGATTATTAATGTTGCTGAATGAGGTAGGGGTATAGTAAATTTGTTTAAATCCCTATTGGTAAACGATATAAAATATATAGAGATATATACAATTGAAATGGTAGCTTGTCTGGAATTTACTTTAAAATGTTGTTTTAGGGGCGCCTGGGTGGCTCAGTCGTTAAGCCTCCGACTTTGGCTCAGGTAGTGATCTCGCGGTCCGTGAGTTCAAGCCCCGCGTCAGGCTCTGTGCTGACTGCTCAGAGCCTGGAGCCTGTTTCGGATTCTGTGTCTCCCTCTCTCTCTGACCCTCCCCCATTCATGCTCTGTCTCTCTCTGTCTCAAAAATAAATAAACGTTAAAAAAAATTAAAAAAATAAATAAATAAAATGTTGTTTTAAAATATTCCATTAAAAAATTGCCAGGAAAATTGGGTAGATGAAACAGAAATGACATAATATTGATAATCTTTGAAGCAGAGTGTTTTATAATGGATATTAACACTTATCCTATGCTGGAATCTTTATGATAAAAATGTTAAGAGATAAAATTAAGAATATTGTGTCAATTAGGTACAAAAATTAGTGGCTTACTCCAATAGTCATCTGTTTACATAGAATTAAATTTATTTAGTTATGTATTTCATTCATTCATTCGAAGTCACGCAAGCTCAAGTTGCTTGGGAGAGAGAGCTATGGGTTCTGAACCTATTGAGATCCCGGCCACATGGCTGGGCATGTGAAGCATTGAGTGGGCACAGAAGACCTTTGGCCAGCCCTACCTCACAATTCTTTGTGTTACAAACCTGGCAGAGCACAGCTGGTGAGTGTTCGGGTTTGGGCTGGGCCTGCTTATGCATCTGCAGTCAGCTGTCAGGTTAGTTGGTTTATGGTGGCCTCAGCCTGGAAGCCTTGTCTCCAGTCCATACAATTGATCACTTATCTTACAGCAAACTAACTCAAGGTTGTTCACCTGACAGCTGGCAGAGTTGTAAGAGATAATAGAAGCATGCCATTCTGTTTTTCAAGGCAAATCACAATGCCTGTTTATAAAGTTATCTCTTTATTTTTGAGAGAGAGAGAGTGCACAAGCAGGGGAAAAGCAGAAAGAGAGAGGGAGACACAGAATCCAAAGCAGGCTCAAGGCTCTGAGCTGTCAGCACAGAGCCTGATGTGGGACTTGAACCCATGAACCTTGAGATCATGACCTGAGCTGAAGTGGGACACTTCACCAACTGAGCCACCCAGGCACCCCTAGACCTGTCCAGATTTAACAGGTAAGGATATCAATTCCACATCCTGATGGAAGGAACTTCAAAGTCACAAAGGGTGGAGAATTAATAGACATTTTTGCAATTTGCCAGACATCTATGAAAAAAGAAGACGATAAAATCTTAATAGTGAAATTTTATAAGCCATTAAAATATGTTAAAATCAGATCAAAGACAAGTATTCTGCTACTACAGAACCTCTGTTCACCATTATTTTAAGTATCCAAGCCAACTCAGTAACAATAAATTTTATTTTAGTGCTTAACATGTATCAGGCTCTTTTCTAAGATTTTTACATATATTAACTTATATATTCCACATCACAATCCAGGAGACAGGTGTTATTATATTCTTCATCTTGTAGATGAGAAAGCTGGAGCATGAGGGAGTTATGTAAACTTCCCACATTCACACAACTCGAAAGTGGCAAATTTGGAAACAAACCCAGACAGTTGGGTTCAGAGTGAGCATTTTTAATGCTATACCAGAAATGGAGTCTTTTAAAAGAAAGAAAACATTCATTTTAATAGTAGCAAATATGACTATATACATAGAAACTCCCTTATTTAATGACAAACTTCAGCAGAATCAATAGATTCAAGAAAATATAGAAAACTCTGTATCTTCCCATACCCTAAGATAATGTTAGGGAAAAAAATTATTTCATTAATTATGCCACATAATAAGGTGTCTAAGAATACATCTGTTAGATATCTGGAGATTTAAAAAAATAGTTGTGGGAGGGGCGCCTGGGTGGCTCAGTTGGTTAAGCGTCTGACTTTGGCTTAGGTCATGATCTCAAGGTTCCCGGGTTTGAGCCCCACGTTGGGCTCTGTACTGACGGCTCAGAGCCTGGAGCCTGCTTTGGATTCTGTGTCTCCCTCTCTCTCTCTCTCTGCCCCTCTCCCCTCCCTGCCTCTCTCTCTCTGTCTCTAAAAAATAAATAAACGTTAAAAAACATAGTTGTGGACATAAATGACACCTGAATAAATGGGCAGGCATACCGTATTCGTAGGCAGTTAATCTGAAAATCACAAAGATATCTGGTCTACTTCGAATTAATTTAAAATTTTTTTAATGTGAATTTTTTTGACAGAGAGAGACAGACAGAGCATGAGTGGGTGAGGGGCAGAGAGGGAGGGAGACACAGAATCTGAAGCAGGCCCCAGGCTCCGAGCTGTCAGCACAGAGGCCGACACGGGGCTTGAACTCACAGACGGAGAGATCATGACCTGAGCCGAAGTCCGATGCTCAACCAACTGAGCCACCCAGGCACCCCCTATCTCAAATTAATTTAAACACTGAATAAAGTTTCAATAAAACCTCTAAATAAGTGGTTTTTCATTAAAAAATACTGTTTAAGCTAAAATGTATATTAGACAAAAATACCTAAAAGTACATGACGCAATTCTTTAAAAGATGAATGGAGGTGCTTTCTCCAAAAGATAGTAAGACCTGTTACAAAGCTCTAGTGATTGAAATAATGTGTTATTAGTATAAGGATAAATCAATAGAAAGGATAAGCCTTCTAAAAACAGACCACATAGGCATTTATAAAAATTTCATACATGAAAAAAGTGACATTACCAACTATGTAATGAATGGACTGTTGCATGCTGAGACCACTGGTTATTCATGCAGAAAATAATATTAGACCATGAATTCAGACCATTAAAAAGCAAGCAAAGAAAAATAAGTCAATTGTACCTAAATGTGAAAAAGCTATCTATACACCCAAAATAAATTGTATCCTTATGTCCCTGTAGTTGTAAGTAAATTACTTAACCAGGAAGCAAAAAAGAATGAAGTACAACTAATAAGCAGACGAGTCTGGCTGGCTCAGTCGGTTGAGCATCTGATTCTTGATCTCAGCTCAGGTCATGATCTCATAGTTCACGGCACTGAGCCCTCTGTTGGGCTCCATGCTGAGTGTAGAGTCTGCTTGGGATTCTCTCTCTTTCTCTGTCTCCATCCCTCTGCCTTAAAAATAAATAAATAAACTAAAAAAAAATTTATATATAGTAGAAAACACTATGAAAATACTACAATGCGGGAATCAAGAGCTAAGAGGAAATATTTGCCATGCATAATCCACGAAACATTAGTCCCAAGAATTCATAAAGAACAGCTATAAAGTTATTAGAAAAAGACAAATATCTCTGTAAAAAAATTGAAGGAAGATAAGAACATCTCAAAGAAAATATAATACAAATGATTAATAAAAATTTGAGAAAGATTTTTAGAGAAATTTCACTATGCATTGAAATACAGAAAGCCACAAAGAAGAAAGTAATACTCACTATTGTAAATATTTTGGGGGGGGGGAATCTTTTCATTCTCTTTTTATTTATATGTACATTTCCAACAAAATTAGAATTGTAATTTTCCTACTGTTTTGCATGTATTTCTTTATTCAATGTAATAACTGTCACTTTAATTAAATCTTTAATGTCATGTGATTTTAATGACTAAATATTCTTATAATTTATTTAACCATTTCCTATTACTCAGCATTCAATTTACTTTCAGTAGTGCATTGCAAATTGCACATCAGAAAAAATTTAAAAGCTAAAATGTGCAAAAAATTATCCTTTTTTGTTTGTTTTTGCTCAAATGGGAGTTATTTTCTTTTCTAAAATATATTTAATGGCAGGGGAACCTGGGTGGCTCAGTCAGTTAAGTATCTGACTCTTGATTTCGGCTCAGGTCATGATCTCACAGTTTGTGAATTTTAGCCCCACATTGGGCTCCAAAGTGACAGTGTGGAGGATTCTTTCTCTCTCCCTCTCTCTCTGTCCCTCCCCTGCTTGAACTCTCTCTCTCTCAAAACAAATAAATAAACTTAAAAAAAAGGATCCCTTTAAATACATTTAATGGCAGAGGTAAGTGAACCTACTCTTCTGTTTGTTACATTATTGTTATCATTGGACCTTGTGAAGCCAATTCATTCCTCTTGGTCCATTCTTCATCCAAGGTCTCAATTCCATTTCCATTCTCCATAGATACCTACTCTTCTGGTCCAATATACATGCCTTTAAATACATATGTATTGTTTAAAAATAATCTTTGTTTTGTGCCTATCTGGCAATATATTTTATTAATTTAATTTGATTTATCAAGTATTTATTTTATATAAATATTATTGCCCAAGAGGTATCTATCTCACTTTCATCTGTTCTTCATTCAACTCTATGTTTAAAATATCTATGCATTTTTATGTATGTACATCAGATTTACTGGTTCTAACCAATATCTGTAAATCATAATGTATGTCTACCACATTTACCTTACTTCATTTAGTAATGAGCACTTTGTTTACATCTAAAACTCTACCACCATGAACAGTGCTTGTGTATTCTCAGCAATGCTTTATCTGTCAACTACCAGGTCAGTGACCACAACAGTCATGAGTCTCTTTGAGAATTTCTACGGATTTATACATCTGTGAATCAGTAGGCTAGATCACTGGGTACATCCATTCTTAATTTGACCAAGCACTGCCAGATTGCCTTTTGGAAGATTTTCACCAGTTTTGAACTCACACACAATGCCTGAGAAGTTCCTGTTTCCCAGTGGGATATGTTTTGATATGCTGTTGGTTTATGATTTTGTTTAGAGGAATAAAGAATAACATTTATATTGAATTTGTTCCCCATATAAAGTGAAGAAAAAGATTTGTTGTTACTCAAGGAATTCTAGCTCTGTAAGATTAATTTAAATGCTTAGAGTGATTTAAGCCCCTGCTTCACCAGAGACAAGATACGTGTGTGTGTGTATATATATATATATATATATATATATATATGCCTTACATCTATATCTATATCTATATATCTATATATCTATATCTATATCTATATATCTCTATCTCTATCTCTATCTCTATCTCTATATCTATATCTATATATCTATATCTATATCTATATTAGTTTTAGGCCATAAATATGGCCTAAAACTAATACAATTTTATATGTCAATTATACTTCAAAAACCAAAAACCAAAAGGCAAAAAACAAAAAACACTAAAAGCAAGACAGGCTCAATCCAATCAAATATTTTTAAACTATGTATTTTCAAATTTTGTTAAACATCATTATTTATCTGTTTCTTTTTAATTTAAAATGAATACATGAAATCCAAGTTCTCTTAATGATAGATTATATAAGATTAATCTCCTAAAATTCATAATTATAAACTTCAACAAGATATATTTAAAAAACAACAATTATCTTTTAAGCACTGGAGGGAAACTAAAAGCAGAGAGAAACTGGACAGAATGATTCAAGCCTTGAAAAAGGAAAGACTAGGTGAGTTTTTCATTTATTTGCTTTTTTATTTAATGTTACTTTAGTTCCTATAGCATTGGGTGGCTACAGCTCAATTAGAAAGCTATACTCCTACTGGTTTTAGGATCCAGAGGGCTGAGTGCAGGAACGTCAAAATAGCTGAAAATAGAGAGAGGAAATCTGAGAAAGGAGATAGCAATGTATAAACTGCACTCAAATATTTCCTTGAATAAACTGCCTCCTATAACAAAAATCAACATTCATCAGAGGAAAATTGAACCCAGATTCTCTATTGCATGCCATCCAAAATATTCAGTATAAAATAAAGTATTACCAGACATACAAAGGAACAGGAAAATGATAACCATATTCAAGAGAAATAGTAAATAGAATTTAACATTGAGGCAATTTAGATGTTGACTTAGCAGAAAAGACTACTATGACTATTGTAAATATGATCAAGCACAAAAAAGAAGAATATGATTATAATTGTAATGAATTAACAGGTATAAAATATCATCTGAAAAATGGAAAATATAAAGAATGACCTAATCGAAATTCTAGAACTGAATATTGGGATGTTCAAATAAAACATTTTCTGGATAGGATTGAAGAGAGCATAAAAAAGGACCAATGAACTTAAGATAAATGAACAGAGATTAATCCAAGCTGAAGAAAAGAAAGGAAAAATACTAAAATTATGAACAGAGTGTGACCAATGGTCATTTTCATAGAAGTAAAAACACAAGAAATGCTGCAGCAAGTTTTTCAGTCTCAAAAGAAAATATGATACTCACAGGATATTTAAATTGACAAGAAGAAATTAAAAGGACTGCAATGGTAAAAATATATGTATACACAAATATCTCTTATACTTTATAACTTTTAAAAAAAATAAACTTACTATAAAAATAAAAATAAAAATGTACAACACTGATGGGATTTATAATATGCAGGTGAGTCATATATGACCATGATAGCATGCAAATTGGAAACATGTAAATGGAGTTACACTGGTTCAATATTTTTATATTTTTTATGAAGTAGTATGATGTTAACTGTAAAAAATACTATTAATTTTTGCTAAAGGCCAGTCAAAGAATGAAATTAGAATACAAAAATATTTGGTTAACAACACCAGCAAGAAAAGAAGAACACAGGGACAAAAACCAAATAGGACACATAGGCCACAAATAGCAAAATGGTAAACTGAATTCTAACTAATGAATAAGTACATTAAATGTACATAGAATAAATATGACAATTAAAAAGCAAGATTATTGGACTGGATACAAAGCAACACTCAACTTTATGTTATCACAAATGATAAACTTTGTATATTAAAAAAACAGTTTAAAAGAAAGGAATGGAAAATATATGCCATGGAACAGTAAGCATAAGAAAGCGGACTCTTATTATTAATATCAGAAAAATCAAGACAAAGACTTATAAGACATAAATAAGAAAATTTCAGTGATAAAAGGGTAGTTTGTCAAGAAGACATAACTGTTATAGATACGTATGCTCCTAATAAAAGAACTTCAAACCACAAAAGCAAAGTGGACCAAACAAAGGGAGAAATAGAGAAACCTGCAAACATTTTTTGAATATGTTATGCTCCTTCCTCACTGATTAAAAGAAAATTGAACTAAAAATATATCAGTAGGAAATCGCTAAGGATATAGGAGATGTGAAAAACCCTACTAACCATCTTGACCTTATTGAGAAGAATGAATTTTAGCCCACTAAATAAAGTAAAAATCTGAGAGCATATGCATACATACATTTTAAAGTAAAATAGCATCATATGATACACATTTCTTGGAAATTTTCTTGTTTTTTTCTTTTTTAACTTTAAAATATACACTGATCATCACTCCTCCATCAACAAATGTGGATATAAATCTTTATCTGTAATAACTGTAATATTACATAGAGTGAATATACCTTTATCTAAGAAGTCCTTTTTAAGTGGCAATTCATATCTTCCAGATTTTTGCTATTATAAATAATACTGCAGTAAACTCCTTATAAGCAATTGGATCCTTTAAGAAGGGATTTCCCAAAGTGTATTTAGTTCATATGCATATTTTTAAATTGTATTAGGTGCTGATTTTTAATTTGATAAGTAAACTTTGGCAAAACATACATGTTACAAAAAAATGAATTTCTGCTTTTACTAAGAACACAATAACAAATCGAGACCTAACTGCACTGAACACATTATGAATATCACTGGCATTAAAACTATATTATAACTAGCTAAATAATATCTAATTTTAAAAAGAGAAAAAAGAATAAGATTGAAAGAAGAGAAAAAGTTTTTGAAAAAAATTTCTTTATCTACAAATTTAAAAAATATATTTTTTAATTTTTTAAATTAATTGAATTTTTGAGAGACAGAGTGTGTGTGAGCAGAGGAATGTCAGAGGGAGATAAAGAATCTTTTATTTAATGTTTATTTATTTATCTATTTATTTATTTATCTATTTATTTATTTATTTATAAATTCTTATTTACTTACTTTGAGAGAGACAGAGAGAGAGGCGGGAGGGAAGGGACACAGAGAGAGGGAGAGAGAGGGAGAGAGAGAATCCCAAGCAGACTCAAGGCTCTGAGTTGTCAGCACAAAGCCTGATGTGGGGCTTTAACTCAGGAACCACGAGATCATGACCTGAGCCAAAGTCGGACACTTAACTGACTGAGCCACTCAGGCGCCGAGAGAGAGAGAGAGAGAGAGAGAGAGAGACTTAAGCAGGCTCTATGCCCAGTGTGGAGCCCCCCACAGTGTTTCATCCCACAACCCTGGGATCATGACCTGAGCCATAATCAAGAGTCAGATGCTCAATCAACCAAACCACCTAAGCACCTCCCAAAATATAGAGAAATCTGCAGATTTATTAACATTTATTTAACCTTCTAATCAATTGCATACAATCAATATCAAAACCTAAGTTTCTTTAGATGAAAGAGTACATCTCATTATTTTGGCTTCTACATTGCAAACATGATCACCCGACTGGAATTTCAGCTGAAATTAAATTGCAAACTATTATTTTTATGTTACAGTATTAGTTTTCATGTTTCTCTCCTTGTCCATTGGGAATTATTATGGATTGAACTGTGCCCCCCTGCCCCACATTTATGTATTCAAGTCCCAAACCTCAGTAGCTTAAATGTAACCTGATTTGGAAATAGCTAGGTCTTTTAAAAATGTAATTCGTAAAGTAAAAATGAAGTCATACTTGAGTAGCAAGGACCCCTAATCCAATATGACTGCGTCCTTATTAAATAGATAAATTTGGACAGAGACACGCACACAAGAAGAAGGTCATGTGAATATGAAGGCAGAAATCTGGATGATGCTTGTACGAGCCAAAGAAAGTCAAAGATTGCCAGCACACCACCACAAGTTAGGCAAGAGACACAGAACAAATTTTTCCTTACAAGGGACCAGCCCTGCTGACATCTGATCTTGAACTTCTAGCCTCTAGAACTCTGTGACCATAAATTTCTGTTGCTTAAGCTACCCAGTTTGTGGTACTTTGTTCTGGCAGCCCTAGAATACTAACCCGGGAATTAAGGGAGATGAAATTGTTTCTCCATGTTTATGATTCATAGAGTATAATAACACTCAGTATACTAAACTGGAAAAGGTCAAGTACCATCACTGGTACCATTAAAAAAGCGCCATTAGGGAGTGATGTCAACATAGTAATGATACATGTAGAGGTGATGGATGTTAGCTGAACCTATTGTGGGAATCATTTTACAATATATGTAAATCACACGATCCCACTACACATCTTAAAGTTTCACAGTGACGTATGTCAATCATTTCTCATTAAAACTGGAAAAAAAATACCATTAAGCTTCTTTCAGACATATTTTGGAAGCATCTGTTTTATATTTGCACTTTATCTAGTCTTATTAATTCAGGGTGCAGAATCCCAGATAGTTTCACAGAAACTGCAAAACACAGAGTCTTAAAATAGGCTTTTGGCCCTTAACCTACAGACAGCAACCAGAAAGTTTCTGGTGGCTTCTACCCTACTTTGAAAAATTAAATTGGCGGTTTTTTTCCTAAATCAGTTACGGTTTGTGGGAAGGACAAGAGAAGACTCAATTTAAAAGAAAGATATTTTGGGGTGCCAGGGTGGCTCAGTGGGTTAAGCATCTGACTTCAGTTCAGGTCATGATCTCATGGTTCCTGAGTTGAAGCACCACACTGTGCTCTGTGCTGACAGCTCAGAGCCCAGAGTCTGCTTTAAGTTCTGTGTCTCCCTCTCTCCCTGCCCCTCCCTTGCTCACATTCTATATCTCTATCTCTGAAAAATAAAAGTAATTTTAAAAAAATAATTAAAAAACTGAAAGAAAGATCTTATATCGGTATTTATTTTTAAGTTGCTTGTAGTTATTTTTTGTTGTTGTTTCTTATTTTTTTATTGTTGTTTTTTTGTGTGGTTTTCAGATTTTGGATTAGTAGGATTTTATAAATATCCTAGAATGGCTTGCCATTCCGTATAATAGGGGACATAACGGTTGTCTTCACTTATGTAATCAAGAATTGTTTTCATCTATAAAGCTCATTTGTGAAAAGGATTTATTTTAGGAAAATGCTTTGCAACAAACAGCTTCCAGGATTTTCTAGGGGCTTGAGCTTTTAGGAAAACTTGACGATGATAATTTGTGACAGTCAGGAAGAAAAAGAGGAAGAAACATATTGTTGATAACAGGGAGAGAAAGAAATGAAGAACTAATTTTCTCTTATATTTTTTGAAATGTTCACAAAATTAAATATGGGATTTATTTATTGTCAAAGGAATTTATATTGTAATGAAACTATGGAGAGATTTCCTATCTCCATTGTTTCTTTTCGATAACAAAGGAAAACAATTAAGTGATCATTCCAAATAATTCCTAAACTTCTTGCCATACACTCAACTGTCTTCATTGTCTTTATCAAGGTCACATTTTGACTTTCCTCCCCCAGAAAAGACTTTCATGGACAATGTAAGAGCCAAATCCGAGTAAAACTTATATGCAAATAAAACATGCATAGATTCATTTCAAAGGCAATATATCCTTAATGTATATGACTAACTTAACTAATTTTTAGTTGGAAGAAATGTTCTGCGCTGTGCTTGGCCTTCAATAGCACTGCATCATTTTAGGAGTCTCATAATTGTTGTATCAGAATCACTTTTCAATGGGGCTGTATCAGAACAATATCTAGAAAAATAAAAATCATTCTGTAAATTTGTTCATAATCAGAACATTAATGTATCGAGAGGTCAATAAGTAAGATAAAAGAAAAACAAATAATTTTTAAAGGTTAAGGAAACACTATGGCCCAATAATTGTATTCAAAAGTAGCTTTCACAGAACCATAGAATATTGATTTCTTTATATTTTATTTTTTTAAAATTGTTTTTAAACGTTTATTTATTTTTGAGACAGAGAGAGACAGAGCATGAACAGGGGAGGGGCAGAGAGAGAGGGAGACACAGAATCCAAAACAGGCTCCAGGCTCTGAGCGGTCAGCATAGAGCCCGATGCGGGGCTCGAACTCACGGGCTGTGAGATCATGACCTGAGCCGAAGTCGGACGCTTAACCGACCAAGCCACTCAGGCGCCCCGATTTCTTTATATTTTAATAGTATCATCATCAACAACAACAAATTTGTCGGGTCATGGTCTTTGTTTATAAACTTGCTGAGTATTTGCTAGTTCTCAAAGGCCGTGTTTAATAAAGTAGAACTCAAATTGTTTTTCCTTTATGACACATAGCTCTTTATATTCTGTGTTAGAAAAATCTCTTTATATTGTATACCTCCTCCTATATCATAAGCAGTTTGGATGAATATTTATCTTTATGTGGTACCCAAAGTCAACAACCATCATCTATGTGTTAGGGCCTGAGTAAGTGCTTACAGAATAGAATGTTTGTTGGATAGAGACAACTCTGAATAAGTCCTCAAGAAATCCGAGGGTCGGTGTAGTTTTTCCCTGCGTGAATTTTGCAACCTTTTTTTTTAAACCTCTCTTTAATTCCATATCTGAAAAATAAAAGCGTGGATAAAATAATTTTAAGATACCTTTAAGTTCTAAATTTGATTTGTAAGTAGCTCTCTTTCTGCACTGCTTACATTCTTCTGGGAGGCTTTCTAGACAGACTATTTCTCTCTTGCTAGCTTTCCCACTACTTTGAATACACATATTTTTAAACAAAGAAATGGATTCCGTGTATATAGTTTTTATCATTTGTAATTGTGTTTAGTCTCTCCTGTGGAGAGCTGGTACCAAAATTATAAGCTTTTACTCTCAGCTCAGCATTTGTGAAACCTATAAGAATGATTAAGTGTCAGTTGTCTTGAAACTAATTTGTTGGTTCCTTGTTTATTATTATTATTTTTAATCTCGGGGAAGGTTTCTCTAACTTGTTCCCAGGAGAATTTAATTTTTCAGATGGTAGCTTTTCTGAGTACAGCTCCTTTCCTTTGTCACTGACTTCATTTTTGAAACTCACTGTCCTCTGAGGTTATTTCAATACTCAAACTGACAGGGAGAAGGCTATGATCCACAGGCCATGCTCCCTCAGCTGGTAATCTAATGTCTACAGCTAGTATTGTGATAAGCGGTACCGTGTACCCCTGGGGCTGGAGGGTTTGGAGAGCTGGGAACTGCTATTAGGCTCTTTCTTTCTTTCTTTCTTTCTTTCTTTCTTTCTTTCTTTCTTTCTTTCTTTCTTTCTCTTTTTATTTCTTTCTTCTTTTTTTTTTAAGTTTATTTATTTATTTTGAGAGAGAGAGAAAGTACGTGTTGGGGAGGGGCCGAGAGAGAGAGAGAGAGAGAGAGAGAGAGAAAGAATCCCAAGCAGGCTCCATGCTGTTAATGCAGAGCCCCAATACGGGGCTCAAACCCAGGAACAGTGAGATAGGGACCTGAGCTGAAGTTGGTGGCTTAACAGACAGAGCCACCCAGGAGCCCCGGGCTCCATTTTCATGATAAAAAATAGATAAATAAACAATGCTTCCTAGCCTGGTGAAAACACATACTGTTTTGCAGAAACAGTATTCATTAATTTTCATACCAGTTTTAGTTAAAATATGTGTATGTGAATTATTGGAATAATTGGAATATATATATATATATATATTTCAACAACTTCTCCAGGACCTTTGAATGTCACTTGTTTTGGAGAAATAAGTGGCCCTAGCTCTCTTATTTTTCTACACAGATTACCTAAAGACAAGCCAGAGAAATAGCCTTTGATTATCACTGAAGGAAACGGCGGGTGAAGGAAGGACAGGTAGAGGGAAAAGGAGAAGAAAGGAAAAGAGGAAAGAAAGGGAAGACTGAAAATATTTAAGAATATATAGTAAGAATGGCACAAGGAGGCTGTAGTCCTAGGGAAATAAATGCATTCTGGAAGTCTCAATAATGGGCAGGCATATAGTTACATTCTTCAATCTTAGGGAAGTGCAAAAGGGAATTATGGAAAACCACCATTTCCTCTGTCGTTGTCTCTAAATGTCTCAGAACATACTCAGGTATATTTTTCAACTGATGTTGTTTATAATCATGCCTCTTTTCATGAAGGTACCTATGCTCTGTAACATAGAGGTTTGTTATTATTTGTAGCTCACAGAGTGGATACACCCATATTAAACTTTAAGTAATCCAGAATTGCATGATTTACTTTAGAACTACATTTTGATGGCATTGTGTTGGTATTAATTAACTTCTGAGGGAAGAGGAAAGGATACCCATAATCTCTATCCCCAGAGAATCAGCCCCATTACCTAGACTTGTGTGGATTTGATAGCGTTAACTTGTAGATATTATAGAAGACTAGACAAAGAGAAAAATCCAGAGTGATTTGGGATTACTCATTTACAAAGGGTTGGGTGCATATGTGTCCAAGGAGAGATCATGGTTGTTCAATCAACCCTACCCACCACCACTAGAGAATTTTACCAAGGCAAAGGAAGGAGTGAGGCAGAACTTCACTTTGTAGTTTCAGAATTATCTTCAAAAAGAACATCAAAATACATTAGAAGATAAGCAAATAAACACGGAACCAAAGAGAGCTTTCAGAATACCACGAAGACATCTGTCATAGGATATTTGTATTTTGATTGAGGATCGATTCCCATACAGATTAAGTTACATTTGTAAAAAAAAAAAAAAAAAAAAATATATATATATATATATATATATATATATATATATATATATAATTTTCTCCCTTTAGCTTATTTTTGTAAAGATACCTAGGTCAGTTCTCTACACAGTGTAGGAACACAGAAGTCATTTGGAAGCAACTTCTCACTGGACATGGCATCCTTACCCTTTCTTACCATATCTCCCTCTTTAGCCCCAGACACCAAAGACACTACTCAGTACTTTGGGGGCAATTTGATCACTTGTATGACTGATGTTAGAAACTTTTCCTTATTTTGAGTCAAAATGACCCTGGCTATAATTTCTGTGTTCAGGGCCCTGTTTTGCTTGCCAAAGCCAAAGAATATCATTTTAGTCCCCTTTCTGGATGACCTCCTGTGAAACGTTTGAAGACAGTGATCCTCTATTTTCATGTGAAATCCACTCACATAAATGAAATGAAAGCATTCTTATTTCCTTTCTTCATTCCCCATTTGGGAATTTTCCAAACTGTCACTGTCTCCTTCCAGAGAACAGCCCGTTTAGCAGGTGAGTCGCTCAACAATAGGTAGAGCTGTCACTTACTTTAAGTCTATCCATTTATTGATAAACTCAAAATAGCGTTTGCTTGTCTGAGAGCTTCCTCCTTACAGTAACTTATTTTAAACCTACAATAAAATGCCTTCAATTCTTTGTCACAAGCCCTACTCTTAGACTACTTTTGCCCACTCTGTGTTTGTGCCGAAGTTGTCGTGGGCTAGATTCAGGGCTATGTATTCATCCACACGTTTCTTCCTAAGTTCATCTTCTTTGTTACAGTTATCACTTCAAGCTGTCTGTTTGGTAATGGGGAGTCTGCAATTGACATCGTACAATACGCTACAGTAAAACTTGCAAACCTTCCGGTGGATTGGCAGTAGGAGATCATTATCTTGATTTCTTTGGCCCTCCATGGAGATTAGCGCGCTGTTGGTGCCAGCAAATGTTAGGCAACATGAAAAAAAATATGATTTAATTATTGAAAATGTTTGGAGAAATACTAAAGGTTCCCAGTACAGTGGTGAGTTGAATCCATTGATGCCTATAAACATAATATGAATTTTTAAGTGGTCTTTCCTCTTTCAGTGTTACGGGATTTTAGAAGAATTATTATTTCTTATTATTTTTATGCATCTGTCTTGCTGGTCTGATGCCAAAAAGTGAATTGTACACTATAGAATCATGGGTTGGCTCTGCTGGATTCTGACTCATGCCCTATATTAAGAGATGGCTCCAAATGTTTTCTCAAGGGTAAATTCTGCTTCTGCATTTGAGCTACAAATTAAGAGACAGACTTTGAAAAAGATGCTGGGGCTTGAAGAACATTCTCAAGGACAGAAGTGTAAAAAGACAAGCTGTTGTGGATGGATTCAAAATAAGATGTAAATGCTAGCCTCCGGGAAATTTGTCCTTCACAGAGAAAAAAGTACAGAAAAAAACCCCCAAATCCTCTGGGATTCAGGCAGACCCCAGGGAAAGGTCTTGTTTTTGTTTTTCAGATCCCGCTTTGAGCATTTTTAAAAGGTTGTATGTATTTTAGTGACGTTAATTAAAGAATCTTACCTGTAGTCTTGATTTAGTTTCCTCTGCTTTTGCCCGAGGATTCAAAAGCTACTGTGTGAAAGCAGAGGTTTTGTGCTGTTTGTGTATTCAACCATCCCTGGGTTAAAATCCTTACTTCAAAACCCATCAGGGGAGACTCTGGGCAGGTTGTTTTAAGTTCTCAGAACTTACATTTTCTCTCTGTAAAATGGCTTTTCTGTGAGCAGAAAATAAAATCACACATAGAAAGCACCTGACGGTGTCCTGTGTGCATTGCAGTATTTGCAAATTTTCATCTTTCCTTTCTAGGTTCAAGCATTTTCCCAATACTCTCTCCTGCTATTCCCCACCTCCCACCCACTCAGACTGATAGATGAACCAGATTTGTTTACTTGTAGAAAAATGTTTGCAGTCTTACGATAACGTTAGTGAACACTCAGTTTAAGGTCGCAATAGCATCTGGTCCACTTTTGTTAGAAGTTTATATCCGTTTTGTTATTGTCACTTGTTCATTGGATTTTGCTTCTGGTGACATGAAGAAAATTAAGAAATCAATTCCTTTAAAAATTAGAAAGAGATTCCGTCTGACCTAGAGGTCTACTAATATTGAAATGACTTGGAGACTCTTTTAAAGTATTTCATAGAAATAAAAGACCCTCTGCGTGGAGGGAGGAAAACAACAGGATTTATCAAAGGGGTTATTAGTAAGGACAGTGGCTGTGTGTGACGATGGTGGGCATGAACCAGTCATTGATGCAACCCTCCTTGGGAAATAGAAATGGCCCTGGCTCTTTCTGGTTCCGTTTGTGGGGGTGAAGAAGAGAGAAGAGTTGCCCACCGGGGTGTGTATACTGTTTAGTTAATGTCCTGAAATGGCAGAGCCCACGCTTGCCCCTCAGTGAGGTTTCCAAGAAAAGGTTAAGAATATGCGAAAAGTCCCTTCTTTCTGAGTCTTGAGAGATAAGTTAGACGCTGGTGCCAAGTGATGTTTTGTAAACTCTACTTACTTATGACTGTAAGTTCTCAGACTAATTTTCAAGGCACTTCTATCCTTCTGCTAATGTTTTTCATCACCAAAAAATGCTTCTTCCCTCACTGTGTTTTCTGTCTTTATTCCAAAAGCAGGACCAGGCAGCAGTGTATATGCTCTGATCTCAGCCCAAACAGACTTGTCTACTCCAGGTTTCCAGAAGAAAGGATTCATTCTTGACTAAGAAGTAAATAACATTCTTCACAAAAATCTCAATCATTTCCTTTGTTATTATATGATTAATAAAAGACAGGAGGACCGTGCATGCACGTGATTGCCGTGACAGCGATCGTAATCATTGTTGAAGTTCTCCATATGGAACAGAAGTGATGGTGGTTACCTGATTAGCAGATTCCAGTTTTTACAGGGTTCTTTCTTTTCTCTATGATGTTCTCAGTGCCCTCCCGCTCAGCGACAAATAAAACTCCGGGATGGGAGGGTGGCATTGCCGTTATATATCATCAAATTCCTGTTAAATTGAAATCATTTGAAACATAGTCTGGTTGGGGATACTTTTAAGGGTTCTGGAACTCACCTGGTTAAGCAGCCCTTCAGAAGTGTGACATCCTCTCTTACAAATTTACCTGCCTTGAGGCTGCTCCCTTCAGTCCTTAAAATGCCCCTAAACTACATCAATTACATATCCTGTTGGGGATATAAAAGTGCTCTGTTGGACAGTGACATCTGCTCTGTTCTGTGGCATTCTTGTGTGCTGATTTATTTATTAGTTTAACCCAAATAAGTAGCAGTTCTTAACTTTTCTGAGTCATGGACTCTTTTTTTTAAGGATCTGGAGGAAATTATAGATCTTCTCTTCAGAAGAATGCACATACACAGATAGAGAGTTTTGTGCTGAATTTCAAATTATCAATGGACTACCTAGAGTATATCCTAGAATTCGAAAAAAACTCTACCTCAGATATTTCAGAGGCATGGTGCACTTGGGTCTAAGACAGAAGTTCCGGCAAGTTTCTCTCATGGGAAATGGAGAGCTTGGTTCAACCACAAAGCCGTGCTGGCTGTCAGCATCAGTGCCTGTTTTGGCTGCTAAGTATCCATTCAGATAAGACAGTGCCTGTGCCCCTTTCTCATTATGGGTGTTAATTTTGCCCTTGTAGGCAGGAAACATCTCTGGGTAAATATGCCAGGGAGAAAGGCCAAGGATGAGAGAATGTGGTGGGCACCATGAGATGGAAAGGAAATTAGAGAGCGTGTCACTACTCTTGGTCTACTGGGGAATAGCACGGAGAGCCAGCTTTGCAGCCAGGACTCACTCTTAGAAGAAACGTGTGTTACATGCTAGGTTTCAGGTTCCCAGACGTCCTATATTGATCGTAAAAATGGCCTCAGTTCCCCACTCCACCCCCACTCCCTGCATCCATATTCTTTGCAATGTGATTTTTCAGCTTTTCCAATCATAAAAGAAAAATATTTCTATACATCTTAAATCTGGCCCGAACTTACGATTTGCTTTGGCCAGTTGAATGTGGCAGAAGTGACAGTGTGCCAGTGTTGAGGTTAAGCCTCCAGACATCACTCCACTTCATCCTTCTCTCATTCTGTCTCTTTTCAGTTCCTGCCAGAAAAAAATATCCTCAGACCAGCTTGCTGGAAGATGAGAACTGGTCAGATATCTCAGACCCTCATTAGGTAAGAACACCCCTGCAACCAACCACAGATAAATGAGTGAACTTTGTGGAATCTAGTTTAAATCCTTAGAACTATCCAGACAACCTATAGACACATAACCAAAACAAATGTTTGCTGTGGCATACCCCTGAGTTTACTGGCTGGCTGCTTGCTCTGCAGGATCATTACGCAATTAGATTACTCAGACATCCAGGCTAGTTGGATATGGACCTAAACACCAAGATGGTCTTGAAGTGGACTTACCTCCCCCATAAGTCTTGATGTCAGGATGTGATATGGAAAGTAGGGAATATTTCCCCAAGAACTGCATTCCCAGGCTTGGCCTGCTTCAGGAGCAGAGTATTCACTTAAAATTATCATGTCAGGAATTGCAGTAGACCTTGAATTGCAGTGGGGGGTAAAACTAATTCTAAATGGGGGTCATCTTCTGGTGGAGCTAGGATGTGAATTTACCTCAAGCCTGTAGCACTGAACCCAACTAGAATACTTCACACCTTTAGGTATCCTTGGTTCTCAACTAGAATTGCACTGACTAGAATTTTTGGAATGATTCTATTGACACTAGTTCTGAGTAAGAACAAGGTTTTATGAGTATAATCACTTTAGAATCTTTACTCGTAACCCAAAAGTAAACTCCAGCAGGAAAGAAAGACCGGTCAAGTATTTGATAGCTTGACAAAACTGTGGCTATTTTTCTGGGCTATGATTTATGTAAATTTTGCTAGCCCTTATCTTCCTCCAGGTTTTAAGCACTTTGGTGGTGATTCATATGAGGTCAAATGTTGTTGCTTCCAAAACACAAGACGCTTGTGTGGAAGATATGGAAAGACTTGGAGCCAGGTTTTCTGATCTTGATCCAATGCTCTGCTTCAGAGTTATGTGACTGAGGAGGAATTATTTGACCTCTTTGATCTGGTTTCCTCATTGGAGACATGTTGTTGATGATGATTTGATTGCCTCATAGAAGGAGTCATGATTTAAAAAAAAAAAGCTACTAAAAACTTTGAGAGTTCTATTTCACTCTAAACAATAATGCTAAATTCTCTTAAATTAACATGCATTTTTTTTCCATCTGCAAAGGAAATGGTACAGGAAAGCTGGATTGACTGTCCAGCTCTCACATTAGTAGAGAGGTTAAACACACACCACGCATAACAGACAAAACTCTTCTTGCCACTAAGCACCTCTACATTTATTTTAAAATTAAATTTATTTTAACTTATTTTTACATATATCTTACATTTATTTTATTGTATTTTTACAAAAGCTACTCTTTTGTAAATATGAGAATATGATTAGAAATATGGAGCACTTGAGTTTCCTTATGTCCTCCCATATAAGATAAGGCCAGGGGGAGCAATTCTGCCCACCCATCAAAGCTGCACCTTACACCCACTGCTGATACTTAAAAAAAAAAAAAAAAAAAGAAAGAAAGAAAGAAAAGAGGGACTTGGTCTATTACTGTTGTCAACTTCTTAAATGCATAATAAAGCTCATTTACTAACTTTAAAATGGCAAAGATAACATGTTAAAATATTGCTTTGTCTCTAGTTATAAATGGTTAATATGAAAGCAATAACAATAATAAATCGGGCTCACTATATGTATTAGAGTTCTCAAGAGAAACAGAACCAATAGGAGATACATACACAGACACATACATACAGAGAGAGAGAGAGAGAGAGAGAGAGAAAGAGAGAGAGAGAAAGAGATAATATGAGATTTATTATAAGAATTAGCCTGTGTGATTATGGAGGCAGAAAAGCCCCAAGATTTGCTGTCTGAAAGTTGGAGTAGCAGGTAAAACAGTGGTACAATTCAGTCCAAAGTCCAAAGGCCTGGAAACCAGGGACACCAATGTCCAAGGGCATTGAAACATATATATCTCAGCTCAAACAGAGAGAACAAATTTGCCCTTCTTCTTCTACTTAAGCCTTCAGTGGATCAAATGATGCCCACTTATATTGGTGATGGAGATTTCTTCTGGACACATCCTCACAGACATACCCAGAAACAATGTTTTACCACCTATCTGGGCATCTCTTAGCCCTATCAAGTTGGACATGTAAAATTAAATATCACAGTAAGTTTTGTCTTCGTCCCAGTAAATGAAAAGCTACGGTTGGCCCAAATTTCTCATCTACAACATGGACTTTCGGCATTACTATTTTTTTTTTAACTTAACTGCCCTTGTGTTACTAGAAAATGTCAGACTTTTTAGTCTTTTACATGGTAATTAATTGAAATTTTAAAGTGTTATTTAAAGGTTTTGTTTTGTTTTGTTTTAGCTTCTTGGTAATTTACACCATCAAAGAACGAAGGAGAGACCAAAGGATATGCCAAAAAGTTTATGAAGTATAAATTCAGTATTCTGGCAAATGTCTTTTTCACATGACCTTCCTTATTGAACAGATAAACCAATAAAAGTTTTACCAGATGTCATTAACATGTAAATCTGACTTCACTTTAACTATGAACTATTGATTTCTGGGTACTAGGTTTCTTACCACTTAGATTTCCACACTGTATTTTTCTGTTCATTAATTGATCAATTTCTGCATCATATCATAAAACACATAAAACCCATGGCCAAATATCAGAATCTATATATTTTGAACAGAACAAATTTTTTTTTTAATTCTTTTTTAACGTTTATTTATTTTTGAGACAGAGAGACAGAGCATGAACAGGGGAGGGGCAGAGAGAGAGAGGGAGACACAGAATCTGAAACAGGCTCCAGGCTCTGAGCTGTCAGCACAGAGCCCGACGCGGGGCTCGAACTCACGGACCGCGAGATCATGACCTGAGCCGAAGTCGGATGCTTAACGGACCGAGCCACCCAGGTGCCCCAGAACAAGTTTTTTAAAAAGCCCACGGCTCTGCTTAATGGCTTGTTGCAAATTCATAGTCTACAAACTCAGCTGAGCGCCCATAAGGTATTTTCAGAGAGATGATGATGAGGTAATTTGCAACACATTGAAAGTGAAGTGTCTGTTGGATACCTAAATGGAGATGACCAGTTGAAAGTTAAATATATAAATGTAAAACTTAGAAGAATGGTCTAGTCAGCCCTCAAAGAATGAACTTACGTGATCCCCCTAAGGAAGATAATAATCACAGCTTAACGCGACTTTTCTGTGGGGATAATATTAGCATCAAAACGGTGTGTAATTATTTCCCTATCTAGTACCACCAACCATTAGAGCTTGTTCTCTGCAGTTAAGTGTCAGGCCATCCTCTGTTTTACTCTGGATTCTGAATGGAGTGTGGGGCTCTGGGAAGGGAGCAGAGGTCTGCTCACCTTCCTTGCAAGCTGGAGAGGGCACAGAGTTAGCAGCTTCCTAGAATCGAACAGTAGCCTCCTTAGTGTAAAGAAACTTCTAGAGACTGATATTAAGTGGTTGCTCATGTAAGTGATAAATTTAAGCGCTGTGAAGACAATAACAAAAATTGCGTTGGCTTGAAAATAAAGTAAAATATTCCAAAATTCGCAAGCTATTTTATATAGATAAGCTAGGTGGTAGAACAGCTATAGCCCTGACAGTATTAATAATGTTTGTTGAGCATTATGAGGCCTGGGCACTATTTTAAGCGCCTTACATACAGTAACTTATTTAATCCTCGCTACAGCCTCGTGGAGCAGGGACTGGTCTCACATTCATTTTACAGATGAGAAAACCAACACCCACAGATTATAAGTATTTTACCCGGAGTTAAACAGCTGGTGAGTGGCAGAGATTTGAAGTTAGACAGTCTGGTTCAGAGATTATGATCTTATGAAGTACTTTCTGTACGAATAAAAAATGAACAACTTTGACTCCAACATACCATACACAAGTTAAATATGAGCACAATTTATGTAAGAGAGTGAAAAACAATGCTACAGAAAAGGCTAATCGAAAAAAGAAAACTTCAGTATTTTTTTTGTTTTGTTTTGTTCATTTAATCCAGAGGTTTACTCCCCACTCACTGTGGAGAAATCATGCAATCCTATGAGGGAATGCAGTGTCTTGTGTTTCGTTTTGCCTCAGCTCCCTCTTCACCAGAGCTCTGTCCTAGTGATCGAATCGCAGTAGGACTCACTGTTAAAACAGCACACACACAAAGCAAACACCCTTAAATACGGAGAACAAACTTGTGGTTGCCAGAGAGGAGGTGGGTGGCGGAATGGGTGAAATAGAGGGGATTAAGAGGCATAAACTTTGAGTCATAAAATAAATAAGTTACGGAGATGAAAATTATAACTTAGCAAATATAGTCAATAATATTGTAAGGACGTTGTATGGTGTCAGATGGTAACTACTGTGTGGTGAGTATTGAATAATGTATAGACTTGCTGAGTCCCTATGTTGTCTACTTGAAACTAATATAACATTGTACGTTAATTATACTTCAATAAAAAAAAAAAATCAGACGCGTCTGGGTGGCTCAGTTAAGCATCAGACATCCGCTCAGGTCATGATCTTGTGGTTCATGAGTTCGAGCCCTGCATCCTGCAGGATCTCTGATGTCCGCACTGAGCCTGCTTCAGATTCTGTTTCCCTCTGTCTCTTCTTTTCCTCCTCACCTCCCTCCCTCTCTCTCTCTCTCTCAAAAATAAACATTAAAAAATTCTGAACACACACACACAGTGGTGGAGAATGACCTGGTACAGAGATGTCTTGTTTGCATACTAACGATAATTGCTACCACGAAAGCTGGATTCTTGCAAATAATCTATTTTCGGCAAAAGGTAGTTGTATAAAGAAGGGCTGTGAGGGGCGCCTGCGTGGCTCAGTTGGTTGAGCGCCGACTTCGGCTCAGGTCACGATCTCGCGGTCCATGAGTTCGAGCCCCGCGTCGGGGCCCCTGTGCTGACAGCTCAGAGCCCGGAGCCTGTTTCAGATTCTGTGTCTCCCTCTCTCTGACCCTCCCCCATTCATGCTCTGTCTCTCTCTGTCTCAAAAATGAATAAAAACGTTAAAAAAAAATTAAAAAAAAAAAAAAAGAAGGGCTGTGAGGCAATTACTGCACAGTCAGGGAAAATTCTTTGGAAAATAAGATTTAAAAAATAATAATAACTATAATTAATATTCACTGAGCACTTACCGTGAGTCATTTATCACTTTAGGTTCTTTTAATGTGTAAACTTAGTCTACCCAACAGTCCTGTCAGCAAAGCTTATATTTTCCCCACTTTGTAGGTGAGGAAACAGACAGGCTCAACAACTTGCCCAAGAACACAGCTAGAAACGTTCAAGAGGATATTAAATGAGAAATCATTCAAATCATACTTCTATTCTATTATTTTTCTTTTATCATTTTTTGATGATTAGAAATGTAATTTATTTCTGCTAGATGTAATTTGCTGTTAAATTTTGCATGTGACATAGCACTTTTATATTTCAGTGCTTTTTTTTATGTGATTAAGGAAAAATTCTTGAGACAAATACCAATTCTTTTCTAATGATTCCTTACAATGCATGATATTATGTGAGTGAGGTTATTTTTCCCATGGGAGCTTCGCTAAATTCATTTATTGCCAGACATTACACATTAGCATTTTTTATTCACATTGGCATTAGAAGTCTACAGAAAACACAATTCAGTACTCAATCCCAAATACTTTCCTTTTGCTAATTTTCTTTAGGTACAAGGAGACTTAAAACCTGAACCAAAGGGAAAATTGTAGGGATAGAAACCTATGTCCCGGTTTCAAGCAGCTAAAATTGTAGATAAAGATTCCTTTACCCTGTCATAGTTTGCATAGTTTTAGCAAACAGCATTATTATTACCATCAGAAAGTGTATATCAACTTTAATGTACGTTTATATTTTATTTTGCCTAAATTTTATTAACTTAAAAAACAAGATTATTTCATTATTTTCTAATTGCTCTAATATCTGTTTTGTTTGATGTTTTCCATTATCATATTAAGTTATTATGATTGCCTATTTAGAAAGACACTTTTGAAGGTGTGACTTCTGAAGGGAACTTAAATTCACAACACATATTTAAATGTAAATATTTCTCATATTTATAGGTAATTGGCTCTTTGGAAGTAACATACAATGATTAGAAATTAATCTCAGTAAGTTCTGAATTCAAATACTAACGTGCATTTTCTATTTCTTTTTTATTTATTTCTTTTTTAAATTTTTTTATTTTTTTAATGTTTATTGTTTTAAGTTCTTTTTAATGTTTATTCTTGAGAGAAAGAGAGACAAAGTGTGAGTGGGAAAGGAGCAGAGAGAGAGGGAGACAAAGAATCTGAAGCAGCCTCCAGGCTCTGAGCTGTCAGAACAGAGCCTGATATGGGGCTTGAACGTGGTTCTCGTGTGAACCAGGAGATCATGACCTGAACGGAAGCTGGCTGCTAAACCGAGTCACCCAGGCGCCCCATCTATTTCCTTTTTATTTTTTACTGTGAAATCTACTCCCCTAACAAATTTTTAAGTACACAGTACAGTATTGTTTTTTAAATTTTTTTAATGTCTATTTATTTTTAACAGAGAGAAAGAGAGAGAGAGAGAGAGAGAGAGAGAGAGAGAGAGAGCAAGCGAGAATGAGTGGGGGAAGGGGCAGAGAGAAGGGAGACACAGAATGTGAAGCAGGCTCCGGGCTCCAAGCTGTCAGCACAGACCCCGATGCGGGGCTCGAACTCACAGACCGGGAGGTCATGACCTGAGCCGAAGTCAGACGCTCAATCGACTGAGCCACCCAGGTGCCCCAAAGGTACAATATAGTTAACATAATCACAATGTTGTACAGCAGATCTCTAAAACTTATTTATATCTTATATGACTAAAACTTTATACGCATTGAAAAGCAACTCCTCATTTTCCTCTTTCCCCAGGGCTTGGCAACCACCATTCTACCTTCTACTTCTAGGACTTTGACTATTTTAGATAGCTCATATAAGTGGAATTATGCAGTATTTGTCCTTCTGTGAATGGCTTATTGCACTTTGCAGAATGCCCTCAAGTTTTTGTATGTTGTTGCATATGGCAGGATTTCCTTCTTTTCTATGGCCAAATAATATTCCTGTGTGTGTGTATCATATTTTCTTTATCCTTTCATCTGTTGATGAACATTTAGATTATGTCCACATCACAGCTATTGTGAATAACTCTGCGGAAGAATGGACAGTCCTGGAAATAAACCCATGCGTATATGGTCAGTTGATCTTTGACAAAAGTACTCAGTGGAAATAGGATGATCTCTTCAACAGATAGTGTTAAGAAGGCAAGATATCCACATGCCAAAAAAGTAGAACTGGAACTTTATCTTAACTCATACACAAAAATCAACTCTAAATAAAGATTTAATATTAATACCTGAAATTATAAAACTCATAGAATAAAACATAGGGGAAAAGCTTTATGACATTGGTCTTGGCAATGTTTCTATGCATATGACACCAAAAGAATAGGTAAAAATAACATAGCAAAAATAGATCAGTGGGACTATACCAAATTAAAAAGCTCCCACACAACAAAGGAAATCTACAAAATGGGAGAAAATATTCCCAAACAATATATTTGATAAGAGGTTAATCTCCAAAATATTTAAGGAACTTCTACAACCCAATAGTAATAAACAAACTAACAAATAGGAAACCAAATGACCCCATTTTAAAATTGCACGAAGAACTTGAATAAATATTTCTTCCAAGAAGATATACAAATGGCCAATAGGGATATGAAAGATGCTCAACATCATTAATCATCAAGAAAATGCACTTAAAACCGCAACGAGATACCATTTTGCACCTGTTAGAAAGATCATTACCGAACAAACAAAAAAGAAAAGTTAACAAGTATTGGTAAGGATGTGAGGAAATTGGAACACTGTTGGTGGGGATGTAAAACAGTGCAGTGCTATTGAAAGCAGTATAGAGGTTTCTTTAAAAAAAAAAAAAAAAAACTAGAAAATAAAACCACCATATGATTGAGCAATTCTATGTATTTGTATTTATCCAAAATCAGGATCTGGGAGAGATATGTGCAGTCCACGTTCCTTACAACATTATTCACAATAGCCAAGATGTGCATTTGGAATACTATCACTCAAATTCTCCAAAAAGCATCTTTGCTAGGTAAAGCCACAAAGAAAGATAGTTTGTGTTTCTCAAGTCATTTTAATCAATTTTTACTCGTATAAATATATATATATATATTTTTTTTATTTTTTAAAAAAATTTTTTTTTCAACATTTTTTATTTATTTTTGGGACAGAGAGAGACAGAGCATGAACGGGGGAGGGGCAGACAGAGAGGGAGACACAGAGTCAGAAACAGGCTCCAGGCTCCGAGCCATCAGCCCAGAGCCTGACGCGGGGCTCGAACTCACGGACCGCGAGATCGTGACCTGGCTGAAGTCGGACGCCTAACCGACTGCGCCACCCAGGCGCCCCTATTTTTTAATTTTTCCAATGCAAGCATATGTTAAACAGAACTAAAACAGCAAACTAGTCTGATTGAGATTTAACCAATTTTAGCTTTAAAATATCATTTTCAATTACATTCCCTATGGTGTTCTCTCTAGTGAGCTAGATGTTTGGTTATATTATACAACGGAGTTCTTTAGTAAGAAAAAAGCTAGAATCTGTTCATTCAAATAATTGATAATTACTTAAGAGTCAGGCTTCAAATATAATAATTTTGCAAATTAAATGTTGGTGTCCTAAACTGTACTCAGGTTTCATTCAAAAGTGAGAGAATGAGTAGCCACGTAATGGAGAAAATGATTGGTCCTGTCTAGATGATGGAAGGAAACTGAAGGTGGACAGTTCAGCATAAGCAGTACTTTAAGGAAATTAAATCAGTCTTGGCAGAGACTCCTCGATGGCTTTCTAATATCCACGGCCCCGCATTTATCTCCATAGTATTAGAAATCAAGTTTTAACTGGGCTCCTTGCTAGCTTGTGATAATATGACTAAGTTCCAGCCGGTGAGATATAAGTAGACATACAGGATTCCAGATTTCTGGAAAATCTGCGTATAGAGGGTCTACTTCTAGAACGGACACCTCTTTATTTCTCTTATCTTTTCTGTCAGGTCTATAACTCAGACATGGTAATTCAGTGTCAGCAGTTATTCTGGACCATGAGGGTGGGAACAATAATTGGTATGAATGGACTAGCTCTGGACAGTTTCTTTCCAAACTTACTGTGCTAATGAATATCTGCTATCTTTACCTGTACAGCAGTGTTTATGCAATTATTTAAACATTTGACTGCTTCTTGCCTTCCTTATTCAAAAAAGACTAAAACATGAATAAACAAAAGCGTGATACAAATGACAAAACTTAATACAATTGAGACAATTCTAGACAGGAGCAAATCCTTTGCTTTGTCTACCCATGAGATACATGCCATTAATTATGAAACAAAGAAATATGTATAACTATGCAGTACTTAAATACATTTTAAAACATCATCTTCAAGCCAGCTTCTATGAGACTGTTTATGGTTTGACTTTTGCATACTGAATTTTTCAGATGAACTTTTAAGAACTCGTTATGGATAAAAGCAAAATAATCCCGTAGTTCCTTTGGAATCCCATGTTTTATGACAGTGTCATGCTCAAAACAATTTTGAAAATGCCTTAAAACTTAAAAGAACCTTCTTTTTTTGAAAAATCACAAATGGTGTCATATATTTATTCTTTTAAGTAGGTTTGGCTTGAGAACCAGCCTTCAGTCATAGATCAGAGAAAGAGAAATGTTACTAAAGAAAGAAACGTATATTCATGCAGGTATGCAGATGGACATGTTTTGTAAAAGAGCTCTGAAGTTTCCATAGGAAATAAAAGCATTTTTGGAATTGGTGTCTGGCTCCCAAGATTCTTTTCAGAAACATTCATTTGGTTGTATGACTTATGCATATAGTGGTTTGAGTAGGTTCCATTTCCTTAAAACAAAACCTTATAGTGCAACTTTCTTATCTGCCCTGTTGAATGTCTGTTTATAGCTTCCCAAGCCTCAAAGATTTTCCTACCTGGAGCCTTCACTTGTCACACTTACTGGTGGACATAGGCAGCTCCATAAGAACCATGAGCACCGCAAACTTGTGAGGACTTCAAAATATCATTGGCTAGTCAGCTGTCCTCTCCTCAGTTTTTTCTCTTTCATGATAGATCTGACCCAGAATCCTGGATTTCAAAGTTAGCCACCAAGGGGCCATTTTTTTTTTCTTTTTTTTTTTGCATTTGGGCTCATTCTATCTTCTCACATTGACTTACTCATGGGATTATATACCATCAATATCCCCTATTCCTAAAATTTACAACCTCCCATTAACCACTCTGGATCTGAAGTACTTCTCCAACTTCCCTCAGACCGAAGGTTTCATTGCTGCCTTATATTCATGGCTAGGCCTTCCTGAAGACTGGAGCTCTTTCCCATAACCAAGATGAATGCAGGTCCTGCATTTCAAAACCCTAATGGCATTCATTGCTAGAAATATGATTAAGGCCCTTGTTTCAACTTTCTCTGTCTTCCATGATGGTCTGAGGTAAAGAGTATGTGTCTCATACCATGAATATTGTTTTCCCCTCACTGCTAGTTACTTAGGCCAAAAAGTTTGTGGTGTTCTTTAGGAACAAGATAAACTCCAAATTTTTAAATAAACTCTACAAAACCTACATGACGAGGTCCCTGCCTATCTCTTCAACCTATCTGCCTCCATTTTCCCCCTATTCGCTACACTCCAGCCCCTCTGACCTTCTTTTTGGTTGCCAGAACCCATCAAGCTTGTTCTCAACTTTAGGACTCTACTCTCACCATGTCTTCTTCTGGAAATGCTCCATTTTTAGACTTTCACGTGGCCACCTCTTCTCAACATTCAGACCCCAGCTTTTGTCTTCACTCACCACTATAGGTACAGTAATCACCAATCCTGGCCCTGATTCCTATTCTTCCTTTCTCACATAAATCAGAGGCAAGCCAGAGACTTGCTTTAAGAAAAATATTTTTACGTTTGTTTGTTTGTTTATTTATTTATTTATTTATTTATTTATTTATTTATTTATTATTTGTGTGTGTGTGTGTGTGTGTGTGTGTGTGTGTGTGGACTGTCCCTTTCTTAGAATTCTGCAAATGACAATGCCAGCTTTTCTTTTTTTTTTAATTCCCTCCTGTGTTTGGACTTGTTTGATTTTTTTTTTTTTTTAAATCTTTCTTGGCTTTGTAAATTGAGCTCTTGAGCTTAACTGTCTGGTTCATGAAATTTGGACAACCTTCTTGAATTCCAAATTACTTTGTTTATAAACATTGTGTGGGTTTGTTTACATACTTGGTGTGAGCAATGAGTTTACACCACAGCTTAAAGAGCTTTGCCTCTTTCCCTCTGTTCCCCCGGGGCTCCACCATCTAGCTCCTATTAAGGAAGTAAAGCCAAAGATGTCATCTAACAACCTTCCTTTTCAATGCAAGAACTTTCTCCCTTACTTCCTGCTAAGGGGCCAACCAGCCTCATTGTGAATAACATTGGTGGTACCGAATTCACTATTTTACCAGCCAAGTCATTACAACTTCATAAAACTTGAAGACTTCCTAGAGACCTCTTACTTTTATTTATCTTAAATTGTTCCCTGGAAACCTCCACAGAATGGTTCTGATTCCCCATTTTAAATTACATAGAATAAATTCCTTTCCACATACTGGCTATCTGGTTAAGTATGAAGGGGATAAATTCATTATGAGGATAAGATCATCAGGGGATAAAGACATGGATTTGAGGAGGTAAGGGATAAAGCTAGGTAATCAACAACAAGCGACTACTGCAAGATCAGTAATGTCATAGTGTAGTGATCAAGAAGCTATATGTGTCTTCCTTCACTCTGTCTACAAGTGCCATTTATTTTCCACTGAGAATCCAGGAATAAATAAGACTGCTACCTATGGCAGTGCCTGGGTGGCTCGGTAAGTTAAGTGTCCAACTTCAGCCCAGGTCGTGATCTCATGGTTCATGAGTTCCAGCCTCGCATGGGGCTCTCTGCTGTCAGCACAGAGCCTGTTTCAGATCCTCTATCCCCTCCCCTCTCTCTGCCTCTTCCCCACTCACTGTCTCAAAAATAAGAAATAAAAAATGACTTTTTAAAAAAAATAACAACAACAACAACAACAAAAGACTACTACCTCTGAAAGGGGAAAGTGTTCCAAAAATTGTCGAAGGGTGAAGTGAAAACCAAAGACATTTAAATCTTCCTGAAAGTAATTTGTGGTATCCTCCAAACCTACTCTCTTACACAGAAAATAAATCACAGCTTAACTTTTCTGTTTCCTAGAGTTTGAAGCCTTATAACCTTGATCTTCAGTTGTCTCCAACCAATATCCCTATACAAATTCCCAAAGAAATTTCCTCTGAGTTCTTGCAACATAGCTCTTGTATACTTTTCCTTTGGAAAACTGGACATCTGTACCTCTCTTTCCTTATTCCATTACTGTGACATTTATTGAGTGCTAACATGTCAGGGTTACAGTATATTTGTCCCTTCGGTATGAGGGCCTAGATGTCAGTAGTCTGTCTCCTTTCTCTTCTCTGATGGTATCCTTCCCTCACTAGGCACTATGAGGTATGGTGCAGGTCCTGCCTGTTCACCTGCATGACTATTTTTACCTCAGAGGCAGGGATTCTCAGGATATAATTCATATGCAAGAGTTGAATGATAGGTACACAGACTCCAGTTACTGTTCAGCTTAAAAGGTTTACATATGTTAAAGAAGCTCTTCTAGGCTCCCTTTCCCTCTACTTCCAATTGTTGACTCCTTGACTTCATTTTTTTGCTAGTTCATTTGAACTTTTCACCCTATGGTGCAAGACTCAATTTTTCTTTCTGTTTTCTTCAAGGCTCCAGAAGAATAAAGTTCTATCAGTGTCTTGAAACCCAGGGCAGCCCCTTAAGTTCACGGCAAAACCACTCTACACAGTCACTTCAGGAGTCACTAAGGAGAGAGTCCCTGAGATCTTGCCACCAATAATTTTACTATTACTTTTCTCTGGTTTTTTTTTAAACATAACATTCTAAACCAGTCTTCTGTAGGCTACTTCTACTCTCAGTCATTGCATTCTGAAAATTTGCCATCCCAATTTTATTTCTGTTCTTTCCACCTTTCTTTCTTTCTTTCTTTCTTTCTTTCTTCTTCTTCTTCTTCTTCTTCTTCTTCTTCTTCTTCTTCTTCTTCTTCTTCTTCTTCTTCTTCTTCTCCTTCTTCTTCTCCTTCTTCTTCTCCTTCTCCTCCTCCTCCCCCTCTTCCTCCTCCTCCTCCTTCTTCTTCTTCTTCTTCTTCTTCTTCTTCTTCTTCTTCTTCTTCTTCTTCTTCTCCTTCTTCTTCTCCTTCTCCTCCTCCTCCTCCTCCCCCTCTTCCTCCTCCTCCTCCTCCTCCTTCTCCTTCTTCTTCTTCTTCTTCTTCTTCTTCTTCTTCTTCTTCTTCTCCTTCTCCTCCTCCTCCTCCTTCCTCTTCTTCTTCTTCTTCTTCTTCTTCTTCTTCTTCTTCTTCTTCTTCTTCTTCTTCTTCTTCTTCTTCAATTACTGTCCCATTAGCTAACATATAGTGTTTACAATGTGGTCTTGGCTTCAGGAGTAGATTCCCGTGATTCATCACTTACATACAACACCTAGGGCTCATCCCACCAAGTGCCCTCCTCAGTGCCCATGTGCCATTTTCCCCACCCCACAACTTTCCACCCCTATCAACCCCCAGTTTGTTTTCTGTATTTTAAGAGTCTTTTATGGTTTGCCTCCCTCTCTGTAACTTACTTTTCCTTCCCTTCTCCTTTGGTCTTCTGTTAAGTTTCTCAAATTCCACATATGAGTGAAAACATAATTTCTGTCTTTTTCTGACAGGCCTATTTCACTTAGCATAATACCCTCCAGTTCCATCCACGTTGTTGCAAATGGCAATATTTCATTCTTTCTCATTGCCGAGTAGTATTCCATCGTATATATAAACCACATCTTCTTTCTCGGCAATGAAAAAGAATGAAATCTTTCTACCTTTCTTAATCCCAAAACTCATAGCTCCTTGGGGCAGCAACTTTGCTTTCTTATCTGAATTTCCAATGCATAGCACAGGGAGAAAGTGAATGAATGCACTTCTAAAAGCTCTCAATCACTTCTAGCCCAGCCTCTGTACCTTCTAGTGTTAGCATCTTCTTCCAACATCACTTTAGGGATTTTTTTTCCTTTTTCTGGAAAACACTTGAATTCATATTAAGGCATATGCGTTCTTATCAATAGTCAATAGACTGTGTTTCATCCTGTTTGATGTGAGACACTTACAACACATCTCTAGTTCATTCATAATTCAAATCCAGCCAGAAGGAATATCCTTCCATTCTTTTCTCCTATACCATCTCTACTTAACATGCATGCAGTTCCAAAGTCAAAAGTATTAAAACAGACTAGGAAAATAAAAAAAAAAACCTCACATAAGTAATGTATGCTTTTAAGAGTCTAAAGAACTCAAGCAATTTCCTAGGAATCTCACCACAGATTAGCCCCAGGATGTCCAAACAAAAATCTTTATATTCTGGGAATTAAAAATAAGAGGCTGAGTTTATTATATGTCTAAGGTCTGCATGTTGTCGCATGAGACAATTCACAAGGAGAAGAGAGATTTAGGAGAATAAAACTGACTAAGCCAGAAACACGTTCCACCAGATGTCAACGCATTACCCCATTCTGTCAATACCCAGCTCAGGTTCACCTTATTTTGTACCTGCTCCATCTCTGCAGTTTTCCCTTCTTTAGACACCAAGACAAAACCTCAACACAGTTGCTAAAGCAACTTCTATTTTGACAGCTTTAGTATTTCATCATTATGCCTTTGTTTCAATGGAAAAATGTCTTCCCACGCTCTTAACTGAAGATGACTTTCTCATTAAGCCAAAGCTTTTGCATCTTCTTACATAACCAATGTGTACATAACCCACCTGCTTCTGGGTTACTTTCCATCTGTTCTTCAAGACAAATCCTATTACATATAAAAACAACTTTTCTTTTTCTTTTTCTGGACATTATTTCTCCTTGTAAATGGAATTTGTAATTAACTTGGGCCATCTTTGTACACGACAAAAATGTTTCAGGAACTTCATGACAATTAATTTGCAGAATATTATGCTGATGAAGGCTAATCATTCTATATTTTTATTTATAAGAAAATATTTCTGGGGGCGCCTGGGTGGCGCAGTCGGTTAAGCGTCCGACTTCAGCCAGGTCACGATCTCGCGGTCCGTGAGTTCGAGCCCCGCGTCAGGCTCTGGGCTGATGGCTCGGAGCCTGGAGCCTGTTTCCGATTCTGTGTCTCCCTCTCTCTCTGCCCCTCCCCCGTTCATGCTCTGTCTCTCTCTGTCCCAAAAATAAATAAAAAAATGTTGAAAAAAAAAAAAAAATTTTAAAAAAAGAAAATATTTCTGATGGACAAAGGGCAATTTAGATTTTATAATATATAATCACTTGGACTATAAGTTCACCGAAAAAGGGAATCTTCCTTAATCAGAACCCAAATGGAATTGAAAGTCATACAAAGCTTAGGATTTCAGAGCAACTGGGACATGGGGATTTTCTAGTGTGTTCCTAGCCTTGGACTGTTTTGACAATTCAAACAGCTGTGGGCCCTCTTCAAATGTTTTCATATTGTGTTAGGCTTGCTTTCTTCCTCTGAGGTCACAAATCATAACCCAGGTAAAGAACACTTGATTCAGTCCAATTCTTTTCATTTTTGATGAAGCTCATAGAAACTACCGATTTACTTGAGAATCTAATTATTTAGGCCTAGAAATCAGGCTATCTATTAACAGAACGCTTATTTCCTTACTGTAATAGATTGTGTTTTGTCATTTTAAAGATATGTTTGAATATTATTTCTGCTTCTTTATTTATGAATACATCTATAATGACATTAAATTCAATAAGTTAAGAAAACCTTATCCCCAGAGGTCAACTGGCCTTCTGTAAGTCAGTTACCTAAGAAGACGTATTTTCAAAGAGAGTCTCTTTTACTACTTTGCCTTCCTGTTTCAGTGATCTTGGAACTTAAGCAGGTGCTTACTAGTATAATTATTATTGTTGTTAAATTTGCAGTTATTATTTTATAATAAGGAATTTAAAAAGACACCAAAGTCTTCAGAATGATTTCTCTAAAGACAGCGTCAATATTACTCTTCTTTGAAACTGTCTATTCTATTTTTTACTATTGGATCACATAAAATATTAGAGAAAGAATATTTGGAAAATATTACAAGAAAAATGAGGTGGAAATTAGAATTTCACAGCCCTTCTCAATTTCCTTATGTACATTGTCTAATTCCTGTCTTTCTAACATGAGGTTGTTCAGTGATTTAGGACCATGTTAATCATTTTAATGTTCTCACTCAGTTGTAGGGGAAAATGAAATAGCTAAATTTATGCTAAAAATAAACCTTACAGATTTGCTGGATTGCATGACATTTGAGAGTAAACAACTGTCCTCCCTCTTGGAGAACTAATCCTGGCTGGCTTTTGACTTTCCCAAGAGATCGTTCTAATAGATGTTTTAAGCTGAATGTTGGATAATTGTTTCCACAACTAGCACAGATTGGTTTTCTCAAAAAAAAAAAAAAAGAAAATGAAAGTCCTATCCAATTAAAATAGAGCTATTAATACTATGCTGTGCTGGAAAGTAGAGCTCTTCAAAGACCTGTGCAATTTATCACAGAAATACACATTTTCACAGCAACTGAAAGAGATGGGTGAAGAATTAAAAACTTTATAAAGAACTAAAAAGCAGTGATTTAACTTTCCTTAGTTGGCATATATGAGAATATTAACATCCCTGGCAGAGAGTAGATGCCTTCACATTGGCTCTACTAACTTTCCACCACAGAGAGGATGCTTCGTAGGGGAAACACAGAGTCCTGGCTTTCTATTGTTTATACTATATGCTCAGCAATAGGAATGATTAGCACCATGTGATAGGGTATCTATGTTGAGGATACTCTTTATATTTTTTATCTAGTAGATCTTCCTTCTGTGTAGATAATTTATTACTTTGTGAATGATATGCTTTGGAATTTCTGATTGTTAGATAGTCTAGCCTTTTATTGTATTTAAGCTTAAATCAAGAAAAATGCCTTTGTGAATTGATATTCAAACCTTAAGGTTAGGGATTGCAAGAGTGCCTGGGTGGCTCAGTCAGTTAAGCATCCGACTCTTGGTTTTGGCTTAGGTCATGATCTCTCAGTTTGTGAGATTGAGCCCCGTGTCTGGCTTTGCACTCACGGCGTGGGGTCTGCTTATGATTCTTTCTTTCTCCCTCTCTCTGCCCCTCCCCCATTTGCACATGCTCTCATCCTCTCTCAAGATAAATAAACTTTTTTTTTTAATTTATTTTTATATAATTTATTGTCAAATTGGTTTCCATACAACACCCAGTGCTCATCCCAACAGGTGCCCTCCTCAATGTCCATCACCCAGTTTCCTCTCTCCCCCACCCTCCATCAACCCTGTTTGTTCTTAGTATTTAAGAGTCTCTTATGGTTTGCCTCCTTCCCTCTCTGTAACTTTTATTCTCCCCCTTCCCCTCCTCCATGGTCTTGTGTTAAGTTCCTCAGGATCCACATATGAGTGAAAACATACGGTACCTGTCTTTCTCTGCCTGACTTATTTCACTTAGTATAATACCCTCCAGTTCCATCCACATTGCTACAAATGGCCAGATTTCATTCTTTCTCACTGCCACATAGTATTCCATTGTGTATATAAACCACACTTTCTTTAGCCATTCATCAGTTGATGGACATTTAGGCTCTTTCCATAATTTGGCTATTGTTGAAAGTGCTGCTATAAACATTGGGGTACAAGTGCCCTTATGCATCAGCACTCCTCTATCCCTTGAGTAAATTCCTAGCAGTGCTATTGCTCGGTCATAAGGTAGATCTATTTTTAATTTTCTGAGGAACCTCTACATGTTTTCCAGAGCAGCTGCAGCAGTTTGCATTCCCAACAGTGCAAGAGGGTTCCTGTTTCTCCACATCCTCTCCAGCATCTATAGTCTCCTGATTTGTTCATTTTAGCCACTCAGACCAACATGAGGTGGTATCTCAGTGTGGTTCTGATTTGTATTTCCCTGATGAGGAATGATGTTGGGCATCTTTTCATGTGCCTGTTGGGCATCTAGATGTCTTCTTTAGAAAAGTGTCTATTCATGTTTTCTGCCCATTTCTTCACTGGATTATTTGTTTTTCGGGTGTGGAGTTTGGTGAGTTCTTTATAGATGTTGGATACTAGCCTTTTGCCCGATATGTCATTTGCAAATGTCTTTCCCCATTCTGTTGGTTGCCTTTTAGTTTTGTTGATTGTTTCCTTTGCAGTGCAGGAGCTTTTTATCTTCCTGAGGTCCCAATAGTTCATTTTTGCTTTTAATTCCCTTGCCTTTGGGGATGTGGCAAGTAAGAAATTGCTACAGCTGAGGTCAGAGAGGTTTTTTCCTGCTTTCTCCTCTAGGGTTTTGATGGTTTCCTGTCTCACATTCAGGTCCTTTATCCATTTTGAGTTTATTTTTGTGAATGGTGTAAGAAAGTGGTCTAGTTTCATTTTTCTGCGTGTCACTGTCCAGTTCTCCCAGCACCATTTGTTAAAGAGACTGTCTTTTTTTCCCTTAGATATTCTTTCCTGCTTTGTCAAAGATTAGTTTGCCATACTTTTGTGGGTCCAATCCTGGAGTCTCTATTCTATCGCATTGGTCTATGTGTCTGTTTTTGTGCCAATGAATAAACTTAAAATAAAAAGATTTGGGACTGCAGTAAAACACCTGTTGTTGCTATTGTGAGTCAATGTACTTATTTATATTCCAGGAGCCCACTTCTTATGCCCTTTGGTGCCAAAAGACAAAGGATTGAAAAAGGGTAGATTCATCAATATCTGCCTAAACATCAGGATGAGTGAAGACATTATACAGGCAGCATTCTCAAATGTAAACCCCAACCACCTGCATTCAAATCTGCTTGGATTTTGTTTGTTTTTAATGCTAAATCCTGAGCCCTATCTAAAATCTGAAGAATCAGAATATATGAAAGCAAGTACCAAGAATATGTAGTTTTAACAAAAACATTGTAGGAATCCTATAAACATAAAATGTGAGGAATACCACAGTATGGTGAAAAGGCAGAAAGGCAAGTGAGGAGAGACTCCATAATTGTAGATGACCTTTCATGACACACACTGAAATGGAAGATGTTTCTGGTGAGTGAAGGATCACAAAATGGACCCAGCAGCTCCTGTGTTGTGGTTCTATTATAAGGGTTTATTTATTCATTTATTTACTTATTTATGAGAGAGAGTCAGAGAGTGAGGGAGACAGAGAATCCAAAGCAGACTCTATGCTGTCAATGTAGAGCTGGTCGCGGGACTCAAACTCACAAACCAAACCGTGAAATCATGATGACCTGAGTCAAAGTCGGACACTCAACAGACTGACCCACCCAGGTGCCTCTAAGCTCTTAACGTGCTAGAAGATGAAAGAATAGTACTTTACTCACTTAGATCTTGAGGAGAATTTCATTTTAATTTATTAAAATAATAGAGCACATTTCCAATAACTAAATTATATATTTCCAGGAGTCTAAATTACCTTTCAAATTTGAATTTAGGCCTTCTTTCATTCCAATTTAAAAATTATGAATGAAATATTCAAAATACTACTCTATCAAAACATAAATATTCATTGTATAAAGTTCAAGCACACATAGAGTGTTCACCAAGATAAATCACATGCTGAGCCATGAAACAAGTTATAGCATATTTCAGATGACTGAAATTTTTAAGGTATGTTCTAAAAGGACAGAAGCTACTTTACAACACAAAGCCTGATATATCTATGTCTATATATCTATATCTATATCTATATCTATATCTATCTATATCATCTATATCTGTATTGGTAGAGAGAGAGGAAGGAGAAAAATATAGTTAGAATATCATCAGTAGGTGAAAGGCAGAAGAGGAACAAAGTGTTTACACAAGTTCAGATTATCTCTCCCAAGTTACTTAATTACAAAAGAAAACTCTTAAATTTAAAGTGGCAGATACCACATTAATCAAGTCAGCAAAGTTAACATGCTTAATTAAGGGGACAAAACAACACCATGTTCCTCCCATTGTGATGCACTAAGGACACAACAAAAAAGAAAGGCAGGCTGTACCCTGAGTTGAGAAGATGGAGTAAATGGAATTTTTTGCTGGTGGTAGGAAAGTAAATTGTTACAATTACTTGGGAAAATCTCATGGCACTATTGACTAAAGCTGAACATATGAATACTTACATCCCAGCAATTTCACTCTTTGGTAGGTATCTGCCAAATTGTATGTTCATAGTAGATTTTTTTTTTTTTTATAACAGCCCACACTGGAAATAGCCCAAATTTCCAAGTGCATAAATAAATATAGGCAAAACTGTTTTGATTCCTAATTCAACTTTCACTCTTGTTATTGGTCTAAGAAGACTTCCTATTTCTTGGACTCAGGATTCATGATTCAATCTTGGTTACAAGCATTGTTAGGAATTATCTGGTTTTTTTAAATAGGTTATGTGATTTGTTAATATATAATTCTTTATAGTACTCTGTTATCACACTATGTATTTCTGTAGTTATCTGTTGTATTGTTGTCTCTTCCGTTTCTCATTTTGGCTTTTGAGTTGTCTCTCTCTCTTTTTTTTTTCTTAGTTAATGTAGTTAAAGCATTGCCAGTTTTGTTTATTTTTTTGCAAAAACTGGTCATTACTTTCAGTGTTATGTTATTGTTTATTCTGGTCTTTAGTTTATTTCTGATTTGTCTTTGTTATCTTCTGCTTCTACTAAATTACAGCTAAGTTTCTTCTTTTTCTAATTCCTTGTGGTATAATATCAAGTTGTGTATTTGAATTTTTTTTCTTAATACAAGCATTTATAGCACAAATTCATTCTAACATTTGCTTTTGCTCTGCATCCCATAGGTTTTGGAATATCGTGTTTTCTTTTTCTTTTCTTTTGAGTCATAATTTGACTTGCCATTTGAGTTCTTTTTGGCCCATTGCTTGTGCAGTAGTGTGTTTAATATTTACATATTAAATATTTAATATTTACATTATATGTTTTCCAGCTTTGTTATATTGTTGATCTTTAGTTTTGTAGCATTGTGGTTGGAAAATATACTTGATATGATTTCAGTCCTCTTAAATTTGTGATATTTGTCATGTCTTTTTTTTTTAATGCAATTTAACCAGGGAATTCTTCTGCATGTACTTGAAGACAATGTGTAATCTATATTTCTTGGATGAAATGTTTTATATATATCTTTTAGAGCCATGTATTCTGAGTCAAGTAAAAAATGTTTTGTTGAAAAAAATTATTTTAACAGAGGGTACTTGTTTAAAATGAAGCATTATCATGGGATGCTTAGCTGGCTCAGTCCACTGAGCATCCAAATCTTGATTTCGGTTCAGGTCATGATCTCATGCTCGTGAGATCGAGCCCCATGTTAGGTTCTGCACTGAGCATGAAGCCTGCTTAAGATTCTCTCTCTCTCCCTCTACAACTCTCCCCCACTTGCATGATCTTTTTCTCTAAAAAAATAAAGTTTAAAATGAAGCATATCAGAGAGGAGGTGGGTAGCAGGGTGGGTGAAATAGGTATAGGGGGTGAAGAGTACACTTATCATGTTGAGCACTGAATAATGTATAGAATTGTTGAATCACTATATTGTATACCTGAAACTAATAGAACACTCTAGGTTAACTATACTGGAATTAATATTAAAAACTAAAAAAAAAAAAAAAAAAAAAAAGGAGGGAAAAGGCAAAAAAATTGGGCAAAATTATAGCCATTAACTACTATTGTATAAAACACCATAGATGAATTTCACCAACTTAATGGTAAGTGATAAGACACAGAAAACACTATTCTGTATGATTCCACTTATATAGAACCTAAAAATTAGAAAAGCTAAACCAGAATATTAGATATCAAAATAGCATTTACTTTGAGGAGAAGGAAATTTTCTTGGGAACAGGAATAAGGGAAACTCCTGGGGTGCTGATAAATTTTCCTATTTTTTATGTAGGTGGCAATTACATGGATGGGATCACTTTAATAATTCCTGGAGCTATTCCCACAACATGTGCACTCTTCTCTGTTGTATGTTACAATATATAATAAGCAAAAAACAAAATCTATATGAAAAACTTTATCAAAAGACACACACAAAAAATCCTAAATAAACCTAAACGCTGTTCATGCCTGGCATAATCTAACATTGTAAAGATGCCATTCTTCTCAAATCAGGTGATAAATTCAGTGCATTTTTTGGAAGTATGTCAGCAGAATTTTTTAAAGGATTGACCAAAATTAAATTTAAAAATTATATGGAAATACAAGACTGTATGAATAATAAAGATTAAGAATAAGAAGAGCAAAGGAGACTCACCCTAACATGTATGAAGACTTTCCATAATTCCATTGTAATGAAGTTAAAATAAAATAATATAGCATGTTTCTAGCCTAGGAACAAAATGACCAGTGAAATGCAATACAAACCCCAGAGTCTAGTTTGTTTGGAAATTTGGTACATAATAAAGGTGGATTCAATCTCTATTGTCATCATCAACAATAACAATGAAAGAATATTTGGTAGATAATTTCATGAGGCTTCATTATATGGAGTAAAATAAAATTGTGGAACATGTAAACAAAAAATAACCTCCAGATGAATTTAAGTCCTCAATTTGGCAGTTAAAATGAACAGATACTAGACGAAAATAGAGAATATATTTATGATGTCAGAGTTGGGAAATATCTCACTGAGTAAAAGAAGACACCCCCTAGGAAAATAAGTAAGTTCACTACATAAACAGTTCCAAAGGGGAAGCTTGAATGGCCAAGTGTATGACAAGAAAAATGCTCACACAAGTAATGAGAACAGTGACAGGATTCTTTAGGGCTCTTCAAATGAGACCAATGTGGAAAGTACAAAAACAGCAAAATTTGACAAGGACAGAAAAAATGGGAATCCTCATGCAGGCTTGGTGAGAAGACAGTGTGAGTTCATTCTGGAGCTCCATTCAGCCTTACTCAGAAAAAGGAATGGGGTCTACCCAGTGATGGATTCAGTCAGAAAAAATTCCACACAACTATCAGGATATGTCTAGAACCTGGGGTGGTCATTGAACACATTTGTAGTACAATGAGAGTGAGGATGGGATGAAGAGAAAAACAGAAGGGCTTTACGAAGACCAGTGATGCCAAAGTGCCCTGAGTGGTAAAGTACCATTAACTCCATCCACTTTCTGCACCTTAGGGGCAGGTGAGAAAGGGAAAAACATAGAAAAAAAAAAAAAGAATTCTATTTACAAGCTTTCTTATATGTCTTATAGGGACAAGTTACGTTTAGAAAGAAATCAAAGTAATGACCATTGTATCTAATTGTGTTACCTCTGATTTTCTCCAAGGGAAAATAAACTATTAATATCTGTGTGAACTGGTCAATTTCCCCACAAACCAAAAGTTGCAAACATTTTAAACAGTATTACAGTTCTTCTAATCTGGGTCCAGACCTCCTTTTGCCAGCTGGCCCTGTGGCACAGCCATCCTGGGCGGCCATAGAGCCTTGGTTTATAAGCTGTGGTCATTGAGGCAAATTACTCTAATTCCCCAATTTAATCGCTATGAAATAAGCACAATCGTAGTGTCTACTTTATAAAACTAGAAGGAAGTTACATCAAATGATTCATGCACAGGACTTGGCATATAGTGACCCCTCAGTAAATGTCAGCTACTAATTTTAGGCTCTAATAAGAATGTCCTTACTTTTGAGATTCTTCTTAGCATTCTGCCTGTATCTTAGGTGGATTTATTTATTGTTGCCGTCATGAATCATCCAGACCTCCAAGCTTTTCCTTATACCTGGAATAATTTTTCCTAACTACTCTCCAAAGTTATTTTTTGTGTGTGTTTTCATATCTCTCATAGTTCTTGAAATTTATTTTTTCCAGACAGACTTTTTGAACACCCAAATTAAGAGAACTTTTGCAATTTTTGGTCAGTTTGCAGGAAAAAATTCTCTGATCATAGTCAGTATATTTTTATTAGTAGTAAAAGAATAGGGAAGTGGTTGGGTAAAATGCAGCTCTTACTAGGAAGTACAATTCCAGAAGACATGTTTTATTACAAAAACTTCTATAAATATTCTCTAATCTGGAAGATATCCACATAAAACAACAGGCCAGATTCTATCTGTCATTTTGTACAGTAATTTAATGTTTCAAAATTAAAGCAGGAAAGAAAAACCTTATAAACAAGCTGAATCAAAGAGAACTAGTTCTATTGAGTACTTTCCTTTATTTAGGAAAATAATAGATGTTCTGGAGTGGGGAGATTGTACTATTTTCATACACAAAAAAAGTTAAAACTTTTTAGAAGAATGTAACAGGATAAGGGGTGTGTGTGTGTGTTCATTTATTTTGAGAGACAGAGAGAGAGGGAGAGAGAGAGAGAGAACATGAGTGGGGTAGGGGCAGAGAGAGAGGAGAGAGAGAATCCCAAACAGGCTCTGTGCCACCAATGCAGAGCCTGACTTGGGGCTTGAACTCAATGAACAGTGAGACAATGACCTAGCCAAAACATCAAGAGTCTGACCCCTAACCAACTGAGCCACCCAGGTGCCCCAGGGTGTGTGTTTTTCAGTCTTTCAAAATAAGAACCAGAAGTTTGATGGGTAAACACCTCAGGAAATAATCACAAGCTCCTTGACCAAACCACAGAGGTGCCTTTGGCCAAGCCTATTCTTTGTGCCTAGTAATGTCACAGTGACTTTGAACTCCTTTGGTGCTATTGAAATCTCTGCTCACACAATGTGTCATTCTTTCAAGCAGTAGTTATTGTATTTATTCATGCAAGTGTACCACTGGAAATACCTGTTCTGGGACAAGGTTTGTATTGAATGGGCCATTGTGAAGGTCAATGTATACTCCTTTCCCTGAAAATGCAGTCTAGATAAAGTGTCTGCTGGAAAATCAATAGTGTGCTCCATTTTCAAAATAAACTCGCTTGTTTTTCTGAAAAACTGCAAATAATGTATTTTGTGTTAGGGTATTTTCCTTTAACAATGGGAAAGATAAAACTATGCTTGTATACTCTGCAAACAGTTTTCTTGGTTTGGTTTCTATATACTTGAAACCTTCAGAGGTAACCTTAACAGTTAGATTGATTCATTTTGATAATATGAATGGCTTGCAACACCTTCAAGCCCCAGATTCTTTATGGAGCCGACTTCCTTCAGTCCAGTCTGTGTTTAGTATAATAATCATACTGCAGGCTCACTATTCCTCATGTAGTCTAGACACTATCCATTGTTCCCCAGGTAATAGTAGCATATATCCTCTTGCTACTCTTGCCAACCTCCTTGTGTTATTTTTTTTTTAAGTTTATTTATTTACTTATTTATTTTAGAGAAAGAGCACAAGTGGGGAAGGAACAAGAGAAAGAGAGACAGAATCCTAAACAGGCTCTGCACCACCAGTGCAGAGCCCGATGTGGGGTTCAAACTCACAAACTGAGAGATTATGACCTGAGCTGAGATCAGGAGTCAGACGCTTTAAAGTGACTGAGTCACCCAGGCGCCCTATGCTTGTTTTCTTCCATGCATCCATATGTCGTAATTGGGACTCAATGGTAGAAGGCAAGGCCAAGCATTGGCTGACCCACACATATGGGGAAAGGCTGCAGAAGGAATATGGAGGCACCATCATAGGAAGATTTTTGAAAGATTTTCACATAAGGTCAGAGGACCAAGAAATGAATTTTGGAGTAATGTGATTTCAGCACTTTAAGATGAGGTCTGAGCATAGTTATGACTTGGATTTTAGTTCCGTCCTTATTGAAGTAGCTGACTAGGGAATCCTGGTGACAGAGGTTTGCCAGGGGGTCGCCAAGGTGAATTCTCTGATGTGGGATGTCTGATAGTAGGTGGCAGGGAATCCAGGTCCTGTCACAGTAGATTCCAGGTAAAAAATTGCACCTACTGTGTTTAGTTTGCAGAAGTGTTTGGTGAGGGAGGTGAGAGCAGTATTCTCAGTTTAGAACAAGGTTGGTTTGAAGATGGTAATGAACCAGAGAACTAGGATAATAAACCTCTTCATCATCTTCGTCTGTCTCAGGCTGAAATGGGTCAGCAATTCTTTATCAATTCTTCCTTTATCTTTATATCTCATGATTTTCTAGAGTCGTGATTGTTTCACTTTTATGATTCCCTAAGATGCTCCATGTTATGGATTAAATCTTGTCTCCAAAAAAGACATATTTAAGACTTAATCCTCAGTATCTCAGAATGTAACCTTATTTGGAAATAGGTCATTGCTGATATAATTAGTTAAGATGAGGTTATATTGGAGTAGGGTGGGCCCCTCTCTCAACATGACAGGATCCTTATAAGAGGATGAGATAAAGTGGGGGGGGGGGCGCCTGAGTGGCTCGGTCAGATAAGCTCAGGTCATGATCTCACGGTTCCTGAGTTTGAGCCCTGCATCAGGCTCTGTACTGATCTTGCAGAGTCTGCTTGGAATTTTCTCTCTCCCTCTCTCTCTGCCCCTCCCTCACCTGTGCTCACGTGCTCTCTCTCTCTCTCTCTCTCTCTCACTCTTAAAATAAATAAATAAACAACAACAACAAAAAGATGAGGTGAAGACAGACACAGAGGGAAGACAGCCATTGAAGACAGAAACAGAGATTGGAGTTGTAACTGCTACAGTCAAGGAATGCCCGAGCGCCACCAGAACCTACTTAGACAAGGATTCCCCACTGGATGCTTTGGAGACAACATGACCTTGCCCACACCTCAACTTCCAGCTCCTAGCCTCCATACTGTGAGAGAAGGAACATCTGTTGTTTTATGTCATGTAATTTGTGGTACTTGGTTAGGGCAGCCCTAGGAAATGAATGCAGTCCACAAAAGCAAGGATATGTTGCTACATTTGCTATTGTAACCTCACTGCCAGCCCTATGATTCCCATTCAGTCAGTACATGGTACAAGCAAGTACATATATGCCTGCCTTTCTGCCACTTCTACTAGTCTGAACATCCATGAGGCCAGGGACTATGCCTGATCCGTCTTAGCCCTAGAGAAACCGTTCTTCACTTCACCCTGAATGATTTGTTCAATGTGGCCTCAAGTTTGATGGTTTTCTAATAGTCCATTTTTTTGTTTTGTTTTCAAATAAAGTTATGGGTAGGATAATGGAAATATTTATACTCAGGAAATGCAATTTAAGTCTATTTATTTACATAGACTTTATCATCTTCTGTAATTCTATTATTACTTCTACTATTATTTACATAGACTACATTATCTTCTGTAATTTTATCCCCAGATAGTAGACAACTTCGTATTTATTCCTATTCCCAGAATCCTGGCGGGGGGGGGGGGGGACCCAGAACAATTCACACTTGGGCCACTCGTATCTGTGAGAATGTACTGTGTTCTCGCAGTTCTCAGCTGGTTCATCACTGGTTAGTGTCTAAACTCTGGAAAGAAACGTCCCCCTTTGTTTATGTTCACAAACTCAGTTGCTTCCTGAGTGCTTCCCTTCCCCCGTCGGCCATTTTTCAACAGGAAAGGCCACAAACAACTCTTTTATTGCGGTAGCTGCTAGCAATCTCAGTGGCACAAGAAGTTCACTCTAAAGAGTGTATTACTTAGTAATAATAATAAAAACAAAAGAAAATCCCCAAGGACGAGGCTGTCCAGCCAGTGTCAGTATTATCATTATTCAGAAAACAGAAGCCATAGGACTGCCGTTACCCATAAACATGTCTCGTTTTTACTGGCAGATGTTTCACTTAAATAAACATAATCAGGATTTGGAAAGATTCACCTTGGCAGCAGCTAAAATGCACGAATATTCACTAATCTCCTTGTGTCCTCGTTGCTCGTCCAGCTGCTCTGAAAAAGACATTGATGAGGGTGCGCTGGAGACAGGCAGTTGAGAGGAAGAAGAACCATGTATCGCCCCTGATGCTCTCATACACCACACACAGCAGGAGAACTTTGAAGATTTTTTTCGAGTACCCTCATACATCATAAAATGTGCATAAGTACCTATTCATTTAATAGTACTCTAATAATCCCTCCAAAATATGCCGGTGCTAAGGAAAATTTAATAGCAATTTTCATATTCCAATCACCCTAACTTTGAATTTTTTGTTAAGCTCTTTGATGAGCTAAAGAGGATGTGATCATTTATCAAAAAAGCTAACTGAGGCATATTTGCAAGAAACAGAAACACGCTCACTCCTGTTATACAAAGGGGGATTTACTTACCATCAAGAGTCAATAGGTTGTGGGGTGGGGCTGGCTGAAACTCCCAGAACTCAAGGGCAGGGTATGGAGATAATTCAGTAAGAGCCAAAGCATATCCTTTTTCTGCCCCTCATCCCTGTCACTATGCATTTCTCTGCAGACTATGCCTCTGGGTTCTTTCACCAGTACAGCCCCAAGTGACCTCCCCTGTTCTCCAGTCTCTGGACTTTCCTATTTCCAAGGACCACCACTGACTAATGCTAAACTTCTCTGTGTCTTAATCCAGTTCCTGAGAGAGTCATTCTGAATAACTCAGCTCAGGCACCGATGACTATCCACATTGTCCAAACAGGCTAAAAGGACAGCTGAGGCCCAGTGCTATCCTTGACCTGTGAAGAAGCAAACTGAGAGCAGAGTAGGCACCTGAAACAAACTTCAAAAGGGCTCCAAAGCTATATAACAAAATAATCCTTTCTGGTTGCAAAGTGTTGTAAATATAAGCTGCACATTGTTTTAATCATACCATTGAGTTTATTCAAAAATTGCTGCACAATTCTGACAACACTTTTTTTCTTTTTTTTTGAAATATTTATTCATTTTTGAGAGAGAGAGAGCATGAGGGGGAGGGGAGGGGGATAGAGGATCTGAAGCAGTTTCTGTGCTGACAGTAGCCAGCCCGATGTGGGGCTCAAACTCACCAACCTTGAGATCATAACCTGAGCCGAAGTCAGACACTTATCCAGGTGAGCCACCCAGGCGCCCCTGACAACACTTTCTAATACCTGGAAAAAATTATAGAATGTACTGATTTATAAATCAGTGAGTAGAATACAGTTGTTGGTTTTGTTGTTGTTGTTGCTTTTTTTTTGTTTTGGTTTTGTTTTGTTTTGTTTTTTTGCATTATTTTACTTGGTTAGCAGTGATAGCAGTGATAAGCTGATAGGTAACATTTTCTCCATTAAAATAGATTAAAAAATTCCCATGACGCTTGAGTATTAGGATTCTTCTGGTATAGAATTTTCCTAGTCTTGTTTCTAGAAAAGTGAAAGATTCACAGGTTACTTTACATTTCTTGAGAAAATTCAACTTAGTCCCTTTAGAAAACTGATTTCTGTTGTAAACTAGTCTACCCGTATTAATTTTTCTCTAGACTGCCATTATCAAACTCAATTTCAAAACTGTAAAAGGATTTGTAACTACTCCCCTAGAAAAATGTTTCACTTGAGTAAACTCTGTTCTGTCTTTGAAATCACCTCAAGTAATCATTCTTCAGATCATGGAACCATGATCCACTTTAATTCACATGCTTCACATGGAAACAAGAGCAGATGTACAGTACATTTTTTAAATTAATTTACAGAGATCTAAAATATTTCAGTATGAAAGTCTAAATGAAAGAGGTCATCTGTCAACCCTAAACCAATCAGAACATAAAACAATCAAAATACATAGTGTCTATGAAAATAGGAAATAGAGACATATCATGCTTCTTCAAGTGTTTGTTAATTCACGGTTCATACTTATAGTCGACAGATAGGAAGAAAGCCTAGACTTCAGTCTCATATATACGATGTATGTTTTGTATATCATCATTTCTGCCTAATATTTAGTAAGTGCCTAACATTTAATAAGTATTTAATATTTGTTGAATGAATATAGGTGGATAATTTAGACATATACTAGAACACACAAAAATGTATAATAGACATATAAAAGAACAGTACACACAGAGAGGCACCTGGGTGGTTCAGTCGGTTGAGCATCCAACTTCAGTTCATGTCATAATCTCACGGTTCACGGTTGGTGATTTCTAGTCCTGCGTCAGGCTCACTGCTGTCAGTGCCTTGGAGCCCACTTCAGAGCCTCTTTCCCCTTCTCTCTCTGCACCTACCCTGCTTGCTCTCTCTCTCTCTCAAAAATAAATTAAAATAAAAAAAAAATCAAAACCACACACACACACACACACACACACACACACACACAGAATAAGACCACCACTAACTGCCTATTGAAAATCAGCAGCAGTAGCAAACCAGGTAAGTAGGCAGATTATGGCATCAATGTGGGACTGAAGTTCAGAGTAGGATCCACGAATTAGCAATCCCTGTGTCAGAGTAAGAAGTGCTGGGATGTGGAGACTCATTCCTGAACCCCGGATAATGGACTTGGGAATAAAGGCTCAGATCTACAGAAGGTGCCCATTTGAGGTTCATATTCATAGGAACTGGAGAGGGCAAAGTAAAAAAAATAATAATAATAATAATAATGAAGGGAGACAGTTCTGCTGACACCCATCATGGACCCAGTGATCCCACCTAGAAAGCAGTAGTGTTTCTTAGTCATACTCCAAATGCACAGAGTACCACAAATTAAGATACTTGAGTCAAATTCTTTCTTTTTGAGACAATATGTATAAGGAAGTCGCTTCAGAGGTCAGGATTCATGAGCCAAATGAGAAATGACCTCAGCAAACAACTTTGTTACAGTCAATAGAAGGCAGATGTGAAGACAGTGATGAGGCACAGGTCTTCCAGAACCAAGCGTGAAGTGAGACCACTTGACTTGAAGAGCTTCGAAAATAAATCCCGTTTACTAAACCTGAAGATGGGACTCAGTAGTGTGAGCCTCGTTGAAAATCAAACCGTAACAGAAAGATAATACGGTAATGGCATAAAGCTGACTCGGGCTGTCTAGTGAGACACAGAACGGTGACAGTGGTCACATCTTTTAGATGACACTTATATCAATAATAGCATGCAAATAACTCCAATATATTTATATTTGTAGGGATTAGTATTAATAGAAGCAACATTTTTAGCACTTTATAAGAATGTATCCAACACTATTTGGTCTACGAGTGACTAACAGATATTATTCCATTTTGGGGTGCTAGACTTACAGACCTAGAATCATTTGTCATCTCAGCTCATTGTCCTGGTCAGCTGAACTACTGTGCTTAGGAAGAAGGAAGTGCAAAACCTTTTCATTCAGCTGTGAATATAGGTTGAGGTAACCCTCAGTGAATGCTGTTTAGTAAAAATGGAATAAATCACATATTCTTCAAGCTAACACTCTGGTTCTGATACGAAAGAAGGCAGGTTAGCAGTGGACAATGAGTGGCCTGTAATAGAATGGGCATCAGGCGAGGAGCTTGGCTTGGCATCCTTAGTATTTCTCTAATTCTCTGGGCTTCAGTTTACAAATACATTTATATGACAAATACTCGGTTTAGACCAGATGATCCATAAGTTTCTGGTTTCTGAGATTTAGAATCCCACAATGTTAATAGGACTCAGAACTACACTGACTGCCATTTTTAAATACAAGTCTGATCATTCAAGATCTGTATTATGTTGAATAAGAACAAGATGGATTTCTAGTGAAGATAAAGAAGATTAAGCTTCAGGTCTCCTTCCTTGTATGGAATCCTTGAGATCTGGGAGTTGCTGTGAGGTGTAAACATATTCCAGATGGGAGGAAATCCCAGGCTGCAATCAGGGAGTGTAATTAGGAAAACATTTTTTGGTAAATTGGCTTAAAATATTTCAGAAAGAAGATGAATCTCTCAGACTCCGGAACTTGGTTGTCTTTTCCTTTGTCATTCTAAAATTAGTGTTTACATTCATACCTGGTTTTGTATTTATGATTTTTTTTCAAGAGAACCACCTCTCCAGAATGTATAAACTTTCGGCCCCACATATCCTGAATGGGGTCCCATCAAGAAGCTATTGTAAAACATTGAAGTGCTCCTTCTATCTGAGTCACTGATGGATGATTTTCTCATTTCTGACTCCTATTAGTGATTCCCAAGACTTTCCAGTCTCTACTTTGCCTTTCACTGAGATCTGGGAATCCAGGATTGTCTAACCCTTGATTTGGAGGATCAAAGGCCTTGACTCATGTCTGCTACTTCCCAAAACCCAGGGGCCTGGATGCTGCTCTTGATGTCCCTTACATTTTCTCAAAGAATATTCTCTATTGGAAAACTGGTCTTCACATAAAAGGGAGAACATATGTGTTCTGAGACTCCCAGAAACATTAGTTGAATATTAACAGCTTTCCAGAGGGTATCTGAATTTGCCTTACTACACACAGACTTGACATTTAGCCTGACAACCCTTTCCTTGGGGTGAGGTCTATACCTACTTCTTTGGGCATTTTCCAGTCATTGCCTCACAACTGTCCTGACTTGTCATTCTTGCTATATAACTGCCAAAATTCTGACAGTTTATCAATCTCTTGCTTCTTCCAGCTCCACTTCTCACATATTTCAGTAACTGACCCATCAACCATGCTTTTCAGAAGTGAGTGTGGAACTAAATAAGTCTAGTCCACAGTCATTTCAGGAGCAAGGTGAACAGAAATTGATTGGCATGTGATACTTAATGACATTCTTACTCATGAAATACATTTCTCCTAATGTGCAACATTTAAAAATTGCAAGACATTCTTTACTTCTGTGCTTTATGCCTCTTTTTTGCTGTTGTAATGTCTGTGATTAAAGTATTTTGTTCTTTATACCCTTTTTTAAAGAGTATATTTAACTTTAAAAGTAAACTTTCTCCATTTCATTTTGCCAAATGATTTATTTTGTTCCAAAGCCCTGCAAGGTCCATTTTCAATTTGATTTTCAGATTATAAAAGAATACATATTGGGGAAATATTTCATTTACACAGTATAATAGAACAGTATTATGCATAGAAATTTTTTATCATTTTATGTAAATGAAATCTTGTTAGAACAAATAGGGGAACACCATGTATTCCACTTATAATAGTTGAATAGTTCTTTTTTTTAAAGATTTTTAATTCTTTAAAGTAATCTCTGTACCCAATGTGAAGCTCAAACTTACAATGTTGAGATGAAGAGTCACCTGGCTCAGTCGGTGGAGCATACAACTCTTGATCTTGGGACCATGAGTTCAAGTCCCGCATTGGATATAGAGTTTGCACACACAAAATTCTAATTGAACAGTTCTATCTGCAAGGCTTAAGATATAAAGCTTGTACATTTAAAACATTGAAATTCCCTGGGTACTTAGGTTCAGAAGTTTACAATATTACAAAAAAGAGAGAAACAAAGATTGTTTTGGGGAACAGTGCCCCTTGGGTTGGTCCCAAAAGTGCAACCACCAACTCTTGCTGGAGACCACTATGACCCTGTGGATGGAGCACTTTGAGGTTTCCTGGGTTTACAGAACAAAAGGTTTTAATGTCCCTTGAGAAATATTTAAAATAGATTCATAAGCAAACCTGGGAAAATCCACTAAATGGAATCTGAAACCACTGACACCTCTGTTTTAATGATTCATCTTCTCCTGGGTGCAGATGAGTCAAACAGGTTATTGTTTGGATTGAATCGTATCCCTCACAAAGTCATATGTTGAAAACTTAGTGTCCAGCACCTAGGAATATGCTCTTATTTAGAAACAGAGTTGTTGCAGACGTATTAGTCTAGATGAGGTTATACAAAGTAGGGTGGGCCCCAATCCAATATGAATGCAATCCTTATAAAAGGCGAAAATTGGAACACAGACATGCACATAGAGAGAACATCATGAAAGATGAAAACAGAAATCAAGATGATGCAGCAGAAGCGAAGAAAAGTCAGAGATTGCCAGCAAACCACCAGAAGCAAGAGAGAGGCAAAGAACAGATTCTCCTTCACAGCCCTTGGAAGGACCAACCGTCCCGAACTATGAGACAATACATCTCTTCTGTTTAAGGAACCGAGTTTGTGGTACTCTGTTACAGCAGCCCTACACACTGATGTAATTATGATCGCTTTTCTCAAGAAAAGTCTGTTAGAGATGGTTCCAAACTCTCCTGAAAGGTAAAAAGTATATAGATCTTCAGAACAAATGAGTGACATTTAAGACTATCATGCCTACACTCTCTACCTTCAGATCTTCGGGTTTCTTATCCTTTTTATATTAGTGTGTCTATACTTATGACAGAAACATATCTGTTTGTATCTCCAAAAAGAAATGAACTTGTAATTGGGTTTCACCCACACTAATAATTGCTCTCCTGAGCAAATTAATTTAAAAAAAATCATTACTTCCTCTCTCATTGCTAGGAGTCTCCCCAGTGATCCCTAAAGGGACAGAGCAGTATTCTGCTGGAAGACTGGAGCTTGTGCATTTTCCCAAACACTAAGCAAGCAGTGTTACTTGGAAACAAAAGGCATGTGGAAATTTCCCTAGGAAATTATGGGAAATAGAATTTTGCATAAAATATGTTCACCTGAAGTGCATCAATTTTGTCACCTTGAGGAACCTCAAATAATAATCTGGCCCCAGTCAAGGTCATGTAAGATTTTATGTCTAGAAGGGAGTTAGAATTCATCACAAACTTGTATCTTTGAACCAGGGGCCTTTGGTCTTTGGAAAGTGGGTGGTAGACATGAAACCGAAAGCTCTAGAAAAGCCCGGGGTGAAAATGTTGGATTGCATTTTGTTATGAGGTAGTTTGATAATCTATGAAAGACAAACATTTTGTTGATAAAGAGTGTGTATTGTTGATAAGAATTAGGGACAATGCTATGTAGTGAATAAAATGTAGCCTTTATGTGAATGTCATGAATAATAAAATAATGTTCTTACTATGTGGAAAAGTAAATCAAAGACATGGTTTCCTGAAGAAAAGTTGTGGCAATCCCTTACGTTATTCAGCTCTTTCTATTTGTATTCTAAGATTAAAAAATGGTGCTATACTTCAAAACCAAGGCATAAAACTTGGAATGCCATTATCAAAAATCTCCATGAGGTGATTCAATGTTTTAAAGGGGAAGAGTGACTGGCTATGATGGAAGGTTGGACATGTCAAAATCCCTTGAAGTTGAAAGACCCTGCAACAGAGATAAATTTCTACTAATCTCTTGCTGCAGACAGGACTTCTTCTGTAATCTGTGTCTCTAGGACTATGTGACTTTGGCTGAATCTCAGCCCCGGCATCTGCCCACAGCTGCCTACAGTTGGCCTCTCCAGACCTGGATGGTCTCAGTGTTCATGAACACTCAGTGTTCATGACAATGTTCTGTCCCTGAAACTCTGCTATTATGAGTGGACCCAGCACTATGGCTGATCTCATGGGAAATGGCAGAATAGACCCACTCAGATAAAGCAGCCCACCCAGCCCAGGCTGAACTAAGTTTCCAGGACTGTCTCAGCTGTTCCAGAATGTGACTGTTTTGGAGAGTCATGTTTTTCAAGCCCTTCCCTAGAGAGACGGAATAAGCTACATAGGTGGCCTTAATGATGGGAAGCTTTCAATGAAAAATGGGGAAGTTGATCTCTGCTGGAATCAGCTTGCTTGAGAAGTACGTATTATTTGTTCCATGTAATTCACTCAATGCAGCTGCAGAGAGGAGATGTGTCCCATTGAGCATGGAAATTTTAGGTATAGTTACTCTGAAGGAGAAAGCATGACATCAGAGCCAGCTGGTCTCTGAATTTTATTTTGTTCAGTGATGGAGGAGCCGCTGAGAACAAGGTCAGGATGCCTGGAAATTCAGGACACAGAGATCCAGTCTCCTCCATCAGTGGACAGATGGGGCTCAGGAACCCAACGTTAGAGAATACCAGCCTGGGGATGTTGGGAGGAGGACTGGAGCATCCTCATTCCTAGCAGCGGTAGCCAAGAATCAAAGGTTAGTTAGAGTGCATTGTCAAACTGCAGGGCCGGGACACCAATGTCTGGGGCTTGGACAGAGACAGAAGGTCCAGGTTTGTCTTTACAGTGGGACAATTGCAGCAACAGGGCCAGCTTCACAGAGCTTGTGATAGGAGCTCTACTGCAAGGCCCCACACTCAGAAGTAGGCTTTCTCTTAGTTTAATGCCCTACTATCATGTTCTTGAAATTCTTAGCAATTTTCTTTGAATTTGTGTTTCTACGTGACAGCTGATGGGAGTGAATCATTTACCAGAGACGTAAAACCTCAGTGTACGCATGGTTCCAGCCCCTACTGCCACCATCACCCCTAGCCCCTTGCTGCATTCCTGCCACCTTGGGAGGGTGTTTGGCTACCTACTCCCCAGTAACTGCTATTGCTTTCTACCCCAGCAGGGGACTGAGTCTGAACACAGCAAAGGTCAGGTGTGCAAGGACCCCAGGAATCTGTAATAGCCTGCACTTACCATGTGAGTATCCCTGTGCCCAGGGGAGCTTGACATCATATAGCAAATCAAAAATACCAAAGCAGGTGGAGAGGGACCTATGGACCACAGAATAAGACAAAAGCTTTCTTCCTGCTTTTTGAACAAGGGGCCCAACATCTGCACTTTGCACTGATGGTTCTGGGCAGCTGGAACATGGTTTCAAGCCACAGGAAAAGATCACTTGCAGGAAGTGTCATTTTGATGGAGCATGAACATAAGCCATCAAAACTGTTGTCTGGTATTCCAGCAAGGCGAATGGCAAGGCCAGTTTGTCCTACATATCTAGAGGTTTCTCATGGTTTGATACTCTTCATGGAATTAAGAATGTTAACAATTATTATGCAACAATCAGTAGGGTTCTACAGGAGATTCACATCACAGGAGAGAAATATCTCTCTTTAATTATACCTAGTTCTTAGTTTGGCAAACTTCTATTGTTCTGAAGACAATTATAAATAAATAAAACATTGCAGGACAGTGCAAAAGATTTTGTAAGAAATTACAAGGGAATAGACATTCTGTGGAAAGCAACACATTTTCATTGAGCCCATTTTCTCTATATGTTTTCCTTAAATATGTATTATTTTTCTATTATATTTGTAAAATGATGCAGGATATACATTTCTGCATGTACATGTGTTTTATATGTTATATATATTTATATACATTTGTAGATATCTACACAAGGCCCCTGTAGGAACTACCACCTATAAATATTATGTTTGTATCTCTCTTTCTCTAATTAAAATTAATGCTACTTAAGTCAAAAAAACATTCAAATTTTCTTGGGGAATTGATTTCTAATCCTTTTCAACCATTTTCCTCTCTCTAAGTATTTTCATTTAAGTTTATCACATCTTTAAATTATAAAAATGCCCAATCCCATTGTGAAGCCCAACAACCCTGCCAGGGTGATATTGTTCAATAAACTTTGCTGTTTTCCTTTAAGGTTGAATTACATTTTTAGGGGTGCCTGGCTGGCTTAGTCAGAAGAGCACATGACTTCATCTCGGGGTCATGAGTTTGAGTCCCATGTTGGGTGTAGAGTCAACTTAAATAAAAGAGATAAATAAACTTTAGAAATAAATAAATCACATTTAAAAAATCTTGGATCCTATTTGCATCCCACCCACTCCTCAGGACAATCTTAGGTCTTGCACAAGTAGTTCTGCAGTACATCAACGTAATTGTCAAATGCAATCAACATTTTTATTTATGAACCCCCCGCTGTTATAAATTAATAGTAAAAATGGCCACAATTCTTCATTCCTCCCTATACCCATACCCTTTGCTATGTGGCTTTGCTACTCTTCCCTTTGGGAAGTGAGGTCTATTTTCCTTCTCCATGAATCAGGACTTTGAAAAGATTTTTGGCCAATAGAATATGGCAGAATGGCCATTGTGGCAATTCAGGGCCTCGAGCTCAGGCTTTCCTGCATACTTCTGCTCAGTCTCTCAGAAGACTACTGCTACCTTTCGAGCATGCCCAACCCATCCTGCTTGTAGAGGAGAGCCTAAAGGAATAGCGATGAGTCATTCCAGCTCAAGCTACCTTGGACCAACATCTGACCACAGGCTGACACATAAGCAAGGCCTCCACGATGAACCAAACCCAATCCAGATCGGCACAACTGCCCAGTCCACTTATGCAATTGTAGTTTGTTGTTTTAAGTCGCTATATTTTGGGATAGCTAATTATAAAGCGATGGCTAACTAATACTCCCCTATGTGATCTATTATGACTATATGTCAATGATCATGTGCTAGTCAACAGGATGTAAACACAAAAGATACACCCAGATTTACTCCTTGATCTCAGTCGGTTCACAATAAAACTGGTTTGTGGACATCTATGCACAGAAACATCCAAGCTACACATGTACTCAGTCTAATCCAAGACCGTCAGGTAGATTCTCAAAATCAGTCAATGTTTGGCTAGCAGATCCAAAGACAGCATTGTGTTGGAGAGAGAGAGAGAGACAGACAGAGAAACAGACACAAATAACTAAGTGCATTGCAGGGACTGGAGACAGTCCGACATGGCTGGACGTAGGTGTAGAGGAAAAGCGGGAATTCACTGAGCAGCAGACCGGAGAGTGCAGACATCAAATCATTAAATGCGCCTTACCAAGGACTAATTCCTTAGGACAGTTATGTTTAAATCACCTTCTGTGGCACCTTTGGGGTGTGCTGAGATGCCTCAGTGGAACGGTGATGTAAAATGAGGTAGGCTGAGCTGGTAGACGTTGTACACCCCATTTACACTTCCCTTTCCTCATTTTGCCTGTAACCCCAAGCAATAGACACTTCCCATTCAAGACCAATTTTTCCTACCTCATATATGGTGGTGAAATAATTTTTGGGGTGGTGGGGAAAGAAAAGTGTCGTAACTTCTCCCCTGAGTTATCTACTTGGCATCTCCCTGCACCTTCTAACTTCTATAGAAGTTGTTTGGCTAGGCCTCTTGTCATCTACCTGGGCTACCCTCCATGGACTGACTACTGATCCCTGGACAGGGTGGCGAATGTATGTTGGGCCACATTTCTCTTCTTGACATCTCTCTTGATTACTTTGTGACACAAACCCAGGAAGCTCTATAGGGGTTCACTTTTCCCGAAGAGATGAGATAACGAAAATTCCAAGGTAGGGTTCCTGCAATTTTCCTTGAGTCCAGAGTCCTGTTTGATCTCTCTTGCCCTTTTTAATCTATTCTTTCGAGAGAAATTAAGTTTCTCCAAATGAAAGGTATATCATGTCACTTCCCTGGTTAAAATCGTTCCATGATTCTTCATTTCACTCAGAATAAATTCTAAATTAGTATATGATAGCATGTAACAAACTCCTTGTCATCGTTTACGGCTCACAGAATACTTTCCTTCCTACCCTATTGAAAGTAAACAACTGCATGTTGTGACTCATTATAGCTTGTTGTTTGTTTTCTTGTTGAAACTTATCATTTGAAATTATTTTGTTCCATTTGATTTTGTTTCTCTTCGCATCCTCAGATAATATAAGTATCATGGGAGTAGTATTGTTTCTATCTTGTTTGCTATTGCAACTTTAGTACCTATCATCATTTCAGCATAGAATAGGTGCTTAGTAAATTTTTTTAATGAATAAATGGAACACTGAGTGACAAAGTATTAGAAGGAGTGACTTGTATTCACTAGCTATTTCTACTATCACGCTATATAACAAATGATCCCAAAACTCAGTGGTAGAAAACAGCAAGCGTCTGTTCTCACAAATCTAAGTTGGCTGGTGCAGCTTTGTTTCAGAATGCAGTGGCTGGGGTAGCTCTACTCACACCAAGGGTCTGTGAGTCCAGATCTGTTCCATATATCTCTCAGCCTCCTTAAAAGAAGGGGCTACTGAGATATGTTTTATGATAGTGACAGAGGCCCATGACATTAAGCCCATTACAAAGGCACTTTGCAAGGTGATGATTATATCAGGTCATAGAAATAAGTCACACAACACCGCCGGGGTTAAAGGAGTGAAGAATTACATCTCATTTACTCTCCAAAATATTAGCAAAACTAGGATAAAGGCTTATGTTATTCTCACTTTGAAACCTGTTCTTTTTACTATGCTATACTATGTTTGGTTTGATTAGTGCAATGTTGTGAGGTAACATTGCCTTCACCATAATGATAACTATTATAATCCTTGCCATTATCATTGGCATATTCACTAAACTCAAGAAGGTGATAATGCCTTCTACTAAAACTATGCATTAATCTTGATATGGAAATTCCAGTTGATCTAATAAAATAAGAAAAATAAAGCAAGGATCATAATCAAAATGATGAAAACAGAGATGAAGAGAAAATCCTTGAGAGAAGTCATAGAAAGAAAGACGTAGAAGTACAGAAAAACGTGGGGTGCTTAGGTGGCTCAAACACCTGACTTTTGATTTCAGCTCAGGTCATGATGTTATGGTTTGTGAATGGGAGCCATGCATTGGGTTCCATGCTGACAGTGTAGAGCCTGCTTGGGATTCTCTCTCCCGCTCTCTCTGCCCCTCCCCTGCTCTCATATGCACACACACACACACTCTCTCTCTCTTTCTCTCTCTAGAATAAATAAACTTTAAAAAAAGAACAGAAAAATAAAGAATGACAGGACATTTTGTGTTGAAAGCAACGCAATTGGAAAATAATGGAGCGGCATTTAAAGTACTGAAAGCTGATGAAGAAAAAAATTGTCAGTTTAGAATTCTATGCACAGAAAAAAAAATCCTTCTAATTATTGAAGGTGAAATAAAGACTTTTAGTATATTAAAAAAAGCTCGACAAATTTTAACTGGCAGACTTTTGAGATGTATTTAGGAAGTCCTTCAGGCAGAAGGAAAACAACACCAGATGGAATTAGATTTACACAAAGGGATGAAGAGTTGCAGAAATGGTAAATGTGTGTGTAAATATGTCTGTAGAGGTACTTGCTTAGAGCAAAAATAATAATATACTGCAAGGTTTTTTTTTTTATAACATATGTAGAAGTAAAATGCATGATAACAAAAGCCAAAGTCTTGGAGGGAATAAATGGATGCATAGTGATATAATATTATTTTACTATTAATGTAGTGGATTATTATTGTTATTATTATGAATTAAGCAAAGAGATACGCCTTATTTGAAATTAAAATGCATTATCAAGATCAAAAAGTTTAAACAAACTTGTATAACAATGATAAAATATTACATAAATGGAACCAGAGTAGAAAGTTGAGAAATAGATCAAAATAACTATAAGAGTTTAGTAGATGAGGGGCACCTGGGTGGCTCAGTCGGTTAACAATCAGACTTCAGCTCAGGTCATGATCTTATGGTTTGTGAGTTCGAGCCCTGCGTGGGGCTCTGTGCTGACAGCTCAGAGCCTGGAGCCTGCTTCGGAGTTTGTGTCTCCCTCTCTCTGTCCCACTGCCGCTCACACTCTATCGCTCTCAAAACTAAAATAAACATTAAAAAAAAGAATTTAGTAGATGATAATTCATTCTAAATCAGTGGATAAAGAATGAATTATCCAACAAGTATGTTTATAACTAGGTAATAATCTTGAGGTAAAGTGCTATTTCTGCAGGTCTTCCGAAGTTGTATTATTACAGAAAAAGATTAAAGACTATTAAAAAATTAAATCATGCATGGAGTAAAGGAAAATATGGGTGAAGATTTACATAATTGCGTTATGGGCAATCTATTACCAAAGCTCACACTAAAGAAGGAATCTGTAAAGAAAAGAATTCTAAATGTAAATTTAAAAAAATGGACAAACTCTGAAAGACAAATTTTAAAATGGGAATTATTTGAGTCATTAAAGTCTAACAACTAAATTCTTAATACATTGATTCCTTAGAAAATAATATACCAATGGAAATACCAAACACACCAATGGAAACATAGGCAAATAATACAAATAATCTGCTTACTCATGTATACACTCATATATACATGTGCATATATATGTTTTATACATATATGTGTCTATATTTGTGTATAAAACAGACAAAAAACTTATAAAAGCAATTTCACCTGTATGTTTATTGAAATACAGCTTGGAAATAAAACACATTTTGCAAATAAATAATTAATAATGTGATAATATGTTTAAAATGCATTAATAAATGATAAAAATCATATTACAAAACAGCACATAAAATATTATCTTGTTAAAAACATGTGTACACATACATGCAAGAATAAGATAAATATATAGAGTATCATTTTAAGAGTTATTTGTGAAAGGGGGGATTATAGATGATTTTTTTCTTCTTTTTGTTTTTATACTTTACAAAGTTTTATAATTAATGCATCTTATTTTATATTTAGAAAAATAAAAGCATACAAAATAAATATCCTTTATTTCCTGAGTAAGCCTAAGAGAAAGCCACTGAGGTTTTGGTAGCAAATAGAATCTGCTGTAAATTTACACAGGCAGAATGTTTGCATTTTCCATGTGATAGGTCAAACAGATGTCGCTACTTACAAAATTCCTCTTCATGACACTAAGCAGATTAGTTTCAACATAACTGCTTTCCCAGCATGATTTTCCCTTAAGAAAACTCTGACCATGGCATATGCACCACTATGTCCCTCCTTGACCAAAATATTAACCTCATTTGGACATTTTTAACATTACTCATACTAACATTACCAAAGAAATTGTGTAAAAGGTCAGTCCATTAGATATAAAAATAAAACCACAATATTGTTAATGATAAGACATTTAATATGAAAGAATGAGAACCCTGAATATTTAAGATTAAGGTTCTTAAGATTCTCTTGCAAAGCTTTCTCTAGATTAAGGCCATGTTTACATGTCTAAAATAATTATTCTTTTTTGGAAACGTTGGGACTATCAAGGGAGAGTTCTTCAGGTTCTCCTTCACTTCTTTTTAAATAACCTATGCATTCCAGAAAATTCAGATGAACATGAAGACATAAACTATCGGACTTGAATCTACTTGTTGAGACAAGAAGACAATGAAGAAAAAAGTGTGTTGCTTTGTCTTGCTTTCAAGACAACCCACGACGTGCCAGCTCAACAACTTTTGTCCATTTGTAGAGTGGCAACCTCCAAGATGAATTTCATCTCCAAATGTTTAGAAATGTCATAAAAAAGTGAAGAATCCATTTGCGGCAACGTGGATGAGCCTGGAGAACATTATGCTAAGTGAAATAAGCCAGACACAGAAAGGCAAATACTGCATGATCTCACTTACACGTGCAATTTAAAAAAGTCAAGCTCATGAAACCAGAGCGTAGAAGGGTGGTTGCCAGGGGTTGGGGGCAATGGGAAAATATTGCTCAGAGTCACCATGAACAGCGTGGTGAGTATAGGAAACAATACTGTATCGTACGCTTAAAATTTGCCAAGAGATCTTAAGTATCCTCACCCATGTGTACAGGCACCAAAGGTAACTATGTTAGGTTGATAGATGTGTTCATTAATTTGACTGTGGTAATCACTTCACAATGGATGCATTTGTTAAATCGTTGTGACATGTACTTAAAAAACATCACTTCGGACAGTCTAAGTATATGCAATTTTTAGGTGTCAATTATACCTCAACAGAGCTGAACAAATAATAATAATTTGAAAAGAAATGAAGAATCAAGAACTTCACCAAGCCTAACAATGACCCTTGTATCGGGGGAGGGGGCGGTATTGTAGTGGCTGGAAGGGAAGGTAGTGGTGAGCAAGGGTGGCTTCTGGCATCCTGTCAGTTCTGTTTCTTTATTTGGTTGTCAGTTACATAGGTGTTCAGGTTGTAAAAATTCAGTGAGCTCTACACTTATGTGCCACAAGTTTCATACAATGGTAGTCATGTTAATATCATTCCAGATTTTCTGGAAATTAAGTTTCTGTTCTGTTTGCAGCCCAATGTTTCTTTCCTTAAAGATAATTTTTGTTAAAGCCAATAAAAAAAATGCATTTTATTTACTGTTTTTTTTTTAAACCCATTCATTTTACATGCTTAGTTTACTCTATTTTTATCATTGTAAAGCCAGAGTGGTTTGGGGGTGTATTAACACAACTTTCTTAGATATGAGCTAAGAAGTTGTAGAAAAGATACCACAAACACTGAAAGAACGCTTGTACCCAGATCATGTTGGCAATTAATTAGGACAGATTCCAACGAATCATATTTAAATGTCTCTGAACTTAGGATGGCTCATCTAAGTAGGTTTGCCATAATCTTAGGACGCATAATTTTTCCTTTCCAGCGTGAAATTATGAAATGCAAATGAAAGAATCATATCATGGAACATCAAAATGACAGATGTTATTACCAAAATATCTGCAGGATGGCTTTAGTTTGTTAACTTAGTACGCCCAAACTGCTGTAGACAAAGCTGAAACAAATATGAATCAAAGACATCTCTTCAAGGAGCGGGAAAGGTAAACATAAGGAAATTGTCACAGAAGCATTGAGTAAACTGTTGTGCCAGCATGTTGAGCTCTTTGAACATGGAAGATAGACTCATCAACTAGACTTTGGCATCATCTTGAAAGATGTCACATGAGTAGAATCTTAAATGAACTGAGTAAGCTTGAACAAGACTTTGAATAGCCCCTGAGCCTCAACTTTCTTTCTGTTGAACAGGGACCTTATACTAACCTTGTTTTGTTTTATTTGTTTTAAGAGTAAGTGTTGTTTTTTGTTTATTTATTTTGAGACAGAGAGAGTGTGTGAGCAGGGGAAGGGCAGAGGGAGAGAGAGAGAATCTTAAGCAGGTTCCACACTCAGCGAGGAGCCTGATGTGGGGCTTGATCCCACAACACCGGGATCATGACCTGAGCTGAAAGCAAGAGTCAGACTCTTAACCAACTTAGTCACCCAGGCACCCCTAACCTTTTTTTATTTTTTTTTATTTTTTTAAGATTAGAGAACATATATAATGAGCCTGGAAGAGAGCCTTCCCATAAACTAACAGCACTACCAGGAACAGGAGCACTATGGAATACGCAGAACATTTTTTTTGCAAAACAGAGTGGCTGTTCAAATGTCATTATCCTCGTTTTATGTAAATGAATTAAGAAATCGTTCTAAGCAGATTGGTCATTTTACCTCTTATTCACGAATTGTTTCTTATTTCCTAACATGAGATTTCTTCATCACATCCTAATTTGGATGATCTATTCAAAATGTTGATGACATGGTTTATAATCACTTATCTCAATGTGCAAACTATTTCATATGCCGTTATGGTGTGGCCCTACTTTCTTATGTCTTCCAAGCAAGCACAGTCTTTTTACAAGTAAATTTCAACCCAGCGCTCCAGTGATTGGAGCTTTTATGCCACTGTCTAGAATTTATTCATTCAACAAATAGGTATTTTTTTGAGAAATAACTAGGTGCGCAGAATGTTATACTGCAGTGGTCGACTCAAAGACCCTCATTCCTCATTCCTCAGGGAACTTACAACAGTGAGACATGATTAATAGTAACTAAAACCCAAGCCGTTTAGTATAGTACTAGGTGCTAAGTGCTATAAGAAAAAAAAAAAGAAAGAAAAGAAGCACCTGGATGGTTCAACTGGTTAAGCCTCTGGCTCTTTTTCACTTTTTTAAGTCGATTTATTTTTTTGGAGAGAGGGAGAGAGAGCACAAACGGGGGAGGACCAGAGGGAAAGGGAGAGAGAGGGAATCCCAAGCATGGTCTGCACTGTCAGCACGGAGCCCTATGTGGGGCTCAAACTCACGAAACCATGACCTGAGCCGAAATCAGGGGTCAGACGCCTGACCAACTGAACCATCCAGGCACCCAAGCCTCTGATTCTTGAATTCAGCGTTGGTCGTGATCCCAGGGGGGTGGGCCGCTTGAGATTCTCTCTCTCTCTCTCTCTCTCTCTCTCTCTCTCTCTCCCTTTGCCCTTCCTTTTTCCTGCTCTCTCTCTCCCTCTCCGCCCCCCACCTCCACTTGGGCATGTGTGCACTTTGTCTCTAAAAATGAGACGGAAAAAAAGTAGAGCAGGGTGGGGAGATTTGGAGTGGGAAGGGTAGTTCTCTTTGAGGAAGTGACAATTGGCTCTTGATGGAGGGACTTAGCCACGCCCTTCCCTGGGGCGGAGCCTTCCAAGCAGAGGCCAAAGGCTGGAGGAGGCTTGCGCGGGGCTGGGGCAGAGGGAGCAAGGGAGACTGTGGTAGAGAGGAGCCAGATTGTAGGTCACCGGGAGGACATGGGCTTTGTCTCAGAGCGCAACGCAGTATTTAAACTCAGGAGTAACATGATGTAACTTGCTGGGTTTTTAAAAATGCATTTTAGATTTTAAAAGGATCACAGGATCAGCTTGTCTGCTGCGTTGGGAAGACCAGGGGTAAAAGCAGAGAGGCGGGTTAGGAGGTGATTGTCCAGATGAGAGATTCTGGTGGCTTCAATGAGCATTGTAACAGTGAGGGCGGTGGGGAGTGGTTTGGACTCCAATGTGTTCTGGACAGGAATTTCTGACAGATTTGTCTGGGATATGAGAGGAGATGAGCATAATGCTCCTGTCGGACAGAAAATGATAATGCAGGAAAACACTATTTTTAAACTCTTAATAGGTTTTTGTTTGCTCAAAGTGTGTCCATTCTATTGAATGGCACAGAGTGAAACTGCATGTACATGAAAGCTTCCTTAACATGTTTCCCACAATGTTAGCACAGTGAATCTTGGGAAGAGGGGTCTCTACCAGAGGGTCTTGGGTAACTGTGCACTGCCTGCCTGCCATGGACCTCTGACCCTTGAGAGGACAGCTATGCCGTGATGCTGTTAACTTAATCTAATTTCCATCCACCAAAGATGAAGTGACATTTAATGATTTCATTAATTGAAATTCTGCTGTCTTTTGACCTTGGGATTTCCAAATTTGTGATTTTTTTTTTTTTTTATTCTTTCCTGCAATCTTGCCAGGCTGTCTTCAAGAAGAATTTTATACTGCTGTCATGAGAAAATCGCTTACGGTTCCTTCAGATGTCAAGATTCTGTCATTTCTGCAGATGTGGCCCATTGTGATTCAGGATCTGAGGTGAGGCCTTGATTTTATTGTCACTTTCTTTTCTTTTAACAATCCAAGAGTCTACCTCCCTCTAATTCCTTATGCGTGTGTGTGTCACAGCGGGTATTGTTACATAATTGCTTGAATGCAGAATGTGAGCTTTTTTATCCTTTTGGGTTCTTGTCAAAAACATAATTCTGCAACAAAAGTTTTTCAGTCGGTAAAGATTTTATTTGACAACCTCATAAATGGTGGAATATTTGAAATACTTATTTAAAATACATAAATAAATGCCGATGGATTAATTGACTGATCAAGTGGCGAGAAACTGGGTCTCTTTTTCTTAGGGGCTCCAGGGACTGGAAAAAAACCTGACTGGGTAAGGGAGAAATAGAAGAATCTTCCAGGCTTCAGTGAGTATAAGGTTATCTCTTTCTCTTTTGCGGCGTTCTCTGTATAACAGTTTTTACTTGGTTCTTTATGAAGACGACACATTGTGCCTCTTTTGAGAACCATGGGGATCATTCCCAAATAATTCAAAGAAGGATTGTTTGTTTATTTTAACCTGTGCTAGTTATTAAAATTCATTTTATGTGTATGAAATCATATAGGTATCAGCATGGAAAATAAAGCTATTTTCTTTTACCTCAGTCAAAACCATCTGTCATCTCTACTTGTTTCTTTTTTTTAATTTTTTTTTAACGTTTTATTTATTTTTGAGACAGAGAGAGACAGAGCATGAACGGGGGAGGGGCAGAGAGAGAGGGAGACACAGAATCGGAAGCAGACTCCAGGCTCTGAGCCATCAGCCCAGAGCCCGACGCGGGACTCGAACTCACGGACCGCGAGATCGTGACCTGAGCTGAAGTCGGACACTTAACCGACTGAGCCACCAAGGCGCCCCTCATCTCTACTTCTAAGTGTGGCATTATTCTCCCTCACACAAAATGCTGTGCATCTCCAATGCCTACTGCACATCCCCGGCTCTGTCAGTTCCAAGCATCTGAAATATAATAGTTGGAGGCCATAAGAAACACACAGGCCAACAAGGGAAACCACACTGTGTCTTGTTCAGGTGTCAGGCCCTTCTAAATCACTCATTGTTTACAGCAAGAAATAAACAGCCCGCTAACTCAGTCTATTTTTGAGATCCTGGTGGCAACTTCTTGAATAGGTCTAGTTATATCTTAGTTGGCACAGCTTTTATAGAGAGAAGCCACATCTGTGCCTGAGGTGAGAGGCTGTGCCATAGAATCACGACACTGGACTATGGGTCAGGAGACCCCCAACCCTGTCGCCAACTGCCAGAACAACTTATCATTGGAGGAGAATGCTGTTTGTATCAATTTGGTGCTATTGTATGATTCCATTGGAATTATCAGTGGCAACCTGACTGGATAAAGACAATATTATGAAGGGAATACATTGTTCTAGGATCTTCTGTGGCATTAGTTATTTTTCCTTTCTCTTTTTGAATTCTTTTTAATGTTTTATTTATTATTGAGAGACAGTGAGAGAGCATGAGCAGGGGAGGGGCAGAGAGAGGGGGAGACACAGAATCTGAAGCAGGCTCCAGGCTCTGAGCTGTCAGCACAGAGCCTGACACGGGGCTCGAACCCACAAACCATGAGATCATGACCTGAGCCGAAATCGGTCACTCAACTGACTGAGTCACCCAGGAGCCCCTCCTTTCTCTTTTTGGAAAAAAAAGAAAAATTTATAACATTTTTTCAGGTTTACCACAAAATTGAGAGGGAGGTGCAGGACTTCTCCTGTACCCCACTCATGCACAGCCTCCCACATTATCAACATCACTCATCAAATGGTACATTTTTTACCAAGGATGAAACTACACTGACACATCATAATCACCTAAAACCCATAGTCTACTTTATGGTTTGCTCATGATGTTCTACATTCTACGGGTTTGGACAAATGTATAATGCCATGTATTCATTATTAAAATATCATACAGGGTATTTTTACTGCCCTAAAAATCCTCCGTATTCTGCCTATTTATGCCTTCTCTCCCCTTCCCCTGGCAGCCATTGATTTTTGTCTCTACAGTTTGGTTGTTTCCAGAATGTTGTATCAGTGAAATCATTCAGTATGTAGCCTTCTCAGATTGACTTCTTTCCCTTTGTAATGTGCATTTAGGGTTCCTTCATGTATTTTCATGGCTTTTAGCTTAGATCTTTTTAATGCTGAATAATATTCCATTGCCTGGCTGCACCAGTTTATTTATCCATTTTCCTACTAAAAGACCACTTGAAAAAAAAAACAAAAAACAAAAACAGAACAGATGCACATATAGGAAGGAAAAAAAAAAACAGAGAGAGAGAGAGAGGCAAACCATGAAAAACTCTTAACTATAGAGAACACACTGAGGGTTGACGGAGAGTGGAGGGCAGGGGATGGGCTAAATGGGTGATGGGCATTAAGGAGGGCTCTTGTTATAATGATCACTGGGTGTTATATGTAAGTGATGAATCACTAAGTTCTACTCCTGAAGCCAATATTACACTATATGTTAACTAACTAGAACTTAAATAAAAATTTGAAACAAAGAAGTTAATCAAGAAAGAAAAGGTCATCTTGAGTGCTTACAACTTTTGGCAAGTATGAATAAATGTTTCTTCTAGAAACATTTTTAATGCTTATACTGCAGGTTTTTATGTGGGCATCCATTTTCAATTCCTTTGGACGGACAACAAGAAGTGAAGTTGCTGGGTCACATGTGGAGTATGTTCAGTTCATGTTGCATTTTGACCATTTTAACAGGTATATAATGGTATCTCATTTTTGTTTTAACTTACATTTCCCTGATAACATGATGTGGAGCATCTTTTCATGTGCACATTTGCCATCTGTATCTGTTGTTGGGCAAGGTGTCTGTTTAAATCTTTGGCCCTTTTTTTTTTTAATTTTTTTTTCAACGTTTTTTATTTATTTTTGGGACAGAGAGAGACAGAGCATGAACGGGGGAGGGGCAGAGAGAGAGGGAGACACAGAATCGGAAACAGGCTTCAGGCTCCGAGCCATCAGCCCAGAGCCTGACGCGGGGCTCGAACTCACGGACCGCGAGATCGTGACCTGGCTGAAGTCGGACGCTTAACCGACTGCGCCACCCAGGCGCCCCATCTTTGGCCCATTTTTAAGTTAGGTTGCTTGTTTTCTCATTGTTGCTTTTAAGAGTTCTTTGTGTATTTCAGAAAACAGTCCTTTATCAGATGGGTCTTTTGCAAATATTTTCTCCCAGTCTCTGATTTGTTCTCATTCTCTTGATATTATCGTTCACAGAGTAGAAGTTTTTGATTTTCAAAAAGTCCAGTTTATCCACCATGTCTTTCATATGTCGTATCTTTGGTATCATATGGTATTAATCTTTGGATCTTTCCTCCTAGATTGGAATGACCATTCAGAGATTTGTGTCTGCTTTTCACTGCCAAAACTCACAAGTGCAGCCAGGATGTTCTATGAACATATGCATCACAATGTTACAGTGACTAAACTCATTGGCTGTGTAAGAACCTTACTATCCAACAATAACATTCTTTTTTTTAATATGAAATTTATTGTCAGATTGGTTTCCATACAACACCCAGTGCTCATCCCAACAGGTGCCCTCCTCAATGCCCATCACCCTTCCCCCCCATCAACCCTCAGTTTATTCTCAGTATTTAAGAGTCTCTTATGGTTTGCCTCCTTCGCTCTCTGTAATTTCTTCCCCCCCCCCCTTCTCCTCCCCTCCTGGTCTTCTGTTGAGTTTCTCAGGATCCACATATGAGTGAAATCATATGGTATCTGTCTTTCTCTGTGTGACTTATATCACTTAGCATAGCACTCTCCAGTTCCATCCACATTGCTACAAAAGGCCATATTTCATTCTTTCTCATTGCCAAGTAGTATTCCATTGTATATATAAACCACAATTCAAGAATAACATTCTTAGGGGCACCTGGCTGGCTCCATCTGTTAAGCATCCAACTCTTGATTTAGGCTCAGGTCATGATCTCATGGTTCATGAGATTGGACCCACATTGGACTTTGTGCTGGCAATGCAGAGCCTGCTTGGGATTGTTTCTCTCTCTCTTTCTCTCTGCTCTTTTATTTATTTATTTATTTATTTATTTATTTTATTTTTTATTTATTTATTTATTTTTATTTAATTTTTTTTATTTTTTTTTTTTTAACGTTTATTTATTTTTGGGACAGAGAGAGACAGAGCATGAACGGGGGAGGGCCAGAGAGAGAGGGAGACACAGAATCGGAAGCAGGCTCCAGGCTCTGAGCCATCAGCCCAGAGCCCGACGCGGGGCTCGAACTCAGGAACCACGAGATCGTGACCTGAGCCGAAGTCGGTCGCTCAACCGACTGAGCCACCCAGGCGCCCCTCTCTGCCCTTTCTTAATCACATACTCTCTCTCTCTTTCTCAAAATAAATAAACATTTTTGAAAAAAGAATAACAATCTTATATTTAGAAAAAATAACCTCAGCCCCAGCTTTAAATTTCTTGACTCCTTTCATACTTAAAAAGACAAAGAAATATTATGTTATATGGAGCAAAATAATTACATTCATCCAGAAAAATAAGTAAATGCAACAGCCCAATTGCCACAATTGCACCCTTATTAAAAAAAATGAAAAATAGAAAAGAAATCCCTAGCTAAAAAAAAAAAGGCAATAAAAGTTCATTAGTGCCAGAATATAAAGGAGGACATATCTTGTAAGAGGGATGGGAGACTTTGTATAACTGTGATTTTCCTAAATAAGATGGTGAAACCATGAAAATAAAGCTTCAAATTATTGTTCTCAGAAATTCTCTAGTTTTGGGATGGAAAGATAACAAATGTGGTTTTGGTTCTCATCATTTCTTTCTAAAAAGCAAATCTTGTGAGTGTTTTTTTTTTGGGGGGGGGGGCAGGACAAGCACAGTGCTTTTTCCTTCTACATGTCATGCCCCAGATCCAGTGTTGTATGGGAGCCTGGACCACACTGACTCAAGAGAGTTACTTATGCTCATAGACTCCTAACTTCCTGTTCAATTAGATTATGTTAGTAGCTTGAAATCAGCCAAAGTCGGGGAGCATTTACACAACAGAAATTGGCAAACACTCAAATCTGCCCTCCCTTCCAGAGTCCATGATTAGAGATTGACCAGCCCACCCTTGCCCTGGGCCTATAAACTTGGACACCCATCTACTGCTACTCATTCCATCTTCCCACAGAGATCCCATCTCCCAAGTGATGCTGCATACATAGTGAATAAACCATTAATCTGGAATCTTCCAGATTCTAACCACACCCCCTGGCCCCTTGCTAAAATAGTTCCAATATTATAATTACAGTGAAAAGAGTTGGATAAGGAAACTGGTATTAGGTAGAAATTACAAGCAGCAAATACTAATAGAGTGGATAGTCACTGATAGGCATATTGTAAGGGCTGAGTGAATATAAGTCGAGTTGAAATAACTATCTTTCCCCATCTGATTTGGTCAATGCCCTCCTCTCAAACACATAAGAAATACTCAAAATGGCCCAATACGATTGAAAAGCACCAACAGTTTGAAGGGCTCAACATACGGTCAGGCAAACTATTTCACTGAAACATACTTATAGTGTAGAAAGAGTAAGTTTTATAACCCCCATCATACAGAAAGCATAGAAAGATTAAATCATATGCTAAAATCACGCAGTGAGATCATCTTAATTATAAATAAAAACCTCATCATTCTTAAAGCCCACACCATTTCAACCTAAGATTCTAGAGTAACAAAATATGATCTCTGTATAACAAGTACTGATATTTTGGAAATGTAGTAAACATACATGTTTTTGTCTGGTAAGTATATCATTTCAAATAAATAAATGTCATTTTGAGACAAAAGTAAACAACATTGGAAATTCAAATTTGAGCACTGGTGTTCTTGTTGAAGACTGACCCTCTACAACTCCTTATTATGACCTACATTTTCCTATAACAACAATTCTTTACCCTTGTGTGTATATATGTATGTATATTGTATATGTGTGTGTATATAACATATATATATATATATATATATATATATATATATATATATTACAGTTTACAAAATAAGCTTTACAGTCTCATTATTTTATTTTCATATTCCTGGGTAACAGTATTTATTTTATTTAATGTATAAATAAACTACAGCTTAGAAAGATGATCAGTTTCTCAAAGTTACAGAGGTTAGTGAATTGGTTTCTGCTCTGTATTGTCAATGGATGGAAGGGCAAAAATTATTCAGATCTGGATATTTTTGCTTTACCATGTTAAATTTAAGATTATAATCTTAATCTTTGTAACAATTTTTCTCAATATTTTGAAAAGTAAAGTGTTGCTACTGCCGTTATTATTTATAGCATGTTTTTATTTGAGACATATGATGATGTTAACTACCATTGACTGCTTGTTATGTGGCAATGTTGTGCTAAGCTCTTTACCTACATAACGTCATCCAATGATCCCAGGGTATTACAATCACCCAGATTTATAAGGAAGGAAGTGAAGCTTAAATCTGAGAAAGAATTTGTCCAAGACCACATAGTGGTAACCATGGATTTGAAATGTGGCTCTAATTCTACAGTCTAAGAGTGTCATTATTGCTTTCCTACCACCTGGTGCTTGCTCTGCTCTGTCCCACCTTAGAGAGTTTTTCTTACCCAAATTACTTTTTTTTTTTTTTGAATTTTTTTTTTAATTTTATTTTTTTTCAATATATGAAATTTATTGTCAAACTGGTTTCCATACAACACCCAGTGCTCATCCCAAAAGGTGCCCTCCTCAATACCCATCACCCACCCTCCCCTCCCTCCCACCCCCCATCAACCCTCAGTTTGTTCTCAGTTTTTAACAGTCTCTTATGCTTTGGCTCTCTCCCACTCTAACCTCTTTTTTTTTTTTCCTTCCCCTCCCCCATGGGTTTCTGTTAAGTTTCTCAGGATCCACATAAGAGTGAAACCATATGGTATCTGTCTTTCTCTGTATGGCTTATTTCGCTTAGCATCACAATCTCCAGTTCCATCCACGTTGCTACAAAAGGCCATATTTCATTCTTTCTCATTGCCACGTAGTATTCCATTGTGTATATAAACCACAATTTCTTTATCCATTCATCAGTTGATGGACATTTAGGCTCTTTCCACAATTTGGCTATTGTTGAGAGTGCTGCTATAAACATTGGGGTACAAGTGCCCCTGTGCATCAGTACTCCTGTATCCCTTGGGTAAATTCCTAGCAGTGCTATTGCTGGGTCGTAGGGTAGGTCTATTTTTAATTTTCTGAGGAACCTCCACACTGCTTTCCAGAGCGGCTGCACCAATTTGCATTCCCACCAACAGTGCAAGAGGGTTCCCGTTTCTCCACATCCTCTCCAGCATCTATAGTCTCCTGATTTCTTCATTTTGGCCACTCTGACTGGCGTGAGGTGGTATCTGAGTGTGGTTTTGATTTGTATTTCCCTGACAAGGAGCGACGTTGAACATCTTTTCATGTGCCTGTTGGCCATCCGGATGTCTTCTTTAGAGAAGTGTCTATTCATGTTTTCTGCCCATTTCTTCACTGGGTTATTTGTTTTTTGTTACCCAAATTACTTTATATGAATTCTAATTTGTGACCAAATAACCTTAAAATAACTGATATGTCATTGACTTTAACTTTAATTTCCCTCTTTTCTCCATGGCTTTTGTCACTTATATATTAATTCAATATTTATCCAGTAAAAAAAGGCAGTGTTCAGTTGTTGTTAGGTGCCCTGGTTCTGAGGTCAGACCAGCTAAGCCTGCATCCTGATTCTGCTTACTTTACTGTGTCATATGATTTCCTTATACTCTCCTTGTATCAGTTTCCTCCTCTGTAATATGAGGGTAAAAATGGTGTCTCCCATTGATTTTTTGTGATTAAATAAAGGAACACATATAAGATACCTAGAATAATGCCTTACATACAGTGTTAGTTCTTATTTACAGTGAATATACCTATCAGTTATATACAAATAAATAATATTAGATTGCTCAAAAGCTCTAATCAAGGTGTTATACTGCACTCTGGAAATATCATTCTCCAAGTCATGCTTTGTAATCATAGTGAAAAGAAGCAGCCTCACAATCTGCAGCTAATTTGGAAAAATATATATGATGGAGGGTTTAAGTGAGATTGAACGTTAGTTCTTTAGTGCTAATTTACTGGGCATCTCTATGAGCTTTCACTTCCTACTTTATAAAATAGGAATATTCATATCCAGCTCACAGAATTGCCTAGAAGACTCCTTCTCAACATTTTGCAAATCAGGGCAAGTGTAGAAATGATCATATCCGAGCAGCTTACGGCGGGGGAAGAGGCAAGGGTGTGTCAACCTCTGTCCTCTCTGGCTTGACCCAGCTGTACCCCATTGGCAGCACCCCATGGAGAAGCTCTGGTCCAGGGCATCACAAGCAGTGTCAGTGTCAGTGGATGCCTGGCACATGGAAGACAGCCTGTCAGTTCTGCTTGGCTACCTCACATTAATGAGCCTTTGCTGTATTTGATGAAAACTCACAAATACTACGGAGTTTGAGTGGTGTCTACCATGTCTAATTTTTGTCACTGTGTTTCATTCTACCGTGACTCTTTATCACCCTCCCTACCACTCACCGTTTATTTTTCTGTGGACTAGGGGATTCATTTATCAAGTGTCTGAAATTATGTCAAAAAGTCCAGGAACGCCAAGTGGAGCTTTCCCAATTAGGAAGATATGGGAAACCAGGGGCACGAAGGAGCAGGATCGAAAGAAACAAAGAAAACCATTATGTTATTTCCCCTCATTGTTCAGGAATGCCACTCTGGAGTTGGTTCTTCTCCACGCACTCTAAGACAGGCTCCATACCTCTTCTGGACACTGTCATAGTGAAGAGACCTTCAGCTACTTTGTACTCCCAAACAGAGTCTGTTTAGTAATTAAAACGTCTAGTTTAGTGTAACAATCTCAGCCGGAGTGTTGATTAACAGTTAAAGGCCTTCTGTCTCCCAGCTTGGCCCTGCTCCAGCTGGAGGCCTACAGTAGAAAGGGCTGAGAGTACCTTCTCCTCTCTTGACTCAGCCAGATACTGGCATTTTCTGTCTTAGAGCGGTTACAGACATTGGCCCTATCTCCCATGACTGGGAACTGCTATTTCCGGCTTGCCATTCATGACTCCTTTCTTTGTCCCCAGCTACACAATTTCGAACACCTCTAGCATCTTTCTCAGGAGGTCTTTCTGCCCCTCTAGGGGGCCCTCTGACGAGAGGCATCGGGCACCCTTCTCATCCTTCTCAGGTCTGGCCCACGGATCCATGGGACACACATAACCTTAGAACTGTAATCAGTGCCTGTGTGGTTGCTTTTCAAAATTTACTCCCAGCTCTGATTTAAGGTTGCTTAGGGCAGTTTATGACCACCAAGATTTTTATTTCTTTTCAAGTTTATTCATTTATTTTGAGAGAGAGACAGAGAAAGAGAGACAGCATGAGCAGGCAGGGGGCAGAGAGAGAGGGAGATGGAGAATCCCAAGCAGGCTCTGCACTGTCAGCATGGAGCCCGATGTGGGGCTTTCTCTATCCCATGAACCATGAGATCATGACCTGAGCCAAAGTCAAGAGTTGGACACTTAACTGACTGAGCCACCCAGGCACCCAAACAACTGAGATTTTTCAGGTAAAAGCCATTATTGGTTCACTTTGTCCTTCGAATGCAGGGGGCCCACAGCAACTTGTTCTGGTGGGCGGTTGAAGTTCCCCTCACTAGTCTTAAGGTGAATAAATGGCTCTCACCCCTTCACTGTGACTGTGGGGTGTGGAGGGGTGGGCACGCAGCAGGGCAGCTTGGTTCGAGGAGAGGCTTAACCATCTTGAACTCTCCTCGCCACTTTGATTTCAAACCTTTTGTATTTGCAGGGAGTGCATAAGTGTCACACAATAGTTTTGAACCTCTCTTTGGATGTTCTGCACGGCTGGCCTAGTATCTTCCTTGGGAATGTGAGACTGATTAACGACTATCAGTTTACATCTACTGCTGAAACGAATCAGAATTACTCATTATATTTACAGAATTTAATAGTCATGGAATTGTCTGGATGTGCGATTTCATTCAAGTGACATAAAACCATCTTAAAACTAAGAAAACTTCCTTTTTGAAAATCATGGCTCACGCAGAAACTCTCCCAGGGCCATAATACTATAATTTGGGAGAAACTCATCAATAGGTTAAATCATTAGCCAATAGAGTTTTACATTATCCCGAGGAACATAATTGCATTTTGGATGATGTGAAACTGAAAACAATGTTTACAATTTTCGTATGAGAGACTGGAATTCAAGGCAACCCTGAGAGGATATTAAAGGCCAGATAAATAATTATTCCTGCTATTCTAATCTGGGAGATTTGCCAGATTCCAACCGATTATGCTGCAACCAGGACATCCTGGTACCTTGATTGCCTAGCAACAATTCTCCTCCCATTTTTTTTTTTTTCTCTTCCAGAGGTGCAGAATACAATGCCATTTGGGATTGAAGTCGGCAGATAAGAAATTCAATCTCATTACATCAGCCAGGGCTTTTGTTTGGCATGGACGCAGCCCAGGCTTTAAAGTCAGACAAATCCAGATTCGAACATTGACCTTGGAAAAGATAATTAACCTCTTTGAGTTTGCTTTAAAATTGAATATTACATTTCTGTCACATGCCCAAATCTTTTAAATGGACCCGTCCCACTCACAGTACGCTGCTCAGGAAGGCAGCACTTAAGATAGTCTTTGCATGGAGACAATCACTCATATACAGAGGTCGGTTCGCAATGTGCTTCAAGAGGGACAAACCAAAGTTTTGCCAACATTCCAGAGAGAACTTCTGGGAAACTCTCTGCCAAAGGAAGGTGATGGTAGTCAGCCAGTTAATTGATTCATTTTTTTTTAATTCAAATAATAGTTACAGAGTGTCTCTTAGATGTCTATAAATTATGCCAGGAATTAGGGATTCAGTAATGAAGGTGAACATAATCACTGCCCCCATGCAGCTTACAGTCTAATAGATGTGATGACAATACATGAGTAAATAGGAAATGAACAAGATGTTTACAGGCTGTCATTTTTGCTAGGAAAGGAACAAACAGAGAGGGGTGCAGGTGGTTAGACCAAAAATAACGAGAGGAGACCTAATTTAGGTAGTGAGATGAGAGAAGTTCCATTGAAGAAGGGACATTTCTGATGGGATTTCAGGAGCCTGCCAAGAAAAGGCCCCCCCGTTGGGAAAGAAGGTGGGATGGATCAAAGATATTAAAGCCTGAGGCAGGATATATTAGGCAAAGTGTGGTTAAAGCAGTAAGACATGGAGGATTTAGCTGGTTGAGGTTTCCCAGGATACTGATTCCCAAGGGTTTCTTCTGTGGGTTGTGCTCAGGCATCTCGGATTTGCAAAGGCTTGGTCTGGAGACCTTCCTGTGATGGTGTTATGCAAATAAGGGAAAAGCCTCTACTATTATTTCTTTCCAAAACAACCCGTGTAAAACACCATGGGAGTGTGCTAAGAGCCAAGAATGTTAGCTTATAGTAAAAAACATGCGAATACAAATTGGAATCCTCAATTTATTTTCTTAATTTTGTTTTATTATTATTGTTAATTATTATTATTATTTTATTTCAGAGATAGAGAGGGAGCATGAGGGGGGATACAGGCAGAGGGAGACAGAAAGAGAGAGAGAGAGAGAGAGAGAGAGAGAGAGAGAGAATCCCAAGAAGGCTCCATGCTCAACACAAAGCCTGATACAGGGTTCTTTCCCATGACCCCAGGATCATGACCTGAGCCTAAATCAGGAGTCAGATGCTCAAGTGACTGAGCCACCCAGGCACCCCTGGAATATCCTCAATTTCTTTTTTTTTTTAATTTTTTTTTTACATTTATTTATTTTTGAGAGAGAGAGACAGAGCACAAGTGGGGGAGGGGCAGAGAGAAGGAGACACAGAATCCAAAGCAGGCTCTAGGCTCTGAGTTGTCAGCACAGAGCCTGACGTGGGGCTTGAACTCACAAACCATGAGATCATGACCTGAGCCGAAGTCGAACGCCTAACTGACTGAGCCACCCTGGTGCCCCTGGAATCCTCAATTTCTTAAGAGCAGGGACTCTTCACTACTAAACCTCAGCACAGGATTGGAAACACACAGCAGGCACTCAGCAAATACATGTAAAAATCAGTAGGATATACATAAAGGCTCAGACACTAAAGAACAGAGTAACAGTGAGTCATTCCTTAAATCCACTTACAAATCTTAATGAATTATTGTTTAAACTGTTCTCATAAAGACAGGATAAAGGTACTATGACAATAATAACTATTGTTGTTATAAACTCTACAGACATCTTTCATAAACGCCAATCTAGTCTTTTCTTCTTATTGCCTTCATTCTCTTTGTGAAAATATTTATTTTTTCATTGCAATTTTCAAACGTACTTATAATAAGCAGAATATGACAGTTTATCATTGTTTGTAGAAAGGAAGAACTGCCTGTAAACCTTGCCTCTGTCATTAACTCTGTGACCTCCATAGCACACGAGGGAATTTTCATGACAAATTAGTATGTACATCATTGGGAGGAGGCAAATAAAACTGTACAGACTGCTGGAGCAGATTACTGTGCATAGAGGCCATTTGCTTCTGGAAAATGATGCACTTTTTCCCAGTGGTCACAGGTAGAGGATATTTTTCAAACCTCGGTAACCTTTTCCTTTCTTATGACCTAGAGCTCATTTACCGTGGAAATAGGTCCGCCCCATCCCACATCCCTACTACCGAAGTTAACTGAGCATTCACAACCATAGTTAAATTTATTGAATGCATATTTTTCAAATTCTCTTGACAATAACATACTTTAATACTTAGGTTTAAATTTAAAATTGTCTCCAATTTTAAGTATTGGCAAAGCAACCCCAAGCTAAGCAAAATAATTATAGGATTACTAGTAATTGAATAGAAGAAAAAAACATGTATTACCCCACTCACCAAGTAACACAGTACCGCCTTTGTGCAAAGGTTTTGCACCTTCCTCCATTTTTTTATTTGTATATTTCATATTTTTAATATGATATATCATCCATGGTGTTCATCAACCATTTGTTACCATAATTTATCTACATGTTGATAAAATTATTTTGCATGCTTTTAGTAACCATATATTTGTATATAATACACACATATATATAAGACACATATCAGAATTTAATTTTATCAATTACTATTTTTCTTTAATGTTTATTTATTTTTGAGAGAGAATATGAGTGGGGAAGGGGCAGAGAGAGAGGGAGACACAGAGTCTGAAGCAGGCTCCAGGCTCTGAGCTGTCAGCACGAGCCTGACCCGGGGCTTGAGCTCACAAATTGGGAGATCATGACCTGAGCCGAAGTTGGACACTGACCTGACTGAGCCACCCAGGCACCCCTCAATTACTATTTCTTGACATAGAACTAGTTTTTGACTTCTCATCCTTATAAATAATGCCCCAATAAACAACATCCTTAACTAAATTTTGCACATACTTTTGTTTCCTTAGGCTATAGAAATGGAATTAATTAACCAGGTTTTTATACATTTTTAGACATATGACATCATTGCAAGTTGCCATCTAAAAATGTAAAAATTTCTGCCCCCAGTTTTACTGTATGACATAAGCATATTCTAAAGCTAAAGCAAGGAGAAGGTACCATGTAATGTGCAAACTAAACTGATATAAAATTATGTATTCATTTTAATTGATGTACTGCTACTAATAATAATTAGGTGCTAATTTTGATGAAGGGTTATGTCTCAGAATTGCCTGAGAAAAATAGTCATCTCTGCTCGGAAGGAGACAACAGTGACTGGAGTTTAAATTCTGACTTCATTTGGAGAATGTTTGATTACAATGCGGCTTGACTCAGAAGCATAACTCGCTGTGAAGGATGTTCTGCTGGTCATTAAACAGCAGAGCACAGGCAGGAAATGACACAGCACATCAGGTTTTTGTTTATGTATCACACACTCAGGAGATGAACTGAGCCACTATTGCCTGCTCAGTGTTCTTCTAGGCATGAGAGAAAGTAAAAAAAAAAAAAAAAAAAAAAAAAAAAAAGGTAGGTATGTTTCTTATCTTCCAGACTCCTACTCATTAAAGGGAAAACACGTATACACCTGAAAAATTCAATATCCATGCAAGGAAACATTTGGGGAAAAGAAACCATTGAATTGGACAAGTCAGTATAAGTCATAGCAGTCTGGGGGAAAAAAAGAAATCTTGTGTAATTCGATTAAGAATTTATTTATTTATTTATTCATTCATTCATGTTTTTCATTTTATTTCTGTCATAGTTAGCATACAGTGTCATGTTAGTTTCAAGTCCATTATGTTACTTTCAACAATTTTCAACTGCTCAACATGATAAGTGTTCTCTTCAATCCCCATCACCTATTTTACCCATCCTCCTGAATTCAAGTGAAAAAGTGAAATTTCAACTGGGTATTATAGAATGGGTAGGAAGGAAATAGAATAGAACTGGGTATTATAGAATGAGAGAGGAAGGAAAACAATATGATCCAAACAATTAGAAATGAAAATGAGCATGCCATTAGCCCCTGCGGATTAGAATTGGAAGATTCTGTTGGTCAGGTGTAGAATATAATGTGGAAAGATTTGCTAGGACCCGATATGAAAGCTTTAGACTGGATAAGAAAACACCACTTTGATTTATAAATTAAAGTGAGTCATTTAATGGTTTCTGTGTAGGGAAATAACATGAAAGTCACCATTCAGCTGCTTGTGCAGGCGTACATAATAAATATGTTTGAAGACCCACTGTGAACTACACATTTGGAAAGAAATTTGGTTTTTTTTTTTTTTTTTTTTTTTTCAACGTTTTTTATTTATTTTTGGGACAGAGAGAGACAGAGCATGAACGGGGGAGGGGCAGAGAGAGAGGGAGACACAGAATCGGAAACAGGCTCCAGGCTCCGAGCCGTCAGCCCAGAGCCCGACGTGGGGCTCGAACTCACGGACCGCGAGATCGTGACCTGGCTGAAGTCGGACGCTTAACCGACTGCGCCACCCAGGCGCCCCCGAAATTTGGTTTCTTTTAAAAAGTATTTGTATACGGTGTGCCTGACTCCGTCGGTAGAGTGTGTGACTCTCGATCTCAGGGTTGTGAGGTTGACTCTCACCCTGCGGTATAGGGGTTACTTCAAAATAAAATATTTTTTTAAAAGAGGATCTGTACTCATAAAGCCTACCACTTGGGCAGAAATACTCATTGCTGCTAACTTTACTTTGGTTCTGCTGCTGTGGACAAATCAGAGAATGAGCGTTCCCGTGGGGAAACCACTCTTCCCTTGTCATGGGTTCCCATAGTCAGGAAGTTGGGCTACAGAATCACTCTGGTTTCCCTCCCTACTGTGGACTTACAGCTCACCATGACAGGAAAAGTAATTTATCTGCAGTGTGGAACTGGAACTTTTCCTAGGCTCTGTCTTTGGGAAACAGCTTGCCACAACCTCTACTCATTCGTGCTGTGACCTTTCTGAGTCGGGTCTGCCCCTGCCGAGGAGACCTGACATTGTCCAACTACGCCCACGACTAAGTGGATGCATCTGATTCCCAGGAGATAAAGTATTTATAAGCCCACTTGGCCACACATCTAAAACCACACTCCCCAGTCAGCTGTATGAGTAATGAAGCAGGCCTTTGATCTCCCTATTGTTAATCTCTGACCACCTCTCAAATGAAAAAATACCTAAAGACATTTTCTTTCAGGCTTTTCTTTTCTGAAAGTCTAAACTCTGGAGGATATTTTACAATTAAGGATGAGAGAATCCCACCCCTTTGAAGAAGGCAGGGGCTCCAGCCCAGAAGGTGATGATGAGGTTCACTGAGTCTGAGGCAGAGATGAGGTCCATTAGACTTTTGGTATCCTAGATCTGTGCCCAGCTCTCTTGAGGCAACCTACTAGATTAACAAGACTTGGAGGAATGATTGCCGGGTGCATCTCACAAGCCTTGATGCCCAGCTCAGAGTTCCCGGCTTCAGCAGATTCCAGTGCCCAGGGCTGATGTGAAAGATGCTGAGTTCCTGGATTTAAAGTGGAATGACCACGCATGTCAGATTTCCTGGAACAGTCCTGGGTTATTTTGCGTTATTTTTGGTGTAATTTTTAGGTGTTCCCTTCTCACTCTTAAGAGGGTCCTGTTTTGATGATAAATTAGGTACTGACTGAAAAATTTATAAAGGCCAGGCAGGGTTGTGCAATAAGGATCCTAGTAGTGAACGGTGTGAGCAACAATGAGTGAATAAGAAATCTGTTAATCAGGGGCGCCTGGGTGGCACAGTCGGTTAAGCGTCCGACTTCAGCCAGGTCACGATCTCGCGGTCCGTGAGTTCGAGCCCCGCGTCAGGCTCTGGGCTGATGGCTCGGAGCCTGGAGCCTGTTTCCGGTTCTGTGTCTCCCTCTCTCTCTGCCCCTCCCCCGTTCATGCTATGTCTCTCTCTGTCCCAAAAATAAATAAAAAACGTTGAAAAAAAAAAATTAAAAAAAAAAAAAAGAAATCTGTTAATCAAACCTTGAGTAAATGGAAGCATCTCCCATGTAACCTAAGCATGAATGGCCCTTCTCAGGGGCTGGAGTTGGATCCCATCTTCTTCCTTCTCTGGCTTCTAAATCTTCACCTTCCTAGTCTGCAAATGTAGACCGTGCTTCGAATTCTTCGAAAATATCATGGACAGATTTTTCACCAGGAACCACAAGTTTAATAAAAACAAAAAGGCCTCGTATTGTGGACTGAATACTTGTGTCCCCCCACACCCCCCAAATTCGTATGTTGAAATCGTAATGCCAAATGCGATAGTCTTAAGAAATGAGGTCCTTGAATATGCTGAAATCGTGATGCTGAAGCCTCCCTCTCCCTACCGTGAGTGGGATTAGTACCCTGATAAGAAGAGACACAGAGGCTTCCTCTTTCTGCTCTGCCATGTAAGGATACAATGAGAAAGAGGATGTCCGTACAACAGGAAAAGGGCTTTCCTCAGAACCTGCCTGGACTACCACTTTGATCTTGGACTACCAGTCTCCAGAACTGTGAGAAGCATTTGCTGTTTAAGTCAGCCAGTCTGTGGAATTTTGTTACAGTGGCCTGAACTGAGTAATATACTTAGGAATTTTATAAATCACAATAAATCACATTCAACTCCACTGTCTCTTCCCTTTCCTGGGCACTATCTAGTCCCTTCTTTTTTTTTTAATTTTTTTTTTCAACGTTTTTTATTTATTTTTGGGACAGAGAGAGACAGAGCATGAACGGGGGAGGGGCAGAGAGAGGGAGACACAGAATCGGAAACAGGCTCCAGGCTCCAGGCTCCGAGCCATCAGCCCAGAGCCTGACGCGGGGCTCGAACTCACGGACCGCGAGATCGTGACCTGGCTGAAGTCGGACGCTTAACCGACTGCGCCACCCAGGCGCCCCTATCTAGTCCCTTCTTATGCTTATTTTTTCCTCATAGTTTTTACTCATTATTGGCATGCAATATTTTTACTTGTGTACCTGATCATTAACTATTTTCTCTTCCTCTAAAGTGGGCTCCAAGAGGTCAGGGACGTGTTTTTCGAGCTGTATCCCGAGCTCCTTGAACAGTGCTTGGCACATAGTTGGCACTCAATAAATGTGTTCACTTAAAAAAAAATGGCGAATAGAGTTATGAGAACTGAAGTACTGAATAGAATGGCCCCAAACTCGTAAAAACATACTTTGCATCTTTCTTTCTTATAGCTCAGCTTTTTAACTTTGTAATAACTTGAAAATATTCTTCAGTTGGTGCTGAGAATGGTGCTGTTATTTACCTTATCCTTGAGAATCCTTTTCACATATCATCCACTTTCGCAAATGTCATCTTTTCAAAGGAAGAAATAAATCAACTATTCAAAATGAACGCTTTTAACCTAATTTCATAGGTCATTTTAGGCACACTCTTGCCAGATCTTGAATAAATACTAGGCTACCTCAGAGGCTTCTAGATGAAGCTGAGCTCCTCGGTGACTTTTTAAAAATCAGATGCTCCAACTACAACAAACAAAAAAGGAGTCCTTAGTAGTTTCGAAACATGTCGAGGTGAGTTGGGGTATCTTCACTGAATGCAGACTTTGCGGTTTAACCCACGTCTGTAGAGGCCTCCCTAGTTTGATCCTATTTGATACACTGAACAAAATAGTTTCCTAAAGCCCACTCCTAGCTGCCAAGATTTAAGACTTTTGCATGGAGCATATCAAAGATCTTGACATAAAGCATTGTCAGCCTATAGCCCCCAAGTCTTGCAATATTTTAAAGACAGAGAATTTATGGTTTGGGTTTTTTTCATTTTGTTTTGTTTTTTGTTTTGGTTTGGTTTTTTAGCTTTTTGTTTCTGGGGATGATTATGTCATTCAAATCAACTTCAATTTGCTTGCTAAATAAATCTAGTAACAAAGGCAATACATCCTCCTGTTTTAAATGGCCTAGTTTGGGGGTGCCTGGGTAGCTCAGTTGGTTAAGCATCCGACTTTGGCTCAGGTCATGATCTCATGGTTCGAGCCCTGCATCGGGCTCTGTGCTGACAGCCCAGAGCCTGGAGCCTGCTTCAGATTTTGTGTCTCCCTCTTTCTCTGCCCTCCCCCACTCATGCTCTGTCTCTCTGTCTCTTAAAAATAAATAAATGTTTAAAAAATGTAAATAATGAAGCAAAAAAGACAAATAAAGATACTGACCCGTTCACAATTGCACCAAGAATCATAAAATACCTAGGAATAAACCTAACCAAAGATTTAAAAGATCTGTATGCTGAAAACCATAGGAAGCTTATAAAGGAAATTGAAGAAGATACAAAGAAATGGAAAAACATTCCATGCTCATGGATTGGAAGAATAAATATTGTTAAAATGTCAATACTACCCAAAGCAATCTACACATTCAATGCACTCCCAATCAAATTGCACCAGCATTCTTCTCAAAGCTAGAACAAGCAATCCTAAAATTTGTATGGAACCACAAAAGACCCTGAATAGCCACAGTAATACTGAAAAAGAAGACCAAAGTGGGAGGCATCATAATCCCAGACTTTAGCCTCTACTACAAAGCTGTAATCATCAAGACAGGATGGTATTGGCACAAAAACAGACACATAGACTAATGGAATAGAAGAGAAACTCCAGAATTAGACCCACAAAAGTATGGCCAACTAATCTTTGACAAAGCAGGAAAAAATATCTAAGGGAAAAAAGACAGTCACTTTAACAAATGGTGCTGGGAGAACTGGACAGTGACATGCAGAAGGATGAAACTAGACCACTTTCTCACACCATTCACAAAAATAAACTCAAAATGGATAAAGGACCTGAATGTGAGACAGAAAACCATCAAAACCTTAGAGGAGAAAGCAGGAAAAAACCTCTCTGACCTCAGCCGCAGCAATTTCTTACTTGACACATCCCCAAAGGCAAGGGAATTAAAAGCAAAAATGAACTATTGGGACCTCAGGAAGATAAAGGCTTCTGCACTGCAAAGGAAACAATCAACAAAACTAAAAGGCAACCAACGGAATGGGAAAAGATATTTGCAAATGACACATCGGACAAAGGGCTAGTATCCAAAATCTATAAAGAGCTCACCAAACTCCACACCCGAAAAACAAATAATCCAGTGAAGAAATGGGCAGAAAACATGAATAGACACTTCTCTAAAGAAGACATCCAGATGGCGCATGAAACGATGCTCAACATCGCTCCTCATCAGGGAAATACAAATCAAAACCACACTCAGATACCACCTCACGCCAGTCAGAGTGGCCAAAATGAACAAAGCAGGAGACTATAGATGCTGGAGAGGATGTGGAGAAACAGGATGTGTGTGCACTGTTGGTGGGAATGCAAACTGGTGCAGCTGCTCTGGAAAACAGTGTGGAGGTTCCTCAAAAAATTAAAAATAGATCTACCCTATGACCCAGGAGTAGCACTGCTAGGAATTTACCCAAAGGATACAGGAGTACTGATGCATAGGGGCACTTGTACCCCAATGTTTATAGCAGCACTCTCAACAATAGCCAAATTATGGAAAGAGCTGAAGTGTCCATCAACTGATGAATGGCTAAAGAAGTTGTGGTTTATATACACAATGGAATACTTCGTGGCAATGAGAAAGAATGAAATATGGCCTTTTGTAGCAACGTGGATGGAACTGGAGAGTGTGATGCTAAGTGAAATAAGTCATACAGAAAAAGACAGATACCATATGTTTTCACTCTTATGTGGATCCTGAGAAATTTAACAAAAGACCATGGGGGAAGGGAAGGAAAAAAAAAAGTTAGAGAGGGAGGGGGCCAAAACATAAGAGACTCTTAAAAAACTGAGAACAAACTGAGCGTTGGTGGGGTTGGGAGGGAGGGGAGGGTGGGTGATGGGTATTGAGGAGGGCACCTTTTGGGATGAGCATTGGGTGTTGTATGGAAACCAATTTGACAATAAATTTCATATTAAAAAAAATGTAAATGGCCTAGTTGGTTGAAATGTAACAACCAAACCCAGGAATTAAGGGGTATCCTATATGCCAGAGGCATACTGCCTGCCTACTCACTGAACATTAAAGGCATCATGTGGGATTTTCAGGGGCGCCTGGGTGGCACAGTCGGTTAAGCGTCCGACTTCAACCAGGTCACGATCTCGCGGTCCCTGAGTTCGAGCCCCGCGTCAGGCTCTGGGCTGATGGCTCGGAGCCTGGAGCCTGTTTCCGATTCTGTGTCTCCCTCTCTCTCTGCCCCCCCCCCGTTCATGCTCTGTCTCTCTCTGTCCCAAAAATAAATAAAAAACGTTGAAAAAAAAATTTTTAAAGGCATCATGTGGGATTTTCTGCCTTCGCTGGTCTCTCATGGTAACCTACTAGCAGTACGTCAGAAATGATTAGTGAGGAAAATCATGCTACCTGTTCCACTGGTAGCATAAGTAAGTAGTCCATACAGTTCAAGTGTTTTAACCTTTAAACTATTCTAACCTTTAAACCTAACAAAACTATTTTAACCTTTTTTCCCACATCTTCTTGTGAAGGTTTAATATTTTGTTTTGATTTTGGAAAAGTAAAAACAAGAAGCAAAATTTTACCACAACTAGATCAAAATATCCAAGCCAAATAAGATATGAGTCAATGTTTTTCCTTAGCATAGCAAGTTGTCCTTACACTAACTGGACTCATTCAATTTTAGGGGTTTTGTATAAATGAGCATCCCCCAAAGCTCTTGGTAGGGAGTCTCCTTGTTCCTGTGCGGCAGCCATGAAAATGTGCTACTCTGCTTTCCTGCCACAGGGAGTATATTTGGGTGATGGCCCCGGTGGCCACTGTCTCTCTGGATCTGCTGCCATCGTTGCTCCTGGCTTGTAACTGAGCATGGTGGGCATCCACAGGAAGATGCATTCTGGGAAGATCCAATACTCTTCCCGTGGTCACCTCTGACTCTGTGACTCCCCATTGCCTCAACTGCACTGTAGTAGAGCATTCTTTCTACTCAGTGCTCCTCCCTCCCCTCCCCCCTCCACAGAAGGTAGGCCTGCATCACAGTCTGAAGGCTATCCCCACTTTCTCTTGCTCCCTTCACAAATGAACCTCTGGCCTGACTGATCCTATTCTGGTGTCTGCTTCTCAGACTAAATGCAGCATTGAAACTTCTAGAGCTGCCTCACCAGAAGTCTGTTTTGTACCTTCAACAGGGGTGTATTAAGTATGAAAGTGCCAGGCACTGACCTCATCACTGGAAATACACATGTTACACTAACAGTGAGCACATACATTAGGTATAGACTTCATTTCGTTGAGGAAACGATATATGAAACAAATAATTATGAGTGTAATGAAAAAGGAATGCTATGGGAGAACATTGGGGCATCAAAATAAATTCTAAGAGTTGAGGATGGTCACTCCAAAGAAGAGAGTTTTAAATTGGGACCTGAAGGTGTGGGAAGTAGCTAGGTAAGCAGGGGGAAGAAAGAAAGAAAGAAAGAAAGAAAGAAAGAAAGAAAGAAAGAAAGAAAGAAAGAAAGAAAGAAAGAAAGAAAGAAAGAGCCTACTAAGTAAACTCTGAGAAAAGAAATCACATGATTTGTTCTGGCAACTACTGGGAATTGAGTACGGATTGAAAGAATCCACAGTTCTCAAGAAATAAATAAGCATTTAATTTTTTTTTAAAGGGGCACCTGGGCGTTCAACTGTGGCTCAGGTCATGATGTCACAGTTTGTGGGTTCGAGCCCCATGCCTGGCTCTGTGCTGACAGCTCAGAGCCTGGATCCTGTTTCAGATTCTGTGTCCCCCTCTCTACCCCTCCCCCACTCATGCTCTGTCTCTGTCTGTTTCTTTCAAAAAATAAATAAACATTTTTTTTTTTCAAGAACCCACAGGATGCCTGGAGGTTTAATACGATGAAGAGTCCTTGAAGGATATGTACAGATACGTACAAGAATTGCTCTCTGGATCCACTTCCTTTTCCTGGGTAAGGTAATTAGAATAAATGCCTTATTTGAGCCTCCTCTTTTCAGTTCTATCTGCTTCCTTCTGCACATTCCATGATTACACAATATCAGACCCCTGTGACTTATAGCATGGTGCTGTCTTCTTATGCACACGACTTTGTACTATCCAGCCATGTAAGTAATGGTGTTAGAGCAAATGATCTAGCAGCTCTCATATTTTTTCAGCAATTATTTTCTGACCTTTGTAGATGCTGAAGAGTTATGTGCTGTGAGTACGATGTGCACAGATAGACTTTAATGTTATAATAATGTGAAGAATGTCATTTATGGTAATAGGACAACAATCCTCCCAGGTTTCGTTGCCTCCTAAATATGGTTGTTTTTCCAGCCTATATTTACAGAGTTCCAAATGAAGCAATCAAATTTCTGGTTGGATGGTTCATATAAAAAGCTTACTTGGATAATTCAGGTCTAACAAGAAAACTGTAAGGTGATGGTTACCCAATTTGGCCATTTTCATGAATTCTGTTAATAAGAATTTTCAAAAGTCCTTTTCAACTTCTGATATCTATTGGCGAGAAGGGAAAGAACATATAGAAAAAAACAATAATGTTTGTCAAATACTTCGTATAGACCAGCCTGCAGGCAAGATCGATCTATCTATTTATCTATCTATCTATCTAGTAATCATCTATTTACCCCACCACAGATATTCACACATCACACATGTAAAAAAAAAAAACAAAAACAAAATCTAAAAATACCTAGAAAATCAAGGGAAGATATTTTTCACTTGAATTATCCAGAGACTTGCCTCAGGTTGACTCTAATTTCTGTTAAGAGAAGATCTTTGAATATATCCAATTAAGTGCTATTTAAAATAGCACCTAAATGCATCCCCTTAAAAGTACTAGTATCATATGTTTTGCTAAGCATAATGATAAATCTGTCATCTTAATCTGCCTTTCTCTATCATTAATTATAATGCAGCCATTAGGTTAACAATGATGTTGCTAAATAAAGTACGCTAATTTTACATTAGGATTAAATGTTAAGGAAAATTACATCTTCCTTCAAGAAAATTATTGAAGTATAAATAGAGTATAATAGTGTCTGCCAATACCTTTGGCAAGAAAATGTCAAGGGAACTATTTTTTTAAATAGAAAGAGGTCACTGAGGACATATGTACCAAATAATCCAGTATATTATAATATGTAAATAAAATGCCAAATAATAGTATGGAATAGAGAGAATTCTGAGGAATGAAATCAATCAAGATAGGATTTTAAGAGGTTATGTAGGTTAGAATCCTGGCATATTTCAGTGTCAGTTTAAGTCCATAAACCGCTGGAGAATTCAGACACTTAAGATACGTCGGAGAGTTAGAGAAAGGTAGCGGCAGTAAAGAAACGATGACAGTTCAGCTGTCTCTCTTGTTCAAATTCCTTCCGCTCTCCTGACATATAAGTGAAAAAATTTATTTGGATAACTACTGGAGTTTGGAAAGTAATTTGTTTGCAAAATGTCAGTAACTTTGTTCTTAATCAGGGATCAGGAAACTAAAGGGCCAGGTAATAATTTATGCTTTGCTTGCCAGAAGGTTTCTGCCACAACTCCTCAACTCTGCTATGGCACTGAAAATAACCAGCCTTAGACAGTACTGAAGTGGATGGGGATGGCTATGCTCCAATGAAACTCTGTTCCAGAGGTGCCTGGAACAGTTAGGCATCTGACTCTTGATCTTAGCTCAGGTCTTCCTCTCACCATTATGAGACTGAGCCCTACATTGGGCTCCATGCTGAATGTGGTGCCTGCTTAGTATTCTCTCCCCCTCTCTCTCTCTGCCCTTCCCCCAGTTGGTCTCTCCTGCCCTCTCTTTCTCTAAATCAATCAATCAATCAATAAATACTACAAAAAAAAAAACAAAACAAAAAAACCCCACAAAACCCAACTCTGTTCCAAAAAAAAGATGACTGGCCACACTTGGCCCGGGTCATAGTTAGCCGATCACTACTCTAAATGGCAAATGGTGTCCTTTAAAGACTTCTGGCTAGTTCTTTAAGTGCTACTCTCTCTTTCTCAGCAGACTTCATGTGTTTTAAGATATTTTTAAGTTTTTGGATTTTTAAAATGAATTTTGAATACGTTGTTTAAGATGGTCTCTACCTTAACTTGAATGTTTCTTTTTTTTCTATCCAGAACTGAAACTTAGACAAATACTTGCCACTCACTGTAGGTACCTCATGGCTCTAGGTGCTGATGATACCACTGTGAATAAAAGAATCAAATATGTCTGCCTCATGCTACTTACATCCCAGTGGAAAAGGGACAGATAATAACAATAAACATAATGTATAAATACATTATATAGTATCGCAGAAATTAATGTATGCTTTAGAAATGGGATAAAAGTAGGGCAGGGTAAAGGGGGTAAAGAGGGTGGGATGGAAGACAAATGGCATTTTGCTTTACCAAGCAGAGTGGTCAAGGTAAACCCCATCGTGAAGGTGAATTTGAGCAGACTGGAAGATTCAGGAGTTGGCCATGCAGATGTCTGGGAAGAATATCCCACCAGAGTAAAGGCTGGAGAATAAAGCTTGTGCCTACATGTTCTCTCTCTGAACAAGAGGGGCGGGGGTCGTCATGTGGCTGGAGCAGAGTGAGGAGACAGTGAGGAGGTCTGATGAAAGACAATAATGAGGAATTAAATCAGAGTGCCAAAGGGTGAGCGTAGGGGCTTGAGAAACATTGTAAACACCTCACATTTGCTTTGAAAGAAATGAGGGAACGCCGAGAGATTTTCAGTTACGTAAGCCGGTTCATATCATCAGAGGGACTCCTTTAGACCCTAAACTGGAAGTAAAATATGATGGAGACTAAGTTGAGAGTGGCAAACAGAGTCAATGCAGGTATCACAACATACTCATATTTTAGTCTATGGATTGAAGATGTCTCTGCCAGCTTTTTTTTTCCTCAGAAATTACCTTGTGTATGTCTCAGAAACTTCTGAGAAAGAACACTTCACCTTTTCATGGGAATACACTTCTGCTGCAAGAAAATAAAATGTTTTCTCCTTATCTTTTCATGGCAGACCTAAATGTGAGGGGAAAAAAAAAAAAAAAAAAGCCGGCCTGATGATTTATTTACCACATCTCAGTCTGAGTAAACCCAGACACATTTTTAAAACATACACAAAGATATGTTTGTGAGACGTGTTCAGTAGCAGATTTCAGCATTCACAGCCTTCATTTACGTAGATCGCTTTATTTAATTTGTGCTTACTGGTAATATGAAGTATTCAGAGTTCATATTCTTGTGAAAATTCTCCCCTGAAGGCCAACTCATTTGTAATGAAAACCACATTTTGAGCGGTGAAAGAGTCCAGCTGGTTACCCTGGCAAGACATTTTCATCTTTTGAGTACATCTCAGCTTCCGACGTGTTGCATATTTATAAGAGAAAATGTTTTCTGAATTCAAGCTTAATGAATCGTGAAGTCCATGATGCAAATATGCACTCACTCCTCAGCTGAGAAGTTGATATCAAGAAAATTCTTCTGCTCGTTAGGGAATTGATCAGCTGCATTGCTTAGCTATTAAGATTTCTCTGATCAAATGAAGCTCCCCGGATGAAAGAAGAATTACAAAACTACCAGATTGGAAGAACTCACCAGGGAAATATTGCTCCAGAAGCGAAACACTCTAAGACTGAACAGACCTCAAGCACATCTAACTTATGTGACTCTTGTTAGCTTTTGTACAGCCCAAGCACACTTTAGGCCTGCTTGTGGGCAGGAGGTTATTGGAAGCTGGTACATAAAAACCTTCACTTTGTGTGTTTCCCCTAACACACGTTGTTTTCATAGTTTATAAAAAATCTACAATGTTATTATTTCTGTTTACCCCCTCAGTAAATGTACAGTGGTACAGAAATACAGTGATTCCTACACAGAATCTTCAAGTAGGTATGTTGTTAAGGCTTTGTTTTTGCTAGAAGTCTCAGCAAAATCATGTTCAGCAAGACGGCCATAAGCAATATACAACCTCATGACTAATTAAATGGCAGTATTCTCTTCTTTTTCATATTTATCTACATTCTCATTATCTTTTCTTTTTCTGGTGGTTCTTTGTCCATTACTATATTAGACAATACAAATGATAAAGTATTTAAACAAAAACTTCTTTCAAATCTTTGACTGAAGATTTAACTGTGAGTTAACAATACCTTTAAAAAAAAATTTTTTTTGGGGGGCGCCTGGGTGGCGCAGTCGGTTAAGTGTCCGACTTCAGCCAGGTCACGATCTCGCGGTCCGTGAGTTCGAGCCCCGCGTCAGGCTCTGGGCTGATGGCTCGGAGCCTGGAGCCTGTTTCCGATTCTGTGTCTCCCTCTCTCTCTGCCCCTGCCCCGTTCATGCTTTGTCTCTCTCTGTCCCAAAAATAAATTAAAAAAAAAAAAAAAAAGTTGAAAAAAAAATTTTTTTTAACGTTTGTTCAGTTTTGAGAGACAGAGAGACAGAGTGTGAGTGGGGGAGAGGCAGAGAGAGAGGGAGACACAGAATCTGAAGCAGGCTCCAGGCTCTGAGCTATCAGCACAGAGCCTGACGTGGGGCTCAAACTCACAAACCGTGAGATCATGACCTGAGCCGAAGTCGGTCAACTGACTGAGCCACCCATGCACCCCAAGAATATCTTAAATAAATTTCACTAAGACTATCTTAGTAATCCAACTAAGCTGTACTTCACTGTGTTGTTTCAGAATGCTATCCGCCTAAATGCAAACTAAAAGTTTCTGTGAATTATTAGGGCTCTTTTAAAGCAGCTCTTCTCTTTGATAATGTGGACCACCAGCCGCACATTCTCTTGTGTGCTGCACAGCAGATTACTCAGACAGCTTGCCCGTAGTATCAGGCCTCCTCTCTCCTTGCTCCATGTACCTAGTCAAATACTTCTTATCCTCACTCCGCATGTGTATTATTCCGACTCCCAGCAGGAAATACATGGCACCCTTAAGCTAGTCAGTTGAGAAGCAAGTATTTCATAAGTACTGTTCTGAAAGATACAGTAGGGTTTGGGAAAAAAGACAGAGAGGATGACCATTCTAGGGCTGGTAAGAGTCAGAGCCACGACTGTTTTTACTCTTGAAGGGAAAAGGAGAGAGAGCCGTTACCGGGATCTAGGAGTTATGCAGAGCTATGCAGAGAAGGAAGATGCCTTGAGAGCAGTAGTGTCTTTTGGTAAAGGGATGTGACCCATCCATGGCAACTGTTCATAGGAGAGCCAAGGAAATAAATGCCAAGACATCATGCTGCTCCATCCCTTTGATCCCTTCCCAGTATCCCTCTGCAGAAACCAGAAACCAGAGAGCAAGGGACGCTTCTGATGCAGTCTTCACAGGTCTTGCCCCCCAGAATACAGAGCCAAGTGGAGAAGATAGGGCAGATCTCAAGAGGTAAATCAGGCACTTCTAGCATAGCTTCCAAATCAAATTCACTGTTCACCTGCAGAGTGGACAGGAACATTCAGGGAGGCTGGGTGGTTCACCCTGGGTGACTAGAAAGGATTCTTACTGAAATCCCTGGAGTAGCTGAATCCACTTATGTTCTTACAGAACGGCCTCATGAGAGGCTTATGTAAGAATCATGGCATGTGTAGTCAATTTCTGTAGTCAGCCCTTCCAATGTATCTGATTAGCATGCCATCATTAATGATTTTCTTCAAAATTTTAAGTGACTAATTGGCACCTACCCTTAATTAACGGACCTACTTAGCATCGGCAGTGGTTCAAAATAAGAGCTTGAATGGAATCAGTACAATAAAAAAGCTTCAGATGGTGACAGCTGGCATTATTCAAACTTTATCTTATTCCACAAAATAATAGACTTCAGAATGTCATTACGTTTTAAAATCACTCTGAGGTATTTTATTAATTCTCTTTGGAACAAACTTGAATTCATGCTTTCGAAAAATGAAGTCGCTCAAGGAAGCCTGCGACAATGTCAGGAGGTTCTATGGCTCATCAGAAAAGAGTCAGCTTTCCACACCAAATATTTATCCAGGGCCATTCCAAGCCAGATAAAGATCTAGGCACAGAGGTGTCCATTGTTCTAGGGATTAAAGTCTTTTCCAAGAGATGCAAACACTTGATTTGTAGGCAGGTGTTTGGTTTAACTATATAGTGCTTTGGGCTTGCTTTTGTTTGTTTTTAACTAGAGTGTCTTCAGATATGTTATATGTTCTCAAATTTAGTGTAGTCTGTTACCTAACTAACATCATAACTTCTGGTCTATGTTAAGAGACAAAGTTCTGGCCTTGTATACAAATGAAGATGAGAAGGAACACATCCTCGGCTAAAACACGTTATTACTGTTTTCTGATGTAAATTTTTGTTACTGGATATAGAGTAATCTTATCTGGGTTCCATTCAAAAAGTCTGCCTCAGCCATAAGAACTAATACAGTCCAATTTGTTGATTATTTTTCCTGAATGAACACTTTAGGATTTTTTTCATTTTATTGTGTGCTATAGCATAGCTGAGTGTATATTTAATGACCATTGTATGAGTTATTTTAAATGGCACCCAAGATACCCACTTCTTAATTGAATTGCCTAGGGTAGATTCATTCATCTTATTTTACCAAGATGCTTGAGCTTCCAAAGGAAATAGTCTTTCTTATTTCGACTTATATAAAATAATACAAAAAAGCTAGGGTAAAACACAGTTCTCATTAAAATTGGTTTTTCTTCTGAGACAGTTAAGTTGTCAGAATTTTCTTGGCATTTTCATGCCAAACCTATAGATCGTATTTTGGATTGTTATCTTCAGAATGGCTTTTTTTTTTTTTTTTTTTATGTTTGCATGACTTTTTCAATTTCTTGGATCTTTGTTACGAATCTCTTCCAGTACTGGTTGTACTTTTGCATTTTCTTGGCTTGGAGGGAATGTCAAGGACTTTCATTTCTCTTTGCTAAATATCTAGGCATTGAATGATATTTTATTCTTTAACAAATGGCTAAATTATGTTCAAAAGTAATCATACTATTTTATGTTACCACCAACAATATATGGCAGTTCCAATTACTCTACATCCTTGCCAGTACTTTATATAAGCAGGTCTTTTCAACTTTGGACGTTGTAGTTTATGTGCTGTGGTATATCATTGTGACTTTGACTTGTATTTTCTAATAACTTTGTGAAGCTTATCACTTTTTTCCCTTTTATACTTTGTGCATTTTTTGTGTTTTTAAGGAAACCATGGCTAAATGTGAGTCCCAAAGTGTTTTCCTCATATTTTATTCTAGGAGTTTCATAGCACTAATTCTTATATTTAGCCCTATTTCTTGTTTCTCTATTTTGTCCCATTAATCTACTTGTGCCCTCTTACACCAATTCCATGTTGTCTTGATTACCGTGTGCTTATACGTCTTGGAATCACATCGTATACGTCTAAGAACCTGATTCTTTATTTAAAAATTGTGTCAGGGGCCCCTGGGTGGCTCAGTCGGTTAAGCATCCGACTTCGGTTCAGGTCATCACGTCAATGGTTCTTGAGTTCGAACCCCACGTCGAGCTCTGTGCTGACAGCTCAGGGCCTGGAGCCTGCTTCGGATTCTGTGTCTCCCTCTCTCTCTGCCCACTCCTGCTTGCGCTCTGTCTCTCTCTGTCTCTCAAAAGTGAATAAATGTTAAAAAAAAAACGGTTTTTTTAAAGTTTTGTCAGATATTCTAGATGCTTTCCACATTCACATACATTCTAGAATCAGTTTATCAATTTCTACAAAATAACCTGCTGGTTATTTTACTTTGAAAGAGAGTTTGGGATCTTAAAAAATTACTTCTATGTGGCACGGTTATATGCATAACCTTCATCCTGATGCTTTTGTTAAATTATTTCTTCTAAACACTGTTCCCATTTTCTTTTCACATCAAAGATTAAATTGTTTTTATCTGGAGCTAAAAATTTCCAAATGAGTTGGAAGATATATAAATATAGAATTGACAATGTATTATTAATGTCATCTTATCAAACACACCTTTCAGTCTGAACTTTCTGCAGCTGATTTTTTGATGCATAAATTTACTGCTAAAGTGAATGTACAGATCTCTGACAAAATTTCCAAGGTCGATTTTAAAGGATAAATTGAAAAGCAAATTTGCAAAAATAAATCCTCAGTAACGTTTCAGGGAAAGCAATGTGATTTTTTTCAACATAATTTTTAACAATTTTATATTAAATGTAATGCATCATAATTGCTAAAAGCTTAAAATAGAAATTAAGAAGGAGAGGAAAACTAATATTACCCATAATTTCAGAATCAAAACACTGCTGCTAACATTTTGGTGTATTTCCTTCCAGGTTTTATTTTTTCTAGTCATATAGGTCTATATTTATATGTTTATTTTTATTAGAAAATAATGTAATTAAATCGCCCATATTTTGTAAACTTCCTTTTTTTCTTTACTGTCAGCTCATAGGCTTATAATAGATTCAGTTTTCCCTTTTTGTGCTTTAATATGCACATTATGGTTGCACAAACATGTCTTCTGTTTAAAAGCCAGATGTTTATCACCGGGGAATATTACTAAACCTGACACTAAAAGGAGCAAGTCAAAAATTTAATAAATAGAAAAGTAATTGTTATTTATAAGGAAAAAAAGAGACATGTTCAACATTCAAAATTGTCATCTGTATTCCAGATAAAGCATTCAAGATGAGCATTTACCTTTTGTTAATCAACTATTTGTTGAACCAATCCTCCCCTCTTGGGTGGATAATTTTCCTGAAGATTTACTTCAGGAACTTCTCTGTTTGGCGTTTTCAAAAGGGACTGGCAGAAAAATGCTGGGCTTGCCACACCCCTAAGAGATGTTACTCAAGTAATCACAGCCCACTGGTTCATTATTGTCACAGTGGGTACTAAGTGGTAGATGTTAACAATGGCAGAGAGGGAATCAAGTGGCAGCAAGAGCCTGTCAGAACCCTTGAGCGTGCCGAGCACCTGAGTGTCTCAGTCAGTTGAGCCTCCGACATTGACTCAGGCCGTGACCTTAAGGTTCCTGAGTTCAAGCCCCTCATCGGGCTTGCTGCTATCAGTGTGAGGCCCACTTTGGATCCTCTGTCCCCTTCTCTCTCTCTGCCCCTACCCTGCTCACTCTGTCTCTCTCAAAAATAAATACAACATTGAAATAAAATTTTTTAAATGAAAACGAAAAGAACCTACAAGTATGCAAAGCTTATAAAAACTCCAAGAAAAACTCTCATTACTCGAGAACATGTAAAGGGACAGTATTGACACCATGCTTTCCAGCATACATGGGCAATGAGATATTTTAACAGACATACGCACCTTGGCTTCTGTGTTTCTCAATCACACTGACCTGGGGGTCTTGTTAAAATCTAGACCACTCTGTCCCAGAACCACTGAATCAAAATTTCCAGGAAAGATTCTACCTTTAACAAATCCCCCTCCACACCCCGCCATCCAGGCAATTCTAAAAATATGGCAAGTTTGAGGAAAAAATTAAAAAAACACTTTATATGAATATGCTCTTTCTCAAAGTATTAGACCTCAGCGAATAATGTGGTCCTAGAAGTATGCTGAGTACATTAATTTCTGCTGAGTCCGAAAAGACATTTCACCATTTTGCTGGATCCTAAGAGTACCATTAAGAACACATATTATAGAAAAGTGTTGGGAGAGTGAATTTTATGTTATGTGCTTTGGTTTTGTTATTTGCCACGATAAAAGAAAACTATATACGTTATAATGGAATTGTGTAGGCTCTAAGTAATAAGAATGCCCTGTTTAATGGATGATTTTTAGAAAGGTTTCGCGTATGGTTGATATTCAGGCCATTTCAGGGTGTTCTCTAACATTCACACTCGGCCTAATGTTGATTAGCAAAGCACAGTTGTTATCAAACTCTGAGTGATCGTGTATATATTTATTTGCAGCAATGATGTGAATCATGGATTTTGTGTCACCATTTCAATGATTCAAGCCACTTCTTATAAAATAATTCATCACTTCCATGCTAACATGAGCCAAAACTCCTGCAGGGAAAACCCAGTTTCTTTATCAAATAAGCAACCTCCTGAATAGAGTACTGTAATCAGGTTTAGCAAGGGAAAAGAACAGTGAAGCTAAAAGCAAATCAGATTTATTCAGCAGTATAAGAGAGGGGTACAGAAGTACCTGCTGTGATGGGTTATCTGAGCGATATAAATGCCTCACAACAGTGGACACAGAAAATAAGAACTTGGGCTGAAAAGTTCTCTCTTCTGAGAAATGTGTCTTCTTCTAGATTCCCAACTGGTGTCCAGGGAATAGCATGCACTAGCAACCATAAATCTTAACCGGCTCGTTGCTATTTTGTCTGGTAACTAACAATTCAGGCAAGCCCAGGAATTACTGATTGCAATTCACTACTCTTCCTATTTGTTTTTTTTTTTTTATTTTTCTTTTTGATAACCCTGTCCAGACTCCATAAGATCGTTTTCCAATCCCCTTAAGAATTATGTAAGGCAATTTGTGACATGGTAATTGATAAGGGATTAGCTAAGTGTTTTTTTTAAAATTTGCTTCTGCTTATCTCGTAAAGGGTATTTTTACTTCATAACCCTAAAAGCGAAGATCATAGCCGATGCAGCTGGGTTTTCTTCCAGTAAGGAAATAGCCCTGTGGATAGTGGTGTTTTTGGCCAACAGGGCAGAGTACAGTCTGTGTAATGCGAAATCAGGTGTGCAATTTGGGGATGTATGTTTTGAGCATCTGTATCTCTGGCTTTCCTTTCGTTAATCAGTAAACTTGAATAAAAGCAACCTGCTTTTTTCCTGGAGATAAGGTATACGCTTTAAACATTGCAAAAGAATAAGGAAGACAAATTCATTATGTGTCATTTCTTTCTGGCTGCCATGCAGGTGATAAGATTCCTGTTTTCATGAATTATAAGCCATCAGTCCTGCTCTTAGTTTGGGGAGACTTAAGCAGTCAGAGCCTCTTCTCTATGACCCCCTAACTTAGCTCTATTCTGAAAGAGTTATTTTCATGATCTGTTTACTTTATTAATTCTTTAAGCATAATAACACCAATGACCTCAGTAGCCACTGGCACACAGTATTGGTACATAGTGTATAGAATGGTACATTCTTTCCAATTACTTTGGGGCTATGTATTAAATTGTGTTAAAGTTTTCAAGGAATTCTTACTTCATCAGGTATAAGTCTTAGACTCTAATGTATTGTTGTGATGGGAAGCTTTTGTCAGGAAAATACAGTGCAGCCATCTAATCCATTATTTCCACAAGATTATTTTGCAATAATATGCATCATCAATCATTACAAGAAGTGGCTTACTATACCCAGATGAAACTAAGCGCGTTAGTGAACCGTATCGGTGCCTCGGAGGCCTTCTGCAAGTGGGACTGACTGCCCAGGTGAGAATGTGAGCAGGAAGGGATGGTGACCATCTCCTACAGGATGAATTGTGCAAACAGTAGTTAGTGTGAATTCCCTTTAGTAGAGGTCTGCCAGACACGATCCCATTTGTTAAGGAAAAGTAATTCTGAGGGATGGATATTATCATTCCCCTCTTATTGATAAAGTTACTGAGGCTGTGATGTCAAAGGTCTTATAGCAGTTCTGATAACTGCTGTGTGAGAGAGCAGGGATTGGAAAGTGAGTCTACTGCCAAGCATTTAGTGGTTTTCTTAGATCACACTTACAAAATACCGTTTTCTTATTGCGTCACAGTTATTAATCTCCAATACTGTTCCTCAGTCTGTCTATGAAACAGTGTCACTGCCATCTTGTTCATTAATTTTTTTTTTTAATTATGAAAGTGACTTATTCTGGGGCGCCTGGGTGGCGCAGTTGGTTAAGCGTCCGACTTCAGCCAGGTCATGATCTCGCGGTCCGTGAGTTCGAGCCCCGCGTCAGGCTCTGGGCCGATGGCTCGGAGCCTGGAGCCTGTTTCCGATTCTGCGTCTCCCTCTCTCTCTGCCCCTCCCCAGTTCATGCTCTGTCTCTCTCTGTCCCAAAAAAAATAAATAAAAAACGTTGAAAAAAAAAAATTAAAAAAAAAAAAAAAAGAAAGTGACTTATTCTATCATCAACTACAAAACTACAAGTGAAAGCTGGGTTTGAAATCTCAGGTAGCAAATGCTTAGGTTGCCTGTCATTTTTAAATAAATTAAAGATGGTGGCATAGGAGGACGCTGGGCTCACCGCACATCTTGCTGATCACTTAGATTCCACCTACACCTGCCTAAATAACCCAGAAAACCGCCAGAGGATTAGCAGAACGGAGTCTCCGGAGCCAAGCGCAGATGAGAGGCCCACGGAAGAGGGTAGGAAGGGCGGAGAGGCAGCCCTCCGGCCAAGCAGAGCCCCGGAGTCTGGCTTGCAAAAGTGAAGGGGCCGGATGGAATGTGTTCTGACAGCCAGTGGGACTTAATATCTGGAAGGTTATAAGCTAACAGCTCTGCTCAGAGAACGGGAGGGCTGGAGGACAACGGGAGGGAGAGTTGTTGAGCCCCAGACAACACAGCTCAGCTTGGCAGGGAACAAAGGTGCTCGCCAGCGCCATCTCCCCCGCCCATCCCCCAGCCAAAATCCCAAAGGGAACTGGTTCCTGCCAGGGAACTTTCTTGCTCCGCGCAAACACCCAACTCTGTGCTTCTGTGGAGCCACCCCTCCGGCAGCAGGTCTGACTCCCTCCCACTGCCACAGGGCCCCTCCTGAAGTGGATCACCTAAGGAGAAGCGAGCTAAGCCTGCCCCTCCTGCCCCCGTGCACCTTGCCTACCCACCCCAGCTAATACGCCAGAGCCCCACCACCACAAACCTGGCAGTGTGCAAGTAGCCCAGACGGGCCACGCCACCCCACAGTGAATCCCGCCCCTGGGAGAGGGGAAGAGAAGGCACACACCAGTCTGACTGTGGCCCCAGCAGTGGGCTGGGGGCAGACATCAGGGCTGACTGCGGCCCCGCCCACCAACTCCAGAAAGTGAATTTAGAATAATAGTCATAAAATTAATCACTGAGCTTGAAAACAGTATAGAGGACAGCAAAGAATCTATTGCTACAGAGATCAAGGGACTAAGAAATAGTCAGGAGGAGCTGAAAAATGCTATCAATGAGCTGCAAAATAAAATGGAGACAACTACGGCTCGGATTGAGGAGGCAGAGGAGAGAATAGGTGAACTAGAAGATAAAATTATGGAAAAAGAAGAAGCTGAGAAAAAGAGAGATAAAAAAATCCAGGAGTATGAGGGGAAAATTAGAGAACTAAGTGATACACTAAAAAGAAATAATATATGCATAATTGGTATTCCAGAGGAGGAAGAGAGAGGGAAAGGTGCTAAAGGTGTACTTGAAGAAATAATAGCTGAGAACTTCCCTGTTCTGGGGAAGGAAAAAGGCATTGAAATCCAAGAGGCACAGAGAACTCCCTTCAGACGTAACTTGAATCGATCTTCTGCATGACATATCATAGTGAAACTGGCAAAATACAAGGATAAAGAGAAAATTCTGAAAGCAGCAAGGGATAAACGTGCCCTAACATATAAAGGGAGACCTATAAGACTCGTGACCGAGCTCTCTACTGAAACTTGGCAGGCCAGAAAGGAATGGCAGGAAATCTTCAATGTGATGAACAGAAAAAATATGCAGCCGAGAATCCTTTATCCGGCAAGTCTGTCATTTAGAATAGAAGGAGAGATAAAGGTCTTCCCAAACAAACAAAAACTGAAGGAATTCGTCACCACGAAACCAGCCCTACAAGAGATCCTAAGGGGGATCCTGTGAGACAAAGTACCAGAGACATCACTACAAGCATAAAACATACAGACATCACAATGACTCTAAACCCGTATCTTTCTATAATAACACTGAATGTAAATGGATTAAATGCGCCAACCAAAAGACATAGGGTATCAGAATGGATAAAAAAACAAGACCCATCTATTTGCTGTCTACAAGAGACTCATTTTAGACCTGAGGACACCTTCAGATTGAAAGTGAGGGGATGGAGAACTATTTATCATGCCACTGGAAGTCAAAAGAAAGCTGGAGTAGCCATACTTATATCAGACAAACTAGACTTTAAATTAAAGGCTGTAACAAGAGATGAAGAAGGGCATTATATAATAATCACAGGGTCTATCCATCAGGAAGAGCTAACAATTATAAATGTCTATGCACCGAATACAGGAGCCCCCAAATATATTAAACGATTACTCACAAACATAAGCAACCTTATTGATAAGAATGTGGTAATTACGGGGGACTTTAACACTCCACTTACAGAAATGGATAGATCATCTAGACACACGGTCAATAAAGAAACAAGGGTCCTGAATGATACATTGGATCAGATGGACTTGACAGATATATTTAGAATTCTGCATCCCAAAGCAACAGAATATACTTTCTTCTCGAGTGCACATGGAACATTCTCCAAGATAGATCATATACTGGGTCACAAAACAGCCCTTCATAAGTTTACAAGAATTGAAATTGTACCATGCATACTTTCAGACCACAATGCTATGAAGCTTGAAATCAAACACAGGAAAAAGTCTGGAAAACCTCCAAAAGCGTGGAGGTTAAAGAACACCCTACTAAAGAATGAGTGAGTCAACCAGGCAATTAGAGAAGAAATTAAAAACTATATGGAAACAAACGAAAATGAAAATATCACAATCCAAACGCTTTGGGACGCAGCGAAGGCAGTCCTGAGAGGAAAATACATTGCAATCCAGGCCTATCTCAAGAAACAAGAAAAATCCCAAATACAAAATCTAACAGCACACCTAAAGGAAATAGAAGCAGAACAGCAAAGGCAGCCTAAACCCAGCAGAAGAAGAGAAATCATAAAGATCAGAGCAGAAATAAACAATATAGAATCTAAAAAAACTGTAGAGCAGATCAACAAAACCAAGAGTTAGTTTTTTGAAAAAATAAACAAAATTGATAAACCTCTAGCCAGGCTTCTCAAAAAGAAAAAGGAGATGACCCAAATAGATAAAATCATGAATGAAAATGGAATTATTACAACCAATCCCTCAGAGATACAAGCAATTATCAGGGAATACTATGAACAATTATATGCCAACAAACTGGACAAGCTGGAAGAAATGGACAAATTCCTAAACACCCACACTCTTCCAAAACTCAATCAGGAGGAAATAGAAAGCTTGAGAAGACCCATAACCAGCGAAGAAATGGAATAAGTCATCAAAAATCTCCCAACAAATAAGAGTCCAGGACCAGAGGGCTTCCCAGGGGAGTTCTACCAGATGTTTAAAGCAGAGATAATACCTATCCTTCTCAAGCTATTCCAAAAAATAGAAAGGGAAGGAAAACTTCCAGACTCATTCTATGAAGCCAGCATTACTTTGATTCCTAAACCAGACGGAGACCCAGTAAAAAAAAGAGAAATACAGGCCAATATCCCTGATGAATATGGATGTAAAAATTCTCAGCAAGATACTAGCAAATCGAATTCAACAGCATATAAAAAGAATTATTCACCATGATCTAATGGGATTCATTCCTGGGATGCAGGGCTGGTTCAACATTCACAAATCAATCAATGTGATACATCACATTAATAAAAGAAAAAAATAAGAACCATATGATCCTGTCAATCGATGCAGAAAAGGCCTTTGACAAAATTCAGCAACCTTTCTTAACAAAAACCCTCGAGAAAGTCGGGATAGAAGGAACATACTTAAACATCATAAAAGCCATTTATGAAAAGCCCACAGCTAACATCATCCTCAATGGGGAAAAACTGAGAGCTTTTTCCCTGAGATCAGGGACACAACAGGGATGTCCACTTTCACTGCTATTGTTTAACATAGTGTTGGAAGTTCTAGCATCAGCAATCAGACAACACAAGGAAATCAAAGTCATCAAAATTGGCAAAGATGAAAATGAGCTTTCACTTTTTGCAGATGACATGATACTATACATGGAAAATCCGATAGACTCACCAGAAGTGTGCTAGAACTGATACATGAATTTAGCAAAGTCGCAGGATACAAAATCAATGTACAGAAATCAGTTGCATTCTTATACACTAATAATGAAGCAACAGAAAGACAAATAAAGAAACTGATCCCATTCACAATTGCACCAAGAAGCATAAAATACCTAGGAATAAATCTAACCAAAGATTTAAAAGATCTGTATGCTGAAAACTATAGAAAGCTTATGAAGGAAATTGAAGAAGATACAAAGAAATGGAAAAACATTCCATGCTCATGGATTGGAAGAATAAATATTGTCAAAATGTCAATACTACCCAAAGCTATCTACACATTCAATGCAATCCCAATCAAATTGCACCAGCATTCTTCTTGAAACTAGAACAAGCAATCCTAAAATTCATATGGAACCACAAAGGCCCCAATAGCCAAAGTAATTTTGAAGAAGACCAAAGCAGGAGGCATCACAATCCAGACTTTAGCCTCTACTACAAAGCTGTAATCATCAAGACAGCATGGTATTGGCACAAAAACAGACACATAGACTAATGGAATAGAACAGAAACCCCAGAACTAGACCCACAAACGTATGGCCAACTAATCTTTGACAAAGCAGGAAAGAATATCCAATGGAAAAAAGACAGTCTCTTTAACAAATGGTGCTGGGAGAACTGGACAGCAACATGCAGAAGGTTGAAACTGGACCACTTTCTCACACCATTCACAAAAATAAACTCAAAATGGATAAAGGACCTGAATGTGAGACAGGAAACCATCAAAATCCTAGAGGAGAAACAGGAAAAGACCTCTCTGACCTCAGCCGTAGCAATTTCTTACTCGACACATCCCCAAAGGCAAGGGGATTAAAAGCAAAAATGAACTACTGGGAACTTATGAAGATAAAAAGCTTCTGCACAGCAAAGGAAACAACCAACAAAACTAAAAGGCAACCAATGGAATGGGAAAAGATATTTGCAAATGGCATATTAGACAAAGAGCTAGTATCCAAAATCTATAAAGAGCTCACCAAACTCCACACCCGAAAAACAAATAACCCAGTGAAGAAATGGGCAGAAAACATGAATAGACACTTCTCTAAAGAAGACATCTGGATGGCCAACAGGCACATGAAACGATGCTCAACGTCACTCCTCATCAGGGAAATACAAATCAAAACCACACTCAGATATCACCTCATGCCAGTCAGAGTGGCCAAAATGAACAAATCAGGAGACTATAGATGCTAGAGAGGATGCGGAGAAATGGGAACCCTCTTGCACTGTTGGTGGGAATGCAAATTGGTGCAGCCACTCTGGAAAGCAGTGTGGAGGTTCCTCAAAAAATTAAAAATAGACCTACCCTATGACCCAGCAATAGCACTGCTAGGAATTGACCCAAGGGATACAGGAGTACTGATGCATAGGGGCACTTGTATCTCAGTGTTTATATCAGCACTCTCAACAATAGCCAAATTATGGAAAGAGCCTAAATGTCCATCAACTGTTGAACAGATAAAAAAAATTGTGGTTTATATACACAATGGAATACTACGTAGCAATGAGAAAGAATGAAATATGGCCCTTTGTAGCAACATGGATGGAACTGGAGAGTGTGATGCTAAGTGAAATAAGCCATACAGAGAAAGACAGATACCATATGGTTTCACTCTTATGTGGATCCTGAGAAACTTAACAGAAACCCATGGGGGAGGGGAAGAAAAAAAAAAAAAAGAGGTTAGAGTGGAAGAGAGCCAAAACATAAGAGACTCTTAAAAACTGAGAACAAACTGAGGGTTGATGGGGTGTGGGAGGGAGTGGAGGGTTGGTGATGGGTATTGAGGAGGGCACCTTTTGGGATGAGCACTGGGTGTTGTATGGAAACCAATTTGACAATAAACTTCATATATTGGATAAATAAATAAATAAATAAGTAAAAAAAAAATAGAAATTAAACTGTGTCGTTACCTAATGGACGTACGTATTCAATGGCAAGGTAGAATTACATTATATTTTGAACTTTTTAATTTATCTTGAAGTTTGTGATTTCTTTTTTTTTAAGTTTACTTATATATTTTGAGAGAGAGAGAGAGAGTAGGAGAGGAGCAAGGAAGAAGGAGAGAGAGAGAGAGTCCTAAGCATGCTCCACACTGTCAGCACAGAGCCTGACACAGGGCTTGAACTCAGCAACCATGAGATCATGACCTGAGCCCAAATTAATAAGAGTCGGATGCTCAGCCAACTGAGCCACTCAGGTGCCCCTGTAATTTATTTCTTTTGGGGACTTCTGTGCAGTAAGAAGCATCCAGGTTAAGAAAAAAAAATCCAGTTTTTTTTAAAGAGTGGCTGAAATATAACTAATTTTTAAGAAATGAATTCCACTTATCTAAAAGTCATTAGGGTGAACTTTGGATGTGAGTCTTTTGAAAAATCAGCATAGTAGTGTATTGATATTAGAATACCAGGCATCATTTTGGAGGTATTACTGGTGAACTTTCCTCCAGATTTAAAGGAACAACCTCAACCCCTGCCTCAACTCGCACCTTCTTGAACTGCTGGAGAAGACAATCCCAACTACATGTGGCCTAGCCCAACATAGCACAGAACCCTCTGAACCCTCATCTCATGCCATGCCCTCCACTGCTACCATATATCAACCAGAGCTTTCTGTTCTTCAATCTGTTAACTTCTTTCTTACCTCAGAGCCTTTTCATAGAGTGTTTTCTCTGCCTCCAGTGTTTCTCCCCAGATTTTCCACCAGAAGATTTCCCAGATATAGCAAAGAGTCATAATAGTGTCATCAGTGGGTTAAACATCCAACTTCAGCTTAGGTCATTATCTCTTGGTTTGTGGTTCGAGCCCGGTGTCAGGCTCTGTGCTGATAGCTCAGAGCCTGAAGCCTGCTTTGGATTCTGTGTCCCTTCTCTCTCTGTCCCTCTCCTGCTTAGAGTCAAAGAAACTAAATTTTTCCACCTAAAGGGAGAATAAGAACCCAGGGAGATCTTGGTCAACAGGCCTGTCCTGGGAGAGTGGTGAAGAGACAGACTTTGATGTAAACTCTGCTTCTCTCATGGTGGTTTGGCCCTGAGAACATCCAAAGTGCATGGGGACTACTTGCCCTTGCTAAATATCATCCAACTCAAGGGCAGCAAGGGGAAAGGGAGAAACTAAAACCCTCAGAAGTATTAAAGGTTATAGATCATGCAAATGATACTGAAAGCCGAGAGAGTTTGAGAATTAAAAAACAAAAAAACAAAAAACAAACAAAAACAGCTGCTCCAAATTGAAAGCTCACAGACATTCAAGAGTTACAGAAATCTCCCAATGACTGACTGATGGAGGAAGAAAAGAATTAGGACCAAGATGGGTGAGAATGTTCTGTCTTTGTCAATAATCAAACAAATGTTATTTTTAATCAGTAGAGTTATGAGATCATGAAGAACATATATATTCAGAAGTATATTATGTTTATAGGCATATGTCATGTATAATAATCACATCTATAACTTCAACCTTTTGTGAAAATAAAAATGAAACTCAGAAAATGGGGCGACTGGGTGGCTCCATCATTTGAGCATCTGACTCTTGATTTCAAATCTGGTCTTGATCTTGCGGTTCATGGGTTTGAGGCCCACCTAGGGCTCTGTGCTGACAGGGCAGTGTCCAGTTCCGCTTGAGATTCTCTTTCTCCTTCTCTCTCTTACCTGCCCCCCCCCCCCCCAGCTCTCTCTCTCTCTCTCTCTCTCTCTCTCTCTCTCAAAATAAATAAATAAACTTAAAAACATAAAACTCAGAAAGAAGGTATATGGTATAAACTCATGCTGCATCTTCATTCGATACTTATCTGGCTAATTAAGGTAAATTAAGCCAGATTTCATTTTTCCTTTTCTTCTGTCCTTGCACTTTCTTCATTCGGGTGATAGCCTCAGGGTGAACAGACAGGTGATTTATGGAGCTTTGGGTGATTAAAAGGAAGTTGCTAAGGCAGAGGTACAGCAGAAGTGTCCAGATCCCAGGTCCAAGAAGGGCAGAAGGATGCAGACTACACATGAGAACCAGTGGAAAAGCACTCTGAGGTCTCTCTCCCCAGTGTGTGGGGCAGAGGACCAGGAAAGGTCATGAACTTACCATTCTCAAGGGTTTACTACAGGTCTGTGGTAATATTAGGTGTCTTACAAATTTCTCTCTTATTTATTCCACAATAACTCTAAGAAGTGGAGAACTCAAGCTCAGAGGGTTTACGTTATATACTTGAAATCCCATAGTTTGAAAGTGATACAACTGGTATGCAAATCTAATTGTGCCTGGCCCTAGCACTTTTCTCTATTCAGTTCTATCCCTCAAGGACAGAACAATGAATGGATGTTAGATTTTCACATGCCAATTGCAACATGGTCTTGATAAGCAGTTATTGGAGGAAGGAAACAAGGAGGGAGGGAGGGAGGGAAGGAAGGAAGGAAGGAAGGAAGGAAGGAAGGAAGGAAGGAAGGAAAGAAGGAAGGAAGGAGGAAGGAAGGAAGAAGGAAGGAAGGAAAGGGGAAAGGAGAGAGGGAAGGAGGGAAGGAAGAAGGGAAAGAGGGGGAGAGGGAGACACAAAAATATGCAGTAAAGAGAATTCAGAAGAGACTAAAAAACCGATTAGGCCATCCACAACCAAAGGCAGAGCCACACAGAGGTCCAGTTGGGTTATATCTCCTCTGGGCTCTAGCTGGAGAGCATTTCATTGTTACCTCTGTCATTCATTTCATTAGAAGTTGCAATTTCATAATTTTCTAATTATCTTATTTCTTTCCCATTTATTCATTGGAATCCTTAAAAGAAAAACACTTTCTATTATCAACTAGCATGACTTGGTTACTCGGAAAAGCTTTTTGAAAGGGAAAAGCAGGAAAAGCTTAGAATTAGCGTGCATTCAAGGTGATGGGACTCAGAAAACTTTGTGCTTTCCAGATTTTTTGACCAAGCAAACCAGAATGACTACCATCAAGTGAACCAGGCACAACCCACGTAGCAGCCCTAGGCACTCATGCCTCTGACTTTAAAGCTTTTGTATTCTTGTAACACAGGCCACGGAAACATGGGCATTTTTCTAAATACATAAGAAGTTGTAAGGCATTTTCAGATATGCTAAATTATTTTATGTAATTTATGGAGAGTATTTGGCAAAGGCTTATGGAAGAGATAAGAGATAAGAAGAGACACTCTCTTACAGAAGAGATTAAATGTGCTTACCCTCTGATAATAAGCAGCTTCACATTCTGCAGTATATTTGTACAAAGGAGTCTCACACTTTGATGACCACTTCGCAGGACAGACACATCTACCTGGCCAAGTATTTTCTCCTTCATACTCTATTCATGAAAGGCATAAATCAGAGCTAGTAACTAGATATGATTTCTCCATTCCACCCCTACACTCAACGTTATGAGAGTCTCCTATGTTCCAGGGATAGTAATTGGAATATGGAGGTAATTGGCGAGACCCACTGAAAAGTCATTTCTGATCTGTCAGGTAATGTGTGTGCTCACGTGACTTGTCAGATTGTTGTTTTTTTAAAAAAATTTTAAATGTTTATTTATTTTTGAGATGGAGACAGACAGACAGAGTGTGAGTGAGGGAAGGGGCAGAAAGAGAGGGAGACACAGAATCCAAAGGAGGCTCCAGGCTCTGATCTATCAGCAGAGAGCCCATTGTGGGGCTCAAACCCACGAACTGTGAGATCATGACTCGAGCCAAAGTCAGACCCTTAACCCACTGAGCCACTCATGTGCCCCATCAGGTTTTTCTTCTTAATCAACATCTCCATTTGTGGCAAAAGCAAATCAGTATCAGCACCTTGCCAATGGAGACATGATTTTGAATCGTTTACTCGGAGTTGCTTGATTACAGCAGAATCAACGAGTTCTTTGAAATATCTGCTCTAGAAACTAATTTCCTCGTAGAGAGTTTTCCAGTTGAGTTGCTGCTGTCTGTGTGGTTGATAGTTTTTCTACTGAACACAGCTACAATATTTTTCATACCATGTGAATTCTAAGACAAGAGGTTATCAGTCTCAGTATATAAAGATTAAGTGTTGAGTGTAACTAAATTATTGTGGTAATTATTGTATAATATATACACATATCAAATCATTGCCTTACAGATCTAATACTTACACAGTGTTTTATGTCAGTCGTATCTTAATAAAACTTGAAAAAAGAAATTAACAAGATTCCATTAAATAATGTACTCTTACAGTTATACAAACATACCCACTGTCATTTTTTGTTTCATATTTTTTCTTGAAACTCTGATAATGTAAAAATGCCAATAAATGAATTCTAAGTATATGTGCATTGAAATCATTGTCATGTATTTAAGCTTTATTTAAAAAAAAATATGCTTTCAACAGTGACCAAACGAACTTCATTTACAAACTTGTCTGATAATTTGTGACCTAAACCACTATTTCCACGTGTCAAAACAAGCTATACCCTGAGAAATGTTGGTGTATTCTATTATGTTTTATAAGTATTAAAACAAAGGTTTTTATGGATGTGAAATATTTTGAGATCATTTATTCAAATAACACTTATAAGATGAGATGGGTTCAGCCATTAGTAGTGATAATAATAGCTAATAAATATAGCCTTTACTCTGGGTCAGGTGTTGTAACACACCCTTTACATATACTAACTTATTTACCTATCATCATAACCTTCTGAAGTCAGAAAGCTGGGATGCAGAAAGGTTAAGGGACTTTCCCAAATCACACAACAGGTAAATCAGCACTTGGATTTGAAACCAGGTAGTTCAGCTCCAAAGTCGAGGTGGTCAAAAACTGCATCATGTAGTTGAACACATTTAAAATAATATTGCAGGTAAATGAGAAATCATAGAAATATGTTGATGATCCCTTGTTAAAGGAGTAAAGCAGTTTACAAACCAGTATTATATCAATTATATTAAATTCAAACACATATATTGTTAAATGTCATATATATGCTTCTATATATTTCTATATATTTATGTAAATACATATATTCACTTGTATACATACACCCTCATGCATACTCCTACATAGATATAAAAAGGAAAAAAACAGTTGGGGGATTATGTTATATACCAAAATTTACCAGAAGTTAACTTCTGCTTATGTGATTACCTGTGATCATTTTCTGCCTTATAATAGTCTGTATTTTCCAAATCTTTTATCAGAAACATGTTGTTAATTTTGTAATTTTTTAGTATATGTGCTGCCGAAGCGAGCACGATTTTGTAATTTTTTTTTGATGACAGTTTCATTCCCCTGCAAGCAAAACTTTCTGGCATTTATTATGCTGAAACACTGTAAATCCTTCTCAGCTTCGAATTACAGTACAGAGCACTAGTCACTTAAACCTTGGAGGAAGTATGCCCAATTAAATTGAAGAGGCATCCCCAAGTTTCTGACTTGGACAGCTGGAAAGAAGGTACCCTTGAATTTGAAGTGCCTTAGCATATTACAGTTAAGAAATCCAAAGATCCACGGTGAAGATAGTGGAGGCACCGTTTGGGGACTAACCAGCTTGTAGTTAGTATGGCGGTGGTTCTAATGGATGTGATCATCTGCAATAAGGGGGAGAATTCATGTTTTCGTAGAAAAGAAATGAGATGGTGTATGTAGTTCATAATTATATGCCTAATACATGGTTGAAAGTAGTTTAAAAAAGTTAATTCCTGGGGCGCCTGGGTGGCGCAGTCGGTTAAGCGTCCGACTTCAGCCAGGTCACGATCTCGCGGTCCGTGAGTTCGAGCCCCGCGTCAGGCTCTGGGCTGATGGCTCGGAGCCTGGAGCCTGTTTCCGATTCTGTCTCCCTCTCACTCTGCCCCTCCCCCGTTCATGCTCTGTCTCTCTCTGTCCCAAAAAAAAAAAAAAAAAAAAAAAAAAAAGGTTAAAAAAAAAAATTAAAAAAAAAAGTTAATTCCTGAATCAGTAATGAAATGTGTTCAACCACCAGAGACAGACAGAAATACAAAAGTCTGTACAAATTAGAGACTAATTTTCTCATGTAATAAGAAGACCAGAGGTAGGCATTCTAAAGTTGGTTCAGCAGCTCTATGACGTCCTCAGGGACTAAAGTTTGTCATCCTTGTCATTCAACTCTCATCTTCAAGATCACAAGACAGTTGTGAAATATGTGACAATTACACACATTGTAGGAGACAGAGCTTAATGTGACCCACGTGATCTCTGTGTTCTGGGATCCACACCCTTGTACAATCCTGTCCCTTCGAGAGTGGACATGACCTGTGACTAGCTTCTAACCAATAGAATATGCAAAGGTGAGGGGTTGTCACTCCCACGATACGTTATATTATACGATACTTCATCTGGCTGGCAGACTAACTCTAAGGTTTTCTCCCTCACCTGCTCTGAAGAAGCAAATTGTCATAAAGTAAGCAGCCATGTTGGAGAAACCCATGTGGAAAGAAACTGTGGGCAGCTCCTAGGAGCTTAAGGTAATCTCCAGAAAGAAACTGAAGCCCTCAGTCCTGCAGTTCAAAGAAATGAATTCTGCAAACAATCTGAGGGAGCATGAAAGAAAATCATCCCCTTGTGAGCCTCTAGTAAGACAGTGTCCCTAGCCAATACCTGGATTGAAACCTGATGGGACCCTGAAGTTGAGAGTTCAGCCTGCATTTCTGGTCCACAAAAACTGTGAAATAATAAATGTGTATTGTTTTAAGACACTAAGCTTCCTTCCTTCCTTCCTTCCTTCCTTCCTTCCTTCCTTCCTTCCTTCCTTCCTTTCTTCCTTCCTTTCTCTTTCTTTCTTTCTTTGTTTCTTTCTTTGTTTCTTTCTTTCTTTCTTTCTTTCTCTCTTTCTTTCTTTCCTCCTTCCCTCCCTCTCTTCCTTCCTTCCTTCCTTCTTTCTCTCTTTCAACTATCTCTGTCTCTATCTATCTATAGCTGCAAGAAAAGCTGATAAATGAAATCTTATTGAGACACAATGCTTCAATAAATAAATCCTGGATTCTGTTCTCAGAGAAAAAGAGGGGAAATATATATTGGGGGGTGCTAAGAATGCAATGGCTTCACAGAGTGTTCCTGTATTAGATCTCAATTTATCTTCTTCCTTTTAAACTAGATCCCCTTCTCCAAAATCTCCACATAGCCAGAGATGGGAAATGGTAGTATCCCATCTCTATGGAAATATTTTCCTCATGACTTGGCCCCAGGTATCAGGAAAAGTAAGACTGCTTTATTTTCTAATAGGGCCCATCCTCTCATTCTGACAATGGCATTTTAACTAGACTGCTCAGCAGCACAGGGTCTCTCTTATTCATAACCACCTATTAATATGTACTGGGAACACCAGTGAGTAAGTGATTAAAATTTTCTGATTAGTGCTTCTGGCAGGAAAGAATATAAATCTGGTATCTTACTGAGGATATAAGGATCCTTAAGTCAAGTTCTGTTCCCCACCCCTCCCATTTTCTATCTCTGTGTCCATCAGCAGCCATTTTGAAACAATGAAGTTAATACAGTGGAATTCATTCTCAGAGGTGACCCTTCTGGTAAGAGATGGTTTAGAACATAGCTTCTGCCTCCTCATTAATAAAAAAATAAATAAACAATTTGTAATATTATAATATTGAATTCTAAGCTTTAATTTTAATATGAATTTCAGATGTGGAATCTTATTAATCCTACTAATAACCAAAAGAATGTACGGACATATATTTTTGGTCATCAAAAGACTAAAGGTGGAAAGCATTAACATTATCAGTTGGAAAGGAATGGTACATTTCATCTTACTTTTCTGTGCCTGTATGAGGACAAAAGAATATTCAGACTAGATTGTATGTCGATGGGGGTGATTGGAAGGCAAATCAAAACTTGTCAGGAAAATTATGTGAAAGGAAATGGTAACTGGAAGATTTATAAGGGTGGATACGTATATAGTTTGAAAGACGCAAACAAGATCCATTCCAATCTGACTTGCTCCTGACCCCTAGATAGCTATACTTAAGTCAGCTAACCTTCACCATCTCCCTGAAACTTAAACATTGGCACAGACCAATTTTAACAGCTACTATAATATTGCCAGCTATTATTTTTCTTTCTTTTTAAATGTATATATTGTTTAATTTTTCAACTAATTATTTACTTAAGATGGATTACTTTTAAAAAGGGCTATATGATAACTGTAATTTATTGTTACTGTTTTCTGTTTTTCCTGATAAGACCTAATTAGTGTGAGAAAGATTTTGTTTCTGCTCATCAGTAAATCAGATTGGAAGAAAATGCCTTTTTTTTTTTTTTTTTTTTTTGCCAGTGCCCAAGTTCGTGATCATAGATACAGGAAAACTGTTAATATTCTGATGCCAGAGTTTGAAAATATTATGTCTGTATTTTGGCTAAGACTCATGAAGACCAAGACAGGAATGAAGGCAACTTGCTGATGATGGTTTTGGATCTAATTCAAATGTTTTCCTAGATTTGGAAAGACCTTTTAAGAACATTACAAAGTCTATACTATAGAAATACAAAAACTATGGATATTAATAATTGCGTCTTTAATTGCTTGCTTTTAAATCCAGTTAAGATGATTATGTGTATTATCCCAAGCCATGGTAAAAATGAGCTTCCTTTGTTGCTATTTGGTTACAGTTGCCTACTTTTCTACCTTTTTTTTTTTTCTTTGCATAGGACAACCTTATGCGTGTGAAGGGCAAATAAGAGGGGTCATATTTCAGTTCATGCTTCTCCTTTGCAATAGGGAATTTTCTTTCCCCACTGAGCAGGGTTTCTGGAAGTTGAGCTAGTCTGTTTGTAGTGCTATTTCATTTGGAAATATAGCCATGAGGTAGGTAACCAGACCCAAATACCCAGGACAGAGAACACCAAGAGAAGCCTGTGCAATCACCGACACCCAGAGGATTAATAAGAATCCAACTTTTCCTCTCCCTATCTTGGGTCAAAGTCACCAAGAGTGGCACCATCCTCAATGGAAAAGGAGTACAATTTCAATTTCTGTGGTCACTTCAGCAGTAAATGTCTTCAGACATATAACTACTATCTCTTCGACTTCTCTGTCCCCTTTAGTTTCTTCTTTTGTTTTCCCTCTTCTGACTAAACATTCCCTTTCTTCTGTTCTCTCTTCTCTTCTTCTCACCATACACCTTAACTTTAACTTTCTTTTTCTACTCCTTCTATTCTCCATCTTATCTTTTTCATTTCCAATTTACTTTTTCCTTTCCTTCTCTTCTTACTTCAACCACTGCTATAAAACATATGCCATTCAAAAGACTTGCCTGAAACTCCAAACCCACTGTACTTAGAGAGGATGATACCTTCTCTAATTCCATGCATTCAGTGGTGGTTACTAAACATTAAAGGCGTATCAGAAAAGGTAAAGGGCTCGTGGTAAATTGGATTAGTTCTTAATCCAATAAGGTAATTAGATTTTTCTCCATGAAATGCTATGGGAGCTTACAAGCAAACCTGGAAAACATTGGCCATATATTTTTTTCTGACTGACTTGCATCTTTCCAACAATAGAGAAGTCCTAGAGACTTGCCTAGTCAAAGGACGAAGTGACAATATTTGTTAACTTTAAATTATGCACTGTCATTGATATGTTGGCTTAACAATGTGGGCATATTTCCCATAACAATGCACCAGATAAACTATGGTGGTTCTATCTTCATTTGTCATTGGCCATATGACCACTCATAAATGGGCTCTAAAATAAAATGAATAAACAAACAAAAAGCTGAGTTAGTTCTATAAATACAGAGAACAAACTGATGGTTGCTGGAGAGGAGGCGGTGGGGATTGGGTAAAAATGTGTGAAGGAGAGTGGGAGATACAGGCTTCCAGTTACGGAATGAATAAGTCACAGGAATAAAAGGCCCAGCCTAAGAAATACAGTCGATGATATTGTAATAGCTACATAATGGGACAGATGATAACTTTACTAGTAGTAAACATAGCATAATATTGGCAAACTTGACAAATCACTGAGTTTTACACCTGAAACTAATGTAACATTGCATGTCAACTATACTCAAGTAACAAAATAAGTACATATATACACATATATTTTTTTTTCCAAAAAAAAAAAAAGGAAGATTGGTGTGTAAGGTCACAAATGAGACTCAGAACTGACAAGCTCAAAATTACTAACTGAATATTTTCCTTTATCCGCTTCTGTGTATTCAAGAAGGGCAAGAAAATAGCTTCACTCTAGTCTAAAATTTTCCATCTAAGAATTTTCTATTTCAGCATTGCCTCCTTGAACCTATACTGGTTGATCTAAAAATTTCTTTATTAAGCTTAATGTTTATTAACTTTATCTAATGACAAGAATTTTAATGAAGGATAGACATTACTCACATAGCAAAGAGTAGTTGACCTTTCTTTCTAAAGAAACTATATTTTTCATAAGAAGGAAGTAAAAATTAAACCATGTAAGCTATTTTTTTTTTTATCAAAGTTCATTTTGTCTTCTGAGGTTTAAATTCCTATACTGATTGAAGATTATTTTCTATCATTGCATTATTTCAATGAAGCTAACATCTATTTTAAAAGACCAGATCTTTTGCACATTTTCCAGAATAGCAACATGGGAAGCCTAAATAAAATTTGTTGAAAGAAGATTTTTTTAGTAAGACAATGTGTATGGTCTGTTCATTCTCATTAAATTGTTGTCTGATCATAACTCTACATTCACTGACATTTCTGTTTACCATCAGAGGATAAATAACAGCAATCCTTGCTTAGCAAGGAAAGAAAAAGTACTCAATCCTTTCCAGAAACATCTTGAACTTCCTAAAGTAGGGTGAATGGACTATGGGGAAAAATTATTAGCTCTTGGTCAAAGGAACAATTAATTCAAAACAGATTTAAATCAGGGCAGCCATAAGACATTGGGTCGGAAAGAGGAAAAGGAAAAGAAAAAATTGCTTTGAGTTTCAAGATAGTTTAAGGGATTTCTTTCAAGTTTAAAAACCACAACCAAAGGAACATAAAGCTTAACCAAAAATAACAGCACTATGATTCTTGGAAAAGAATCAAGTTGTTTTTTTCAATATAATAATCAGTACATATGAGGGATCTAATATACTGACAATCCCATAATATTTATATTGATGTTGCAATTGAGCAGTGTATATATTGGACCAAAGTCATGCTGCAATAAAGCAACACAGCATATGGTTGACCACAGAAGACCAATTTTGCAATGTAACCTTCCATTAATAACAACATAGATACATATCATCAAACTGATACCAGATTTAAGATGGAGAAATTCTTCCCAAAGTTTGGTTTCAATAATTTACATGATTAAATGATTTCATTTTAAGTCAATTTCCTAATACACAAGAATGTCAAATTGTTGTAGCTTCATGTTTAAGGGAAATACTAGAAAATTCTATAGGAATTGCTGGTATATTCCATTAAAAATCTTCTGTAAAGATTGAATTAAACCATGATATTATGGATGCATAAAAAAGGTATTAAAAGTTAATTACATAATGAACATATTATATTTCATATAAAATGTATGTCTATAAAACCATACAAATGTGTAGGCAGAAATGTATTATATTAACTTTGTATCTAATTGCAAATATCTACATCATTTGTAAGAAGAATCAACTAATTTCTTGGGTCTTGATTATAATCTATATCAGAATTTCCAAATTAATGGAACAAGATAGAAAAAAGTACTTAAAGCCATAAGTTATATTTAGGTGTTTGTCAAGAAGCCAGATTCCATGGGTTTTGAATATCTGACCCTTTGGCATGTTCCCACATAATCAACCCTTTAACCCAGACTTGGAGTAAAGGGAATAACAGTTATGTTTTTCCTTCTCTGTTTAACTTGGCTTAACTTACTGTAGAAAATCCTCTTTCCCACAGCCTAATTTCAAACAAATTGCAATTTTAACAATACCCTTACCGCGGCTAATTCAGTCATTCTGCCAGTTAAACTGATGAAAGGCCAACTTTAAATATCATTTCCTTTTTAGGTGAGAAAGTAATTAGGAATTCCAAACAACGATTGACTTTTATTTTTATTAGTCAATTTTTTTCCCCTCCCACCGCTGTTGAGCAAAAACTTCCTAGTCATGGGAAGATCCTAACAACAACAACAACAACAACAACAACAACAACAACAAAAAACATGTAGGAGATAATATCAAGAGATCTTGGAAAATACACCTTTTTTCCTTCATAAGTAACCAAAAAGTAATAAAATACTAGACAATGGACCACAGGCAAACCTTTGAAATTGTAATTTTTCCAGGGTAAATTTGAAAGGGCCAAATGTCTTGTTGGATTTTTGTAGGTCTTAAAGAGAAAACATAGGAATTTAAGGAATCATTATACTTCCTAAATCAGAAGAGAATGGAGTGAAAAACTTATCTGCAAAGCTTTTGTTAGAAATTAGAGAATAGCTAGGGTTTGAAGAAGCAAGACAGTCTTATCCTGCATAAGAGACTTGAACTCGACACTACCCATGGATCAATTATTTCAGCCTTGCTCCAGGTTTGCTTTCTTCATTTGATAGAATAGCAGCAACCAGAAAATATGTCAAAAGTCTCCCTTGATGGGGCAAGGGGACTTCTGGTATTGCAGGCCTTCTAGACAAAATATGGGGTGAGCAGCTGGTTGGTCTCTGTGTCAGCATTTTCCAAGTAGGAGGTCAGTGAAACACTGAAGTTCCCAGAAATATACAGTTGGTTCTACAGTGGTGGCGTTGTTGGGTCGTTGCAGGTAACAGTGTTACATGACGACATATGATTTAGAAATGCTATTAATTTATTAATGGTTGGAAAATTTCCTGTGCTAAACAAATGCTTTAACTTTTTTTTTTTTAGTTTTTTTTTAATGTTTATTTATTTTTGAGACAGAGAGAGACAGAGCATGAACGGGGGAGGGGCAGAGAGAGAGGGAGACACAGAATCGGAAGCAGGCTCCAGGCTCTGAGCCATCAGCCCAGAGCCCGACGCGGGGCTCGAACTCACAGACCGCGAGATCGTGACCTGAACCGAAGTTGGACGCTTAACCGACTGAGCCACCCAGGCGCCCTGCTTTAACTTTATTTAATCCACTGTTTACCAAATTTGCTCTGGCAAATAACTTTCCTTTCTGTCCCTCACCATACATGCACATCAACACAGACCAAATCTTTAACAAGCAACAGAACATAAGCATCCTGCAAAGAATATATTTTCACAGGGGCCCCTAGTTGGCTCAGTCAATTGAGCATCTGACTGATTTTAGCTTAGGTGATGATCCCAGGATCATGGGATCAAGCCCCGCATCATGCTCCTCCCTGAACGTGGAGTCTGCTTAAGATTTTTCCTCTCTCTCTCTCTCTCTCTCTCTCTCCTTCTGCCCCTCTCCCCTGCTCACTCTCTTTCTCTCTAAAATAAAATTTTTAAAAATATATTAAAAATATTTTCATAAATGATCTTTAATGGTTTTCATCATCGTCAATTGTCTGAACTATGGATTCAGTGTGTTGGTGAAGAAGGAGGAAAATACTAAGGATTTTGGAACTCTCAAGATATATTCAGTGATCTAATACTATTAATGAAGGAGGGAAAAGCTCTAAATCTTAATTGCCATTTTTAGGGTCCTAAAATTAATCATGGAGAAAACATTCAGTTATTTAGAGTAGGCCAACTGACAGAAAAGTGGAATCTTTTCCATTTTTCTCTGTATCCAAAGCAGCTATCTGACATTCCTCCATTATTTTTTAATTGTTTTTTAAATTTAAATTCCAGTATAGTTAAAATACAGTGTTATATTAGTTTCAGGTGAACAATATAGTGATTCAACTCTTCCATATGTTACTCCATGTTCATGGTGATAAGTGCATTCTTAATTCCCTTCACCTATTTCATGAATCTCCAACCCACCTCCCCTCTGGTAACCATTTGTTTGTTCTCTAGAGTCTGTTTCTTGGTTTGTCTCCCCCTTTTTTTTTTTTCTTGGCTTGTTTGTTTTGTTTCTTAAATTCCACACATGAGTGAAATCATATGCTATTTGTCTTTCTCTAACATTTCTTTTAGCATTATACTCTGTAGCTCCATCCATGTTGCTGCAAATGGCAAGATTTCATTCCTTTTGATGGCTGAGTAATATTCCATTGTATATATACCACATCTTCTTTATCCATTCATCTATGGATGGACACTGGAGCTGCTTCCATAATTTGGCTATTGTAGATAATGCTGCTATAAACATAAGGTTGTGTGCATTCTTTCAAATTAGTGTTCTCTTGTTCTTTAGGTAAATACTCAGTAGTGAGATTACTGAGTACTTCTATTTTTAATATTTTGAGGAACCTCAAAAATTTTTGAGTAACCTCCCTACTTCCACAGTGGCTGCACCAGTTTACAGCCCCACCAACAATGCATGAGGGTTCTTTTTTTCTCCACATCCTCGCCAGCAGTTGTTGTTTCTTGTGTTTTTGTTTTTGTTTTTGCTTTTGTTTTGGCCATTCTGACAGATGTGCTATCTCACTGTGTTTTTGATTCGAATTTCTATGATGATGAGTGATGTTGAGCAACTTTTCATGTGTCTGTTGACCATCTGTATGTCTTCTTTGGAGAACTGTTTGTTCGTGTTTTCTACCCATTTTTTAAATGAATTATTTGGTTTTGGGGTGTTGAGTTGTATAAGTTCTTTATATATTTTGGATACTAACCCTTTATCAGATATGTCACTTGAAAATATTTTCTCTCATTCAGTAGGTTGTCTTTTAGTTTTGTTCCTTTGCTGTGCACAGTATCTGAAATTCTTATTCAGTGTTGGGTTGTTGTAGGGACTAATATTTAAAGATTTTTTTTTCTTTATTTGTTTATTTAGCTAATTGACTTTAAGATCTCCTCTAGGGCATGAGATAGTTTTTGTAACTATAGTCCCTCTTCTTTCTCATAGAAAACTAATTTTCCTAATTTAGATAAGATCATAAAAGCAAAGCCTGACCCTTATTTCAGTCATGACTGTTCTTAAATACAATTGATGTGTCAATTCTATATATAAATATGAAAACTGGTCCTTAGAAAAAATGTATTTAATAAGACTTGACTCTTCCTATAGGATGGGATAAATGTTTGGTGAATGCAGAATTGGAAGGATATTGAGGATATTGAAGGTATTATGAGGTCAGAAAGAATGTAATACATGAAATCTTTTAAATCCTGGTTTGCTAATTTTTTGCTCAATCCTATAGGTTCCAAAACAATTATAAAATGACATAATTAAAAGCCATAGTTTGTGGTTACTTAATTTTCCGTATTATCCCTATACTCTAAAGATCCCTATTGTGGCTGGTAAATGAGCAATCTCAATACTAGTAACTAAAAAAATCCATTTTTTGTTGCTGTTGAGGAAGAGCAAGAGACCATGTTTAAATTTCTTTCTACACTTAACATTATGACTCGGATACATAATCATTTAATGATGTTGTTAACATTGTATTCACGCCAAAGTCAGGAGAGTCCTCACTGTCATTACTGAAAGATAGTCGGAAGGTACACAGCATAAAATTAAGATGTTTATAAGAAACATGCAGGGGCGCCTGGGTGGCTCAGTCGGTTAAGCATCCGACTTCGGCTCAGGTCATGATCTCGTGGTCCGTGAGTTCGAGCCCCGCATCAGGCTCTGTGCTGACAGCTGAGAGCCTGGAGCCTGTTTCTGATTCTGTGTCTCCCTCTCTCTCTGACGCTCCCCCATTCATGCTGTCTCTCCCTGTCTCAAAAATAAATACACGTTAAAAAAATTAAAAAAAAAAAAAAAAGAAACATGCATATAACATGTATTCATTTAGCAGACAGGAGTCATGTGTATTAGTCACTAATTTGTTTCTTAATTAATGGTATGACTGTGGTACCAACTTAATTAATATTTCAGAAAACTGTAACATTTTATTTCTAGACCAGAGATGATATCTTTCTCATCTTATGACATATGGCTTTGTCAAAATTTCATCATGACGAACCACATTTTGAAAAAATGCAAGTTGCTATATTTCTTTGAGATAGTATCAAATCATAGCTCTTCAACAAGCTCTTCAACAGCACTTTTTTCTTTTCCTCCTCTTGACTCAGTTTGATCAAATAATAGCACAATTTCAAGAATATTCAATTCTCAGAAAAGTAAATGCTTTAAAAAAAAAAAGAATTTGTTCAGTCTTAAAAGTCTTCCAACTTGTTCCTATATGTGTAGTGTCTTGGGTCATGAAATAATAATTGCCATATACAAAAAAAAATTTACTATTATAAAAATTAGACTATTCCTAAGTGATCAAAATAAAATGTTTAGTTTTATTAACTTATTATATCCAGAGCACTATAAGACTTTTCAACAAGGTTTTTTAGCTTCATATATTTTTTTAAATTTTGCATGACTATATATATTATCGATATATTAAATATAATATATACTTTATCACTACAGATATGGATATGGATAAACTATAGATAGAGATGTAAATATATATAGATATAGATTTATCAGTTAAAGCTAATTTCATGCCAGAAGCCTCCACTGAAAGGTAAGCTTTCCATGCCATATGCATGGATTTTTAAATGCTTGCTTATTTATTTATTTATTTATTTATTTTTAATTTATTATTATTTTTTATTTTTTTAGAGAACACATGCGAGCAGGGGGAAAGGCAGAGAGAGAGGAGAGAGAGGATCCCAAGTAGGCTCCCTGCTGTCAGTGCAGAGCCCCATGCAGATCTCTATCCCACGAACTCAGGAGATCATGACCTGAGCAGAAACCAACAGTTGGTTGCTTAACGGACTGAGCTATCCAGGTGCCCCCAGATGCAGGAATTTTTAACATTAGCCTGTTTGGTATGCTTCAACTTTCACAGTTTTGTAGAGATACAGAGATTACTACTTGTTCCCTCCTTGGCTTTTTGGGTACTGAGTGGCTATTATAGAAACCAGTTACGTGTAAGTCATTTAATCAAGGTATTTCCCATAAGTATCATTCATCCACCCGTTCATTCACTAATTCACCAGTGTTTATTGCATACTTACCATGTGCTGAGCTCAGTGCCAGGTGCTAAGAGCAGAATGGTGAATAGGCATACTAGTGGCTCCATGGAGTCTACTCTATGTATATATCCAACATGTTGATATTTTCTGTCAAGAAATTAACCAAAAGAATCAATGGTTCTTTTTAGTGTTTGCTTTTTTTTTTTTTAATGTTTATTTTTACTATTTTTGAGAGAGAAAGAGAGACAGAGCATGAGCCGGGGAGAGGCAGAGAGCAAGAGGGAGACACAAAATCTGAAACAGGCTCCAGGCTCTGAGCTGTCAGCACACAGCCCGATGTGGGGCTTGAACTCACCAACCATGAGCCAAAGTCAGACACTTAACCGACTGAGCCACCCAGGTGCCCCTAGTGTTTGCTTTTTTTTAAGATTCTACAATTTAATAACATTAAAAAATTCTTCTTTGGACTTTAAAATTTCTTTACTTCAAATTAACTCAAAATATATTTGAAACATAAAAGAAACAAAATTTTTTATGAAATTACTAAATGCAATGTTTTATAAATTTGTTGACAACTGTGAAATTTGCTAATCATCCCCACACACACAATATGGCTCCTCTATCTGCAGTAACAGTGGAGGGAAAAAAAATAAAGCTATTCTATATTTAATCATACTTCCTCTAAAGCTCTGTATGACCAAAACATGATTTCTCATGGAAAAATAAATGTGACTGACTAATGTATGTTAAGAGAACTAATTTGTACATCAACAGTGAATTTTCATACACTAGATGGGTATATTTCCCCAATCCCATGTAAAAGGTTTCAGGTGTCAAAAATGTTTCATAATTTAGGGTATATGGAACAATTGGGGGAAAATGCCTTCTTAGCCAATAATCATGAACCTACTTTCATTGGTGTTTGAGTTTATGTCAATAATGATGATCAAGTAGGTTAATGGTAGCAATTTATTGACGGTTTTTTCTTAGTGTAATATAATTTATCTCAATTGTGATATTGGTATAAATAAAGATTATAATAGTGAAATCCCATCACATTAGCATTTAATATGCAGAAATAATTCTATTCACTTCCGTGGCTATAATGCCATGTCACCTCACCCTCACCAACACATCTAGTTACATGTTTGGTTGATCTATCCTAAATGTGCTATGTTTGATTTTGTCACATTTATCCTCATGACATTTGTACCGCCCCTGCCATACATCCATATCCTATCCACAAATAAATTTGAAGATTCATAATAATTCCAAATTGCTTGAACTTTTCTGTACTTATGGCCTCTTTTAAATCACCAGTTCCTCATTCCCTGCATAATGATTCCCTACATGGCAACATCTAACCTTCCACAGGCTATTAAACTTGACCCATTTAAGATCACGGATGACTTCTTCAACATTAAATATAGCTCCTTCTTAGTCCTTGTCATTCCCAGTCCTACTTGCAGAAATCAATACTTCTCTAGGCTCCCAGAAATAATATGATGACACCCAGTGTGTCAGAAGTGGTGCTTTGCAACAAGAAACAGAAACTGGTGCTGGCCATCTGAAATAAGAAAGAATTTTGAGCAGAATCAGGGACTTCATGATCAATGGGAAGCTGAGGACCTGCTCAGGAAATCTGGCAAGAACAAAGAGGCCACAGGATTTGCTGGCTGCCCAGTTCCCGTGGCTAAAGCAGTCTGTTTTTCTCACACACCAAGAACCTTGCTTATTTCAGTCTCCAAGCTTCTTTGTGTAGGAGTCCAAGTTCACTTCTTCAAGGAAGAGTCAATAGCCCTAGAGAAAGCATCTGAGGGACAAGCCAAACACATCATCATGCTTCCTCCTACCTGTAGTCTTTTTTTTTTTTAATTTTTTTTAATGTTTATTTATTTTTGAGACAGAGAGAGACAGAGCATGAACGGGGGAGGGTCAGAGAGAGGAGACACAGAATCTGAAACAGGCTCCAAGCTCTGAGCTGTCAGCACAGAGCCCGACGCGGGGCTCGAACTCACGGACCGCGATATCGTGACCTGAGCCGAAGTCCGCCGCTTAACCGACTGAGCCACCCAGGCGCCCCTCCTCCTACCTGTAGTCTTAACTGTTTCCACAGAATCTTTCCACTCTTGGTTTCTAGGAAACTATATCACTATTATTTAGAGAAGGAGAACACCTCTGGCTGCATTTTCTCTGCTTCCTTTGCCAGAAGTACTCATTGTAGGCATAGCCTCCCCTCTCTTGCCTGTTTCTAAACTTCCTCTTCAGAGGCACACTCAACATTTAAAGAACACCTCTCCTGGTCAACATCTTTCATCAGCCTTGACTTCTCTTGACTTGTCTTCTACTCCCCACTTCTCCTCCCTCTTCTTCTCCTCCTCCTCCTCCCCCTCTGCCTTCTTCCTCTTCTCCTTCTCCTTCTTCTTTCTTCTTCTTCTCCTTCTTCTTCATCCCTACTGCCTGCTGGATATTTCCAGCAGGGTAAATCATTGTCACTTCAAATTCAATATATTTAAACCTAAACTTGTAATCTTCCTTCTCTTTTCTCCTAAAAAAAACCTTAATAGCACATTATTCCAACCATATACATCGTGTCAGCCTTCTACCTTAAGTTATTCCTAATACTTAGAAAACCACTGCTCTATGTTCTCTTCCAACTCGTTCATCTGAGATATCAGTTTATTTAGTTTACTATTGATTGGTCACCCCATGTGCAGAATGCCTGGGTTTTGCAACAGGTCCTCTGAAGGGCTTCTTTTGAAATGTCAACAGTAAGTCAAATGAGGTTCAGAAACTACTTGAGAAATAGGCACTGTTTTTAAGATTTGTTTAAATTCTAGTTAGTTAACATACAGTATAATATTAGTTTCAGGTGTACAATGTAGTTATTCAACGCTTCCGTAACACCTGGTGGTCATCACAAGTGCCCTCTTTAATCCTCCTCATCTATTTCACCCATCCCCCCATCCACCTCCCCTCTGGTAACCATCAGTTTGTTCACTATACTTAAGAGTCTATTTCTTGGTTTGTCTCTCTTTCTCTCTTTTTTCCCCTTTGCTCATTTGTTTTGTTTCTTAAATTCTACATATGAGTGAAATCTTATGATATTTGTCTTTCTCTGACTGACTTATTTTGCTTAACATTATACACTCTAGCTCCATTCATGTTGCAAATAGCAAGACTTCATTCTTTTTATGGCTGAGTAGTATTCCATTGTATATATATTTTCCTTATCCAGTCACCAGTTTATGAGCATTTGGACTCTTTCCATAATTTGGCTATTGTAAATAATGTTGCTATAAATGTAGGCGGCTATATGTATCCCTTTGAATTAGTATTTTGTATTTTTGGGGTAAATACTGGGGAGTAAATTTGCTGGATCATAAGGTAGTTCTATCTTTAGAACTCCTCCATACTGTTTTCCACAGTAGCTGCACCAATTTGCAGTCCCATAAACAATGCAAGAGGGTTCCTTATTCTCTACATCCTCACCAACGCTTGTTGTTTCTTGTGTTGTTGATTTTAGCTATTTGGACAGTTGTGAGGTGGTATCTCTTCTTCCTTTTTTTTTTTTTTTTTCCTGATGATCAGTGATATTGGGCATCTTTTCATGTGTCTGTTGGCCATCTGTATGTCTTCTTCGTAGAAATGTCTGTTCATGTCTCCTGCTCATTTTTAACTGGATTATTCATTTTGTGTGTGTTGAGTTGTCTAAGTTCTTTGTAGATTTTGGATACTAATCCTTTATTAGATATGTCATTTGCAAATATCTTCTCCCATTCCATAGGCTGCCTTTTAGCTTTGTTGATGGTTTCCTTTGCTGTGCAGAAGCTTTTTATTTTGATACAGTTCCAATAGTTCATTTTTCCTTTTGTTTCTTTTGCCTCAGGAGACATATCTAGAAGGAAGTTGCTATGACTTATGTTAAAAAGGTTACTGCCTATGTTCTTCTCTAGGATTTTTATGGTTTCAGTTCTCACATTTAGGTCTGTAATCCATTTTGAATTTATTTTTGTGGTTGAAGTAAGAAAATTGTTAAAAAAGGAAAGAAGAAGAAGGGAAGAAGAAGAAAGAAAGAAAGAAAGAAAGAAAGAAAGAAAGAAAGAAAGAAAAAAGGGAGGGGGAAAGGAAAAAGAAAAAAGATGCTGTAAATAGGGGTGCCTGGGTGGCTCAGTTGGTTAAGCTTCTGACCTCGGCTCAGGTCATGATCTTGTGGTTTGTGAGTTCGAGCCTCATGTCAGGCTCTGTGCTGACAGCTCAGAGCCTGGAGTCTGCTTCAGATTCTGTGTCTCCATCTCTCCCTGCCCCTAACCCACTCTCATTCTGTCTCTGTCTCTCTCAAAAATAAAATAAACATTAAAAAAATTAAAAAAGAAAAGACGCTGTAAATAAAAAAGTACTCAATAAAGCTTTAGGAGATCCAGGTTCTACTTCTGTACTTCCCACTAATTAGTGCTAGTAAACTTTTACACATCCCCTGCTTTCAATGTCTTCATCTATGAGATGAGGCAGAGGGTATGTGGCATAAGGTCTCTTCTAGTTCTAACACTTTATGACTTTTCTTCAGATGTTCCTGTTTTCCAGATGGTGTCATTAAAGCTAAATTATCAGAGGCCCCTAGATTTAAGGAGAGTTCTCAACAAGCACCCCTCTTCCCAGGTGGTGCTCAACATTACTGAAGGGGAGTAAAAGAGCCTGTGATTCTCTAATTTCCCCTTCCTAAGTAATTAGGATCTGAAATTCTGAGCAAGAGTTGGGGTACAGTATTTGGGAGTCTGGGTAAATTATAGGACAGGCATCTCTCACCCACGGGCTACAATATGTAGCACAAAATAATAATTTAAGATATCATCTTAGGAAGAATCTGAATCCAAAGCCAATTATACTACCCAAGACAATAAACAATCTAAAAGAGTTAGGCAGAAGGGAGAAAAACACAAATGAGGTGGAGAAATGTTCTAGGAAATTTCTCTTAGAAGAATTTTGTCACAGAATCATCATGATCTAAGCTAAAATCTTTTACCTGGCTGGTGTGTGTGTGTGTATGTGTGTGTGTGTGTGTGATGGTAAAAACTAAAAAGCAATGGGCTAAAATGTAAATGAAATGTTAGAAAATGAAGGTGAAAATACATAAATTATTCTTTAAATGCTTTCAAGACATCTAATAGTGAAGGGGAAAAAGTACGTATTAGCAAGAGGTAGGTTGGGAAAAATATTTATTAAAAACCTATTTCATGGGGGCATATGGGTTGCTCAGTTATTTAAGCATCTGACTGACTCTTGGTTTCAGCTCAGGTCATGATCTCACTGTTTGTGGGATCAAGCCCTGCATCAGGCTCTGCACTGTTAGCGCTGGGGATTCTCTCTCTCCCTCTCTCTTTCTCTCTCTCTCCCTCTCTGCCCCTCTCCTGTTCATGCTTTCTCTCTCTCTCTCAAAGTAAATAAATAAATAAACTAAAAGAAAAAAAAAAGAAAAGAAAAACCTATTGCATGTATGACACTATTCTAGAGAGTCAGCAACATATATCATAAACACGGACCTAAAACTATACTGTGATGTTAATGTAAAACTAAAATTATCATATTTCTAGATCAAAATTAGACTGCCAAACATTGTTGATAAAAATATACATCATAAAGAAGAAAGTAGATTAAGGAAGATGGTGATTTACCAAATCTTCATGTAAAACTTCTATAGGTCTGCCTGAAATAGGCTGGCCTTGCTGTCTCACATTTGTGACCCAAGGATAAATTGTCCTTTGTGGCTGCTGAAATCATTAGGGGGCATGACTACCACGATGAAATTGAACACATTCAGGGGACTCATCTGACAAAAATGTAATCTAGGCTGCAGTTTATGACTAAAACTTTTCACAGAGTTCTGTAGTTTGAAAATGTGTGATTAACACAAAGTGGGACTGGTGCGCGTTATAGGTCAGTGGTAACGCTTTTCCTTTTAGAATCCCATCTGTCACCACAGCAGAGAAAATCTCGATGTAGCGTTGTCGCTCACACAATCTCCCCCAACACTTACGGATGTGAGAACTGCTTTGACTACTTTTCCTTCATTTATTTGTTTGTCATTCATTCATACAACATGGCCATGGTACTCAAGGTACTAAGAGACGAAAAAGAAAGACTGCCATGTCCTCCCAGAGTTGACCATCTAGTAGGGGATACAAACAACCAAATAATCACAATGCAATGCAATGAGCACTATTATTACAGAGTGCTATAGAAACACGAGAGTTGGTACCAGTCAAGAATTGAGAAACGGATTATGAACAGAATAAAATTTCAGCTGAAACAAGAGATAGGAGTTAGATGGGCAAAGAAGGAGAAGACTCTTCCAGGCAGATGTATTAGTAAAAGTAGGTAGGCAAAGTTATGCTGAGATAACAAGATCTCCAAGTATCATGGTTTACAACTACGGAGGCTGATTTTGCTTCCATTCTGTGTGTCCATCAGAGATAGGTTGCAGCTTTTCTCCACATCTTCTTTTTTCCAGGGTGCAAGTTGATGAATCATCCTTCAGTTGAGACATTGGCTGTGTGTGGCAGAAGATATATATCCTGTTTAAGCACACAATGGCTCTTAAAGCTGTCATCCAGAAGTGACAAGTGCCACTTCTGTTTACATTTCACTGGACAAAGCAAATCATGTGGCCAAATCCACAGGACAAGGATGTATAATCACCCAATGGGCAAGGAAGGGAGCCACATTGAGAACTGGATGTAATAGCAGAACAATTAAATCGTCTATCAGCGGTATAAACAAAGGAACAGACCCAACACAGAATTTGGTATAGCCTAAGACTTAAAATGATTTCAATTTGCTAGAGCTTAGATGATGAAGCAGAAAAGTGACCAGGCATAAAGCTGGATTAGTGAGCATGAGCTGGATTAAGTAAGCTCTACAGGGCAATTAAGAAGTGAGAACCTTATCATAAATGCTTTGGGTAGCCTTTGATGACTTACTGGAACATGGAAACTAGATTGGAGACAGGACAGATGGAAGTAAGAGGGACCAGTTTGAAAGTGTGGGTCTTAAGCCGGTTGAAAAATCATGAGACCCAAATAAAACCAGAAGGAATAGAAAAAGCCACTAAGATTTATGGAATGTTTGGAAAACTGACTCAGCAGTGGTTGGAGAATGCTTGGATATGAGAGGTTAACAGGAAAGGAAGTAAAGAAGCAGCTCAAGGTTTTTGTTTGTTTGTTTGTTTTTTGATTTGGTAGAGTGATATTAATCCCAATGCAGAAAACACAGAGAGGGATCAGGTTTTGGAACAAGATGGGAAATCTGTTTGGGACATTTTGAGTATGGCTCCCTGGAAGGCATTCCGCTGAAAGTATCCAGCAGACAGGCACTCATTTAGATCTAAAGTTATGGAAGAAGGAAAATCCAAGCCAGAGAGATATAAATACGGGAGTCATCAGGATACAGTTTGTGTAAACTAAGCTATAGAGTGACAGATGTCATCCAGGGTGATGGTATGAAAGGAGAGAGTATTAAAATTTAATGCAGCACAACATATTTTTCTTGTGCAGAGATTTTCTCCAGCCTTTATTGAAAGTGTACTCCCCATACTTTTATTAGTCCGCTGGTAGAGGAAGGGCCATCGTTCTCTGAGAAGGGCCCTAGGTGCTTCCTCAGGATCGCCCCCAGCACTCATCTTAGTGTGGTCAGACCAATTCACTAGTGAGTCGTGAGGTTTGCGTCTCAGTTCCCAGTTTTGCTCATAGCAACCATGTGTTCTTGGAAAAACCTTTAATCAGCCCTGTCTTAATTCTCTCGTTGGTGACACGTGGGTGCTAACACCCCTATTCCACACTGAGTGAGGTTGTCAGAACGGGCAAAGCTGAATAATATAGACGAAAGCTCTTTGGAAGCTGAAAAGTACCTTTTCAATACAAACTGGTATTATAATGTTCACTCTAGGAGGGGAAATTCCTAACTCTATTTCGAGGTCTCATTAAATACGCAGAAAATAGAAAGTTCTTTGCCAAACCTCATAAAAGAAAAATTGACAACATTTCTGACATGACTCATTCTTCCTTTGAAAACCAAGTATCAGATAAGGGTCAGCTCCTTTTAAATAGAAACTGAAGGAAAACAAAAGTTTTAGGAAGTCTTTTCCATGTGAGACTGCTGTTTTTCACGTTGCTCGTTTTGGACGTGTCTATTACTTCTATATGTGTTGCCCTCTGGCCCTAACCCTAACCTTAATCTTTGTCTTTCCCCCCCTCAGGCAGATACGCTTGAATGGTGGATAAAATAGTTCCATTTTCCAATTACGTTACCAAATCTTCAGCAATCTTTCCTGTGGAGCTCTGTATGAACCAAAAACTTTGAACACCATCGTACTTATAAAAAAAATTAATTCCAGAAGACTTGTTTAGAGGCCAGAAAAAAGGAGTTGAGTGTTTGCACCCCCAATGGCCCACAGTGTGTTTCCTATGACTTACATTTTCCAACAGTAATTACAACCTCCTTTTCAACAATTTTTATTTATTTAGATTAGAGCCAACCTTCACTATCGTTGTTTATATGTTTTGTTATTGTCAACTCAGATGTAAAAACTCTTTAGTACCCACTATCCAAGCAGTTTATAAGAAAGTTTGGACTCTTGGTTTTATGTCAAGTGTTATTTTTTAAAGTGTTACTTTAAGTATTCTGTCAAGAGTAGGATTTATGCTTTCAGTGTACCGTAATCTCTTTGTTTTATTTTCACAAACCCAAATTGCCCCAAACCTGAAAGCAATCTGAAAGTTTTTGTATACCACAGAAAGTATTAAGTGTGATTTAGAGAGAAAAAGAAATAAAACCTTCACTATACATACAATTAAAGTTGAGTTTTGAGGAATAAAATGCTAACTATATATTAAGGGATATATAATTAGAAATTTTGGTCTTTACGGTTCATTTCTAATGTAATTTAGCTCTAGAAATAATATATATTAAGTATATGGGCCATCACCCACCACCCCCACCCCCAAAGTCACTAACTTGTCATTACATATCTTCTCAAAGTGTCCTCAGAATCTCTCTCAACACAACAGGCAGCCACTACCAATCACTTAGAATTGGCAAAGAAGAGAAACTGATTTGCCACTCTGAGACCAACAGTCTAGATAGTGATAAACACCGAAACATAAATGTATTTCATCCTACTGTATAGTAGATACATCTTGCATGTAGATACAATCTTTGAGTGTAAAAACAAATCTTTCTTGTAACTTAAATTATGCTATAAGCATGAAACTTCTATACAACTACTTTTTACAGGTATTAACACAATTTATGGAGTATTGAATTATTACTTTTGGCCAGTACCCTCTCTGTCACCCTTCACTACCATCCAAAAAGAATGAAGTGCTTGCTAATTGTTAATCATTAAGTGCTCATCTAACAATTATCACTGCGCTCATTTCAAGTAAACTGTTATTTTAGAAATGGAAGAACATGTTGACTTAAAATCTTATGCAATTTATCACTGCCATGACTACAGCCTATTTTTTCATATTTCAGCTTATCTTTTCATTACTGTTTGTAAAGCAATAACAAAATGGACATTTATTATGCACTAATGTGGAAAGTTATCATTATTCTTCTGGAATACATCCTTTTGCTTCTTATTGAGAGGCATTTGCCTCTTTTGTACATTATTTTAGGCTCTTTCAAGCGAAACTCCAGTAATTGCATCAAAAATCACATCAAGGGGGCGCCTGGGTGGCGCAGTCGGTTAAGCGTCCGACTTCAGCCAGGTCACGATCTCGCGGTCCGTGAGTTCGAGCCCCGCGTCAGGCTCTGGGCTGATGGCTCGGAGCCTGGAGCCTGTTTCCGATTCTGTGTCTCCCTCTCTCTCTGCCCCTCCCCCGTTCATGCTCTGTCTCTCTCTGTCCCAAAAATAAAAAATAAAAAAAAAAAAAAAAAAAAAAATCACATCAGGTAGCTTTTAAGATCATGCGGACGTGTGTTGACAAAATAGCTATTCCAAACTATGTACGTTGCCTTGAAAAAAGTGTTTTAATGACTGGGAAATGAGATTTGTTAAAGAAAATGAGTTGACTGAAGATAAGCAGCTGTTTCTGTTTTAAATATTCCACCTGTTGAACCACATTTTATATCTGTCCCTTTTTCAAGTCAAATTTTCAACAGATTCATCTTTTAGTATTTATTTAACAATACATGTCTGATATTTATAGTTTATGATATATATATCATAAAATATACATATAGTTTATATATATATGTATATGTATATATATATGTATATGTATATAAAAACTATATATATAGTTTATAATATATATATATCAAGCTGTGTGATGAGAATGATACTGGACCTCTTGGCTGGGGGTGCTTGGAAACTTTATTACAGTGCACAGTTCTTGGTTGACAGCATGAAACAGATTTCCAACTGCCATGGAAAAATGCAATAATATCTCATTGTCCATAGCATCATAATGTGAGATCTTACCTAAATGTGAGGCAGGAAACCATCAAAATCCTAGAGCAAAACACAGGCAGCAACTTCTTTGATCTTGGCCGGAGCAACGTCTTACTAGACACGTATCGGAAGGCAAGGGAAACAAAAGCAAACCTGAACTATGAAGACTTCATCAAGATAAAACCTTCTGCCTAACAAAGGAAACAATCAACAAAACTAAAGGGCAGCCTACAGAACGGGAGAAGATATTTGCAAATGACATATCTGATAAAAGGTTAGTATCCAAAATCTGTTAAGAACTTGTCAAACTCAACACCCAGAAAACAAATAACACAGTTAACAAATGGGCAGAAGAGGGGTGCCTGGGTGGGTCAGTCGGTTGAGCATCTGACTTTGGCTCAGGTCATGATCTTGCAGTCCTGGAGCTCGAGGCCTGTGTCAGGCTCTGGGCTGACAGCTTGGAGCCCAGAGCCTGCTTCAGATTCTGTGTCTCCCTCTCTCTCTGCCCCTCCCCTGCTCATGCTCTGTCTCTCTCTGTCTCAAAAATAAAAATAAACATTAAAAAAATTTTTAGAAAAAAGAAATGGGCAGAAGACATGAATAGACATTTTTCTAAAGAAGACAGCCAGATGGCAAACAGACACATGAAGAGATGCTCAATATCGCTCATCATCAGGGAAATACAAATCAAAACCATGATGAGATACCACCTCACACGTGTCAAAATGGCTGAAATTAACAACATAAAAAATAACAGGTGTTGGTGAGGATGTGGAGAAAAAAAGAACACTCTCACACTGTTGATGGGAATGCAAACTGGTGCAGCCACTCTGGGAAACAGTATGGAGGATCCTTAAGAAACTAAAAACAGAACTACCCTATGATCCAACAATTGTACTTTTAGGCATTTACCCAAAAGATGCAAAAACATAGATTTGAAGGGGTACATGCACCACAATGTTTATAGCAGCATTATCAGCAATAGCAATGTTTATAGCAACATTATCAAACTATGGAGAGAGCCTAAATGTCCGTCAACTGACAAATGGATAAAGAAGATGTGGTATATATATGCAATGGAGTATACTCAGCCATCAAAAAGAATGAAATCTTGTGATTTGCAATGATGTGAATGGAGCTAGAATATATTATGCTAAGTGAAACAACTCAATAAGAGAAAGACCAATACCATATGATTTCACTCATATTTGGAATTTAAGAAACAAAACAGATAAACATATGGGAAGGGGGCAGAAATAGAAAAGAGAGGGAAACAAATGACAAAAGACTCTTAGTGATGGAGAACAAACTATGGGCTGATGGAGGGAGGTGGGTGGGAGATTGGTTAGATGGGTGATGGGCGCTAAGGAGGGCACTTATTGTGATGAGCACTGGGTGTGATATATAAGCAATGAATCACTAAATTCTACTCCTAAAGCCAAAATTGCACTGTATGTTAACTAACTAAAATTTAAATTAAAAAAAATTTTAACTAGCATGAGATCTTAGAAATGTAGTTCCTTAAAAACAAATCTTAATATATTGGCTTTGTAACAATACTTAATATATTTCTTTTTAGACAGTCCACATTTAAAACTCACTTTGAATCAACTTAATAAGTCCTTGCTATGAAAACCTTTTATGGCTACTTATCAAAGGATCTTTAGGTAAAAAATAATTATAATTATCATAAATTATTATTTGTTTATTTTTTTTATTATGAATATTGTATGATTGTGGGAGTATAATCATTAAAACACATTCAGATCATGGGGCACCTGGGTGGCTCAGTCGGTTGAGTGATTCTTGGTTTCAGCTCAGGTCATGATCCAAGTGCAAGGCCCATGCTGTGCTCTCTGCTGACATCATGGAGACCGCGTGGGATTCTCTCCCCCTCTCGTTGCCCCTCCCCTCCTCTCTTCTCAAAAATAAAATAAAATAAATATATGTAAGTTATTTATACAAATCACTACTTAAACATCTTAAATAAATGGACTGATTCACTCAATATTAAGTGATTTTTTATTAGCAGTATTTCTTAAAAATACACATGCCTAGGGGTACCTGGGTGGCGCAGTCGGTTGGGCGTCCGACTTCAGCCAGGTCACGATCTCGCAGTCCGTGAGTTCGAGCCCCGCGTCAGGCTCTGGGCTGATGGCTCAGAGCCCGGAGCCTGTTTCCGATTCTGTGTCTCCCTCTCTCTCTGCCCCTCCCCTGTTCATGCTCTGTCTCTCTCTGTCCCAAAAATAAATAAATGTTGAAAAAAAAAATTAAAAAAAAAAAAATACACATGCCTAGTCTCACATATAGCCAACACTTCAACCACCTAACATACACCTTTTCTTCCGCCAGATTTAGAGACACACAGATAATAAGACGCAGTCCCTGTTTTTAAGGAGTTTATAATTTGGTGGAGCTTGAAGTCAAATAATCAGTCTGTTAAAAAAAAAACAAAAAAAAAAAACCTTGAGCAAGATTTATTCACCTACTTACCTTGTCTGTTGACAAAATTAATTGAACAAATCACCGAAAAGAAATTTTTTTTAACAAATCATCGGCTGTAGTTTGTTTGTTTGTCTTTAATAAATTATAGGAAACTAATCTGGTGAATGCACTTGGAACTGTCTGGAATACATTACTGGTACATCAGTGATCTTTAACTTGGTAATGACATATCACATAATACCCTGGGAAGGCCCACAGAGACTCCACGTGCAGCTACGATTTACATGAGAACAGGTGACTGGTACGCCCAGAGCTGTGCAGTATGCAATGTGTACAATCTTCACCTGTCCTGAGAGCCTGCAAGTGGCTTGGTATTAATGTTTTGATTAACAGGTTGATGATTAATATGATTCTCCCTTTTATGTCACGATTGGCCCTACGTTTGCTAAGAGAAAATTTACTCTGTTCCATTCGGAGTGACTGTGTTAAACGAGACAGAAGTTCTAAATTACGGTTTGTTAAGATTGAACTGTGAACTGCGTTCAAAACCTGACCGATTTTTAGCAAAATCCTCAAGTACGTGCAAGCTTTGCTTGAAAAATAAAAGTAGATTCAAGGTTATCCCTACAATAGTGTCACTCTCATTTGCATCTCAAAGTGCTTTCTGGAGTAGCTGGTGAGGAATGACACCATAAGTGAGCACCTCTAGGACTGTCTAATCAGTGCCCCCTTCTGCCTGTACCACAGTCCCTACTAGAGGTGGACCCATGGGAATGTGGGGCACAATGTGTTGGGAGGACAAAAAAAGAGGAGGCCTGCTCTGAAAATGAGTTAGATTCACAAATACGGTCTAGTCAAGATGAAGTTCCGACCTTTAAGAATAGGAAAGTGAAAACAAACAAACAAACAAACAACCTTGAGACCCAGAGTCACAGGCAGCAGATTTGCATTGGCAGCTGTTTCTGGCCCAACTCAATGCCCCCTTTGGCCACCTTTCCATGGTTATTGCAAATGAAGACTTTCTGCTGACCAGGCCATTCGTCTTAGGTAAAGCCTAAAGGGAATGAATTCAATGTCAAAGTTCTAATTCTCTAGTAACTACATAAGCTTTATTTTACTCATCCATTCAACAAATATATATATTAATTTCTAATGTATAGAAATTCTTTCTCAAACAGCTCATAGTCAAGTAACGCAGACTGTTGTAAACAAAATAGTGCAATATAACATCCTAAATCCTGAATCTGTGTACGTGCAAAACAAAAAAGAAGTAGGCTCGATCTTTCTTTAGGGTTTGGGCATAGAGTGGGAGACTTCGCACGCGACAGGAAGTTAGAGCAGCAAGGGGAGGAGGACCCATAAGAATGTCAGTGCCATGCTCGGCTTCTCCAACCTCTGGAATAGAAGAAGAAATCTCCATGGAAGAGTGTACAAGGGGCTGAGGTCGGGGCTTCTTCACAACAGAGCCAAATTCCCCTGCATCCTGCAGGTGGTAATGTTTTCTGAGAAGAAATACAAATTTATAAGAGAATAGGGTACAACTTGGGTCCAAAGTGGACATGGAGATCAGAGAATGTGATCTCTGACTCCCCCCTGGACCACTGCGCTTTGAAACACAGATCAAAGTCAGAAGGTGTTCTTCTACATTGCAAGGCCACCATGTCTTTCTCTCTGCTATTTCCATACCAGCTACCTACATTCGTCTCCCTTTCAGTTCTTCCACCATGCTTTGTTTCCTATCCTCAGGGCTCTTGCATATACTGTTCCTTCTGTCAAAAAAAAACACCCTTCCTTCCCCAGCACTCCATGAAATTCCCAAGCACAGATCACATCTCAGCTTCAACTTCACTTCCTCTGGGAGGTCCCTGACCACCTATCCACCTCCCATCGGAGAAAATCAGATTGCCCCTTTGTAAGTTCTCATTCTTCCCTGTTCTTTGTTTTTTTCATAGCACTTAGGCTGTTTTTAATTATATATTTGGCTATTGTTTCCCACCTCACTGAATATGGACAAAATATTAAACTGTTTGGCTCCCCACTGTATTTTGTTAACGTGTATTTAGTCTAGACTTTAGTTAATAAATAAAATATATACTTAAATATATTTGAAAAAGTTATCTTTGATATACTCCTTTGTTATGACTCCTTCAGTGGTACCCTTCATTTCTGAATCTCAACATAGACTATTCAAATCAGATGTTTTATTTATTTTCCATTGCACCTTCTAGTATATAATCTCTAATTTTTGAAAAGGAAAATTATCTTTGCTTTTTCAAAAGTAAGGCTTAAGGGAAAAATCTTTACTGTCCACTTTTTCATTTTTGCTGTTCTTTTGATACATCTAACTTGGCAGTTATAAAAATTTTCTTCTGAGAAAGAAAAGACCTCTGAGCCACAGGCCCTTCTAAAGTGAAGCATAGGAAATTTCTGTTATAAACAGAGGAAGTTGGATGTTTCCTTTTCCATAACTTCTAAGAAAGTTATTATTGCTAACATCTATTCCCACCTAGGAATAAAAATAACTTAATAACAAATCCAAGAAATCCCTCGCACAGAAATTTACTTGCTCCTTCTAAAGAAATAGATACTAAACAACATTCTTATCAACTTGATGGGAATATTTGCTGTTTGTACCTAATATAGGTAAGTATATTTAGTTATTGGCAAGTCTACACTATTTTCTGTGAATGCAGGATGATTTTATATTTATCAAATATTTGAATATGGTAATGACAACTAGATAATGAATCATTGTAGATGAAACAGAATACATTATAGTCAAACACTTGCACAGGGCTCTGTAACCGTAGGTTCTCAAGTTTCCCCATACCATGTATAGTCCAATTCAAACACTTTTGAGATGGCAAGAGAATGCTAACAGTAAAATTAAAATTATATAAATATAACTTTCAAAATGTTTAATTTTTTCTGATAAGACACTTTTAGTATATTGTGGATTTTTTTAAAAATATGTCTGTTTTCAAAAGTATTTTCTTCTTAAAAGTAACATATCTGGGGGCACCTGGGTTGTTCAGTTGGTTAAGCGTCTGACTCTTGATTTCAGCTCAGGTCACGATTTCATGGTCGTGAGATCGATTGAGCCCCACGTTGAGCTCTGCACTGAGCTTGGAGCCTGCTTGAGATTCTCTCTCCCTCTCTCTCTCTCTCTCCTTTTGCCTCTCTCTCCCACTGGTGCTCTCTCTCTCTCTCTCTCTCTCTCTCTCTCTCTCTCTAAAATAAAAAAGTAACATGTCTATATAAATTAAATCAAAGTGATATTTTTAATCTTTTTTTTTTTAAACGTTTATTTGTTTTTGAGACAGAGAGAGACAGAGCATGAACAGGGGAGGGGCAGAGAGAGAAGGAGACACAGAATCTGAAACAGGCTCCAGGCTCTGAGCTGTCAGCACAGAGCCCGACGGGGGCTCGAACTCACGGACCGTGAGATCATGACCTGAGCCGAAGTTGGACACTTAACTGACCAAGCCACCCAGGCGCCCCTTTTTAATCTTTTTTATACTGATTACTTTGAATGTAAGCGGAACTTTTATCTTCAGCTCTGACATGTAAGGAGCTAAGAAGCTGTCACTCCCTGTTTTCACAAAAAGAAAAATTCCAATAAACAGAATATCAGCTATTGTTTTAAACTCACCAGAGAACTGAGGTGGCACGGCAAATCACAATCCCCAAATCTAAAGAGATAAGAGAATTGGGGGACAACATAAACTGGTAGAAACATTCACATGATCATTTTGATTAATCACCAGATGTTGAGAATGGTCTAGGATGAGAGTGAGAAACTCCTAAAGGCCACAGTCTAATAAGGGTCCCCACACATGTGGATTTTACCTCCAGGCATCTCTTCATGTTCTCATAGTGAGGATCTGGGAAAAATAGTAGAGGGAAAGACAGAAATAATTGTGAAATATGCCCACTGCCTCCTCCATGACAAAAACCTATTCTCTAGGGAAAAAGTTTTGCCAGAACCTTATCTTTTCTGGAGGAAGGCATTCCTCCCACTCCAACCTCCCAGTATTATCTAAGGGAGGGACAAATGCAACCACTGGAAAAACACTATCAATGTCACATCCTAGAGTCACAGGCCCACTGACAGACTGAGATTCAATCATAAGATTATAGAACACTTTCTCATCTTCCACATCTCACCACCACACCGACAGAATTCTCGCACAGCAGTAGTGGATCACAGCTGACATTGCCACAATATACAAACTCGGGGAAGCCCAGAGTCAAGAGAAGACATGAAAACAAAAAAAAAACTAAAGGAATTTGAGGCCTTGGGCACCTAGAGCTAAAGCAAACATCAAGCACCCCAATGTCTTTCCTAACATAAATTTTCACACTAAAGTCCTATTTTCTTCAATTTCTATTACACAGTGTAATATGTACAGCTCTCTCCAAAAATTACAAGTCAAAAAAATGAAAGGAAACAACAATGATAAAAACAAGCAAACAAAAACCCCCACAGTCTAAAGAAACAAAGCAAGTTGGGGCACCTGGGTGGCTCAGTCAGTTAAGCATCTGACTTCGGCTCATGTCATGGCCTTGTTGTTTGTGGGTTCAAGCCCCCTGTCAGACTCTGTGCTGACAGCTCAGATCCTGGAGCCTGCTTCGGATTCTGTGTCTCCCTCTCTCCCTCCTGCTCATGCTCTCTCTCTCTCTCTCAAAAATATATAAACATTAAAAAAAATACAAAGCAAGCATCAGAAGCAGACTCAGGTATGACACCAATGTTGGAATCATTAGCCCAACTAATTTTAAAACAAAATTAGTATATTGAGGTGCTAATGAAAAAAGTGGACAACTTGCAAGAACAGATGGGTAATATAAGCAGAGAGATGAGAACTCTTAAGAATGAAAAGAAAATGGTAGAAATAAAAAATAGGATAATAGAAATGAAGAATGACTTGGACTGATTTATTAGTAAATAGGACTCAGCCAAGGAAAAAATCAAGAAACTTGAAGACAATTTTAATGGAATCTTTACAAACTGAAATTCAAAAACCAAAAAAAACAAACAAACAAACAAACAAACAGAATAGAACGTTCAAGGACAATGGGAAAATTTCAAAAAGTATAACATAATTGGATTACTAGAAGAAGATAGAACAAAAGAAACATTTGAAATAATAATGGCTGAGAACTTTCCAAAATGAAGGACAGAAAACCACAGATGCAGAAATTTTAGGGAACACCAAGCAGGATAAACACCAAAACAAGCAAACAAACAAACAAAAAAAATTAAAAAAAACCCCAAACACCTAGGCATACAATATTCAAGCTGCAAAACTACAAAGCCAAAAAGAAAATCTTCAAAAAAAATTGGAGAGTGGTTGGGAGGGAGGAAATACTAACTGTAGAAGAATGAAGAGAAGAATCATACTGGACTTCTCATCAGGAACACGCAAGAAGAGAGTCAGATATTTAAAGTATTAAGTGAGGGGCACCTGACTGACTCTCAGAGGAGCACGTGACTCTTGATTGCCACTGAGATTGTGAGTTTGAGTCTCACGTTGGGGGTAAAGATTACTTAAATAAACTTAAAAAAAAAAATAAAGTATTAAGTGAAAAAAAATCCACCCACCAACTATTACATATCCAGCAAAATTAACCTTTATAAATGAAAGAGAAATAAAGACTTTCTCAGACAAACAAAAACTGAAGAGATTCATTGCCAACAACCAAGTAAGAAACGTATAAAGTTCTTCAAAGAGAAAGACCATGATATAGGTCAGAAGCTTGGATCCACAAAAATAACATGGAGAAACAAAAGTATTTTTTCTTTTTCCTATTTAAGTTTATGTAAAAAAATGATTGTTCCTTTAAAGTAACAATAGTAAAAGTGTGTTGAGTGATTATAGCATATGCATAAGTGACATGAATGACATCAATGTCATAGGGATGGGAATAGGAATAGAGAATATTCTAAGTTACCTACACTACATAAGAACCAGTCTAGCATTAGTTGAAGGATAACTTGTATTAGTTAAATATATATATATATATATGTATTTATATATATATGTGTGTATATATGTATATTTATATGTGTATATACATATACGTATATACGTATATGTATACACATGTATACATATATACACATATGTATACATATACGTATATATGTATATATACACATGTATACATACGTATATATATATTTAACTAATACAAGTTATCCTTCAACTAATCTTAGACTGCTTCATATGTAGTGTAGGTAACTTAGAATATTCTCTATTCCTGTTCCCATCCCTATGACACTATGTCATTCATGTCACTTATCCATATGCTATAATATATATATATATATATATATATATATATATATATATATATATATATATTAGTTGTTCATATAATATTATGAACAACTTTATATATATAGGGGGGTGCCTGGGTGGCTCAGTTGTTTGAGCATCCAACTTTGGCTCATGTCATGATTTCATAGAGTGTGAGTTCAAGCCCCACATCGTGCTCTGTGCTGCTAGCTCAGAGCCTGGTGCCTGCTTCAGATTCTGTATCTCCCTCTCTCTCTGCTCTTCTCCCACTCATGCTCTGTCAATCTCTCTTTCAAAATAAGTGATATTCTATTATATATATATTAGAGAGTTTAGGGAAAACCCTATTTTTTTTAAAAACAAATACAACTGATATGCTAAGAAACAAGATAAAAGAGAATCATAAAAATGCTCTTTAAAACCAGGAATGGAAAAGCAGGAAGGAAAAAGAAACAATGAACAAATGTAATGAATAGAAAAAAGTTGCAGGTATGGTGGATATTAGCTATACCAATAAATACCTTAAACTGTAGACATACACTAATTAAAAAAAGATAATTGTATGAGCGGATTGTCTACAAGGAACCCACTTTAAATATAAATGGAGAGGCTAAAAGGAAAGCAGTAGAGAAAAACGTACAATACCAACACTAATCTAAAACAAACTATAGTAGCTGTGTGACTCTCAGACCAAGTGGACTTCAGCATAAAGAAAATTATCAGTATACAGAGTGGCTTTTGACAATAATAAGGTCAATTCTCCAATAAAGCATTACAGTCTTAACGGTGAATGTGCAAAACAACAGAGCATGAAAATAGGCAAAGCTGAACTGAAAGGATAGGTAAACAAATAAATCCACTACTATTGTTGAAGACGGCAACATCTCTCATTTAATAATTAATAGATTAAGCACGCAGAAAATTAATAAGGATAAAAATGACCTGAATAGCTCCACTAATTAATTTGATCTCATTGATATGTGTAGAATAATCCACCCAACAATAACAGATCACACATTCTTTTTAAGCCCATATGGACCATTTGCCAAGATAAACCACATTCTTGGCCACAGAACTCACATTAACAATTTTAAAAGAATACAAATAACATTAACAGATTTAAAAGAATACAAATCATAGGACATATTTTCTCAGATCACAATAAAATTAAACTAGAAATCATTAGCAGACAGAGAGCTGGAAATTCCCCAAATATTTGGAAATTAAACAATGTATTTCCGAATACGATGGGTCAAAGAAGTCTCAAGTGAAATTTAAAAATATTTGAGCTAAATAAAAGTGAAAAGCAATGGAAGATACTGAGAGGGAAATTTATAGTACTCAATTCATGTATTAAAAAAGAAGAGATGTAAAAATAAAATCTAAGCTTCTACCTTAGAAAACTAGTGAAAGAAGGTCAATTTAAGCCTAGATAAGCTGAAGAAAAGAAACAGCGAAAATTAATGCAGATGGCAATGCACTTAAAAGTAGGAAACAAAAACTTGAAAGTGAACCCAAATGTTGATCATGTAAAAAGATAAATAAAATTGATAAATCTCTTAGGTAAATGATGAAAAAAATAGAGAATACACAAATTACTAATACCAGAAATGAGAGATGGGTTATCATTACTGATCATATGGACATTAAAGAACGAGAAAGGAATATTATTAACAGCTTTATGCCCATAAATCTGATAACTTGGATGAAATGGACCAATTTCTTGAAAGACAGAAGTTACCAAAACTCACACAAGGAAAGATGAATAGTCCTACACCTACTAAAAAAATTGAGTAAAAAATTAATAACCTTCCAGAAAAGAAATCGCCAGACACAGATGGTTTCACGGGTGAATTTTACCAAAACTTAAAGGAATAAATGATAACAATTTCCAACAATCTTTTTCAGAAATAGAAGCAGAAGAAATATCTCCTAACTCATTCTATGAAGTATTACCCTAATATTAAAGCCAGAGAGACATTACAAGAAAGAAAACTACAGACCAGTGTATAGTATAGAAAGAGAGCATGCTCGATGGGATTCTGAAAAAAAAAAAAGTACACTATCTCATAAAAACTAAGGGAATATTATTAGTTAATAATAATTTATCATTATTGGTTTATTAATTATACCAAATGTGCCATATTAATGTAAGATGTTAATAGTAAGGGGAACTGAATGTAAGGTATATGGGAACTCTGTAATTACTTCTGAAGTTTTCTATAAATATAAAACTGTATCTTTTAAATAAAGTCCCTTTAAGAAACTGTGCTCTACAAAAGACACTATGAAAAGAATGAAAAGTTGCATCATAGACTAGAAGAAAATCTTTGCAAACCATATATGTGATAAAAAATTATGCCCAACTATACAAGAACTCTTAAGACTCAACAGTACAAAAGCAAATAAGCTAATTTTAATTTTTTTTTTAACGTTTATTTATTTTTGAGACAGAGAGAGACAGAGCATGAACGGGGGAGGGTCAGAGAGAGGGAGACACAGAATCTGAAACAGGCTCCAGGCTCTGAGCAGTGAGCACAGAGCCCGACGCGGGGCTCGAACTCACAGACCGTGAGATCATGACCTGAGCTGAAGTCAGACACTTAACTGACTGCGCCACCCAGGTGCCCCGCAAATAAGCCAATTTTAAAACGGGTAAAATATCTGAATAGGCAAAGAAGATATGCAGATACCAAATAATCACACGAGCAAAAATGCTCCCATTATTTGTCATGAGGGAACTGCAAGTTAACACAAAATGATACTCTAACACACATTATAATGCCTAAAACCCCAAAATCTGACAATACCAGTTGCTGGTGAGAATGAAGAGCAACATGACCTTTTATTAGCTGCTGGTTGGAATTCACAATGGTACAGCCACTTTTTTTTTTTTTTTAAGTTTATTTATTTTGAGAGAGAGAGAGAGAGAGAGAGAGAGAAGGAGAGTGCAAGCAGGGATGGGGCAGAGAGAGGGAGAGAGAATCCCCAGCAGGCTCTGCACTGTCCGTGCAGAGCCTGAGGTGAGATCAGGACCTGAGCCAGAATCAAGAATCAGACGCTAGGGGCGCCTGGGTGGCGCAGTCGGTTAAGCGTCCGACTTCAGCCAGGTCACGATCTCGCGGTCCGTGAGTTCGAGCCCCGCGTCAGGCTCTGGGCTGATGGCTCGGAGCCTGGAGCCTGTTTCCGATTCTGTGTCTCCCTCTCTCTCTGCCCCTCCCCCGTTCATGCTCTGTCTCTCTCTGTCCCAAAAATAAATAAAAAACGTTGAAAAAAAAAATTAAAAAAAAAAAAAAAACTAAAAAAAAAAAAAAAAAGAATCAGACGCTTAACCAACTGAACCAACCTGACGCCACCGAATTTTAGTTCTTCCTGCTTTAAAATTTTTATTCCATTCTCAAAATAGCTGTTGGAAATTGACATGACACATTTTCAGATGTCAAACAAAAGAGTGGTAGTGATGGACCTCTTTAAATGGCTGTCTAATGATTTAAATGGTCTATCAAAGGCACAGCAAAGAGGCGGTGAAAATACCTGGCATGATACTATAATATATGTCATAATACATGTGTCCAAAGCCAAGAGTGAACCCTAACAAAACTGTGAACTTTGCAGATGATGGGTAATGTTGGTTGATCAATGATAACAAATGTATCACGGGGGGGGGGGGGGATGTTGATAATGGGGAGGCTATGCATGTATAGGCATAAAGGGTATGTGGAAAATCTCGGTAGCTTCCTTTCAACTTTGCCGTGAGCCTAAAATTGTCCTAAAAAAGATAAATCTTTAAAAAAATTAATTAAAAAAATTATCACATTCAAACTCTAAAATAATAAAATTTTTATAAAAGATCACAATGGTTAGCTAAACAAGTATAGATTATATGTTACTAAACATAAATGGCCTCTTAAAATTTTCAGTCAGAATTAAATATATGAGATAAAGGCATTTATTACTCTGAAAACAAAATTACTTATTTTTATTTTTCTTTAAAAAAATTTTTTTAATGTTTATTTATTTTTGACAGAGAGAGAGAGAGACACACACAGCATGAGCGGAGGAGGGGCAGAGAGAGGGAGACACAGAATCCAAAGCGGGCTCCAGGCTCGGAGCTGTCCGCACAGAGCCTGAGTGGGGCTCGAACCCATGAACCGTGAGATCATGACCTGAGCTGAAGTTTGACACAATTGACTGAGCTACCCAGGTGTCCCAAAATTACTTATTTTTGAAGACTTAATTTTAATGGAAGGTATTTTTTGGATCTAGTTACATATATAGTCTCTGAAGATATGTCTTTGCAATAGTGCTGTCCCCTTTACATCCAAAATGCCAGTTTTTATATGTAAATATGACTACCAATTTTTAGGGGATTTGTCCTAAGTCCATCTAAAATTCTTCCAATAGCATAAAACTAGTCAACTTTAGATTGTTTAAACCAACTAAACAATCTACTTGGAACAAAGTTTATTCCTGGAAAGTAAGTTTTTTATGGGATTCATTTTTTTTTTCCATTTAAAATAAAATAATATTTTTTAATCTCATGGGGAAAATTATATTTTAGTAGTACAGATTTCTTGTACTTGATTACACAATAGCATGTCGGTGAGGAAATGTGTACTGCAATTTAGCCAGACAACAAAATGTTATCATTCTCTTTTTGAGAACTGGTCCCCATGGAAGCTGCTTTCTAAAAAATCTCTTACTTGGAGTTCTAAAATTCACAAAATCATCTTTACCAGCATTATTTGATTTTATTCTTGAAGCAATCCCTTTGAAGTACAGGTATCATGTTCTTCACTTTATATATGGAGAAACAGAGGCTCAAATGGTGACTGGTTCAAGTGCGAATTAAGATGTCTGCAGTTTATTGTCCTCTACACCGCATTTACTGAGCTCCAATGGTGTACCCATGTTATGCCCCAGCTCTCGGAATAAACAAGGCATGCTATTGGACCCTTTCACGATCTATGGTCTCTCCATCCTGTAATTAAGGATGTTCTTTACATTGGGCTGAGGCAAAGCCCAGAGACCGCCCATTGGGCAGGTAGAAATAATACCAGCTTCTTTGGTGATAATCAGGTCAGGCTGCCAGAGCATGCTTGCTCCTTCACTCACCGCCCAGTGAGCTGGTGTTTGCAGTGCTGACATCGTGACCTTCTCGCGTCCACGTGGTCATCCTATTCTTGTGCCTTAGTCCTATGCCTGGGTCACATAAGCGCATGAATATCACAGGGCAGCCTTTCTCCACCAGTATTCCATGAAAGACTTAAGCCCTATTCTCCAATGAATGTTATATAACTAGTATCAGTCTAGATGTATATGAGAAAAGATAATTCATCAAATAATATTTATTTATTTTTGAGAGAGAGAGAGAGAGAGAGAGAGAGAGAGAATGAGTGGGGAGGGGCAGAGATAGAGAGAGACAAAGAATCCTAAGCAGGCTCCAGACTCTGAGCTGTCAGCACAAAGCCCAATGCAGGGCTCGAACTTACGAACTGTTAGATCATGACCTGAGCCGGGTCGGACACTTAACCAACTGAGCCACTCAAGCGCCCCAGAAGATTACAAATGTTTAAAAAACTGGACACAATTTCGAAATGGCAAGGTTCATATGAATGAAATAAATACGTCCAGAGAGTTTTACAAATCTGTTTTATTTCCTTTTTAGTTATCATATGTCATTCATCTTATTTTATAAGAGTTCCAAAAACATAGGGCAGACTATGTTTTATTCCAAGAATATTGAAACTCCCATAGGCTTTGAACTTGTTCCATTTTTTATATCCTCTGATGGCATATGTAGAAATACACTGCAGCATTTCACACAGCATGGATTCTGAACAACTATTTCTTGCCTTGGTTTTATTTCAAAATTTTTTCTAATTAATTATATGTTTATAATGGCAACACTATTACACCTGATAATTGTGCTTCAGTTTCCCTATGAGGATCGTTGCTAATGCTAGAAGAAATAGTTCTTTCATAAATGTGTAAGTTGTTTAAAAAACATCTATGGCTTGGGGCACCTGGGTCTGTTAAGCGTCCAACTCTTGGTTTCAGCTCAGGTCATGAGCTCACGGTTTGAGAGTTCAAGCCCTGCATTGGGCTCCATGCTGGCCGTACAGAGCCTGCTTGGGATTCTCTCTCATTCCCTCTCTGCCCCTCCTCAGCTCGCACTCTCCCTCTCTCTCTCTCTCTCAAAATGAATAAACTTAAAAAAAACAAACAAACATGGCTTAAAAACAATAGTAATCTTTGATTCAGCAGTTAAATTTTGGGGAATTTATCCTTAGTAATTACCTATTAATGTTTAGAAATATTTAGAGTACTTAATAGCAAGGAGAATGTAATGTCATTTTAAGAAAGAAAATATGACTTGATTTCTGACTTGAAGTTTAATGGCAGGCATATGAATGAATAAAATAATAAGAATATATCTGCCAAAATATTACAAAATGGTGAATGTTACATGAAATTTTAATTTTAATTGTTAAGTTTCTCTATAGTGATCATTTCTTTCTTCCGCTAAATTTGTGTTGCATTATTATTAAATAATAAATAAATGAATGCTATATGAAATTCAAGGTTATATTGAAATGATGACGTAGCTAACCTCCATTATCACAGTTACAGAATCTCAGAGATGGAATGGGGTAAAGTAAGATGTCACCTTCCCTAAGTATCTTCCCAGCACAACCCAGCAGCCCTGACAGAGGGTGAATCAGCATCTCTTGGTAATACTTCCAGGGAAAAACTGTATGGCTCTGTGCTCTTGGGCTATGATTTTGGATTATAATTCACTATATGAGAGATTTTTCACTTCACTAGGAACCACTTTGTCTAGAGAGGTTCTTGAAAACGAATTATCCCAATATAAATAATTAGTATTTAAGTTAGAACGTTTTTGTATGCAACAAAAGATATTAAAACAAGCAAAAGCAATTCAAGTCACCTGCTTTTTGGCTTTCCTAACAAATTTAATCTTTTATTGGCATATAAAAGTTGCTGTGTATTTAAAAGAGGTAATGTAACTACTTAAAAGTTGAACAAGAGAAGTTTCAAAAATTCACTTTAACAGAGGTGATCAATTTACCACAACTCTGATTATAAAATCAACTGTTTGATTATGACTGCTATTTAAAGTGCAGAGAAAAATGCTAGCAGCCTAAAAGAAGGCAATATGAAAGAAATAAATCATTAGTCTGGCTCTCTGGTAATACACTGAGAGAATATGCTTTTAAACAAGAACTATTAAGAAAACTATTAGAAACTATTGTAACCAGGAAAAAAGTTAAAAGGATACTTCAAAGATAATTGCAGAAATATACTTTAAGAAATAAGTGACTAAAAACCATTCTGGCAAAGCTATAGTAAAGTTTAACATTTTATTGGAGAAAATGTTAATTAGACACACAAACATATATATATATATATATATATATAACATATATATGTACAAATATGATATAGATATGGAGTTATATATATTACATATATTGAATTATATAATGTACATTTAATATGTTTTATATAGAGTGTGTGTAGAGAGAGAGAGAGAGATAAACAGAGGTGGAAAGAAAGACAGAGAAAGATAGAAACACACACACAGAGAGTGAGCTGTGAGTCCAAAAAGGGATTTATAACAAGTGGTTTGGAAATGAAATATCAGTCTATGGTGAATACAGTATCACTAGTTGATTTCTTTATACTATTTAAAAACTAGCAAATGTGGCAAAATATTTATTATATATAAATATATATAATAACAAATAATAAATATATAGATCTATCCTGATGCATGAAGAAACATATCAATATAAGTAGAAGCCTAAGAATAAACCAAACTTTGTTGTAGACAAATTCTTGAATACGTATTTTTAATAAGAAATATATTTTAGGGGCACCTAGATGGCTTAGTTGGTTAAGCGTCTGACTTCAGCTCAGATCATGATCTCACGGCTCATGGGTTTGAGCCCTGTTGGGCTCTGTGCTGACAGCTCAGAGCCTGGAGCCTGCTTCGGATTCTGTGTCTCTGTCTCTCTCTGGCCCTCCCCCACTTTCTCTCTCTCTCTCTCTCTCTCTTTCTCTTTCTCTCAAAAATAAACATGTAAAAATTTTTTAAAGAAATATATTTTAATAATTAATATGTTCATTTTAAGCAAATATTGGTCTTTCACTCACTTTTAATTTTGTAACCCTTGTTGGAGGCTGATTGATTTCTTTAAAATTATGATACTCTGTGAGACTATCTTTTAAAATGACATTGATCTTTCCAGTGGAAAAATAAACTAGATTCATTGAAAAGGAAAAGATAAAGAATAGATTTTATTGCCATTGTTTGGATACAGCACAAAATGAAGTGATAATTTTATAAGACTATCAATATTGCAAATGGCATAATGTAATCATTATCACAGTATCACAGTTACATACTCTTAGAGATGGATGAGGTACAGTTGGAGATCACCTTTCTTAAGTTCCTAATTTCTTGTGTTTATGACAAGATAGTCCTGATCCTTCACCGAAACTTCATGCAAACTAGAGTTTACATGAAAACTGTCCAGTTGTTAATAACTCGGTTGTAGTGGGTTGAATTGTGGCCCCTGAAAGATAGGTCCATCTGCAACCTCAGAATGTGACCTTAATCAGAATAAGCGTCTTTGCAGATGTGATTAAGATACGGATCTCAAGATGAGATCTTCCTGGAGTAGGATGGGCCCTTAATCCAATGACAAGTGTCTTTATCAGAGACAGAAAAGGAGAAGACATGGAGACACAGAGGGGGAAGTCCTGAAGATAGAGACAGAGATGGAAGTGATGTAGCAACAAGCCAAGGAAGGCCAAACATTGCTCCTTCTCAGCAAGGAGAAGCTCTGAGAGAGGCATGGAAGGGGTGCTCCCTCAGAGGCTCCCACCTTGGAGCCAACACCTTGACTTCTGACTCTTGGCCTCCCGACCTGTGGGAGAAGATATGTCTGTTGTTATAAGCTACTAAGTTGTGATAACGTGTTATGGTGGCCCTAAGAAATGAATTCATGTGGTGATTCTCAGAAGATGAATGAAGGGAAAGATGGTCTACAGATTCAGGGTTCTATAGCCCCATCTTAGGTTACAGGAGTATGAGTATAGCTGAACAATAATAAAAGCATAGCATCAAGAACGTTTAGTTTGGGGCGCCTGGGTGGCGCAGTCGGTTAAGCGTCCGACTTCAGCCAGGTCACGATCTCGCGGTCCGTGAGTTCGAGCCCCGCGTCAGGCTCTGGGCTGATGACTCGGAGCCTGGAGCCTGTTTCCGATTCTGTGTCTCCCTCTCTCTCTGCCCCTCCCCCGTTCATGCTCTGTCTCTCTCTGTCCCAAAAATAAATAAAAAACGTTGAAAAAAAATTTAAAAAAAAAATAAAAGAACGTTTAGTTTGTTCTCTTTTTTCAATATCTAAAACAAGGGTATGTTCTTTTTTTTTCAAAGTTTTTTTTTGTTTGTTTGTTTGTTTTTTATTTATTTTTGGGACAGAGAGAGACAGAGCATGAACGGGGGAGGGGCAGAGAGAGAGGGAGACACAGAATCGGAAACAGGCTCCAGGCTCCGAGCCATCAGCCCAGAGCCTGACGCGGGGCTCGAACTCACGGACCGCGAGATCGTGACCTGGCTGAAGTCGGACGCTTAACCGACTGCGCCACCCAGGCGCCCCAAGGGTATGTTCTTAAGGAGATTTGGAATTATCTTAAGGCTAATGCTCATTAAATTTATTTATTTTGAAATTAAAAAATAATTAATTCCAGAGGCACTTGGGTGGCTCAGTTAGTTAAGCATCCGACTTCGGCTTGGGTCATGATTTTGTTGTTTATGAGTTCGAGCCCGGCATCGGGCTCTGTGCTGACAGCTCAGAGCCTGGAGCCTGCTTCAGATTCTGTGTCTCCCTCTCTCTCTGTTCCTCCCTGCTCATGCTCTGTCTCTCTCTGAAAAATAAACAAACATAATAATAATAATAATAAAATAAATAATAAAAATTAAATAATTCCAGTATAGTTAATATACAGTGTTATATTTGTTTCAGGTGTACAGTATAATGATTTGACATTGATTAAATTTAGTTGAGTAAGATGAATGTTGGGAATCTGAGTGAATCGGTTTTGTTTTCTGGACAGGCTAAGCTTGTGGATAATTCTGATATCTTCCTTCTTGTGTCGTGATGAATAAACTTTGCCTCTCAATATGGTGAAATTCATGTCGTATCACCTAAAAAAAGAGCTAAAACATTCTGATAATTGTTTTATCACCACAAAAATATGCTCTTGTGCCAAGCACTCACCCCAACGTCCACAATAAAAATAGCCGTTTATACAAATACATTTATGTTTTCACTATGAATTTCTGACAATAAGAGCCGAAAGGGGGGGGGGGTGCTGAAATGAAGAAGAAAACACTGGAAAAGCTGAGCTATTGTCTTTCCCAAAAATAGCAAAAACCACTTTCTTTTCTTACAGAAGTTAAGATGTAAGTAGAAGACGAACTTTAGTGCTTTGTATAACTATTCAATTTACCAGGAAATTTAAATAATTCTTGAGAGAATCCTGCTTACAAGACGTTACATTCACTGAGAAAGTTTCATTCCATGTAGTTATGGAATAAAATCAAGGCTAAATTAAGCAAGTCCTAAAAATAAAGTTTATGCTGAAAGAAAATAAAATTCAGACTAAATTAAGAGTCCAATGTTAATGTTTTACTAATTCCAGGTAATAGTTTCTGCAGTTTTGCAATGTTACAGAAAGTTTAAAACACACTTCTTGAATTATTTAATGTCCACAGTAATCACTGTTACCTGAAGTGAGCTTTTCTCTCTGCAATAGAAGCATTAGAGAAGGTGTACAAAGTGTTATCCTATACTGTTCAAAGAAAATCTGGTGGAAGAAGCATTACCTACACCTAAAAAAAATCGAATTGTACAGCAAATTTTACTCCATCAACCTTAAGTGTGCCCCCAAACCATGCTTCCAAACTGTCATGGGAACTTGAAATCCCGTACTCTATTATAATATTCATCTAAGAGAGTCGCATTTATTTTTTTATGAAACTCCCTATTAGCAAGGAGAATTATGAAGTATTTCCCATTTTTAAAGGACACCGCAATGTCTTTCTAGGTTGGTTGAGTTAATTAAAAGGAGATCGACAGGTTAATAATCAGTATATTAATTGTCATAGAGACGGTGAGCAAAATTTCCTCCTGAGGACAAACATGGTTTTATAACTAAGCGAGCAAGTAAAGTTTTCTACAAAAATTTAATGTTCTCAAAATTGTATCTCAGTTGTGTATATTGAAACATATCCTTCATATAATAAGACCATTCTTCGCTTCTTTTAGGGAATACAATGAAAATGAAACAGCTTTTGGACATAAGATCCACAAGAGGTATAAATTATACTTGTTATATGAACACAGGTGCACACATATTTTCTAGCTTAAAAAAGAAAAAAAAAAAAAAGCATTGTTTACCCAACCCTTTGCTTCACGTGTTAAAGGCCTAGCATCGCTAACTGTTTAACTTCTGTTAAAGGTGTTTGTTTTTGAAGCTTTATCTTTTCTTGTCAACCTAATTTTAACAAAGGTTAAATTACAGGCATTTAAACTTACAATGTTTATTTTCTACTGAATAGAAGATTTCTTCTTTAAATTTCTGCATGCCTATTTCCAACACATACAAAAGAAATGAAAAAGAATATACTTTTTCTGATTTGCATCCCAGCCCTTTAAATGTCCTCACAATACTCATGTGATAAAAAGCTCGCAACCCAGGAGGGTCTATGGAGATGATTCAGCCTTACTCTCAACCCCACCTCCAAAGGAAAGTGAAAAACACTGGGTGCTGGAAAGCTTATACTTTGCTAATAGTCTCTTTGCCAAATTGGTGTGCGTGCCCTAGGTCCAGTTACTCACCATGAAATAGTTAGACATAAATGCTCACAAGAATAATTTAAAATTTTTGAGAAGTAACTGAGCAGCTCAGTGTAAAACACAGATAATTTACTGGAAATTAATGCATATCTGAGAAGGGTTAATAGCCAGCAGCAGCCCAAATTACAGTAGTCTTTTTATTGAAGCAACAGAAGATAAAAATTACAATCAAATAAAATAAGTAAAATACTAACATTAATAATACGTTAACAGTTAATCTACTGCACTGTGATTTACCAAGACCAGAAGGAAGTCCAGATATCAGATTATATCATGTTTCATTTGCATAACCACAAAGCCGTATCTGTTCTTCGCTCTCTTTTTTATTGTTTTTCTGGTGTCTTTAAAAATAACCTATATGGATACCTTTCCTTCCTTAATATTACACAAAAATCCAATCTCCTCTCTCTTTTCCTGACCCACAACTCTGACTTCAAACATAGAAAATCCTGTTCTCCAGAGACCATTGTTTTCTGTTCCTCCATCTACCATTTCCTCAGATCCCTTTACCACAAAGCCCCATATCTCTGTGAGCCACATTTATGTAGTACATGTAGCTGCTGCTAATTTGCTTACCGCATCTGACAGGAGAAACCATAGGCAAGAATAATATGGCCAACCGGTCCATCATGACTTGGACATTGTAGGGTTAGGGGAAGACATCCTGAGTAAGATGGGAGATGAAAGAACCCTTCCTGATAAGACTGGAGAGATGGCAAACTAAGAAAGGATTCCAAATTTGCAGCATCTGACAGTCTAGAAGAGAATATGGGTGGTGGGAACAGAGGATTTGTGTTCAGTAAAACGTATTACCTTACAATCCTACCACACTGTTGGGGGTAGGAGGTGAGGCGCCTAAGAGTGTTATGGGGAAAGAGATAGAGACAATTTGCCCGGGGGAAATTCTTGTTTTATGTCCATTATCCTAACGTAATAATTGCTCTTATCTATTTCATTCTCATAAATGGCTCAGTTTAGATAAGTCAGCCTTCCAACCTTCAGACCCATCACCAGTTCTGAGTTTTTAATAATTTAATATAGCCAGGCCTTTTTATTTGCTCATTATAACTGACTTGTTTTGCTCATTTTCCATACCAAAATGCCAGATAAAGTTGATTACTAAATATGTTAAATTATTTTGCATTATAAATTATTTCTGTATTTCAGCTGATGGTCTTAAAGTCCTTAAAAATAGTTCTATTACATGTACCAAATTAACTTTGTACAAAGAAAGAAAAATTAAGCCGTGGCAATTTTGCTACTTTTACTGTTTTTTCTATCTAGCCACAATTGTTCTTTAACATATCAAATTTCTAGGTACTTTAATTTACCCATTTTAATACCCAAAAGAAAAAGTTATTATTTGTAGAAGAAACGCGTATAGGTAATAGGATAAAAATGCTCTTGCTGCTCCATTATAGTTAAAATAATTAATTTACTTGATAACTCGTCAAAAGTACCTGGACACTTGCTATTTACTTTCCATGGTCTCTAGGCTAAAATAATTGTTTTGTAAAAGCAATAGTCTGAGTTGGTTCTTATATTTTTGATCTCTAACTTAGATTACAAATTTACAGGAAAAACAGAGAGTATTTGGGAATTCTTAATAGCATTTGTTGAATTACATAAAGCCATAATTAAAATGTATGACTGTAGTTGTGAATTTTCTTGAAGGTTTTGCTTGCCTTCTTGGTTCACCTTGTTATGATCATCTAACATAATTATGTAATAGACCCTTTAAGCAGGTTCTATTTCTTTATTCTTTTTTTTATTACTGGTATTGTTTGGTAGGTTATTATCACAATAAGAATGTTGTCTTATTTCAGTTTTTTAAGTTTATTTATTTATTTTTGAGAGAGACAGAGACAGAGACGGAGCAAGTCCAGGAGGGGTAGAGAGAGAAAATCCCACTGCACTGTCAGTGCTGAGCCTGAGGCAGGGCTCAAACTCACAAAACACGAGATCGTGACCTGAGCCTCAGTCAGAGGCCACACAGGTGCCCTGAATTTTGTCTTTTTTTTTTTTTAAAAGTACATCACGATTCTTTCAAAAAGAATCTGAATCAAGCACTAAGCATTTTCTAAAATTTGAAAATATAAACCTTAGAAAACTTCAGTAAAGTCAGTAATACCCTCATCCCCATTGCTCTGGACACTAAATCACCCTTCACCCTTCCATCCATTCAATAAATATTCATATTAGGAGTCCCTGTTCTGTGACCGACACTATGCCCATTGTATGGCTTCACAAAGTTAGCCTCTCAATCTTCAAGTCTTCGTCTGTAAAATTGGAATAATAATTTATACTTCCACTTAGAAAATTACTAGCCAGCCTTGACATCTCAATTCAAACATCATCAGTTCTTCAAATTGTTCATGACCCTTCATGGAGTCCTAGAGCACTCTCTGAATATTTCTATCAGAGCATTTGCATTTCTGCATTGCAATTATCTTTCAATTTTCCTTTCCATTTTTAAACTGTGAACTTCTGGAGGGCCATAATTAGATCACTTTTGTAAAAAAAAAAAAAAAAAAAATCCCAACAGTTAGGTTAATAGGCAACTAATGACATATTATTGAATCAAGTGAAAGAATTAATTAATTAATTGAAGCATTATTATTAGTGGCATTAGTTTATCTCCTGAAATGGTAGACTGTTTCAATGTGTGAAATCAATGAATAAATCTGAAATATAGCTGATTGAATTAAATTTCATATTGCACTTCATGATTTAGATTTTCTTGGTTTACCAAACAGCTCATAAAGGGCATGGCAATAGAGCTGTCCTTTGCTGTCAGCCTGAGCCCCATCTCCCCACAGTGTTCTCTTCTGGCTTGCTCTTTTTCTCCTTTATTCTTCTTTCTTTTCTTTTCTGTTTTCCTTTTCTTTCTTTCTTTCTTTCTTTCTTTCTTTCTTTCTTTCTTTCTTTCTTTCTTTCTAGTGGTTGTACCAATTTTATTACTTTTACTAAGTCATTTTATCTTCCTCACATTCAATGCAAAGAAATAAAACAATATAAAGAAAAATGTGTCCTCATTATTATTCACAATAAAAAGGGTCTGCTTCCATTCTGCAGTCCTGGGCATATTCTATACTAAGCAGCACTTAATGGCCCATGTGGATCAAAGCACCATTTTGATTCTGACCCACTGAATAGAATCTCGTGCATATTTGATGACTGGACTAACTTCATGGGAGTTGTGATGTATTGAACTATTTCTGTGGTATCCCCAGATCTCACTAAATAAGAAAAGACCCTACACACACACACACACAAACACACACACACACACACACACACACACACACACACACACAATTAATCTGTCTATAAATTACATCTTTTGGTTCTTTTCTTTAGTGTAAGGTAGAAAAAGGGGCCCTTTCTTGAGTACATGAAATTCAAGTATTATTGTCGTCTAAAGATTGTTGGATTGCTATTGCGTCTGTTATGATGAAAACAGGGTGTACATCAAAACCACTGCCAGATTAAGAAACTTCCACAACTTGTCCCAATTCTTCAAATAACGGAGCAAGTTCCTTTTCTAAGCTGACAATTAGTTCTGTACTGGCATTGCTGCTGGCTATGAAAGTCACAACCAACTGTAAATGATCGAATTGAACCACCTGGTGGATGATACTTTTATTTTTTTGGAAGAAGTTTGCTCCTTTGGTCTGTTGCCAAGGCAAAGGTAGATAAGAAACCAGTTCTCAAGGCATGCTCGGGAGCTTTATTTTTGGCCACTTAAATAACAGGAACTCCATCTCTATCTGACATAACAATTGCATGGAGTCCTTCAACACTTGGTAATTTTCTATACAGGAATCACTTTAGGCCATCCGCCATGATGAACCCCTTTCTCTACAGGATCAATCTCCACACCTGGCTTACTGGGCTGCCGTGTTCTCTCCACTGTGAATTCAGGAAGAGCTTCAAAGAGAGTCTCCCCTGAAAGCCGTGCTCACAGGATTTGTACCTCCTCTGTGCTCCAGGAAGCACTTCCTCTGCCTTTGAGGCCCGGTGACAGAGGCAACCTGCTCTTCTTCTAACCCCATCTCCGTGCCCTGAACTTCTGGCTAATTAACTCAAAACTGGTGGGTTTATTTATACCTTGGATGAGCAAATTCAATGTCCCATAACAAAAATATTGCATAAGCTAATAGGACAAAAACACACTTATGCAGTTTTTGCAATAATAAATTTATTTCAAACTTTGTTGTTATGCCAGTCTTGTAAACTGAACATCAGCCCTGCCCCTTCCTGTATTCTTGCAATGCAAGGATGCAAGCTGGAGCATGGAAACTACAGTTCCCAGAATCCCTCACCCACAGGATTTAGTTTGAATCGTGAGCTTCAGATGGCAGAGAAAAGGAGAAGTGCCATTTCCCTCTGGCAGCCGCAGGCACCTGCACTGACAAAGAGACTCTTGAGATTTGTGTCAGCCACATGCATGCCACACGCAGCTAACATCCTCAGTGGTATCTTCCTCTGATCTGTACTTTCCTCCTCAGGGTCTTCAGGGAGTTCTCCTAACACCTCTTTCTGCTTGAAATGCATGATGATTTCTGCTTTCCTGAAGAAAAAGATTCTGATATAGTGGTTATGCCAAAACTTAAGTATTTGATAGCTGAGATTTTTTTTTTTAAAAAACCTTCTTGGTTGAATAGCTGAACCTCTTCCTTAGCACCTCACCTCCATCTTCCTTCTCTGCTTGATTTTTCTCCATAGCACAAAATCACTGTCTGACACCCTGTATCTTTTACTTTTTAATCTTTTTAATTGCCCGTCATAGTAAAAGTGCCATGATGACAAGGACCCTTGTTTATCATACTGTTGAGTCCCCAGTTTCTGGAACAGTGCCTGTTACGTGATTGTTACTCAATACAAGTAGTTAAATAAATGCATGAATCTGAGGGAGTGCTTTTTCATTCTTCCTGAGTGTCAGTAAACAGAAAAAAAAAAAAAAAAAAAAAAAAAGGAGAGGAGGCCCAACTAGGGTAAGAAGAAACAGAGCATGCATGTTTTAATTTCAAGCAAGTTCTTATCCTATTTGACTAGTCCTCCAGCCGTGTTCTTCCTTCATTGTCTACTATGGTCACCATAAGTTTTAACTCACTTGAAAAGGGTAATACTCAGCCCAGCACTGAGTAGTGTTTTTCTCATGGTTTATCATTAAATTCCATTGTGATCTATAGTTGCTTATAATTTTAATCAAGAAGAATTCAATTTGGGGGTTGATAATTTTGATATTTCAGAAGAATATTCTAAGTATATATGCAGGTCCTTCACACGAATTAGGAAGAAAGCACTAATACCTCAACCAAGGGCAAAGGGCATACACTGACATTTCAAGAAACAAGAGATAATGACCATAATAATGACCACATAAGTATATAAATAAAGCATTTAAAATCGTTTGTGAAACTAATACAATTTGAGATTCACTTTTCATGAAAATGTTTAACCTAAAATAAATGTCTAATTAAAATAATACCAAGCATGTGGAACATCCTTTATACAAAATTCGTATTATAAATTGATTAAAGCTTATGAAATGATTTGGCAAGTGGCATTAGTAACCATAAAATAACTCATTTTCTAGAACCTAAATCTCTGGGAATGAATAAAGGAAAATACAAGGCATGTGAACAAACGTACTTACTTACAAAATTGTTCATCCATTGTTAATTATGTGTTGTCAATAACTTCAATTTGTTTATATCTTGTCTCTTTAGTCCCTTTATAATGTCTTTGATGAAACTAGTCAGAGTTTAGCAATCAGTTCCTTTGTCTAAATTTATCTTAAACATATTAAATATTTCCTTTTTTTTTTTTTTTTTACTGACTCTTCTGCCTTGCTTTCCGATGGTCTGACTGGAGATACTGTTTTTTCTAAAAATGTTTCTAATAAAAATGGAGTATATCTTTAGACATTGTATTATTAAGAATTTGATGGCTGTAAAATCACCCTCCTCTCACCCTACCTGCCAAATCTTGCAAGTCAATTTTGTTGGATAAACAATTCTAAATTGACAGCTCTTTTTCTCTCAGCACTTTCTAGCACCTATAAGGTAATAGTGTATTTTCTTCTACCTTCAATCGTTTCTGTCCAGAAGTTAGCAAAATTGGCAGTCAACCTGTCATTCCATTGTAATGGAATTTTAAAAGTGACAAAAAAAAAAACAAATTAAGATAATCTTAATTATCTTAATTTGGTTTTTTTTTTTTTTGTCACTTTTAAAATCTATGTATCTTTGGTTGGGTCATTTCATCAAATGCTTTATAAGTGGATTTTTAAAAACTGCATCTATCCTTTTTGAAAATTGTTGGACTAACAAGAGGATAGGACGATGGGAATTAAATTCTGGAAAACTTTATCAATTGTCCCTTTTAATATCCTTTTAAATACCTTTAAATATCTTTTTTTTTTTTAACGTTTATTTATTTTTGGGACAGAGAGAGACAGAGCATGAACGGGGGAGGGGCAGAGAGAGAGGGAGACACAGAATCGGAAACAGGCTCCAGGCTCTGAGCAGTGAGCCCAGAGCCTGACGCGGGGCTCGAACTCACCGACCGCGAGATCATGACCTGAGCTGAAGTCAGACACTTAACCGACTGCGCCACCCAGGCGCCCCTTTAAATATCTTTTTAAATACCTTTCTACTAGATGTCTATTCCTTCTCAGTAGTATCTTCACCTGTCCTTTATATTTTTACCCAACTAATTATCTAAGTTGTGTATCTAATTGTGTATCTAATTATCTAAAATTATCTAGATCTGTCTAGATCTATTTTCCAGTTTATTAGTATTCTCTTCACTTTAATCTGCTATTTAACTCTCCCAGCAGAAGAGTTATTTTCAATCATTATATATATATATGTGTGTGTGTGTGTGTGTGTGTGTGTGTGTGTGTGTGTGTTTGTTTTTGTTTTGAGAGAGATAGAGTGGGAGCAGGGGAGGAGCAAAGAGACAGGGAGACACAGAATCAGAAGCGGCTCCAGGCTCCGAGCTGTCGGCACAGAGCCCCATGTGGGGCTCGAGCCCACAAACTGTGAGATCATGACCTGAGCCACAGTCAGATGCTTAACTGACTAGGCCACCCAGGTCCCCCTCAATCATTATATTTTTATTCCTGAGAGTTCCTTTGGGTTCTAGTTTCAGACTGGTCAAGTTTATATTCTGGTCTCTTTCTTACACAATGAATATATATTATTTTATAAAATATATTAAACATACTTATTTTATATTTTTTGAATAATTTCTCTTTGTAGGTCTGACTTCTAATTTATTGAGTTTTTTCTATAATATGGTTGTCTTTTTCCTCATGTATTTCGTGACTTCCTTATTACAGGCTCAGTTTTCTTAGGACTATATCTGTAGAAATTATTTGAAGACTTTCTTTAAAATGGATGCCCCCCCAGGGGGGGATTTGTGTCTGCTTCTGCCAGGTTCCTTGTAGCATTCCCAATGCACGACCACTTTAAAATACAGGTTCTGCCTGCAGATTTTCAAGCCACTGAATTTGTATTAATTTCCAGTCCCAAACTGGCTTGGGATCAGGAATACTTAGGAGAGACTTGTTTTCCACCCACCCCCACCCCCCTCCATTCTGAGTCAATACCTTATGAGAGAGAGTTACCTTATGAAAACATGGCCTCCAAGATTCCTAGTAAGTGTGCTGTCACTTCCTCTTTGCATTTGGTTTTGTCTTCTAGGTCCCATGTTGTCCAACAACCCAAGCTCTGGTAGATAAGCACATGACCATTATACAATTGCCAGCTACCCAGCTACTGTGCTTGCCTCCTAGGGAAGTCTTTCTTTCTCACTGTATCTAGCTGGGGCTTGTTACACTTTCCGGACATCCAGCCTGGTGAGACCTTAAAGTCATGTTTAATTTTTTATCCAGCATCGTCTAGTGTTGTGTCCCAGGCAGGGTTTCTCTGCACATCTGCCATAGTGTTGGAAGACCTGTTTTATTATTTGCATTACTTTCATAATCAGACCCAAATAGACTATTTTAAGAAGTAAGAAGAGATTTGGTAAGGCACTATTTCCCTTAGGTACTATTGCCAACTATTTAAACACATTATTTTATAAATATTTTATAAATATATAAATTTATAAAAATTTATAAATATAAAAGCAGCAGCTATAGTTATAGTGATTTTCACAAAATGAGATTTCAACAAGTCTGCCTGTGCATAATTTGCCTATTTTTTTTTTTTCAGTGTCAAAACAGAGTTAAAACAGAGTTACTCTGAAACTTGAATTCGTCCCTTTTTTTAATCTGTGGCACAGGAGATGCCTTTTGGCCCCGTCTGGTGGGACTATCATTCAAGAGCATCTCAGTCTCCTTGGCTGCTTTTTCCAGTTTCGAGATCCATGTGCTCAGAAGGAGAAGCGTACATAAAACACTTTTATAAGCAAAGCTCAAAGAAAACATCTTGGCTTTGGAAGTAAATTGCAAACCGAAAGCAAAATTGATCCCATTCAGCAGATGTTTCTGACACATTAGTAGAGCTTTCTATCTAGCTCATTAGTAGAACACATCACCAGTTGGTGAGTGTCCCGTGTTAGAATAATGAAAACTACTGGGGACATGGTCACACTGGGCTGCTTAGTGAGAGGCATATTATGCTTCTTATACCATATTTTGTGGCTTTGCATTATAATACAGTAATGCAGGAAGCAGCAAAGTTTTTATGTTACAACACTTAAAAGGAGAGAGGATACCTTTACTGACTAAAGCATACTTTTCATTTCATTTACCATTATTTAAAAAATTAAAAATATGTCTTTGCACACAGGTGGCTCTCTTTTCTATGGGTCAGTAGGTCATGTTGCCTTGGAATGTTTCTTTCAACACTGAAGGATTGATAGATGTTCACATATTTATATTCACATATAAAAATTCTCATTTTGATTAAATCCTCTCCTTTATAAGTAATATTCTATTAAGACTGTGATATTTTTAAACTGTATTTTAACCCAGCTATATGGGAACCCCTTGACATAGTGTTGTCATCCTGTGGAGGAAGATTTCTTGGGAGTTTCACTTACAGGAGCTCTGGGGTTGTTTATACATATAGTGCCTAGAGATAAAAAGTGTTAGAGAATTTTCAACTCTCTGTATGGTGCATTCATTTAATCGATGATTATTTTTTAAATGTTTATTTATTTTTCAGAGAGAGAGAGAGAGAGAGCCAGTGGGGGAGTGACAGAGAGAGAGAGAGAGAGAGAGAGAGAGAGAGAGAGAGACCCCCAAGCAGACTATGCACTGTTACCACAGAGCCTAATGGGGGGTTTGAACTCGTGAACAGTGAGATCATTACCTGAGCTGAAGTCGGACGCTTAACCAACTGAGCCACCTAGGTGCCCCAATGATTACTTTTGAACATACCTTGCTTCAAGAGAAAACAAGAAGAAATCAACCTTTATGACATTTGAAGGATTGGGAGAAAATTATCCAAGTGTGTTTTCCTTAATAGTTTCTTCTGTGAGATGCTTTGCTTACCAATATACTCCCAATGCTTTGCCTACCTCTTCAGCAATCTTCCTAGCTCTGTTCTTCCCTTCCTTCATTCCTTCTCTCTCTGTTTCCCTTTTCTTTCTATAAATACATAATTCATAGAGAACATACTACCCTTATTTAATTAACCAGTCTATTAAAAAATAGAGCTATTGACTTTTGTTCCCCACTGCTTACTTGGTAGCTTAAAACTAATGTCAAGCAAAGAATTTAAGAGAATATATACACAGTTTGAAATGCAAGTGTAGAAAATCCAAACCTATTGCATAATTGTGTCAGGAATATGTCCCTGTTCAAAGAATTCTCAACACTACCTTGAAATATTTGTTTCTGGGCATCATACTCAACCATCAAAATGATCCACAGGTGTTTGTTAAAAAGCAGGTTTCTGGGACCTACCAGTACCCAAAGAAACTGATTTTTTTTCAATTTTTTAATGTTTCCTTATTTTTGAGATACAGAGTGCGAGTGGGGAAGGGGCATAGAGGGAGAGGAGACACAGAATCTGAAGCAGGATCCAGGCTCTGAGCCATCAGCACAGAGACCGACTTGGGGCTCAAACTCAGAACAGTGAAATCAAGACCTTGAGCCAAAGCCGGACACTTGACCAATTGAGCCATTCAGGCGCCCCATCAAAGAATCTGATTTAATACATCTGAACCGGGGTTCTTTATTTTGCATAATTAAGAAGCTCTTTGCAACATAACCAGAGTAATTCACACCTCAGGATCATGAACCAGATGGCCTGAGTCTGAGTCCTGTTTCTGTCACTTGTTAGCTGTGTGCTTTTGGGAAAGTTACTTAATCTTCCTATACCTCAATTTGTCATGTGTGAAGCAAATATAATCATAGTGCTTACCTCAAAGGATTACTGGAAGAAAAGAATGACCTAATGCGTGTAGTGCTTTGAACTGTGTCTGGCACATATTTAATATCTTACCATGCCAACTATTACGATTCTTCTTGACAACTAAAATGTTAGAATCCCAGAAGTCATCCATTCTTCTTTTGATAACTTTGGTTGTTGTTAATGTTTTCAAATCAACTTTATTAGACAAATGTACATACGATAAAATACACTCATTTTAAGTGTGTAGTCCGATAAGTTTTAATACATGTATATACCCTCAGAACCACCGCCACAATCATGACATAAAACATTTTCATCACCCACAGAGTCACCTGTGCCCCTTTGCTGCCATCTTCCCACCCTGGCCCCAGGCAACTACTAATCATCCCTCTGTCATTACGGATTAACTTTGCCCTTTCTAGAATCCCATACAAAGGCAATCATGTAGGACATGTATTCTTTTATGTCTTCCCCACTTCCCCCAGCACAATGTTTTTGAGATCTATCCTTGTTATTCTTTGTATTAGTCGTTTCTTTTTTTTTTCTGTTGCTGAGTGGTATTCCATTATATGAATATATCATAATTTGCTCATCCACTTATCTGTTGCTGGACATTTGAGTTGTTTCCAGCTTGGGGCTATTATAAATAGTCCAGATAACCTTTGCTAGAAGCTGGCACTAGCTTTTCTATTTAAAAAAATAGTAAAATAAGAGGCTCAGAAAACAGAATCTGTCTTTATATGGTCAATTATTTTGGAAAGTCTAGAAATCTTATAAAGGCATGGTAGGGAATGGAGACTTAGCTAGAGAAGAAATAGCAATATTGAAAAATAAGTGTGTTTTGAATTAAGTTAGAATGATAGCTTAACCGTAGCTATGGACTTTTTGTTTTGTTTCCACAGACATCATATCTGTGTATGGCTGAAATGTTCCTTTTACATGTGTCAGTTTTTACTTAAATGAAATATGTTTTACGAGGTGAAGAGTTACACTCAATAAATATCTTTGAGCAAGTGTCTCAAGTGTTTCCTTTGCAGTATTCATCAACCCATTCATCTTAAGGACTTCTACATCACTGTCTCCACTCTACATTTTCTTGTCAATTTTCTGAAGTCAACAGCAGTAAATATATGGAGGTCTGTAGGCTACGACGTTGGCCGCCTTTTGAAGCGCAATTCATGGAATACTACTGGTGCTACGTAATGATATTGGGGCTAAAAGAGTCAATGTGACCAGTACTTTAAGACATGAGCCTAGAATCTGGGGATCTGTTGTATCAGTATGTTCAACAGATTTTGCAAATATGAGAATCGAGAAAGCTGCTCCATGGCACCAAAGTACAGGGACATTACACGGACCTAGAAAAGGGTGGAATGGCATCTGTTGCAGTCTCGATGAACTGAGGATGTCCGAAATCACCAATCCGGGTTCCGTTTTGCTTCATAGTTCCTCCTTTCAATTTCTCTTTCCTCTCACATTTGATAATAAGCAGCCAGAAAAGCCCAAGCCACGCGTTCAACACTTTGCTTAGAAATCTCCGCTAAACGTTCAAATTCATTCTTTCTGCAAACCTGCAGACTCCAGTTCAGCTAAGTGTCCTGCCAGTGTATAAGGATAAGCCTTTCCTCCAGTTTCCAGTAACGGATTCGTCATCTCCATCTATGTCCTCACTGGCAGCGCTTTTAACATCAGAATTCGACCAGTCAGATCACGACACGTTAAGTGCTCTGTAGAATGCTATATAGGCTTTCCCAACCATGCTTCTACTTCTCCACCACGTGGGGTCCTCACTAGCAGAGTTAACAGCCATGTTTTCACTAACAGCTCATTCAAAGCAACTCAGGCTTTTAAAAAATCATATTCAATAAAATCCTTGCAAGCTTTGCTGATGCCCCATTTCAAAGCCACTTCCCCATTTCTGGGTGTTACCACCGCAGTTCACTCTCCAGTACCAATGTTGCCCACTGCTGCTGCAACAAATACCTGCAAACCTAGTTGCTTGAAACAAACAAACTGAGACTCTGAAATGAGTCTCATCAGATGAAAAATCAAAATATTGGCAGGGCTGCTTCTTTTCTGGAGGACTTCAGGGAGAATAGGATTTCTTACCTTAATCCCGTTTCTAGAGGCTGCACACATCCTTTGGTAATAACCCCTTTGCATCTTCCAGCCCAGCAATTGCTGGTCAGGTCTTTCTACACTGCATCCCTCTGACTCTAACCCTGACTGTCTTGTCTCCATTTTTCATTAAAAAATATTTTTTTAATGTTTCTTTATTTTTGAGAAAGAGAGAGACAGAGTGTGAGCAGGGGAGGGGCAGAGAGAGAAGAGAGGGAGACACAGAATCTGAAGCAGGCTCCAGGGTCTGAGCTGTCAACACAGAGCCCAACGCCAGGCTCAAACTCATGAGCCATGAGATCAGGACCTGAGCCAAAGTCGGATACTTTACTGACTGAACCACCCAGGCTCCCCTCCAGTTTTCATTTATAAGGACCCTTGCGATTACAGTGTGTCATATGGCTCATCTAAGATAATCTCCCCATCTCAAGGTCAGTTGATTAGCAACCTTTTTTAAAAAAAAAATTTTTTCTTTTTCCTTTTAAAGTTTATTTATTTATTTTGAGAGAGAGAGAGAGAGAGAGAGAGAGAGAGAGAGAGAGAGATACAGCAGGGAGAGGGGCAGAGGGAGAGAGACAGAATCCCAAGCAGGCTGCACGCTATCAGCACAGGAGCCCCATGCATGGCTGGAACTCATGAACCATGAGATCATGGCTTAAGCCGAAATCGAGAGTCAGACGCTCAACCAACTGAGCCACCCAGGCACCCCAAGCAATCTTAATTCTATGTGCAACCTAATTTCCCCTTGCCATATTGTAACATAGTCATAGTTTTCAGGGATGGCATGGGCATCTTTGGGCAAGGAGGGCACATTATTCTGCCTACCACCCTATTTACTGATAACAAACACCATCTGAGACAACATGGTGAACGTTTCTGTCACCATTAGAATCTCTTGGAGTCCAAACTGCTTCATGAATGTCTATACCAGAGCTGGAAATTTAGGGACTCCAACTCTACATGGCCTTTTCCTAATTAATACTTCACATTCTAAAAGGGACATTTTCGAGTACTAACATGGCCCCCATAATTACAAGTTACTAATGTAAAGTCTGTCTAACTAGTTGTATTTCAAACGAATTGAAAGTAAATAAGCATAAATAAACATTTAAAAAATTTAGGAAGTAAATAATCTTAAGAAGGAAGAAAAAAAGAGTAATAAAGGGGAAAAAGATAATGAAGTTATCTTTCTTGTGTTTGACAAGTTATCTTGATTTGATAAACAGTACAATCAAGTAGTTTGTTTGCTAAAAAATAAAGTGAAGCTCTGCCTGTGACATATATTTAAAAAGGATATAAAATACAAAAGTATACAATGTTTCTCATATCTTCCCTCCTGCCACATTGCGCCCGCCCCCCCTCATTTCTCTCTCAATTCCCTTTGGTTTATGAAGTTGTGTTTGGTTCTTAAGTGGACCAAGAAGCCAGCAGAGATGACTTAATTAGTCTCATTACTTTATTTAAACTGACTTGGTAATAATATTCCAGAAAAAAAAAAAAAAGATGCTCGTTCTCAAAATTCCTAGATTTCAACAGATTCATGCAACCTGTTTCTAGGTCTAGCATACTTAATGCATTGATACTAGATCAGGGCTTCTCGAACTTTAATATGCATAAGACTCACCTGAAGATGTTGTGAAATGAATATTCTGATTCAGTAGGTTTGGAGTGAGGTCCAAGGCTCTGTATTTCTGACAAGAAGACAGGTCATGCTGATATTGTTGATATCTTGAGTAGCAAGGCGTTAGATCACATGTCTGGTTGCCATTGTCATTTGTAAGTGTGCAAAGAATACACATTTAAATGCTTTTGTGCTATCATCAATTGTGGATACAGGAAAAACAAAGCATTTTGAGAAGAAAAACTTGAGCTTTTCTGCCAAAGCTGACAAGAATACCAAGGATTGCTTTCAACCAAATATTTGTCCTTGTTAACATTTTTATTAAGTTGTCATGACAACTTTCTGATTCTCAATAAAGTGGAGACAAGTAGGCTTTAACCTACACATTATCTATAAGACAGAAGAGCAGACCTGGAAGATGATGAAACACTCATATATGCATTTAGCCACTCAATAATTATTTTACTGAATCCCTCTTAGGAACCGTATACATTGCTACGCACTTAGCTACAAAGATTCCTTCCATAACAGCAGGGAACTCTTAACCTTTTGTCAGGGCGTATCAAACATTCAGATTAGAACATGTTTTTCACAATCACCCGGCACCCTGGATTGGCTGCTTTTCCCACACACCCCATTGCCTGGAAGTCGTAAAAGATGGGAGAAGGAGAATACAAGCTAAGAGTCTACCCTTGGTAAAACTGGTAGGCCCCTGCAGAGAGGACTGAAGTTAAACGTACTGTGGATTCTGGTGTGCTATGGGATACCAGGATGGTAAAGGCAGAGAAGAATGGGTTAAGCAAGTCGTGTTCCAGGATGAAAGGAATATTGACAAGAGTAATGCCAGTAAAGGAACACAAAAACACAAACGCTGTTTTTATACAAGTCTTCCGTGCAGCAACTAGAAGACAGGCCAATGAGATCATTTGGCCCCAACTGATGTTTCCACTTTATCTTCCTATACTTTTTTTTTTTTTTTCCCATTTGCTTGGCATTTCTACCTAATGGCATCACTCTCTGTTTCTTGAATATTGGTCTTGATGCCTTCCCACCTCCATGCCCTTCTTCACAAGTTTCCCTTGGCCCAAAAACAAAACAAAATGAACAAACATTTCCTGTATTTCATCTTTTCTTAAAGATGACCAAACTTTTAAGGCCTAACTCTAATGCTGCTCTGTTAAGAAGTATTTCTCCTGTCAGAAGATAGCTGTTTGTCCTCTGAGCTTCCACATCATCAAATTTATTTTTTAACAATTATAGTAAGGGCCCTCTTCTAATGACGGTGTCCACTGAAAGAAAGCCAACCCCACAGTAGGTTGTCTTACTGAGGACTATAGCCTGGGACATAGTATTTCAGATTGCTCTGAAGAATTACTTCAAAGCTTGTTAGCTACAGAGAATTATATATACAAAAGGGAAAGGGGTACATGTGCTCACAAGTAGTTCTCCAGATACCTGTACATCATAAGGTGTAATTCTGTTGTAAAAATATGTATATACAGTTGTAAAATATAATGTAGTTATAAATGTAATATAGTTGTAAAAATTAAGGTTTTGTGCTTTCTACATAGACACAATGAAGATCCTTAGTCATCTCAATACATTATGTATCTATCATATCTGGTTGTGTAAAAATATTGTTTGCATGCCTCTACCTAACTGGTTTTCCAGTTCTTCCTGTTCTTCATTTCTCCTTGAGATCGCTTGTGACAATCACACAATGCTAACATAGTCACCTACTGCAGTTTTAGTGAACAATGCATTACTTGGTATTTATTTTTATTTTTTATTCTAGGTCTTAAATTCTAAGAGCACTGAAGACAAAAGCCCTACTGACTTAAGACATTTTCATGGGTTGGTTATAGGGGAAGAGAAGGTTTCAGATATGGTAGAACCAAAAAAATTCAAATTTATAGCTCTGAACTTTTTGCCTGATACTAAGGCAAAGTTTATTTAAATGCCTTTTTTAAAAAAATTAAATGACTTTTTTTCCCCTTCTTTGCTTATTCTGACTAATGTCTGCCATGAGGAGAGCATAGTCGACTAGGCTGGGAGAAAATTTTGCAAATGTGGTGAATCTAACATGAGACCAGATTATGTGGTGGGGTTTGGGAGAGATTTAAGAATTGTAGATAACCAAGAACAATGTTTCAGAGTTACTGAATTTGAAGAAGGATCACACGGTAATCATGATTAATTATGAATTCACAACGAAATAGCATAATGACATTTTTAAGTCAGAAAATTGACTCAAAATCAATTATCAGAATTTATTTTTCTGTGCTGGGATACACACACACCCAGCAGAACTAAATGCACTGAACCAAGCTGTATCAGAACTCTATTGGGAAGATGGTATATACTGTGCAACCATAAGGCTGCATTTGCAAAGGCGTAGATTGTTTTTAAACCTTTAAACCAGGACAGGAAAACCATCTGTGCTGAGATTAACTTCTCAGCAGAAATGTTGGAGGTTTTAACTACTGAAAACGACAGATCTTCCGGAGCAATGCATGGTGGAGAAGATTTGGGGGGCGGAGGGGGGAGCAGATTTTCCTTGAGTTCCCTCCTTTTGTTTTTGTTTTGTTTGTTTCTCTTTCTTTGTCCCTGCCCCTTCGTCTCAGTCTCCACACAGTAAGTGCTGGGATGGCGATGTGACGGCTGGAGAGGCCAGGACTCAGGTCCCCAGCCCTAGTCTGGGCGTAGTGGGTGGGACTCCAACACTGAGCTGATTTTCCAAAGCAGGTTTTTTCCGAAGCTTTCCGACAGTTTCGCTGCTCTCGATCCCAGGCAAAAAGCCGAGAGCAGCTGGGGAGCCGCCCTAGGCGACCCATACCTGCGGCAGGCTGGGTCGGGGGAGAGGGGGCGGGGAGCGTCACGAGCCTCGGCAGGACCCAGACCCTGAGTGACCTCACCATGGTGCGTTTTAGTCGCTACTTTCTTTTTCAGTCTTTCGGTGTACAGAAGGGGAGGGATTCTGAAAAGAACTTGAATGCTGTAGGGAAAGGGATTATAAGGGATCCTTCGGGGTCAGCAGACAGATACGGAGACAGGGAGGGACCACGGCCAGAACCGATTGAGTGTTAGGGAGCAGCGCGGGGAATACGGTTTGCAAGGCACGTCGCGTCCCGCCCAGCCTGTTGAGCAGGTAGACGGGAGTGAGCCCAAGCGTGAGTACCGCGGTCGCCTGTGCGGTAGGTGCACTCGAGCACGGACTGACAGGTGCCGCTGTAGGGTCCCCTCTCCCGCTCACCCTCGCTGGTTCCTGACGCCCACTCTCTTTCTGCGTTGGCAGTGGGGATTTGCGAGGCGCGCCCTGGAGCTGCCGGAGATCCCGAAACGCAGCCGCGAGGTCTGGGAAGCCAGCGAGTAAGTGGTCGTTGCGTGCCCACGCGGGTCGGGGCTCCCCAGAGGGGCAGTCCATCTGCCGAGGCTCCAGGGCTGGGTTCGTCCCCCTTCTCCTCCCTGGGGAGACTTCCATGCGCTCCCAGCTGCTCAGCCCCCGGGGGCCGGGGCGCGGTTCCCACGCTGGGGAGGAGCGAGGGTGCAGAGGAGACGGCGCCCGGGGGCCCGGCTCAGGGCCCGGGGGAGCTGCGGGGCCAGAGGGAAGAGGACTGAGGGGGTAGGCGCCGGGCCGCGCAGCGCCAGCGGCCGGGCTCGCACGGCCGGAGCGTGAGAACGCGCGGGGCGCGCTGGGGCCGCTGCTCTCCCACGGCCGGGGCGCCCGGGCCTCCGGCGCACGCGAGGTTCAGCTGCGGCAGAGCAAAGGGCGGCGGGGACCTCAGAGCCGGCCGGGGCTCGAGGCCGCGCCCCGGCTTTACCGCAACTTCACCCCGCCGGCTGCTGCGTGGGCGAGCCAATCGCCCTTCTGGAGAGCAAACCGCGAACGACTGCTGAATTGCTTAGACAAAGCATCCAGCAAACTTCCAGCCGGGCTGCTCGGGGTTCGACCGAAGAGTAAGTGTGTGCGTGTGCGTGTGCGTGTGTGTGTGCCCGCGCGCGCGCGCGCGCTCGCGGTCTAATTTGGCAGTCTAATTTCTGTTTTCATTGTGACCGCCGCGCTTCGGGGTAATGGTAAGCAGGGGATCACAGCAGCCTCTGCGCGTCGGGTCTGTGGCTGCAGCCTGTAGTGGTGAGCTGAGCAGCTTCGCTGTGGCGGTCGGTCGTGCGAGGGGCTGCGGTGCATCGTGATCATGTGATTCAGGCTATGGATTTCGTGCGTCTTTCTTTTGCTCGCTTATTTTCATATGGTTCTTCCTTCATTTTGCACTTGATAAAACAGTTTGTGTCTTCTGAAATAAACCACAGTGAACCTCTCACTTAATGGTAACTGGTCAAAGGCACCTTGGTTTACAATATATTGAAAATCCGTCTGAGTTTTAAATAGAAGAGGAGCTCTCTCTCTCTCTCTAGATATCTATATACATATGGGTTTTTTTGAGCTTTTGTTTTGTATCAGTAGTGATTTTTTTCAGGCTCAGCCCTCCATTGGTGATATCATTAAAGGTCTACCTACTTACTTGAACTAGTCTTGGTGGGAACGTCATTAACCCTCTGGTGACAGATACATAAACGTTGAAGCACTTAATGGTGGAGATTTTCATATCTTGGTTCATAGTGCAGAAGTAATCTGTTGCTTTTCCGAAAATGGCTATGTTTTCTTTTCAAGAGGGGTCATTTCAGGTGCTATGTTATGAAGAGTGGTAAAAATCAAGAGCAACAAAAATATCACAACAGTATGAAAATCTAAAATTTCGAAGCAAACTTTAATTTGTCAAAAAGCCATATAAACTCTATTGCTTTTTTTGTGAGATGGTCTGTGTTCTGTTTAGTTATTAACCAACTCAAGTCTGTATATCTGCTTCAAAGGGTCATGCAGCCCCTGATACTGTATTTAAACATTTGAGTCGCTCTATTTTTAGGTGGTAGTCCAGAGGGATCTTTGACTCAACAGAAAAATAAGAACTACAAAGTTAAAATATATAAGCTTTACTTCTTGTCACAACAATAGGCTTTCTACATAAAGACTGCAGACATAAACTAGGAAAATTCTAGAATAATTAGCGTTGTAATATTTAAACATTTCATATAACACTTGCATGTTTTTAAATGTATCAGGCAACTTAGGTTGGTGAAGTTTGTTTAGTAGAAATTTGTGATGAATAGATAGGTACATTCTGTTTCTTCTTGTACTGGGAGATCTCTTTCTAGTGTATGACATAGAAAATAAAAATTATATTTTTCTCTATTTGGAACCCAACAAAAAGATAAAGTGCTTATACATGGTGTGGTGTTTCAAAGTATATGAATATAAATAATCTCTTAAAGGCCCTTCCAGGTATAATATATCTAAGACAGTTTTCTGTCATTTAGAGAATGTGAAAGAAACTGTAAAGGTATTTGACTTATATCTGGCAACACCAAAGGAGAAAGAAATGTGGTAAACTTCAAAGCCTTAGTCCTTATATCTCTTATAACTATGGTTTATGAAACAATTTTGTTCTAAGGTGTCATTTTGAAAAACTGTTTTAATTAATATTGCACTAAAAGCTAAAGAAGTGATTAAACCATTATCATATGATTATGAATATGTCAATAAGATATTTTTGTGCCTAAATGTTAGCTGTTTTGTTGCAGACATTTTTCAAACAAAAAAGCCTAAAATCTTTAGTTAATATCATTTTTTTTAATAAATTAAGATTAGATAACCTTGAATTTTGTCAGAAACCATGTCAGGGAAATTAAATCTTATATTTACACTTATACATTACATTTGCTAACAATTCATAATGACTATAGAGGGGATAATACTGATTTTTTTTACAAGTTAGTTTAAAACAATATAGATACCCAAAATGTCTGTAGTTAGTATTTTTTCAAAAATAGAAAAAAATTCAAATTAGCCTTAATGAATTTTTCCAGGTAAAGAGAAGTGGAAAGCTGAAGCAGTATTTGAATAAAGCAAAAAGCATGTTATTGATGGGAAAGTATTTTGGAGGAAATTAGTTATTCAGAATATTTTCTATATGTCAGATTTGCCAGGAAGTTGCTTAGCTTTTCTCTTTCATTTGCTAGGATATATAACTTTTATGGCACTAATTTTTACACCATTTGATTATAAATATTCATCCAAAAGTTGTTTAAGCAACTTTTCTTAAACATTACTACTTATTATTTTTCTGCATATTTGCAGAAAGATATTTTCTTTGTAAAATATTAATAATTGCAATAGTTTTTAGTCTCCAGAACATCTAGATTTATTCAGTAAGTATTTATTAGGTGTTTATCCAATAAGTTTGTTTTGAGTATCTCTATCTTGACCTGATACAATAAGAACTTTGGGCAATTTTAGGGCTTTCTATGAACAAATTTAGTTGTTCATAGACTAGTTGACTTATTTGGGGTTGGGATAAGTTTTTGGCTATCCTGAATCATATTTGCTTATTTTATTTCTTTCAAACAGTTTGGAAGCGTCTGACCTATTTCATATTTTTTTTCTCTTTCCTGGGTTCAGGCCAACAGATTTTATCTTCCTATAGCCATGAGGGTTATTGAGTATGAATAGTTATTTGCAAGGAGTGAAGATAGGCCAGCTCCTTCCTCAGCCTACAGTAGAAGAGAATGATTATCTTATAAAATCTGAGGGTCTCTGGTCATGATTCCCCCTTGCTACAAAAATGTGATTTTAACTGCTTGTAGTTACTCATGTCAATGACCTGAAATGCTTTCTGGCAATTCATACATTTTTATAAAATGTACTCTCCCTTTCAGAAAATCAAAGGCAGCTCAAATTAATTAACTCACAGACCACCTCCTCCTCCTCCTCAGTGTAGTAGGAATTAGCAAGAAGCCAACAGAAGACGATGGCTTTGAGAGGGAGCACCCTGGGGAAAGGAAGTTGGGCGAAGAAAAACTTCTTAATCCTGAAATTTTTTCCAGGTCTGACCTGTCTACATATATATATATCTCCTTTGTCTGCACCACACTGCATTAAAAATTCCTGTTAAGATGTCTGTATTGCCTACCAAACTCCCATCTCTTTCAGGATATTCAACCGTTGGATCCACAGTGCCTGGTACATAGTAGGTGTCTAATAAGATTAATTATGTTGTCTTTGTAATGATTGAATTAAGGTTTTTTTATGTCTTGATGCTATAAGTTATTTTGTTTAAGGATATAATTTTTTTAAAAAAATATATTTGTTTTCCACTGACCTTCTGTGGAATATTATGGTCTTCATCATCCAGAGACACTGCTGTGCTTTTCTCTCATGGCATGCAGTCTGTTCAGAACTGCTTGTAAACTGTTATTTCTTTTATCATCATCCAGTTACCCTTTATCTTTTTTTTTTTTTAAGTGTATTTATTTTTGAGAGAGAGAGACAGAAAGCAGGGAAGGGGCAGAGACAGAGGGAGACAGAGAATCAATCCCAAGCAGGCTCTGTGCTGTCAGCCCAGAGCCCGACACAGGGCTCAAACCCACAGACTGTGAGATCATGACCTGAGCCGAAACCAAGTGTCAGACACTTAACCGTGTGAGCCACCCAGGTGCCTCTACCCTCTATCTTTTTAAATTTACATGCTTCACTCATGTTACCCTCGCCCCATTACCAGTGCTTTTTGATATCCTGAACATTCTCCTTTCCTCAGGAATCTAAAATAATGAAGGGTTTTCATCAGCTGTCATTGTTCGGAGACTCATTCAACATCTACGCATCTGGCTTTCACAGCACCTTGGCCTGTTCTACTCCTGCTGGTCTCCTGGAGTCTGCTGGTATTTACCCATCTGGGTCTTCTCGTCGCTCAGGATTGCCCCAGCTGAACAGAAAGCTAAGAATTTCGTGTCCTTTCTTCCACAGCCTCTTATCCTTCCGGTCCTTCCACTCATGCACAACTACCCAACATCCTTCTCTCCCGTTATTGTTCATTGGCCACGCCCAATTTGCGCATGTTTTCCTCTCTTTACGTACTACACTCATCTTGGACAGCAACGTCAACTCTGCTGCAGACTTCAGATCTCTAGCCACTGTACCTACCAGAATCTAGTTCATTCTGACTTCAGCTTAAGGGATGATTAACAGTGCTAGGAAGTTCTTTTATCCTCTCTTGGATAATTCCGTATCAAATTCTCCATCGTGCTTGTTCTAGATGTTTCCAGGTTTTCCAGCCCACCCACATTATCCTGATTTTTTTCATTCTTAGTGGATGACCTTATGTCCAGATTCACAGAGAATAGTAAGATCAGTCTAGGCAAACTATTTGTCAGGAATTATCTGGAACTTAGGAGGCATTTCTTTATTTGACCCATCCTAAACATAAGAACTATTTTATTTTGTTTTATTTTTAATTTTTTAATATTTCTATTTATTTTTGAGAGAGAGAAAGAAGAAGAGAGAGAGACAGAGCATGAGCAGGGGAGGGGCAGAGAGAGAGGGAGACACAGACTCTGAAGCAGGCTCCAGGCTCGGAGCTGTCAGCACAGAGCCCAATGCGGGGCTCGAACTCATGAACCGTAAGATCATGACCTGAGCCGAAGTCAGACAGTTGACTGACTGAGCCACCCAGCTGCCCCAAGAATCCTTTTCTTATATTGAATGAAACTATTTAACACTGCAATATTGGTATCCTGATTTTTACGTCTTAGAGCACTTATACAAAATGCTTTTATATATGACAACTCCTGTGTCTCTATGGTAATGTCCGGTTCATTCAACTCATCCTTAATTGACACGGTTTGTAAGTCCTATCATCAGGGAATTTCTCTTTTGGATGCATTCATGTTTTTCTTAAAATGTGGTGCCCCGAGCTGAACATGGATGAGTGGACGGATATCATTGGATATATCTGATTATCTCCTCTGGATACCATATAGTAAATCATCCTAAAAATCGAATCTGTTTTTCCCCCCACTTTTTTTTACATTCACACTGTACTGTTTAATTATACATCCTTTTATCCATACTCTTCTGAAGATACACTTCTACTCAGTTATACATTTGGCCACTTAAGTTGGGACTTTTAAAGATGCTGCAATTAGGGGCGCCTGGGTGGCGCAGTCGGTTAAGCGTCCGACTTCAGCCAGGTCACGATCTCGCGGTCCGTGAGTTCGAGCCCCGCGTCAGGCTCTGGGCTGATGGCTCGGAGCCTGGAGCCTGTTTCCGATTCTGTGTCTCCCTCTCTCTCTGTCCCTCCCCCGTTCATGCTCTGTCTCTCTGTCCCAAAAATAAATAAAAAACGTTGAAAAAAAAAAATTTAAAGATGCTGCAATTAAATTTAATTTTTACCTTTAGTTAGCCTGTTGTTCCAGAAGGTCAAGGTATTTTTGGATTCTGATTCCTTGATGAAGATTAGCCATTCTTCCCAATTCAGAGGCCGTAACTGATTTGATTATGATACAGTTAATGTCTTCATCCAAGTAACTGTTAAAAATGCTAACTGGAAGGACATCTGTCACGATCCTAGATACCTTCCTCTTCTTTATATGAGTCCGTGAGTTAGTAGTCCTCTTTACATGGATGTCCAACCAGTTACATCGTCAAGTAACTCTTTCTTTGGAGTTTGCATTCCTTCGTGTGGCCCAGGAGTGACAGGTGATAGACTTGGTCAAACTTCTTTCTAAAATGCATTTCACTTTCTGCAGAATAGATCCCAAGTACCCTTATTAAGAACAAAAGGAAGGGGCGCCTGGGTGGCTCAGTCGACTTCGTCCGAAGCGTCCGACTTCGGCTCAGGTCATGATCTCACCGTCCGTGAGTTCGAGCCCCGCATCGGGCTCTGGGCTGACAGCTCAGAGCCTGGAGCCTGCTTCAGTTTCTGTGTCTCCCTCTCTCTCTGACCCTCCCCCATTCATGCTCTGTCTCTCTCTATCTCAAAAATAAATAAACGTTAAAAAAAAAAAAGGAAATAACACTAGATCAATTTAGAATGATATGCTCCTTGAGACACTTCACTAGCTTGTAGGTAACAACACCTCACATTTTGAGTTGCCATACCGTACCATAGATTTAAAAATCTCTTGGGAATCATGCCTGGAATGAAATGTCAAGCTCTCTAGGCTGTAGTTGGTGGAATTCACCTTCTCTATTTTGAAAATTGAGGCAATGACTGGATTCTTTGTTCTCTATCAACACTCTTCTTCATTGTAATATTTTTAAAGATGATTTTAACTCTCCCCTTCTTTCATCTGCAAATGCTTTCAGTACGTTGTAATGCAGTTTCTTCAAATGAATGGATTTAAACTCATTTAGAATATTTACCATCATTCCATATCTTGAACCTTAAATTTGTTATTTTGATTTTGGTCTTACTTTTGCCAGTATGAAAATTATTTTCTTGAGGAATGGGGATGAAATGAAAGTGGAGTAATTCTGCTGGACCAGTCATGTGCCATCATTTGAATTTTCTCACATCCCCCCCAGTCTTTGAACTCCTCATACACCTAATGCAAATGCCATCATCTCCACTTGATCTGGTAATAATAAAGAATTGAAAGAACTTTTTTTTTTTTAATTTGTAATTTTTGGAAGCTTCGGCTTATTTTATGTATTACGATACTCTTCTCAGAGGCTCAGTCCCTTTTTTGTACTTCTCACAATAAAGTTTATTATGGATTATGGTTGTCACTGTGGGACATACAAGCACAGTTTATGACACAGCCCCCGACTTGAGGGAATTTAAAGTCTGCCCGTAGAGATAACAGAACCCAGAAATAGTCTCAGAATTACACACGTCAGCACTTAACAATGAGCTTAATATTCGTGGTGCCTTTTTAATAAGTTCTGAAGAACTTGAAAGAGAAAGCGCTTTGCAGGATGGAAACATTGAAGGCTTTCTAGAGAGGATCTGGCTCTTAGCTGAGATTTTATTATTATTTTTTTTTCAACATTTATTTATTTTTGGGACAGAGAGAGACAGAGCATGAACGGGGGAGGGGCAGAGAGAGAGGGAGACACAGAATCGGAAACAGGCTCCAGGCTCCGAGCCATCAGCCCAGAGCCTGACGCGGGGCTCGAACCCACGGACCGCGAGATCGTGACCTGGCTAAAGTCGGACGCCCAACTGACTGCGCCACCCAAGTGCCCCGATTAGCCGAGATTTTAAGAGAGGACCCATGTAGGACTTTGCAGGACCCGTAGGACTTAAATATAGAGAAGCGTGGGAAGAGTGTTCTGGGCAGAGGAAAAGAGAGGCGCGGTGCCGGAAGCAGGTGAGTGGGCTGAGTGCGGGGTGCAGGTGTGCATGCGCGTCCGCGTGGAACCGGGGTGTGAAGGGGGAAAGGGCACACCGAGACTTCTCAAGCACAACTTGGCAGTATCCCTTTGTGGAAAATCCTTCTACTACTCCCTCTGCTTCTAGATCCCTTTTCCCTCTGCTCAGTTATCGAGAGGCCCATACCTACTCATCCTTCAAACCTCACACTAGGCTCTACTTTCTCAGAAACTTTCCCTGACCTTCTGAGTCTCCGTGGAGTGTTTTGTTATGTTTTCCTTCAAGGCCCTGCACTTGCCCGTCATATGATAGTATCGTCCTGTAATTGCTTGCTGAATTGTCTGTTTTCACCATTACACTCCTTCCTATTCGGTGGCCAGAGGCGTCATTGCTGTTTAGTTCTCATTCCGTTCACAGACACCTAATGGAAGTGTCCCATGGATCATAAGCACTCAGTAAAAATGTGTGATGTGAGAGGGGCCTGCTTGGAGTGACGAGGCTATGCGGGGACTTATTTATAAAAAGCTTTAAGGTAAAGAGAGGTTAGATTACAAAAGGCCAGGGTGTCAGGCAGAGTTTTCGCTTTATTAGGTAATGGAGAACCATTTTGTTTTTTGAGTCTGGGGACGGGATACGGTATATTCCTGACTTTTAATTAGACCTTCATAAATCAATTAAAACTATTCAAAGCTTGATACGCATTTCTAGCTTTAACGAGGGATTATTTGGCTCCTTACCTTGCATCAGGTGTTTCATCTGTGAGGTCGGGAAACCCTGTGACTTTAATGCCGTGTGTTTTATTAGAGAAGTTTTGTTATTTTACTAGTCTAATTTTGTTTGTAGGAACTGAAATTATTAGCGGCTAATTGTGCTCAATTTTCAATCATTTTGCAGCTTCAGATACTATTATAAGTAGTCAAATGTTCTTTGGTTTATATTGTTAACACACGGGACAAGGGATTTCAATGTTCCACTGACATAATATAAACATTTAAGTTGTGTATTTGTGAACCTAGAGTTTAATTGATACAGCACAATGGGCGATTACAACTGTAGCATGGAAGAGATTTGGGTAAACACATTAACATTGTCAATACTTGATATGTAGTATTTAAAACAAGATATTCTTACACCAGATTAACATTCATTTGTAAATGTGATTAGCAAAGGCACTTTTCTCAGTGAAGATTCTTTGGGTAAAATTCCATTTTTTAAATGTTTTAAAATATTCACAGTCACTAATTGTAAGCAACATTCCTCTTTCTCCACTTCTACCCCAAATAATAATTTAATATGCCATGCATCTATTTCTGGTTCTTTTTTTTTGTAGTGACTGATTTACAAGTAATTCTTAAGCTCATGTTTTGTTGTCTTATGCTTAAAAACATGTATATTGGCAACAGTATATAGAAAAGTTGTCATATTTCTTGCTAGAGTCTGTTCCTTGGGTTAGATACTAAATTATACCTAGTAGAATTTGCAGTCTTTCCCCCTCTCTTTCTTCCCCATCCTTGGAAGCTATAAGAATTTATCTTGACTTAGACTGGGTTACCACGTGCAACTCACCTGATGGCTTGGCCAAGGGCAAGAAGGTTGTATAAGAGGTATGTATATAAGGGGTATCATAAGACCATCTACCACAAAAGTTTTTCTTCCACTTGTCCTATACTTGGACAACTCCTTTGGATCGATGTAGTCCTTTGGATTTTATTTCTAGGAACCCTAGAATAACTTTGTTACTCAGAAGAGGAGTATAAACTTTTTGCCCAATACCAAAAGTCACATTTATTATGTTGCCTTCTACCGTCAATCAAGAGCATGGTTTCGTTGATGTAGACTTTTAAATATAAGAGAAAAAGAAAATTGAAAGACGTAGCATGCATGACATAAATAAGAAAGGTAGATACCAATAGGGGACATTGGGTGGCAATATGGTGCTCAAACAGGAAGAGTAAGGTTAAAAAAAGTAAAGAAGGTCCTGAAAAGAGTTGTTGCTTCACACTTTTGTTTCCTGTCCGAACTGGGGGCAGTTAGAACATCTCCCTCGCCAGCATGTTGTGGCCTTGGTTATCTACACAAATCAAACCAGAGTAATATTGGTTGAGTTATTTTTATCTTAACATTGGATCTGTTTCAGTACATAGTGGAAACGGGTAGTTGAATTGTTGTCTTAGTCTATTTTACACACAGTGAAATGGTACTTGGCTATGTTTCTTTACATTAACTGTCCTCGATAAATAGTCATTGGTCATTGTATGAGTATTAAGAATTTGCTGCATGCCACGTGTTAAAAGCCATTGTAAGTGATGTAAAAACATGCAGTGTTCATAATTTCAAGCAGGTATTCTGACAGCCTAACTTTTCTGTCTAACTCTGCTGTTCAGTGTTTGATTATTCTCTTACTTGAAATCTGTGTTATAGCCATATTGCCTTTGCTGTAACTGGACATCAAACTCTTTTTTTGTTTCTGTCTTTGTCTTTCGAATGTATTTTTCTACTCCTTGGAATACCTTTCTTGTTTTCTATGCCTTATTATTTCTTACTTATTCTACAAGACTCAACTCTTTTTTTTTTTTTTTTTTTGACGAAGCAATTTACCAATGTACCATGTCAGATTTAGATGCAGATTTTCTGGGTCCCCATCATTTGTCACATGAGATCACCTTTTAATTGAATTTGTGTGTTTTTATTCTGTCCACACCCCAATCCCTACATGACACATTCCTTAAGGATCTAGTGGTGTTTTGTTTTTGTTTCTTTTTGTTTTGAATTCTTGAAACCTGATGCCTTAGAATGCAATGATAGAGGTGCTTAATAAATATTTCCAGGATATATGAACACATAAATGAATGGTTGGATGGATGAATGGATACATTGAGGGATTCTAGTAGAAGAAAGAGTCAACATTTTAAGGGAAGATGAGGTAAGTATAAAGAATTACCCTGGGGGCGCCTGGGTGGCGCAGTCGGTTAGGCGTCCGACTTCAGCCAGGTCACGATCTCACGGTCCGTGAGTTCGAGCCCCGCATCAGGCTCTGGGCTGATGGCTCGGAGCCTGGAGCCTGTTTCCGATTCTGTGTCTCCCTCTCTCTCTGCCCCTCCCCCGTTCATGCCCTGTCTCTCTCTGTCCCAAAAATAAATAAAAAACGTTGAAAAAAAAATTAAAAAAAAAACACCACATTTGTTAATATTGCCGTGGCTATCATCTGGAAAGAGTTTTAAGTATTGGGAGGATGTCAAGTCCGCCGTGGCAGGTGTAGATGGTACATTTGTGGCCTGAGAAAGTCTTCCAGTGTCATCTTTTCAAGCCAAGAGTGCATCCTTAAATATATGAAAGATACAAATACATTTCCCTTTAAATTCAAATAAATATTATCAACTTCTAAACTAACAGCTAAGTGAAAATTTAAAATTTAGAAAACTTTAACATAATTTAATGTTACTACAAAACAAAACAGCAGAGTATAGTTGCTTTTTGTGTATACATGTAGGTGTAAGGAAGACTTGGGAATTTTAAAATAACAACACTGCACAATGATGAGGTTGCAGAGATAATAGCGAGTGTAACCAGTGATTGCTGAGAAGAGCACAGTGCAAGTTCTAAGAACAAACTGAGTTAATCCCTGAACACACATATATTTGTACACTAAATCCGCTACCTTAGAGAGTTCTTCACAAGCACACATTCCATTAGCTGGGAGAATGAGGACATTGTTAGATGTTGCATAGTTGGTGGAAAGCTGCACTGTGTGCCTTTGAGAGAATGAGAATGAAAAGCGCACATAATATCTCAGTACTGTAATGAAAACAGCTCTGATCTTGCACACCCTTTAAAGGGTCTCGGGGGCATCCCCAAGAAGTTACAGACAACACTTTGAGAACTACTGTGCTGCTGCCTTAGATCAACCAAGCCTTGAATAATGTAGCAGAGAGGTGCCAGACTAATTTTGTACCTAATTTCAGAAAATAGGAGTCAACATTTTATTAAGCACATACTATATTCTAAGCACTGTTAAAACGGAATTAAAATGAAAACTTTACCGAGCCCCTTGAGAAATGTCCTACCTCATCACTTAATGTCCAGGTGACGAAATGGAGTCAAGAGCGGAAAAGTAATTTGCCTTAATGTCATACCTTCAGTTAGTGGTGGAACCAATGTTTGTAGCTAAGCAGTGTCCATCCTCTTAAATACTATGCTTCACCATCTTTCCTGGATATATATGTTTTTCTGGTGGTTTGTAAATGATTTTGCATATGATCAATAGCATATTTGCTTTTACAGGGTCAAATGAGACTCTAGACTTAGGTTTCAAAGACCTGTGAACTTCCAAATTAATGCATGAAACAGAAAATTAATGCATTTGAAAGAATTTTGATAGAAATTCAGCCAAATGAAAATAAAGTATCTTTAAGTTTTCCATCAGTCTAAAGTTATGATTGCAATAGTCAGGCAACTCTTTTCTTCACATATATTAACTCTTGAAGAATATTTTGTTGGATGTATAATTTAAGGGAAACAGGTTTGTTTTTTGTCTGTTTCCTTTCCTCAGTCCTTCATTTTTTGTTTCATTATTTGCTAGTTTCCATGATTCTTTGGCTGTTTTTTTTTTTTCCTTTTTATCTTTGAATTATGGAAGTTTGGTAACAATACGCTTAGGTGTGATTTTCTTTGTATTTATCGTGCATGAGGATTTGCTGAACTTCTTGGATCTGTGAGTTAGTGCTTTATCAAACATAGACTATTTCTAGCTGTTTCAAATATTTCTTCTTGTATCCCTACTCTCTCCACCCACCCCCCCTCCCCGCCGGGAGTCTAAATACATGTATGGCAGACATTTTGACATTGTTCTATAGATGTCAGGTGCTCTTCTATATTTTTGCTGTTTATTCTGTTCTTTTGTGGTTCTGTTGGAGTTGTTTCTATCAACCTGACTTCAAGTCCACTGATCCTCTCTTCTGATGTTAAGCCAATTAAATGGGATTCTTTGTTGCAGATTGTGTATTTTTCATTTTTAGCACATTTCCAATTATTTCATTTTCTTTGCTTTCTGTTTCTCAGTGGATACTCTATTTACTTATGCATACATGTACATTAAGCAGCAAGTGCAGAAGACAGAGTCATTATAAATTGTGGGGCTTCTCCGGATACTAATCTGTCATACGGCAGTTAAAAGTTTGATAAACAATTAACCAACTTTTCTTGACCCCTGCCTGGGGGAGATTCTGTAACCTTCCACTACTTCATCGGGGTTGAAAATAGCCCCTCATCTCTCCTAGACCTTTTATTTACTTACTTATTTACTTATTTATTTAGGAATATAGTTCATTGAGGTGTATCTGAGTCCTTGACTTAAAAAAAAAAAAAAAAAAAACTTAACCAATGTATAACTTACATACAATAAATCCCACATATATAAAATACACAACTGGACTCTCTTTGATAGATGTATACACCTGTGAAACCACCACCAAACTCAACATAAAAAAAGATTCCCATCACCCCTTAAAAGTTTTCTTGTGTCTTTTTCCAATCAATTCCTCCCTCTTCCTCTGTCCCCAGACAATCACTGATCTGCTTTCTGTGCTTACAGGTTTGTTTGCAGTATTTAGATTTTATCTGAAAATGAGATATTCCTGTATGTGTGGTCCCATTCACACAACATAATGATTTGGAGATTTAGCTACGTTGTTGCATGTATCTGCTGACTAATTAATAGCTCTGTACATGTATGGCTATCCGACATCTGTCTTTATTTGTTCACATGAACAAAGACATTTAAATTGTTTCCAGGTGTTGGCTATTACAAATAAAACTGCTGTAAATGTTTGCATACAAGTCTTTGTTTGAATATATCTTTACCTTTCTTTTGGGTAAATGCTTAGCGATGGAATAGCTGGGTGGTATGAGAAGGCATGTTTAACGTCTTAAGAAACCACCGAACTGTTTTCCACAGTGGTTGTTCCTTTTTACATTCCCACCAGCAACATATAAAAAAAAATGCCAGGTATCTCACATCATCACTAAGTCTTGACATTGGCAAACTTTCAAATTTTAGACATTCCAGTGGGGTTTTGCCTCATAATTAATATTATTGAACATAGAAACAGATATTTATGGGAAATTCTTATATCATTTTTAGTGAAATATCTGTTCAGATCTCTTGCCCATTTATAATTGAATTGTTTGCTCTCTTATTTAGTGGTAAAACTTTATATATTCTGGATTTAATTACTTTGCTGATATATATGTGGCGAATGTTTTCTCCCAGTGTGTGACTTGTCTTTCTGTTTACTTAATGGTATCTTTTGAAGAGTAAAATATTTAAAATTTTGATGAACTCTAATTTATCATTTGCTTTGATGTTTCATGATTTGTTTTTTCTATTTAACCATCTTTGCTTTGGGGCACCGGGGGTGGCTCAGTCAGTTAAGAGTTCAACTCCGGCTCAGGTCATGATCTCATGGTTCATGAATTTGAGCCCCACGTCGGGCTCTGTGCTGACAGCTCAGAGCCCGGAAACTGCTTCAGACTCTCTCTGCCCCTCCCCCGCTTGTTCCCTGTCCCTCTCTCTCTCTCTCTCTCTCTCTCTCTCAAAAATAAATAAACTTTAAAAAATAAATAAAAAGTAAGCATCTTTGCTTCATACAAGGTAAAGATTTTCTCCTATTTTCTTCTACAAGTATTACCATTTTAACATCGACACTTATGGCTGTGATCCATACAGAATTAATTTTCGTATGTGGTGTGAAATATGGGTCAATGTTCATTTTTTTCCATATGCATATCCAACATCATATGTTGCTCCAACATCATTTATTGAAAAAAAAATTTCCTCGTTGAATTGCCTTGATATGTTGGTTGTATAAATGAACATCCAAATCTGGATCTGTTTTTGGACTCTCTAAGAGTCCATTGATCTCTGTGTTACTCTTTCAAACCAATATCCAACTTTCTTGGTTATGTTAGCTTTATAATAATTTTAAAAATAAAGTGTATAAATGTTCCCGTGTTGCTTTTCTTCTCTAGTATTGATGTAGCTATTCTGTGTCTTTCATTACCTCTTAGTATCATTTTGTCAATATCTACCAAAATGATTCCTGGGATTTTCGCTGGGATTGCATTGAATCTGTAGACTGTTTATGAAAAATGGATACATTAACAGTATTAAGCATGATATACCTCTCCATTTCTTTGCCTTCCTTATCTTATCTTACCAGTGTTTGTGGTTTTCAGTATAGAGGTCTTGCAAACCTTTGGTTTAGATTTCTTTCTTTCTTTTTTTTATTAAATATAATTTGTCAAATTGGTTTCCATACGACACCCAGTGCTCATCCAAACAAGTGCCCTCCTCAACGCCCATCACCCACTTTCCCATTAACCCCCCATTAACCCTCAGTTCATTCTCAGTATTTAAGAGTCTCTTATGGTTTGCCTTCCTCCCTGTCTGTAACTTTTTCCCCCTTCCCCTCCCCCATGGTCTTCTGTTAAGTTTCTTAGGACCCACGTATGAATGAAAACATATGGTAACATATGTCTTTCTCTGCCTGACATATTTCACTTAGCATAATACCCTCCAGTTCCATCCATGTTGCTACAAAAGGCCATATTTCATTCTTTCTCATTGCCACATAGTACTCCATTGTGTATATAAACCACAATTTCTTTATCCATTCATCAGTTGATGGACATTTAGGCTCTTTCCATAATTTGGCTATTGTTGAGAGTGCTGCTATAAACACTGGGGTACAAGTGCCCCTATGCATCAGTACTCCTGTATCCCTTGGGTCAATTCCTAGTAGTGCTATTGCTGGGTCATAGAGTAGTTCTATTTTTAATTTTTTGACGAACCTCTACACTGTTTTCCAGAGCGGCTGCACCAGTTTGCATTCCCAACAGTGCAAGAGGATTCCTATTTCCTCACATCCTCTCCAGCATCTATAGTCTCCTGATGTGCTCATTGTAGCCACTCTGACCAGTGTGAGGTGGTATCTCAGTGTGGTTTGGATTTGTATCTCCCTGATGAAATGTGACATTGAGCATCTTTTCATGTGTCTGTTGGCCATCCGGATGTCTTCTTTGGAAAAGTGTCTATTCATGTCTTCTGCCCATTTCTTCACTGGATTATTTGGTTTTTGGGTGTGGAGTTTGGTGAGTTCTTTATAGATCTTGGATACTAGGATGGTTGGATTTATTTCTAAGTACTTTATATTTATTTATATTATTACATATAGGTTTTTAAAAATGTTATTTCCCAGTTGTTTACTATGAGTACAGAAATTACAATGGAGTTTTGTAGATTAGCATACATAAGTACATAGGTATAACTGCAACCTTGCTAAACTCACTTCTTAATCATAGTTGTTACAGACATACCTCATTTTGTGTTTCACTTTATTGTGCTTCACAGATCCTGTGTTTTTACAAATTAAAAGTTTGTAGCAACCCTGAATCTAGCAATGCTACTGATGCCATGTTTCCAACATTTGCTCACTTCGTACCTCAGTGTCACATTTTGGTATTTATCATGATATTTCAAGCTTTTTCATTATTGTATTCATTACGGTTATCTGTGGTCAGTGATTACAACTCACTGAAAGCTCAGATGATGGTTAGCATTTCTAAGCAATAAAGTACTTTTCAATTAAGGTATGTACAGAGACATAATACACATTTAATGTACACTTAATGGACTACAGTATAGTGTAAATAAAACTTTTACTTTTATTTGTACTGGGAAACCAGAAAAATAATTCGACTCACTTTATTGCAATTTTACTTTATTGCCATTGTCTGGAAATAAACTTGCAATGTCTCTGAGACATGCCTATATTTGGTAGATCCCTTGGGAATTCCTATGTGAACAGTTATATATACATATAGCAAACGGGGACAGTTTCACTTCTCTTTTTTTTCTTTTATTATTAATTTTGAGAGGGAGAGAGACAGAGTGTGAAGGAGGGAGGGGCAGCACAGAGCCCGACCTAGGGCTCGAACTCACGAATCATGAGATCGTGACCCAAGTGGAAGTTGGGCCACCCAACTGAGCCACCCAGGTGCCCCTTCACTTCTCTCTTTCTAATCTTTGTGTCTTTTATTTCTTTTTCTTAACTTATTGCAATGGCTAGGATCTAACTTCAATGCAATTGATTAGGTGTGGTGAGAGGAGGTATCCCTGCGTTAGTGTTAAATCTTTAACTTGGGGTATGACTTTAACTGTAGTTTTTTTAGATACCCTCTGATAGGTTTTTTAAAACTATGATTACGTAGTGTATCGAGTTAGTTCTCATCATTGGGGCTTGAGTGGGAGTCTCTTGTGATTTTCTACAACCTAATCAGAAGTGAAGACTCTGTACTGTGACTTTGAACTAACTTGATACAGTATGTAGTTAGTTAAGTATTTCTGTTTACAGAAGACTCTGTACTGTGACTTTGAACTAACTTGATACAGTATGTAGTTAGTTAAGTATTTCTGTTTACAGAAAACTACCAATAAACATAAACAAAGAACAAAAGATTTCATATTCTCAAAATCCTTCTTTCAAACTTGCTGTTTTTCAGTGTAATCTGCAATCAGTTACACTGTAGTATTTCCTCATCATAACCCATTGTTTTCTTTACTTTTACCCTACTATTCTTATTGAAAATTGTCTCATAAAAATTATAATTTTTTTTTAATCTAAAAGTCAGATGATATTTTCTCAGTCCTCCTGGTGTGGACTGAATTGTGTCCCCACCAAAGTTCCTATGTTGAAGCTCTTAAAAATCCCCAATGTATTTGGAAGTGGGGCCTTTGGGAGGTAATGAGGCGTAGATGAAGTCATGAAGGTGAGACCCTCATGATGGGATTAATGCCCTTATAAGACGAGGCAGCTTGCTCTTCGACCATGCTGGCACCTGACCTTGGACTTCCAGCTTCTAGAACTATGAGAAATAAATGCCTATTGTTTAAGCCACCCAGTCTGTGGTATTTTGTTGTGTGTGTCAGACTGAGCTGACTAATACACCCCCTTCCCCTCTTCAGACTTGCAAAATGCACACTTCTTTTTGAACATGTGTTGTCTTTTGTTTCCATTCTCATCATAGTTTTCGTAATTTTTTTTAATGTTTATTTATTTTTGAGAGAGAGAACGAGTGGAGGAGGGGCAGAAAGAGAAAGACATACAGAATCTGAAGCAGGCTCCAGGTTTTGAGCTGTCAGCACAGAGCCCAACATGGGGCTCAAACCCACGAACCATAAGATCATGACCTGAGCTGAAGTCATATGCTTAACCCACTGAGCCACCCAGGTGCCCCTTTTGTCATAGTTTTCTCATTGCTCCTTCTCCATCTTAGTCATAATGTCCTTCTCCAACTCTTAAATAATGAATGTTCCCCCAGAGTAATGAGTTTGGCTATTTTCCCTTTCTACTTGCATCCCTTTGACAATGAACAGTTTGAATTAAAGTCGACTTTAATAGCTTCCTCAGTGTGGCAGACCACACACTCCTATCTCTAATCCTTAATTAAATATTCCAGTTTTCAAATGCATCTCTGCATAGATGCCCTGCCAGCAGTTCAAGATGTGTACAAAACAAAATTCAACATCCCTTCTCTCAAGCCTACTTCTGTTACATCTTTCTATTAATGGCACCATTATCTTTCCAGATAAAACCTCAGTCATCTTGTTCTTCAGACCTAGTCATTGGCCATGTGATGCCAACTTTAATTTTATAATATCTCTATCACCCATGCTTTCCTGCCCTTTCCCACAACTTCCTTCACTCACATTCACTTATACTGTTCTCCCTCTCTGGCATGAGTTTTTACTAATGACTTTGTGCCCAAACCCTAGTCATTTTCAAAACTAAGCTCAAATTTCCTGCATTCCAAGAAGTTTTCCCTGATCACCGTTTTGCTGCTAATGCCTAAAAGCAATGTTTTTTATAAACATCATTAATTTTCTATCTCTACCTATTCTCCACCTTTTATTTTAGCCGTTTAAGAAAATGTATATCACCCATACTAGACTTTGAAAGAAATAGTTTTATCTTTTTCAGAAACTTAGTGAATATTGATTGAATAAGGTTGATTTATTAATAGCTCATAAAACTTGTTTTCAAGAGGCAACACATTTTATATGTTCCAATCTAGCCTCATTTTACTTCTATTTTATACTTTCTTGTCTGTGTTTTGTCCTTTATATTGGTTATAATTAATAGCCTGATAATAGCGTGTTTTATTGATGAAAGAGTTCATATTTATTGAATACCAAATAATACGTGATACTGTGCTTAGTGCTTCTGATAAAGCAGTGAGGTATTGGACACATGTATGGTTTTTCATTTAGCTAACTTAACAGAGAAGTGGACAAAGAGCATAGGCTCTTGACCAACCCCCTGCCCCATCATGTCCCCAGGGGCTTCCAGAGAAACATCTTTCTTGGGGTCTTCAGGGTGGAAGTTTTGAGGGAATTATAGAAGATGGAGGTCTTTTTCAAAATACAGCCATTACATGCCCTCCCCAGGGATGCTATCCACCTAGCACCTCCATGCATTCAGCATCTAAGAAGCTCTCCAAAAGTCTGTTGGTTAGGAATTTTCATGGAGACTTCATTAGGTAGGAATGATTAAAGAAATCATTGACTGTTAATGATTAATTCAATCTTCGGACTCTGTCTTCTCTCCAGATACCACCGTGGGATGGAGAGTTCCAACCCTCTAATCACTTGGTTGGTTCCCCTGGCAACCAGGCCCCATCCTGAAGCTACCAAGGAGACTTATCACTTTGGAGATTCCTTGAGTTTTAGTAGTTGTGTGCCAGGAAACAACAGGCAGAAACCAAATATATATCCCTTATTCTGTCACAGCACGGCTGTGTTCCAATGAAACTTTATTTATGGACACTGAAATTTGAATCTCATATAGTGTTCGAGTATTGTGAAATATTCTTCTTTTGATTTTTTCAAACGTTTAGTGACGTAAAGACCATTCTTAGCTCTAGGGCTGGACAAGAAAGGCAGCAGGTTAGATTTGGATCACAGGCCATTTTATGCCAGAGTCTGCTTTAAAGGGTCCGAAAGGTCCAGTGCGTTCCTGAGTGGTGGTTTGTCTTTGTCTGCCCTTGCCAGCCCTGGCCCAGTATGGCCATCTCCTTCACTGCCTGAGCCTTTACTATTGGTATATCTGTTCCTGTTCTTGTGTTTTCTCTCTTTGTTGAGAGAAAAGTGCTATATTTTTATGGCTTTATTAGTTTGTGGCCCTTTTTCTCAAGGATTTTGAGAAAAGTTTCAAGGGCTGGAGTAGAATCATGAGGGTCACTATTGTGTCTTCTTCCAGAATTTTCTCTCCAAATACGACAAATTAAAGCCCAGATAAGTGCACTTTTGTCTACCATAGGGTGAATTCTGTGCCACACGGATTACCCCTTTATTCCCTTCAAGGATGAGGCCACTTTGATATCTCCTCATTGTTGAAATGTTAATTCAATTGCTCTGCAGGTATGACCGTGAAAACCAGAATCCACTTTATTTACTCTTGCTAGAAACCTTGTCATCTCCTATTTTAATCAGACTTTGGGTGACTTACCTAGATTTCACAAATATCCTAAAATTAACATTGCTGGTTAGTGTTTCATATCTTCCTGCCCATCTCTTAAGCCTTTATACAAAATAAGTAAATATTGAGGAGATAAGTACATAAAAGAGTTAACACTGAATCAATATGGAGAACAGTTGGCTTATAAAAGCCACGATTGGAGGCAAGAGTGTTTGTGTAACAATACTAATCATTTGTCAATCTAACATTCTAGGAAAAGAAAATCAGATACCACAGAATTTCTGTTTAAGCTCGGTTGTTATGGGTTTATTTTGTTTAAAAATGTTTCCACATTAGAAATAGTGTGGATTTATGGAAAATACTATGTACTCCACTGATGTCAGGCTTGCCTGATTTATTTAACAGGTTTGGTTTCATGAGTGGAAAAAGAGATTTAAAATCTAGCATCGTCCTTCAATTTTTATTCTAATATCATATTAAAGAAATTTGACATGCAACTTATTAGCTAATGGAATTATATAAGATAAAACCAAATTAGAATCTTACTAATCTGGGCTGTGCTGTAAACTCTATTATTTTGTAATTCAATAAAATAAACCCTAAGTATTGACATAGATGTTATTTTTCCCCGGTATGTATTAATGTATTTCAAGGGAGAATGTTTTCCAAATTTGTAGAGTACCAAGCACCTGCTATATATTAGTTTCCTGAAACTGGTTTTGACAAGTTATTCTATATTTCTGAGAAAATAGAATAAATTTGTCATTCTTCTATTTAGTGACTTCCTTTAGCATGGTTTACATCTTGCATCTTGTACAGTGCCTTTGCATAGATTTTTTTTTAATCCTTCCTACATCTCTATTTAATCTTTTTTTTTTTTTTTTTTTTTACCATTTTACAATCGTGGTAACAGAAGCTCAGTGAAGTTAAGAAACCTGCCCACGGGGCGCCTGGGTGGCTCAGTCGGTTAAGCGTCCGACTTTGGCTCAGGTCATGATCTCGCGGTCTGTGAGTTCGAGCCCCGCGTCGGGCTCTGTGCTGACCGCTCAGAGCCTGGAGCCTGCTTCCGATTCTGTGTCTCCCTCTCTCTCTGACCCTCCCCCGGTTCATGCTCTGTCTCTCTCTGTCTCAAAAATAAATAAACGTTAAAAAAAAAAAAAAAAAAGAGAAACCTGCCCACTGCCGCCCTCCTTCTAAATAGCAATTGCGATAGTCAACATTAATCATTACATGTTGGGTCCAGGTGCTTATTCTAAGTCCTTTACCCTTATCCGTTTGTTTACTTTCACAACACATTTATGAGATAGTGGCTGTTCACGTCCCTATTTTCCAGATGGAGAAAGTTGAGGTGCAGTTACGAATCTAACTAAGGTCACAGAGCTAGTGGATGGTAGAGGCAGGGAGCAGACACAGACCATCTGGTCCTTGGTCCTGGAGCCTGAGCTCATCACTGCTGCACTAACTCCACTACCTCAGGGCACACCTGTGCGTGGCACCAACATTCGTGTGAACTGATCTTTCCAACCACCAAGTCTCTATCACACTAAGTATCTTCACAGTGATACAGATAATGAGTAAACAGAGAGTCTCAGACACTAAAAACAACCCACCGTTGCAGGAGAGGGAAAATAGGTATGTCTGTGCATGTATGCAGGTTTATCAAGTCGAACATGTGCTTCCGGGTCTTCCTGACTGACCAACGTTAAAAAGAAAAGAAAAGCCAGAAGTAATGATGTTAAGATAGTCAGGAGTTTTGTTATGCTACTTAAACGAAATGTACCAATCAGCCCAATTGTTTCATCATCATGGACGTGTTTTCATTTTAAAAGTTTCATCCAGTTGTAGTACCTAGATCATAATAGAATCTATAGCGTCCTCAAGAATGCGGCCTCATTGGGTGTGTTTTCCAAGTAGTTATGTCCGCTTTTCACCTTGCAAACTGAAATCAAACATTGTCGAGAGCACAGGCATTTCTGAAACAACACATTACATATGTTCCTGAAAAACCTCGCATGCTGCAGAACCACACTAAAAATAAAAGGACTTGTGGGAAGAAAATGTGTTAGGGTAAAAACCAGTCGACACCCTGAGCGCCAACAAAAGCAGTAACAATCATAAAAACTGTATAAGCTTGTTAAGGAGACCAGTTGAATTCTGAGGAATCCTGCACGAAAGCAATTATAAGCCTGACATTAGGGGAAAGGGTGAAAGCAGTTTGATGGGAAGGGGCTAAGAGAAAGTGCTGAGCCTGCTGAGTGTCGGAGACGGGGAAAGAAATAGAGGACAAGCGAAGTAAGTACTTCCGAGATAGGACACATGGTCAGACGGAGCTAGGAGGAAGACCATGGGGTAGATGGAGACCCAGCATGACTACTCCTCTAGACCGACTTTGTTCACCTCTTTATGACTGTGTCTGAGCCAGTTCACATCACAGAAATACACAGTATTTATCTGAAAACAGATAAAAAACCAAAATGGCTTTTTATGGGGTAAGAAGGAATTCCATTTCTCATTTCACTCCTTTCACAATAATTGTTATATTTTCAGTAAATATGTTTTTAAAGGACCAAGCCTCTAAGGAACTATTTTAGTAAAAAACAAAACAAAACAAAAAACCCCAAAAAAACTATGATGGCAATTACAGAAATAGCTGCAGGAAATTGTTTTATATATCACAGGAACAAAAGATTGAAATGGTTATCTGATTTCCTCATGACTGACATGACCTGCCATCAGTGGTAATGATATTGAAAACATACTAACTGCGTGTATTCAAGTTTCAGTGATAATCACACTAGAGAGTTTTAAACATAGAGATTTAGGATTTATAGTCCCAAAACTTTTGCTGTATAAAGTATGCTGTAAGCATTTTGCTATAAAAACTGAGAATCCCATAATGCTAATTCTCAGAGATAAAATCTCCCTACTAGAGTATACTAAACTCTGCTATCGCTTCAAAGATGTCAGAGAATTGCTCCCTATTCCAATGAAAAAAGATTGTGAATCACACCCCTATTATTCTTAATAAAGAATTAATACAGTTTGTTAAACTGTAATTATCAGTATTAAATACAATTGTGGCAATTATTATTAAACATAGTTTGAATCGGTACAGTGGCTCTGACGAGGTAGTTGCTATCAGGTGAAGGGGGATTTCTGGCATTTTGGGCCCTAGCATTGACATGGCCATTGCCTTTATTTGGGATTTTTCTTGTTTCTTGAGATAGGCCTGGATTGCAATGTATTTTCCTCTCAGGACTGCCTTCGCTGCATCCCAAAGCGTCTGGATTGTTGTATTTTCATTTTCGTTTGTTTCCATATATTTTTTAATTTCTTCTCTAATTGCCTGGTTGACCCACTCATTCTTTAGTAGGGTGTTCTTTAACCTCCACATGGCCATTGCCTTTAGAGTTGATTTCTTTGTGTTTGTGCTGCTGAAGCGAGCACTGGAGTTGACTTCTTTGTGGTGGGAAGATTAACAGTATGGGCTCTCTAGTTACAAAAATTCAAGGTAAGTATCCCCTACTCTTCATCCAGATAGAAGATGCACCTTACACTTGCATGTAAATGCAGTCATGGAAGGTGAACACTCTCTGCTGTGACATAAACTGGAGTCAGCTTTCCCATGTCTGGGCTTCTGAAGCAGGAGAAATTACTTTCCAAAAGGAGATTTTTAGCAAGAGAGTTGGAGCATTCTGACTCCCACAAGGTGTTATGTAATAGTGAGAACCCAAAATCTGGGCTCGGTTATGATTGAATAACCGATGTTGTGGGAAATGGATTATGGACCCTTGATTGCTCCCCATGGGGCCTAGAGTCTTTCCTGGGCTGTGGTATTGAGAAGTAAGATCAGAGGAGTATGTCCTCACTGTCCTTCAGACCCCATATGCAGTCAGTAGCCAAGGGCTGTAGATTTTTCTATCTGAAATACTTCTGGAATTGATCCACTTTTTCATCTTCAGGGTGACTATTTTAGTCCAACCCAGATCAGCCACCTGTCCAACTCTGCCACATTTCTCATTCTCCGTTCCAAATAATCTTTAAAAAATACAACCTAATATGTTCACATCCTTACCTCTTAGATTTCAGTTAGTTGCCCTTGGAATAGAGTTTTCCTTTGTTTAGCAAGGTTTGGAGAGCCCTCCACAATTGTGACCTCTCACTGTCTCAGCTCTCTCCACCGTCACCCTGCTCTCCCTGACCCCATGCTCTAGCCATTCTGGAATTATTTCAGTTCCTAGAACATGGCTAGGTCTGTCTCGACCTCCAAGAATGCTGTTCTTTTTGGAACTCTCTTCACCTGCTTCAGGGTCATAGCTCAGCTCAGATGTCTCTTCCTCCTGGGACTGGGTTTGGATCCCTGATTTGCACTCCTAGAGCACTATGCACTTCCCCTTTCATTAGCACGCATCACACATGGAACTGATGTGTCAGAAATGGTTCTCCTGCTGGATTGTAGACTCCACGAGGGCAGGTGATGTCCTTCATTCGCTACTCTGTCCCTGCGTCTGTAAGAATTCCCGACACACAGTAGGTCATCCATAAATACTTGTTGAATAGAATGAAAAGTGAATGCAGTAGAAGGTAATCCGGTGTATCAAAGAATCTGTGGGAGCGGAGATTATAAAAAAGAAAATGCAAATAGCTCAACTCAAGTATGTTACAAGCCAAAAGGTTCATGAGCTTTAACTTTTCAGAGGTCGTCGTTGACTTGAGCAAGGTGCATGGCAGTAACCCAGTGGAAGCAAAGGCCAGGGAGTTGTATGTAGACTTAGGAATTACTATTTTGTAAGGAAGTGAACCCAGCACATAAGGCCTGATCTTTCAAGAAGTGTGACCATAATGAGCAGAGACAATGGCGAGACGAAGGAGGCATGGTGAGATGAGAGAGTCTGACATTTGCTTGCTTTTTTTGTTTTTTTTTCAAACTTAGTCCTGGAGTAACTTGGACATTCTCAACCAGTTTTTCTAGTACTTTGTCCTGCTTTCCTGATATATCACAGAGGAATGTCCTATAAATATTTCCTACTGCAAAATGAAAAGAAACACATTTTGAAAGTTTGACTTACGGAGTTTTAATTTTTTTCAATTTTTGAAGAACAAAAACTGAAGATTGTCAGCCTACCTGCAAAATAAGCTCTTTCCTTGACATCGGTTTATGAACGTCATGATTAGTTTGTGCTGCTGTGTGCAGACTCTACCCTTACCAGGGCACTTTGTGTTTCGAGCCTCTCTTCTCCCTTCAGGTAAACTTAAAATTTTGGACTTTGGAATTTGATCTTAAAACACTTATATCTCTTTAACCCCGGATTTTGGCACGGCTAGGTCCTCGGTCTGATATTGGACACTCGATGTAACTATTGACTTCTACTAAGGAGACTTCAATTCTTAGGCGCCCCCTTCCGAAATTTCTAATTTGAAACCTGCTCTTTACGACCTGCTGTTCTATTTAAGTTGCTGCAAAAGGGGCTTTCTGTGTCAGAGTCCTTACTGTGAGTGTTTTCCCTCAGGTCTTTGATAGGGCGAAAACAAGATTCTTGTGTATAACTCTGGAGTTTAAATGATGGACAGGCCCCTTACCTGAACAATAATGCATCCAGGTTATTAATATGAGGCCAGTAGCTGAGTCCTTTTTCTCACTATAGAAGAGTTAATCACTTACTAGCTAGAGGGAGAGAGCATTCAATATGTTCAGAGGCTGTTTAATCATTAACCTTGGGGATAGCAAATAACATCTCTGGGTTTCTGAGAACATATATCCCACTGCTTGCCAAGGCCTTGTCACCAAGCTTATTATTTTAATTAATTTGTTTTTCCCTTACTGTGTTACCCTCATTTCTATAACCAGCTGTGGCCTGAGTTCAGCCATTGACCAAACCACTTCCGAAGTCACTGCTAATGTTACACATCAAAATCACCACTCGTTTAGTCGAAGAACGTATTCTGTATTCCTAGCAGGCAAACACAAGACAAACATAGGTTTCCAAGGTATCAGCACTGAGAGCATCTGTTTCATAATGTAATTTCATCGGTTGAACAGATGAAGAATGCTAATTAGTTTGTTTATACATATGTGATTTAATGAGACTAAACACTTAACTGAACTTAAAGTAAGCACAACTTGTTTCCTGTTGCTGTTTTTTTCTTAATAAAAAAACAGCATTAGACACATTTTCTGGAAATTATAGTGATGTGCAATACAGGAGAAGAAAGAATTTCAAGGTTGACTGGTCAGTTTTATCCTTCTGCAATGAGATTTAACAGGAAACTGAGAGTCAAAATGTTGGGTTCAGAGAAAAGTGTTGAAATCCAACATTAATGAGAAGGTTAAACTTAATGGGAGACTTCAGGGCACCCGGGTGGCTCAGTTGGTTAAGTGTATGACATCAGCTCAGGTCATGATCTCAGGATTCCTGAGTTCAAGCCCCACATCAGGCTCTCTGCTGTTAGCACAGAGCCCACTTTTGATCCTCTGTCCTGCTCTCTCTCTTAACCCCCCTCAAGAATAAAAAAAAAATAAACATTAAAAAGAAACTTATTGGGAGACTTTATCATAAACTCTTTTATGTCAAACTCCTAAATCCCAAACTAAAATTCTGATATGTACCAGAATTACTTATTTTAGAAGTTTTATACCTTCATCAGATCCAACCTAAAATCTTCAAATTTTTTTGGCTTTTTTTCTTTTTTTGTGTGTACTCTTCTTCTAGTTATATTTTGATATGACTGAAATCATGGCATTCAGTTAATATAGCTCTTCTTCCTGAAAATTAACATAAAGTAATGTATTATAATTTTTATAGTTATTATTATTTTTTTTAACATTTATTTATTTTTGAGACAGAGAGAGAGAGAGAGAGCATGAACAGGGGAGGGTCAGAGAAAGAGGGAGACACAGAATCGGAAACAGGCTCCAGACTCTGAGCTGTCAGCACAGAGCCCGACGCGGGGCTCGAACCCACAGACTGAGATCATGACCTGAGCCGAAGTCGGATGCCCAACCGACTGAGCCACCCAGGCGCCCCATAATTTTTATAGTTATTTAATATTATCTTCTACACTGTCTTTTTTACTTACAAGTTATACTAAACTAGATTCACATGGGCTACTATATTTTGGGAGTGGAGTGGGTGGAGGAGATGAGGAAGTGACTCTGGTCCTGTAGTCCAAATTATACCTGGATTAAAATGCTTCAGTTAACCTGCTCAGCTTTTTACGACCAGGGGTCAGCAAGCCATGGCCTGATCCAAATCAATAAGGCCATTCTGAGGGCCAAATCCACAGCCTGTTTTTGCAAATAAAGTTTTATTGGAACACATGCATACCATTCCTTTGTGTATCAGCTGTGGTTGCATTCATGATGTAATGGCAGGAGTTAAGCCACTGATAGAAACTTGCAAAGTTGAAGTTATCTACTCTCTGGCCCTTCACAGAAAAGTTTGCTGTCCACTGGTATAGAGCATGTATGAGGACGGGAGTGAGTGAAGAGTAATAGTTATGTTCGGATGCATTAAAGACTGAGAAACATACATTTGTGGAATTGAATCAAGATAAGTGTGCTTGAGAGCCTTGGAGTTTTAGGTCTTTCAAAATCAAAGTAACCATTCACTCTATTACCAAATTACCTTTGGGTCATTCTAGCCTGCTGAGATAGCTGCTTCTTTTATTCTGGCAGGAAATGGCCTTTGCTTGTGAATATATAGGATCTTCCTTGTGTCTTCTTGAAGATTCATAAATTACATGTGATCACAGATTTGGGGGATTTTTTTTTTTTTTTTTTTTTTTTTTTGGGACAGAGAGAGACAGAGCTGAACGGGGGAGGGGCAGAGAGAGAGGGAGACACAGAATCGGAAACAGGCTCCAGGCTCCGAGCCATCAGCCCAGAGCCTGACGCGGGGCTCGAACTCACGGACCGCGAGATCGTGACCTGGCTGAAGTCGGATGCTTAACCGACTGCGCCACCCAGGCGCCCCCAGATTTGGGGGATTTTAAGTAACAGAGAGTAGCACCCGCTTCTTCTGGCCTGTCAGCATCCATAATCTTCGCCCATACCTAATACCTCATGACGCTCCCGAGGGCTATCACGTGGTGAATTTAGCTTCCTTATTTGCCCCAGTTCAGAAAATGAATTGCCCATTGTTCTAAACTTACTAGAGAACATATCTGTGTCAAATTACAATCTGTTGCTGGTGTACATGAAGAACATATTAAGAGCATTAAGGCACACAGAAAAGAAAAAAATAAGTAATTGAACTCCAGTTCTAAAGACTGAAATATAAGGTTTTATCCTGGATGATTCAACTACCACCAACCAACGAGCAGGAGAATTATGTTTTTGTTTGCTTTTTAATATAAACTTGCAAACCATATCTTTACTCCTAGTTTATGAACTAAGCCTGATTATTTAGAAACTGGCCTAGGAGTTTGGGTTGATAGAAAACACATTGGTTCTGGTGTCAGATGGACCTACATGTGAACCCTAGCTCTGTCACTTTCCAGCACATCAAATGAAAGAAAATAGCCTAAACTTTTGAGCCTCTGGATCGTTGGGGATTGTGTCGTCTGGCTGTTGGGAGGATCGATGGAACAGTTCCCGTGAGGCTTGACTGTAAATACAGAATCCCCAGCACCGTGCCAGGCACGTCATAGGAAGTAAGTAAGCTTGGGCTCTTTTGCACTCTTTTTGTGTTTTTGCTTTTCAAAGAATGAAGATAGTTGGTGGACCCAGTTACTAAAGACTTAGTATTGCTGACAGTTCAGGAGACCATTTGAGCGACAAATAACTAATTATAAATGGGCTGTAAACTGTGGGTGGGAGGATTTGCAGTCATGCATCGGCAAAAACAAAAGTATGAAGGGAACATGCTGAGATAGCCACGTATATGATTTCCGTGGGCCCCTGAGAGGTTTACTCCAGTGTCCTCTAGATTTGGATCTGGAGACCCCTGCAAATCCAGTGGCACGTGCTTAGGGATCAGGAGTTCTTGGAAAAAAATATTATTTTCTTACATTTTGATAATATTTTAAAATTATTTTGCTATTTATAGAAACAAGTGTCTTCTTTTGTAGAAATCATTTTTTTAAATTTTTTTTAACGTTTATTTATTTCTGAGACAGAGACAGAGCATGAGCAGGGGAGGGGCAGAAAGAGAGGGAGACACAGAATCTGAAACAGGCTCCAGGCTCTGAGCTGTCTGCACAGAGCCTGACGCGGGGCTCGAACTCACAGACCGTGAGATCATGACCTGAGCCGAAGTCGGCCATTTAACTGACTGAGCCACCCAGGCGCCCCTGCAGTAATCATTTCAGTTAATTTTGTTTTCCTCTAAAACTCAGTATTTCAGCCAAATACATATATTTGAGCATCATCACATACTTTTTTTTTTTTTTTTAAGTATTGGAGACACTAGTTTCTGCTATTCTGATTTTTCAGGAAGGGAAACATAATGAGAATGTAGTAGGACTTAGCACTAAGACACAGATTTATACTTGGCTTCTGTCATGAAACCATAAAGTTCCACTCTTGTGAAATCAAACTTAACGAAGTGGGCTATCTATAAAAATGGAAATCAGTAGTTTGCGGTAAGGACATTTTGGAGAAGATTATATTCCATTTGAAGAATACAAAACCCGAGTATTTAGTATACTAAAATGCACACATATTAAATTAAGGTCTTTACTAAATGTTTCATCCATATAGTAGCTGACATGTCCACCAGAATTTTCTTTTTACTTGAAAATGGCATATGGACCTGTGGTCTTTGCCTTTTTTACACCTGTCTTTTCCGGTTTACGCAAGTACACGTCCTCACTTCCCTTTCTCTTCTGACTCTCCATTACCCATAGACACCGCAGTCACCAGTACCTTTGATCTGATAGTGGCTTCTGTTTGTCAGTCCCGCATAAAAAGAACAGCTCATCGGGAGGCTATCCACAGCAGGGCGAGAGGCTACCAACACCATGTTCTGCACGAAGCTGAAAGATCTCAAGATCACAGGAGAGTGCCCTTTGTCCTTACTGGCACCGGGGCAGGCTCCCAAAGAGCCCGCAGAAGAGGTAGCAGGAAGCTCAGAGAGTGGCAAAACAACTCTGCCCATCTGTCAGGATGTTCCTGAGAAGAATGTACCAAGAAGTCTTCCTCAAAGAAAGACCAGTAGGAGCCGCGTCTACCTTCACACTTTAGCAGAGAGCATTTGCAAACTGATTTTCCCAGAGGTGAGTGCTTGCTCTTTTGAGATTTTCCTGATATTTTGAATATTGTAGAAGAGCATTTTTTAAGGGGAATGTAAACACTTGCTTTCTCACTTTCAAGGATATATGTATATAATAGATGTAGAGTATTTCCTAGAAACATCTAAAAACACTTCTTAAAAGCAAACATGTTCTTTTTTAAAAAATATTTTTTCTTAATGTTTGTTTATTTTTGAGAGAGTGAGAGTGAGCAGGGAAGGGGCAAGAGAGAGAGACAGAGAATCCAAAGCAGGCTCTGTGCCAACAGCAGAGAGCCCAATGCAGGGCTCGAACTTGCAGACTGTGAAACACTTAACTGACCGAGCCACCCAGGCGCCCCAAGCAATCATGTTCTTCAATTGTGTTTATTCTTAAATGTTTAAGATTTTGAATTCTTTTCTAAAGGATCCTGCCTCGATGGCCTTTATGACTTTGAGCAAGTGCTTAAGCCCTCTTATCCTCAGCTTCCTTATCTATAGTACCTACTGCCTAGAGTTTCAATGAGCATGAAGTGAAATAATCCATAGCTCTTGCCATACCTTAAGTGCCTGGTAGTTGTTAGCTATTATTTTTAAATTAAATTTCTTGAAGAATAACTTATTTTCTGCCAGTTTTCTTCTAATTCCAAAGAGCATCGTAGGTTCCCTGCCAACTTGTTGAGGTGGGAAAATCTCCCCTTTCCTCCTCTGGCTCTGAGTGTGACCCAGAAGTCTCTGTTCAAGCCAGAGTCCTTGAGCCAGAGTCATGGCCCTGTGCTTGCAAATTACCTCTGACACTTCTCAGTATAGCTCTGTGAGCTGTGTAGCCTAATGCCTCTTCAAGATCTGAAGCACCTTCTGTTCATCCACCTATAGGAGAACCTTGGGGCCAGGGCAAATATCTAATGAAGTCACATATTAGGAATCACAGAGTATATGGAGAGCTCCTCTCCCCCTGGGGGCTAAAGAGAAGAGCAGCTGAAAAGGTCTTCATGATGTCTTTCTCCTTCTGGCAGTGTTTACAGTTCTATGTAAACTCACTTCATCTGGGAGATTGGCCATTGATATAATCTGACTCCAGCTATAATAATCCGTTGAAAATGTTTAATTGACCCAGCACCAACCCTCTGCTTTGTGTGGAGCACTGAAGAACCACAGATTGCTGACTTTTAGAACTTACTGGAACTTTAGAAGTGATTTTGTCTTACTCCCAGGAAGGATCAGAGAGGTTAAGTGACTTGACTAAAGTCACCCAACTTTTGCAGGGGTAGAGCAATTACTGCTGTCAACAGTATGCCTAGAGTGACTGTGAAAGAAGAGACTAGCACTGTAGCTTGAAAATGGAGAAAGCAGAATCAGCAGAAAGTTGAGGGAACTTACTTCAAATACAGTATTAGCACAATCACGCCTTGGCTAATGGCCTTTGAAATGGGAATACTTCATTATTCTCACCCCACCCAAGTCACTAGACAGCCAGTTTTGGCTGGGATGAGCGATGTCGCCTTTCTCAGGGTGCTGGTTGGCATCATAGTCAGGGAAGTGATCGAGACTCTTATTTCCAAGAACTGAGTGAGATGAACAGATGGTGATGATGGGGATGCTGGAGAGCTTCCATGCTCTCCTTGGGTCCTGTCATTACCATCCTGGCTTCATTATTTTGTTTGATAAATTTTGAATTCCTGCCATAGAAGTCAGACACATTTTGGAATCTCTTTTAAAAACATTCTGAATACCAAATATAAATGATATTTTACTTTTTTTTCTTTTTCCTTTTTCTAGAATAATCTGTGTTGTTTGTGAACTCATAGGAACAAACACCAAAATTTGACTGTAGCATCATGTAGCAAGGAAGGCAAAGCTATAGGAACTCTAGAGGGTAAAAGAGGTACATTTGGCATTAGCAACTAGAACCCTGACAACTGAGGCCATTTTGCCTTATAACAATAAATGTCCCAGTGCTGGATGCATTTGGACTGTCTGATGATCAGTGTAGATTACTCCATCAGCCATCCAAATGTCAGCATGTCTTTGATCAAATACAGCATTTTTTTTTTGTTTTTGTTTTTACTGATTCTTTTTTGAGTGGACAGATTTAATGCTTAGCCTACTGTTTAGTTTCAGTTCTATCAGGGACCCAAAGGGGAGACTCAAAACAGCATTTGACAACATTATAGCTCTTGCTTTTTAGATAATCCGATTTAACTCCACAATCATGGCTTTTTTTTTTTTTTTTTTTTTTTTGGCAGGGGGTGGGGCACAGATCCATAGCAAATTTAGAGTGGGGAGGTGTCATTCCAGAATAGTAGAATAGAAGGGCCTGGAAAGATGCTATTGCTCATCCAATGCAGACTTTTCATTTCTGGTTTTTTGGGGTTTTTTTCCCAATAAATTCTAGATTTGTTTCTAAGCTCTATATGCATTTTAAAACTGGAAGTCCTTTTCATAACTCATTTTATTGAAACATAAGCTTGCTCTATTTTGCTTAACAGTGCTGCCTCACTTGACCAGTGGAAACTCTAAGCATGATATAAATAGTTCTTAAGGAAAAAGGAATTTCCTAACTTGGAACATAACCAGAAAATCTTTCACTTTCCTCTGGGCAAACTACAGAAAGAGTCAACAATGATATATACACATATAGATACATATGGTTTTTATATGAAATGGAAAACAAAAAAAAATTGGCAGTGCTGCTATCCAATGTTGTACTTGCCACTTACGACCTAGTTAAAGAAAACAAGCTGTTAAGAGAGATTAATTGATAGGCAGGTATTTACAAAGTATGGAGACTTACAGAAAAATAACTTGCCATGTAGGGAAACTCATGAAATACTCAGAAATCTAAGAGAGTAAAAGTGTAAGTATTTGATGAAAATTAGTAGTTCTAAGAAGGGAACTTAGTACACGTTAAGGTAAATCCGAGATTTGTTTCAAATCCGTGACCAACTGACCTTGGTGAAAGCTTGGATTTAAGGGATTAGAGAATTAGAGAAGTGGGGTTTGGGGGGCGGTACAGGGATGGCTTCAGAGTTTTCTAGGCCAGGACATGTAAATGAAATAGGCAACATAAATTCCCATTTGTAGTTGAGGGCGGGGCAAAACAGTGGGGTGGCTGGGTGTAGGGTTTGCGAACAGAACAGAAATTTGTTTGGCGAGAGCCATACTGAGATTGAAGTGTTGGCAGCACATCCAAGAGGATTTCCTGACCCAGAGGAAGTGATCTACAATTTCTCCTTGGAAGACCCACCGTTACCAAACTGGAGTCTGCTGTTTGGATTTCGGTTCAACTTGACCTTGTGTTGTGGCTGTCAGGGAGACCACCCACAGAGGGCAGAGCCCGTGAGCCACAGCCCACATCCAAACTCAAATTAGTCTGGGCTCGTCGGTTCTTCTAGGCTTGAGAAACTTCTAGAAAATCAGTCTCTGTTTCCAAAGCATAAATTCGCCACATTTACCAGTAATCGTGTTTTTGCTTGAGAAGAAGCTTACAGTACAAATGTGTAAAATCCGTGTCTTCAATTAAACTATTATTTAAGAGAATGTTTAAAAGCTTTCTTTTCAATTTTTAGTTGGAGCGGCTGAACCTTGCACTTCAGAGAACATTGGCAAAACACAAAATAAAAGAAAGCAGGTAAATTGAACCACTTACTTTAGCTGTGTGAACTCCCCATTACAATCACTGATACCATTGCCAATGGCCATCACTTAGTAAATGCATCACCGTGTTTCGAATCACTGCCAGAAACTGGATTAGGTGTTTTAGCTGCTGCTAATGTGAAAGGAAGTGTCTTAATTTTTCACAGTTGATACATCTAAGCTCAGATTTATGTGAAATGTTTAGGATTTTACAGCCGTTTAGGAAAAGGCAGATCTGAGTTGCAAGCCTGGGTTTTTCAGAGCCTGTGGCTTTAACCATGTTGCCATATACCGCTGCTTTTGACAAGTCATTAAACCTGTTCTTTCCTACTAAGAGGTAATCATCCCCACAGTACTTAACATGGAAGGCATGGATTCCGGATGCTCAATACAGACTCTGTGCCTGAAGGATACTGCCAAAAGGTAGAGCAGGGTCCCAGTGGCCCTTGCCTCCCACGGGTTCAACTTTCAGCTGCTGGATCAGGAGGAGATTCAAGAAGAATCAAAGTTGGGAGGCTGTTTAAAGGGATGGGTTGCCTCAGGGGGTTAACAGCAGCGACAATTTATCAATCCTTAGGGAGGTGTTTCCATATTTTCATAACCAGTTGGGTTATATTTGTGTGCACTGGCTGAGTGTCCGTTCCTTTTATACTTTTTTCTTGTAGTCTGAAAATTTTTTAAAGAATGCTTTCTGTAAAGGCTTAATATATAACATGATTTTTTTTTTTTTAGAAACCTGCTTTATATAGTTGATTTTTCAAATATATCTTGGCACATCCACTACTGGTGGATAATTTGGCTTTTTTATTCTTTGATTCCATGCAATCTCAAGGATTATTCCTTTTGCAAATAATGGAATAAGTACTCGTATTCAAATTTGCAGAATTGAACTTTGCAGCTTTGCAAACCAGCACCATTGTTGGGAATGTTTTATAAATTCATTCATCCGTCTATTTCTCATGAGTGGATTATCTGCCCATAATTTTCCTTGTTGACTAACTGGTCCCAAACTGCAGGCAGCAGGCAAGCCAAGAAGGGGTCATGAGGGGTCCAGAAGGAGAGAGTGTGAATCTGTGTGTCTGACAGAAGCTTTGTTTACACGAGTGATAGGAAAAGCATTCCAGAATGCCTCTGACCTTAATTCTCAGTCAAGCTGATAAGATAGCCACAAGTCATTGTAGCTATGCTACTGTGCCTGTCTCCTTAAGACTTGGGCAGCCAGTTTGCTCAGAATTTATTCTCAGGGCTTTGTGTTCTGAAATGTTCCTAAACTAGATGCAGGGGTTCAGTTAGGATGTATTCCCAGCGTTCTAGTTCTTTAAAAATTAAAGAACTTAAAACAAAGTCATTTTCTTTGGAAATCTTGAAAAATTTTTTATCCCTGCCGTTATTTCTTCAAGAGCTGATCATACTTTTAAACTGCCCTAATGATAATTACTCAGTTGTTGAAATAAAATAACAAACCTTTTTTCTCATGACTGCCTGCTGATATGCTAAATGGCTTCTCTCTGCTTTGCTTTTTTAGTTTGTGGATTTCTTTTTTGTTCCTGTTTCTCCCCCATCTTCATTTTGGAAAGTCAGCTGCCATTTCTACTGTTCTCAGCTTGCCTGACCATAAGTTAACTCTTTTTTTGTGGAACGTTCAGTATCTTGTGTGATTTGAAAAGCAAAGAATAAATATATTAAGGAATAAGCTGTCTCTAAATGAAAGACTGGAGCTCCCTGTACCCCACCTTTTAAGTAAATGAATTTTAGTTCAGTCATTGTGATATCTCTCTCGGTTGGTTTCACAGAGAGCTTTTGCTTTGTTTCTTTCCCTGGGATCTTTTGACCACATCATCATATCTGTGCATGGCTGGTGTGTGTGTGTGTGTGTGTGTGTGTGTGTGTGTGTGTACAAGCACACACACATTTGCTGGTACATATGCAAGCTTACTCCTTTTTTTTTTTTTAAGTTAAAGATAGCGAACTTATTTTTAATTGCGTTATGTGCTATTTGAACTAAGTTTTGCTCACATCACATATCGTGGATGCTGGGAATTGGCAGAATTAGAGTCCCCTGAGCAGAAATGCTCTCATTCTTTAGGAAAAAGAAAAGAAAAAACAGAAATTGCTTAAATGATAAAAATAAGCAAATCTGAAGAGTGATTAATATAAAATAGTATATAACAAGAGGTTATAAAATTATGTGAACTAAATAGAAAATTAGATAGTGACCCTCAACCAGTTTAGATAAGAAAGTGTTTCTCCATAACATTTTAAACAGTTAAAAGCAATGTACCTTTATGTGATAAAGTAGTGGACTGAGCAGTTTTCCCTCTTGAAAATATATCCTTTGGAAACTTTTCTGCATGTTTTGTGTTTTATTGGAATCTGTCTAATATTTAGATTTTTGCCTGTCTGTAAACTTGGCTTATCTAATGGCAAATTGAAGTACAAATAGAACTTTGGGTGTCTTTTAAAATTTGTTAGTAGTTTGGCCAACTTGGTCAGAAATCAGTCACTATCAGAAATCATAAAAAAACAATTAGGCAAACATAAATCAATAAGTTATCCAGTTGAAATTGCCAAAACTTTTTGTCATTCAAAATGTATGCTATGATATTATCAACCTCTATGTGATAAAACTGAATGCAGTAATTGAATGAAGAATAGATTTCTTTAGTTACTAATTTTTATATGTGGATAGTTAAATGTAATAAGGCCTGAGAGTTAAATGTATAGAACCTTAAACTCAGAAGCAAGACATGCTACGTATTTGCTTTGGAAAAAAGATGGTGATACTTAAAAAGTGAAATCCATCAGTATGTAATTTTTTCTTTTTGGTTGTGTTATCAGACGACCCCTTGGCTGATTTATTACCATCCCCTACTTGCCACTTCATACTTCTGGTTGGTTCCCTGCCAGTGTAAACACCCACAGTATTAGCCTAGGTAAAGTTAAGTTAAAAGGTAAATATGCTTCAGAAGATGATGAAACACTTCAAATCAGGTATAGTTTGGGGTTTTCCAACATTGTTTGGGTTGGCTCCTTTCCTGTAAATTCAACAGTCACGATTCACCTCTGCAGAAAAGGTAGTTTAAATTATTTCCCATCGTCATGTTTGTATGTTATAATCTGAAGTTGTAACATCCAATTTTCAGTTTATAATTTAAGATGTTGACATATTTTCAGGAAATCTTTGGAAAGAGAAGACTTTGAAAAAATAATTACAGACCAAGCAATTGCAGCAGGTAATAGAATTGTTTAAGTATATGTAATGAAGGAGTAATTATACTTACAGAACTAATATTTTACCTATAAACTAATATTTTCTATTAGTAGAAAATATTTACCTGTAGAACTAACATTTTCACCTGAAAGGTGATTTCCAGTATGAAGTGTTCAATATTATGTATTGTGTTAACTTAAAGAACAATTTGTGTATTTTTGTTTGACCTAAAACGTTTCCTCTTCTTTATGTGTGTCTGCTGAGAAGGAGATAAGGCTGCATGGGAAGCTGACTCATAGACATTTACATGCTTTGGCCTTGAACTTAAACTAAGTATTCCTCATTTATGCATGAGAAATTTTACTCAACAAACTAAAATAAAGAATTTTGTTTAAAGGTTGGAAACAATCGTGGGAAAAAGGATTAACAGAGTTCTCGTCTTAATGAGTTTGAGGAAAACAAGTAGATGAGTAACTTTGTCATACTGGCCTTTTCAAAATTGGAGTGCATGGAGTAACGGGTTAAATCTTTCTGAAGGTACAAGGTATTAAGAATTTAAGGATTGATGATGGTGATGGCAAACATCCTGAGCCCTTCCTGGGAGCCAGGCAGTATTCTAAACACAGTCCCAACACATCACAACGGTGCTGTGAAAGGGCATTATTGTCTTTGCAGTTACAGAGGAGAAAAAAAAAAAAAATGACACACAGAATTTAAAAAATAAGAGATTGCAGAAGGAGAAGATACAGGAAGTAAATATATTCCAAACAAATATTCTTCCAGGTAACACTAAAAACAAGAATGCTGTTTTGCTAAAAAACAAAACAAAACAAAACAAAACAAAACAAAACAAAACAAAAAACAATTACGTTCTGTCATATCTAGAGAAAAACAACAAATTGAGTTTCACGAGCAGTGATTTTAAATTCCTGTCTGACGTTCCTACTTCTGGGGGCCCTCCAGGTGGGACAGCACCCCCTTCATCAAGACATACTGTTTTTGCCATTAACAGAAAGCTGGGAGACCTTTTTCTGAAATGAACTTGATTCTGTAAATTCTAGGTGTTCTTTTGTAAGAACCATCTCTTAAGGGAGATTAAAAAGTATGTGTTAGACCTAACTGATCATTCTTGTATAATTAACTGAGTGGGAAGTTTTTATTTGGAGCTACCAGGATTTTAGAAACTAATCCATGTAGATAATTTGAATATAGGTGGTTAATTTTGGTTGGAACTCTTGTTACCAGACTTAAAGGGAACTAAATCATCAAACAATGTTAAAAACAGTAGTAATGGTACAGCTCTTCCAAGAGGATCTGTTTGATATGGCAAAAAATGTATTATTTACTTTCAGGAGTTCCAGCAGAAATCATCAAAGAATCTCTCGGTGAAGAGCTTTTTAAAATATGTTATGAGGAAGATGAACACATCTTAGGTGTGGTTGGAGGAACCCTCAAAGATTTTTTAAATAGCTTCAGCACCCTTCTGAAACAGAGCAGCCACTGCCAAGAGGCAGAAAAGAGAGGCAGGTTCGAGGACGCTTCCATTCTATGCCTGGATAAAGATCACAATTTCTTAAATGTTTACTATTTTTTCCCTAAGAGAATCACGTCTCTGATTCTTCCTGGCATCATTAAGGCAGCTGCTCACATTTTGTACGAAACCGAAGTGGATGTGTCACTGATGCCTCCCTGCTTCCGTACTGAAGGCAGCGAGTTCGTTAATCAGCCCTATTTGTTATACTCGCTTCACGTCAAAAGCACCAAGCCATCCCTGTCCCCGGGCAAGCCCCAGTCCTCGCTGGTGATTCCTGCTTCCCTCTTCTGCAAGACCTTTCCTTTTCATTTCATGTTCGACAAAGACATGACAATTCTGCAGTTTGGCAATGGCATTAGAAGGCTGATGAACAGGAGAGACTTTCAAGGAAAGCCTAATTTTGAAGAGTACTTTGAAATTCTGACTCCAAAAATCAAGCAAACGTTCAGTGGAATCCTGACCATGTTGAACATGCAGTTTGTGGTCCGAGTGAGGAGGTGGGACAACTCTGTGAAGAAATCTTCCAGGGTAAGGAGAACGGAATAGTGTTTTGAATATGAAATAAGTCACTTCTTGTTTAAGGACTAGAATCAAAAAGGTAAAAACATATGCATCACTTCAAATGTATTGATAAAACATTTATGTTTAAGGCAAGTCTGACATAATTTTAAGGCTGAGATCAATTTAAAGCAAAATCCTTTTTGCAATCATTGGCTTGCTTACTTGATTTATTACTTCACAAACATTTATTGAATGCAGTGTACCTTTTAAAATCCTTTCAGAGGGGCGCCTGGGTGGCGCAGTCGGTTAAGCGTCCGACTTCAGCCAGGTCACGATCTCGCGGTCCGTGAGTTTGAGCCCCGTGTCAGGCTCTGGGCTGATGGCTCGGAGCCTGGAGCCTGTTTCCGATTCTGTGTCTCCCTCTCTCTCTGCCCCTCCCCCACTCATGCTCTGTCTCTCTCTGTCCCAAAAATAAATAAAAAAACGTTGAAAAAAAATAAAATAAAATAAAATAAAATCCTTTCAGAGTATTTTATAAACCAAACCAGATAAATATGTATTTAAACATATGTTTTCAGTTATCACCAAATAGCTGACAGTTTGGAGTAATAGGAAGCATTATTCTACAACAAACACACAAAAACTACTTGTTTCTAATTGGAGGTGACTAAACGGGTCTTTTAATCAATATTTAATAGACATGGAGAATCACTAACTTTTTTAATTGTTAGAGGAATGTTGGGAGGGTTGTTCTGATGGTAGAGAACTTTGGTAAACATTTAGTCTAAGGAAAGAGTTTGCAAAATCATAGTTGAGGGTACGTAAGTAAAGCCAACAGTCAGGCTTATGATGGATATCACTTTGAAACATGCATAATTCCAGGAGTTGTGCATTTTTTTTTCCCAAAGTGAAAACAGTTTTACTACTTTTTATCATAAAAAATAATGCCGGTAGATGTTCAAAATAGGTAATACTTAAAGATGTTCATTGCAGCAAAAAAAAATCAAAGACGTTAGTTATATACATTTTCGGGATAGATCAAAACAAAATCCTACTTGCCACTTCCTTTTTCTCGCTAAACAATATTTGGGGCATTCTTCCATGTCAGGAGGTATTGGTCTATTTCACTTTCACAACGGCCACATAGAATCCCATTGTATGGTTATCCTCTACTTTATTTAGCCAGTCCTATCAGAGGACATTTGTGTTGATTTGGACTCTTTGCTGCAGTGAACACACATATACATATTTGTTCACCCTCATAAAGTAAATCTGGTGTCCCAGGATGATCACCTAAAGCCTCAGCTCTCTCAAGGCTTCCTTGGTACAATCCTTCACGCAATCTGCTACTATCAAAGGAATATAATAGCAAAAGCATCAGCATTCCCCCTAGTGAGAACGCCTTGAGGCAAGAATTTTTTGCACTGCTTATTGGAAATCATGATCTCTGCATAGAGTTTCTCCAGTCTATCTGTTCTTCAAATGTCTGCATGCATTTTAGGACGCACAGTAAATGAGAACCATAGAAAGCATATTGTTCCTTCTCTGCAAGTGGTAGCAATCAAGTTTAAATGCAAAGGGAGTGTCGCTGTATCTAATGCCTTTCCTTTTGTCTCAGAAAGGTGTTGAAAACTTGGATAAACCATGAGAGTTGGCTTTGCCTTTGCTTCACAGGTGATGGACCTCAAAGGCCAGATGATCTACATTGTTGAATCCAGTGCAGTCTTGTTCTTGGGCTCACCCTGTGTGGACCGATTAGAAGATTTTACGGGACGAGGGCTCTACCTCTCAGACATCCCGATTCACAATGCACTGAGGGACGTGGTGCTGATAGGGGAGCAGGCCAGGGCACAGGACGGCCTGAAGAAGAGGCTGGGCAAGCTGAAGGCCACCCTTGAGCAGGCCCACCAAGCCCTGGAGGAGGAGAAGAAGAAGACCGTGGATCTCCTGTGCTCCATATTTCCCTGCGAGGTTGCACAGCAGCTGTGGCAAGGGCAAGTTGTGCAAGCCAAGAAGTTCAGTGATGTCACCATGCTCTTCTCAGACATCGTTGGGTTCACCGCCATCTGCTCCCAGTGCTCTCCGCTGCAGGTTATCACCATGCTCAATGCACTCTACACTCGCTTTGACCGGCAGTGCGGAGAGCTGGATGTCTACAAGGTAGGGGTGGAGGAGGAACGCAAGGCACGTTTTACAGGCAAAAGTCACTGAAAAAAAGGCTCTGCAACCAGGTCTCGAGTTACAAGGCAGACGAAGGGCTTTCTCTGCAGGGCTACACATGCCGCACCCTGGGAGCCGGCATTGTGCATTAATCGTGTGGGTGTTCTCCAGCCAGAAATAGCTCTGCATCTGCTCAGAAACAGAGATTGTTATTCCACGAAAGGACTGACACATTGTCTTCTCAGATAAGAGGCACAGAATGTAGGGGTGATTGAGTGAGTGGAGGATGGGGTATAGGACCCCTGAACAGGTACAGTTTAAGAATCAGTGAACCTGGGGGCATCTGGGTGGCTCAGTCGGTTAAGCGGCTGACTTCGGCTCAGGTCATGATCTCGCAGTCCGTGAGTTCGAGCCCCGCGTCGGGCTCTGTGCTGACCGCTCAGAGCCTGGAGCCTGTTTCAGATTCTGTGTCTCCCTCTCTCTGACCCTCCCCCGTTCATGCTTTGTCTCTCTCTGTCTCAGAAATAAATAAACGTTAAAAAAAAATTAAAAAAAAAAAGAATCAGTGAACCTGGTACTAGACTGTGGCAACTGAGTTAAGTTATTAGGCGAGAGATGATTCTTAAATATGACTTGTATGGGGAAGATTTATCCTTTGTAGAAATAAAAGTATAGAAGAAACATGAGTATTATATGATCTTTAAATAGATTAACTCACCCTGCTTCGGACTCTATCCTAACGGCACGGAGCCTGCTTGGGATTCTCTCTCTCCCTCTCTCCCTACCCCTCCCCCACTGTGCGTGCTCTCCCCCCACCCAACCTTTTTCTTTCTCAAAATAAATACATAAACTTAAAGAAATAAATAGATTAACTAAATATAGAGTTAACATGATAGTTTGCATGGCTGATTAGGAGGGGAAAAAAACCCCTACTTAAGGCATTATTGAAGAGACCAAGGGCAGAGATGTCTGAAGAAGAGAGTCTGTCTTCAAATCTTGTTCTCTACTTGCTTTGTAAGCTGGGAAAGTCAAGTAGCCTTTCCCATTTCTTACACAGAGAAAGTGATATCCGCCTACAGAGTTTATACGCATGAATAACATACATTATGTCCCATTATCTTCATGAACAAGACTGTTCTAAAGATTATGGAAAATAACATCGGTTATCCACGATGCAGCAGGATTTCTTGAGTGCTTACCACGCATCACTCTAGGCACAGGGAGGCACAGTAATTATCCCTAATGTGTAATAAACTTTTTAAAATGTAACTTTATTAGCAATAAGAGAACTAATAAAGTGATTTGGGGTTCCGTGTTTTTAGAATTAAAACATATTTTTACTAATTTAAAGTATTTTGCATTATTTTAGCTATTGGCATTAAGAATCTTCCTTCCCGTTTGTGTGGCTTGACTCACCTTTTATTTGCCCGTTAACAACCTGGCATTTCAGAGCTTTGCCCGACAAGAAATAAATACAATTATTGAGGAGAAAACAAATACCATTTGTGGGAATACATAACTTCTGCTTTGTTACAATCTAGATGCGAGAAGTAAAGCCTTCCTTTTTAAAATATCTAGCAGGAAATTCCAGACTGAACCATGATTCCCTTGGGAAAAAAAGAGGTCCATGTATAATTACAGATAAAATAATTGGCTTCAGTTAGGTTGAGCTTGACGGCCTCTTGTGGAATTGACTGTATTTGTTTGTAGACACTTTCTATCTTGATATTGTCTCCTCTCGAAACTGTGAGAAGAAATTCTTGGTCTCCTTTGCAACTGCTGTGATTGCTTGCAGGAGTAGCAGCCCTTTTCTACAGATTTCGAATTGTTGAAACTGAAACACTGTAGTTATTCCACCTTTTCTACAAATTTCGAACTGGTGAAACTGAAACACTGTGGTTATTCCAATCAAGTTTTCAGGATCTGTGCTCCTTGCTCCAAGGATAGTAGCCACAGAGTTCCCTGGTTAATCCAACCACAACCCAAGCTAGATAGGGAACCATCTGCTCTGCCCTTATTTCCACCTTCTCTTCACTTCTGATTTTGCATGAAAATATCTGAAGGCAGCGGTGAAGACACCAGGAAGGGTCTTAACCGTGAGATAAATGTAAGATATACAGAATGTATCATCACATGCTCACCTGTGCGTGTGATGGCTTCCAGGGAATAGTTGAACTTTTCTTTTCCAGGACCTGTTTGTTTCAGGACTTTATTTAATTTCATTTGCTTATTGTCCTTCAGCCTTTCGTCCATTTTTCAGTTGATTCAGTATTCATTTATTGGTTGTTTTAGCAAGTATTTCCTGTCATCCAGCATTGGCCAGCATGAGTGAGAATATCTCATATGTGGAAGGAAAGGAGGGTGGGGCTGACCGATGCCCGATCTCTATGACCTGGTGAATGCCCGAACCCAAACACATGTGGAGAAGGTGCTATAATAGCATAGAGAGTAGGCATCGAACACCAAGGAGTGAGGGCACCGCTTCTTCTGATTAGTGACACGTACTGAGCACCGGAGATATGTTAGACATTATTTTAGTCACTTCTTATGTATTCACTGAGGAAAATCTTATAAGAGGCACTACTGCCTGGTTCATTCATTAGCAGATATCTGGGTGCTGGTAATTCAGGAGTTAATAAAACGGACAAACTCAGAGAGCTAATATTCTACGGGGGGAAAGACAGAAAATAAACAAATGAGTATATTTTATAGTATTCCAATTGGTGTAATATTGTGGATAAAGTTAAAGGAGAAGTGCAGAAGATAAGGGGTGAGTGCTACTTTATAGAAGGCAGTTGGGACAGGCATTTCTCAGATGGTGATCGTTTAGCAGGCACTGAAGGAAATGAGGGGCATGCCAAGTGAGTATCTGCAGGCAAAGGAATAGCAAGCAGGAACATGTTTGGTATGTTTGAGGGATAACATGAGGCCAATGGCACTGAGACAAAGTGAGCAAGGGAGAGGATTAGGAAATAAAGTCAGAGATTCGCAGAAAAGTTAGAAGAACTTTGGAGCTGTTATAACAGTTTCAACACTTATTCTGAGGAGATGGAGAATCACTGAAGATTAGTCTCCCTTTTTTTTTTTTTCTCTCATCTCCATCCCTCCATATTGGAGGGTTTGGAGAAGAGGAATGATATGATCTGATAAGCTATCATAAATATTTAGAGGAGAAAATGCAATGATTAAAATTGGGTGGGTGGTTTGTAGATTTAAATTAACTGGTAGCTTTGTCATCAGCATCACAGACATAAAAATCACTTCTTACAACAACAGCAATGACAATGATAATACTCGGAATTTATCAAACAGCTTAATTTTCAGTAGCCTTCCGAGAACTGTTATTTGACATCTTTCTCGGTTTCTATACTTTGTGATTAATATTCATGTAGACACTTAGAGTTGCTATGAGAACCTCCAAATCCTTTAGAAAAGCTAAAATGCTCAGTTGTATGTCGCACGTTCTTACTAAATTCATATGACATTGAGTAGTGACTGTTCAAAATACTTCAGGCTAAAAGGATATAAAATCAGCAAGTGATTCCAGTGATCTTTATCTCTGTTATAACCCAAAATATCATTTACATAACATCACTTGCCTCTAAAGAGCCATCTTACATGGTGAGGGGGAAAAAGGTGAGTTGATGGATGTATTGACTCAGCAGCAAGTCTGGAAGTAGAAGCCACCTCCTAACGTTGGGCTCGCAGGACCCCACTGCCCTTCGGAGCAGTGCCTGATATAAGGCATCTAAACTTTATGAATTTCCCGAAAGGGAAAGCCATTGCTGAGTGTATCTGATTTACTCTGATTTCCTATGGGACCCAAACACTGAGATTTTCTGCTCTCAGATGTGCACTCTAACTCTTTCTGAACTTGTAATATGGAATATCTGTTCTGTGTAGGTGGAGACCATTGGCGATGCATATTGTGTGGCTGGGGGATTACACAAAGAAAGTGATACCCATGCTGTTCAGATAGCACTGATGGCCCTGAAGATGATGGAACTGTCTGATGAAGTTATGTCTCCCCATGGAGAACCTATCAAGGTAAGGCAGATAGATACTGTCCGGGAAGTGTCACAGAGAGTGAATGCTTTTTAGGTATCCAAAGAATAGTGCATCCCTCAGGGGGATGCTCTCAGGGTTGACGGAGAGCAAAATCTCTAACTTCTGGAAGCGAGAAGGAACGTACTCGGGGGTATCGAGTGGCTTACAGAACTATCGAGAGAGCTAAAGAAGCCATCTCTACATTAAACCTTCACAAAATGGCTCCCAAAGTGGCACTTCAGAAACCATTGTTTTTCCCAACATCAAGAACCTGGTTCCAGCACCATACCTCCACAGCCGCAGTCAGGAAACTGCTGTGTTCAGAAAGCTGCTGCCTCCATTATTGGCTGCAGAACAAAACTGCACTTACTATATATAATTTTGAACCAGTAACGTGGAAATTCTGCATCATGACCCTCACAGAATGAATGACGTCCACAGAATAAAGACGTCCACAGTTGTGCTTGCACTTGGAGGCCGTTGCAGCAGAAATTCTGGCTTCCAGACCTCTTGTGAGTGTATCAGATTCACCAAACCTCAGTGCGCCTAGAAAATGCAAGGGCAATAAAAAAAAATAAATAAAAAAAAAAAGAAAATGCAAGGGCGTTGGGAAAGTGTAATTTTTCGTTTTCCAGTCCCTGCAGGGGAGGCCGTTACACTACAACGAAAATCGACCGCTAATCCACCAATATTTTCCAAAGCCCGTGACACTCTGAAATTTCTAAATTATCTCAGAATAATGTCTTACTGCAGATGAGAACCTAAAATTACCATGCTAGGCATTGGTTTAATAGAACACAAGAAGATTACCTTTATTTGTCCTACTTACATTGAATCTGCCACTTAATGTTTTATTGGACGGTCCTTAACTGATGACCTTCAGAAATGGGCCTTTGAAATAGTACAGAATCCTGTCTGGCATGCTATAAGATATAGAGAAAAGAAAGAAAAATGCAAAATACAAAAACATAGTCTTGGTGCTCTTCGTAATAGAAGCCATATGTCTGAGCCCAGCCCTTTTCTCCTCCTTGCCCTGCCACCCCATGGATTGGAATCAGAGTGAAAGAATAGGAAATATTTCCTTTTTTCCCCTCAAGCTCTATGTGTTTCTCCAGCATGCCGTGTGTATAAATCCTCTATCGCTGTTGATTTCCTTACTGACACCCCTCAACTCTGGCTTAGAAAACTGCAGGTGGAGTGTTGATAGAAGCCAGAGCACTGAATGTGGCAGGGAAAGTCAGTGAGTGCAAAGTGAACATGGAAACAGACTCCTGTTAACCCTCTTCCTGTTCCCAGATGTCCATGATGGGACGTGGGCTGCATCAAAAGTGGTCCCCAAATGGAAGATGCCCCCAGCAGGTTTCCAGTCAGGGCTTGATATGCATCTTAAATTTGGGATCATTTACTTGTGAATTTGAAATGAATTTGTGAATTTGCTTGTGAATTTGAAAAGTACCCTGATAAGAAAGCTGTGGAGTTAAGAGTGAAATTCAGAAGTGGAAAGGGGGAGAGGGGAGGGAGAGCAGCATGGGAGGAACTGGGTATTTATCCAAAGGATACAAAAACGCTGATTCGAAGGGGCACATGAACCCCAATGTTTATAGCAGCACTTTCAACAACAGCCAACTCATGGAAGGAACCCAAGTGTCCATTGACTGACGAATGGATAAAGAAGATGTGGTGTACATATACGATGGAATATTACTCAGCCATCAAAAAGAATGAAACCTTGCCATTTGCAACAATGTGGATGGAACTAGAGGGTATTATGCTAAGGGAAACAAGTCAGTCAGAGAAAGATAAATATCATATGATTTCACTCATATGTGGAATTTAAGAAACAAAGCAGATGAACATAGGGGAAGGGAAGGAAAAATAAGACAAAAACAGAAGGAGGCAAACCGTAAGAGACTCTCAAATACAGAGAACAAACTGAGGGTTGCTAGAGGGGTGTTGGTTGGGGGTATGGGCTAAATGGGTGTTGGGCATTAAGAAGGGCACTTATTGGAATGAGCAGTGGGTGTTATAAGTAAGTGATGAATCACTACATTCTGCTCTTAAAATCATTACTACACTATATGTTAATTGGCTTGGATTTAAATAAAATCTGTGAAAAAAAATTTTTAAAGAAGAAACTAGAATAATTAAGTACACAGAGAGAAACTGGTTTAACCAGAAGAGTGCCCAAAAAGAGCAGAAACTTCTTGATTGAAATATGCTAAAATTGTGTTTGACATTTATACACAGAAAATAGCTTTTTGTTCATATTGATCAGTTGGTAGATGTGTAAAACCATATTGTCCATAAAGAAGAAAATGCTAGAGGTAACATGTCTAAGTTTTGCTGATTAAAATGAGACTGACAAAGAAGGGACTGTAAAACTAATTCAATCCTCTATTTTATGAATAAGGAAATAATAAGAGGGAGATAAAGAGACTTACAGAAAGTCAGACCGTCAGTTATTAGCCAAGTTTGGTTGAGAATGCAGATCTCCTGATTTAGAATTTGGTGCTTTGTTTGAAAATTTTGCAGAATTCATATTTGACACCTTTGGAACAAATGATTCTAGAACGTTGTTAGCAAATACCAAAAATTTGTTGCAAAACTAGGCAAAACTGGAGTCTTCTTGAATAACATCTAAACTGTTGAGTACTTGGCCTTTGTTTAAAATTCATCTATAATGTAACCTTTTTTTTTTAAATGGTCAACTAAACATGGGACTTGAAAATAATGAACACGGTGTCTGATTGTGATATAAAACATCCCCACTCGAACTTGCTGAGTTGTAGCAGCAATTTAAGAATTTGCGCATCCTCTAAGATCATCAAGAATTCAGATCTTCTGGAAGATGCAAGTTTAAGATACTGTTTTAATTGTTCTCCAAATCACTGGTAATCTTCAGAATTCCTAAACTTTTACGCCAACATTTCCTGGACTGCACCTCATATCTAGATATGGCACAACTCTGGTTTTCTGTGCGTCCAGGCGTGTTTAACAACAGTGTTGATATAGTCACTGTGATGCGGGCCTAAGCAGCCCCCGCTCTGCTTCCTCTGTCATTTTCTATGAAAACATCACAGTGCCTTTCTTGTTTCCTGTTAGTCATTTGAACAGTAGGGTAGTGTTTGTCTTAAAGTTCTTTTTATTCTTTCTTTTCTAAGAGCTGGCTTCTCTTGCCCTTCTCTGACAGTGCATTGGGAAACAACACCTGGGGTCCAGGAATTATGTCTGTCTCACCTGATGGACAGAACAGGTTCACGTAAACTGCCCATAGACCCTTTGTCTTGTCACTCTGGTGACTGTGATGGGTATGTGTGGAAATGTGTTTCAGACATTGAAGGCAGGTGCAAGATGCCTTGTTTAGACGTAGGTGCTTAATGGAGAAGAGTTGAGAAGTGTGATTGATTTTGCACTAGTAATGTTTTTTTTTTATTTTTTTAAATGTTATTTTTGAGAGAGAGAAAGAGACAGGGGGAGAGAGAGAGAGAGAGAAAAGGAGGGAAAAGGAGAGTGGGGGAGGGGCAGAGAGAGGCTCTGAAGCAGGCTCCACACTGTGAGCGCAGAGCCTGATGTGGGGCTCAAACTCAAGAACCTTGAGATCATGACCTGAACCGAAATCAAGAGTTGGCCGCTTAACTGGCTGAGCCACCCAGGCACCCCTGCACTGGTATTTGGATGCGAAAAGAAGGAAGTTGGCAGGAGGTGTTGCCGAGGGAGGAATGGTGTAGCGACAGCAAAAGGCAAAATCATTCAAACAGCGTTTGGGGCACCTGGGTGGCTCAGTCAATGGAGTTGAGTGTCTGACTCTTGATTTTGGCTCAGGTCGTGATCTCATGGGTTTATGAGATCGAGCCCCATGTCAGGCTCTGTACTGACAGCAAGGAGCCTGCTTGGGATTCTTTCTCTCCCTCTCTCTCTCTCTCTGCCCCTACCCTGAGTGCTCATGTGTTTTCTCTCAAGATAAATAAACATTAATAAATAAATAAATAAACAGCATTCGTACAATACCGACTAGCAGGAAACGTTTTTACCAACGGTGAGGACCCCGTGTTACTTTTTGCCTTCAGATGCGGATTGGACTACATTCTGGGTCAGTTTTTGCTGGAGTCGTCGGCGTTAAAATGCCTCGTTACTGTCTTTTTGGAAACAACGTCACCTTGGCAAACAAATTTGAGTCCTGCAGCGTACCACGGAAAATCAATGTCAGCCCGACAACGTACAGGTACTGTTTGCACTGAATGCCTAAAATCTATTATTTTTATTGATTCAAAGTTGTTGTATTTTTCCTTGGTTTCCTTCATCCTCCATGACATTTTCTTGTTTAGATAATCTTGCAAGGAAAAGGAACGCAATGACTTTATCATCCTCACTTTTTCTAAAATTACCCATTAGCATCATGAGAACAACCCTCCTGAGATATTTGTAGCCCAGCTGTAATCCTAGATGCGCATCCTGTTTTCCCTCGCTATTCTTTTCGAAGCATGTGTTAATGCTCTCCGTGCTTTGATGGCTAATCTGACCAGTACAGTAGCTAACTGCCAGAGTTAGCATGGTCCCCACAAGTTATAGGGCATGGTCCTCAACATATCCTTAATTCAGGTGTCAGACAGGGATACGTTTCATCTCATTTTAAGAATCCAACCATAGGGGGGTGCCTGGGTGGCTCAGTCGGTTAAGCGTCCGACTTCAGCTCAGGTCACGATCTCGTGGTCCGTGAGTTCGAGCCCCGCGTCGGGCTCTGGGCTGATGGCTCAGAGCCTGGAGCCTGCTTCAGATTCTGTGATTCCCTCTCTCTCTGCCCCTCCCCTGTTCATGCTCTGTCTCTCTCTGTCTCAAAAATAAATAAAACGTTAAAAAAAAAATTAAAAAAAAAAAAGAATCCAACCATAGGGACGCCTGGGTGACTCAGTTAAGCGTCCAACTTTGGCTCAGCTCACGATCTCACAGTTCATGAGTACAGTTCATGAGTTCGAGCCCTGCATCCGGCTCTTTGCTGACAGTTCAGGACCTGGAGCCTGCTTCGGATTCTGTGTCTCCCTCTCTCTCTGCCCCTCACCTGCTCATACTCTTTCTCTCTCAAAACAAATAAACGTTAAAAAAATTAAAAAAAAAAAGAATCTGATCATAATGAAAATGCTTGAATAACAAAATGCTTTCCAGATATGTGTGGTAGCTGATTTATCAAACTACACCAAGCGAGTTGTCTTTTCTATTCTCAGAGACAAATATTTTATAGCATCTTCTTTCTCCTTAAAACCCCACAACCTTTCCTTTCCGGCCCTAATTCTAAGTTGATAACTTCATATTTCACAGGAAAAGAAAAAAAATGCAGTCAGGTAAGCACTGCACCACCTTCCCGGGCAGATTCCATCAGCCTAGCTGTCCCGGGTACCCTGGTCTTAGGACTTCATTCCGGTGGCCAGTGACTGTGTACCAGCTGTCCAGCTCCTTTCCAGATGATCCCTCCAGGTTTGCTCTGAGTGCCGCTGCCTCTCATCTTCTCCAAAACTTGTCTTCTGAAAATACCTGCTCTCCCTCTATGATTAAATTCTCGGGTGAAACGATTATTCCCATCAGAATATAGACATATCACACTATTAAAACTCTTAAAATAGTTGCTTCCTTGTTTCCCAGTGTATCTCAGCTACTCCCCTGTATTTCTGCCCCCTTTTCCAACCAAACTCCTTGCGAGAGCTGTCTATGTTCACGTCTCTACTTTTTTACCTCCCGTTCGCCCTTCTACTCACTCCGATCAGTGTTTGTCCCTTGCACCCCACTGAAATGGTTCTTATCAAGGCCGTCAGTGTTGCTTGCTAAAATCGTGGTCGATTCTCTCCCCTTATGTTCCTCAACATCTCTGGCAACTGAAGAGCTTGAGAACTCCCTCCTTTAAACATTTTCTTCCTTAGGCTGTGACACCACACTTAACCGGGTTTTCTTATTACCCCGTGGCTGCATCTTCTCAGTGTCTCATGTCGATACTCTTTCCCTACCGAACCTTCGAATGTTGTAATGCCCAAAAGCTCTGTCCCTATTCTCTTCTTTGTCTGAACTTTATTGACTCACCTTTTCTCTTCTCTCTAGCCCATCCCACAATTCTCCACCGAGCTACAGATTCGTGTATCATATTTTATATTTCTACTTGGATGACTAGTCGACACACTAAAATTACATGATAGTCTTAGAACAAGTGATTTCCCACACACTCCAATCTGATGAAATGAATCCACTTCCCACCCCGCTTTATCAAAGTCCTTAAAATGGCACCACCGTCTATTGTGTTACCTAGACTATAAACCTCAGAGTGATCGTCGCTTTCTCCCCCTTACGGCTCACCACCTCCGCCTACAATTAAATACCCCAAATACATCTTTTTTTTAATTACTTCAGTACTACACCCCAAGGCAAGCCTCCTTCATCTGTTCCACCTCAGCCAACCAAGGATCGTCCTCACTCTTTGGCTTGCTTTCTTGCTCACCTCCTCCCCGCAGTTCATCCTGCACACAGTAGCCAGACTATCTTTCTGAAGTACAAGTCAGATATCATCATTCCTGTGTTAAAAACCCTCTAATGGCTTCCCATGGCAGCCGGAATGAAATTTAAATTTGTTACCACAGACTAAAACGTCCTCTTTGATCAACATCCTGCCAGCCTGTGTCACTTGATTTTCTTCCATTTTTTCCGTCACTCTCTGATACCCGGCCACCCTGGCCTTACTTTTATTCATCAGACTTCCTAAACCCTTTCCTCAATCGAAGATACTGGCTATTCCTCTGCTTTCCACTCCTTTCCTAGATCATCGTATGTATTCTTCTTTCTCATAATTAGACCTAAGTCAAATATCCCCTCTTCAAAGAGACACTCCTGGGGTGCCTCAGTGGCTCTGTCAGTTGAGCATCGGACTCTTGATTTCGGCTCAGGTCGTGATGCCAGGGTCATGAGCCCACGTTGGGCTCCATGCTGAGTGTGGAGTGCTTATGATTCTCTTTCTCTCTGCCCCTCCCCTGCTCATGTGCACCACCCCCCCAAAAAACAAAAGACACTCCTTCACTGTTATACTTAGAGGAACAACTTTCACCTCACACACCTCACGTTATCTTATTTTTTTCATCTTCTCAGCTCATATCTGTGCCTGAAATGTTGTTTTCTTTGTGTGTTTATTGCCTGCCTCCCCTTGCAGAGTGTCAGCCTCCTGTGGTAGACATTTTCTCTCCCTAGTTCCCAGATCAATGCCTGGCACACAGTAGTAGGAAAGTAGCGAGTATTGATTGATTGACTGTCCACGCTTTGATAGGAGAATGAGTCACTATCCATGAGAATTGGAAAACTTCTTAGGGATTATTGTAATGGTAATAGACCTGTAGGCTTCCCGGGTAAACCAAGAAGGGATGAGAACTCCTGTCCTCAGGATTTGACTTTGCTTTCTTTGGAGGATTGGAGAGTAAGAATCCTGTGATCACATGACTAGTTGCTAGTCCAGTCACTGCTGGTGAGTGTTCAATAACGTCATACATGTGCATGTGCACGTTGAGGAGTCTGTGTGTGTGTCTATCCTTAAAACCAAACCTTTGCATATAGAAAAAGTGATTTTCTGTTTCTTCTGATTGTTTTTAAGCAGCATAAGAGAAAATCTTCCTTCGTTTCATATCTCAAAGTCTGGTTGTCTTGAATCTCGATAGGAAACATTGATATCAGCTACTCATTTTACTCCCAAAACGTAATATAGGATCTCTTGTCTTCCACAGAGGATCATGACATTTTGATATACGTATTCGGCAACAGGTTAAGGTCCATAGCTTCAATCCTTAGATTCACCATGTTGGCCATGTTACTAGACTTCCTAGATGTGCAAAAACAGGATTTTACACTACAGTGTTACCTTTTATTAATAAAATATCTTGTATTATAATAGTAACCTATGCTTATTTTAGAAAATTTTTTTCTAAAAAATTTATATTTTTATATATTTGCATATATATGCACGTTTGCATATCAGAAAGTTATATTTGCATATCAGAAAGTTACATATTTGCATATCAGAAAGTTATACGTTAATAAAAACAACTCATAATTTCAGTATCCAGAGACAGTAACTATTCACTTTTTTGGTTTTTTTAAATTATTTCTTAGTATGTGTTTATATGCACATATATAAATGATAATGAAAACTTAATCGATATTGAGCATCAATGCATTTGCTATTTTTATTTCTGTTATAAACAAATATAGTATGTTTTTTTTCCTTTTTTTTGTTTCAAATTTTTATTTAAATTCTAGTTAGTGTATAGTGTAATATTAGTTTCAGGAGTAGAATTTAATGACTTATCACTTACCTGTAACACCCAGTGTTCATCACAAGTGCCCCCTCCCTTTTTGTTTTTAAGTTTATTTATTTATTTTGAGAGAGGTAGAGACAGCATGAGTAGGGGAGGGGCAGAGAGAGAGGGAAAGAGAGAGAAAACCCCAAGCAGACTCCGCATTGCCAGCACAGAGCCCAATGCCAGCATCAGACTCATGAAACCGCGAGATCATGACCTGAGCCGAAAACGAGAGTCAGATGCTTAACCGACAGCCACCAAGGCACTCCAGAAGTGCCCCCCACCTTAATACCCATTGCCCATTTAACCCATCCCCTGCCCACCTTTCTTCCAGCAGCCCTCAGTTTGTTCTCTATAGTTAAGAGCCGCTTGTGGTTTGCCTCCCTCTCTGTTTTATCTTATTTTTATTTTTCCTTCCCTTCCCCTTTGTGTATCTGGTTTTTTTTCTTAAATTCCACATATGAGTGAAGTCATGTACTATTTGTCTTCCTCTAACTGACTTATTTCATTTAGCATAATACACTCTCGTTCCATCTACTTTGTTGCAAATGGCAAGATTTCATTCTTTTTGATGGCTGAGTAATATTCATATATATATACACATATATGTGTGTGTATATATTTGTGTATATATATGCATATATATATATATATATATATATATATATTTATCCATTCATCAGTCGATGGACATTTGGGCTCTTTCTATAATTTGGCTATTGTTGATGGTGCTGCTACAAACATTGGGGTGCATGTGCCACTATTTTTCCTTTTTCAATTTACTTACCTCTCACTCTTATATAGGAAATATTTATGTCTTACGTAAAGGGCAAGTGGCAGTTAAAATGCTTTATGTAGGAAAGAACAAAATATTTAACATGAAATACCTCTAATAGCATTTTAAAATGCTTTCTTTTAAAAATAGTTTATTTTTTTCCAAATGATAGAAAAACTTAAAAAGAGAGTAATTTAAATTTCAATAAAAAGTCCATGCTTTGTGAAATTTAATAAGTGGATTATAAAACAGAGACATAATTTCAGTTCCATCAAAGTGGGGGACAAATAGTAGAAGCTATTAGAAGTTGTAAGGGGTGCCTGGGGGGCTCAGTTGGTTGAGTGTCTGACTTTGGCTCACTTGGATTCAAGCCCCATGTTGGGCTCTGTGGTGACAGCTCAGAGCCTGGAGCCTACTTCATATTCTGTGTCTCCCTCTCTTTCTGCCCTTCCCCTGCTCGTGCTCTGTCTCTCTCTCTCTTTCAAAAATAAATAAACATTAAAAAAATTAAAAAGAAGTTGTACAAATATAGGGGTGCCTGGGTTGCTCAGTCGGTTAAGCCTCCAACTTCAGCTCAGGTCATGATCTCACGGTTTGTGAGTTCGAACCCTGCATTGGGGTTCTGTGCTGACAGCTCTTGGAGCCTGGACCCTGCTTCGGATTCTGTGTCTCCCTCTCTCTCTGCCCCTTCCCCACTCGTGCACCGTATCTCTCTCTCTCTCTGTCTCTCTCTATCTCTCTCTCTCAAAAATAAATAAACATTAAAAAAATTTTTAAAAGTTATACAAATATAAAACCTATTTAGTTCCTTGGGAGAACTTTATTGGTAATGCATTGAATTTTAGGGTGACATTTGTCAAAAAATAAAAAAATATCAGATGTAGCTTCCTTGATATATTTATGAAACACTTATACATTTAAGACACAGAGTACACACCCACATGCACAAAAAACCCTAACCTCAAATCCTTATCTTTCATTTCCAGTTCTAATCAGTAATTTAGAATGTTCCTGTGTAATGACCGTTATACATTCCTTTATTCTAAATGTCATGAGGAGTTTATTATTGGGGACAGTTTTCTGCTTTCCTGTTAGCAGTTACTGAAGTGCAGAAAACGGAAATATTGTCCAAGTTTCAGGTCAGTGGATTAATGAGATAGGTTTATGTGGTGGTGAGGGATCATTAAAGACAAACATGGCAGGTGGGGAATATAAATGGATACTGCCCAGTATAGGCAGGTAGTAGGCCTCGGAACTCTTATTTGCAAGAGAGCTGGGAACTGATAGCAGGGAGACAGGGCTTGAATTCTATAAGGGGAAAGAACAAAGAGAAGAAAGAGAATGTGGGAGAGATGACAGAAAATAGGATAGTTGATGCAGCATTTTGAGGTAACTGTTATCTGGTCAAGAAGGAGTAAGGAAAACTCCCATGACCTGCCTGAGCCTGTTGCTGCTTTTCATGTGCCTTAATTCCATCAAGCTTTCATTTAAATGGTTTTATTTTTTCCACCTGTTTTCCTTAAAAATTCTGATCTTTTCTTAAAGATGATTTAATGAACATTCTAACTCCATAACATTCTAATTGTGTTTATCTGTAAGTTTCTTTTAAAAACATAAAACTTGGGGGCGCCTGGGTGGCTCAGTCAGTTGAGCGTCCGACTTCAGCTCAGGTCATGATCTCGCAGTCTGTGAGTTTGAGCCCTGCGTCGGGCTCTATGCTGACAGCCTGGAGCCTGCTTCAGATTCTGTGTCTCCCTCTCTCTGTGCCCCTCCCCTGCTCATTCTCTGTCCCTCTCTGTCTCAAAAATAAATAAAAACATTAAAAAAACATTTTTTAAAAACGTAAAACTTGTATCCAGAAGACACGCCATACAGCCCCAAACACAGAGCTTTCCAGATATCTCATCTTGAGCAAGGCACTTAATAAATTCTAATGATATACTTTAAAGCCACTTCTAAATGCTGAATATTTTATAGAAATTTACATATAAAGTTATGATTATAATTACCATATTCAAGGGGTGCCTGGGTGGCTCAGTCTGTTGAGCGTCTGACTTCGGCTCAAGTCATGATCTCACGGTTCATGGGTTCGAGCCCCACATCGGGCTCCGTGCTGACAGCTCAGAGCCTGGAGCCTGCTTCAGATTCTGGGTCTCCCTCTCTCTCTGCCCCTTCCCCACTCCTGCTCTGTCTCTCTCTGTCTCTCAAAGGTGAATAAACGTTAAGAAAAAAAAATTAATTACCATATTTAACAGGAAATGTTGGGATAATGTGGACAGAAAAAAAGAAAGCCCTTAATCACTTACAATTTTATGTTTTTATTTATCAAACCTTTATAGTTTCAGGCATTTTTATAATTATTTTTTAAATATTTCAAGCATACAGAAAAAAATCAAAGAAAATATCATACCCATGTGGCCAATGCTAATATTTAATAAATGTCAACATTTTGCCATATTTCCTTTGAGATCGCTGTTTTATTAAAAAATTAAAATATTCTAGGCCCCAGCCCCTGCTGTCTGACGTGCTGGACTCTGTGCCCCTTAGGGTTTGCGGGAGTTGCTGAGAACATGTATTTCCTACAGACGGACAGGCTCCCAGAGAGAGAGGTAGGAAGGCACTGAGAAGAGCATGTTCAGCAGCTTTTCCCAAACTCACCAATAAGATACGTTGCTTCTAATTACCAGGAAAGAAAGTGGACAGAGAGAGGCCAGGAGGCTAAACTCTCATTTAGGTACCTGCAAGTAGAAAAGCAAAACCATAGAAAAATTGATTCCCATTCAGCCTGCCCCTATCCTTTCACGACTTGCCTTAAATCTGTTGAATACTATGTTTTTGAGATTTTTTTTTTTTATGAAATGTAAATCTAGTTCATTTATTTAAACTATTCCTAATGCAGTGGTGTGCTGGTAAACCAGCACTGGGGCGGTGGGGTGGGAGGGTGGGGTGGGGCGCGGTAAAGTGGGGAATCTCTACCTTTTTAGCATTTACCAATTTCTGTGGTGTACCTACTGCTACCATAGCAAGTTTCAGGCTACAGATGGTTTCATTGGCTCATAAAATTCCTGAATGCGTAACAGTTGGTCCTCATAAGCCAGCATGAGCTAGATCTAGCCTGGCACTATATGTGCATGTGATATAATATGTATTCTAGAGTATGAATAAGCCATGTACAGCGATCACATACCTATAAATGGTATTCCCAGATCATAGGCCATATCCAGTTCAGCTTTGCTGAGCATCCATTAGCTGTCCAAATTGGTCTTGTCGATTTATATTCCACCAGCAGTATATGAAGGTTTCTATTCCCGAAATGTTACCAGTATGAGTGTTGAGTGATAGCTAATTGATGCTTAACCAATCCTGTTTAATCTGTTTATTTGATCTTCACAACTGTCCTAAGAGACCTGTACTATTATTCCTTTTCACAGGCTAGAAAATGGACACCTTTGCTGCTATTCAAACTTAGGTCTACCAGACTTTGAAGCCTATATGTTTAATACTATGGAGTTCTGTAACTTTTCATTATATATTACCAAATATTATGCTTTATAAATAATACACACTTAAATATTTCTGGATCATGACTAAAGCATCATTTCATTAATTATTTTTCAGATTGCATATTCATTGATGACTTTCCAAAAATGAGCTAACTGAATACTCACATGTTCTTTTCCGCTGGAAGACTGTCATTTGTGAGACCTAGGTTTCTATTCAGTTTTTTTTCCTTCATTGGATAGAACGGTGTCACATTACCAAATCGAATGCAGCACCACCATCCAGTTGCATCAGGACATGACATCACAAACTAATGAGTAGGAGGCCATGGTCTGGTTTAGGGCCCAGAACTGACAACATTTTTTTCATCCATTGCCTGAATAATAGATTAGAAAGACACTTATTAAGTTTGCATTTGACAGAAAGCTAGGGAAGCAAGTAGAAAGAGGAGCCAGTAACTTCATCAGTAGGGTTGGAATTTAAAATGAATTGAACTCATATGTGGAAGAAACAAAACAAATGAGCACAGGGAAAACAGAGAGAGGGGCTGGGAACCAAGAAACAGACACTTGGGGCACCTGAGTAGCCCAGTCAGTTAAGCATTCAACTCTTGATTTGGGCTCAGGACCTGATTTCATAGTTCACGAGATCAAGTCTCTCATTGTGCTCCATGCTGTCAGCAGATTCATGGTCTCTCTGTGTCTCTGTCTCTCTCTTTCAAAACAAATAAATAAACTTAAAAAAAAAAAAGATACAGACGCTTCACCATAGAGAACAAACTGATGGTTACCAGAGGGGAGGTGGGCAGGGGATGGGTGAAATAGATGATGGGGATTAGGGAGGGCTCTTGTGATGAGCACCGGGTGTTGTATGAAAGTGTTACATCACTATACTATACACCTGAAACTGATATAACATTGTTTGTAATATAAACTGTATGTTAACTAACTGGAATAGAAAGGAAAATGTTAAAACAAATTAAAAATAAATAAATAAAATAAAATGACTTTACTGTACTGGACAAATAGTAGTAAATAATAAAATTTGGTCAACAGATAGATATAAGAAGAAATATTTCAAATACCAGGTAATTAAGAAGAGTGTCAATTTGTACAATTAAATCTCCTTTTAGTCCTACTAACCTAGAATTCATATAAATTCTATTGAGATTCAAATGTTATTCTCACATTATTGGCATGTACCTTATATAGAATTTTTCTTCTATAATTTATTGCCCTTGATTGCTTCTCAATATTGAGTGTTTACAAAAGGAATGAAATGCTAAAGGGACAATGTTATTTGTCTTTCAACTTAGGAAGCCTTATTCTATAACATGATGTTTCTGCATGGGCTTGGGGTTTTCTTGCTATTATTAGACTTTTGGGTTATTTTGCATTTTCTCCCAGTACTGTGAATTCATGGTTAAATGAGTTATTGATTATATCTTTACAAAAATATTTTATAATTACTTTTCCTAATAAGAGTGAATATATTATTTGGTAGAATTGTTTTAGTTCTTGTGAACTGATTCTTCATTGTTCTTCTGTGAAGATGTTTGTTAACATCATTAAGATCTGTCAATCATACTGAAAATGGCTGCTTTATTAATACAGACAGTCCTCAGCTTTCAATGATAAAACTTAACGAATTTTCAACTTTACCATGGTACAAAACCTACATGCATTTAGCACAAACCATAGTTTGAATTTTGAATTTTGATCTTTTCTCTGGTTTACCAGTATGCCACATGACCCACGTTCGCAAACAGGGGTATAAACAACCCATACACTTACAACCATTCTGCACTCGCACAATCATTGTTTGTCACTTTCAATAAAATATTTGATAAATTACATGAGATAATAAACACTTATTCTAAAACAGGCTGTGTGTTAGAGGATTTTGCCAAACTGCAGGCTAATGTAAGTGTTCTGAGGACATTAAGGCAGGCGAGGCTAAGCTATGATGTTCTGTATATTATGTGTACTAAATGCATTTTCAACTTACGATATTTTCAGTTCATGATATTTTCAATTTATTAAGATGTAACCCATCATAAGTCAAGGAAGATCTGTATTTTCAGGAATATTCATTTTTAGGTTGTCTTTTCTTGCGTAGACAGTTATATCGGTAGTAGATTTTAATATTGATATTTTTATCTTAATCTTTTCAGATTACTCAAAGACTGTCCTGGTTTTGTGTTTACCCCTCGATCAAGGGAGGAACTCCCACCAAACTTCCCCAGTGAAATTCCTGGAATCTGTCATTTTCTGGAAGCTTATCAACAAGGAACAAATTCAAAACCATGGTTCCAAACGAAAGATGTTGAAGATGGCAATGCCAATTTTTTAGGCAAAGCCTCAGGAATAGATTAGCAAAATGTAAACCCGGTTATTAGGCTTGGGTTTTGACTCCTACGAGCATGTGTGGAATCTCTGAAAGCACTTTAAGATTGCAGATGACTAAGAACAACATTCAAATTTCAGGAGCTAAGTCACCATCTACTTTTTCTTCCATTTAACGTGACAAAAGTGTATTCACTTCAATACTTCAAGTCTTCAGAGAAAAAAAAAAAGGAAAGAAGCCTCAAAGATGACATTTGGGGGATATTTCTGTTACTATAACAAACACTTATTACCTGTACTCAAAACTCAGCACCTTGTACATATATCCGGTAATTGTAGTGACCTGACTTGCACAAACTGATGGGGTTACCTGCAGTCTGTGCCCTAGTGGAATGGTTGTTAAAGTGTATTTGTGATAGTGTTGCCTTAAAAAAGCTTTCTGAATAGAAATGATAGTCTTTGATACCATAAGCTCTTTGAACCTTTCAAGTCTGCCTTTTCTTACATTTCTTCATTTAACTGTTGGCATAGATAACAAAATAGGTTGAGTATTTTTTCTGTTGCACTGTTTCTTCTCCATTTTTTAAGAAGATAAGCAATTCTGGGTTAGATGCAATATGAATATAAAATAGTTCATCTATAAATATCAAAGACTGTTTTATTAAAATATCTGCCATAACATAATGCGTCATATCAATAAATATCGACTTTTGTTTGACATTATTCTGCACTTTGGTAAAGGCTATTTTCATTCATATTAGCAATTTAATTCCTATTAATTCATTTTATGTCATAATATCCAGGATACAAGAGGCTTATAGCCAATATAAAAATGCAGTAATATCATTCTAATTTAATTAGAAGTAACATGGGAGTAATGTAAGGATCAGAGAATATACCATGAAGTACAGAAGTAAAACATTTAAACACACACACACACACACACACACACACACACGTAGAGTGATTTGGATCTATTTCACCAGCCATTCTGCACTGCCATGTTGAGTTCTATAAAGTTCCAGTGAGAAATTTAAGTTCAAAAGTGGGAAATGAGACTTGTTCTTTTTGCTAATAGCTTATTTTTTAAGTATTTGTGTTGGACACTTTGGTGTGTATGTATATCCTAAGAATCATCAAGTTTTTTTGTCTAGTCAAGTACACATCTGTGAATTTTTCTATTCTATTTGAGATATCGCAATGTTATTTTTTAAAGAGAATGTTAGTATTGATGAAAATGATTCTGCGACTTCATTATGGAAATTCCTAAACATTTTTCTGGAGCCAGAACTTTTTTTTTTAATGACATTAGCCTAAGCTCTCTGAAGATGAGCATAATCTACAGAGTTTGGTTTTGGATAAGGATTTGATTTTTAAAAGAGCTCAGTTTCAAAGCAGGAGAAAGATGAACATTGCAATCTTTAAATCAGTATTAGCAGAGTCATTGATACACTAGCCTGGTGACCTCAGGAATAAAAAGTCACCATTCATTGACCTCTAGCATCCCCAGTTTTCTACTACAGATATGGCAATGATTATCATTTATTAAATGATATCCCAACATCTTGAAGCACTGATTATATCTCACTAAATACCAATCCTATCATTGGAAAGTATCACAGGTCTTGGGAAAACAGAATTTTGGAATGAACCCTTATCATAGCAAAATAATAAGAATTAAGGGATTAAAGGAAATTAAAAAGCATAGAATAAAATGTTTTCTTTATCAAATTTTTAAACACACCCCAATCTTTTAATAATTCATGTTCTAAGTTTGTAAGTTAATTAAAATTCAAAAGTATTTTCTTGGTATACACACACACAGAACCAATGGAAGACAATGTAAACAATGTGAGTAAAAGCTATATGGGAATTCCTTGGACTATTCCTGTAACTACTCCATAAGTTTGACATTTTACCCAAATAAAAAGTTATCAGAAATGTATTTTCATGGAGAAATTAAATCATCTGTGATAGATACCCAGCCCAGCCTACAAAAGCACGTTAATTACAAAAGATTACCTTGTGGATTATAAGTAAGATGAACATACATTTCCATGATAGAGTGTGTTCAAAATTCACAGCGTGGATGGCAAGAACATTAAGGAGTCCCTTTTGTCTCTTTCTTATCCATTTTGGACGGTAGTGGTTATGGAGACATTTTCAGATCCAGACCACTGATGGAAACCAGAGACCCAAGAAAGTAAGTTTTCAAGGAAAGTAAGGGATCAAACTAGCACCTCTGAGGTTAGGAGTGGAACTAAGGATGAAGGAAAAAATGGACAGAGAGGGCCTATGATGGGGTTGGGGGCTAACGCTTCTGAATATTGTTGCCAGTTCAACTATTGTAAAAAGTAATGTGGGTCCCAAGAGGGCTTCCCAGTCAGCCTGCTTCTCCTAACTCCAGGAATGCCAGGAACTGTTCCTTCAGTTCTGGTTTTACTGTCTCCATATGTGGCTTCTTATTCCTTCTGTATCTCAAAAGATACCTTTTCCTGGGTTTGTACACATAGTTATGAACTGGTGCGGCAGGCATTGGAATTTCATATTACTCTAAAGGCCATTAGTCCTTCAGAACCTTTGGTGGAAAGGAAGGAAAAGTTACTTCAACATTTTTTAACCTTTTCTCCAAATTACTTATCCCTCATATTGCCTGTCATGCCAAGGCCGACCTTTCCAGTATTGTCCTATGGTTAAGTTAAAAGCAGTCATAGGATGGAACAGGATGTTCTCTGGTGGGCCCAGCAAGCTGAAGAGGTGAACGAAGGGGAGTGTTTACTCCACATAGTGTCTGGGGTATAGACATGGCTCCCTGAGACTCCCCAGCTGGGAAAGTGCCAAACTGGAGTTTTACATGCAAAGCCCCAATGAAGTCTAGGGCTATACAATGCTTTAAAACAATTTTCAAATCCCTGTTAAAGCAAGAGTTAGTAGTCCCAAAAAGAATAAGTTAATGAATTATTGTAGTAGTTTTAAGCATGTGGATTTTACCTGGATAAATCACTATTAAAAAGTGAAAAGAAGAGGTGCCTGGGTGTTCAGTCAGCTAAACATATGACTCTTGATTTCAGCTCAGGTCATCATCTCAAGGTTGTGAGATCCAGCCCCACACTGGGCTCCAAGCTGGGCAAGGAGCCTGCTTAAGGCTCTCTATCTCTCTCCCTCTCCATCTTCCCCTCTCTTGCTCATGCATTCTTTTTCTCTCTCAAAAAAAAAAAAAAAGTGAAAAGGAATCTCTCATACACATTCATTGGGGTGGCTTGAGAGGTCATTATCTTTCACTGAACAATACAACATAAAACATGTTTTGCCTGATTGTGCACTTTGGTGGTATTTCACTCATTAGATGGCTGCACATGCAAAGTTACACGAAGGCAGATTTGAAAGGTGGGAGGATTGGGGGATAGGCCCGGCCCTGTGGGTGGGAGGGCAGTACTGGAAGGAGCTAGGCAAAAGGTGTTGCAATTCCTTTGTTGAAGGACTTATCATCTTCTGCAGTGCAAGAACTGAGTGCTACAGAGACCCTAGATAAGTTCAATCCTCTTGTCTAAATACAGGCTAAAAGCAGGGACAGCTTGCTTTATTGAGCAGAGAACACCAACATGTAATTTTTAATCAAAGTTTACAGTGTTAAAAATGTACATTTGCAGTTAGGATTCTTCCGAAAACCTGGGAAATCTTTGCATCTTCTAGTGAGAAGGGGAAGCATCACTCCTGTCCCGAAAAGCATAAGCTTATGGAAGTAATTAGTCCTTGGGAGTCTTTGTTGCACTCAGCCTTCTGCTCTTAGCCACCACTGCTTCCAGGTTTTACATAAAGTGCAAACTTCCTTTTAAGTGCTTCTTTTATTGTGTTGTTGATATGCACTCATTTGGTATTGTTACTTTAAGGCACCTCAAACATTTTACATTTTGTTGCCATCTATACATTTCCTGTGAAGCGGCTTTGCTCTGAACCTGTCACACCTACATCTGTTTTGACTAACTCACACAATCTACACAGTTTTTCATTCAAAGCTCTTCCCCTACCTACCCCCATTTCTTCTATTCAATGCCTGAAAAAACAAAACAAAAACAAAAAACAAACAAAAAAGCATAGGTTTTATAAATGCATAGATTCTGATTTAAAAAGAATAAAAACAAACTAAGCAAAAGGAGAAAAAAGGTGATATTTTAAAAGCCATGCTTCTTTTATCATCAGTACAGATTCTTTTTCATCATAGTGAATTTACATTTCAGGAAAGTGTTAATAATTTAGATTTAAATACCAGGGTAGAAATCAGGACAAAATTTAAATGGCAGATCTAGGACTTTTCAGATATTCTGGTAGAAGATTTTGGATAAAGTTGTGCTGCTTTTCCTTTTTTTTTTTTTTTTTTTAGTATTTAATGTCAAAATATTACATTGCAAATAAACCTTACAGATTGTGAAGAAATTTGCTTGGCAGAAAAATGACTTTGCATAATGTCTAAACCTTAAAGTATCTGCTAAGATGTTTGTTACATCTGAAATGTTGCCAAATCCATTTGTATTGAAGAAAGAACTCTGAGGTAGTCTCAGAGAAAATTAAAGCAAAGCGAAACAAACATACAGTTACGGGAGTTGGACAAGCCCACATAATACATTGCAGAATAGAAGGGGCAAAACTGAACTGGTCGAGAAAGTTATAGTGATAATGGTCACGGAATTCTGTGCCTTCAGAGAGAGTGATGACCAGTGAAGCAGGGATATGCAGCATCTAGGCACAGTTCAGTTACAATAAGCCGACTTTTTCCCCCAAACAAATTGTGTCTTGGAAATTTGAAGTGAATAAAAATATATTAGTATTTGAGAATATACTGTTCCTTCACCTCCTCCCACATGTTAATTAAAGATGCCTTGCAAAATCTTATGACAACTTAACATTCACTAATCTAGAGCAGTGTTCTTCAATCTTTGGAGTCCTGTACAATATTAGTAAGATATTTTGGTACATGGACAGTATATTATCAATACATAAGCATAAATGTAAATATTACAAAGATTAATGATTTATAAACATAATATGCTACCCTCAATCTGATATACTATGGTATAGTGGTAAAGCTTATTTTATTTTGTGAATGAGCATGAATATAAATAAAAATTCTAATATTTTCTTCACTTAACCCAAGTGAATCAATCATCTTTATATTTTACTTTGGAAACTGCTGCAATAGGCTAGTGGGTCTTCATTTTCACTGAGTCCTGTATCACTATGAGAGCTAGATAAAAGATGATAGATACAGACCATCATCCTTCCAAAAATGTGCATATGACCTGATACCCTAAGACTTACCTGTATTTCCAGAGGGCTCCCTGGATTCTATTCCTAGGCCACTCTTGTTAGGTAGCATAATCCTCAAACTGAGAACTTACTAGAAGAGAGGAAAAAATTGTAAATAATGTTTGAAATGAGAAGTGTACAACCAGGAGAAATCAGTGACTTTTGGTTTAGATGAAACCACTTTTGATTTTTGAGGAATAAAGGGAATTAGTTTATTTGGTACTATTCTGTAGAATAATTCATGGGGCTTCACATATAGGCAACTAAAGTGTCTTTTCAGCCAATATTTAACATATCTCTCGACCTATTTTTCTCTAGTTTTTGGTAAATGTGTATGCTAGAGGTATCCCAATTTTTTTTTTTCTAATTTAAGTACTTCTTTTCACTTTTCCTCTATGTGAAATAGAATCGCTGTTGGACCTTGCATTGAAAACCTTGATACTAACAACACTCCTTTTATTATTACTTTCACAGGTGATATTTTAAATAACACATTTATTTTGAGTTCTACCTCTGGCAGAGTTGCAAAGTCTATCAAAAAGTGATCCCGTGTCTCAGAAGCTTGTTTGTGCTGCCACATAAATATTGTAACAAAAGTGTTAAATAAAAACCTTTTTAAAATTTAAAACTAGTGCTGTCTAAAAAGAAAAATGAACTGTTGAATCAAGTGAAAGCAATGCTGTTTCAAGCAGCACAAACACATTTGTTCTCATGTAGGTCTTGCTGCTACAGATAGAGGGAACCTCCAACACAAGAGTGTGGAAAAACAAGACTGACAGCTATTATCCCTTTTCAAAAAGTTACAGGTAATGATGGTACTAATGTAACCAAGATACATTTCATTAGGTATGTAATGCTTTTATTTTCAACAGAACTCACATCCAAGTTTTTCAAGTCACCCATAATATCAAATTATTTTTTAAACCTAAACTTAAGAATAAAACTGTGCTCTGACTACCCAAGTGTAATGGTTAGTAGCCTAAGCTCTGGGAACAATTTGTTTTAGCTACAATCTGCTAAAAAAAAAAAAACAAAAAAAAAAAAAACCCAAAAAAATGCTTTCCATCATTGCCTTTATATTTTGTAGAGAAACAGGAGTACAGACTGCCTTTGTTCTACACTATCTTTTCAGGATGCTTGTATAAGAAATCATCTTAGAAAATAGAGATGATGTTTTCCCTTGAGCAAAAAGACAGGCATATTTAGTGGCCATTATAAACATTTCTGTTCCTAAGCTCAGGGCTTCTTTTTTATAATGCAACTCACTGTGTGTACAGGGGTTCTCTCCCCTTTGTCCTGTGGAAATTGGGACCCAGGGAACCAGTGCAAGATAAAGCTGATGTTCTCTGTCTGCTATCATAGTTGTGAGAAATGAAGTCTTTAATCTCTGACCCAGGAATCTTGTGTCTTCTGGCTGCATCCACATAACTGTGGCATTTTAACTTGTTAATTTGCAAATGGTGTAGAATCTCACTCCTCATAGTTATCAACAGTTTTGGCAAAGAGGATGGAATGTTGACAGAGACATGGCTTCCTGAAAGAGAGGGTATGAGGGTCTTGTGGGCTGATTTAACAAGGTTTGAGGGACGAGTCTGTAGGAATCAGGGGCAAGGATGGTGACCAAATTGTATGTTAGGCAGGGTGATAAATGGTCCTCCATTTTGTTGTCTGCTAGTGAGGAAGAATTAGAGAGGAATTTGCATGTCAAGTATCAGAAAGAAGGTTCAAAGCCAGTTGCCTGAGCAGCAGCTTGATTGTTGCTTACACTCCCCTGGGGGAGAAGACTTCCTCTCCAGTCAGGCTGTCAGCCCCAAGTCTACCTCAATATCATAAATGGTAGAAAGAACAATCCCAGGTTAAAAGAAATTTCCTACCCTTTTCAGACAATAGTTACTGAGATACACATTTACACTTAAAGCAAAGGAAGGAAATCTGCATAAACCAGGTGAATTATTAAAATTTCAGATTGCTCACTTGGGAGAGGAGCATGCTGGATGCACAATGCTCGTGAAGGAAGGATGGCAGTAGAGGGAAGTCTTAAGGCTTAACCCTTCCTGCAATCTTTCATGCTAACCTTAGATCTCTTCAGAGATGACAGTTAAAGTTCTTGATGTTCTTTTCAATAGTCCTGGCTGCCATAGGGGAGCTTGGTTCTTTTGGGGAGATTTCCCTGAAACAGACAAACTCCCATGGGAAACCACAGTAAGGCATTGTTATGGGTTGGACTGTATTACCCCAAACTCATGTGTTGAAGTTCTAGTCCCACTACATCAGAATGTGACCTTATTTGGGAATGAGGTTGGAACAGATATAACTAGTTAAGATGAGGTCATACTAGAGCAGTTAGGCCCCTAACCCAATTTGACTGCTAACCTTATAAAGAGGGGAAATTTAGACACAGACAACACAGGGAAAATGCCATATGAAGATTAAGGCAGAGATCAAGGTGATGACTCTACAAGTCCAAGGAAATGAATTATTGCCAAGAAAAACTAGAAGCTAGGTGAGAGGCATAGGACAGATTCTTTCCCACAGCCTCACAAGGAACCAACTCTTCTGACACCTTGATCTTGGACTTCTTGTCTTCTGTACTGGGAGACAATAAATTTGTAATGTTTAAGCCACCCAGATACTTGTTTCAGCAATCCTAGCAGCTAATACAGACATTGCCCTATATTTGGACTTTTAATGCTCTGAATTGGATTTACAATGCTGCTCAAAGTGACTCACTGGAGAATGAGAGACTGAAATATATCAATTATTGAAGGCAGACCTGCAGCCTTGGAAAACTCCCCTAGACCTTACATTTAAATTGGGCAAGAATTTAAAGATATTTTCTTAGTAATGAGGCAACAATTGCCCCGGACTAAGGTGATCTCCTTAAGAAGTTGATGTTGTCTAAGTCAATCCCTTGGCAGCTAAAGCGAGCAAACCCCAAGCCCCCAGTTGGAATACAATGTTGCTGTGGCTGCTGAATCAAGGGATGTCCACCTGCTAGAGTGTTGTGCAGAGTCAAAGACTTTGGAAGTTCATTTTTTCAATCCATGAGCTACCACCAGGTGCTCCAAACTAATAGTAGATGTTCCTTGCTTAGTGGATTAGAGCCACTCTTGGCCTCTATACCCCTTGACCTATCCTTTCTTCTCTACTCTGACCTCAATTGTGTTAAGGAGAAAGACTATTATGGGTGGGCCAAGGAAAATCAAAGGTAATAAGCTCTTGCCTAAATATCTGGAGCTGGGAGGCCTTTGGGGAGGAGTAAGGAAGGAAATCAAATTGTATACCTCTGTTGTATACACATCATCATCCTAGCTGTCCTTGGTGGGATGGGGCAGTGAATTAAATTAATGGGATTTAGACAGGAATCATAGTGGAGAAGGGAGGCAGACATACCTTGTGTTTGGGGCCTTTTAGATTAATTCAGTGCATTGTTGTCACACCAATATCTGAATGTATATTAAGATTTGATGTGTTATATGCTTGTGCTTCCTTTTTCCCTAAATGCCAGAAGGAATTCTGGAAGGAAGGAAGGAAGAAAGGAAGGAAGGGCAGCATGCTATTAGACTCTTGTCAAAACTGAATGCCTTACTTATAAGGGTCTTGTGACTGTCCAGTCTGATATTCCCATTTCAGGGTGGGTTGACTCGGCCTCAATAATTAATGAGGTGGGAATGGTCCACAAGCTTCACTAGGTAAATAGAAACAGGATATTCAAGCAGGCAGCGAGCCTTACATGAGCAGCATCTCCACTTTATAAGAAAAAGTGACAGCTGTCACTGTGGGGTAAACTTTATATCCTACTCTGCTGCTTAAAGGAAAGCTACTGGCTCAGTGGAGGCATTGGGTGACAGAGGTTTCCCACCTGTCTGGGCCTGGTTCACTGATGGTTCAGCTAAGCTAAAACCCAGTGGTGCCCTGTTATATTTTTACCTATTCTTGGGCTGTTGCTAATATCCTGGCTCTTTGGACGGCTACATATTAGCAGACTAAAGACACCCTCTCTGGGGCCATGAACAGTCAAAACAAATGACAATTGCTGAATCATTCATGTAAATGCCTGCGATGAGGATCTGTTCTCTAACGATACGGGATGGAATGCAGGGACTGAATGAAACTGCACCATTCAGATTTCCACCATCACTACTCTGGATCCATCACTGTAGCTAACATAGCAACACATTTGTCATCATAGGTCAGGCATAACAATGTGTTTCAGACCTTTGACCCTTTCTTGAAGCATTGTAGTCCTTGCACATAAGCTCTATATTGTTTTAGGCTTCTTGGAACATTTACAGTCTAACAATGCTGTAGTTTTTAGTGCAAAAGCCACTCACCAAGGTGCTGAAACTCAAATTTTCTTAAAAAAAATTTTTTTTAATGTTTATTTATTTTTGAGAGAGACAGAGACAGAATGCAAGTGGGCTGGGGCAGAGAGAGAGGGAGGCACAGAATCTGAAGCAGGCTCCAGGCTCCAAGCTGTCAGCACAGAGCCTGACGCGGGGCTCGAACTCATGAGCTGTGAGATCATGTCCTGAGCTGAAGTCAGATGCTCAACCAACTGAGCCACCCAGGTGCCCCTGATACTCAAATTTTCACCTCCATACTTCCTACCGTCCTTAAATACTTGTATCATTGACGACTAGAATGAGCTTCTCAAAAATTGACTACAATTTTTTTAACAGTATTCCCATCACCTTCCTTAATAAGAAAGTTTGATTACTGAATGCAGTTGTCTGAAGAAAGGAATCATCTCTTCTAGGCTGCTTCTTGGATAATGAACAGAATGAAAGGGATAAAGAGCTGTTAAGCAGACCTAATTTAAAAATTTGGGATTTTGCTCTGACTTTTCCTGGACATGATGCTTCTTTCTGTTCCTAACAGAAAATCCCAGGCCAGCATAACTCTCCAGCCTCTAGGTTGGCACCCCATATACAATGGGACCTAGAAAATTCAGACTTAATTTGAGTTTAGCCGCTTGGATTCCCTTGTTGTGTTAACATGGTCCTAAATCATAAGGATGACCTCTTGATTGACTGTAATTTTTATTGAGTCCCCAGATAGGCCAAAGTGGGGAACTCAATCCATTTTTCTAAATTTCATTAAAAAATGTCCTTGTCTTTCACCATCTAACCTTTCTAGATAAATGGTCTGGGTGCAATTAGAGGAAGATTTTAAAAAGATGAAGTCATAACTACTAAAATAAGACCCAGATTCATGGTGGTGAAGCAGGAGCAATAACCCTGGCACCCAGGGAGCAAACACTTTGAACCCCAGGAGATGTGGCAGAGGGAAGAATATTGACGATCTTTATCATTCGGAGCCACTCCTGGATCCTTTCTCATAAAAGAAAATGCTCTAATATGGCTCTAAACTGTTTTAAATGCCTTAACTTTTGCTGATTACTGGCCTGCCATTTCCTGTGAAACAACTCTGAACATGAATTAATTACCCCTCCCTTAACTTTACTGAATCTATCAGACAGGAGATGGCTGTAGCACATGTGCATCCTACACAAACTACCTGTGTTCTCCACCCCATTCCTGTGACTATTGCTCAGTCATTTCATGGACCCAATGAATACCATTGGCTGGTGGCATGGATCTACAGCACAGCTTGGGCCATCTGCCCCCAGTGCCTCCACGAACAAAGACTAGACTCATGTATTGAAACAGAACTGGGCACCCCAATGTCTACTAGCTTGCTGGGAAGCAGCAGACGAGGCATCATCAACCTGTGCCCCCTGAATAAAGCAGGATCCACTTGAGAGATCCCAGGAATGGTAAACAACGCCATTTCCTTTCTGGGGACACCACATGCAACCTGGGACCGTATTCCCTGTGTGGGTGCACAGCAGTAATTTTCCTTCATTCTGAAAACAAGTGACTTGTACTGTAGGGGTATGGAGGAATAAGGAAGGAATAGGAGACCTTCAAATGTTTAATGCAACACCCAGAGTAAACAACTGCACACAGCTACAGAGATCTCTCCAGAGTGGGGCCATCCTTGATTACTCAGGGAAGCTTCCTGGAGGAATAACTGACTGGTTATTTATGCATACACTGCAAGCAGTTGTTCCTGTGATGGGAGTCATGCAGTTAGAATGGTGCAATTAAAATTTCCCCACCTTTAGCTGAAGTCAAAGACACTACCTACCTAGGCCCTCCAAGGCATTACACTCAGCCTCAACTGACTGGTCTGGGTGATTGTGAATGATGATAAAATTGCCCTAGACTTTCCCCTTGCAGGTCAAAGTGGAGTCTATGCACTCTCTAACATAACCGAGTGGAGAGGTCACTACAAAAACTTGACAAGAAAGCCACCTGGCCTTCTCAATTAGATCTGGTGGTTTGGGGGGCTTGTTCAGCTGTCTGGGACTCTGGGGCAAGGTTGAGGTCAGTACTTCCTCATGGCCTCACTCTGTTGCCCAAGTGCTGTTGACACTAGCTATAATTAACTATTGTATGAGCCAAATTGAACGGATTTGGACTCAGCTCTTTCAATTAGATTAATCAGAGTGCTATACTTGTAAAATTCACCAGAATCCAGGATGGTGTAGAAACAAAGGATGAATACAGCTGGGAGACCATTTTCCATGGACCCCTCATATTTGTGTGGGTCTTATGACCAGAGGCTCTGACTGTCTTTTTCCACACTATCTTTTTCAAGGATGTTTGTATAGCAAACTACTTTGGAAGATACAGATAGTATCTCCCTCTGGAGCAAAGGGAGGCAGCCTTACAGTTCAGGATAAAACACTTAGGTTCCCTAAGGTCAAGGCTCCTATCTTTTAACCCACTGCATACACAGGTGTCTCCTGGCCCACTTTGCATCACCCTGTGGGAATTGGGACTCAGGAAACTGGCTATCGCTATTGCTGTGAATAATACAGTCCTTAGTCACTCTCCTGAATCTGGAGTTTTCTGCCAGCATAGTTGGAACTGCCTCAGGCTGACTTGTTAGCTCGCAAGTAGGCAAAGGTAGGACAGAATGCCAAAATTCAAAAATTAGATTATTTTGCATAAAAATCTAGTTATAGATCTCGCTAAGGAATTTCAGTGTATTTGGCATTATTGGCCCACAATCTATCCCGTCGATGAAAGGCTGTCCCTGAGTAGCAGAGGCCTCACTGGGGCTGGAAAAATACTCACTAGTTCACTGCGTTCCCCAACATTCTCTTTTATCTTAAATGTATTCAAACTGTCTCATCACTTTATATTACCTTCCCAAACCCAGTGGGCTTTAGAGACTGTGGCTCTTGCATATTTCACCAGGATAGCAAACCTGCTTTACGAAAATTATGAGAAGATGGAATGTTCACTGTGTCAAGAGTCTTTCCTTTATAACTCTTAGCTCATTTTAGGATTTCATTAAGTATCTACCCTTGGTACATCTAAATGTGATTTGATGCACGGTCTTAAGAACTGCATGTAGTTGTCAGGAATACAGCTTCTATAAAGTGAGATTTACTCTAATACTGTTCTCTCATCGTTCTGCCACAAGAGAGCTGTATTTATTTTGTAGATGGCACAGGGTGGTAGGTTTGTGTTTTGGAGCTGGCCCAATAGTACAGACATTCACAGCTTGGGGTCCCTAGAGGATTGTTGTGTCAATACCTTGAATATTATGACTCATGCCAAACCTTCTGGCTGATGATTTTGAGATCAGATAAAGTCGCAGATTACACATTTGCTTCCTGTTTACGGAAAAGTAATCCTCTTAACTGGAACCAAGTTCTTTTTTAATTTTTTTTTTTTTTTTTTTTTAGTGTTTATTTATTTTTTAGAGAAAGAGACAGCATGAGCAGTGGAGGTGCAGAGAGAGAGGGACACGCACAATCTTAAGCAGGCTCCAAGCTGTCAGCACAGAGCCCAACATGGGGCTCAAACTCACAAACTGTGAGATTACCACCTGAGCCGAGGTCAGACACTTAATGGTCTGAGCCACCCAGGTGTCCTTTAACTGGAATCAAATTTGTAACACAAGGACAAGGCACAGTCCCACACTCATTTGGATGGACAGAATATAGGGGAAACAATTTCCTCAAGTTCCTGTCCCGGGAAAGCTGTATATGGTACCCTATTACCAGGGTGAGTAATCCACTCTGCAAGGCCCTCAGCTAGTCCTGTGTTATTTAAGGTAGGCTAACCCTCAAATAAATAAAACCCTGAATGTTTGTAGCCCACATGAGCTATTTATCTCTCACCAAACTAGGGATGGGGAAGAGTGGTGCTTCACCATTCATTCCGGGCCTGGACAGACAAAACTTTCTCATCTTCAGCAACATCCTGAGCATGGATACCCATTGGGCAGATGGGGAAAGAAAATGGGAATGTTTATGTGGCAGGTTGTACCCATGTCCCTTTGGTTCACATTTTGTTAGCTTAAACGAAGAGACATGGCCAGCTTCACTGCAAAGAAGGGGAAGAAATTGATCACTTGGCTGATCAGTGCAGTTCCTGGCACAAAGATTTATGGAAGACGTACCTGGGATCAGGCAGTGCTTTGTACTTTGTGCCACAAATCATTTGGCAGTTCTACATACTCAGGAGACTGGACGCTTTTGGCCAGATCAGGGCCATCTTCAAGTCTGGAAGCCATGTAGCACTGAGAGTAGGTGACAATGAAGGAAGAATCTTACTGTGGCAATGCATCTAAGCCTCTGTGGGGATAGCATGATGTGCCCTTTTCCCTCTCCCAGATCAGAACAACCATTGATGGTGCTGTTTGGATTTTGCCCATCATTTGCTGAGCCTACTGGACCAGAGCCCAGAACCCTTTGTCTCCGGGGAAAGATGAAACACATGTGAGTTAAGAGCAAAAATCGCACTCCCTATTATAAACCTTGGTGGTTCCCAGGTGAGGGAACAGGGCACCCCTAAAAAGAAATAATGAGTCTTGTTATAACCTAACAAAGGCAAGGAAATGTCTCTTACTTATAGATTGTTTATGTGGATGGTGGGTGCCACCACTCTTTGGCTATAGTATGAGCTATGAAGTTACTCTGGAAGCATTCATTAGCCAGACGCTCTGACCAATCAGTTCTTACATGCTGGTTCTCTCCCCACCAGCACACTGAGGGCAGTTTTTTTCAGGATACGTTTTACACTAAGCGTAGGAGCCTTACAAAGCAATCGCTAATTGGAGCCAATTACTGCCAGAGCTGGAAAGAGTCTGTATAGAATTTTCTTGTAGCTGATCCAACCTGTCTAAAAATGTATTATAGTTTTTTTTTACAGGGTGTTCCCTGCACATTGGATGTCATTCATTTTTCAACCTTGACAAGGAATAAGAGGAGACCAAGAGTACCACGCATTAGACTTCATCTGAGAACCAGACAGTGGAACCCTAAATGTGGGCCACTTGCTTTAGAATCATTGGAGGTGGGTGCCTGGGTAGCTCAGTCAGTTAAGCATCCAACTCTTGATTTTGGCTCAGGTTATGATCTCACCGTCCTTTGGAGCCCCACGTTGGGCTCTGGGCTAGCAACACAAAGCCTGCTAGGGATTCTCTTTCCTTTCCTCTCTTCTCTCTCTGTCTCTCCCCTGTTTTCTCTCTCAAAGTAAATAAACATCAAAATAAAAGAATCATTGGAGGAATAGGATGCTTGTTAAACTTGCAGAATCCAGGGAAACAATCACAGACGTAACAGTTAAAATAGCAGGATTGGGGTCCAGGGATCTGTATTTTACACAAACTTCTCATGAGATTTTTATCAGCATTTTCAATCCCAGTAACCTACTATAGCTCTTCTCAAAGTGTTGGAGTAACTGTTAAGGTTTTACCTAACAGGTGGAAAGACCTGCTAACAACTAATATTTCCCTAACTACGTAGATTGCTTGGTAAGCATTTCAACTCACAGTTCCCCTACTTTCTGGACCATGGTGGTATTTACAGAGGTAAGGAACATGCAGCTTCCTTGGATTCCTTCCATCTTGGTTATTCTTAGCTCTCCAAGGCTCAGTATGTTAGGCAGATGATATGTACAGTCCAGTGCACTGAGTCTAGAGTAAAAAGGACCTTAAAATGCTAGACCATACACCATCAGATTACATTTGGGACAAAGACTAAATGACGGATATTAAGAATCTGTGCCAAGGAGTAATAGGGAAGTCAGGAACCAGAAGACGAAATAGAACTGAGACCTAAAAAAGCCAATCAATTGGTTTACAGGGGTTTCACTGCATTTTTTTCTCAAATACATTATCAGAATCTTTAGCTAAACCCATGATAAATAGCCTTTTGATTTTTATTCTCACACTCATCACTGAAATGTGACTCATCTTCTGGGGATTTTTTCCCTACCCCCAAGATGATTAGTTTCATATGTTGCTCCCCTTTTCCTTTCCCAGCCTTCTAGTTTCACTGTTGGCATTTTCTCAAACCTTATGCTCAACTCTCAGGATGAACTACCTCCCTCTACATATTCCTGATGTTCAAGTGCGATTTAGAAAAAAGGAAAATTAGTGTTGGGAAACAGACCAAATATTTTGGTAATAGTGGAAAGGAGAGCGCTAAGAAAACAGGCAGGAAAAAAACTTCAGACCCTATAAGGCAGCTACCAGCACAAAGAGCAGAGATATATTTTTTAGTTCCCCAGATGAAAAACTATTAAATAAAACTATCTATCTTCTTGTAAAGAGGAAATGTCCCCAAATCTACATGTTTTTGTAATATAAACAATACAGAGGACTCAAATCAGTATCTCTTGGATCACTCTTCATGCAGGAAATGAATAGAATTACACATAATTTATGTTTTTCCCACTATTTTTCCAGTCTTCCTTGTGATTCTGTGAATTACTCAGTATTCATGTTTCCTTTTGTGTTTAAGTTAGCCATAGCTAATTTATGTTGCTTGCAATGCAGAACTTGTACTGATGGAAAGACTAACAATTTCTGTGACAATAATTCTGGGGAAAGATCATTCTTTCAAAGAAGGCTATGGTGAACCATGGGAAGGGGGTCCACCGGTGGTCCTACATTATATATCAGCTCTATCAGTATGATCCTTTTCTCAGTAAACACAACATAGCCAATGGCAGGACAAGAGATCTATACACATAGTGATAGGATATGCATGGAATAGAGTGGAAGATGTGCTATTATTACCAACATCTCTGAAAGCTCAGTAAGAAATAAAACTTATAAGTCTGTCTTGGTCATCTTAGGCTATCATAACAAAATACCATAGACTGGGGTGGCTTCAATATCATACTTCTCACAGTTCTAGAAGCTAGGACGTCTAAGATCAAGGTGTTGACAGATTTGTTTCCTGGTGAGGTCTCTCTTCTTCACTTGCAGGTGTCTGTTTTCTTGTTGTGTCTTCACATGGCTGACCTCTTCCTCTTCTTATAAGGACACTAATCCCCTCATAAGGACCCCACACTTATGGCCTCATCTAAACCTAATCACCTACCAAGGGCCCTAATCCCATCACATTGGGAATTAAGAAATGCTTCAACATATGGATTTTAGGGGATATAAACATTCGGTCCCTAACAAGGTCTTCAAGAGATCTCAGAATTTGGTTCAGAAAAGGTACTGAAAAAAAACTATATTAGTATTTTATTGCTGCTTTAACAAATCACCAAAAATTCAGTGCCTCAAAACACAAAGTTATTTCCTTACAGTTCTAAAGGTCAGAAATCCTAAAATCAAGGTGTCAGCAGCGTTGCATTCCTTTTGGGGTTCCAGAGAAGAATCCATCTTCTTCCCTATCTAGGGCCACCCGCATTCCTTGGCTCATGGCTCTTGCCTCAAATCACTCCCGCCTCTGTCTCTCTCACCACATCTTCTCTGACTCTGATGCTCTTGTCCCTCTTTTATAAGAACCTTTGTGATTACATTAGACCGACTCAGAAAAATCCAAGAGACTCTCCCCAAATCAATATCCTTAACTTACTCACATGTACAAAGTCCCTTTTGTTGTGTGAGAAAATAGCACAAAGGAGATAGGAGAGTGGGATATGTAAGACTGCTGGCATTTGGTTCTACTGTGGACCAGTTACTGAACTGTCTAAAGCTGTAAGATTTAAGGCAATTGTGGAGATGGACTGTGATAATATATGTAAAGGACATATCACAGTGCTTGATGCACAGTAAATACTCATCATATGTGAATTTACAATCCATTTAAGAAATGTGTTTATAAAAATGTACACAGTTTAACATGAGTTAAGAAAACACTCATGTTCACCATTCATATCATTCAAAGAATCATATAATAAAGAGAGCAAACACAACGTGCATTAATTGTACTGTATATAAAATGCATTTCTTTGTATTTACTCATCTGATCCCTACCAAAATCCTACATAAGGCATAAAAGTTACTATTTATAATGTCTTTGTTCTAAAGACAAGAAAATTGAGGTTTATGTTAGTTCCTTCCAATTTACATAGCTCATTGCAGATAACTTCTCTTTTGATTTGATTTCTTTTTACTCTATTAGGCATTATAATAAACAAACACCAATTGTTGATTTCTCCAGACACATAAAGGAAAAGAATGATGCCATAAGGAAAGAGCTATGGGTTTGGAATCAATGATCTGCCAAGGGATCAATGAGTAGAGCCATTGCCCTTATCATTGTATGAGTCCCTCACCCTTTTCGCCCTTGGGTCTTCACATCTAAAATGAGCAAAACCATCTCCCTCATAGACAAGGGGATAATGTGCTTGCAAGTACTAGGTGAATGGCAAAGGCTATTTAGAGGCAAGATGTATTTAAAAAAAAAACTAAATTGCATTAAAATCATTCTAGTAGAGCAAATGTTGTTTTGCACTCTAATTTTTTCAATAAGGTATTGATGCTTCTCAAGTGAAACATCACTGCCAGCTCTTTGAATCTAATTAAACCAGTTTAGGACTGTTTGTTTATTCATTCTAGTTTGATGTTCTTTGTTATGTGGGGAGCCATCATATAGAGACACCAGAAATCATAGTTAAAGAGCATTCAAAATTCATTCTAAATGATATTTTATTAAACACTTATGTTTTGTAAACATACTTGTGATTACATTCAATGCAATTGGTTTGCTTTAAATGTCAATTAAATGATTAATATTTTATCACATTTTAACCTTTTATGTTGCTGATAAAGTACTCATTCAGAAAAAAAAAAAAGCTTATTCTCTGTGTAAATGGATCAGTGGACAATTTACTTTCATTTCATTATTTTTACTCATGTTGTGTTTGTTAAACAATGCATAACATTATTGTATCATTCCATTATGTTTGGACTTTATTTTTAACAAAAAGCTAAAGAACAGCAAATATGAATGTCAAAGGTGGATGCCGCTGTTGGGGAGAAAGAATTTACTATGCCCTCAAGATCCTTCTAGCTGGACTAAGAACTGAACTGACATAAGACAGATTAATAGGAGAAAAATTGAATTTCACACATATGAGGAATCCACATAGACATGAAATCCCAGAGACAGTAAGACAACATGAGGCTTATGTGAGAAGGAGATGGCAGGAGTCCAAGGATATAAAGATGAGAAAGACCATTAGGAGGAAGTTGAGAGATGTTTGGAAAACAAAGGGTGCCCCTATTATACAAATAAGTATCTTAGATAAAGATGAATCTCTGTTAATAGCTCTCTTCCTAGTACCTGCAGGCAGTTGGGAACAGCTAAAGAGCTTTTTCTGAATCTGTTGGGTTTTGGGTTTGGTTTGTTCTTATACATATATGTTTTTTTAAGTTTTATTTATTTTAAGAGAGAGAGAGAGTGTGTGTGGGTGCGGAGGAGGGGCAGAAAGAGAGGGAGACAGTGAGAGAATCCCACTCGGCACTCTGCATTGAGGGCAAAGCCCAATGCAGGCCTCAAACTCACGAGATCATGACCTGAGCTGACGTCAGACACTTAACCCACAGAACCCTCCAGGCACCCCAGGTTTCATTTGCTCTTTACTCAAAACAATGTTTATGCCAAAGTGGTCCATCTTGGGGCAGCCTGCCCTTGGCCTCTAACAAAGTCAAGAGACTGTCAGATTGTCACTTGTCACTCAGTGCTTCTTATGTGAGTCTTTGGCTTATTTAGTTACTAATTCCATACAATCAGTAACTCGGTGGAATAGCTCTTTAGGGTTTATGGAGAAGCCTTCAAACACGTCTCATTTGATTCTCCTTGTACCTTAGTTTAGGAAAGTGGGCCAGGCAATGTTATCACCATTGTAAAATGGGGAATTTGGAGCTCAGGTTAACCTGCCAAGCAGTAACTGACAAGGCTGGTTGAAATCTTCTAAATTGCCGTGTTCCAGCTTTTTTCATCATGCGTGCAATGCCAGTGGACCTATGACATATCTGGGATGCAAGGAGTTGACTCATGTTAATGGTTGATTGTAAAAACTGCAATAACAGCAACAACTTCAAAAAGGGTATTAACTAATAGTTTCTTAGTACTTAAGGGTGCCACTCTTAAGTTTTAAGCAACACATTTGCATTAGCAATTTGCTATTCACAATAAACCTGCGAGGTAGGTAATATTTTTAATATTCTATTTTTCCCATTTTAAAAGTGATGAAACTGCACTTCAAAAAATCAAGTACCTGTCCAATGTTACACCACTACTAAATGGTAGGGACAAAAGCAGTCCAACTAAAGAATTTATGCAATTAACTATGACACTATATTGTCCTCATAGTTAATAACCCTGTTCTTTGTTGTTGTTTTTTTTCCAACCAAAAAAAGATAATCAAACAAATATTCATACAAATGAATTAGTGGCTCATTCTCTCCTGTTTCCTTTGATATCAGTAAACTCAGTATATAACTGAACGTAGGTAGAAAAGATCAATATTGCAATGTGATATCTAGAGGCTTTTAAGAATTGTGAACTGTTTTGGAATAGACACATGCAGCTCAAGTAATAGACTCCATCTACCACTAAATGAGACTATGGGAAAGTATATTTAGCTCTAATTTCATGGGAATCTTAAAATCTTTCAGGGCTTCTGAGGCCAATAACCTATTACTTTACTAATTACTATTTTTTAGCTAAGGTTTTAATTTTTTATTGTTCCCCTAACAAAGCAAAGTACATAAAAGGTTTCCTGATATAGAAAAATAAAGTTTTACTAAATGGCCTTTAAATTATCTTTCACTGCTCAAAGTAGATAAAGCTTTGACAAAGTCATGGTAGACCTATTCTTATAAAAAAAATCTGATAATCTCTCCCAGTCATATATAAGTGCAGACTGTGGCCAGTAAGACTTGTTAGTTTTTTGTTTCTGTTTTTGTTTTTGAGACCAGTTAGTTTTTATTTTAATCAGTTTGGCTGAATTAGAGCTGAATCTTGTTTTCATAAAGTTTTCTCAGAAATAAAACATATTTTTATTTAATTGTATATATTCCGATATAAATCTAGGTAATGGGTTGATTTACCCTAATGCTTCTAATTCTTTTTTTTTTTTTTTCAACATTTTTAATTTATTTTTGGGACAGAGAGAGACAGAGCATGAACGGGGGAGGGGCAGAGAGAGAGGGAGACACAGAATCGGAAACAGGCTCCAGGCTCCGAGCCATCAGCCCAGAGCCTGACGCGGGGCTCGAACTCACGCACCGCGAGATCGTGACCTGGCTGAAGTCGGACGCTTAACCGACTGCGCCACCCAGGCGCCCCTAATGCTTCTAATTCTTAAGCCATCAATAGTAAGCATTATCCTTCATTCTTTTTTCATTTCTTTCCATTTATTTACAGAGTAAATAATTTTATATATATATAAATATATATATATATATATACATATATATATATTTATATATATTTATATATATATATAGTGCTTGACTATATGTGTGTGGGTGTTTATGTGTGTGTGATTATTTTTGTTTATTTGTTTATTAATTCTGATGACAAGATAAACATTTGAACAAATCTGAAAGAGACATGGTAACTTTGTATGTGACTATACTCATAATTGATTTGCAAATTCAAAGGAAATCTGAATGTCACCTCTTTAGGAATCTGAATTATTGAATTTTTTCCATTGATCCAATACTACATCATCTAATGGGTCATTTAGAACCCATTTGGTCATAATGGGTCATTTTGGCTCATAAGCATTCTTCATTCCTGGCTTTGAAGTATTGAAGTGACTGTATTAGCAAAAATTACAGCAACAGGTGTGATTACTGACTACCCATCCAACACTAGGACCAGAAGCTCCATGAAGACACATTAATCAGGCTTTGAACCATGGAGATTAAGAAGCATACAAATACAAATCAAATCATTGTATAAGGAATTATCGAACTTAAAGAACATGCTGTTCCATGAAATGATCCAAAAACAGAAGCTCTGATTCCATGGTAGAAAAAACTGGCAAAACATCAAAACCTTGAAAAACACATGCACAGACCTGAGAACACCTTCCAAAAATGTGTTCCTTTTTGTCACTAACCTAAGGTTTATTATTTTCACATCTCTTGAAAAGCCTTGAAAGCAATAGTTAAAATACCTTTAATATTTAACTTACCTAACTAATTCATTTTTGTTACCTGAAAATGTGAGTCATTTCAGCTGATATTTCTGAAGGCCACATGTTGTCTTTTTATATATTTATTTTTCATGCACTGAACTGATCTACATAGTGTTAACTTTAGGGCTGGCTACGGAATTCCTCAAGATCTTCCTATTCCTACCTAAGGAATTCTTCTCAGCATGGGGTATACAGAGAAGAGGGTGTCAGGGAGCAAGAAATCTTGTCCCTTTAAGGATCCTTCTAGCTGGACCAAGAGTCAAATTGACATGAGACAGATGAACAGGAGATAGTCAAATTTAATAACGTACATGCAGGGAATCCACACAGACATCGGGATTCCAAAGACAATCAGGAAAATGAGGCATATATGTCATCCTGAATTAGAGAAGAGGGTATTAGTCTAGGACTTAAGAGGAAAGGAATGCACTTCACAGGGTGATATAGAGAACAACAAATGTTTCATAATTAGATGTTTGCCCATGCAGATGGGCCACTCAGATAAAATTTATCTCTATTAACCCTTAGTCTGGAAAAAAAAAAATCCCCAATTTAGATTTTCCTATGTAGTAAAGGGAAGGGCAAAAATTCCTCATGAGACTACAGGGTCTCAATTGCCTTCAGGTCAAACAGTCTACATGCCAAATGGCTCATCTTGGGGCAAGCTGCCCTTGGCCCCTACAATTCCTTCCTCTGAAATTTCAGGGAAGTTGACCTGGTATATTGTTTCATCTCATTGAACTCGTCCCTTACTCCTGACAAGTCAATTCAGTTCAATTCATTTCAGGAGGCAGTGATACAATTGTGTTCTCAAAGTCAGGCCTATGGTTCAAGTATTCAGGTATTAAATGAGAGGTATTTCTTTAGAAACAAAAGCAAAATAACAGTTACTGATTGGATCAAATTATAAACCAGTTTCTGAATTCTTAAAGGTAGCCAGTTAAGATTTCTAGATGTCAGGCTGCAAGCATTTTCAGATAGAGTGAGGACAGGCAGGGATAATCTGACAGATTGTCCTCATTTGTAGTTTAAATGTCTCTGGCCATCTTTTTGAGTGGACCACAGAGTAATACACACAAACATCATCTATACGTGAACATTGTGGCAATTTCTCTGACGTTTACATCAAGTTGTTTATAGTCAGTTTTCAGGGCTTTAGGAAAAAGAATAATTTTAGCTCTCAAATGATTCCAAGTTGAAAAGATGGGGAAAAAAATCAAATGTTGGTTTAGAGGTTGTAGCCAGGCATTGGAGGATTCTAGAATAAATAGGGATTTATTCCAGTTTATAACGAATAGTATTAAAATCTAATATCTACAAAAGTGTGCTATTGGAACAAATTTTCTGTCTGTAATCACTCTCATTTCTACCAAAGATAGCCAAATTAACAATAATTTGCAAAACAAGTCTAGTTTCAAAAAACAAAAACAGAACAAAACTTGGCCCAATTATTTGCATAAGCGCTGTGAGAGTAGTGATGTACCATATAGACTCTTTAAAACCTATTTCACTGGAACTTTTCATTAGGAATATCTAGACTGAACTTTGAACAGCCTCTCAAGGACAGAAGCCAAGCCAAATACTTGCCATCAGACAATGCCTGCAATATGTATACATTTGAGTGAATTCCTTTTTTCCGAGGGCCTCAAAATATTCTGTTTCCTGCACCTGCCAGGAAGTGACCTTCTTTACTCAACTGGTAAGGCTTTGGGAAGTGTGTAAACAAATTACCAGGCTAAATATTTCCAAGGGGCTTAATTCCTTAAAGCTGGTCATATCTGAGTGTATGCATGTCTCTCTTTGACATTCCAGTCAAAGTTTTGGTAACATAACCTACGTTTTCAGTTGTGTCCTGTCATAAGAAATACGAGTTCTTATTGAACTTATGCAAATAAATATACTGCCATAAAAATATAAGAGTACTAACTGAGAGTTTCTGAGTTCTGGAGGGTTCAGGTAGGGAGAAAACACATGTTTCAATTTGTTCACAAATGTATATTTTATCAAATTACTATCAGTTTGCTTAGAAGTTTTCTTAAATTAAGAAAAACAAAACACTTTAAAAAGTCAGCAACGTTACAAACAAAAAGTTATACAATTTATAGCTCCTTAGTTTATACAAGTCTAATGATATTAATTCTTGTTCTACTTGAATTCAGTTTTTCTGGTAGAACCAGAAATTTTTACCTAGTCAGTTTTATGATCTTAAAGCTATCAGAAACCTGTACTTTCCATGAGTCTCGCTAAAGATGAAACACATCTGCAGGAAACTTTTATAAGAGCATCTGAGTAAAAGTATCACTGTCTGTAAATAATAAAAGACTTAAAAAATGGCCGTGATTAAAGAGCTGATTCAAGTTCATTACAATGCAATTGACAAGAAAATATGGCTAGTTTGTGACACACACTTCAAGATAATAACATAACACCAGCTTTCTGGGTTATTATCACCAGCTTTCTGGGAACTTTATACCATTTTTAGAACACTTATTTTAATAACATATCTCTGTGAATATAATCTAAGAAAGTTTAATATCACTTACCTGACAATGCTTCCCCTGTAACTTAACATACAAAATAAGCTTAATTAGGGGCTCCTGGGTGGCGCAGTCGGTTAAGCGTCCGACTTCAGCCAGGTCACGATCTCGCGGTCCGTGAGTTCGAGCCCCGCGTCAGGCTCTGGGCTGATGGCTTGGAGCCTGTTTCCGATTCTGTGTCTCCCTCTCTCTCTGCCCCTCCCCCGTTCATGCTCTGTCTCTCTCTGTCCCAAAAATAAAAAAAATAAAAATAAAAAAAAAGTTGAAAAAAACCAAAATAAGCTTAATTAGTTTAATTTTTCACAATATTATTGTTTTGAAATGTTTCAGGGCTCACTGGAAATTTCAGTTAGACTGTGGTCAAAACTTTTCATTTTAGAATTTCATTTGGGGAAATATGTCAAAAAATATGAAAAGGTTTGAATATTTGATTAAACATGAACAGAAATCATTATGGAATAATAGTGAAATATTCATTTAATGAAGTGACAATAAAAGATATCAAAGGCAAATAAAGAAGGTTACATAGTTGTGAGCAAAATTTAGCTCTTTTAGTATTAATATTACACTGTTTACATAAGTAATCAAGGACTATAGTAATAAATTATCTGTAATAAACATAGCAAATTATTTTGGCAAAACAGAATCCTTTTTTTTTTTTTTTTTTTAGGCAGATAACTTAAAAGGTAAAGAAACACTTTGTTTCTATTTTCGTATTAAAAGCAGACTGGGGTGCCTAGGTGGCTCAGTCGGTTAAATGTCTGACTCTGGATTTCAGCTCAGATCCTGATCTCAAGCTTGGTGAGATTCAGCCCTGCGTTGGGCTCTGTGCTGACAGCTTGAAGCCTGCTTGGGATTGTTTCTCTCCCACTGTTTCTGCCCTTCCCCCTCTCACTTACACGTGTGTGTGCAAGCTCTCCCTCTAAATAAATAAATGAACTTAAAAAAAAAAAGAGCAGACCCATATTTGAGAAATATTTGTCCTTTTAACAAAGAGAAAACAAATATTTTACACTAGTGTACTTTTGATGTTAAAAGTCATTTGTTTACTTAAATTTATCTTAATCTTAGCAAGCGTCACCCACACATGTAACTCCTCTCTAAAGATTCCTCCTCCACAAATCTGCAACTTTTTTACATTTAGACTTTGTCCTAAGTCTTCCTAAGTCTTTGTCTCACTTTAGGACAAAACTGCTTTCTTTTCCCCCCAAAAACTTTACTCTCATTCTTCATACTTTTTTTTTACTGAAATTACAAATCTTAGTTTCCTTGCATACAAAGTTGTTTCCCTTACGATTTCCAGTAGTCGTCATTACACTGGTTCGATTTTTTAATGCTTAGAAACCTTAATTTCTAGCAAAAGCTAAGTAGTAAGTGAAAGGGCGGGCCTACGCCGGCCGACTCCATCTTGTTCTGTGTCCTTCACCTTGACCACACCTCCTCCCCTTGAGTAACCCCCCCCCCACCTGCCTAACAGGACTCGGACCCTTCCCCAGGACCCTTCCCCAGCCAATGGGCTGAGGCCATAGCCATTACCTCACCAACTGCCCCTAGGCCCCGATAAAACCTTTGTCCTTTTGAAACTCGCTCTCTTTCCCTGGTATCTCACCGCTGCGTCGGTGCAGGTAGGGGATTGAGCTCGAGCTAGCTCGAATAAAGGCTCTTTGCTTTTGCATCGGACCCGGCTCCCTAGTGGTCTTTGGGGATCACGAATTCTGGGCATAACAGTAAGCAATTGTGAACTGTTTGCTACACAAGAGTTCTTTATTTTGGCAAATATATGACTGTATTGCATACCTCTTAGAAACTCTTTCACAGTAATTTTTTTTCAATAAAGCATATTTACAAAAAGACACAAATTTATCTTTAGTTTTTCTGTAATAAGACAAAAGCAGATACCTAGGTTTAGCACTTAATGTTTCGTTATTTATCTAATTTGGAAATGACCTAGATATTCAATAAATTTAACTTAACTCATTTAACTTAGCAACACTGTAAAGTTTTAGATTACCAAAGATTTGGAGAGCTATTTAAAAGTGTATCCACAAAACTGTTCACTTATTTATATCTCTTTAATTTATTTGTTCTTAACAATTATGTTTATACTACAAATAAAACTTCATGAGGCACTAGACACAGACATTCTAAGCTTTTTTTTTCTAAAAATAATTTGCAACAGAGATACCATGAACTTATTTGACTTTCAGTAAACACAAACAGAATAAAAGTTTTATATTTAATGCTGATAATTCTAAAGACATGTATATCTTAATGAAACCAACAACATTAAATTTGCTTTAATACTGAATATTTTCCCAGATCATGTGAACTTGAAAAATTGAGTTAGTTCTTATCTTTCTGAGCTTTAGAATGCCCAATCCTTACAAATGCTTGCCTTCAAACCAATTAAATAGAGTCCTTTTTCAGATTAATTTTAGTAACACCATCCAGAGACAGAAAAAATACCACATTTACAACATACATGGAGATACATTTTAAAAAATACACAGATAAGACTGTTTTTACTAATATCTGTGAAGAGGAAATTCTAGGCTTAATTTTCAGTTACAGGCTCAGTTTTCAAATACCTTCCTCTGTTTTCTTTTTTTCTGATGAAAAATTCCTTCCTTAGAGTTTGTATTTCAAAGAATGGCTCTTAGGTCCTAAAGAATGTAGGGGTAGAAAATTTACATCACAAAGGCACACAGAGATTACCCAAGATTTTTCGAAGGTGGGTATTTGGAACACATCTGCCCATTATCAGAGGTGTTAGAACCTGCAGTTTTTATTTTTCATGTTTTAGTGTTTATTTTGAGAGAAAGCACGTAAACAGGTAAGGGACAGAGACAGAGAATGTCATGCAGGCTCCACACTGTTAGCACAGAGTCCAATGCAGGGCGGGATCTCACAGACCATGAAATCATGACCTGAGCAGAAACCAAGAGTCAAGACACTTAACCAACTGAGCCACCCAGGCGCCCTTGGAGTTTGTATTTTTAAAAAGGTCTCTTTCCCCTTCTGTTTTTTCTTTCTTCAGTCTCAGGCAACTGTGGGCTGTGTTTCTATTTAAAAAAAAAAAAAAAATAGATTTATAATTTGAAGGGATAGAGAAAGAATGTAAAAAAAAAAAAACTATTTTTTCCTAATGTTTCAGGGTAATTGCTATTTAAAACTTACTTTTTTTTTTTTTAAGTACAGAACAATTTAGTTCCAATATCCTGATCTTTTATAATATCCACAAACATTTTGATAGGAATAGGTGAGGTTTAGAGATTAGTAAAGATAGGTGGGTTTTGACTTGTTTTTAGAGTTGGATTTCTGGTTTTGCAGAAATTTGTAAGACAAAAACAGTTGACTCTAATTCCCCAAAGAACTGGATTATAGCCTAAACACCAAGGGTCACACTTGTCTTTTTAACTAAATTTGCTTCTTTATATCAGGGAAAAAAATTAAATAAAATAGGAACCAAAAGATTTATGCCTTTGTAAAGTCTGTGTAATGCATTTTAACACCAGCCTTTCTTCCCGCCCTCTCCCCAACCCCACCTCGGGTACACCATTCAATCTTGGGTTCTTTCAGCCCCTGAATCAGCCTTCCACTGATCATTTGTAGGAGGACTTATGAAAAAATGTTGTCTTGTTTCCTCTGTGAAGGGAAGGTTGTGAATATAGTCAAATAATCTTTCTAGTTACTTTCTTTTTTTTTTTTTTAATTTTTTTAACATTTATTTATTTTTGAGACAGAGAGAGACAGAGCATGAACGGGGGAGGGGCAGAGAGAGAGGGAGACACAGAATCCGAAGCAGGCTCCAGGCTCTGAGCCGTCAGCCCAGAGCCCGACGCGGGACTCTGAACTCACAGACCTCGAGATCGTGACCTGAGCTGAAGTCGGACGCTTAACCAACTGAGCCACCCAGGCGCCCCTCTAGTTACTTTCTAAATTTGGTAGGATCTTTTCAAAGTAGGGGTAAAAAGGTCTTTATAATTTAAAAGATGTGCTGTTGTCCAGAGGACACAAATTCTTTTGCAGTGGGTGTCTAGGATATACCTGTAAAGGATATTGCATGGTAATAATGTCTGAAGCTGGCAAAGCCTGATTTCAAGAGCCCTGGAAGATAGGAGTAAAGCAAGCCCTATTGTCAGTCTGGGTGTTTTTGTTAAATTCATTTCTGGCTTTCAGCATCTACATGAGCAGCCTTTACACTTTGTACCTAGAGATTAGGCCTGAGTGATCTCTGTAAATCTTGTAGGGAAATGAGGCTGGACTTTAAGAAGGGGATTTTATATTGGGTGTGGATATTTATTTTTGTCTTAAGTCAGTCTAGTTTCTGTTCTTTTATCCTGCCGAGGGAGTCCCTGAGGCCAGCCATTATACCACTAAGTCAATGGAGTGTTCTCTATTATATTTATATATAATATAAATATAAATCATAAATAATATTTATATGCAAATATAAATTTAGAAGGAGAGAAAATGACTCTTACCACTCTTGCTTCATTGGACTCCACAGATAGATTCCAAGGGACTGACATGGTTAAGACTGCCAACTGCATGTATGTGTGTGTGTGTGTGTGTGTGTGTGTGTGTGTGTATATATATATATATGCATGTATATATATACATATATATATATATATATTTCACAGCCAATTTTTAAGAATGTTTATTTATTTATTTTGCAAGAAAAAAGAGTATGAATGGGGGAGAGGCAGAGAGAGAGAGGGAGAGAGAGAATCCCAAGCATACTCCATGCTCAGCACAGAGCCCCATGACCGTGAGATAATGACCTGAACTGAAATCAAGAGTCAGAGGCTTAACCAACTGAGCCACCTGCACACCCCCAGTCAATTTAAAGGATCCATTAGGTGGCCATTAATGAGCAAGATCTATTACTACCCACTGAAACCAGTATGTTTTTCAATTGTTTAATGAAAGACACAAGAGGTGTCTAGAGAGGGTATAAATGATGCAACCCCCATGATCCAAAAGTTTACTCCTGAAATGAGTCTAAAACCTCAAAGGGCTTCCTTGCACAGGCAGTAAGAATGGTGTATGTCTGGTTTCCCATAAAAACATGAGATACCTCCAGTCACAGGCCCACTAATCTGTGACACCAGGCTGTTGTTACCGAAATGGAAATTTCCAGCAGTAGCAAACAGTGAAGATTGAGACAAAGGTTCCTGTAGGCTCGTACCTCTCATGACAAACTCCCCTAAGAGCTGACCCAGCAGAACTGAGACAGCTGGAATTCTAGGCTATTTGGCCATCGAAATGCACCCTGGTAAGTGCACCGTCTGAAAGGTGGAGACCAAAGAGACTGTTCTCATTGGCCACAAAACCAAGCTCTTAGGACACAGAACAAGGTGAAAGGAAAAATCATATCTGGAATATGTACATTAACAGCTTTATCTAAGCTTTGGGTCTCCTCTTGGAGCCACGCTAATACCTAGGAGAAATGTGCCATGGGATTGGGGATCTTGTGCCATTTTATAGTGTACCTGATTGCACAGAAGTTTTCTTGAAGTTGGTGGGTAGCTTAGTGTCAATCTAACCCATTCTGTGACCAAGGTATCCTTTCATGGGAGTCTCTGAGTTCAGTGGCAAGCGTTCTACCAGGTTTTAAACGCTCGCCTCCTGTCCACCGGTTTTGCAGCTTTGGCTTCCAAGGTGTCCATCAGCAATAGCCTTTCCCTCATGTGTACATTCAAAGTCTGTTTGACAAACGACATGAAAGACACAGACAAAAGAAAACAAAGATCATCTCTGGGAGGAAAGGGATCAGTAACCAAAGAGTTGTTAAGCCCAAGGAACAACTTCCACAAATATTTTCTTCTGCTAATCTAAATTTAGAAAAAGAGAAAAACGACTCTTGCCGCTCTTGTTCCATTGGACTTCCCAGATAGATTACAGCAGGCTGACATGGTAAGAAATCCTACCTTGTGCCGGCTGTAAGTCAGATGTCCCAGGATCTCTCAGCTGCAGCTGTGTCCAGAGAAAGCAGTGTCCAGCAAGTTAAAGTGTCCTGCCAACTATGCCAACTGTCCCAGAGCAAGAATTCCTGTCTCCTTCAAGTGTTCTACCTGGAATAACATATTAACAGGAGATAATAAAATTTAATTGTGTACACACAGGCAATCCACAGACATGGAGATTACAAAGACTGTCAGGCAAAGTGAGGTATATATGTCATCCTGAACTAAGGAGAAGGGGCTACAGGTCTGGGACTTCAGAGGAACGCAGTAAAAAATAAACACAAGCCCCAGATGGTGTCACTTAGACAGAGTTCCCAAACTAGTGCTCAATACATAATCCAAATGCAGTTCAATACCCACAGAAATGTAGTCTTTAACTATTCAGCCAGGAATTTTTCAATCTGTGACATTGATTTTGTCATCCGGATCCTCTCCATCCCCCAAAGAAAGATGAGGTATTCTGCGTGAGACACCTTGCTTTGCCTCCTAGAAACCACCATCACCTGAAACAATCCTTCTATTTTGCTAAAAACCTTCTTGCCTCCGTCATTCTTCTATAAAAACCTTCCATTTTGAGCAACTCTTCAGTGAGCCTCTCTACTTGCTAGTTACAGTGCTGACAGATTCATGAATTAGTTAATAAAGCCAGTTAAATCTTCAAATTTACTTGGTTTAATCTTTTTTTTTTTTAACAGAAGAAATCCTATTCACAGGGCAGTAAGAAGAGCAGATATTTCATACTTAGATGTTTGTCCTGCCATACAGATGGGTCATTCAGATGAAATTTAGTTGGTAACCCTTATTTTGAAAAACAAACAAACAAACAAACAAAAACCCCCTCAATTTAGATTTTTCTATGTAGTTGAGGGAGGGGTAAAATTTCTCTTGAGCTTGCAGGGTCTCAATTGCCTTTAGCTCACAACAGTCTGCATCTCAGGGGCACTTGGCTGACTCAGTCAGTAGAAGATACGACTTTTTTTTTTAACTTGTTTTAATGTTTATTTATTTTTGAGAAAGAGAGAGACAGAGAGACAGAGAGAGAGAGAGAGAGAGACAGTGTGAGTGGGGGAGGGGCGGAGAAAGAGGGACACACAGGATCCCCAGTAGAACACGTGGCTCTTAATCTCAGGGTTGTGAGTTCGAGCCCCACATTGGGGATAGAGTTTACTTAAGAAAAATAGATAAAATAAAAAATTTTGGGGGCACCTGGGTGGCTCAGTCGGTTGAGCGGCCGACTTCGGCTCAGGTCATGATCTCATGGTCCGTGAGTTCGAGCCCCGCGTCGGCTCTGTGCTGACAGCTCAGAGTCTGGAGCCTGTTTTGGATTCTGTGTCTCCCTCTCTCTGACCCTCCCCCGTTCATGCTCTGTCTCTCTCTGTCTCAAGAATAAATAAACGTTAAAAAAATAAAATAAAATAAAATAAAATAAAATAAAATAAAATAAAATAAAAAAATTTAAAAACCCAGACTTTAAAAAATAGTCTGCATGCCAAAGCAGTCCATCTTGAGGTGGTCTGCCCTTGATCCTACAAGAGTAATACATTGTTTCTGCAAATGCCACTTAGTCTACTTGTGACCGTATTCCTATGTTTCCTTGTCAGCAGTGGCAACAATGGATAGGGTATTGCAGAAGTAGAGGGACCTCCTCTTGGGCTCCTCTATGGCTTGTGGGCACTCCCTTCTCCCCGAACCTTATACCCTTTGCGGTGTCTTCTGGACCAAACAGAAACTGGCAAAGATTTAGTGGACAGAACTTCCTTTGGATTCAGAGTGAATATAAGACAATTAGAACACAGAACAGAAAATATATTAACAAATGCGGATAGGTGTTGGATAGAAGGGCAATAAGTGCAAAAAGTTATCAGACAGAAAGAGCAATGATGGGGGAAGTTTGAACTTCAGAGAGAGAAGAAAGTCGATAGGGATGCTCATCCTTCATTTCATCTCATATCTTTCTCCTGGTAGACTTTTGTCATTTTTCATAATTAGCAAGCAGTTTCCTTTCCCTATCTTCTACTTACAAAAAGTCTATGGTAGAGGACACCACAGCACACTCCAGACTGAGACGCAGCAGGGGTGTACTGCTGGTCAAAAGAGGATAGGTCGACGTAGGGCCAAAATTCTTTTTAACAGGTTAAAAAATTGTTACATCTTCATAGAAAAATATCAATGGGTACAGAAGGTCATAATACAAATTGCAAGAGTCGTGGTGTCTCCAGCCACTGGTTCCAATAGAAGAAAATAGACATGTCGAAACCTTCCTGTGCACCTTCCCAAAGATTATGCTTATAGCAATGTATGTGTGTGTGTGTGTTTTCTTATTAACCAAATAGCATTTTATTCTATATAACCATTAAAAAATTGAGGCTAATTACATTCATATGTCAGTTGTTTATTGAACAACATATTATTCTGTATTGTTATGTATCTTTTTCCAGAGTTGTAGAGAGTAATAGGCTATTTCAATGGTTAAAAATCAATAGTTAATACTAAATAATGGCTTTGTATTTTAATTATGGTATAAAGTGTTCCATTGTATAAAAGACTCTAAATTATTCTATCCTTTCATCATTGATAAAATCAGTGTTTTTATAAGTTATTTGTTGTTTTGTTAGTTTTCTATATAAGTATTTCTTTATCAATTACACTTCAGCATAGGTCTCTGGGTACCAATCCCAGTACAGTTTTATTGCTTTGGCATTTTCTCTAATGGTATTGAGATTGTTTTCACAGTAAACTGTTCACATTATAGAATAGTGTCCTGGCTTCTCAGGTCCACTTGAGACTGGTGACCTAGAAGCAATGCTTGCTTTTCCTTCCTCACTTTTGACCTAACACTAGTTAACCATATCCATGCACATCAGGCACAGAGTTTTAATCAATAGACAGTTCCTGTTCCTCTCATCTTTCCTCTGCGGTGGGGCTCAGAATATTAACTAACCTGAGTGCCTGGTAGAATGTAGACTGGGAGATAGATTAATTCAAACATTGCTCATTTTGTACTGGGCTTTTTCCAGTTCACGTGTTACCTTTCAGAAAGAGGAGGAAAATTCAATTCTGGACGGTTAAAAACTCCCTGGAGTCATGGATACCGCCTATGGGGTGGGGTTAGGTGTCCCATCAGGATCAAACACAGAACACTGAATCTTGTAGGGATGTTTAGTAATGGGCAGAGTTGGGTTTGACACAATGTTCACCAAACTGTATTATTATGCTCACCAAACTCATTATTTTAGCTGGCTCACTCAACTAGTCTCATTAACTACAAATAATATGTGTTAAGCTCAGTACTATTAGCTTTCAGTTTGCCAACAGCTGTTGAGGGATCAAGCCACAAAGGAAATTCTTATCTGCAAAACAAGGATGAACACGAGGATGCTGACTGTGGGGCGTATTCCTTTTTAGGGCTTGACCATTGCAACACACACACACACACACACACACACACACACACACCCTTAGTTTTTGTTACCCCTGAAGGCAAGTCTTTGCGTAAGAATACATTTGGTGCGACCACAACAGCTGCAATCTTCCTCACCCAGAATTCATGCAAGAAGCAAGACTGGAGCTTCTCCGTCGTCATTGTAATGGCCTCAAATAAAAAAACCTTGTCACCAGGGCGGGGGTTGGAAGGCACTGGAGCGCAGCAGCCCTGCGAGCAACCGAATTCCCTCCTCTGTCGCTGATTGGTTGAAAACTGGGAGGCAATGACCAGCCTCCAGCGGCTCGACTCCTCATTGGCTGCGAGGAGGTGGCAATCAGGGCCGGCCCAGGCGGCTGCGCCGCTTCCAGCTCTATGCTGCCGCCGCGGTCCTGTTGCGCTGTCGCTGCTGCAGCCGCCACCCGGGTCCCTTCGGCCGTGCCTCTGCGTGGGGGCTGACTCTTCGGCTCCGGTCGCAGACACCATGGTGAGTGCTTCCAGCCGGGTCGGGCTAGAACATCACACCGCGCTGCGCCGGGCCCAAGGGAGCCGGCCGCGCCACCGGAGCTCGGCGCGGGGGCCGGGGAAGCGCACCGTGGGTCGCAGGAGCCGTCTCGCCTTTTTGCCTGTGTCCAGGGCGGGGGGTGGGGGGTGGGGTGGGTAGTGGGAACGCTGGGGGTCGCGACAGGGGCGGTGAGTGCCTTTGCTTCTTAGGGGAGGGTCCGCCACTCTGCATCGCGCAGCGACTCCCCAGACTCGGGAAGGGGACGTGCGGCTGAGGCGCGAGGGCTTCTCGGCTCAGGCTGACCCCATCAGTGTGAGTGGCTGAGGGCCAGTGGCGGGGAGGTGCCGGGTTCGCGTCCCCCTCGCCACATTTTCCCGGATGCCCGACTTGCCTCGGACTGGTGACAGGTGAGTGGAGGGGTAAGAAGGTGTCCAGGCGGTGGGGCGGCCGGGGACGGAGAGGATCTGCCCTTTATTGGGGCGGAGGTGGCGCGCCTCGGATGCCCCTCTTTAACACTGAGTGCTTCGAACCGAGCGGAGCCACGGGGTAGGGCACAAGGTTAAACCAGAGCCGTGGCAGCTGAGGCTGCAGCCTCGCCCGCAAGCCCCTGCCCACCTACTGAGGGTCCCTGACGCTCAGGTTTCCCCTGTCCCTGCAGTACGGATTTGTGAATCACGCGCTGGAGCTGCTGGTGATCCGCAATTACGGCCCGGAGGTGTGGGAAGACATCAAGTAAGTGACTGGCTCCCCTAGCACGGGCTCTGCGCGCGCGCTCGCTTGCGTGTGTGGGGCGGCGGGGGCGGGGGGTGGGAGCAGGGTCGGCGGGGGTCCCGGGGCGGCCCCGGCGCTGCACCGCGCGCCTCGCTGCGTCCTCCGCTTCCTGCCTGGGTCGTGGGCGCGCATCCTCGGAGATGCCTCCGGCCGCCGCTCCCGGCTGCAGCTGCGCTCCCACGCTCCGGAGCTGGGACCCGGAGAGGAGGGGCGGCCGGGGCGGGGCTGCGAGGGCGAAAACCAGGCGGAGGAGCCCCTGGGGTCACCGCGGCCTCCCGACCCGGCCTGAGCGTGGGAATGCTCTGCCAGCGCCGGGGCGGTTCCGGAGCTCTGCAGGCTGGGCGACTCCCACGCGGAGTGGGGCCCGGGGGACCACTAAGGCTTCCGCGACGTTCAAAGAGCCGGAGGCCTTAGGAACTGACGGCAAACCTGGACTCCTTTATGATTGACACACCTCGCAGACCCATAAAACAGCTGAGCCTTTTTAGTGTGCAAAAACTCAACTTATCTTGAGACAATTTCTTGAGCAATTGAATCAAGTGCATTTATTCATTTGAAATGAAGTAAAATTGGAATGTTTTTTTTTTTCTTTCATTTTCTCAAAATTTTGGTGTCTACTATGGCGAAGGCTGCCTCGCAGGAGAGCATCCTAGCGCGGGGAGCCCAGTACTTTGGCTGTGGACCGAAATACCACAGCCACCTGAGACTTTAAACCTGTTGGAACGATGGGTCATCTCTGCAGGCACGTTGAGCATTTTGATCTAACAAAATTCTCTCCCTTTTTCTTCTCTCTTATTCTGGTGAAATTTGCATTTAACTTGTATGGATGGGCACAACCAACTAGATAAAGCAAAGCCATATACTGTATATGGGTTTTCATACTGGAACACCAATCTGTCACGTCGAAATGGAGATACAGGGAGTGATTACCTGGGTGGGCAGAAGAGAACAAACACATTGTTATTCTCTGCTTTCATTTCCTAACCTCACTGATTTCATTTTGTTATATCAAGTGGGTGATGCTTTCATGCTCCCCCCCCCCCCCCCAATATATTCCAATCATTAGCATTCAATCCTAACAGGTCTTATTATGCAGTCACATGATAATGATTTCTTTTAAATATCTTTTTCCATGGAAATGGTCAGGGTTAAATATTAAGCACTAGAAATAACTTTTCCCTTCCTTGGGTTTGTATGGTTGAGCATGGTTTCATGTTCCATGAGCCATTTCTGTTACTCACAGGGCTCATTTACATATTAAGAAGAGAAGTGGAGATTTGGAAATTATGGCTTAAATCAAATGAGTATTTAGGCACTAAAGCTTACTTTGGGATTTGAATCTGTCTGCCTTATTAATACCTTCGTAATTTTTATTTTGCCTGGTAGAGTTACAGAGAAGGCAGACATCAAAAGCAAGATTTTAAACAGTGTAACTTAGTATAGGGTTATTTTTAAGCCACTTTCTTTGTGAATTTATGAAAGCATCATGCATGTCCCCACAGGTTTTCCCATCCATAATATAGAAATCCCCAAATTTCTGGATGAAAATCCTATGACAATAAGTTTAAAATTTTGAGAGCACAGTAAAATCTATCATGGCTAAATAGTCATTATGTGTTTTAACCAGATTTAGAGTGTATGTCCTAGCCATTATCAATTTAAATCACTGCTAAATACAAAGATGAAAAATTACACTTTAAGAGGAATGTATCAGCAGTTTTCAAAAATTAAATTATCAAGTGATTTGTTTGGATTGGCCATATTTTCCCCAGAGAAGGTCAAACTATCTAAAAATATTCAAACTCCACTGGTGTGAGAACTTTGTCAAAGTAGGCTAAGAATATTGTTACATTCTACTTTACGAAACAATGCATTTTTAATTACACATCAGTATCCTTTGACTCACTAATTTATCTTTATTTCTGAACAGTATTCTTAACCCATTCAAGTGTTAATAACTTAAATCATTCAAAATGTTTTTTTCCTGGTAACATGAAACAAACCATATGGGTGTGTGTGTATATATATACATATATATGTTTACATCAAGAATTATGTACCTCTGCAAGAAGAATACTATTAGTTAAACTAGTGTTGTAGTGCAGGTGTTAACTTTGATTCTTTTTTTGTCTGAGCATCCCTTTTGTTGGAGACCATATTGTCTTGGGTACCATTTAGTATCTGGAATAGAGAACATTGTTCAGTTTTCTGTGTTGAGAGGGATTAAAGCAGCTCATTGGTTTCCAACCCAGTCAGCACCTCTGAGGGGTTACTATGCTCTCCCTGGAAGAGTATTTGCTTAGCACAGCAAAGAGATCTCACTTCCTGGGGGCTGGAGAGGAAAATTCGGAGGAGCTTAACTTTAAAATGCTCCTTGGGAGATTCTGATGCCTCCTCTCAACTTCATCCTCTAGTCCAGGGAGGATCACTGCAACCAATGGTACAAGACACTTCCTGTTTTAACTTTTTATGAAAAACTAAATCTGTGATTTGTTGTGTGTGTGTGTGTCTCAGTAAGTACCAAACATCTCTATCTTCCTCTTTGGTCTTTTTGAGAAACTACATAAATTGTTGTTTATAGAAGTTATATATAACACTTTTTGTTTGTTTGTTTAGTAGGAAATGGCCATATATCCTCCATGAGAAGGAATACCAAACATTTAATGACAAATAAAACTCTAAGTAACAGATTCCAGACAGAAAATTTTCAGCGGTAGGAGCCAAAAATGCTTCACTGTAAACTCCATATACAATTACACTCTTACCAATCATGTAACCATTTCACACAAGCTTTAAGTTCCTCTTTTTAAGAAAAAAAATCATCTAAACTAAGGATCAGCAAATGTTCTCTTAAAGGGCCAGATAGTAAATAATTCAGGTGCTGTAGGCCAAGAGTCAATAATGAGGATATTATGTAGGTACCTATATAACTGTTAAAATGTAACCATCTAAAATGTAAAAATTATTCCTTGCTCTCAGACCAGACAATCCAAGGGGCAGTGGGCTGGATTTAACCCATTTACTAACCTCTGATCTAGACCCTAAATATATATGAAAAAGCAAAAGAGACCTCTGAATCTACCTCAAATCTTGTTTTGTTGGTTTTTCAATCTTCAGATGGTCTTTTCTAGAAGCCATGGTTCCAAAGTGATGAAAAAAAAATAATCATGATTTCAGAGAAAACAAAGTCAGGATATACATAATAGAAGAGCACCTAAGCACTGGGTTTAATTATCTCTGTTATCCTTCCATCATCCCTGGCAAAACAGATAATTGCATCAAGTTAATGGGTGCAAATTTAGATTGACCTAACTTCACTGAAGCATAAGGATGGATTCAAAACACTGAAAAAAATCTAAGATGGTTGAAAGTTTATAAAAAAACAAACCAAAAAAATACCTAACAACTAATTATTTTGCCTAGAGTTGAGTGGTCCAAGAAACAAATTAAAAATAGATTTGAAATTCTCAAGTGCTATTTGGTACATGTCTTATCCCTTCTCTGTTTCACTAAAAGGTATGAGATAAATACTTGGATCAAAATTTTGGTATGAGATTTGAAAATAATGTAATCGCATTGTTAGTTGATAACATGTTGGAGCAAATTCCTCTAGAAGGCTGTTGATCATCTTGAGTAAAGAATTTATGTATGTTTAGTATGGTTTTATTTGATGTACCTACAGCAGGGCAGCATACTTTTTCATTCATTGATTTATTCCTTTTTTCATTCTTTAGTTAAGCTTGTTTTTAATGAGCATAGTGTAGTCCTTCAGCCACTGAGGGTAGAAAAGTAAGATGTGCTCCTTTGCTTCAAATAAAGTCTTATCATACTACTAACTCTTATCAGAGTTATCAGGATATTTTCTGCCTGTAACTCAAACATAGAAACATTTGGACCTTCCAGTTTCGAAATTAATGTATCTAGTTGAATTTGCTAGTCACAAATCAGTCATTATTGTTCATATTCCCACGTTGTCTCAACTATCCAAGCCTCCCTGCGTAAGAAAACATTATACCTACTGTATACAGTTGTTGTTATAATATGTCGAAAACTGTCTGAAAATGTTTAACACAGATTTTGAAAAGTAACTGCTTAATAATAAATGGTAGCTATTATTAATTTTACTCTAGAGTCAGAGTTTTTTGACTCTTCTCTTCCCCAACCCACCTGAAAGATAATGAAGTTCTCTTTTGAGTAATACTAGGTCATTGAAGTCTACATAGACTAAATGTTCCCTCATTGGTGTAGATGAGTCACTTCACTGTCACTGTCACTTGTTTTTCTCTTTTGTCCATTCTGTGCAACTGAGACCAGTTCTTTAAATTTGAAGTGCCTCTTAGACTCTCTTCTTCTTTCATTCTGGTTCTTAGCACTTTCTTTTGTGCTGCTCAAACAGCACCCTGGTTGGGTTCTGTGTGTCAGGCTTGTCCCAGTCTCTCTATTTTGCGGATCAAGGGAAGACTGTTACTTTCATTATGCTGGTTTTCTGCTCACGTCCCACTTTGGAATCAAACTTACGTTATACTTTTCTGGTTCCCTCTCCCCTCATCCCTATGCATTGTTTGAAAGAGTAGCAGCAGTTTCTCCTCATCTATTTTATGAAAATAAATGAGAACAAACAAAAGAATGCACCATGTTTTGCCATGTTTTAATAGATTTTCATATTCATTGAGGCCATATAACTAAATTTCTATATCATTCTGACCCTTGTTCAAGTAGGTTGTTATCTGTTAATGGTACTCGATATTATAAAAATTGTTTAAAACTTCCAAAGTCCTTTCCTCTATGCACTTTCAGTTGAGTGCTGAGATAGGAAAAGTCGTTTCCAGCTCATTTTTTCCCTGCTTTATTGAGATATAATTGATACATAACACTGTGTAAGTTTAAGGTGTGCCAGTGTGTTGATTAGACACATTGATCAAGTGTGAAATGATTGCCACCATAGCATTAGCTACCACTTCTCTCCTATCACACAGTTACCCTTTCTTTGTTCTAGTAAGAACATTTAAGATCTACTCTCTTAGATCTTCAAGTATATGACCCAGTGTTATTAGTTATAATCAACTTGTTAATCTTACAACTGACTGTCTTACCCTTTGCACAATAGCTCCCCATTTCCCCCACCCTCACATCCTGGGAACCACCACTCTGCTCTGTTTCTCTGAGTTTGCCCTTTGTAGACCCCACATATAAGTGAGCTCAATGTTGTTTGAGGCTTGTTTTTAATGATCGAGCTGGGTTTCCAGAGGTGAAATGACTGTCCTGGGGGATTATATGTAGGAAGCTGAAAGGTCAGGGCTCCAATCCTGCTCTTCTGGTGTCAGTTTACTGTTTTTTTTTAAGATGGAAATAGGGGCAAATATAATGTACGTATAAAAAGGAAACCATATTGTCATACCTAGAAACTTCTTCAGTACAAATAAACAAATTAATATGCAGATAAAAATGGGTAAATTTGATCATTGTTAGGATTGAGACCTTCTTCTGTAGAAAGACCTGCCAGTCACCCCGAAAGATAGAGGTAGGCATAGTGCATGAGCTGATAAGCTCACTAGCATTTGAAGTTATTCTTGCAGGTGGCAGTAGATGTCCGTGTGTGAACCCCCTCGCATGCCTGCCAGTGGGCTCTTTCCATAGGGCTCTCCCAGAACCTGGACCATGTCTGCTGAGCAGCCAGGTGATAGGCCAGGTCCTAGCCTTATCTTGGGGTTTTTCTTTGATGATTTGAAGCATCCCCCTGAAATCAAGCCAGGTTTTCGTTTTACTTGAGATACTTGCAAATACTTTCTGTAATTTTCGAGAATGAAGACGAAGCATAGAGACATATTATTTAATGGGGTGTCTCAGAGAAGGAGCTTCGCACGGTAAAATCAGAGCCAGAGGCGACATTAGAAAATCTGTATTCTCCCTTTTAGCACACCCAGACCTAGTTGGGGCAGATGTTAGCTAGACATTGCTGCTGTTCGCAAGGAACGATGTCCTTTTGGCTCTCTCTCCTGTCCACAGGATAAGGGACTTGAACACATGCTTCTCTTCAGTGTGTTGGAAAGCAGTAGGTAAGAACTGATGGTGTGTGCACATCAACAGGAAAACACACTTTAGGAAATCTGTACAACTGGCCCAGTTCAGAAGGTGACAACTCAGAAGACATGAGTACTTGCAGCTTCTCCATCTGCTTCTTTTCCTCCCTGTTCATTAAAGAGGAAATGGTGGGAAAATGGTGTTTTCGTGTCTAGTAAAACGGAGCACCTTTTTTATGTCAAAAGATACTGAGGTCTGCTCAGCAGACATGATCCAGGTTCTGGGAGAGCCGTACGAAAAGAGCTCACTGGTAGGTATGTGAAGGAGTTTACACACCGACATCTATGTCCGCCTGCAAGATCTTTCTATTCCAGGCACAGGCAAATATTCTGCAGTATTTTTTGTATCTCTTTGTCGCTGTGGCTATGGGTCCATTGCCTGTTCTGATCTGCTTGCCATTCATTGTCGAATCCTGAAATATTAAATTGTTGCCTTCTTGGAATTCTTTGTGATCAGTTTTCAAATCACTCAAACATAGGGACCTTTCCGTCCACAGCTCCCGCTTTCTCTCAGCGCTCAGCCTCAATGGGCCAGTTTTCAGTTCCTGAAAACTTTGAATTTTATGTGTGAGAATAACACCTGTGCTTAGCAGTTCTCATCTTCCCTCTCCCTATCCCCTACCCATAAAAGGAAACATCTTTCAGCCTTGAGATGGCAAAACAAATGTTACCTCTTTTTTATTTCTTTTAAAAATTTTTTTAATGTTTATTTTTGAGAGAGAGACAAGAGGATGAGTGGGGGAGGGGCGGAGAGAGAGGGAGACACAGAACCCACAGCGGGCTCCACGCTCTGAGCCGTCAGCACAGAGCCCGATACGGGGCTCAAACTCATGAACTGCGAGATCATGACCTGAGCTGAACTCAGACGCCCAACCAACTGAGCCACCCAGGCACCCCAGAACAAGAGTTACTTCTTAAAGGAAAGCTTCTCTCACCTCCAAAGCTGATTTTTCTTCATAGTACATACCAGGGTTTATGATCATGTATTTCTACTATTGGTTAATGTTCGTTTTGTCTTAGTAGATTCTAGCCTTTGTAAAAATTTCCTAGGGAAGAGCCTGGTAGATTGTTGTCCTTTTCTTCTCTCTCTTTCCCTCTGTGTATGTGTGTACGTGTATGTATATATATGTATATTTATAATCCTTCACATTTTTAATTTCTAAAGAGTAGAACACATACATATTCACAGACTTTTTTTCTGTAACCAGTATTTATTATGTCAGAATTTATGTAACCAGAATTTATTACATCACTATTTTTTATGTCACCATTTAACACAATATAAGCTCTGTTGAAATGGACTTTTTTTTTTTTTACATATCAGCAAAGGCAGAAGATAGAGCAGTATATTATAGCATCTCCTTTTGGAAGAGTCAGAGTTCTTTTATGTCATTTCTCTGTGTACATGGATATAACGAAACAATTAAAAACACTGCTGTTGGATTACCAGTTTCACATACCAAAAACAGTTACTGGATTGGATTCAGGACAAGGTTGAATCCTTTCGCAAGTGTCTAAAAGTCGGGTAGATGTGGCGCTGTTTAAAGTCAGTGCTATAGGGGCGCCTGGGTGGCTCAGTCGGTTGAGCGTCCGACTTCAGCTCAGGTCACGATCTCGCGATCCGTGAGTTCGAGCCCCGCGTCAGGCTCTGGGCTGATGGCTCGGAGCCTGGAGCCTGCTTCGGATTCTGTGTCTCCCTCTCGCTCTGCCCCTCCCCTGTTCATGCTCCGTCTCTCTCTGTCTCAAAAATAAATAAATGTTAAAAAAAATAATAATAATAATAAAAATAAAGTCAGTGCTATAAACTGTAGATAAATGTTTGTAATGCCAAAATTAAATGTAAAAACCAGATGAGAATGCTCATCAGGTCGTTCAGTTGTGAATGTAACAGCTCATATATATTGCACACTTACCATTGGTTCCTCAGTCACAGTCCTAAGTGCTTTATACTCATTGTTTCCCCTAATCCTTACAGCCACTGTAGACAATAGATTTGTTCATTGTCCTGATTTTATAAACAAGGGAAATAAATGAGTCTTCAAGACTTTAAAACGCTGTCTCAAATCCCTCAGTTGTTAATCATCAGAGCAGGGACGTGAACGCAGGTAGGCTTGCAAGAATCACATTATGTGCTTTTCCCTAAAGAGAAGGACCTATGACCTTCTTTCCAAAGGAAGCCAGTTTAGCATCTTCATTGGCAAGATGCATGTGTATTAGTACTGCTCATTTTTTGTTTTGTTTTCCTGGACTTTTCAAGCACTTTCATAGGTGATTTTAGCTATGACTTTCTTAAAGGTGGTTTTATTCACCAACTCACACATCTATTGCAGAAACTCAGAGCCTCAGAAATTTTGAGCAACCTATTTACCTTAAAAGAGCTGTGACTCTGCTTACAAGGTGAGTTAATGTTGAAGGGCACACAGAGGGATCTAAGTGAATTCTTGTGTCTGATGAAGCTACTGACAAGGGTTCATGTGAGACGTTTGTGGACGTGTCTTCAGAATTCAGGCAGTTACTAATGAGACTCTCATTAGACTCTCATGGCAACTTATACAAAGGAAAAAAATTGCAATTATATATTAAGAATGATGTCACTTTGCTGCCATCTGTGTCACTCTTGACAGCATTTACTGTTACTGTTTACAGTACTCGGATGAGCAAACACCTTGACTTCAGGAGGAACCTTTACTAACTGCAAGAGACTCCAAGCAGAGAGCTGTCACTGCATTTAAAGGGTCTGTCTCTCCCTGCGGTAGCTGCCTCAAACCAGTTTCTCTGGAGATTCAGACTTAGTGGGAATCAACTATTGAAAATTGAGAGGTCATTAATACTTCACAGCCACTCAGAAAAAAGAAAAAAACAATGTGAATTTTTAACTGTTTAGATATTATATATAGTTATCTGTGTTTTATAGTGGGAGATTTCAATTTTAGTAATGGTTGAACACCATTCAGCATTTATGATGTGCTTACAGTGCACTAAAATAGACCACCTTGGGGTTCATTGTCAAGACAACATCTACGGTCTGTCTTTTAATTAAGCATGTTCTGTCATGATGGTTTTTAAAGGTTCAGTACCCCTTTAAACTGCCACTGGTCAGTTTGATTGTATCATGTATGCTGGCCTTTTCCTTCTGATTTTGAGGCTTTATTTTCAAAATGCCTGTATTCAGGGTCTATCATCACAGAACACCCGTTTCCATACCTCTCTGGGAAACTTCTTTACCTGAAAGCCAGGTCCCTCTGGCATACAGCAGGAATTCAGTGACCGAATATGGATTCAGGTTTTGTATGTTCCCATTTTACAGTTAAGGAATATCTCCTCAACTCTGCTGTCAGAGCAGAGCCCGCTCGGATCCTCTGTCTCCCTCTCTCTCTGCCCTCCCCCCCCCCCCCCCCCACCGCTTGCACGTGCTCTCTCTCTCTCTCAAAAATAAATAAACATTTTTTTTTAAAAAAAAGGAATATCTTTTTAAGTATGGAGCTATGAAAAATGCTGCCTGGATATTTCTGACAAATTGTGTGCCTACTCTTTAAAAATTAAATAGTAGTTTGAAAACAAACTGTTTACTTTTGCCAGTAATGTTTGATTGTTTGATTTTTAGTAGGCAGTTTAGAAACATGTGAGGGAAATGTGTTTAATTACTCCATTCACCTCTTTTATTTTATTTATTTAAAAAAAATTTTTTTTAACGTTTATTTATTTTTGAGACAGAGAGAGACAGAGTGTGAACAGGGGAGGGGCAGAGAGAGAGAGGGAGACACAGAATCTGAAACAGGCTCCAGGCTCTGAGCTGTCAGCACAGAGCCCGACGCGGGGCTCAAACTCAGGGACAGTGAGATCATGACCTGAGCCGAAGTCGGACGCTCAACGGACCAAGCCACTTAGGCACCCCTCACCTCTTTTAAAACATGTACAAATTTATTGAGCACAATGCTCTATTCCAGGCATGTGGGTTAAGCCCCAGTGATTAAAAAAGCAAAAGGTGAAAACCAAAACCACAAAACATCATAATAAAAATACCTACTATTCTTTTGGGGAAAGGCAATTAGTGTAAATAAATGATCAATTTAAATTCCAACAAATAGGGGCACCTGGGTGGCTCAGTCGGTTAAGCGTCCGACTTCGGCTCAGGTCATGATCTTGCGGTCCGTCAGTTCGAGCCCCGCGTCAGGTTCTGTGCTGACAGCTCAGAGCCTGGAGCCTGTTTCAGATTCTGTGTCTCCCTCTCTCTGACCCTCCCCCGTTCATGCTCTGTCTCTCTCTGTCTCAAAAATAAATAAACATTAAAAAAAAATTAAAAAAATAAATAAATAAATTCCAACAAATAGCCATTTTTAAAATTAAGTGGGAAATTACTACTGGGAAAATTTTTCATGTACACCTACTTAATTTTTAAACAGTTATTGTGGCTACAGATACATAGAATAGGATGATTTCTTATTTCATCTCCAGGTGAGAAGAGATAGGACTTATTTGTTTTCAGCTATTTGAATTAAGAAAACTTACCATCTAGGGGTGCCTGGGTGGCTCAGTCGGTTAAGCCCACAACTTTGGCTCAGGTCATGATCTCACGGTTTGTGGGTTCAAGACCCGCGTCAGGCTCTGTGCTGACAGATCAGAGCCTGGAGCCTGCTTCAGATTCCTTCTCTACCTCTCTCTCTGCTCCTGCCCTGCCTGAAGTCTGCCTCTCTCTCAAAAATAAATAAACATTTAAAAATTTTACAAAATAAAAAAAGAAAGAAAACTCACCATCGAATCAACAACAAATTAAGTGTACCTTTCGTTTGACTCTTTGATGCTAAATCAAAATTCCCAACATTTGGTTGTCATTTCTTTCCTTCTCTTCTTCCACCTGCCATTTTGTCTCCCTCCTTCAGCCCTCCTCCCTCATCATCTTCAACAACTAGACCTCTGTTAGCTGGGTGTATTGGGCATTGAGTCGGTGGGAAACACTATTCTAAGCTCAGTACATAGGTTAACTTTGCCAACCAACACAACTCCATGTAAGTACTGCTGTTCCTCTGTTTCCCAGATGAGGAAACCAAAACCCCAGAGGTGAACTTGGCCCAGGTTAGTGCAATTGCATGTGGGAGTAGCTTAGCTGGTGCTTTTGCGCACCATGTGAGAAAACGCCATGACTTACCATACAGATGGAGCCAAATGGGCTTCTCTCTATCTAGGTTTACTTGTTAACCAAAGAAAATACCTTTTTTTGTTTTGTTTTTTTTTTTAACTTCATCAAACCTCATTTAAGCCATTTAAAAAATGAGCCTCTAAATATGTCTTACTATCAGCTGACTTCTTTTGTTGAGTAATACACTACTAAGTAGAAAAATTTAATGCTTAATCCAAACACAGTTCTTGCATATACAGGTAAAGATACCACGAATGCCTGCAAGGTATACTATTTGGAAATAGGGGAAGACTATATTCTTTTGGGGTCATCCAAGCAATATTTAAAATAATAGGAAGCAGGAGGATGTAATAATACAAACGAGGATATATGATGATAATAGTTCTGTTGGTTGCCATTTGATAGATGAGCACTACCGAATAAATTTTAATTCAATTTACTTCTGGTTTTATATGATAGTTGCTGTGATCTAAAAGTTATTGGGAAAAAAATACTTAATTTTTGAGAAAATTTTAAATTATGTTTCCCAGAGAAGCCTGTGTTTTTTTCACATGTAAACTAAATATAATTTTTAAACTAAATATAATTTAAATAACAGAGAATTACATAATTGCTTTGTGTATGCAGCAGTTTAAACAAAATTAAGGCTCAGAAAATATATTCTGAAAGATAAGTGAGTCTAGAAAATTTGGTTAGTGTACTTGGCTGAATTTGGATAATGTAGGCACAAAAGAAACTCTATCCAGAAAATAAGCCTTAAATATTGTTAAATGTCATATCTATATACTTGATGCATCCTTTACTTTTGCTTTTATGAAAAAAGCTAGAAACTTATGGAGATTTATGAGGTGAGGTCATATTACTTGAATTGTATAAATCATTTATGTAATCTGAATATCCTCTTACTTCCCAGCTTTTCTCACGTTTGCTGGTTACCCTCTGTGGTTGTAGGTAGCTAGTGAAAAAACATCTCCAAAACCAAGGAGATAAGGTCAGAAGGAAGCCCATTGAAGCTTCCTTCAAAAAAATAGTGGCAGACATATCTTGAAGATGTTTCTGAGATATATTATTGTCACATCTCTGCATCCTCTGGAGGTTAAATCATTTGACGGTATAAAGTCTGAACAAATATAAATTTGTCCAGAAGTTAGAAGAAAAATAGTACTGAGAATGGAGACACACTGAGCAAGCATTTCTAGTAGCTTCAGTGACCCTATTGCCTGAAATTAATTCCTTTGCGTATTATTCCTTTTGCACTGTAAATTCTCCTGCTCAGTCTAATGTATTAAACCATTTTGCACTAAAATGTTTGTGATATCCCCAATTCACTTTTCCCCCAAAGAAGGAAAAAAAAAATGAAGAATGAGCTCCAGAAGGAAAGAAAATGGGTCCAGAAAGATTAGGTCATGGAGATCAATTTTACCTGCTAAAATTTTGCTTGGAAATTAACTTCTCTAAGGAAACTCCTCATAATCACTATATTTAACAGTGCATCCTTCCTCTTCTTCCTACATCCTTACTCTTATCCTTTTATCCTAATCTACTTTCTTTTGTAACATTTATCACCTCATGATAGATTATAAAATTTGAGGATACGTTTATTGCTCATTGTTTCTGCCAGTTAAAATGTAAGGTCTGTGAGGGCAGGGATCTTTATTTCCTTCATTGATATATCAAAAGTACCTAAGAAAATGCCTGGGGAGTAATAGGTGCTCAAATATTTGTGGCAAAATACCTCCTCCTGGGGCTGGGGGTGGGGAGAGTAATTAAAGGGCCACCCAAAATTCCAAAAGATTTCTAAAATAAATGTAAATAAGGAATTCTAAGTATTTTAAATAATTAATTAGAATTTAGTGTAACATTTTTCAAAGAAGATGATGATTTCCTTCCATGTACTACTGTTTAATTTATAGTTCAGCCTCCCTCCAGGGAACATGGGGGTCTGATCACTTTAGGAAGTAAAACTTAAAAGATAAGGGAGCTTATTTTATTAAAACAAGAGAAAGGAAAGAAGGAATGCATTGACTCATGGTTAGGGGATTTCTAGGGAAATGGCCATTCTTCTATTTTATGAAGAGAGATTGAGTATACTGCTTATACTTCATTCATTTAACTCTTGTTATAGATTGGTGAGTGTTTCCAAGAAAGTGAGTTTATTACAGAAATTTAGGTCATTTGATTTACCCCATTGGAAGAGGGCACAGTGAAAACATAAATTAATTTATATTTTATTATATTGTATTTAATTAAAACATATCTATATTTTATTAGAATGCCCTAAGTTAGAGGCTTCAAAATTCTTTTTTTAAACATTTTTTTTTTTTTAGATTTTTTAATGTTTATTTTTGAGAGAGAGACAGAGTGCAAACTGGGGAGGGGCAGAGAGAGAGAGGGAGACACAGAAACCAAAGCAGAAGTAGGCTCCAGACTCTGAGCTGTCAGCACAGAGACCAAAGCGGGGCTCGAACTCACGGGACTGCAAGATCATGACCTGAGCCGAAGTGGGATGCTTCACCGACTGAGCCACCCAGGCGCCTCTACATTTTTATTTTTTTTTTGAGAGACAGAGAGAGACAGAGCAGGGGTGGGGAAGGGGCAGAGAGAGAGACACACACAGAATCGGAAGCAGGCTCCAGGCTCCAGGCTCTGAGCTGTTAGCACAGAGCCCAGCGTGGGGCTGGAACCCATGAACCGTGAGATCATGACCTGAGCCGGTAGGATGCTCAACCAACTGAGCCACCCAGTCACCTCAGAGGCTTCAGAATTCTAATCTGTTGAGCAATGCTATTTTGTAATAAAATGTCAGTGGCAAAATGAGAAAAATTAGGCCATCCGTATCCTTCAAATCAGCAATTCCGTTTCTAGGAATATATTCTATTTTTACATAGAAATATAATCAATTAGCTACAAAGGTACGCATCAAAACATTGTTTATACTTGCAAAAAATGGAAGCAATCTAAATACATACTAAAACTTCAGTGTGCCTACACATGCAATTTTATGCAAAGTATAGAAATATGTTTTTTGACATGAAGAGATATCCATCAAATACTAAGTCTAAAAAGGAGATTTTAAAGCAGTTTAATCTGGTCCGTGATATACATACAAGTGTATTGAAACATGAACAACTCTAATATAATATTAGCAGTAGTTCTCTCGGAATAATGAAGGATTTTTAAAAAGTTTTTCCTTTCCTTATTTTATATTTTTACACAATTAAAAATTATAATGTGCAAGACACATAATAGCATTTATCAAAAGGTAAGTCAGTGTTTGCACATTATAGCTTCATAATTTGGGGATATTTCACTGACTTCTGGTATTAAAAACACTTACGGTTTGGAACATGTGTTTCTTTTATTTAATAGCTGTGCATGTTCAGTAAAAGGAAGATTTCCACATCTTATGTACAGCTGTGTAATTTTTTGAATATGTAGACATAGGATGCCCTATTGTCATTAATTTTATATATATATATATATATATATAATATGTATGTATAATAATATGTGTATATATGTGTGTGTATATATATAATAATGTGTGTATATATGTGTGTGTGTATATATATATAATAATGTGTGTATATATGTGTGTATATATATATATATATATATATATATATATATATATAAAATACTGTGTGTGTATATATATATACACACAGACTCCTCAACAACTTAGAACATACTTTTGCATACTGTCTCTCTTACAGTGTAGGTGTTGGGTTATATTATTGCTCTTGTTTTTAAAAAGTGAGGGTTTAATATTCATGTGCTTTGTGTGATTTGTCCACGTTTATTCAGCTGGTGAATTCCAGGCTCTGAAAGTCAGATTTTCATACCTACCGAAATCATGCTTTCTTGTTTCGTTTTGTCTTTTACATGCACTATTATGCATAACTGCAAGGAAACATGTAGTATACTATGAAGAACACAGGGTACTTTTTAAGAATAGCTACATCCCACCTGGACCTGAGACATGCCACCATTTGGAGCTTTTCCCCTGAGCAGACACTGGTATTCCAACCATGAACAGCAGCTGTGATACAGATTACAGCAGCTTCCAGAGAGAGAGAGAAGGCACTGTGGCCTGCCTTGGCAGCGTTTCAAAAGGAGCTATTTGAGCTACAGTGTTTCACGTTCCCCTGATGACAGTGGCTAGTTGGTCTTGCATTCTTCTGGCAGCACACAGGGATTTAGAGGAATTGGATTGGGAGTCACATTGATACCCAAGCTCCACGTACTTTCGTGAATTTAGCATTGGAAAAGATATCTGCAAACTTGTCGGCTCTCTTCTACAGCTGGCAATGTTGTGAATAATAGATTTCTCCTTTGGACATGTGTTTGAGAAAATAATCCAAATCCTATCAAAATAAATATATTTATATATGACAACTATTAAAAATGAATGAATACTCTATATATTTTGAGCTACTGCATGTAATAAGCTAAGGATCTGTTAGCAGATTTTATCAGTCCACTTGGCACCTCAAACGTGCTTAAAACGTAACTCTTGATCTTACCTCCCCTCACCCACGCCCCTCCAGTCCACCTCCAACGGCCTGGCCTTTCCCAGTTTCCTGTTGGTGACAACACCCTTCCAGTTTCTCAGGCTACAACCTCGGTGTCATCTGTGTGCCCTGCCCTTCTCTCACACCCTGGATCCAATCCATCCGTAGATCATGTTGGATTTGCCTGCAGAATATATTTCATCTCGACCACTTCCTCTATTCACTGCTTCCACTCTGAATCAAGTTACCAGCCTTTCTCGCCTGGGTTTTGACAGTTGCCTCCTAGCTGGTCTCCTCACTTTGTCCTAGACCCTCTGGTCTGGTCTCAATGCAGCAGCACGATTAAGTCCTTTAACCTACGTCAGTTTGTCTCACTGCTCGTATCACAAGGGCCAGAATTATCCATCTCTTTCAAGTAAATGTCCACCCGGCCTCCTTGTTACCACTCTGACTCATTCTCTTACAGCTACTCTGCCCCCCACCTCTGTTCCAGGCACGCTGGGCTCTGCTCCAGTCTGCTGGTCCTCAGACACCCAGACTGCTCCTGCCTAGCCCGCCCCACCTTGCTCGTGGTTCAGTCCCAAAGCTTCTTCAGACTCTGCTCAATTGCCAGTATCTCAGTGAGGCTTCCTGGCTTTTGTAATCAAGCTCCCTCCCCCTCTACCTGTCTTTATTTTTCTTCACACTACTTGCCATTATATGTTACGTATTAGTTTTATTCCTGTCTGTCTCCCCTCCTAGAATGCATATGTTGCAAGAGGTCATGTATTTTTGTTTAACTTGCTAAAGGTTCTATGCCTAATCCCTGGAACAATGCCTGGTACATATAGGGACTCAACAAATATTTGCCAACCATTTGTTAAACCAAAACTTATTTCTTGATTCTGTTTACTATCAGGTATTGCATTGGGCATTACTATATACATGTAAGTCTTGCTAAAATATGCTTAAATATATCATTTTAATTTGAGGAGGGGAATGTGAAATAATCCCTTCTTGAGCACTAGACTTTTAGGCAAATGACATTGATTTCAACAAACTTGCCAAAAATATCCTAGTTCAGGTATAAAACCATGGTTTATGCAATCATTGTAACTGTGGTAGCTACTCTTTTGTTTCAACATTTTTCCCATCTCTTGTTTTTGTTTTCCAGAAAAGAGGCACAGTTAGATGAAGAAGGACAGTTTCTTGTCAGAATAATATATGATGATTCTAAAACTTACGATTTGGTTGCTGCTGCAAGCAAAGTCCTCAGTAAGTTGAATGTGACGTTCCTTCTTTGTCTAAGTTACACGTAGAAGCCCAAAGGAATACACGAACCAACATCCCATTGTATAGTTATGCAGGTTGTACACTGCACAATGGTGGAGGGAAGGCCCAGGCTACACTGAGTCCTAGTTTTCCTTTACAAGCTCTTTGGAGAATGGAGAAGCTCTCTGCACCCCCTCACAGAAAGCCATCTGTTGGGGGAGGAAAAAAATTATTACACTTAATGTCATAATAACTTTAGTTTTGGTGTCAACAACATAGTAATTACAAAAGGGTAGCATGCGGAAACTGTCCTCAAATCTCTCTTGCGATCATGGATTCTGTGAACTCTTGGTAAAGGAAACAAGAAACTGAGGTCTATGTCAGGGAAAGCTCATACAAAGTAGTCAAAATTTAAAAACAGCTTCACGGAAAAAAAAAAAAGTTGATCTCAAAGTTATTGACACAGTGCTTAATTTACAACCAGGCTACAGTTTGGGTAGAATAAAAAGATGCTTTTTAGCTTTGCCAACTGTAAGTAGAAGAACAAATGTCTATTGCAGAATACAAGAATTACAAAGAAAGTACAGTAAATTGTTAATAATAAAAATATTCAGCCTCATTAGTAATCAAAACTGAAAAAAATCTGAAATAAGTTTTTCATACAAATTTGGCAAGTTTTAAAAAATTAAATGTTTAGTGTAGTCAAAAGTAGAGATAAAGGGGAAATTGCACACATTTTTCATCTGATGGTAAATTAACACATTGTAGAGAATAATTTTGCATCATTAGTCAAAGTCTCTTAAATAAATCTACAAACCCTTTGGGAATTTTTCATAATTATTATGTTTATTTGCATTAAGATTTATGTATGTTTTCACTTCAGGATTACTTGTATTATCAAAATTGGAAAAGTCTGCATTTTCCATAAGAGTAGACTGATTAAATAAATTGTTGTGTCCCTGTGTTAATGAGATAGCAATTAAAATTGATGTTATAGAAAAAAATTGAAGATTTTAGGAAATATTAATAATTGAACATTAAGAAAGAATATTGGGGGACACACTATATGCAACCAACTTATTAAATATGTGTATTTACCTGAAGAAAACCATTTTTCACCATAGTATTAAGTCATGTGCATTCTTGATGATTTTCCTTCTGTACTTTGCAGAACAAATAAGTTAATACATTAAATATCTGTTTTAAAAAGCTAGAAATTAATTTAGTAGTTTTTTGTGAAAGCTGAGAAACTGATTATTTTACATATAAGTACAAATTGACACTGCTTACATGTCAGTGTGTTGTCTTCAAAGATTTCATTGTATTGTTCAGGCCATTATTTTCTCTTGTAATCTATGTCTACTTGCACAAAAATTGAGGATGTTTTGACTTTACATTACGCATCTGTTTTCATTCTTCCCACTAACAATATTCTAGCTATAATATATTTTATTGTTGTTCTCTCAAACCTATAAAATAGATCTCAATGCTGGAGAAATCCTCCAAATGTTTGGGAAGATGTTTTTTGTCTTTTGTCAAGAATCTGGTTATGATACAATCTTGCGTGTCCTGGGATCTAATGTCAGAGAATTTCTACAGGTAAGCGATTTGAGGTCCTGTAGTTAAAAGTTCTGAGTTAGGGATTCTCAAGCAGAGGCTTTAGAATACTTTTGCTCAGCCAACTAGATGAGAGTTGTCTTCCTACCAAAATGGAATCATAGTGACTTTTTCTAATTCATATAAAATTATGGTTATTGGGTAGTCTTGAATACATTTTAGCATTTTTGTTTCATATTTTTTCTTTAACTTTTGATTGCTGATCTTGAATATTCAAGTTGTAAATTAATGATCTCTGAAAATCTCAACATGGTCTGTTGTGATCTGTTTCACTGCCTCCTTTTTAATGGTTTGTGTGTACTGGTAATTGTGGTTTTATGTTTTAAATGTATATAATGTGGTCTTATTTTCTTTTTTAAGGCATTCTAGTTTGTATAGCATAATTAAATAGTACATCAGTATCTGTGAAATTTGACCTGGGCTCAACGTTGAGGAGAAAGCACCGTGACTTTCGGGAGCTTTCAAAACAAGTGTGAGAAACATTGCTCCCAGTTACATATTAATTAGCCTACTGTAGAAAGGAAAGTAGGAACGCTCTTCCAAAGTTGGTTTCAGGTGAAATGAAAGAACTAATGTCCCCAGAGGCCTTTGTCTTCTATTCTTGTTTAAATTACCTTAAACATTTTTACCAGTAAATTACACATTAGATGAGAGACTATTTTTGGATTGACCGCCCTATTTTAAGCACAGGAATTTGTAAGACCCTCTTCTTGAAATGTGTTAAGGTTGAAAATTATGTGGTTGTTTGTAAAGGATATTTCTACACCAGCTGCTGAAGGCAGCCAGATCTTGCTGGAAAATGATGTCAGTGCAATACTAGCTGAACCAAAGCCCAGTTTTGAGGGAATGTAAACTACTTTCAATCCAGCTGCATTATTGATTTAACAGCCAAAATAAGAACTTGCGTGTTTAATCAAAATGTCTGCTGTTTACATAGTGACATTTTTCTTACAAACTTAAAACAGCATTAAATCAAGATGGAAACTGGTTTGCAATCCCCTGCCATGGATTTACAGAACTACTGGTGTCAAAAAAAACAAAAAAAACAAAAAAAAAAAACCCTGCCACTTCCAAATGAAGTCGCTGCCAGGAGATTTTTAAATTAAACTTTAAAAGGCTGTATGTAAATGAGTTATTTTAAATGGATTAAAGTTTGGTATTTAAAGTTTATTGGGATTTTGGATTTTTGAATACATAATTCCATTTTTTAATACTTTTGTTGCCTTTTGGCCCCTTACTAGCAAAGTTTCAATTTGTGATTCCTCTGTCTTACTTTTAACTTTTGTTCTCAGTGGCCACATCTGCATAAGGAAACAACTATCCAAAGGATCTTAACAATTTTTTTTTTTTAACATTTATTCGTTGACCTTTTGCTAAATTTGTAATGGCCCAGGAAGGGAGCAAGCAGCCTATTGGTGCGTTTCTCCAGGTTCTAGAACTGCACCATCCAATAGGATAGCTGCTGGCCACATGTGCCTAATATGCATTTGAAGATTTTTTTTAAAGTTTATTCATTTTTGAGAGAGACACACATACAGGTGTGAGCTGGGGAGAGGCAGGCAGAGAAGGAGACACAGAATCAGAAGCAGGCTCCAGTCTATGAGCTGTCAGCAGAGAGCCCAAGGCAGGGCTCAAACCCATGAACAGTGATACCATGACTTCAACCCATGAACCATGAGGTCATGACCTGAGTCAAAGTCAGACGCTTAACCCACTGGGCCATCCAGGCGCCCCTACTACTATATTTGAAATGTGATGTGCTATGTGCAAAATACACAGGAGATTTCAAAGGCAAAAAGAATTACTAAAAGAACATAAAATAGCTGATAAGTATTTCATATAAATTACATGTTAAAATGATAATATTTTGGATATATAAAGTTATATAAAATATATCACGAACATTAATTTTGCCTGTTTCTTTTTTCTTTTTTAAACATGAAGGCTAGAAAATTGAACATTACACATGTGACTAGTATTTGTGGCTTGCTTTAGTGGCTATAATTGCCTTCTGTTTCCACTGGACAGTATTATTTCAAAGAGGCCTAGGTCCCTTTTCCTCAAAGTCAGTAGGCAGCTTTAGTTAACATGTCTTTAAGTTGCACATGATTTTGTCTCCCAGTGTGTGAAAATGAAGAAACTAGAAAGTTAGAATGCTGTGAAGTTTTCACCAATATTATATATTTTTTATCTAATTCTTTTTTTTCCCTCTTTTTCAAATTGCGTATCTTAACAGCAAATTGAATGTACTAAAATACTCCTTTTCTTAAAAGTAGGTATTTATCTTATGATTAGCCTATTTCTATAGAAATTAAATGAATATTTTTATTCTGTGTAAGTGATTATAAAATAAAGCAACTGATTTCAATAAATTTTTTTAAGATCCTATGAAATAAAGCCACTGATTTTCATAAATTGTCTTCAGATCTTCATTCACATATAAAAAATTTACATTTTTTGTTACATAAATCAACAAAACATTAGTTTTTGTAGACTTTAATCCTTCACCAAAGAGAAAGATAAACTGGGTCTCATTTTAAAGAGAGTTTAGGGGCACCTGGGTGGCTCATTTGGTTGAGTGTCGGAATCTTGCTTTTGGCTTGGGTCATGATTTCACAGTTCATGGGATCGAGCTCCATATCAGGCTGATAGCAAGGGGCCTGCTTGGGATTCTCTCTCTTGCTTGCATGTTTTCTCTCTCTCAAAATAATAAATAAACGTTAAAAAATAAATGGAGTTTAAAAACTCTTCTGTCTTTTTCACCCCCTGATTTTAATCAGTAATCAAATCCTTAGAGTCTGTTTCTTAAATACTATATTTTGAGAATTCTACCACTTGTTTTCATTTCCTCTACCCTTCCGTGGGAGCTATCATTCTCTAGAGATCAGATGGTTACCCGGCCTCCCTTCAAGACTCTTCCAATCTCTTTTCCACTCTACTGGTTTTTCTGAAATGCAAATATATCTCATTATATTATTTTCTTGCTTAAACCCTTCAATGCTTTTCAGTTACTCACTGGAAAATGTAGAAAGTACTTAAAGCAATTCCAACTACTTACATCCCCTATCCATCCTTCCTCTTCGTCTCCCCCAGCCTAGCCAAACAGAATTTCTTTTAGAATCTTTGTTTTTATCTTTTTGTCTCTATCCTCTGAGTTTTTGCACCTGCTCTTCCCTTTGTCTGGAGCACTGTTACTGATACTTTTCATCTAAATAAATCCTGTTTATCTTGCTGGTCAAACTACTTGTCCAGGAAGACACCACTCCTCTCTCCAATCTCTGGCCTCAGGGCAATTGCTGTTTCCCATGTTTTCATGTTTCTCAGACTGTATTATCATTTCCTGTTTGTTGGGCTGGAATGTAAACTTCATGGAGCCAGAGACCATGTATAATCTCTTAATGATGGTATCTCCACAGATACAATTTGTATCTGGGAAAGAATAAATACCATTTTTGAAGATTGAAGAATGAAGGTTTGCTCGTTTCCACAAAAATAGGAAGCAAATACAATAAGAGCTCAAGATTAATTCTTTTATTAAAGATAAAAAAAACTCACTTTGAGGAGACTCTATAATTGTATTTAGAGATGAATTATAGTTTGAAATGTCCATCACATGGGACAGGGCAAATTAGTGTTTATTAATTAACGTACAAGTTACATTATTTGTATCTATGGAAACTTATAAAATGATCATCCTAATATCTCCATTTGGAATTCCCAGGCAATAGTATAATAGCTACTGGAATTACAACATGGGAAATCATTTGGCCATGCCTTAGGCTGGGCAGCTCTGACCATTCATCATGGTTCTAAAGAGGATGTCCTTGGAAGTTGTCTGTCCTCAGCCTCTCAATTGTACACATTATTAAGAATTTAACATATATTCTATTTTTGCTTTTCCTGAAATAATTTTCAAAAGTTTTTAGTACCAAGAACAGCATATAATAAGCAATCAATAGTCTTTGTTTTTGTTTTTGTTTGGTTATTGTCAAGCTGGCTAACATACAGTGTATACAGTGTGCTCTTGGCTTCGGGATTAGATTCCCATGATTCATCGCTTACATACAACACTTAGTGCTCATCCCAACAAGTGCCCTCCTCAATGTCCATCACCCATTTTCTCCTCTCCCCCACCCCCCATCAACCCTCAGTTTGTTCTCTGTATTTAAGAGTAATAGAGAGTCTTTGAATGTTAGAATTAGTTAATTCTGAATGTGTGTGTGTGTGTGTGTGTGTGTGTGTGTGTGTGTGTGTGTGTATTTGGCTCAAGCTATTTTATTCAGATAATTCTTCTTCTCTTTTATAGAAATATTATATTTAAGAACACACTGAATAGATATTATCTGTCTTTTAGTTCCAGAAAAATGTTTCTCATGTTAATTTTATCATTTCCTTTGATTAGTCAATTGAAACAGTTTAATGATTTAAATTTAACAATTTAAACGGTTTAAATAACGAACAGATCTTATTTAAAAGGCTTTGCTACTAATACCAAATTTGTGACCCTGCTTATCTTTTGTGCCTCCAAATTAAATTTTAAAACATTTACACCATGCTTATTTTTATTTAAAAAAATAATTTCTTTTTAACGTTTATTTATTTTTGAGACAGAGAGAGACAGAGCATGAACGGGGGAGGGGCAGAGAGAGAGGGAGACACAGAATCCGAAGCAGGCTCCAGGCTCTGAGCCATCAGCCCAGAGCCTGAGGCGGGGCTTGAACTCCTGAACCGTGAGATCGTGACCTGAGCTGAAGTCGGTTGCTTAACCGACTGAGCCACCCAGGCGCCCCATACACCATGCTTATTTTTAATCTACCTCAAGACTTAACAAAAAACATCTAAAACTACTAAATGGCTAAGTATAGGGAATACTTATTTATTTATGCTTTTCATTTATTTTTAAATGATTATTTCTTTTTTGAGAGAGAGAGAGAGAGAGAGAGAGGAGAGAGAACACCATGGTGTAAGGTGGGGGGGGGGGAAGCAGAGGAGAGAGGGAGTGAGAGAATCCCAAGTAGGCACCATGCTGTCAGTGCAGAGCTCCACAGGAGGCTTGAAGCAGGGTTCAATCCTACAATTGTGAGACCGTGACCTGAACCAAAATCAAGAGTTAGAAGCTTAACCAACTGAGCCACCCAGATGCCCCAACTGAGGAAACATTTTCAGAAGAAACTTTTTAGAAACATTACACTTCTAAACATTACATAGTTTGGAATTGTTTTTCTTTAAATCTCTTGTGAAACCATCGATTTGTGGACTAGTGATAAAAGTAGATAAACTTTGGAATTTATTATTATTCTTTAGGTGATTTAGTAAATGGAAAGAAACATGATTTATCAAAAAGAGATGAACAAAAACAGGAAGACATTTTTAATTTTGAATTGTATACATGTTATTTGAATATGTTGTCCTAGAAATAAGACCTTATATCAGCAAGGTTTTCTTTTATTCTGCCATTTTCTTATTCTTAAATTAAGAATAAAACATGTAGTTTCATGCTGCTACTGTAGTAAATTTCTATTTGAAGCCTCTGCTGTATTGATTAAAATACCACAGGAAATATGTAGGATTTGAAAGCTTCATTAAAAAAAAAAAGAAAAAAGAAAAAAATAGCTAGTAAGGAACGTCCAATTTGACAGCATTTCCACTTAATTTATGCTCATCTTACTTCCAGTGTCCTGTTTGCATTATTGTAGAGCGTATTTTTCCAAAAATCACTGCATTAATATCTCCTATGTCACATGCTCCTGTGCAATATGATTTTGTCACTCCCATCAAGAGGTGTAATTTGCCTTACCTTGAATCTGGGTTGGCTTTAGTGATTATTTGACCAATGGGACATGGCGGTATTTTGATACTTCCTAAGCTTGTTCATAAGAAGTCTTTAAGTTTGCACCTGAGTGTCTTGGAATAGTTGCTCTGAGGATGCTCCCTCCAGGACCCCAGCAGCATGAAATGAGAAGCCCAAGCTACGTGGAGAGGTCATGTGTAGGCTGTCAGCAGCGCGAGCTGAACTCCCAGCAAAGGGCCAACAACCACTGTCAGCCTTTTGAGTGATCTATCCTGGGAAAACAGCCTGGTAGAGTATTATGATGACACCGTCGCCAGCTTCGTGTGACTCCAACCCAAGGACTTCCTGAGTCCAGAAAATTGGCAGAACCGTGAGAGATATATTACTGTTTCAAGCCAATCAGTTTGGGGTGCTTTGACATGCAGGAATGCATAATTGCGACAGCACTCTGCGTATTGCTTGCCTCTTTAGTTTTTATGTCTACATAAAAAAAATTACTGTTTATTTTCGTTACTACATATATGTACACTTATATACATATTAATGGATGAGTCAAGAGCTTTGAATAGGCCATGTTTGATAAGGATAATATATAGACAGCCTTGGGGAGTGAAACCCAAGTCAATCTATAGCACGGCTACCAATTCATTCTCAGTGGTGTTACATTATGATTACATACATTATATAGTCTTTACCTCCCTAACAATTTTACAGAGGTAAAACGAAATTGCAATGAGCATGGAAAGCTGCCAGGGTTGATTATTGAAAACTTAATAAATTAATAAGTGAGCAATTTGCCGTCTTAGAGGTTAGCCACGATTGAAATGATGAGCTTGCTTAAATAGGCATCGGTATCTCAGTTGAATATCAAACACATATTCTGTTACTGTCTTCTGGAAACACCGGTTCCTTCCCTAATTTTGGTATGGTGGCAGTTTCACTCATTCATTCAGTTCATATATGTGAATGTTCCTCTACAAGCACCTCTGTTCAGGCTGCGATGGGATTTTCCTCAAATTCATGTTGGCTCAAGGTTTTGGCTTTTAAAGCACAACGTTGTGCTTTGGCCAGCCCACCAGGAGCAATCTGGGATTGATGACAGATCTAAAATTCTTCAGTGTTTGTGCAAAATGCTATTTTGGGAAATCTGAGGATTTTCCTGAACAGCTGTGAAATTCTAATACTTCCCTAAATTATTTACAATATTTCTTAGACAAAAATGCACCATTCATTTTATTTTATTTTTTTAAATTTTTTTTTAACGTTTATTTATTCTTGAGACAGAGAGAGACAGAGCATGAACGGGGGAGGGGCAGAGAGAGAGGGAGACACAGAATCGGAAACGGGCTCCAGGCTCTGAGCCATCAGCCCAGAGCCCGACGCGGGGCTCGAACTGACGGACCGTGAGATCGTGACCTGAGCCGAAGTCGGACGCTTAACCGACTGAGCCACCCAGGTGCCCCCATTTTATTTTTAACTTTTGAATTTCAAAAGGAACTTTTTCTCAACATCAAAAATGCCAATTTCTTTAAACTATAATTTTAAAATTGACAAGTAAGGGAAGATGAGTATTTTAGAATTGTAAGATATTTTTTCTCTTTGAGTTAATGGATATATTTCTTCACAAAATAACCAGGATTTTTTTTTAAAACATGAATTTAAAAACAGTAGAATAAGTGAAAAATTTAGGCAGGTAATTTTATGACTATTTGTGTTTTTTTCTTTAATTGAAATATTTCTCTTGAGAGGATGGTAGTGATAATTATATGTAGTTTTAAAAATATTACCAGTGAAGTAATTTTAGTGACTCTGATAACAATTAAAAAAAATTTTTTTGGGGGCACCTGGGTGGCGCAGTCGGTTGAGCGTCCGACTTCAGCCAGGTCACGATCTCGCGGTCCGTGGGTTCGAGCCCCGCGTCAGGCTCTGGGCTGATGGCTCGGAGCCTGGAGCCTGTTTCCGATTCTGTGTCTCCCTCTCTCTCTGCCCCTCCCCCGTTCATGCTCTGTCTCTCTCTGTCCCAAAAATAAATAAAAAACGTTGAAAAAAATATTAAAAAAAATTTTTTTTTTTAATGTTTATTTATTTTTGAGAGACAGAGAGAGGTTGGAGGAGGAGTAGAGTGAGGGAGACCGAGGACCCGAAGCAGGCTTTGCATTGACAGCAGAGAGCCTGACACGGGGCTCGAACCCACAAACTGTGAGATCATGACCTGAACCGAAGTCGGGCGTTTAACCGACTGAGCCACCCAGGCACCCCTAATTTCTTTTTAAATATACCCTTACGTTATTTCTTTTTAAAAAGATTCTCTGTGTCTTTCCAGTTGGAAGGCTATGTCGCAGGAAGTAGCACCAAGAGGCAGGAAGAATATCATTAAAGTGTTAACTTTTTACTTGTTCTGATCTCATGCTGTTCACACCCCAAACTTGGTTCTTCCCATTATACAGGGTTGAGTTTTCCACTTTATTTAGAGCCTGCTTGTTTGAATTTTTTTATGTTCAAATTCTAAAATGACTTATTCCTTATCAAACTCGACAAAATATGTTGCAAATTGCAGGCTGTTTGTAACAAATGGTGTTGGTCGTGTTTCTCAGAAGTGTAAGAAGCAAAATCAATGGAGATACTTTATCTCATTTTCCTTCCTTAAAAAAAAGAGAGGTTTGAAATGACTGCTTTTTAAGATTTTTTCCCATTCTACACTTCAGTAGTGTTCTCAAATAACACAGGCAACTCCCTTTTCCCTCTTCTCTAGGAAGAGGCTACTTGGAGACTGAAAAATCTCTCTCAAAACTTTCAAGGAAAGGACTTACTCCACCCACTTATGTGGATCATTTAGAGATTTTTCATTAGATGCCAAGGAAGGAGGGAAATGAGGTAGTTAATTCCTGGAAACTTTGTCTCTGTAATTATGTATGAAGTTATTTTTACTGTGCATATTACAGAGACAACTTGCATTTATTTTGAACCATTCCAAGATCTTTGAAAATATGGAACTTCAAAGTATTTCTCAAAGGAATAATAAATACTCATTTGTTTCCTAAATCTGTGGATTGTACTGAATCCAAAACTCCAGCACAGTTTTCCAGGATGAGAGCACTAATTTTTCTTCTGTAAATAATAAATGCTAGGTGACATGATGGATTGGACTTATGGATAGCAGAATTCCTGAGTAGAAAAAGTATATTCATTTTGCTTGTAGAAAAAGCAGTAAAATGATATCAGAACATTAGGAAGTGAATTCAGAAAACCTGACCGACCTTTTTGGCCTCTTGAGGGAAAATAGATGAATGGACCTGCTCCCTATCCCTTTTTTTGTTTTCTAACATTGTAAAGCTAAGAAGAATGAAGTCAAAGCATATTTGAAGTTTGCTTTATTGTTTCCTGGGAATCCACTGTGCTGAAATATGTGTATCTATATATATATTTTATGTCTCTTTTATGTATATACTTCTTTGTAATTGGTCATTCAGGTCTTTTTTTGTAATCCTACTCCTATGGGTACATTTAGAAATAAAATAGGATACCAGTTTTAATATGAAACTCTTGTTCTCTAGAATACATTGCTACAGCCATGTGGATGAATAATTAGCTTTATATAGATAATACTAGACAAAGTGGACATGGTTTTCCCTTGGCTTTTTTGAGAATGTTTTTTGTGGCCTTTGAGGTTGCTGCAAATAAGTACAATCTAACTACAAATAAGGCACATTTTTAGCAATATAAATATACTCAAATGAAATCAATTTAATTTTTAAACATGAATTCTATTTCTAATATAACAGGCTGCGGTCATCACTTTAATTTTGAGAGAATAAAACCAAGTAAGGAAAGCTGTAACTAAAGAAATCTCAAGAGTATTTTTTATGTTAGATACAATCTAAAGAAAATCAATATTACATTAAGTGGTGTTAAATTTTTTATGCTCCGGGAAAGCACTTTACTTGTCCATTTAATTAATAACAAATTCAATAAAACAGCAAATCTCTGGAGAGCTGGTTACCACAAAAACTTCAAAGATGAACATTCTGACTTGATGTGTTTTAGTGTCCCTCTTGCTTTGGAGTGACAAATTTAAACATGATTTTATTACCAATTCTAATACCTTAGTATTATAAGTATTTTTATTTAAATTAGAATGGGTCCACATTAAAAAAAAAATTAACATTTATTTATTTTTGAGAGAGAAAAATAGAGACAGTGTATGAGCAGGGGAAGGGCAGAGAGAGAGGGAGACACAGAATCTGAAGCAGGCTCCAGGCTCCGGGCTGTCAGCACAGAGCCCAGCGGGGGGCTCGAATTCATGAACCGTGAGATCATGACCCGAGACAAAGTCAGAAGCTTAAACGACTGCGCTACCCACCCAGGCACCTGAAAATGGGCCCGCATTTAAGGTGCAGTGCCTGTCTCTGTGTGACTCATGGGAAAGCGGTCTTGGGCTATCCTGGCCAATCTCTGACCTTCGTTAGCATCAATGGTGCTGCTTAACAGTAATGGTGCCAGTTGTTACTGCCTCATGTCATCTGTTTAGCTGCATATAGAACTGTGCTAATGGCACAAGATGAAAATAGGTGAGTATGGAAATGATATTGGCCTTGCTTTATGATATATTTAAACATTTTGTAGAGGACAGTTTGAAAAAAATTAAGATACGTATTTTCAAGTTCTTGTTGGACTCCACTTTTTTTCTTTGAAATCAGCCATAGCATCGTACGTTAGGGCTGATTACGTTAGGATGTTTCCTATAAACACAGCAAATAGCTCAATGTTTTACTTTGAGAAAAATGGAAATAAGTATCAGGCTTTTTCTGGTGATTTTTCTTCTCACCAGATTTTCTGTCACATTTTTTGCAACACCAGTAGTAGTAGAAGGGCTCTTGATGTCAGACAGTCTTTGTGCCTTCCCTTTTCGGGAAGAATTTTCATGAGGAAAACTTATAGGAAGAACCTCGTACTACTCAACCAAATAAAACAGTTTTAGGCCTTCAGCGGCTTGTCGTTTACAGAAACTGTTCAATACTCAGGGTTTGCCATATTCGATTCCTTTTATATGGCAATAGCAACCTCTAGAGGCAAACAGGACGAACTGAAATTTTTGTCAAGAGCTGGCCCGAGTTGATTATAACCGGTGTAATTTGTAGAAAGAAAACAAAAATCACTTGGCATGAAGACAATTAAAAAATAAACCAGATTCACCCAATCAAGAAGACTGTTGAAACATTTATCTGAATCAGAATGTCAATCTTTCACGACCTAGTTGAGGGCTTTTCTTCACTTTGAAGTCTTTGGACCCCACTCTTTAAGTCTGAGTTTTTGGCTCTCATATGTATGCGTCAAAAGCCACTCTGTACATTTCTTTTATGATATGAGCCATGAGCTGCTTAAAGTCAAGATTTATGTCATGCAGATTTGTATCTTAACCTCTACCCTGCCACCAGCCTGTACCACATACGGTTCATAATATATAATGCATATGAAATAACTTTATAGAATGGATGAATCATTGAAAGGAGAGGAGAGAAAATTAAACCACAGTGCCATTGCTGCCTTGGTGGAATATTTCTCAAATTTGGGTACCCATCGAGCTACCTTGTATTCATCTCTTAATATCTTACTAGATACTTTTGTTTCCCTAATTGACTTCTTTGAGACATTTGGAACTGGAACTATAGTTCAATTTTGGCCTATCTCCAGCACCTTTTTGATGCATTCTTTTATGCTCATGGCATTCTGAAACTTTTATTTTACCCATTTGTTTTTAGTGACAATCATCAGTTATTGATGGATTAGTATTTGCTTGGTATATTAGTTTTTATTGCTATCATAACAAATAACCACAGATATAAAGGTCTAAAACAACACAAATTTATTATACTATATTTTTAGAGGTCAAAGTCCATTAAGGTTTCACTAGACTCTAATGAAGGTGCCAGCAAGGCTATGTCCCTTTATGTAGTCTCTAGGGGATAATTGTTTCCTTTCTCATTTAGGTGTTGACAATTCAGTTCCATGCTGTTATGGGGCTAAGGGCAATGTCATGTTTTAAATCAAAGTCTAAATTCTAAAGCTACCTTGTTCTTAATTCTTATACCATGCTATGTTGTGGGTATCCTACCATATATGTGTAACACACACCCACACATACACTCACACACACACATACACACACACACACACACACACACACACACACACTAACACATTATCAACTGTTATTTGAAAAACCATGTTGGACTAAGGAAAACATTGTTTGCACCATTTCTCCTGGTGATGTTTATGCAAACAAGTTTTGTGTATTAGTGAGTAACGCATGCATGCTAGTTTGGCATGGTCTATTAATGGCAAAGCTGCAAGAACAGAAAATACTTACTGGTAAATTTATTTGTTCTAGTTTTCCAAGATTCAGGTCCAAAAGATAATCATTTTACAGGTCAGCTATGAAGCTGTATCTTGATTGGAGGCTACTAATGAATATGAAGAAATTCTGCCACTTTAATTTAGAAAATGTTAATTCTAAAATATTACTTCACACAGTAGTATGCTTATATTTTCATATGCTTATCACTCTGATATAGTGTTTTGAATGAATGATTTTTAGGTTTGTAATGTAAACAGAGGGTAATATGGGGTCACTTTTGGCATCCGTATTGTTTATCATAACATGCATATACAACTTCCCCAAACTCCTATAAATACGTATACTTTGCTTTAGTAAAGCATTCTTTTTGCATCCCACTTGTTTATTTATCCTTTTTTAAAATGTATTAACTGATAATAGGCTCAGATGTTTTTATTAATTCTACTACTTTAGCCTTAAGTTCTCTCCACGTGTGGTTCTTGCCTTGTAGTTGTCTCCGTGCACAAGGGAAGGCTGTGTTATGTGAATGTTTATTCAGTCAATCCACCAACTAACGTCAGATTTGAGCCTTGTTTCCTTTATCTTGCTTTCTCAAAGTCAGCTGCCGTTGTGGAAGCATCATTTATTCACCTCATTTCCTCTTTATTACAGAATCTTGATGCTCTGCATGACCACCTCGCTACTATCTACCCAGGTATGCGTGCGCCTTCCTTTAGGTGCACTGATGCAGAAAAGGGCAAAGGACTCATTCTGCACTACTACTCAGAGAGAGAAGGACTTCAGGATATTGTCATCGGAATCATCAAAACGGTAGCTCAACAAATACATGGCACTGAAATAGACATGAAGGTAATGGTCAGTAATGGAGGCTCTTCTGAACACATCTGACATACAGAATATTAAACATGACACTGTGAATTTACCTGTAGCTGTCACTTCTAGTGGACCTCACCAGAGGCATATTTATGAGCCATAACAGTGCTACACCAGCAATATTCTATATTTGGCCTTGGAAATCATTATACAGGATATTTTTTCCCTATGGCAGCAGAAATCTCTCTCCAATTATACATTGCTTAAGGCAATGTGAAACCTAGCTCGCATTTCCTGTATGCATCAGCTGGGTAGCAGAAGGAAAAGTGACTGGTTAAGCTGTAGCCTTCAGAATACAGAAAACCCAAAATGTGGATAGTCAAATTCTAAGATATATAAGATATACATATATAATATTAGATATTGTTTTACCGATCATTGTCTCTTTGTAGATTCTTTTTATCTGTTCCTGAAATAATAGTTGGAATCTTTCATTTTGTGATCTAAAAATTTTGTTCTTTTAGAAAAAATTGGATTACTTGGTGAAAGAAGTCAGGTCTTAATATTTAAAAAAATCGTTGCTATTGATAATACGTGCTCTAAGTTTTGAGTGAAAATATCAGGGTAGTGCTACATCAGCTGTGTAATAAAGAAAACCATTGTTTTTCTCTCTCTGTTTGACCCTGCAGCCCCTCCCAGTCACCTGCTCGGTGTGTGCCCAGAATGTTTAGCCTTACAAGCCATTTTTTAGTTGCTCGAAGTTCGAGAGAATTAGGGAGAGAGATATCCTATTTCAGCTTTTTTTCCTTATGGCTATTTCTTAGATGTCAGAGTTATGTTCTAGCACATACAGGAAGCCCAAACTTTAAGTACAATATTATACAAAATAAAAATTGTCATCTTTAAATTGTTTATATTGGAAAAGTGTCCCATATATTTAATCTAGTAATGCCATGTTAGATTCGGTGGTTTTCTTTCTTTCAAGAGTTGATGCCAATTCTTGGTGTGACACTTGTGGGTGAGTCCCAGGTGCATCCTTAATTTTTCTACAACTAGAAAGTAGGACTCTGTGTAACTTGACATTATCAAATCCAGAGACATTTAAAAAATTAAAACCGTGGGTAGAGAATCAACATGTATCCATGGCTAGGAATCTCACTGGAATTTAGCCAAAATATTCTATGCCTTTCATTTCTTATTTTTGATCCTGACCCCAAACTAACGCTACACTTATGCCTAGTGAGCCTTTGTCAGGGGCTTTTAGCATACTGTGTCTACTCTTGTGTTTGGTTTTTATTTAGGCAGGTTGAGCAAAAGACAAGTACGTAGAAACTTCAAGAAAAAAACACAAATCAGGGTGCACTTGGAGATTGCAGTTGCTATGGTTATCAGGGTACTTGGCATGGGAGATTGGCAGCCGTGAGCACATTCTATATAAAATTCAAGATTTTACTTAATTGCACGGTTTCCTTTATATAATATTTTGTTGCCTTGTGACCTTCATGTATTTAAGTGCTCCCACACAGACCTTCTGGAATATTTTCAGTTTTAGTTATATTTGGTATATTTAATTTTTGTCAAAGACACCTTTAATTTCCTGAAGTATTCTTATGTTGAATCCGTAAGCTTAACGAGTCCAGGGTTACCAGATAATTTAACTACTTAAGGAATATTATACCGTGTCAAGAAGTGATATGCCAACGAGAGCTTAAAAATATGATCAGAAAGCAGCTCATTTAGGGGCACCTGGGTGGCTCAGTTGGTTAAGTGTCTGACTTTGGCACAGGTCACGATCTAGTGGTTCATGAGTTCGAGCCCCACGTAGGACTCCGTGCTGACAGCTCAGAGCCTGGAGCCTGCTTCAGATTTTGTGTCTCTGTCTCTCTCTGCCCATCCCCTGCTCGCTCTCTCTCTCTCTTGCTCTCTCTCTCTCTCTCTCAAAAATAAACATTAAAAACATTTTCTTTTGAAGAAAGCAGTTCATTTTGACAATTTAATCAAAGCAAAGGAACAAGATTGAGGAATTAATTAGTAAATTTAGGTTGCACATAATTCAGTTCCTTTAGCTAAAATGGAACCAGAGCAGACCATCAAAATTGGGCTTGTATTTGAAGACTGACTCTTATTTGGTTCATGAAACTTTAGAGAAAACAACCTTAGTGAAGCAGACTGTTTAAATCATCGATAAAAATACTAATATTTAGCCAGTGTAGTAGGTGAGTGTGACACTCAAGGGAGTAATATCCTAATTTCATCATGAAACGATTTGAAAGAATATGTACAAGAGCGTCACGTTAATTGTGATTTGTTCTTAAGTCTCAGAGTGTGCTGCTGGGAATGCATGAGCAAAAAAAGCCAAAAATAGCAACATTCTGCCTTCATTGAGCTATAACTGAAGAACTATTGTGCCCACTACTTCCCATTTGGATCTGGCCACAGTTGAGATAGTTTTTCCTTTTAGAAGAGGATGTGTTGTTTCTGGTTTCTTAAACTCAAAAGAATAAACATCTTTTCTATACCTTAATAATGTGTTTGCCTATGCATAATATTTCAGAAATGTCACTATTTCTGTAAATTATAGAGCTTTACTCAATATTATGATTACTTCCCTAGAATGAGTTCCTAGACTTGTAATTAAATTGAAGAATGCACAACTTTTTAGGGATTACTTGTATATTATCAATCTACCCTTCAGAAAATTTAATCAAGATCCCCTCCCACTTGTGGTATTCGAGATAACTCTTTTTCTGTATCTTACCCAATTTGGTATTTTGTATAATTGCTATTTGATGGATAAAAAGTGACATTGCATGTATTTTTAAATATGTAGCTGTATTATTTCATTTCCTTCTGTTTGCACATACCATTTTTTATCATATTAAATAAAACCACCTGTATGGTTTGTGGGGTATTCACTGTACAATTGTACCTGGCTGAGCGGGCTGAGCCTACCAGGACAAGGGGGTGATTTTCTCCCAATTCTATCAAAGAAGCCATCTGGGCTGCTGAAGGATTCATACCAGATTTGCAATTTTATTGTAAGTAATTTTTCAGTCTTCAAATTGCATAAGTCAATGTCCAGAAATAGTTTCCTATTTAAGACATGCATAGTATTTGCATTTATGCATATTTTAAAATTAACTCTCTAAATGCAATTCTCATAACCAGTTTCTTAGGCATTTAGGATTTTAAGTAAACTGAAATGCAGGCAATTAACTCATCTCCCCCTCTGAAAAATCCAGGTTATTCAGCAAAGAAATGAAGAATGTGATCATACTCAATTTTTAATTGAGGAAAAAGAGTCAAAAGAAGAAGATTTTTATGAAGATCTTGATAGATTTGAAGAAAACGGTACCCAGGAATCACGCATCAGCCCGTATACCTTCTGCAAAGCTTTTCCTTTCCACATAATATTTGACCGGGACCTGGTGGTTACTCAGTGTGGCAATGCCATATATAGAGTGCTTCCCCAGGTAAAATGACATCACACTTCCTTGAGGTCTGAGACAAAGGCTCTAGAGTTGTTCTATGTGGCCATTTATTCACTTAATACACTGATTATATATCATGTAATGTGCAGTACATCATATATCACATAAGTTTTTTAAACTGAGCTAAGTGTATTTAAGCATACTGCAACTTTCCCTAGGACAGCTATTTATTCTTTTTCTGTTTTAATCACTCACAGGGACAATGGGAAAATTACATGGGGATACTATTGTTTTAATGAGAAAATGGGTAACTTTCTAGTAGTAAGCAACTCCCTTACCAAATGATTATGATTTTCTACTTTAAAGTCTTACTGAGCTGGCTTAATCTAATCTCAAATCGTAAGAATTATTTCTACTGATCACATGATCCTTTCTTTTCATCCACATTGTAGCTCCAACCTGGGAACTGCAGTCTGTTGTCTGTCTTCTCTCTGGTTCGTCCTCATATTGACATTAGTTTCCATGGGATCCTTTCGCACATCAATACAGTTTTTGTATTGAGAAGCAAGGTAATCAAAATATTATTTCTTTCAATGTGAGTAAGGGATGTTATATCTTAGAAGTGTGCCTGAAGGAAAGTTACCTACTATACTATTCTATTATATGGAGAAGGTATAGAAAAATTCAAACCAAACCTCAGAGGGAGTCCTGTTTCAAAGGCAATATTATTGATTTTTGGTTTGCCTGAGCAGCACTGGAACTCTTACTAACTGATCAAAATTAACAAAAGTAAATTTTGAGACTGTATTGTTGGGACAATGCAATTTCACATAATAAAACAAATATCTTTTACTCCCTGTACAGCTACCATGTACTATTTTAGACATCAGAAGAACTGATAAAAAAAAAAAAAAAATACACTTTTTTAACTTCACCCAAAGCCACTGATTAAATTCTTCCTTCAATTGTCTATTATTCTTGGTGCCATTTTTGTGGGAATTTAAAAGTGATAAAATATTCTTTTGGTTGAATGTTTAAGGAGTACCCAGATCTCATAGTTTCTGTTCTTGGGAGTGATACAGCAAACGTGTCCTAGAATATATATTTTGTCCTTCCTGAAGCCCTTGGAAAGGTCTTACCCACACATACTTTATGTATTTGGAACTACTCCCAGCCTCTCTGTGAATGCAGGTATGGGGAATAGAGACACTTGGTTTCTTTTTTTTCATAGAACTTAGTATTATATGTTGGAGCCATACTGGAAAATCAGAAATAAGATTCACAGTAGCTTTAAAACAATATGCAAGCATAGTAAGACTATTATCTTTTTGGGTCCAAAGGAGATAGTCAATTCGTTTTTCTGCAGTGTTTGCAAGGTAATCACTTTGCTTATTACCTGGCAGTATTTCTGTGAAATGCCCTTCCTGATCTACTTGGTGTCCTTATTCCCCCTGGACACTTTGGTGGGAAATGAGGTATACATGTCCTTCTTTTTTTTTTTTTTTTTTTTAACGTTTATTTATTTTTGGGACAGAGAGAGACAGAGCATGAACGGGGGAGGGGCAGAGAGAGAGGGAGACACAGAATCGGAAGCAGGCTCCAGGCTCTGAGCCATCAGCCCAGAGCCCGACGCGGGGCTCGAACTCACGAACTGTGAGATCGTGACCTGAGCCGAAGTCGGTCGCTCAACCGACTGAGCCACCCAGGCGCCCCTACATGTCCTTCTTTTTGCTGACTTGTTCCGTAGGGAGAAAGATACTAGTTTAATAGCTGTGTCTTGCTTTTTCAAGGAAGGACTGTTGGATGTAGAGAAATTAGAATGTGAGGATGAGCTGACTGGGACTGAGAGCAGCTGCTTACGTCTCAAGGGGCAGATGATCTACTTACCTGAAGCCGATAGCATCCTTTTTCTGTGTTCACCAAGGTAATCATTTTTAGATCAATTATAATGGATAGAAATACCCATTTTTAGCTAACAGAGAAATCCAAAAGCATCTTATTTAATGAGGTCTACATGTTTCAAGTATAATTAGGTATTACAACCCCTGTTCATACAGCACTCTAGTACAAGGATAATTTCATTTAACATTTGTAACAAGCTCAGAAGAAATCCTGTATTCTTTTTTTTTTTTTTAATTTGTCCTGTCTTAATCAATGTGCCAAGTGTATGTGCCATCAGATCGTGGAAAAATCTAATCTGCAGGTAGCTAATGCTTAGCTTTGTACCTTCCAAAGAGGCACCACGTAGAAAAGAAATTCCATAAAGCATTTAATATGATGACATAAATACATGGGTATATTTGGCACCGAAAAATTACTTTCTACAATTATTTCTAGATTTAAAATATAACTACCCTATATTGAAAATATTTAGCTACTCTAATCAGGATATACTATTCAAAATATATTATTACATTGACATTTATGTAAATTATGTTTTTTGTAATGAACATCAGAAGGAAGTAAAACTGTAGGATGGTATTTTTCCAATTTGAAAAAACATTTTACCAAAAGATGCATGGCAACTCAGAATAAGAAAAACATACCTAAATTTACTTAGAAAAATAGAAAAAGGTAACTGGAACTTTTTAGGTGGTATTTTGTGTATTTATAACTTTGTATGACAGAAACCTATGCACATTATTTAGTAACACATTCACTACAGCATGTTTTGCTGAGCTACTGGCTAAAAATTTAATTTAAAGTCCACCATGATCACTCTTCATTTAAAGATACTGCCTGAAAATTTCTGAAAAATCTAATGAACTTTATAACTTCCTTTAATATTATTAATACACTATTTTTTTTAAAGATTTTTTTTTTAACGTTTTATTTATTTTTGAGACAGGGAGAGACAGAGCATGAACAGGGGAGGGTCAGAGAGAGGGAGACACAGAATCTGAAACAGGCTCCAGGCTCTGAGCTGTCAGCACAGAGCCCGACGCAGGGCTCTAACTCACGGACCGCGAGATCATGACCTGAGCTGAAATCAGCCGCTTAACCGACTGAGCCACCCAGGTGCCCATATTAATACACTATTAACGACTACATAAGACTAATGATTATTTTTTCCTGAGAATATGCATCATGAAAATAAAAGAGACAAACTTAGAGAATATCAACCCTTTATATCTTTTTATTAGTCACTTTCATTGTTCTAACTATATTTTTATCTGCTATCAATGTGTTTTTTTTTTTTCTTTTGCCCTTTTCAAGTTGAGCTTTAGTAGAATGACAGCTGTTCAATAGGGACAATTTCTATTCATGGAGATAAAGGTCTCTTTGGAAACAGAAGCAGAAAATTTGGAGGCTCTTTGTTAATTACCATATGAAGAAATTGGTCACATATTGACACATTCACAATTTGTCATATGGTACCTGTCCGTGTATTTAGAAAGATTTGTACTTGTGTTAAATGAGATCCACTAAAAGCAGTTTTACTTATAAATAATTCTAAGATGATTAGTTTAAATTTAGGGGAAAAATGTTAGTAGTTCATTAAGATAATAAGTAAATTTTTAGAAAAATGAGACATAGAGGCACTTTGGTGACTCAGTCACTTAAGCATCTGACTCTCTTTTCGGCTCCGGTCATGATGCCAGGGTCATGGGATTGAGCCCTGTGTGGGGCTCTGCTGAGTATGGAACCTGCTTAAGATTGTCTCCCTCTGCCCCTCCCCCACTCCCTCTTGTGCACACAGGTACTCTTTCACACACACACGCACACACACACACACACACAAAGAAAAGTGAGATATAATTTGATTGTTTTTAAACTCCATACAAGAATTTTTAGCCATTTTTATTTTAAGCTTATAATCTTTTTTTTTTTTTTTTTCTCTGTTCATGGGCAGTTCTTGTATATCAGCTAGCAGGTGATCTGTCCTCTTTTCAGATGAGTCTCTTCTGCCATTGAGCCGAGCTGTTCAAGGTTAACATACATATGCATTTTAACAAAATCTAAAGAAACCATATGGTTCATTACTAAAGTCTTTGATCATTTTATTTTTCTATATTGACATGCTTATGTTGGCTTTGATTTGTGGACATTTCTGCTGAGAATGTATAACAAGGAGACATTTTATTAATCCAAAATTCTTCAGTAAAGCCACAACTCCTTATGTCATTTTAGAGAAATTCTTATTGTGAATGCCCAGAAGTTATTACTTTATATTTAAAGAATTCAAACCAATAATATAACCTTAAGATATTTTAACCAAAAAATAAATTTTTAAAAAGCAGTCACTCATCAGATCATCACTGAATCAATAGAATTATGCTATTCTTTTTTTTAATGTTTGTTTATTTTTGAGAGAGAGAGACAGAGAAGGGGCAGAGAGAGAGGGAGACACAGAATTTGAAGCAGGCTTCAGGCTCTGAGCTGTCAGCACAGAGCCTGACACAGTGCTCTAACCCATGAACCATGAGATCATGACCTGAGCTGAAGTTGGATGATCAACCAACTGAGCCACCCAGGTGCCCCTATTATGCTAATCTAAAAATAACTTTGGTAAAAAAAAAAAAAAAACATAGGTTACAAATATGCATACACTTTAGTAAGATTATATAATGTTTCAAAAATGAGAAAAATTTTCAAAACAAACAAAAGCAGTAGAAGAAATTAGAATGAGAAGTAAGAGTAGCACATAAAATACATGTCATAAAGTTATAAGCACATAAAATACATGTGGAAGATAGGTCATAAATCTGATTGTAAACTTTTTATCACTGCATCTAAAAGAGAAAAGCAACCAGTTACAACAGTCAATGGATGCATAAGGCAACAATGAACTGGTTTCTCAAAAGAAGCATTATCATCCCTGTTACAGAGGGCAAAAAGAAAGTTTTCTTCATCTCTTTATAATGGGGGGAAAATGTGATTGCAGTCCATAACGGCCACGTGTTAAATACCAGATTAATTTTCACAGGATAGTTTTCTCCTTTATCTTTCAGTTTAGGCTGATGGAATCAAAAAGTGAGATTTGGCAAAAATGTATGTCAAGTTCACTGCTCCTTGATAGATTTTTTTTAATGTTTATTTATTTTTCAGACAGAGAGAGACAGAGCATGAACGGGGGAGGGTCAGAGAGAGGGAGACACAGAATCCAAAACAGGCTCCAGGCTCTGAGCGGTCAGCACAGAGCCTGATGCAGGGCTTGAACTCGCGACCCCAAGATCATGACCTGAGCCGACGTCGGACGCCCAACCGACTGAGCCACCCAGGCGCCCCTGCTCCTTGATAGATTTTTAAATGTATGAAAGAATGAAGTTATAGTCTTCATGCAACTCTCCATTTTTTTTTTTTTTTTTTTGTCTTTAGTCTGACCTATTGAATCGTAGGAGATGACCAGATTTTACTCCTTGACAGTAGTCAGGCTTGATGTTAGCATGTACACAAGTTGGCACTGACTTCGCCTCATTTCCCTATCTACCAGTGTGATGAACCTGGACGATCTGACAAGGAGAGGTCTGTACCTAAGTGACATCCCTCTGCATGATGCCACGCGCGATCTCGTTCTTTTGGGAGAACAATTCAGAGAGGAATACAAACTGACCCAAGAACTGGAAATCCTCACAGATAGGCTGCAGCTCACATTAAGAGCCTTGGAAGATGAAAAGAAAAAGACAGACACGTAAGAATGTAACCTTGTGGGTAAGGAAGGGCGTTGTATATTGTGACCCTACTGTGGTTAAGTTTGGTAACCAAAGTAGAAAGGCATGGAACCTGTTATACTCTGGAGTAGTAGGTAAGAATCTTCCATATCACTTAGAAAGCAATTTTGCATACAGAAATACATCAGTCTTAATGGTAGTGGAAATGTGTCTTCTAGTTTTAGAAACTAAGTTGAAAGAATAAATGCCATAATACCTCCCTGAAAATCAATACAGTAATCCAAGTGTGCATTTAAAGGTGAAGTATCCATTCATTCCTTCCTTCATATGGGAGATCTGTTCGAAGCATCCTCTGTGTGCCAAGGGCTGGCTGGGTTCTCGGGGTTGCAATGAACACTGTGCTTAGAATTGGCCTTCATTTTCAAATCATTCATTCAGATATGCACTGTGCATACTACTTGGCCTTGCTTGTATATATTCGTTAAAGGCACTAAATCACTGGACATTCATGAGAGATTTTACCCAGGGTCTTGGGTATTCATTTTTGATGGCTTGTTGGAGAATTGAAGTGATCTGTCTGACTTCTCCTAAGAACTATTTCATTCTACTTGAACACCCAGAATATTGATAACAGCATCACTTTCTGTACTTTTCTTTGCGTTGATATGTGTGTGGTTGCCCTGAAATGAATGCTGTGCCCACACATAAACACACCAGTTAACTATTTATTAATAACATGGATGAAATAGAGAACGACATGTAATGTCTGTCTATACATAGCTTCTTAATTCACTTGTCTTGACCTTTGTATAGAGAAGCTGAAAGCTATATCTGGTTTCTTTGATGCCTCTTTACTTTCCTTGTGGCCCTCAACAGATCCTTGAATCCCTCCAGATATTTTGCAGATTTCAAAAAGGATATGGGACAGGCGGCTCAAATTCCTCCCACTGCTTAAAAAAAATTCAAACTGTAGGTTTTATTGGTATGTGGTACAACTTCATCCTTGAAAATAACACATTGTATGAAGCTTGTAAGATTCAACTTAGCACAGTACGTCCTCTGGCTTTAGGGAAGAAAAAGGTAGGGAGGCATCAGTTCTTCCTCTGGGTCCTCATGCCAAGAGCCATAGGTTACCCCAGTTTCTGCTTCTGTCTTATCAGTCCTCGGCTCTCACCCTCCTCCCGTTGTGCTTACCACACTTGTCCCTCTGCGTGGTACCTGATGCCATCGAAAAATCGCAGGATTGCCTGTAGAAGTACAGTCTTTTCTTGCCGAGCCCAGGCTCCACCTGTTTTTTCCGTTTCTTCCACGGAAGAAAGAGGCATGGATGAGACTGGGAGGAGATCTACTTGGTTTAATGGTATTTACACAAATTCAGGTAAACTTCTTATTCCTGAGAGATAAACACGGTCCTGGTATTATACTACTCAGACAGTGTTCTAAGTGCTGGTAATGACAACTTTCCTACTGTGAATACTGTAATAACAGGTCAGAATTCAGTACCACGGATGAAAACTCTGACTTCCTATTGCCAGGGTTCTGCTTCGCCTATTTGGTTGCCTTATTTCCATTTAGTTTGAATTGGTTTCGATTTGGAGGTGTTGCATGTGATTAAAACAAATAAATTATGGTATTTTTGAAAATTCACATAGATGGCTAATAATGGGTGTCTTATAAGACTCCAGGTTTTTACGGTACAAACGACATCAAAACTCTGTGATTCCCAGCATTTCTTCCTGTGGCTCTTTCCCCATCCCGCTGAACAGGCTGTTGTATTCTGTCCTCCCTCCATCCGTTGCCAATGAGCTGAGACACAAGCGTCCAGTGCCTGCCAAGAGATATGACAACGTGACCATCCTCTTCAGTGGCATTGTGGGCTTCAATGCCTTCTGTAGCAAGCATGCATCTGGAGAAGGGGCCATGAAGATTGTAAACCTGCTCAATGACCTCTACACCAGATTTGACACACTGACTGACTCCCGGAAAAATCCATTTGTTTATAAGGCAAGTCCAGACCGCATCCTAATGCGGTGCCCTTCAGGGTCTGAATTTTGAGACCCTATGTTCCGAGGCACCATTCTCTCACGATAGCCCTACAGCCTTGGTGCAGTAGGCCTCCATGTACCCACTGTTTACCATTTTCTTAAATAATTTACCTCTTGTTGTAAACCTTTCTCTTCCCTGTAACCAAAATGAATAGAGCTGATGGTTCCCTGGTTCAAATGAAATGTTCAGCAGCTTTTTGCACTTACATTAATGAATCTGCACAGGTTGTTTCTCACCCATCATGTAAACATAGCATTTGTTTTAGTGCTCTGTCGGAGACATTTTTACTGAAATACATAAATGCTTTGCATAGTGAAGAAGTCTTAGAGCATGAGAAGGGGACTGGGGACTCGGGTTTGCTTTTAGATTACACCGACCCGAAGATAAACATTTATAAGGCATTTATGCGCTTTGTTCCAATTAAAAACAAATATAATATTGGAAAAAATGAAGTCAGGGGATTATTGCTTCATAAAAGCAAGAATGTTAACCAAACCATCTCCAGGCATCTGGAGTAATAGGAGTGCCACAAGGACTATTTATTTTATAGTGGTTTTCCGAGGTACTGTGTGACATTTTGTGAGCACATCATAAATGTAAATGGTTATTGAACATGATAAACCATTGGACGTTGGGCAGTGGCTCTTGTGTCATAAACCATCATTATTTTAGGAAGATACTGGTAATAAATTGTCCTAGTGAATTATAAGCGTATCTGAGATGAGAAACCAGGAATTACTAGGGGGGAAATAATGCTGTGTCCATGCCTGGCTGTAATCAAAGACCTCAAGTGCTGTGTGCAAGTTTCAAACAATTACAAGGTTTCATCTTGTTGGAATTGAATGTATTTTAATTTTAAACGAATTCATGGGAGGAAAGTTTAAAGTTACTAGTAGCCTTGGGGAAATGTTGTTTATATAGAAGGGTAGCAAATGAAACAGTAATGTTTATTCTAACCAGTGACCATGTAAATGTATGTGCTGTGTTAGGTGGAGACAGTTGGTGATAAGTATATGACAGTGAGTGGTTTACCAGAGCCATGCATCCACCATGCACGATCCATTTGCCACCTGGCCTTGGATATGATGGAAATTGCTGGCCAGGTTCAAGTAGACGGAGAATCTGTTCAGGTTAGTAAATAAAGTAGATACTATAATAGCAGTAGCAGACCTTTGTGGTCAACCGACTCACATTCTTTGGCAGGCAGTCATTACGTATAAGGGAAGACGTCATCATGACAACAGACTATAATATTCTTGAACCCATTGTATTGCATTTTTTTCACAGAGATGGGAAATCTGTCCACCTTTTTGAAACTACCTACTCTGTTCCATGTACTGAAATCAAGAGGATGAGACCAAACTTCCTATCCTTTCTGGTTTATTTTTTAAAAATCTCTTTCCTGCGTCTCATATAAGTTGCCAGATTCGTATCTTTGGAATCTTCTGACTTTAGAAAAAGAATATTTCTCTTGGAAGACAGATTTTGTGAGAGTTTTTTTTTTTTTTTAATATTAATGCTTGATTTTTTTTTTTTACCTTTCCTTTAATCTCTTTTTTAAAATTTTTTTTTAAATTTATTTATTTTTGAGAGACAGAGAGAGACACAACACAGGTGGGGGAGGGGCAGAGAGAGAATGAGACATAGAATCTGAAGCAGACTCCAGGCTCTGAGCTGTCAGCAAAGAGCCCGGCGTGGGGCTTGAACTCACAAACTGTGAGATCATGACCTGAGCCAAAGTCGGTCGCTCAACCGACTGAGCCACCCAGGCGCCCCGAGAGTTTTTTATTTTGTCTGTAATACACTTGGAGTTCTTCCAGAGAATTCTTATGATTTCTTTATGATGACTTTACGTTATTCTATGACGTAAAGTAATCGAAAATTAGTGTTTTGGTGATCGAGCTTATTGAAACAAAGCTTTGATTTCTGCAGATAACAATAGGGATACACACTGGAGAAGTAGTTACTGGTGTCATAGGGCAGAGGATGCCTCGATACTGTCTTTTTGGAAATACTGTTAACCTCACAAGCAGAACAGAAACCACTGGAGAAAAGGGAAAAATAAATGTGTCTGAATACACATACAGGTAAGAGAACAGGTCTTGGTATTTACTGATTTGCAAGAAAAATGTCTCTTCGCATGTGGTTTAACTCTCTGCATGATTTTGTTACTTTTAAACAGTCATCACTTATGCTCTTAGGATTGTTTATTTTTTATTTGAGAACGGATCATCACTCCCACTCTCAATGAATCTACACCACCTTAGGAATTCCTTGCATGACCACCATTACTAAAATCCTGTGTTACTTTTAAATACAATTTTAACACGTGTCATTACTGTCTCGATTTCGAACTTTGGTTCATGTCCCTTTCTCCATACAACCATAGTCAAGACGTCTTTTCTTATTCCCTGTCCCCCATCTTTTAGATGTCTTATGACACCAGAAAACTCAGATCCACAATTCCATTTGGAGCACAGAGGCCCAGTGTCCATGAAGGGTAAAAAAGAGCCGATGCAAGTTTGGTTTCTATCCAGAAAAAATACAGGAACAGAGGTATGACTAATCAGCATGTAGTTACGTTTTTTAAAGGCAGAATATAAATACAAGGAGCTAAATTATAATCACTGAAAATATGTCTCCTTTGAAAAGAATTCTTGGTTGCCGAAATGAACTCTCAGGTAAAGCAATGTAAGTACTGAAACATTAATGAGCCAGTTAGAACAATAAAAACTTCTTAGGGGATACTTTATTGTTGCCGGCTTTTTACCTCTAATGAAATTAAACTTAAAAGCACCAGACGGGGAAGACCAGTGTTTGGTTCTTCCTCCATAATCTGGCTGAGGTGAAAAAAAAAAAAAAAAAAAAAAAAAAAAAAATGTCTACCAAAAAAAAAAAAAGAAAAAGGGGCGCCTGGGTGGCGCAGTCGGTTAAGCGTCCGACTTCAGCCAGGTCACGATCTCGCGGTCCGTGAGTTCGAGCCCCGCGTCAGGCTCTGGGCTGATGGCTCGGAGCCTGGAGCCTGTTTCCGATTCTGTGTCTCCCTCTCTCTCTGCCCCTCCCCCATTCATGCTCTGTCTCTCTCTGTCCCAAAAATAAATAAAAAACGTTAAAAAAAAAAAAAAAAAATGTCTACCATAATCTGGCTGAGGTGAGAGGACAATGAGGGACTCCCTGGCCTCTTTGCTTAGCTCCATAAGGGGTTCTGAGATCACCATCTGGCCAGAGTCAGGACTGCAAGTTATGGGAGGTTTCTTAATCACGAAGCTTCAGATCCTTCTAAGGGCCAGTCTATCTCCCTGTGGAATGTTTGGGGATCTTTAGACATCCTGGGCCCTTGTGCGTTTTTCCTAGAAAGGAGAGCGATTTATACTTTTCCATAACCTATATCATTGCATAGGGGAACCTCAGGTTCGTGCTAGTCCTGTGGTTATACTCCGGCTGTACTACTTCGTGCTAGAGTTGACTTTAGACACTAGCCCTCCAAACTGGAATCCTGATTCACGCCGGGCTCGTACACACCAAAGCCATGCCCACCTTGTTCCCACACACAGGCCCCTATATCAGAAGTAAGGTTGATACTTTGTTCCCTGTTGATGTAGAGGTTCTTTAGAGAGGGTGAGACTACTTGATTATATACTTCCTTTTCCGAACGTATACATGCCCTAAAAATGCTGGTAGAGCATAAGTCCTAAAAGGAATGGAATGCCAAGTTTTAAAATATTTATCTTTATCTTCTTTCTGCTGTTTTTACTTTAGATAATTTACTTGTGGTTTTGGCATGCTTACTGAGGCTCTTCTTATAAATTAAGCTCTACCTCAAGTGTTGCTCGTTTTAGGTGGGTGGTCCTTGTTTCACCCAGAATTATGGTGGGAAGACTTAGAAAAACAGATGTGCATGCATATATTAAAAAAAAAAAAAAGAAAGAAAAGAAAATCTTTGGGGGATACTACAAGCTTTATTATCACTGAAAATGAACCCCTATTTATTCCACTCTTTAAAGGAACCAGCACAAGATGATAACTGAATTTCAGACTGTGGGATGACGGGGACCGCAGAATGGGCTCCAGTTGTCCCCTGTCACACACCAAGCAATTATTCCCTGTGGATACAGATTTCGCTTTGTCCTTTGCAATGGCCCCAAGCCTTTCTCTTAGGCATAGCTTTCATATTCGTTATTCAACCTTTGCTCTGCTTTTGGTAATTTTCAAGGTTTAGTATATTACCTAAAGTTTGGCTTTAGATGTGGATAATGTGAATTTCATGTGTCTTAAGATCTACTACAAGCATTACTTAACATGGTAATTTGCAAGTGGTAGGCACCCAATAAGTAGTTGTTGAATTTAATTAAATGACACTGAACAGTATTTGGTCATGTGTACATATCATATCATGGTTTGCCAAATCTGTTTAGTGTTCCATGTATATGTATATGTATATTTTAATGACTATAATAACATATAACAAAGTTTATATCGTGTTGGTGTACATCATCATAGAAACCATTTTCTAAAAGAGTGAATTCTAACTTTTAGGGGAAAAAATGCAATTTATTTTCAGATTCCCAAAATAAGAATTAATATACCATGCTAAGAAAATAATGAGTATTTTGAACTGTGCTAATTTTTCTTCAAAAATATAGGATGCGCATTTCTGTTCTTAAAATATTTGGTTGCTCACCCAAATCATGTGGCATTATAATTCCTCTAAAATTCTGTAGTTTGTACTATATCCCTTGCATTCAATCCCTTTAACAACATGTTATAAAAAGTTGCACTGTTTCACCGTGAGCTATTACATTAGCTTGAGATAAATGTCAGGGCTCTAACCACATCTGAGAATAAAATTGGAAGTGCTACTGGGATACTCCTGTAAAAGCCATTTCTGGCCATTTATTTCCAGAAATGAGCTTCTTTTTCTTAGCTTGGAAGAATGTGGTTATATCCAGGCCATCAGGTTCAGAAAAGTTAACTTTAATTTTGACATAGAATGCATCCCTATTGGAATAATTGGCCTGTTGTTCTTAAATAATTTATTAATATCTACCTTTATAAAATATAGTGCAACTACATTTGTGTAAGAGTGTTTGTCTTTAAATTTAGTATTTTGTATCAGCACAACGATACTGTACAAATGTTCCATGTTCCTGTGTAAGAAAATCTGCAATAAATTATTTTTTCCACTTGTCTCTAGACAGTTTTTATTTCACCAAAAATGATATTAATGTCATTATTGGCCATGTTATTAATGCCATTTTTATACATACATTTTATAATGTTCCCTATTTTGCACTTTAATTTTGATTCAGTGTTGTTATGAAGTTGAATGGCTCCTCTTAGATAGGCTTAGTCTCAGATGCTCTTTTTCTTCAGTACCAACTAAACGCAGAAGCAAGACGAGACCCGGGGGGGACAGATCCATGGATCGATAGGAAATGACATCATTCCTTGAGGATCTCAGTCTTTCAGGAGTGAAAGACACATGTACAAATAATTACAATATATGATATTTGTAGTGTTCATCCAATTTAAGAAACTGAGAGAATACGTAGAGAATGAGAAAGGAGGGGATCAAGGTAAGACGGGGACAGGGGGCAGCAGGGAGACCAGGCAGGGTTTTATGAGGGTCTCACTTAAAGATGAATCAATGCCATGGGAGCGAGACTCTAGACCTCTTCCAGCAGCAGATACTCAGGAAGTGTCTCCAGATTCTCTCCTGCCTAATCCTCCTGCACAGCATGCATTCTGTGCATTCACTTTGCTCTGCATATCTTCCAAATTTCTACAATTCCTTGACGTGTCTCTGTTCCACTGACCCTGATGACCCCTTCACGTTTGTTTGTTTTCATCCTCTTTTTATTGTTTCTGTTCAGTTATTTCACAAACATTTTTTTGGTAAGAGTTTTAAAACATGAAGAAAAGGTTAAAGGACTCCTATAAGGCACAACCATTCACCAAGCACCTGGATTCTACACTTCTTAAAAATTTACTAAATTTTTGGCAACTCCCTTTTAATTCATATTCTGGCTTTTTGTAGTCTGCTGGGTTTTATTTCTTTTGTTGAGCGCTCACCCACATACTATAAAATTCACTTTTTAGAAGTGTACAGTTCACTTTTTAGAAGTGTATTCACAAGGTTGTACAACCAACTAATTCCAAAATATTTTCATGACCGCCCCCCCCCAAATCCTGTAATCATTAGCAGTAAATCCCAATTAACCCCTTCCCCCAGCCCCTGGCAACACTAATCTATTTCCTGTTTCTAAAGATTTACCCATTCTGAGCATTCCATATAGCAGAATTGTACAATATTGGCATTTTGTATCCGGCGCTTAGCATAAAGTTGTCAAGGCTTGTCCATGTGGTAACATAAATCAGTATTCCGTTACTTGTTAATGGTTCAGTAATATTCTATTGTATGGATTCGCCACATTTTGTTTATTCCTTCAGAAACCATGGACATTTGAGTTGTTTCCACTTTTGGTTAATATGAATCACACTTATGATCATCTGTACAAGCTTTTGTGTCCATATATATTCCCAGTTCTCTGGTATTAAACCTAGGAGTTTCATTTCTAGGTCATATGGAAATCTAGGTTTAACTGTGGCAAGCTGCTAAACTGTTTTGCAAGGTGGCTGCACCAGTTTTCTTTCCCATTGGCAGTGTATGAAAGTTGCAATTTCTCTACATCCTTGACAACACTTGCTATTGTCCATTTTTCTGATCCAAGCCATTCCAGTGGGCGTGAAGTGCCATCGCACTGCGGTTTTGATTTGTATTTCCCTCATGACTGCTTATGTTGAACATCTTTTCAAGTGCTGGTTAGTCATTTGTGTATCTTCTTTTGAGAAATTCCTATTCAAATTATCTGCTCTTTGGGTGGGTGGGCGTCATCAGCCTGCCCTTGGGGTCTCCATTGGCCGCCTGCCGGCTGGCCTCTGCCCTCAGACTGGCCTCTGCCCGCAGGCTGGGCTCTGTCTTGAAGGCGTGAGTGGAGGTGCTGCTCCGGAGCTGCAGAAGGAGACACCCAGCAGCACTGTGGAGGATCCAGGGGATCTGCAACGTCCCCCCAACCTTCCTCCCCCCCTCCCGCCCCCTCCATCCCTGCACTCCCAGCGCCCTCTCCCCACCTGCGCTTCTCTTTGGGCGCTGGCGCCCAGGGTCGGCCTCTCACAGCTCCGGAAAAGAACCCAGGCAGCTCTCTGGCGCTGGGGACTGGAGACCCCATGAGGCCCCACAGAGGCCCAGGGGCGGTGGTGATGGTGTGCGAAGCCATGCTGAGCTGTGCTGGGCTTTGGTGAGGTGCGACAATTTATCTTTGACTGTTGAGGCAGGAAAATGTGGATGATTACTACATCACGAGGGGGAGGAACTTGGCAGGGGCTAGTCAGAAGGCCTGTTAACATTTCTGAACCTCGGGGTATCATTATCTGTAATACAGGAATGATCATTTTCTCCTCATGGGAGGGATTCGTTGGGAGACTCCTGGTATTTTGTTTTCTCTCACCATTTTGTGGACATTTTTCCTATCCCTGCATTTATCCTGCAAAATGTTATCGATAACATTATCCATAAAAGACATTTAGGTACTGAAAAGTTGAAAAACACACAAATTATTTGCCCCTTTGTAAATGGAGTTATTTGTTTTTTTTGAATGTTTATTTATTTTGAGAGAGAGCACAGTGGGGGTGGGGCAGAGAGAGAGGAGGGAGAAAATTCCAAGCAGGAGCCATGTCAGCGAAGAGCTGAATGGGGCTGGATCTCACCAACTGTGAAATCATGACCTCATGAAATAATGACCTCAGCTATGGGATGCCTGGGTGGCTCAGTCAGTTAAGCGTTGGACTGTGGCTCTGGTCATGATCTCTTATGAGTTCGAGCCCTGTGTCGGGCTCTGTGCTGACAGCTCAGAGCCTGGATGGAGCCTCCTTTGGATTCTGTGTCTCCCTCTCTCTGAATCCTTCCCCACTCACACTCTGTCTCTCTCAAAAATAAGTAAACATTAAAAAAAAAAAAAGCATAACCTCAGCTGAGTTGGAGGCTTAACCAACTGAGCCACCCAGGCGCCCTATTTGGTTTTTAATTGTTGAGTTTTAGGAGTTCTTATATTCTGGACACTAGACTTAATAAGATCATGATTTAGAAATAGTTTTTTTTCACCTGTCAGTTTTTTCACTTTCTTTGTAGTGCACTTTGAGGCTCAAAAGGTTTAAATTTTGATATGGTTAAATTTGTGCACATTTTTCTTAGGCTGCTTATGCTTTAGATAGCATACCTAAGAAACCATTGCCTAATCCAAGGTCACAAAGATTTACACCTGTATTTTCTACCAAGAGCTTCATAGTTTTGTTCATAGTTTTAGCTCTTACATTAGGTGTTTGGTGCATCTTGAGTTAGCTTTGGTATATGATGACCCTGGGAGTCCAAATTCATTCTTCTGCTTGTGGAAGTCCACTTATCCCAGCATCCTCTGTTGAAAAGCCTATTCTTTCCTCATTGAATTATCTGGGCACTCTTCTTGAAAGTAAATTGACCGTAAATGTAAGGGTGTATTTTTGGACTCTCAGTTCTCTCCCTAGATTTATGTCTATCCCGGTGCCAGTACCACTCAGTCCTGTTTACTGAAGCTTTGCGGTGAGTTTTGAGATTGGGAAATATGAACCCTCTAACTTTGTTCCCCAACAGCTCCTTTAGGCACTGATGTTTCTCAAGATTTCTTCCTCATATCCTTGAATAATCTCACTTGTCAAATCTGTGACTACCAATAATCTTGACTAACAGGAGTTGCACATCTACCTTGTGCAAGGTTTTCTCCTTGCCACTTTAGATGGCTTATTGTATCCACATCCTAACAACCTAAATAAGTATGTTTTATCTTTTAATACGTTACTGTATTTTGTTTCTAACATTTCACTCTGATGGTTACGTCCATTTTTATAAAAAAAGGAATGGTTTGTAGTTGTGTATGTTTTGTCAGGTTTGGGGAATTAATCATACATTTCCTCATAACAGATGTGAAAGTTTGCCTAATATTTTGGGGGGATAGTTAACAGTTTGGAAAAAAATTTCCAGTGAAGTTGTCCAGATTTAGTGCCTTTGTTTTGTTTGGTTTGTGGAATAGCTCTCTAATTGTATTCTTTGTGGCTTCTCTGGGAACTGATCTCTTTACCTTTTCAATTTATTAGACTTAACAATATTAGTTTTTAAAAAGAAAACTATCCATTTCATTCAGATTTTTAAAAGTATTTTAATAGGCGCACAAAATAAACCCTTTTGATACTTAATTTTTTTCCCACTTTTGAAGATTATTTTGTCTCAAATAGTGTTTGTTTTCTTCATTTATCTCTTAATCCTGTTAATTAGCGACTTTTTTCCATTTTCAGAGAACTGGGTTTTGGATTGGTTAGTTTTACTATTTTTCTATTTTCCAACTTTTAAATTTCTGCTTTAATCATTAATTTCTTCCTTCTATTTATTTAATTCAGTTTTTCTTTGTCCCACGATTTCGAGTTATATGTTTGTCTTAAGAATTGAACGCTATATGGGGCACCTGCATGACTCAGTCAGGTAAGTGTGCAACTCATGTTGATTTTGGCTCAGCTCATGATCTCACTGTTTGGTTGATGGAGTCGAGCCCTGTGTCAGGCTTTGCACTGACAGTGTGGAGCCTGCTTGGGATTCTCTCTCTCCCTCTCCCTGCCTCTCCCCTCTCTCAAAATAAATAAACTTAAAAACAAAAACAAAAACAAAGAATTGAATGCTGTACAATTTCTTCTGATAAAAACATTTGGACCAAGTATTCTGATACATCATGTTTTGCTATCATTATTATTTTTGAATTCTCCAGTTTTACGTGGTATTCTTTTGTTCCAGGACTTGCTTAATCATGTGTTCTTAATTTTCCCTTTTTCCCCCAGTATCTCCACTTTTCTTTGTCCCAACTCTGCTGTCCTGTTCAGTATGCATTTTATTCCTAGCTCCTTCTCTGTACAGGTGTTTGTTCTGGCAAGGAGAGTTTGTTGATTATTTTCAGAGATCATAGATCCCATCCCATCCCATCCTCATCAGACCTTCCCTTGGGCTCCTTATGCTTACTCAGTGATTGGTTTCTGTCGATTGATCTTCCCCATTTTGGTTGCTAAAGTCTCAGATTAGTTGACTGAGTTTTCTAGTATGTATCTGAGATATCTGGATTCTCTGATTTTTAGCACCCAGTTTCTTCCTCCTATTTCCTAGATAATAACACCATCTGATGATTTTAGTTATCAGTGTTTCCCAATCCATAGGTTTTGGGTACATTTGGGTTGCAAGTAAGTGCTTTTGTTTTGGCGTAGGCACCTGTGGGTTTTTGGCTTTGCAATTTTAATTGCTATGCCTGTTTGTAAGGAAGATTCAGGAAGACTCAAAAACTACCGTGGCACTGCCATCTTCCCAGAATCCAACATATATTTATTGAACATCGAGTTGTGGCAGGCACTCTGCTAGGTATGATGTTTGGAATGCATCAGTGAACAAACATCTCTGTGTTTGAACCACTTAAATTCCAGTTTTTGCATCTTGAATATTTTTTAAAGTCTTCTTTATTCTGCCTACATTATCCTACTTCAGGCAGTCATCATCTCTAATCGGAACAGTTACAAGATCTTCTTTATAAGTCTTTCTACTTCCCATCGTTCTCCCTCTGCATTCCACACTCCCAAATTGCTGCCAGAGTGGTCTCTCTCAAATCCAAATTACTCTCCTGCCTACAATCACTTAATAGCTGTTCATTGTCTCTACACCCCCAGCAAAACACACAAAATTTACCAGCCTTCTATGTTAGTCCCTACCTTTGTAATTTTCCACTATACTCTTTCTGGAATGCTCTGTCCCCATACTCTGCTGGCAAACTCCTATTTCCTAGGCAAATTTAGTCCTTCCTTATCTTCCTGTTCCACAATATTTACCATAGTTAGCATATTGTTTATTTATATGTCCGTTTCTGTCTTAGGCTTTACGTTTTTTTTCTTTTATTTTTTTCTATTATTTTAACTTTTTTATATATATATAATTTACATCCAAATAAGTTAGCATATAGTGCAACGATTTCAGGAGTAGATTCCTTAGTGCCCTTTACCCATTTAGCCCATCCCCCCTCCCACAACCCCTTCAGTAACCCTCAGTTTGTTCTCCATATTTATGAGTCTCTTCTGTTTTGTCCCTCCCTGTTTTTATATTATTTTTGTTTCCCTTCCCTTATGTTCATCTGTTTTCTCTCTTAAAGTCCTCATATGAGTGAAGTCATATGATATCTGTCTTTCTCTGACTGACTAATTTCACTTAGCATAATACCCTCCAATTCCATCTGTGTAGTTGCAAATGGCAAGATTTCATTCTTTTCGATTGTCGAGTAATACTCCATTGTATATATATACCACATCTTCTTTATCCTTTCATCCATCTATGGACATTTGGCTCTTTCCATACTTTGGCTATTGTTGATAATCCTGCTATAAACATTGGGGTGCATGTGTCCTTTCAAAACAGCACACCTGTATCCCGTGGATGAATACCTAGTAGTGCGATTGCTGGGTTGTAGGGTAGTTCTATTTTTAGTTTTCTGAGGAAACTCTGTACTGTTTTCCAGAGTGGCTGCACCAGCTTGCATCCCCACCAAAAATGCAAAAGAGATCCTCTTTCTCCGCATCCTTGCCAACATCTGTTGTTGCCTGAGTTGTTCATGTTAGCCATTCTGACAGGTGTAAGGTGGTATCTCATTGTAGTTTTGATTTGTATTTCCCTGATGATGAGTGACGTTGAGCATTTTTTCATGTGTCAGTTGGCCATCTGGATGTCTTCTTTGGAGAAGTGTCTATTCATGTCTTTTGCCCATTTCTTCACTGGATGATTTGTTTTTTGGGTGTTGAGTTTGATAAGTTCTTTGTAGATTTTGGACACTATCCCTTTATCTGATATATCATTTGCAAATATCTTCTCCCATTCTGTCGGTTGCCTTTTAGTGTTGCAGATGGTTTCCTTCACTGTGCAGAAGCTTTTTATTTTGATGGGGTCCCAGTAGTTTATTTTTGCTTTTGTTTCCCTTGCTTCTGGAGACGTGTTAAGAAGTTGCTGCAGCTAAGATCAAAGAGGTTTTTGCCTCCTTTCTCCTCGAGGATTTTGATGGCTTCCTATCTTACATTGAGGTCTTTCATCCATTTTGAGTTTATTTTTGTGTATGGTGTAAGAAAGTGGTCCAGGTTCATTCTTCTGCATGTCGCTGTCCAGTTTTTCCAGCACCACTTGCTGAAGAGACTGTCTTTATTCCATTGGATATTCTTTCCTGCTTTGTCAAAGATTAGTTGGCCATACATTTGTGGGTCCATTTCTGGGTTCCCTATTCTGTTCCACTGATCTGAGTGTCTGTTCTTGTGCCATTACCATACTATCTGGATGATTACAGCTTTGCAGGATAGCTTGAAGTCTGGGATTGTGATGCCTAATGCTTTGGTTTTCTTTTTCAAGATTGCTTTGGCTATTTGGGGCCTTTTCTCCTTCCATATAAATTTTAGGATTATTTGTTCTAGCTCTTTGAAGAATGCTGGTGTTGCTTTGATAGGGATTGCATTGACTATGTAGATTGCCTTGGGTAGTATTGACATTTTAACAATATTTGTTCTTCCTATACAGGAGCGGGGAATCTTTTTCCATTTTTTTGTGTCTTCTTCAATTTATTTCATAAGCTTTCTATAGTTTTCAGTGTATAGATTTTTCACCTCTTTGGTTAGATTTATTCCTAGGTATTTTATGGTTTTTTGTGCAACTGTAAATGGGGTCAATTCCTTGATTTCTCTTTCTGTTGCTTCATTGTTGGTGTATAAGAATGCAATCGATTTCTGTGTGTTGATTTTATATCCTGCAACTTTGCTGAATTCATGAATCAATTCTAGCAGTTTTTTGGTGGAATCTTTTGGGTTTTCCATATAGAATATCATGTCAACTGCGAAGAGTGAAAGTTTGACCTCCTCCTGGCCGATTTGGATGCCTTTTATTTCTTTGTGTTGTCTTATTGCAGAGGCTAAAACTTCCAATACTATGTTGAATAACAGTGGTGAGAATGGATATCCCTGTCTTGTTCCTGATCTTAGGGGGAAAGCTGTCAGTTTTTCCCCATTAAGGGTGATATTAGCATTGGGTCGTTCATATATGGCGTTTGTGATCTTGAGGTATGCTCCTTCTATCCCTATTTTCTTGAGGGCTTTTATCAAGAAAGGATGCTGTATTTTGTCAAATGCTTTCTCTGCATCTATTGAGAGGATCATATGGTTCTTGTCCTTTCTTTTATTGATGTGATGAATCACGTTAATTGTTTTTGTGGATATTGAACCAGCCCTGCATCCCAGGTATAAATCCCGCTTGGTTGTGGTGAATAAATTTTTTTAATGTATTTTTGGATCTGGTTGGCTAATATCTTGTTGAGGATTTTTGCATCCATGTTTATCAGGGAAATTGGTCTATAGTTCTGCTTTTTAGTGGGGTCTCTGTCTGGTTTTGTAATCAAGGTAATGCTGGCTTCATAGAAAGGCTTTGGAAGATTTCCTTCCATTTCTATTTTTTGGAACAGCTTCAAGAGAATAGGTGTTAACTCTTCCTTAAATGTCTGGTAGATTTCCCCTGGAAAGCCTTCTGGCTCTGGACTCTTGTTTTTTGGGAAACTTTTGATTACTAATTCTATTTCTTTACTGGTTATGGGCCTGTTCAAATTTTCTATTTCTTCTTGTTCAGTTTTGATTGTTTATGTTTCTAGGAATTTGTCCATTTCTTCCAGATTGCCCATTTTATTGGCATATAATTGCTCATAATATTCTCTTATTATTGTTTTTATTTCTTCTGTGTTGGTTGTGATCTCTCCTCTTTCATTCTTGATTTTATGTATCTGGGTCCTTTCCTTTTTCTTTTTGATCAAATTGGCTAGTGATTTATCAATTTTGTTAATTCTTTCAAAGAACCATCTTTTGGTTTCATTGATCTCTTCTACAGTTTTTTGGTTTCGATAGCATTAATTTCTGCTCTAATCTTTATTATTTCCTGTCTTCTGCTCGTTTTGGGTTTTATTTGCTGTTCTTTTTCCAGCCCTTTAAGGTGTGAGGTTAGGTTGTGTATCTGAGATCTTTCTTCCTTCTGTAGGAAGGCTTGGATTGCTATATACTTTCCTCTTATGACCTCCTTTGTTGTATCCCAGGGGTTTTGGGTTGGGGTGTGATCATTTTCATTAGCTTCCATATACTTTTTAATTTCTTCTTTAACTTCTTGGTTAGCCCATTCATTCTTTAGTAGAATGTTCTTCAGTCTGTAAGTATTTGTTACCTTTCCAAATTTTTTCTTGTGGTTGATTTTGAGTTTCATAGTGTTGTGGTCTGAAAATATGCACGGTATGATCTCGATCTTTTTGTACTTACTTAGGGCTGATTTGTGTCCCAGTATAGGGTCTATTTTGAAGAACGTTCCATGTGCACTGGAGAAGAATGTATATTCTGCTGCTTTAGGAGGAAATGTTCTGAATATATCTCTGTTAAGTCCATCTGGCCCAGTGTGTCATTCAAAGCCGTTGTTTCCTTGTTGATTTTTTGATGAGATGATTTTTCCATTGCTGTGAGTGGGGTGTTGAAGTCCCCTACGATTATGGTATTACTACTGATGAGTTTCTTTATGTTTGTGATTCACTGATTTATGTATTTGTGTGCTTTCACATTTGGCATATAAATGGTTACAACTGTTAGGTCTTCTTGGTGGATAGACCCCTTGATTATGATATAATGCCCTTCTGCATCTCTTGATACAGTCTTTATTTTAACGTCTAGATTGTCTGATATAAGTATGGCTACTCCAGCTTTCTTCTGTTGACCATTAGCATGATAGATGGTTCTCCATCCCCTTACTTTCAATCTGAAGGTGTCTTTAGGTGTAAAGTGGGTCTCTTGTAAACAGCATATAGATGGATCTTGTTTTCTTATCCATTCTGTTACCCCATGTCTTTTTAAAAAAATTTTTTTCTTGACGTTTTATTTATTTTTGAGACAGGGAGAGACAGAGCATGAACAGGGGAGGGTCAGAGAGAGGGAGACACAGAATCTGAAACAGGCTCCAGGCTCTGAGCTGTCAGCACAGAGTCCAATGCGGGGCTCGAACTCACGGACTTCGAGATCATGACCTGAGCTGAAGTCAGCCGCTCAACTGACTAAGCCACCCAGGCGCCCCGCCCCATGTCTTTTAATTGGAGCATTGAGTCCATTGACATTTAGAGTGAGTACTGAAAGATACAAATTTATTGCCATTATGATGCCTGTAGAGTTGGAGTTTCTGATTGTGTTCTCTGGTCCTTTCTAATCTTTGTTGCTTTTGTTATGTATGTATGTATGTATGTATGTATGTATTTATTTATATTTTCATCTTTTCTCCCCTCAGAGAGACCCCCCTTAAAATTTCTTGCAGGGCTGGTTTAGTGGTCACAAACTCCTTTAATTTTTGTTTGTCTGGGAAACTTTTTATCTCTCCTTCTATTTTGAATGACAGCCTTGCTGGATAAAGAATTCTTGGCTGCATATTTTTCTGATTTGGCACATTAAATATATCCTGCCACTCCTTTCTGGCCCGCCAAGTTTCTGTGAATAGGTCTGCTGCATACCTGATCTGTCTTCTTTTGTAGGTTAAGGACTTTTTTTTCCCTTGCTGCTTTCATGATTCTCTCCTTGCCTGAGTGTTTTGTGAGTTTGACTATGATATGCCTTGTTCATGGTCGGTTTTTGTTGAATCTAATGGGAGTCCTCTATGCTTCCTGAATTTTGATGTCCGTGTCTTTCCCCAGGTTAGGAAATTTTTCTGCTATGATTTGCTCACATAACCCTTCCCTATTTCTCTCTCTTCCTCTTCTGGGACCCCCTGTGATTCTGATGTTGTTCCTTTTTAATGAGTCACTTATTTCTCTAATTATTAAATCATGCTCTTTTGCCTCAATCTCCCTCTTTTTTTCTGCTTCATTATTCTCCATAAGTTTGTCCTCTGTATCACTGATTTTCTGCTCTGCCTCATCTATGCTTGTTGCTGTGGCATCCATCCATGATTGCAGCTCAGTTATAGCACTTTTAATTTCATCCTGACTAGTTTTTACTTCTTTTTTTTTTTTTTTCAACATTTTTTATTTATTTTTGGGACAGAGAGAGACAGAGCATGAACGGGGGAGGGGCAGAGAGAGAGGGAGACACAGAATCGGAAACAGGCTCCAGGCTCCGAGCCATCAGCCCAGAGCCTGACGCGGGGCTCGAACTCACGGACCGCGAGATCGTGACCTGGCTGAAGTCGGACGCTTAACCGACTGCGCCACCCAGGCGCCCCTAGTTTTTACTTCTTTTATCTCCGCAGAAAGGGATTCTAGTCTATTTTTGACTCCAGCTAGTATTCTTGTTGTCATGATTCTAAATTCTGGTTCAGACATCTTGCTTGTATCTGTGTTGGTTAAATCCCTGGCTGTCGTTTCTTCGTGCTCTTTCTTTTGGGGTCAATTCCTTCGTTTCATCATTTTGAAGGGAGAAAAGGAATTAATGGGGGTAGAAAAATTAAAATTATAGAACTTAAAATTAAAAACATTTGAAAATTAAAAAATTAAAAACACACGCACAAAAAATTGAATAAATGATGCTGGATCCTAGGTGTGTTTTGGTCTGGGTGTTGAAAGTGGTTTGATTGATTAGAGGAAAAAGGGGGAAAAAAAAGAAAAGGAAATCGTTTGAGAATTTGAAAAAAATGAATACACTGATGTAGACTAAAATGAAATGATGGAAGTAAAATAGAATTTGAAGAAAATTACACAAAAGTAAAGAATATAGTAAAAAAATTAAAAATATTTTTAATAAAAATTAAAAATAAAAATGAATTTTTTCTCTTTCTGTATTTAAGAAAAAGAAAAGAAACCAAAAAAGAAAAACAAAAAAGAAACAAAAAAGAGACAAAATAGGGAAAATCATTTGAAATTTTGAAAAAGTGAATACACTGTAGTAGACTAAAATGAAATGATGGAAGTAAAATAGAATTTGAAGAAAATATACATAAAAGTAAAAAATATAGTAAACAAATTGAAGGAAATTTTTTTAATAAAAATTGAAATAAAACTGAAATTTTTTCCTTTTCTGTATTCAAGAAAAAGAAGTGAAAAAGAGATAAAAAAAGAAAATTGAATAGATGGACCTGCTAACTGATTGAAATATGGCTGAAATTACTTCATTTTTCCCTAGAAGTCTGAGTAGGATACGCTTTATAGTCCATAAACTAAGCAGGCGGTGAGACTTGTGTTCTTCAAGAGCAAGGTTGGCCCAGTTGGGCAGGGCTCAGTGTAATGGCTCCGTTCTCCACGAGATGGCACTGCTAGCCTACTGGGTTGGATTGGTGCAGAGCCTGTAGGTGTGCTATGCGCATGCGCGGGAGAGGTTTCCATGGAGTCACCCAGATACCCAATCTCTAGTATGGGAACTCTTAATGATCAGCAATCGCGCACCCGTCCTCTGTCTTCAGCTTTTGTTCACTCCCCGCTTCTTCACTGTCCATGACCAAGCCCCAGGCAGTACCTCTCTCTAGAGCTTTGTCTCAGATGTGGCTATTTTCCCCGGCCCCTTACTTCTGAAGGACTGTGGCTTTGGCCCGCTCCGCCCCTCTGCGGGAGGGTCTCACCGAGCAATGGCCGAATGAGCAATGGCTGAATGTTGCCTGCACCCAGGACCGCTTGCCGGACCCTGCTTCTGCCAGTGCCCCGAGACTGCGGCCAGTTGCCAGGCTGCCCCAGAAAAAGTTTGCGAGATAGTATAGCGGCAGCTTTTCAGGGATTATGGAAAATCACAACACACATCTGGCACCAGGCCTCACCCTTAACGACCTTGTTCCAGCACCAGCGGATGTGGCCATTTTCTGGGGTCTGCTGGGACCAGGTGGCTTCAACAGTCTCTACCGAATGTTCTTCCAGCAGTGGAACCGCTTTTTCACGTGTGGCCTGAGAACCTCCCGGATCCCACTCTGCTCCTGGGGATTCACCCTTCCCACCAGAGCATCGCCAGGTATCGAGCTGCATAGTTGCAGACTTTGCGCTCCCCTTGTTTACAGTCTTAATGGAATTTAAGCCCTCTCCTTCCTCCTTTCTCCCTTTTTAGTTTAGTCCCTGCGGCTGTTTCCAATTTTCCACTTTCTCTCCAGCTGCTTTTGGGGAGGGGTGCTTTTCCCATATTCTCCCCACTCCAGTCCTCTCTCTGCTCACAAAAACACCTCCCTTACCGCTCCCCAAGTTCAGCTTTCTGCGCCGCATACCTGCTGAATTCTGTGGTTCAGGTTGTGCAGATTGTTGTGTTAATCCTCCAGTCAGTTTTCTAGGTGTGTAAGATGGTTTAGTGTTGGTCTGGCTGTATTTCATGGACGCGAGACACACAGAAAACTTCCATCCTGTTCCGCCATCTTGGCTCCCCCTGGCTTTGTTTTTTAAGGCTAAAATAAATAGTTCCTCCTTTCCTAGATTTGTCCCTTGAGCCCAACACCAAATGGGCACTTACCGTATGTTGGGTGAAGGAGTGGAGGGAGCAGTCTCTTCCAGTGGTGGGGCCACAAACGAGAATCAAAGAGAATGATAAATGGAGACTGGACAAAAAGGGAAGCACAAAAGGACTTTAAAAAGTGGCATTGCATAATTTGTGTTTGGAGGAGACCATACTGTCACTGAGGTAGGGGCTGATTTAGAGAGAGAAGAACCAGGGTTGAGGGTGGAACTGGGGGGCCTCAGCTAGTTTGTGTACTACTTTATTGTGGTGGCAGGACAGAAGGTTTGCTGAAGACAGATCAAAGTTCAGTGAAGCAATCCTACTGAAAACGATCCAAAAAAATTAGAGCCAAATGTTATGAAAATGTTATGTCAGTTTGATTTGACGATAGAAGTACACATTTTAAAACTTTTACAGTAGAACACCAATTTATATACACACACAAAAATATCTTGCAGAAAGAATTCATTATTTTATTTGGTTTAAATAAATATAGGGGTAAGTCACCAAATGACATGTTCTGTTTTCTGTGTTATTAAAGTTTGTGACATTGTAATAAGAAATATATATTTCATCTTTGTCTCCTCCCTGTTTCTAAACACAAGACTCCTTGGGGATGGCTGGGTGGCTCAGTTGGTTAAGCTTCTGACTCTTGATTTCGGCTCAGGTCATGGTCTTGCTGTTCGTGAGATCAAGCCCCATGTCGGGCTCTGTGCTCTCAGCATAGAGCCTGTTTGGGATTCTCTCTCTCCATCTCTCTCTGCCCCTCCTCCACCTGTGCTTACAGGCTCTCTTTCTCTCTCAGAAATAGATAAATAAACATTTTTTTAAAAAAAGAACTAAAACTCTTGGAATTTCCTGAGTGATGAGAGGACAAAGGTGTCTTTTTTACTTTAATGAGGTGACTTTTATTTACTTATTTTATTTATTTATTTTTTTAATTTTTTAACGTTTATTCATTTTTGAGAGACAGAGAGAGAAAGCATGAGTGGGGAAGGGGCAGAGGGAGGGAGACACAGAATCCGAAGCAGACTTCAGGCTCTGAGCTGTCAGCACAGGGCCCGACGTGGGGCTTGAACTCACGAATTGTGAGATCATGACCTGAGCCGAAGTCAGATGCTCAACCGACTGAGACACCCAGGCGCCCCTATGAGGTGACTTTTAAATCACACCTAAGGATGGAGGCTGGTGCCAGTGGAGCCAACCATTGATTGGAGGGTTGGAACTTTCAGTCCCACATCTGAGCTCCAAACTCCAGGGAGGGTAAAAGGACAGGAAGCTGAAAAGAATTGCCAAATGGCCAATGATTTAATCAATCATGCCTATGTAATGAAACCTCCATAAAAGCTCAAAAGGACAGGGTTGGTGAACATGAGGACATAAAGGGTGAGTGATGCCATGGGAGAGGACTTGGGGGCTCCATCCTTCACCTTCACCCACCTTGCTCTATTCCATTTGACTGTTCCTGAGTTATACCTTTTATAATAAACTGGTAATTTAGTAAGGAAAATATTTCTCTGAGTTTGCATGCTGTTCTAGGAAATCAATAAAACCCAAATAGGAGATTGTAGGAAACTTGGATCTATAGCCAGTTGGTCATAAACACAGGTGACAATCTAGACTTGCAATTATCCTCTAAAGTGGGGACAGTCTTGTAGGACTGAGCCCTTAACCTGTGGGATTTGATGCTGGGATTTGATGCTGTAGGTAGTGGTGGAGATGAGTTGAATTTTAAGACACCCAGCTGGTCTCATGAGAACTGCTTGGCGGCGTGCAAAAAAAAATAAAATACAAACAAAAACACACATTGTAAATGGGCGCAGAATTCTTAAAGGGGAAAAGTCACTTACTTGCTTACCCCTAAGTAAGTTTCTCTTTTTTGCTGTCCTCACTAATGACTCTTAAAAGCTCTAGAGGGCAGCAGAGAATGCTATTTAGAATCTAAGTCTGATAAAGAATTGGGAGGGACACAGTACGGTACCTCTTGGAAGTACAGTTCACCACCCTGGCTACCGACAGTCACTTCTTATGTGCAACCTTGAATGCCTCCCTTCCATTCATCCATCCTCCCCTAGGTTCAAAGGAATGTCATCAAAATAACTATTTCTATCTCATTATAACCGTTTGTGTAGCATGAAAAGTATTCACACACATCTTGTTTCAAAATTTCACCCATGTATTTCCTGCCAATTCTGTAGGAAGCTGTTTAAATTTATTAAAACAGGCAATTGTGACAGAAGCTATAATTTTGTACAGAAGAAATATAGACAAACTAAGCTGTATTTGTCTCATGTTAAAACCTATTAAATACAAATAAGCAAGTACTATTTATTTACCAGGAGAAAATTAGAAAACCTCTTCTATTGTATTAAAAGTGTATTTAAATGATACCTCCTTGCTACTTCTACTATATTGGAGAGAGGAAATAGTGTAGGGTAGATTTTAAAAACCAAGCGAAAGCAAAAAACACTGGACAGAAAGTTAAGAATCTGAATCCAGTTCTCATGAGTTTAGCCCTGTGGTTTTAACACATCATTTAACTTCTTAGGATTTAGTTTCCTAATCTTTAAAAAAGGAGTTTAAAAAGATACCTAAAGTTAATGCTTACTCTAAAATTCCATCATTTCTTCAGTAAAAATTCCAGTGGAGTGATGCTATGACTTTGGTGTGGCCCTTTTGGAAATACTTAGATAATCTGTACTAAATGTACTCTCTTAACAGTTAATGAACATCGAGTAGATCAACGGAGCCATTTTAAAGTAACTTCTAAGAAATGAACAAATCCAAGGCAAAGAGTTGATGAGGACTTTTGGCTGCAAGCTAAAATCAGAATGCCTAGATCCTGATTAGTGTATGAAAGTATTAATGTATGTGTTTCTATTAAAAATTGACCTTATATTATTTACCTAATTATGACACCTAAGTTTAAATTCTTTAATAAAGTTTTTTTTTAATTTTGATTCTCTAAAATAAGGGGAGAAAATGTACCTCTATTTTAAGCAGTAATCCTTTTGAATAGAAAATTACCTCTTAAAATTAAAGACAGCAAGTGTCAATATTACCTGTAAGGTTTTTTAAAATTAGTACTAGGGGCACCTGGGTGGCTCAGTTTGTTAAGCGTCTGGCTCTTGATTTCAGCTCATGTCATGATCCCAGGGTCGTGGGGTCGAGCCCCACATAAGTCTCTGCACTGAGCATGGAGCCTGCTTGGGATTCTCTGTCTCTCTCTGTCCTTCTCCCCTGCTTACACTCTCTCTCTATATATAAAATAAGATAAGATAAAATAAAATAAAAATGTTTAAAATTGTTACTAGTGAAATTTATTGCCCATTTTGTATTAACTTATGAAACATTTCCCTTAAAAAAAAAAGAACTTCATTACTGAAACTTGGAAACGATCTGTGTCCATCAATGGATGAATGGATAAAGAAAATTGATACATACATACAAATGGAATGTTATTCAGCCCTTAAAAAAGAGTAATCCTGGGGCACCTGGATGGCTCAGTCCTTAAAACGTCCAACTTTGAATCAGGTCATGATCTCACAGTTCATGAGTTCACGCCCTGCATCGGGCCCTGAGCTAACAGTGCAGAGCATGCTTGGGATTCTCTCTTTCTCTGCCTCTTCCCCACTTGTGCTCTCTCTTTCAAAATAAATAAATAAACTTAAAAAGACAGAGAGACAGAGAGAAATCTATTTGTGACAACATGGATAGATTTTGAGGACATTAAGGGCATTATGATAAGTGAAATAAGCCAGACACAGAAAGGCAAATAATGCATGATCCAACTTATGTATAGAATCTACTAAAGTTGAAGTTATAGAAACAGGGAGTAGAATGGTGATTACAAGAGATAGGGTTTGGAGGAAATGGAGGGATGTTGGTCAAAGGTACAAACTTAAGAGGAATGAGTTCTGGAGACCTAATATACAGCATAATGACTACTGTTAAGAATAATAATGTGTTGTATACTTAAAATTTGCCAAGATCTTAAGAGCTGTCACACACATATGCACACACATATACACAAAAGGTAAATATTAGAAGTGATAGATATGTTAATTAGCTTGTGGCAATCTTTTCATAATGTATACATATATACATACATCAAAACGTCATCTTGTACGCCTCAAATACATGCAATTTTAATTTAACATTTGTACCTCAGTAAAGCTAGATAAAATGGTTTTGTCAACTTAAAAAAAATAAATTAAAACATTTTATAAATACTTTCCCTTTTGTGGTTTTGTGCACCACATGGATAAATGTCAACATAATTTATATATATGCATGAATATAAAACAATCATAAAGTTCTAGGCAACCACAACACGAAAATCTGGCAGTTTAGTTTAAATGTATTAAGACAAATAACAGAATCAAAGGGATTTGGCTCATCTCTGTGTAAAAATTATTACAGTGTAAGGCACAGGCTGAGCCAGCTTCTGGGCAATTGGCACTCTCAGTGGGAAGGGTCACAGTGTTTCCCAGGGAGTAAGGAGTTTGCATCCTGGAACCTGGGACAAGGTGATGTCAGGGCTGAAGAAAATATCAGTCTCAGGAAGTAGGTAGAAACCAAATTTAGGATCTGGCAAGAAAGCCTCGTATCTTAGAGCTAGGGGCCGGGAACCTAGAGATTGCGAGGCAGGAAAGATCTGGGAGTTAAACGTGTCTTGGGGTCCAAAGCATTTTAAAAGCAGGGTGCCAATGTGTATGTGCAGTGATGGTTTTGAAACGTGTGTTTAATGATTTTACATTCTCAATTTTAAATATAGAGCAGGATATAAAATAATAAGGTGGTTATAATTCCTTGATGCATTAGTAGAACTATTTCTGCATCCAAAGCACCATATCTTTTAAGCTTGTTTAGAAAATTGCAAGGGTGGTCTTTGTCCACATGGCCAAAAAGAAATATAACATCAGATGTAAATTTGAGTCACATTAAAATAGGGAAATTTTAAATGAAAAAATGTCTGGTATCCACACTTCAAAAAGAAGAAAGAAACAGGGTGCAACAATTTTAATAATATGTTTTATGTAACCAAATATATACAAAATATTATCATCTCAATATGTAATCCATATACAATATTATTAATGAAGCATTTTATATTCTTTATATCTTCCTGAAATTTTGAAATCCAGTGTGTATTTTATACTCGCAGTACATCTCAATTCAGACTAGTGTTAAAATTTTATATGTTAAATATTTTAAGAGTCTACTTGAGCAGCACCTGGGTGGCTCAGGCTGTTGGGCATCTGACTCTTGATTTCAGTTCAGGTCATGATCTCGCAATTTGTGAGTTCAAGATGGTGCGGAGCTTGCTTGGGATTCTCTCCCTCTCCTCTCTCTACTCCTCCCTGTCTCTCAAAATAAATAAACAAACTTAAAAAAATTTTTTTAAAGAGTTTATTTGAGCAAAAATCCATTCCAAGTGGGCAGTACTATACTGGGAGTGGTTAGGAGCACTCCACTGACTGGGATATCAGGGAGAGACTTTTCTAGAAAAAAGGTGGAAACAAAGTAAGGAAAATTTTGAATGGCTAATAGTTTAAAGTATAGATGGCTGTTTGTGATTGGTTGTCTTTGGGTTTCAATTTCATAACCCTGAGGCATTTTCAGGCTTAGATTTTGGGTTGCTTATGTAGGCTTACATGGCCGTAGAGCCACATCAGTCTAATGACCTCCTCATTTGGTTAATTTAACACCAGCCCTGCGTGCCTTAGTGGCTCAGTCGGTTGAGCATCTGACTTTGGTCAGGTCATGATCTTGCAGTTTGTGAGTTTGAGTCCCGCTTTGGGCTCTGTGCTGACCGCTCAGAGCCTGGACCCTGCTCCCGATTTTTGTCTCCTTCTCTTTCTGCTACTCCCTCCCCCCCACCAAATAAACATTAAAAAAAAATTAAAACAAACAAATAAAAAACACCAGCCACTTTTCAAATGCTCGATGGTCACTCAAAGCTGATGGCAATTATCAGACAGTTCAGGTCTAGCTACACAGGATCCTGACTGCATCTTCTATAAAAAGTGAATAGTCATATGAAATATTTGATTGTTTTGTTTCTTCCTTGCCAGCACGTTGAATCGTACCTTGTTATTTATAAAAAAAAAACCAGGGGGCTCCTGGATGGCTCAGTCATTTAAGCATCTGACTCTTGATTTTGGCTAAGAATACGATTTCATGGTTGGTGAGTCTGAGCCCCACGTAGGGGGGAACCTAAAAGTGGGGAACCTACTTGGGATTCTCTCTCTCCTTCTCTCTCTGCCCTGTCCCTGCTCTCCCTCTCTCAAACTAAATAAATAATATAAAAAATATAAAAATATAAGAACAAAACAAGAAAAGTAGCTGAGTAGTTGAAAGTGAAAGTAGTCATGTGATAAAGAAAAAAGTATATGTATGCTTATAATTCCTATTTTAATTTATAATATGCAGTTTTGAATAGAGCCTTTTCTTTTAAACTTAAACACTCTGTGTACTACAACATAATAGAAATGGTGATAAGAAGAGTAATGAAGGAAAATGAGTTCTATCTGAGAGATTCTTAGAAAAATATTTAAGGAAAGAGAAATTGGACCTTTTCATAAGTTGCTAACATTAGCAACTTAATGTTAAAATATTATAAAGATTATAAGGAACCTTGCATTTCCACTTGACAATTCTTTTGCAAGTTTTGCAAAAGAAGCAATTATCAAGTACTAAGCAGCACCTATTATCTTTTGACAAAGACTATAAAAATCTGGTTTATCATTCAGTTACCACCCACATTCCATTTCTCCTCTTCATTTGTATTCTTGTTAAATGCTGCTCTTTCCCTGTCAACGGAGCCTATTTTTAACACCTGACAGGAGGATTATCAAAGTACTAACTGAAAATGAATAATGCAAAAGATAACTACTAGCAGTTTTGCACACCTGTGGACACATGAGCAATTTTTACTTCACTTGTGCTCAATAAAATCCCCTGAAAGGTAGGAGTTCTTCAGATTTCAGTGGGAGAAAATGTGCCTATCATACGGAGCTCATGCTCTCCTCTTTCGTGCTAAAAAGGTGTTCCTGATTTATAAATTTTTGGGGATTTCAAGCTGTTTATATATAGCTCATTGCATTTGTTAACATGTAAATCCCTTTTAAAAGTTCTTTTAAAAATAGCATTAAAACTGTAATAAAAGTTACAAAATTCTTTCAGCATACGTTTCTTTAAATGTTGTACTGTACTGTAACAGTTATTTGAACTTGGCATGAAAAAGTTGAACAAAGAGGTGATCAGAATCCCTGCAGCCCCTCAAACTCACAAAAAAATCTACACTACCAATGGCATTTGGGGAGCAATACTACAGTCACTGGGTACCCCATGTGCCCAACACTGTTTTGAACATTTTGCATGTGTTTAATCCTTAGAGCAACCCATTGGTAAATACTCTTATTATTACCTCCATTTATTTTATTTATTTTATTTTATTTTATTTTATTTTATTTCATTTCATTTTATTTTTATTTTTATTTTAACTATTTTAATTTAATTAATTTAATTTAATTTAATTTAATTTAATTTAATTTTATTTTATTTTATACTTTCAAACTGTATCCAGCTTTATTAAAGATACTTTTCATAAACAATCATGGTATTTCAGGCAGGGCATAGGGAGACAACCGCTAACAGTATACAACAATTTTTGGGTTGCCTGTGTGGCTCAGTCAGTTAAGCATCTGATTCTTGATTTCAGCTCAGGTTATGATCTGACAGTTTCTTGAGTTCGAGCCCCACGTGGGCTCTATGCTGACAGCGTGGAGCCTGCTTGAGATTCTTTCTCTGCAACTCTCTCCCTTACATTCTCTCTGTCTCAAAATAAATAAGCTTAAACACACACACACACACAACAGTACACAACAACTTTCAAATTCCCTTCTTCAATGGACTACCAAAATCAGAAAGCCTCTATGAAACCCACTGAAGTCTTCATCTGATGTTCTGAACATCAAAGTGAAGGTTGACATTTCACATGTAACATGTTGTTTAACCACCTTTCACAAGTGGGCCCTGACTTTCAGGAAGTGAAACGAAAATGGCAGAATTACCAAGATCCACAAGCTAAAAAAGAAATGGTTTTAAGAGATGCCATCTCCGTGGTGACACTGCAAAGTCCAGATTGCCTGGTGTGCTGGGGACCACTTCCTGGGCTCAGGTTCCAACAGGTCTTTGGGTTTAAGGGAGTCAAGTCTATGGTGAAGGCAGAAAGGGAAAAGAAGTCATAAAAAATTGAGGAGGAAAGCTGGTAAACGCAAGTAAAAAGCACCAGCCAGATGTCTGAGGCTGGATACTCCCCTTGCATGCTTTTGGCTTCTTCAATCTTGCTTGCCTCTTACATCAGCCAGCAGCCAGGAACCGGAAGTTTGACTATACTAGTCCTGCCCAACCCAGAAACAAATATAATAACAGATCAGTAAAACCCGAGCCAGAGGCTAGGCCTTTGAAGGTAACTCTGCCGGCCAGCAGCAGTGCGAAATAAACAGTCTTTTATGATTTCCTGAGTGTGTGCTTCTTGTCCCTTCCTGGGCACCAAGTATTTGCTGTAACAAAATGAATTTCAGTTTTTCCACACCACAAATGTTTGTGCCGAGGTGGCTGATGTGTGTCAACATCAAGGAATCCCCCACTCCTGGGAACCAAGAGGAAGTTTCTCAAAACTATAAGGCAAAGGCGTTTCACCCCTGTATCAATCCAGCTTCGGAAATATTCTATTAGTGACATGGGCCCTTTCCCCAAACAAAATGAAGCTTTCTGTATACTACCAATATAGTTCAAAAAAAAAAAAAAAAAAGAGAGAGAGAGAGAGAGGAAGGAAGGAAGGAAGGAAGGAAGGAAGGAAGGAAGGAAGGAAGGAAGGAAGAAGGAAAAAGAAAATCCTGCATTTTTATAAAACTTGATGAAAAATAGTATTTCACCAGGAGTAAACAGTTGTCAAAAATGCACACACTTCACTTGGCGTCTCCAGGACCCTCACCTCCCTGTGCCTGGTCTGTTTGGGCATCTCTGTTTTCCGCAGGGTTGTTCCCATCCTCACCAGTATTTGCTTTTCCCTTTTCCTCTTTGGGTACCTTCTCTCCTTTCTTCACAGGGGTCTTTTGAGGGTTGCGCTCTGGCTTTGGAGGCACAGAGAGCCTGCAGACCTTTTCTGTGGCTCATCCTTCACCTTGGCTTTCCTTCTGCTGGCATCCCCTTCAACGATTCTCTTAGGTATGGTAGTCGCGACAGGGGGATGTAGGTGCTGGTTGGGGGGACGCAGTGGCCCTCGGTTTTAGCCTATCCGGGGTCGTTGTTGCCTCTTCTTCACACAGCTCCACCTCCATTTTACTTAAAAGGAAATGGAGCACATAAAGTTTGGGTAATTTGCCAAAAGTCAAACAAAGTGAGTGGGAGAGCTAATAATTATACATGGCAACTAGGTGCCAGAACCTTCGCTTCTAAGCAGAATGTTCTGATGCCTAACATATTATAGGCAAGCAAAGCAGTTGGCAAGGGGTGAGCTTCTGATGAGAGTTTTAACATTAGATTATTATCTGTCAGGTGATAAAGTTCTAGTTGGACAAGTGTGCAAGGAGTGTGGGGGAGATATGACAGGTGGTTTTAGCCCTATACCTTATGACTAATACTGAAAGGCAGGATTTGGAGGGCTGGGGCACAGGCAGGTGACAAAAGCAGGTCCAGAGAAAGAACACGTGATAAAACACAGTGTAGGTCACAAAGCAACAATCATAAGGATAGAACAAGAGGATCATATATGTAGTAGGAGAGATGTCATGATAGCAATCAGGCCTTCTAAGTATGAAAGGCTTATGCTCTGCCTGAAAACCAGATTTGCCTCAAGTTTTCAGGTTGTGGAACTGTTTAGTTCCAATAGTATGCTTTGATGGGCCATAAAAGTAAGGATAGAAAGTCATTTACTGTACCTTTCCATTAAGGCATTTTCTAAGAGTGCAGACTCCTTGGATGTGGAGGGAACCCTCCGAATGTGGCCAACCTCGCTCTCATGCTCCTCACCTCTATCGACTAGCAACTTCATTTTATTTGTAGCAGTTGTTGACTAAAAGAACTTTTACTGACTTTCCTTTTCAAGTCTTCTAACAAGGTCTGCCAGAAATACAGGAGACCCTGGTTTCCCATCCTAGTTTAGGTCTGTGCTTCCATTGTACCTGGGCATAATCCACTGCCATTCTTCTGTCTGATAAAATTTTGATGGCTTGTTCTCTTGTCAAATAGATTATGAAACAATGCATGTCCAAGACTGCATCTCCATCCACTCCAATCCCCGGCAGCCAGGCTAGAGCTTTGCCAGACGGCAGGAGTTCAGGATTGTTGATGTCCTTCTTCCGGGGGCGCCTGGGTGGCTCAGTCAGTTAAACATCTGACTCTTGGTTTGGGTTCAGGTCATGATCTCTCATTCATGGGGTAGAGCCCCATGTTGGACTCTGCTTGGGATTCTCTCTCTCCCCTCTCTCTCTGCCCCTCCCCCCCACCTCCCTCTCTCAAAATGAATAAATAAACTTTAAAAATAAGTGATGTCCTTCCAAATACTAGAGAATCTACTGGGGAGGAAGAATGATATTTGCGAAGTTTCTAAAGCATCTGTGTTTTCCACTTAGCAGTTTGTTCTTTGTGCTGACTGTGGAGTTATTTATCTCTTCACATACACATGCACATGGATGGTTAGTACCAAGTTGCAGTTTGAACAAAGCTTCACTGAAGATATGAGGGAAGAGATCAGATGGGAATAGCTGCAAAAAAAAAAAAAAAAAAAAAAAAAACCAGAAAAAAATGTAACATTAAAGTTCATTATTATTCTCAGGTGTCTGAATTTCACTGATTATACTCAATCACAGCAATCCAGCATTAGTCAAAAGACCACTCAGAATCTCTGCCATCTTGTCTCTTTGCCAACTTCTGGTGTCACCAATTCTCTGTTGACCACCTGGAGGGATTGTCTATTTCCTTTTAATCTCAGCGGAGGGCAGGGGGAGGGGCTGGGGGAGTAGGGAGGATAACAATTTATTATTATTTTAAGGGATAAATTTTAAATTGTTAGCAATTATCCTTGCTATCAGATAAAATATTGTTGAGGGGCGCCTGGGTGGCGCAGTCGGTTAAGCGTCCGACTTCAGCCAGGTCACGATCTCGCGGTCCGTGAGTTCGAGCCCCGCGTCAGGCTCTGGGCTGATGGCTCGGAGCCTGGAGCCTGTTTCCGATTCTGTGTCTCCCTCTCTCTCTGCCCCTCCCCCGTTCATGCTCTGTCTCTCTCTGTCCCAAAAATAAATAAAAAACGTTGAAAAAAAAAAATTTAAAAAAAATATTGTTGATATATATGAACAGATCTCATCATTCATTCAAGGGTATATGCGTATTTTCTTCTAAATGGTGCCATCAAAAGAAGACTTGAGTAGCAAAAGATATATATGATGGATTTATTTTCATATGGCTCCAATATATATACTCAATTTGACTACTCCAATATATATACTCAATTAGAGCATAAGTATTTTATAATCCATTTTATTCATTTAAATTAACCTAGATTTCCCCATATATACCTTCCACTCTCCCCACTGGCACAAGTGTGTGTGACTGTGTGTATATGTGAGTACGTGTATCTTAGAGAATTTAGAAGATGATATTAGCCAGATTTAAAACAGTAATTATATGTACCTAAAGAAAACTGACTCACACTTAGATATAAAAATTTGGATTTTAAAATCTTGAAACTTTAACTGGATATTCCTTGACTTTTTATTTTTCCTTAAACAGAACCAAAACTAGTAACAGCCTTATCTGTTTACTTGTTTCTGTAACTCCCTAATAATATACACATTTTGCTTTTTCATACAGTTGTAAGAGAAAAAAATGGAAAAAGATGCCAACATGTCTCGATCTGTGGGCTTGAAATAAGAGAAATGCCAGGCAAGTCCTGCACTCACTGCTGTCAAGGTGCTGGCTTTCAGTGTTAAAATTCATGCTTGGAGCTCAATGAAGATCTCACAACGCTCACTGCTTAGCTCTTGCAATGGTGCTAATTCAAAGGTTCACTCAACTTTTGTTGCTATATTTTCCCTTTCGTTTTAAAGGAATTTTAAATTAGATAAAATTTGTATTGCATCGTAAATCTATATTTAACAAAAAGGCAAAGTCTTAACAAGTTTCTAAAACTTTCAAAAATATGAGATCCCAACAATTTTGCTAAATAATTAGCATTTCAATCAGTATTTTGTATATATAAAATATTTTATTGTCTTCAACCTTTTCTTTTTGTCAAAAGAAGAAAAATTACTCTGACCTTCATTCTAGAACTAAAGCATCTATTAAGTTATTTCGGAAATTTAATCACCCAATATTTTTCTCAAAATTTTTAAATGTCATGACCTGGGTTTGCCCATTTACTTTTCTTTTTTCCCCTGGTAATTTTTTTTCAGATGTTTGCCATAAGCAGCAACTACTTTAAGTGAAAAGAAAACAAATCTTTCTCCTGGTTCTCACTCAGTAATTTGGGAATTACACATTATTTATATGGGATTGTATATCTTTGTCTACATTTTAATGACTGAATTCAAATAGATTTTTCAATTACTATCTACTGTATTATTTTAATCACTCAAAAATCATCAAATTATTAAAAATCATTTCTAAAATGTTGCTCCTTATTAAAGCACAAGTTAAGCTAAATAACAACAAAAGTATCAACACTTTAACATCACTAACATCAAATAATATTTCCATAATGGAAAAGTACCATTCTCCAGGCATAAATTATTTATGTGGCCAAACTTGACTGAAAACAAATATCGTCATGACACTGAAATATGAAATCTTTATTTGTTCTTCCACTGTGAGGCATGATCTATTGGGGGTCACCAACATAAGTGTCCACAAAATAACATTTCTTTACTAATGGACTACCAAAATATCCCCAACTCCCAACGTTGTAATGTATGTTTATTTCTCTTCATGTTTTTATGTGTGAATTCTTTCCTTGGGAGATTATACACATGAACAGACACACACTTGTATGTATGTATGTATGTATATATATATATATATAGAGAGAGAGAGAGATATACACACACACTTTTGGAAGAAATACTTATATATTTACTTTTTGAGATTTTTATATATGATATATGTGATACGATATATACATAATATGAATACATAACATACTGCATAATATTAAATATATATTATATATAATATGTATTTATGTTTTCAATAGGAAAATTTCTGGGTTCTAATTAATGTGTAAATTTAATCTGCCTACTACTTGCATAGAATCTGTCAACATTACTATTGACATTGCATGGAGATTCCCATATTCTGTTGGTATCATACAGCCTATTTTTCCTTTTGATCTGCAACCACAATCTAACCACTCCATTCAAGAAACGATAGTGTCTCTTCCTCAATTTGCTGCAGGGCAAAGATCAATTACCTTAGAGAAGAATTTAAGGATTCCTATAATCTAATCACTTCTTTTATTCAAAAGGATTTCTAGTTCAACTTGATGTCCTTTCCACTCTCTCTAAACTAATCTCCTTGATATTTTGCAAACACACTGTACAAACCTGCAGCTGTAAGGTTTTGTTTCAAGCTTCTATGCTGAAGACCTTGCCTTCTCTCTGTTTATCTAAGTTCTACCAATCTGATCTGCAGGATTCAACTCAGTTTAGATATCTCCAAAACTGTGAATAGTTATTTCTCTTCACCTTTTCTGAACTTTTTTTTCAATAAGCTTTCTGAAACTTGACCGTGTATTAGTATAGATGTATATATACCATATTATTAATATATATGTACATATAATCATGTATTAGTTTTCTTTTCTCTCTTTCTCTCTCTTAAAACAAAACTGATTTAGTGGATTTTGTTGTAGGAAAGCTCCCTTTAGGCTCAGGAAGTTAAAGGGGCTAGCTTGAAGGAGATTTTAATTTACTTTTAACAGAGACAGAAATTTTGCCAGTGCCTTAGAGAGATGTGCTAATTTATTGAGGACCTCCAAATGGTCACTGACAGAGTTCATATTTAATTGAATGGTACACTGTGTTTTGGTAACATGAAAATTTTAAATTCATTTAATACTCAATCTCCATGAGTATGACATCAGGGGGGAATTTTGGCTTAACTTCTGAAAATACAGCCTCATCCTGGGATCATTGTCTACTCAAGTTTCATTTACCTTTCAATCCATAATTAAAACTCTAAATCTTTTATTGTAACGTACAACTGCAGTGGAGAGATTAAAAATCGTCTTTCCATACCATATCTCGGTTAATATTATCATGTTATTTATCAAACCGTCCCCAAAAGATTTCTTTCTATACAAAAATGCATCCCCTGCTACAAAAACAGTTACCAGAGGCCACTGCTCACTAAACTTCAGGTTCCATCTGGGATAAGAGGAGCAAAACTCTAGAAGCAAATTTCCAACAACATAGGTTTTCAGGTATCACTTTGAAGCTCTGACCATTTTCCTCTCCAACAACCTGACATCTACCTCCTGAGCAATTGGATGTACCATGGGGAAGGTTCTTTGTTGATTCATGGCATTTTGGAGAGGAAATGGCACTGATATATATATGTGCTCTTACCAGAAACATGTCATATTTTACACTGTACAGGGTTTCCACAAATGTATTCCTCTAGCCTGAGTCTTCTCTGTATGAATATGATAAACATGGCTTGAAAAGCAAAACCCAAAAGATGATTCCTACTTGCTCATTTTGCAGGCAGTTTACCAAGGGCTGCCAATTAATATCTTTTCTTCAAATACCTCAAATAGCTTTATTGGGTCAACTTTATAGTTTGGCTTCAGGTCATTTTTCTGTCTCAGAGGAAAAGCACATCAGCATGAATCATGACCCATGACCATACCTGAAAGAATTAAGAGTACTAGGTCTCTTGTTCTGAGCCCCTCTCTCTGGAACAGAATGACAGTATTCTTTCCCAAGGTTATTTGTCATTTATGTGCTCCTTTTCCATATTCCACAGCTTCTGCCTGTCTGTTTTTCACCTGGAGACTTGACCTCTCTAGGCTGTAGTTTCATACGCAGCCATGCCATCAACCCCTCACAGGCAAGTAGCAGGAATCTTAGTGTTCCTTTTGTCCATTCCCAATAAAGTGTGCTGTTAGAAAGGGAAAGATTAGAGGACTATCACTACACAGGCAGTGGGCCAGGACTTCCAATTACTCCCAGGTGAGCCACATAGTGTGGAGTCTTCATTCAGTCTATTTTCCCCCTTAGAAATATTTATACTTTCAGAGAAATTGATATTATGGCATGATTGTTTGCATGGTGGCTCTTCCCTCTTCCAGAACATACAAGTGCAGTCCTCGACCTGGTACAGCTAGACACAGTAGAATAAGAAAGATATTTTTGAGGTGAGAAAGTCAGATAGTATGTGCTTGCATCATCCTCCAACATTCATTCTCACCCCCATATTCTTTACAAAGAATGCTTTGCAAAGGTGCTCCTCCACTATCCCTTATATTCAGATAAAATCTGAATTTACCCATGAGTTGGATCAGCCTTTCATACCTCTATCACACTCTTTCCATTTTTAATAAAGGTTTTTGATTCCAGTTTGAGGATGGTAGGAGATATATTAAGTCCATATGATGTTAAGCTTCTTAGCTCATTTTGCTACATTAGCAGCAATGACATGTCTCCTTGATCTGTGAAATGCAGTCGGTAGAATCAAATAGAAACACAATCTGTTGTTCCAAATCTTGGAGGGGATTGACTTCAGTCAAAGGGTAATAAAGCCCAAAGTAGTAATCATGCCTATTCCAGCCAGAACCTATTTGAAGTCACATGGGGTCACTGGTAAGAGGTCCCCTAACCTACCTGCTAGCTATTGTCCTTGAAAATCTTACCCAAAGCCTTGTAATCTTTTCCTCTTGGCATTCTGGGAAGTGTTTTATACAGGAGAAAAGAATGTCACTTTTATACCCATCATTGAATAGTTGAAACATCTCTGTATTCTTATATTTCATATGCCAAGTAGCCAGCTTCAGGGGCCAGAACAAGCCTCAGACTTTGCATTCCAAATTCCTTTTGAATCGGCCACTAGGCTTTTCCCAGATAGACATCTACATGACCCGTTTAGATTTTTCTTCAGAATTCTTACAGAGATTTCTAAAATTTCATTCTCCATAGAGAGATATTCCTAATTGTCCTAATTGAAGGCTCATTTGATTGGACACACAGCAAGGCTATTGACAAATTCCAATTGTCTGTGAATATCCACATGTTATTCTGGTGGTGGGAGTCCCATGCTTCAGAATCCCCAAGTATAATGTCTTCTATTATGTCCATTGTGTGGACTTACCGTGCCTTCTTCAACCAAAGATTTATCATTCACAGGGTGAATGAGGGCTCATTTCTAAACTGACTTACATCTTTCAGTGAAGAATTTTCCATCAGTACAGCAAGAAGCTTGTTTTGTTTAAACAGAGAGGAAATAATGATGTTTGGGCCATTCAGTAATAGGAGCTCCCCATTTTGGGGATTTTGTCATGGCCCTAAATGCACAACTACAACCTGTTCTTGGATGCAATATATTCCCACCCTTCCCTTCCTTCAGAGCTGCCATTGAACATGCTTCTGTAAAGACCATTTCCATTTTATCATACAGTCCTTCTGAATTGTTCTGTCTTTATTGGATGGCGTCTCTGACGTTGCAGCTGAATTGGGGCTTAGAATTATTTGATGTGGTTCTGTCTCCACTAAAGCCTGGTAACGGATCAATGATTGACTCCTATGAGGATCATCTGTAGTTGCTGCATTCAGCGACTTGCAACCCTAAACTTCCACTATTTTATGCTGAGATGCAATATTAGGCTTCTGTCAGGGAGACGATAATCTTCATACATCTATTTGACAATATTTTCAAAATTATCTGTGCTTTTTTTAAAGTTAAAATATTAACTGTGGATGAAAATTGGGTAATTCTAAAGGTTCTCACTTAGCATGACAAAATGGAGCAAAAGGTTAAATTGACTTATTTAAGCTACAAGCCATTAATGGCAAAGCCCTCTATTTTATGCAGTAAGTGCATTCCATTATGGTAAGTGCATTCCATTCCTATCAGGTATAGGCAAGGCCACAACAAAATGTTTTTGTTTTTCTTTTTTGCTCTCCAATGTGCAATTTCTTATTAATGCTTATGTCATCCACTGCAGCACCAATGCAACCTCCAAGTCGTTCTTTCAACTTCTGGATATTGCCCTACATAGCTTCAAGTTCCTATGTGACCTTGTCCCCTTTCAATAGGAGGGCTATGTAAAGGGCCCAAACATTTATTGATATCCACTCTTATTGGCCTCAGGGTTGTATCACTGGAGGGTTTGCTGGTTATCATGTCACAAGCCTAGAGTTTTTTGCACCCACAATATTTCAAATGCTTCAGAACTATTCCATTTTTCTGTAGGTGCACAGACTCTGTATTTCCATCTTCATCAATTCCCAAAGAGGTAACATTTAAAGTTCTGCAATTGTATGTTTAATTATATTTACATTTAAAACATTTGGGATTGTGTATTTAAAATTCTGGGATTTTTGTTTGGATGCTGAACATGGCAACCAACCAAAATTAATATTCATCCTGAATTATCTCCTCCATTCCACTGTGTTTACCATTCCATTATTTCTCTTGATCATTTAAGCAAAGAAATGAAGAAAGCAAGGATTCATTTGCAATTGATGGTACTTTTCAGCCAAGTGTCCAACTGTCCTCTGGCCTGTTACTGTATAATACTGAGATGGTACATTTGTAATAAAGTCCTAAATAAGTAGCCTCATGGGGCACCTGGGTGGCTCAGTCACTTAAGCGTCCCACTTTGGCTCAGGTCATGGTCTCACGTTTTGGGATTTCAAGCCTCACATTGACACTGCTGTCATTGCGGAGTCCATCAGATCCTCTGTCCCCCTCTGTCTGCCCCTCCCTTCACTTGCTCTCTCTTTCTCTCTCAAAACTAAATGAACATTAAAACAAAATAGCCTCATAGTACACTATGTTTCCAAGTTCCCAAAAGAATTTTGAGCAGAAATGAGGCCCATTTTGTTTGCATGTTTGTTTCATATATCAGTCTCGATTTTACCTTGTTTGTGTTTCATTTTCCTTTCCCTTTCCTCATCAGTAATTTCACTTTTACAAAAGTGATTAACAGACACAGCAGCCTCCTCTTTTCTATCATTTCCCCTTTCATTCATCTTCTTTATTTCAATCAATTTTGCCATTTTTCCAGAGGTCAAAGCTATATCAGGCAAAGTCTATGGATGAGATTGGTCTCTGCTTAATCTGTTTTAGAGCTTTTGCTACTTTTCACCAAGGGTAAGATGACAACCCTTAGGCATCAAAATCTCATGAAATCCATAATACCTATTGTTTTCCCAAAGTAATTCTGACCTATTGATTTAGGGGTCCAAAAGCTACTCCTTATACTGCTTGTGTTGCTCAATTCTCTTTACTGACTCTATGGTCTAGGGTCTCGCATCTTAAGTCTCAATTACAGGAAGTGAGGCTTACATTCTGAGAAGTTCTGTTCTTAATCAGTTACTTCTTTTATTACAACAATCCTTATTTAATTTCTTTTAAACAGTATATATTTGTAATGTTTAAAGCATAGGAGGGGCGCCTGGGTGGCGCAGTCGGTTAAGCGTCCGACTTCAGCCAGGTCACGCTCTCGCGGTCCGTGAGTTCGAGCCCCGCGTCAGGCTCTGGGCTGATGGCTCGGAGCCTGGAGCCTGTTTCCGATTCTGTGTCTCCCTCTCTCTCTGCCCCTCCCCCGTTCATGCTCTGTCTCTCTCTGTCCCAAAAATAAATAAAAAACGTTGAAAAAAAAAATAAAGCATAGGAATATCGGAAGATAAGTTAGTGAAGGTCATGTGAAATACTTAAAATTTGTTGTAATTCAGGATTCCTCAAGTCCAAAACATAGCAATTATCTCAATTATATTTTGTGACTTTCTCATTTTATGTTAGGCATAGAATAATGTTTGTGGATTTTTCCTGATGGATTCAAATCAATTAAATATTTTTTCAATGTGTTGAAAAAGAGTAAGAATAGTATCTCCTTGGTTTCACTTAACAAATTTGAATAAGTAGAGGAGAAAAGAATTGCAATACAAGAAGTAAGAAGCTGTCCTGCAGTAAGCCTGAGATTCAGTCACACTAATATTAGCACAACAAATGATTTTTCACAACGGTCACAAAAACAAAAACAAAAACAAAAATAAACAAAAAAAACTCATGGCTTTGCAGCCAAATATTTTATGCTAGATTTTGGTCCACAGGGCAGAGAAATGAGTTACTTTTCACTCTGCAGTATCATCAGTCTTATATTTTCTGTTTATTGGTTTATTTACCTTATTTATTTTTTATTTTATTTCTTATTTCTTTATTTCTTATTCTTATTTCTTATTCTTTATTTCTTATTTCTTCACTTCTCATTCTCCTTTCCACTACAGGCAATCTTTCTGATGTGTTTTTATGTAAATATTTAATGTGATATTTTTGTTTACTTTTTAAATATGTATTCTCTTGAAGACATAACATACTTGCTCTGTGTGCATGCATATTCAATTTACATAAACTATTGCATTATAGAGTTTTGGAGTCTTATACATATATATGTTTTATATATTATAATATATATGTTTTATGTATATATACGTTAAGTTTATTTATTTTGAGAGAAAGAGAGAGGCACTGGGGGAAGGCAGAGAGGGAGGGAGAGAGAGAATCCCAGGTAGGCGCCATGCTGTCAGTGTGGAGCCCGACGTAGGGTTGGATCTCACAAACCTTGAGATCACAACCAGATCCAAAATCAAGTCAGATGTATAACCAACTGAGCCACCCAGGTACCCCAGGAGTGCTTTATATTTTAAACTTTTCTTTACTTAACACTTTATTTTTAAAGATTTATCAATATATCAGCATTTGCGGGGGGATCACATTTAATCCATAGTGTCCCTCTGCTGCTTAGTCTTGCATGGCATGTACCCATGCCATTGCCGTAGGTCTCCCCAATGAAGCAGCTTCTAGCCTGTCACATCTCTGGGAGAGAATTTCTCTGAAGTATTTGTCATGATAGGGATGGCCAGGTCATGAGATAAATATATTCCTCATTCGACTGAGTCCTGTCTAATTGCACTGGCCTGATCTCCACAGCACTAAGCACTCGCTTATAAATAAACTTGAAAACAACACCTTAAAACTTTTCAGATGTTATTCTCATGTGGCTGGAAAGGAAATGACACCTGGCAACACTAGAATGAATTTGGGGTTAGAATTCTATGACTTGGTGATTATTTCTTAAATGTTTTTGACAAGACTTCTGGATAATTCACCATTGTTTGAATATTCTGAGAGGCTGAAAGCAGGTTGATTGATTAAATAAGCACATGGAGATATGTGGAGAAACTGACAAAACACTATGTACTCCCAATATACCAATATGCCAATAAAGTTAAATAAATTTAACTTTATTTTTAAATAGATTTAAATATCCACCTGTATAGGAAATACATAGAGATTCCTGCCCCTACAAAAGTTATACAGTTATACAGTATAACTTTCCAGACAAAGTAAAATAAAATTACGTTGAATTTTACTGAAAATAAATATTCTCAGAAATTTTGTAAAGCACAGTCTGCCCATATTCTTTCCAGAATAAAAAAGTATCTTTTCTCCTCACATACAGTTCATTTACCAGGTCCAGTTTGCATTTTTAGATAGGACATAAGAACATAAAGGACATAAAGAATGTCCTTTTACATTATACAGTCATTCATTAAAAAAAAAATTATGAAATGCCTACTACACCATCTCTACTGTTGCAGGTGCTGGGAATTCAATGTTGAAAAAAAAATAGTACCTGCCTGCTCTCTCTCTCTCTTTTTTTTCTCTCTCTCTTTCCCTGTATGTGTATGCATGTGTGTGTGTATGTGTGTGTATATATATTATATATATATGTAATATGTAAGGTGTATATATATTATATATATGTAATATATTATATATATACACATAAGTATAGTATATATATGTATATATATGTATGTAGTATAATATATTATATATATACACATAAGTATAGTATATATATGTAATATGTAATGTGTATATATATTATATATATATGTAATATATATATTATATATATACACATAAGTATAGACAGAGATAAAGATGTATAGATAGATACCTACAGTGGCTTTTACTGAATTCCCAAAATATAAGATAAAATTACATAACAGTGAATTAGTCATGAAGAAATTTGAAGGTATTATGAAGAGAAAAGCAAAAGCTTTTGTCCTATGTGAACATTAGCATTCTTCTATGTGATTTCTCTTCTTCAGATGATGCTGAGGTGGAGGAGACCCCTGGGTCATTTGAGGTATCTTCAGCAAGAACAAAATGCATATCCAGTAGAAATTGGTGAATATATATTCAATAATTTCTATAATTGTAATCATGCTGGCCCCACAAAATAGGTCCAGTTGACCACCAACATCTGATGTAATAAAGCCAATAATGAAATCGAATAAATAATGTGTCTTTTATAAAAGGCACATCAAACATTACTAGAGTTTAAATTATTTGAAGCTAATAGATTAACCATAGTTGATATTATATGAAAATGAATTAGTTGTATTATGTTAAGATTGGTATGAAGTAATAGAAATTAATGATATCTTAAAATAATATTTATGTAAATCATCTCAAAAAGGAGAGAGTTACAGAGAAAGAATTAACCAACTGATGACTTGAGAGAGAGAGAGAGAGAGAGAGAGAGAGAAAGCAATTATAAAATCTGTTTCCAAAAATACAACTCAAAGATTTTGGAAGATAATAAATTGAGGCAAATCAATAAAACATCCTAGACAATTACAAATTCATTTCCATGTGCTAAATGAACAGAAATGTAACATTCACATGACTAATTGAATGATGATGGTTTCCAGAAACAATTTGTGAAGCAGTTTGTGAATTCTAGCGTCCAAACTATTTCTTTTTAAGCACTTGCAATATTTCATCTAACTAAAATATGTTAACACAGTATTGCCTTCTCTTTAAGAAATTTTTAAAATCTATATTTGTCTTTATTGATTGTGCTTAGTTGTAGTAAAATGTAACACAAAATTTGCCATATTAATAGATTTTAAGCATGTAGTTCTGTGGCACTATGTACATTCCCACTGTAGTGCAGCCATCACCAACGTCTGTCTCCAGAACTTTTTTATCCCCCCAACTGAAACCCTGTACCCATTAAAAAATCTCTCCAGTCTCCCATTCCCCCCAGCCCCTAGCAACCACCATCCAACTTTTTGTCTCTGAATTTGACTACTGTAGCACTGACTTCTTTTTTTAAAATTATTTTTTAAAATGTTTATTAAATTTTTTTATCTTTATGTTTATTATTTTAATAATAATAATGAGTGAGGGAGGAGTAGAGGGAGAAGGAGACACAGAATCTCAGGTTCCAGGCTCTGAGCTGTCAGCACAGAGTCTTATGCGGGGCTCAAACCCATGAACTGCAAGATCATGACCTGAGCTGAAGTCAGTCTCTTAACTGACTGAGCCACTCAGGTGCCCCTGTAGCACTGACTTCTTAAATAGATTACATTATTAATCTTTTTCTCATTGCCTTGGACCATTCTTAGAATCATGCTATCTTTTTTTTACAGTTTGGTAGTGAAATATAAGTTGCCTTTAGACCTTTGAGAAATTTGTATATTTCCTCCGCATTTAGGGTCTTAGCTGCCCATGTGTGATTGCTGTTATTTTGCCTGATTGATACTCTCTACTGTCTCCTACATCACTTCCTGTAAATATGCAATAAGATCTACAAAATCAGCAATTAAATTTGTTAAGGACATGAACAGACAATGCTTGTAACTTAAAGATTGAATTTTACTTGAGTGCTGATTCATGGGGGCACATGTACCCCAATGTTTATAGCAGCATTATCAACAATAGCCAACTTATGGAAGGAGCTCAAGTGTCCATCACCTCATGAATGGATAAAGAAGAAGTGGTACATATATACAATGGAATACTACTTGGCAATGAAAAAGAATGAAATCTTGCTATTTGCAACAAGGTGGACGGAACTGGAGGGTATTACACTAAGTGATATAAGTCAGTCAGCAAAAGACATATCATACGTTTTCACTCATAGGTGAAAGTTGAGAAATGTCACAGAAGATCATGGGGGAAGGGAAAGAAAAAACTATATACTTACAAACAGAGAGGGAAGCCAGCCATAAGAGACTTTAAATACAGAGAACAAACTAAGGGTGGAAGAGAGTGGGGTGGCAGGGGGATGGGCAGGACAATCAGTGGTGGGCACTGAGGAAGGCACTTGTTGGGATGAGCACTGGGTGTTTTGAGTGAGTGGTGAATCACAGGAATCTACTCCCGAAGCCAAGAGCGCACCATGTACACTGTATGTTAGCTAACTTGACAATAAATTATATAATAAATAAATAAATAATAAATTAGAAGTACAAAAAGATTAAATTCTACTCGCTCAGTCTCTTTGCTCCAGTCTGAGTGGAGTTCTGTGTGGATGTCTGAGATGCTTATCTACTCAGAAGCAGGATTGCTGGAACACTCTATAAGTCAGTTGCTTGGCGGGGAGGAGTGCCCGGTGTCTGAAAGGAAAGCCAGATGCTGAGTTTGAATATGAATGTCAGCCTTTCTTGGTGAAACCCAGTGTGAGGTTTACTGGAGGTGTGTCTAGGGAGAGAGAAAGTGTCAGATTTAAATGACAGACGAAAGGGGCGCCTGGGTAGCTCAGTCGGTTAGGCATCCGGCTTCGGCTCAGGTCATGATCTCACGGTCCGTGAGTTCAAGCCCTGAGTCGGGCTTTGTGCTGACAGCTCAGAGCCTGGAGCCTGTTTCAGATTCTGTGTCTCCCTCTCTCTCTGCCCCTCCCCTGTTCATGCTCTGTCTCTCCCTGTCTCAAAAATAAATAAACATTAAAAAAAAAAAATTTAAATGACAGACGAAGACTAGCACTATCACTTTTCCATTGAGAAGCTAAAACCTTAAGTACAAAAGAAAAAAAAAAAAAAAGAACCTGAGAGAAAATGTCTTAAAAATTGAAGAACAAGTAAATTAACACTTACCAAGTAACTCAGACACACTCACTGCCTTTTGCTGTTGAGTTATCTTATAGTATAAGTCACTGTAGTTTATTTCAATGTTCACAAGATTCTCCCTGGGGATAAAAACAGAGTTAATCTGGCTCAAGATTGTCAGCATTACTTTTAATGCTTATTTGATGAAATTAATATTCATTTTTAATTCAGTTGTCACTTAATGTTGAAGTAAACACAGCACTGTAATCACAATAGCTTGTTACATTTGGAAGGTACTCTTGCCATGTTGGTATTTAAGGAGAAGAATTTTTCCCCAGATCCAATAATTTTTCTATGGCTTATTCCTGAGAAAATTGGAAAAAGACATTAAATGTCAATATCTATTGAGTAGATTGGAATATTTACAAACATTTAAGTATGTGTCTGATCTGAATTCAAATCTTGTCTTTTGTTACTTGTGTGATCCTGGAGAAACCATGTGGGTTTCTGGAACCTTGGTTTCCTCATCTGTAGTGGGGATTTTAGAGTCAGGATTGGATTTGATTTGATTTGATTTATTTTTTTTAATGTTTATTTTTATTTTTGAGAGAGAGAGAGAGAGAGAGAGAGTGAGTGAGTGGGGGAGGAGCAGAAGAAAGGGAGACACAGAATCCAAAGCCAGCTGCAGGTTCTGAGCCGTCAGCACAGAGCCTGGCATGGGGCTTGAACTCACGGTCTGCAAGATCATGACCTCAGCCAAAGTCAGACACTGAATCGACTGAGCCACCAGGCACCCCTAGAGTTGGGATATTAAAGCTATGTGAGGAGAAATTAAATAATGTATGTAAAGAATTGGCATAGAATCTGGTATATACTGGGTGTTCAATAAATGGCAGTCATTTATATCATTAATATATTAGGGCAGACTGTTTTCCTAGTGTCTTCTAGAAATCTTTACTTGAGACCAAAGTGAATAAAAATTATTTTAAAATATCTCTTCAGATAGCCTTGGATGCCCTCACACTCTGTCCCCACCCCAGCTCAGATCTTACTTTGAACTTGAATAACATATCCAGTTGTCTCATGGTATTTTTCTTTGAATGTTCAATAGGTATTTCAAATTGAACATATTCCAAGTCAAACTCTTCACATTTCCTCCATTTATAAGGTATTAACAATACACAGCCAAATCCATCGGTAAATATTTGCTTTATCTTCAAAATATGTACAGAATCCATCTCACCTGGATTTTTCCAATAGCTTTCTGATTGGTCTTTCCACTTCCAACTTTAATGTATTTCACTGCAATATCTACATATCCTATTTCTTCACACAATAATCAAAATAATACTTCTGCAACTAACAAATCATATCACTCTTTTGCTCAAAACTCCCTAGATACTCCCCAGTATACTCTAAGTAAAACTCCTCCATGGCCCTACCTCTGTCACCCACCCACTTTGAACTTTCTCAACTCATGCCCTACCATCATTGGTCATTGCTTATACTGCTTCCTGCCACACCAACCTCCATTGTGCTCTATCCGTGCATGAGGCATGCTGTTGGCTTAGAATCTTCCTCTGCATTTGATTTTCCCTCCTGCTGGAATGTTCTTCCACCATTTACCACTGAGGCTAATTCTTATATCTCCTTTAGATCAGTAGTTTTCAAAGTGTGGTCACAGACACTTAGGGGGCCCTGATATCTTTTTGGGGGGTTCATGAAGTCAAAATTATTTTCATAATAAACGAACATATCATGTGATATTTTCACTGTGATTGTTATTTCAAGGAAGCTAGCAAACTGGCGAACTATGGTTATTCAGACTATGATATTTGGTGGATATTGTCACAGAAATGAACACAATGACTTGTTGCTTCAATAGGTGATAAGATTTGTAGTTAATAATAAATTTCGAGGGGCACCTGGGTGGCTCAGTTAAGCGTCCAACTTCGGCTCAGGTCATGTTTCACAGCTTGTGGGTTTGAGCCCCATGTCAGGCCCTGCGCTGACAGCTTGGAGCTTGCTTCAGATTCTGTGACTCCCTCCCTCTTGGCCCCTCCCCCATGCACCTTCTGTCTCTCTCAAAGATAAATAAACATTAAAAAAAAATAATAGAAAATAATAATATAAATTTTGAGCTTAGGTTTTAATGTGACAGTTAGAATTTTGGAGAATTTGTGTCTGCTATGATGAGCTTGACAACTCCCCAATTTTTAAAGACTTTCTGATAAGTAATGATATTAAAATGAAATATATATTATATAATAAAATGGATCAATATTTGGAAGATCTGCACAACTCAGAGAATTTTTTCTTTTTTTTTAATTCTTATTTATTTTGAGAGAGAGAGAGAGAGAGCATGAGCGGGAAAGGGACAGAGAAAGAGGAAGAGACAGCATCCCAAGTAGGCCCTGTGCTGTCAGCATGGTGCCCAATGAGGGGCTCGATCCCACGAACTGTGAGATCATGACCTGAGCTGAAATCAAGACTCTGATGCTTCACTAACTGAGCCACCCAGGCGCCCCTAGAAGTTTTCTAATCACCAAGAAATAACGTTCAAAATCATTCGTGGATGAAAGATCCATTGAAAGTACAAGACCAGGAGATATTAATATATTTAAGTACAAAAACTTCATTGAGATGTTTTGATATATCACAACTTTCAAATGGCAGCTTTCCAGTGCCATCCTTGCCTCTTCCTATCCCATAAGAGATAAACTGATAGGAAAGCCCATGCACTTTCTCCTTTGGTACCTGGGAAAGTTCAAACCCTTGGGATTTCTAAGCCAAGTCTTAATTCATAACCACATTGCAAGGCAAAGTTGGCTGCCTCTCCTTGTTCTCTCAAGCCAACAGAGGATCTGCTTGGGAGACCCCAGGGACTTCCCAGAAAGTCTCATTATGTGACTATGAATTTTTTCATACTCCCTTGAGGCGGGTGTGGCATCATGGGTCCCAACATCCAAATCAGATTTTGAGTAGAGAGTTAATTCCACTCCCCATGGGGCAACCACAAGATGCGTATTATAATGAACATGTAAGAAACTTCACTTGTTGAGCTCTGATGTGTTATCAAAGAAAAGCGTCACATATCCACAAAAGCTATTAAAATATGCCTGTCTTTCCCAACTACGTATCTGTTTGACCTAAGGTTTTCTTCACAGTCATCAACCAAAATAACATAAACCAACAGATTAAATGCAACAATGAAAATCTAGCTGGCTTCTATTAAGCCAGAGACTGAAGAAATTTACAATATTCTAAAACAATACTACTCTTCTTCCTAAATTTTATATTTCTGAAAATAGTTATTTATAAAAATCTTTTATCTAATGTTGCCATAGAGTAATTTATTATTACTGTTTCAAATGAATTAATAAATAACATTTTTATAGTTTAAATTTTCAATATGACAAATATTTATACAACTCACACAAATAAAAGCTCATTGGACTCTTCAGTAACTTCTAAGAATGCAAAGGGACCTTGAGATCAAAAAGTTCGAGAACCACTGCTTTAGATCTTTGCTCAACTGCCACCTTCTCAGGAAGATCTTACTTTATTTCAATCCTCAACCCTAAGAACAACTTTTCCTGACTCTGGCTTCCTCGGGCCCTTTTAATGCTTCCTTTCTCTCCACAGCACTTAGCACCATCTGATATGACTATATATATTTATTGTTCATCTTCACCCCAGTGGGAATAAGTGCAACAAGTCAGGGTTTTTGTCTTTTGTTCAGTGAGGTAAACTTAATGCCTAGAACACCTCAAATCCTGACACAGAGTAGGTGCTCAGTACATATTTGTAAAATGAAGAAATAGGGAACAAATTGAAGATGAAACCAATGAAGGAAGGGGTAAAATATTAACCTGTCTGTTTATAAGCTGAGGTGGAAACCAACCACCTGACGATTTTTCAGATGGCAACAATAAGAATGAATCCTATTAGCAATGTTTCTTGGAATTACGTGGTGTTTTCTCATATATCTAAGGAACATGGCTGTAAATCACTCTCCTAATTGTTCACAGTTAGAAATCAATATTCCTAAGTACACTTACTTCAAAATATATCATTAATATGTTTACTTAATTTCCACTGGTTTAACCCAGGGTGACAGGAGAATGTATTTTATTCAAGTTGATAATCAGGAGGTACTGCCATATTTACAAATAATAAAACAGCTGCCAAAGTGAAGGAAATAATAAAGTCTTGGAAGTCCAATAATTTTAGCAATACTGCAATCTTCTTGCTCTCCATTGTGCTCCTAATTTGCATGTACACTGATAATATTGTTTAATTTCCTAAGCACAAACCTCATAACTGTTTCCAATCATTATCCATCTGTGTTTTTGAGAGAAGATAAGTTCATCCCTTACAAAATAGTGTGACATTTATTCTACTTCTCGCAGGCATGTGCCTTGCTTGCCTAGTAATTTGGCTCTCATTGAATCTATGCTTCATGAAGATAATGAAATTGTTTGGGATTTAAGTCCAAGAATATTTGTTTGTGTCAGGGGAGGCACAATTATAACATATTTGGATTTTAATAACAGTAAGGAGATCAACATAAAAATTGAGAGTATATTGCTTTTACAAAACACTAAATAAGGACTTCCAGTTGCTTGAGTACGAGTGCTGTATTAAGGGGAATGAATTAGTTTTGCATAGAACAAACAATTTGATACAATTTTTACTTGAAAAATTGTCAAATTAAAACAGAACAAGTCACAAAGTTCATTTGTTTTGCTAATGGAATTGGCCTGGATTCAGCCAAAATTTATCTTTATATTCACTTGCAAACTGCCTACCTTAGTCAAGCTAAGCTTCCTATCATCTTTCTAATGGGGTTTGGCAGCTGCCACATGAGGCCCTGGATTGGTCATAGTCTGAGGTTGGCTTGTGTGCACGGAAGAAACACAGACAAGTCTTCATGTATGTTGGAAGTTGCTTTGTTTCAAATCTTACCGCGGCTAAGATTTCACATCTGCTCTCCTGGCATTTGTGTTTTCTGATTTATTACTCTTTGATTTCTGGTACCTGTGCCCAAGCCAGTTTCCTAATTATATGTGTGGTTTCTAACCACCAGCTCCATCTATGATTTGGACACCCTGCATTCCGCTGCCTCAGTTCAGCGACTCGCCCTATTCCTCGCGGTAATGGCCTCAACTCTTCACAACCATGTGAGGTCCTCACATAGCCATTGTGTGATAAGATTAATTGGAAAGAAATTTATAATAATCTAAGTTTTAGGGAAAAAAACCTCTCAATGTTCTCTAGGATCATCTTCGTTATACATGGGTTCTTTTCTGATTCACCGATATGTCTCCAAAATCATGCCTACATTCTTTGCATATTAAATAATGATGAAACTCAGGAGATCTCTAGCAGCCAAAAGTCACACAAAGTACTCTTCTTGGTCATATTTTAGTATAACAGAAATAATACCATATATAAATCACTTTCACATATTAAAATGGAATACAAAGAGACATCTGTACTGGATACAAAACCATTAACAAAGATCATTGCGAATTTTCTAGCCTTTTCATCTTCTTATCTGCTAAGTATTTGAAATCATACCTTATGAACCCTGTCTTGATGAAAGTACTTTCTCTTTCTGATTTAAAAATGTTTTAAATGTTTCTATTTAATTTCTGAGAGATAGAGAGAGAGAGCGAGCGTGAGCGGGGCAGGGGCAGAGAGGGAGAGAGACACAGAATCCGAAGCAGGCTCCAGGCTCTGAGCTGTCACCATAGAGCCTGATGTGGGGCTCAAGCCCACAAACTGTGAGATCATGACTTGAGCCGAAGTCAGACCCTTAATCGACCCAGCCAGCCAGTTGCCCCGCTTTCTGATTTTTAAAGATCACTTTATTGTTTGGGTATTTACATGGGGAGAGTATTTTATTTATTTCATTAAAATAAATACCAGGATAACACTGGATTCAAAACACGCTTTTACCATTAGATACCCGGCAGTGCAAAAGTAAATCAGCTTTTAATTAGTTAATATATTTTAATTATATTAAATGAAATTGCAAACACCAATGTACTATGTTGCTGTTTCAGGTGCTCAACTTAAAAATATAAACACAAAACAAAGAGAAATGTTAAGGCTGCTCCCTGATTTTAAAAGAGTTCTCCATGAAGTTTGACTTGCAATTTCTAATGGTGTAGCAGAAAGAGACCTAATTTAATCCTCAGTTAATGAAACTTGGAAGTATATATCTTTATGGAAAAATACAAGGAATCTGTGGTCATAAGTCTTGGGCATAAGTTCTTTCTGTGCCACTGACTACCTTTATAGGACATTTACATGAGATACAGTGTGCTTCAGTTTCCTTACCTGTAAAATGAGAACAATAATTTGTGTTCCATCAACCTTACAGTTATTAAAACAAACTATGTGATATGCAGGTAAGGAGTTTTCACACTTTAATTTTTTTAACGTTTATTTATTTTTGAGACAGAGAGAGACAGACAGAGAGTGAGCAGGGAAGGGGCAGAAAGAGCAGGAGACACAGAATCTAAAGCAGGATCCAGGCTCTGAGCTGTCAGCACAGAGCCTGATGCAGGGCTTGAACTCACAAATCGTGAGATCATGACCTGAGTCGAAGTCAGACACCCAACTGACCGAGCCACCCAGGTGTCCTGGAGGTTTTCATACTTTAAAGCATCAACTAATATTAGTCAGTGCTATTATTTTCTCCAGTTGGGCCAACAAGGGTGAGATCATGAGCAAATTACTCAAGCAGGCCTCGTTTTAGTTTTCACACAATTAAAGGATTCAAGGGCATGACCTTATGTACTTTTAAAATTCTAGGTTTTTCATTGTTAATTGAGTGACATAAGTCTTTGCCTCCTTTGATTGATCAGAATTTTGTTTTCTCGGCCTTTAAGAGTTTTGAGTAAACAAAATATTCGTGCTGGTTTCAAGGAATTTACAAGACTAAAAAAGATTACCTGATATATTCCTGACTTTGATTTAACTTCTTGGAAAGATATTTCAAAGGTTTTTGACTTGGAAAAGTAGAATAAGAAATAGTAGCAGGGTATTCTGTTTCTTCACAAGGAACAGGGCAGCTAGAATTATGTTTTCCCATTGTACATGATTCCTTAACTTTATTGTAGTCTGAAATGAAAATCAGGACAGGATATTGAGAAAAGGGGATCATTTCACAATTGGGAGGAAAGAGCTTTTTAAAATTTTATCATGTGATTTTCAATGCTAAAAACATGGTTAACAATTTCTATCATCACTGTCTTAACAAATGGTGTTTATATTTTATATTTTAACATAAATACAGCGAAGGAGACAGAATATGAAACATAGGAATTATTATCTTTTAAATTCATTGAGTCACTGGCTTCTGACCTTTGTGAGAAATGAGAAGTTTTTTCTAGAAATTCTTTGGGTTTATCTCCATAAAATAGTATGCATTTGGACAGGAGAAAGATGGAAAGTTGTTTGTGTGACCTTATATCAATTTGAGAGGAACTTTGAAATATAATCCTGAAAGCCAATGACTCAGGTTTAAAGTAAACTTATCCTGCGGTTTATCTCAAGTTCTAACAGCATAAAATACACGGCTGGGTGTTCAGATTATCTTGTAGCTGTGGACCTAGTGACTTCTGACTCAACCACCGAGGTTCTCCGTCCTCTGTCTTGTCTTGACTTCTATACAGCAATCAAGCTATCGATGCAAATGTATCCTTGAAAAATCCCCTGCAGGAGGTGGTATTTGTCTCCAGCTTTCCTTTGGACCGCATCCTGGTACCCAATCTCTCTGCTCCTCACTCTGGGTAAATATTCCTCTCTTGTTCTTCCCTGTAGTTTTGCTACCGAAACTCTTTGTTCTTGTGAATGCTTTGTTTACCATGACTCCCTGATTAATGGCAAACTTTGGGTTTCTTCTCCGGAATCTAAGTATGATACTTCTTCAGGGCATGACTTTTGCTTGCTTTCTCTAGTTCTTTATTCTGGTAATAAACACCATCCTTTCCTTCAACTCACACAAACACATCCACTCACACACACATGCTGTCATAAGCACACATTTTTCTGTGTAACCCATTATCACTCCACACTCCCTGAAGGACTGCATGCATGATTTATTTCCCCAAACTTTCTGTCCAGCCTCCATCAGGGATAGGAAATCATAAGAAATTTGACAACGTAACTCCTAACTCCACTGGTCAATAATCTGACTTCTGCATATTCAGCTTGAAAGATATTAAAAAATACATCAGGTTCCTTCTACCCGTATCCATTCCATGAACTATTTTACAAGAATGGAAAAGAAACTTCTCATTCCATTCCTGGTGTCCTGGAGATATTTCCAAAATGGGATAGAACAGCAAGTTTTATAGAATATTATTCTATTTTAATTTTAAAAAAACAATGATTTACCATCATAAATATGAACCTATTTATGTGGAAAAAAATAAAAGTAGAATATACTAGAGTATTAACATTGGTTCGGAGTTAAGATAAATAATATGAAAGTAAAAAAATATTGCTTAAAAAGAAGTTATACCCAGTAAAGGTGGCGTGTATGGTATTGGTCTCATTTGCATAAAAATTTATATAAGCATTTACATATAATGCGGTGTATAACGAAATGAATAAATGAGAGGATGGTCACCTAAATAATGATAATAATTCTCAGAGTGATGCCACTTGTACTGATCTCTGCAAGACTTTTCTCTGTTCTGTAACGTTGGAACTAGTCACAACAAGCATGCTTTATTTATGTAATAAGAAAAAAAAAAAGCAAGGCTATTTTGATTATACAAAACTATAAAATTGAAAAAACACAAAATTTGGAAATAAAAATCATGCGGTGCCTGGGTGGCTCCGTCAGTCAAGCATCTGTCTCTTGATCTCAGTTCAGGTCAGGATCTCACAATTCATGAGATAGAGCCCCACGTTGGGCTCTGCACTGACAGCACAGAGCCTGCTTGGGATTCTCTATCTCTCTCCTTACCTCTCCCCTGCTCATACTCCCTCTGTCTCTCAAAATAAATACACTTTTTTTTTAAAGAAAACAAATAAGAATCAAAGCTTTCTGCTGTGACTTTGTCACTGAATGTCTGTTTTTCATAAGAATTTTTTAATGTCTATTTATTTTTGAGAAAGAGAGAGAGAGAGAGAGCATGCAAGTGGAGGGAGGGCAGAGAGAGGGAGACAGAGAATCTGAGGCAAGCTCCAGGCCCTGAGCTGTCAGCACAGAGCCTCACATGGGGATTGAACCCACACACCGTGAGATCATGACCTGAGCTTAAGTCTGACACTTAACCCACTGAACCACCCAGGTGCCCAGGTCAATGAATATCTTTAATTCAGGTGCATCTTGAATTCAGAGGGTTTTGTTTTGTTTTACTGTCTATGTCTATATAAGCTACTGTTCTTAATTTTAAAAACATTGAAAAAAAAGTTCCTCTTTACAGTCTCTATTCTGTTTCATCTCAGGACTAGCCATACTATGGTTTAATGTCTTGTATCACTCTGAGCAATTGTCATATAAATCGTGAGAATAAAGAAATAAACTAAACCACTTACCAAGTGTAGGTGAAACACAGTTGTAAAACTTTTGTAGGTCACACTCTATCCCATTTCCTTAAAAATAATAAATCTAAACATAAAGACTTTACATTTCATGAAATAAGTGCCATAATGACAAAAATATATTTTATCCATCTTATTGTTTGCAAAACAGCAAGAACAACAAACTATGAAAACATGCTAATACTTAAGGTAAATATACATTGAAAGGAAAAATAGTAATGTTTTTGTTAATTTCCATGTTTCTCCTCCTCCATCTATATCAGACAAAATCATTTAAGTGGAGATAATGTGTTAAAACGTAGCTTTGAAATTTAAAATTGTTCTCACAGTTATCATCTCATTTGTCCCTACACTAATCCTGTGATGTGGGAATCATCATTGTTATAAATAAGAAACTAAGGTTCAGAAAGTGGTTTGTCCAAACAGTTGCAGGGGAGCTGGGCTTGGCTCATTTTGCTCACCTTCTGTCCTGTTCCTTCTATGCATTGATTGATTGTTTGATTTTTTTTATGGTATTGGAAGATGCATAGCATACAGTATACTTTCTTTAAAAAAAAAGTTTTTATCTAAGTTCCAGTTAGTTAACCTGCAATGTAATATTAGTTTCCGGTGTACAATTTAGTGACTGAACACTTCCATATTTACATATGCTTTAAACTTACCTGTAATTACAATACTTACATGTGATTTAAACATACATATAGACACTGGCACACCTGGTATGTTGCCTTTCTAGCGGTAGTATGGGGCGGGTAAGGACCAATATTGTTAATCATTGGCTGTGGACCTTGCGAGAAATTGTAAAATCAATATGTAGCAGAGCTGGGATTAATTCCAGGCTGATTCTAAAACTTTAGTCATTGCACCTTAACATCGCTAATTGTCTACTGCCATAACCCCATGCGGTCTCTGGGGTTAGCCTCAATGTTTAGTCAAGGATCTTGAAAATAACCAAAAGGGATTGTACACTTATAATTTGCAGATACATTTGGCTAACTATGAGGAAGTGCTCTTGGTAAAGGAAATGAAAGAAATACAAAAATAAAATCTACTTTCAGCATTAAATTGATAAAGAAGCCTGTCCTTCCCAAAGTATGCTGGGCTTCTTCAAATGCTGTTTTTCTCATTGCAAAGAGCAATGACGTTTTGGAAACAATCCATATCTGAAAAACTGATTTTGGGGATTGGCTCTGCAAGTTGTTAGTAGAGGTACTTTCGCTGCTTCATTTAACGTCTCTATATTTTTAACGTCCTCGTCTATGTTCTCACGTAGATGGATATGTGAGGATCAAACCAAATAAGATACCATTTTGGAAGCACGTGGGATATGCAAAAGTTTGCACAAATGCCATGCTTTGTATTTTATATTTCACTTTGTCTAGCTCCTAATTACATATTTGTAATTAAATTACAACATTACATATTTATAATCCAGTTTCTGACTTGTAAGAAGTAATACATTTTTAAATTATAAACATTATGGTTCATCCATCAGTTCAGATTTTTTTTTTCCCCCAGAAACTTTGGAAAGATAATTAGGAATGATGGATCAGATCCAGCATTAGCAGTTTTACAGAATGGCAGTTTTTGAGGGGCCAGAGGCCAATGATCAGAATGCTCGAAAGAAGGAAGTGATGATTCTCAAAATTCCTAAGAAGTTTGCCAAGTAGAAACCATTGTTAATAAGAGCAGAGTTAGCATTAGTATATCCAGTGTGTGTGTGTGTGTGTGTGTGTGTGTGTGTGTGTGTGCGCGCGCGCGCGCGCACGGGCGTGAGATGGGCCATAGCAGCAAATTTAAAGGGCCAAACTGGTATTGCCTTTAATGCACTCTACACTTCTTTATAAATTTGCCGGAGAAGGGGGATGAGGCAAATCTGAATAAAAATAACCAGTGTTTATATAGAGTGTATTCTGTGTCAGGTGGGTTTCAAGCTACTTACATGCTCCTTTCATCCTTATGACAATCCCATGAGCTAGGATACTATTATTATTCTTCCCAGTTTATAGGAGGTACAGAGAGGTTTAGTTGAAGGTCACATAGAGGAGAAATTGTGTAGCTGAAATGAACAGCCTGGGTCAGAGTCTAGCTCTTATCCACCCTGCCCTACTGCATCCTTCGGGGCTTGCTTCCAATATCCATGACTTTGGAAATGTTCCAAATTCTATGCAAAGGGAGCCTCAGTTGTTTTTCTAACCACAAAGAAAAGAATTCCCCAATGATGAAATATTTGGGGTTGATTAAGATTTACATAGATAATCTAATTTTGCTTTCAAACTGAGAAAACTGTGATGATCGGTTTTAGATATTTAAGAGCACCCAGACTTACATGCTCAAAAGAAGAATTGGGGCCTCATTCAATTTTCTTTTCTTTTCCAGAAATCTCCACTATGACTCCGGGATTTAAAATCTGTCAGTGGAGGTTGTATTTGTTAAATGGATGACTTTCTGGCATAGAATTTCATAAGAATGGAAAACAATTTTCTGATACGTTCATTTCCTGTGACTCAAATTAAGTAGGAAAAATTAAATAAGGGAAATTTGTCATTCTTTATTTACCAGGAAGCAGAAAAGATAAACATCCACATTGCTCTTGTATGTGCTGAGCCATGCATTCCTTCAAGCAACCAGAAGTGCTGTAGGTACTAAAGTTCTGCAGCTTGATGTTAGGGTTGCATTCTCCCCAGGGGTATTCTTGATGGACTGTCTTGAGATAAAATAAATACCTGGCTCAGGAAGTTTATCTGAGTCAATCCATACATCTCCATTCCAAGAAGAGAAGCTAATATACATTTTTACTTTTTTTCTCAGATCACTTTGATTCATTTTTTTTTTTAATTGATTACATTTGCCTATTTTGCCTGCTCTATTAACGTGAAAATCCCTGAAGGTAGATATAACAGGGGTCCTTTCACACATATCCCAAATGCTCTGTACCTGTAGTGAATTAATAAAATCAGACAGACTGCTCTAAAAATTAACTCATATAAGAAAAATAGTATCATTTATGGAAATAATATGTTAGCATATTAATCAGTCCACCCACAAAATAGGAACCAAAATCATACACACAAAAAAAATCCTTTATTGAGTACTTATTTTATGCCAGGCAGTGGGTAAGTGCTTTCTTTATGTCATTTCACGTAAACCTCATAATAACCATGAAAACACAATATTATCTTTATCAGAGAAAGGAGATGGAATTTCAGGAAGTTAATTAAGGAAATTGCAGAGCAAGAGGCTGGCCAATGGAAATCAGCCAGACATGTCTGACTCCAAAATTCCTCCTCTTCCCACTTATTTTTCTTCTTTCCAGAACATCTCATTGAGAAAACGCACAGTTCAGCAACTTATGAGTGTCTTCATATTTACTGATTCTTTCCATCTCTAATGGAATTTAAAATTACGTTGATTTTACCAGGTTTCCCAGCTTTCACTTATGTTGTACATGTGAATTCATTGTTTTTGCTAAATAGTTACCTCCTAGTCATGGGAAAGAATCTGAAATGAAACTCTGGAATTTCCAGAGGTCTTCTGAGAGCATGGCAGAAAAAGGTTTCTAGTGGAAGTATTATTATTTTTTTTTTCAACATTTTTAATTTATTTTTGGGACAGAGAGAGACAGAGCATGAACGGGGGAGGGGCAGAGAGAGAGAGAGACACAGAATCTGAAACAGGCTCCAGGCTCCGAGCCATCAGCCCAGAGCCTGACGCGGGGCTCGAACTCACGGACCGCGAGATCGTGACCTGGCTGAAGTCGGACGCTTAACCGACTGCGCCACCCAGGCGCCCCTAGTGGAAGTATTATTTATGTGTATATACATTTATTACCTTACCTGATTCCCTCAGACTCTACACCTTATGAATATTATTTACCTTGACTTGGCAGATTGTTACCTGTGCATGCATTCCCACAGGTGACGACAAGCCTAAACCATCAATCTGGGGCACCTTCTGTGGTGAATGGATAACAAAGATGATTCCAGCATAAACAAAACCAAGGGTTTGTTCATAAGTGAATTCCTCCTGAAACAAACAACAATTTCCCCAAGTTACAAATTGATATCAATTCTACAAAAGTTTAAGAATTAGTTATACTATCTCATGATAACTTACTTAAAATCAACCATTTCATATCACTGCTCAATTTTTATATAAAAACTGAAAATTAAACACCTCTAAGACATACTTTTCATGGTTGAATCACATGTCAAGGTGTCAAGAGTTTCCATAGATTACTTTTCACCTTAGATGAATGCCACAGTACGTATCATGACTGTTAATCATCTGATTTCCTGGAGGCCCTCTCTTCACCTTGTTGCCTTTTAGTTGCTTCTTCCTTGGCTGTTCTCTTCGCTTCATTGGTTTTAGAAAATCATTTGGCTCCTTTCGTCTCTTTGCAATTAAAATCTCTGGCCTTCTTTAAAATTGAAATTCATTTCCTCCTAAGAGTGAAGACTTACACTACTTCTTTAACATCATGCTCTTCTATAAATCCTATGCCAGATGAAAAAAAACGAAGAAACTTCTGGTGATTTTGTTATTAAAGATCTTCCTTGACGTACAATGAGATTACATCCTGATAAAGCCATTGTAAGGTGAAAATACCATAAATCAAAAATGCATTTAATACTCCTAACTTACTGAGCATCATAGTTTAGCCTCGCCTACCTTAAACATGCTTAGAGCACTCACTTTAGTCCACAGCTGGGCAAAATAATCTAACTCAAAGCTCTTTTTAATAATAAAATGTTGAGTATCTCATGTAGTTGACAGAATATGGAACTGAACATGAGAAACAGAATGGTTGTATGGGTGCAGAATGGTTGTAAGCATATCAGTTATTTATGCTGGTGATTGCGTAGCTGTCTGGGAGCTACTGCCACCCAGCATCACGAGACACTGTCACACCACATATCATTTGCCCAAGAACAGGTCCAAACTCAAACTTCGAAGTGTGACTTTGACTGAATGTGTATCACTTTGCACCATTGTAAAGCTGAAAAATTGCAAGTGGAGACATTGTGAAGTCAGAGACTGTCTGTAGTTGTAATTTCAGGTTATAAGGAGAAAGAATGGGCTTGGGGATACGATGATTTTTCCTGTGAATAGGTCGATTGTATATGTAATTACATTTAATGAGCGTGCTTAATATTCCATTTGTAACTCAGGACCCTATTTCTCCTGGGTCTGTTAGGACTCTAAGAAATACTTGGTTGGCTAGTCTGGACAAGTATTTAAGAGCCATTCACTTATGGAATATTGCATTGCATCTGCAGACTTCAATTGCCTCCTAAAAATATTTGGGAAATTCTAGCTTGTATAATCCACAATGTAATATTGGAACTGACCATATGGCCAGTATTGAAATCACCTAGAAGTATTTTTTTTAATTTTTTTATTGTTTATTATTTTTGAAAGAGAGAGACAGAGAGCAAGCAGGAAAGGGGCAGAGAGAGAGGGAGACACATATTCAGAAGCAGGTTCCAGGCTCTGAGCTGTCAGCACAGAGCCCAACACGGGGCTCAAACTCACAGACCGCGAGATCATGACCTGAGCGGTAGTCAGCTGCCCAACAGACTGAACCACCCACGCTCCCCTGAAATCACCTGGAAATATTAATCAAATATATGTACAAGCAAATACAGTATAAGTATATGATCAAATATATATACATGCATTATACTGTGCAGTACTGTGTTGAGCAAAAAAGGATCTTGAATGAGATACAAGAGGAAGTTATGAAATATACCTCAAGAAAAATTCTTTGAAAGTAGCCAATGGCCCCATTCACTTGGATTGGAAGATAGGATAATTCAATGGGATTTGGGGAAACTAGATGTATTTCTCAACTTTGCCATTAATTGTGTGATTTCGGATACTTAATTTATCAGCATTTCAGAATCCTCATTTATAAAACCACTATAATGAAGTAGATTATCTCTAAATGTGTAATACTAGAAACAGTTGTGTAAGATAAAACTTAAGAATTAACCTTGGGTGGGAGCTACACCAGGTACGCTTGAAGCTGACGTCTGTTGAACTTCTTAGGTGTCTGGACATCTGCCTCTCAAGCTTAAACACTTAGACTTCTTGGATCAATTACCAATTTACAGAAGGTAGGCTTAGGCAAAATCAATTTATGCAAAATTCTTTCCATAGCAAGTATTTTTAAAATTATCCTTCAGACTATAGGTTCCATGGTTTGTTAAATACGTGTGCATGGCTTCTTTCCAAAACACATTGCCTTCTTTACATAAAAATCTTTCTAAAAATATTCTTAAAATACATAAAATCATCTTAAATTAACTACACACATTGTGATTTAGAAACCTCTGGTTTCCTTATTTTGTGGCATAAACGTTTCTGGAGTCACAAAACTGACAGTCAGTAGTGTAGCTAAAAATGTCCAGGTTAGCCTCTAAATTATGAATTTTTAATATTAGAGATCAATGTTTGCATACATGGGACTCCAGTCTACATAATCAAAAATGGAAATAATATACAATTCATGGGCACAATATGACGGAGCAAAATGTTTTGATCAAGTCTTTTGATCATTCTTTGTTGTCTTGAGCCCTGGCTAGGTTTAGGAAAATTCAGTACCTGACTGAAATTGAAGAGCAAGCTTAATCCTCTTCCGGAGACACTCACTTTGTTCCTTGCTCGGATATTTTCGCCATAATTAAAAGTAAAACAATTTCCATATTCAGTGAAGACGTGTGCAAAGTCCTCCAATATGAAAATGAACCAAATAGGGGCGCCTGGGTGGCTCAGTTGGTTAAGTGTCCGACTTTGGCTCAGGTCATGATATCACGATCCATGAGTTCGAGCCCCGCGTCAGGCTCTGTGCTGACAGCTCAGAGCTTGGGGCCCGTTTCAGAGTCCGTGTCTCCCTCTCTTTCTGCCCCTCCCCTGTTCATGCTCTGTCTCTCTGTCTCAAAAATAAATAAACGTTAAAAAAAAATAAAAAAAAAAAAAAAAGAAAATGAACCAAAGAAAATACAATCAGCTGGGTAGTTTGGTCACTTTTGAAGTTTAAATTGCTCAAACTTTTTTTTTTTTTTTTTTAAATCTGATGTCTAAATGAGAATGCGTAAAGATCAGAAAGAATAGATAATGTGGTGACTCTGGTTTGTGCTCAATAATAGTTTTTATTTGTTTGTATGTGATTATCTAGGTGGGACATTTTAATATGTAAATAAGCAAGAAGAACTAATCAGTCTTCCATGGAATTATTAAGAGGATACTGGAGTATTAATCTATGATAATGAGAGGCTAGAGTTGCCAGGAGTCATCATGGCTCTGGGAGGGAGAACTCACACCGGAAAAAGCCAACGTGAGTCATGAGACAGAGAGAGAGGACCTAATACATGTTTACTATAAAATTTCTTGGTGACAAGTTTAAATATGTTGGTTGGTAAATAACAAGCAACAGAGAAGAACTTCTTCTCTAAATTAAGAGTACAGCAGGGCTTTATCTCTGTCAGATGTCTGTCAGGCATTTTTTTTTCCTGTTTTCTGTGTGCTAAAGAAGGTTACCAAAAGGATACAGAATTGTGTCCCAAAATCATGAATTTATGAAATTAACTTGGAATCACCTGACAACACATGCTACAGAATTGCTGATACAAGAAACAGGATGTCAAATTGCCTTTGCTAATAGTTTTCAGGTATATCTGAAACTTTATCTTAAGTGTAGATTAATCCTATAAAGGATAAAAACAGGATGTTATGGGGGCGCCTGGGTGGCGCAGTCGGTTAAGCGTCCGACTTCAGCCAGGTCACGATCTCGCGGTCCGTGAGTTCGAGCCCCGCGTCAGGCTCTGGGCTGATGGCTCAGAGCCTGGAGCCTGTTTCGGATTCTGTGTCTCCCTCTCTCTCTGCCCCTCCCCCGTTCATGCTCTGTCTCTCTCTGTCCCAAAAATAAATAAAAAACAAACAAACAAAAAAAAAAAAACAGGATGTTATGAGTGATCAGAGAAATATACATAATTTTCACAGTCAAATGCTGGTGCCTACTCATTTTCTATAGCCCCCAAGCCAAAAAAACTAAATGTTGGCTCCTTAATGATAACAAAAATGCTACCTTGGAATAAGTTACTGAAGAATGGGAAAAATTAAAATATCCCCTGGGGTGACAATTGTTTTTGTTTTGGAAAGATTATCCTTCAATAAAGGTAATCGAAGATTTCTGTTTTCTACCTTTTCTTATCTAAACTACTTAAGAAAAGAAATATGTCTCGTGTGTATTCCACACCCCTGATGTCATAATGCTCAACTAACTAAACACAATCTTTGAGCAAGTTTCAATTGATTCCCCATGAAAGTAAACTTTATCTCAGTGTGAAGCAGTACTGTGCTATAGTTTATTATATTGATGATATTGGAAGAAATATCAAACCATTACCTGTGGGCCACATGGCTTTCCAAAAAAGTCACATTCCAACAAAGTGCTATTGTTGAGATAAAGACCATTTTTTTTTTTTTTTACAAACTCCGTAATGCTGAAGTTTTGATAACTTGCAAAAAAATCAATAGCGTCTTTAAAGCCAGTATAATTGGACCTGATTTCCTGAAGATAGAGGATGTTGGATACAATATTCCGTAAGAGAAAAATAATACTAAATTTGGCTGCAGCATCTGTTTGGAACCTATTAGTAGAAATAAAGGCAATATTTAGAAGAGCAAAAACTTTCTATTATCTAGTAGACACATTATCTAGGGGCCAAACATCTGGCCCCTATCAACTTCTCAGGCATATCTGCTACGCTCTCCTTCATTCATAACACATTCAAGCAAAATTGAATCCCTAAGAAGTCTTTGTCACATCCTGCAATTTACCTTGTATTTGCACATACAGTTTCATTTACCTAGAATACTTCTCAGACATTGATCTGGATACGTCCTAACGGATCTTCGAGACGCAACATGAAGAGAATAGGAACGCGAGGTCACTAAGAGTATAGACTTAGGGGCTAGATTTCCTGAGTTCAAATCCCAGCTCTGTCATTGTTGTGGCTTTGTGCCGTGCCCATGTGCTTATGTTGGAACTATTTTCCAACATCTTCTTCCTTGGATTTATCTGGTTACAATCTGAGGTCATCATAGGGTCAGAGCTTTGGTCTGGTACACACATTGTTGTAGATCTCCTGACTCAACTTGTTGGTGTGGGACAGCAGCCAGGAGCTCCCTGGCCTCCTTAAGCTTCTTCAGATCTTGGGTCAAGAAAGAGTACAACCTGGACAAGGTGCCAGCTTATCCTGTAGGTCTCCTACACTACCAAGATCAGGGCTTGTGAAAAAGAGAGACAAGCATTTCTAGTCTGTGTTTGTTTCCTTCACTTCAGATCTATTTTCCTTTCTGACTGCTGATGTTGCTGACTTCAAGCCCAGCTGGATTAAAATTGGTCCATGTAAATTAAAATTAAGTCCATGTAGTGGACTTAATCCCCAGAATAAATCCCTTATTCTGTGTCACTCACAGGGCTTCTTTTTCTCTGATTGAGCCCTGATTGTTACAGCCACTTAATGGGATGACTTAGCCAATTTCTCCTCTCACTGTGACTCAGTTTCTTCACTTGTAAAATTGGTGTATGTTAAAAAAAAAAAAAAACCTGTTTCAAAGCGCTATTTTGATGATTATTTTTCCTAAAAATGTAGAAGAGTGCCTAGAATACAGTGAGAGGTAGGTAAATATGCATTAAATAAATGAATGCCTCATTTATGGTCAAAGTACTTTCCTGGCAACTAAAGCAGAAACTATCTATTTGCCCTAACTACAATAAGGATTTTGTAACTCCCTTATTCTGCTGAGCAACTTCGACCCTGCCTTATGTATGGTTGTTTAAATGTATACTCTATATTCTTTTCAAAATGTGATTGGTATTTCATACTTTGGATATTATAAATCTTGAAACTGAACAAACATGCTCCATTCAAATTTACTGCGAGAAAGCATAGAATAAAATGTGTATCCACCCTTGGTAAGTAAGTACACAGAGCTATGTGGTGCATAGTTTGTGTGTATGTAACCACACTCTTGGACTTCCTTTATGTCCCAGATTTTATATTATATTTTATCTTCACTTTCAATTATATTTTAAATCCTTTTGCTTTCTCATATAAGCCACGTGAAACCCTTTCTCGGTCAGGGTAGAACACACACAAAACAAAACATAGAAAATAGAAAACAAACCCAAGCCAATATACATCCTTTCAGAGATGAGAAACTGCTTTAATGGCCAGGTCCTAAGATAGTGTCTTACTTACCCAGCTTTGACCCTTGCAGGGCCTGTCTTAAATCCACCAGCCCAGGTTCTAGAATCCTATACATAGCCTCCTATGACTTCCTCTTCTCTTAAAAACACAGCTAACTCATGGTGGTATTCTACTAAGTGTATTAGAGCCAACAACCTTGCTTTTCTTGGTCAAAAGTATTTGTAGTGATCTTTGAGGAGTTAGCCATCTACATTTGCAGAGGATTTGGGGGAGAGTCATGGTGTTAGCCCTAACTGAGGGATGGACCTTCCACTTCCTTCAGCCTTCTGTCTCTCTGAATGATGACAGCATACCAGGGATCAGCTCCAAAGCCCTGCAATTTTGGGTCAAGAATCATTACTACTTCATATAATGTTCACCGGATTCTTTTCAAAAGGATTGTGCAGAGAAATGAAGGAATTACCACACGTGTAGGAGGTATGAATACAATAGATAAAAGGAGTACAAGGGAAGGCGTTTTAAAATAATCTTTTAAAATGTTTTGTATTACATAATAATAGTTGAGACCGTGAGGGTGATTTAAGCAGATGAACTAAACTTAATGAATAAAGTCTACCAATATTTGGAACAAAGGAAGTAAAAAAAAACTGTGAGGCATATTGTTCAGCATAAAACCGAAGGGCCTTGCTGAGTTTATTTTCAACTTTAATTCAAATTTTAAAACCTTCCTGTGTCTAATCTTTCAGAAACCTTGCTTAGTTTGAGTGTACTTACTCTTTTATTTAACATACACTGGTAAGAGGCTAGCAAAAGAAAACATAGTAAAAATACACTGATTTGTTTAAACAAGTTAATAAGTGATAGCCAGTCAACGAATCTGTCCTTCTTGTGTGGATTAATGCCCTCTCACTACACATCCCCAGGTTATGTAACCCAAATGTATATGCTTCATCTGATGTCCAAGTTGATGCCTGACTCAGCCCTTCACTGAATCCCACCAAAACAGATTTAAGTCCACCATGCATTAACAAGAAATGAGTCTTTTCCAGATCGTTTTATGGAGAGGAAAAAGGGGTAAGAATGTCTGCTGGTTGGATCTCCTAGGAGCCAATTTTAATATCTTATCAGATCTCTCACTAAAATAAAATCTTTGACACGTGTTCATTTTATATTTGTATAAGAGTCATGCTTTCATCTTTTATTTAAAATCCCTTAACATGTCTTTGTTTTTTAAGCGTTTATTTATTTTTGAGAGGCAGAGAGAAAGCAGGAGTGAGGGAGGGGCAGAAAGAGAGGGAGGCACAGAATCCGAAGCAGACTCCAGGCTCCGAGCTGTCAACACAGAGCCCAAAGCGGGGCTCAAACTCACAAACCGCAAGATCATGACCTGAGCCAAAGTCGGTCACTTAACCAACTGAGCCACCCAGGCACTCCATATTATATTCTAATTATTGTAATAGATACAATGATTTTCTCTTTTTTGCTACTAATTTTTTAAAAATTTTATGTGGTAGGAACCCTTAATATGAGATCTATTCTCTTAACAAATTCAAGTATACAATATTGTATTGTTGATTATAGGTACAATGCGGCACAGCAGATCTCTAAAACTTATTTATCTTGTACAACTGAAACTTTATGCATATATTTTTTAATGTTTTTATTTATATTTGAGACAGAGAGAGACAGAGCATGAGCATGGGAGGGGCAGAGAAAGAGGGAGACACAGAATCTGAAGCAGAGTCCAGCCTCCGAGCTGTCAGCACAGAGCCCAATGCAGGACTCCAACTCACGGACTGTGAGATCATGACCTGAGCTGAAGTCGGACGCTTAACCTACTGAGCCACCCAGGGGCCCCTGAAGCTTTGTGCATATTGATTGCTAACTCCCCAATTCCACTTCCTGTCCCCTCAGTCCTTAGCAACCACCATTCCACTCTTTGATTCAATGAATTGGACTATTTGAGAGACATCGTATAAGTGGATTCATATAGTACTTGCCTTTCTGCGACAGGCTTATTTCGTTTAGCATAGTGTCCTCAAGGTTTATATTATAAGGTTTCATATTGCAGAATCTCCTTCTTTTTTAAGGCTGGATAATATTTCAGTGTATGCACATATCACATTTTCTTTATCCATTTTTCTATCAATGGGCATTTAGATTGTTTCAGATCTTAGGTATTATGAATACTGTTGCAATCAGTATGGGAGTGTCAGTATCTCTTTGAGATCTGTTTTAAATTCTTTTGGATACATACTTAGAAGAGAAACTGCCAGGTCATATGGTAAATCTATTTTTAATTTTTTGAGAAGCCTCTACACTGTTTTCCTAGCCAATGTTCCCTTATGCATTCCCACCAACAGTGTACAAAGATTCCAATCTATTCAGATCCTCACCAACACTAGCTGTCTTTGTTTTTTTGTTTGTTTTTGTTTTTTGATAATAGACATCCTGACAGGTGTGAGGTGTATATAATTGTGTTTATTTGCATTTCTCTGATGGTTAATGATGTTGACCATTTTTTTTCCATATAACTATTCTCCATTCGTATGTCTTCCTTGAAGAAATGTCTACTCAAATCCTTAGTACATTTTTTTAACTGGGTTATTGAGTTTTGTGGGGTTTTTTTGGGGGGAGGAATTGTTTATGTTTTGGAGATTTACCTCTCAATGGTTACTTTTTTAAAAAAAAATAATTTTTTACCAGTTATGGTTATTTCTCTGAAGAGAGGATCTGTGAAATTCCTCACACTGCCATTGTCAAAATAGTATATACATTTTATTTTAAGAACAGATATCTTCAATCAGCCTTTGCTTATGTTAGAACACAGACCATTTAACATAGTACAAGGCAATAGTATTAAAAATCTCTGGGGGATGGGGTTGATTTGCTTTTACTCTTTGGGACCTTGATGCACACCTTGACACATATCTAACAGTCACACAAGTGTGCTATAATATCTAATATATATTGAACACCTGTCCAAGGAAAACCCCAGGAATGAGACAAAATAGTGTATGTGTCACCTCATCTGATGCAACAGGAAATGGGTAGACAACGCCGTATCATTTTCCACATACAGAAGTTGAAGCTAAGATTAAGTGATTTGTCCATGATCAAGTAGTGGATCAGTGGGGGATCTTAAGGAAATCGCCCTCCCCGTCTCTAGGGTAAATCCAGCACGTGCTCTTCCAGGCCATCCATTGGCAATTACAGGGCTTTTCTGGAAGGCGTCATGGGGCACAGCCACCCTCCTACAGGAGACCTGATACGGTCATTGAATTGCAGTTTTCTGGAGGGAGTTGTAGCTAAGGACTCAAGAACAGCAGAGTATTAAGCCAAGTGTAAAGCTCTTCTGAGCTTCGGGCCCCGTGTGATGGCACAGGTCACGCATCCATGACGCTGGCCCTGCCTTGGTTACCTTAAAGGTCTTGTTATGTACACATCAGAACATTTCCTGTCTCCATACTACTTTCGCACAGTGGCTCCCTCTTCAGGTTCTTCTTCACCTCCATCTAGGAACTGCCTGGGCATCCTTGATACTCAGACTTTCATGACACTCCAGACCGAGACTGTCCACTGTCCCCTGTGCTTTCAGAGCCCCTGTACATACCTTTATGGTACTGCACAATTATCATACACACTGCATGGTGACTGTTTATGTTTCTCTCTTTCTTCCTAATCAACAAACTTTTTAAGTGCAAGGATCCAGACTTTTACTTTTATCTAACCACAGGATTTGGTGTGATGCCTAGTAAATAATTGTGGAAAGAAAGAAGAAAGGAAAGAAAGAAAAAATAAAGAAGAAATCAAATAAGCTCCTTTGCCTTCCTAAATTTGGGTTTTTAGGTATAATTTAAGAACTTCAAAGGTTTTATATGCATTAAATATCACATAGTAAAACCCAACTTACGTTATACAAGCAAGGTTACCCTAGCAAAGTGATAGAGACCTATCACTACTAAAAGAGTAATTGTTACCTGTTTAAATGACAAAACGTCACAGCCGGGAACTCGATCTTTTCCACATACTGAACCTCGATGGACATCGTGGTGGACCATGTGAAGTAGCTGACCAAGCGACTATAGGCCTGCCACACCACGAGTGACACTGAGCCACCACCAACCAGATCAGCTTGCGAATTTTGCTCTGGCTGCGAACAAGGTTGTGTACTCCATGGAAAGAAGTGGAGATGGCAAAGTCATGATCGACTTCTTCCGGTCATTGGCAGATGGCAGCGGTTTCTTTGAGAGGCAAAGCTTTATCTTTTCCAAGAGTCCTTAAGTTGAACAAAATAATGAAACAAATACAAGTAATGAGTTAGAAAACCTTAATGCAATCTGTGAGAAACACAACCCAAAGAAAGTTTGAACAGGTTACCCTTTTCACCTTTTTCAAAATCCATCTTGAGTTACATGGTTTCTTTAGAAACTAAGTAGACGTGTTGATTCCATGGGTCAAATTGAATGGGATGCTTACAACTCATAATCTTTAAAAGAATTAGCTCTCAGTTTTGAAATACATTCCCCCCCCCCCCCCCCATGAAACACAAAGTCTCTTTGATGTCTTGAGCAAAATCAGGCTGATTCTTCTGAGAGTTATAAGTGGGGTTAAAAAGCAATCTTTAATCTTTGACTTTTAATTGATCTTCAATTAATCACAGTCCTACAGTAACGCGTGTGTGGCTGAACGTAACCTCTGCAGCGTCACAGGCGTCGGAAAACAAGTATTTTACTTCAGTTGTTTAATCTAATCAGAATGTTTAAAATCATGTTATCAGTTAAGCAATCTATTTTCAACCTCTTCAGAAAGTGAGTTTTTTCAATACTGTCAGTAATAAATCAACTCGTGTTTATTTATATTGATTGATAAGGGCTGGTGAATGTGGCCCTAAATTTTTCCTGGCAATATATAACATATTCTGAATCTTATGTTGGAAACAAAAAAAAATTGTTTTTATTTTTCTGTAGAAGACATTCAGAATTTCTTTGCTGAAGGAAGTCTGAAATACAGCTCAGAGGATGAGATGGCCTTTGACATGGAAATAGCATTCACCTGGTCAGGCCTGGCCTCTTATAACCTGTGCTACTGTTCAGAAACTGTGCCAAGTTTCTTAATCTTTCTAGTAAGCGGTTCCTCTTCCATCAGATGGGAGAACAGTATTTGCCTCATGAGTTTGTTGTATTAAATAAGACAATACCTGGGGATAAATTGGCACATCACCTGAACCATGCATGAAAAGTACTCAATTAGTATTACCTATTTTTAATCTGCTAATTTAGTAGTGATGTGGCAAATGGCGAAATATTCGGGGATTTTTAAACATTGTCTAAAATTCTCATTTAAGAAATGAGTTCTTAATGGCCTCACAAATGCTTATAATTAAGTGAATTGACTTATATTTTTTGCTTCAATTCAAGAAGTATTGTTTGTTTCAACTGGTCAGCATTTGTTTCTAAAAGGTTTCAAGTGTGGCTTATCATTAAATCATTACTTAATACATCGTAGGTCCCAATCAATTAGCTGAGCTTACATCATGATATATAAAAGGCACTTATAAACATTTTCTAAGGGACTCCATTTCATTTGTAAAGTCTTAGGACACAATTACAAATTATATTATGATTATTTTACAGACTAGACACTAAGCAGGAAATTATGTATTAATCTGAGTAGCCTAACTTTGGACAAAAATTTTACAATTGTCCCACGTATAGTTGCTTTTAATATTGAGTTAGGCAATGTATATATAAAGTAATTGGCCCAGTCCCAGGGCAAAATTAGAAATATAAGAAAAACTATTGTGGGGCACCTGGGTGGCTCAGTTGGTTCAGCGTCCAACTTCGGCTCAGGTCATGATCTCACAGTTCGTGGGTTCAAGCCCCACCTCGGGCTGTGTGCTGACAGCTCAGAGCCTGGAGCCTGCTTCGGATTCTGTGTTTCCCTCTCTCTCTGCTCCTCCCCCACTCATTCTCTCTCTCTGTCTCTGTTTCTGTCTCTCTCACAAATAAACATTAAACAAAAAAAAATTCTTTCTCTTTCTCCATCTGCACCTCTCCCCACTTGTGATCTCTCTCTCTGCATCTGTCTCTAAAAAAAAAAAAAAAAAAAAAAAAAAGCTATTGTTATTTTTATTTCCTAGCAAAATAAATTAACAATGCTCTTTTGTGTGTATTACTTAGCCATCAGTTTACAAACACAAAGAATGAACTCTTACTGAAGGACAACTCAGTCTCTGGGCATCTGGCACCCTTCCTACTCCAGGGCCCAAAGCTGTTAGAAGGGGAAGAGTGATCTAGTAATTAGTAACTGGCCAACCAAAGTATTGTCAGTTGCAAGCATACCCTGAAAAATCAAAATTTTCAGGTGTATCTGTCAACTTGTTTAATATAGATCCATTCCTTGACAATTACTGCGGTTTTACTGGAATATTCTTAGTCATTTGCGAAGACTTTAAAAGAGTTTTGGAAATAATTATTATTGCTCATGAATAGTGAAGAAACAAGGTGAAATATTCCTATGAGGAAGGTTAAAATTGGTTTAATAAATGACACACCAGCCTGAAAGACAAAGCAAACGTCTTACTTTCCTGACTGAAGTAAACCCTACAGAACTAGGGCAAGTGGCCCTTGCACTGAATACTGATCTTTAGAGAAGCATTTTAAGGAACATCAAACAAGTTTTACTGTATTTAAAAACAAAAGAAAACAAAACAAAACACTTAGAGGCGCATGATACATAGAAACAACAACAACAACAAAAACCCAAACAAGATAAAACCAAAAAATAGATCCTAGCATACAGTGATATTTCACAACTATTTTTGTTTGACTCCTTCATAGAAATTACTTCATTCCTACATAACAGAAACTCCATTACTTATATCCAAGTCATATCGGAAATCAAACTTCCCAAATGAAAAACATAATCTCCCTTTCCCTTGGCTAATTTCTAGCCTGTGGGAATGAAAATGGTAACTGGAGGAGTTCACTCCTTACCTTTCTCAGCATAGGCTTTTGGTTTCTCAATCTGCTTCATTCTCAATTTCAGCCTGTGGCGTCCTTGAGGTATATCCAATTTTCATTCATAACCGTGTTTATTTTGTGGCCTTTATATAAAATGCACCAATTGAGGTTGTAAAACGTGGGGGCAGTATAAATGTTTGTGTTGCTGTGTTTTGCCTCATAAAACACATAATCTGCAAACCCAAAATGCTGGCAGAACCAGCTATGAGTATTTATGGACTGACGAGAGGCCATCAGAGAGGGAAACAAAATACATAATTGCGAAATCTTTTTCTCTGAATGAAAGAGACAATCCCTACAGATATCTTTGGTTTTAGAATCACCCCTGACCAGCCTCGTTGACACTTAGGCGGTGTACCTGGAAGAGAATCTCTTTAGCTTTCGTTTCTACCTCTCTCTTTCTACCACTTTGAATCAAAACGTGGTTGAAATGAAATTTGGGGGGTAGAGAGGCCTTTTCCTGGCTGAAGTGACTTTCTTAGTAACAGAGGTAAACTGTTTTAAACAGAAATAGTAATCAATGAAAGTAACAAAATAAAACATTAGAAAATTTCTCTTCAAGAAGTAATGATTGCTGAAAGCATATAAATTCAATAGAGCACACAGGCCAGTTATTTGTCCATATTAACATTTTTGAGAAATTATATTAAATAAGAAGTGAGAAAATACATTGTTGTGTATAAATGGCACCACCTATTGACACAACTGAGGAACTGCATGTATCACTACTCTGAGCCTTTTAGAATTTTATAACACTGACCATTAACATGGTAGATACATTTTACATACAGTTTCTTGGAAACTCAGTACTGTAACCTGAAACTAGTGTTATATGGAGGCAAAGTAAGAAGTTTCAAGGGATGTAAATGAAAATCTTGGATACTTCCCCAACAATCAAAGATTTCAGGAAGAGGGTCAATCTCATGGTGGATAAACTTCTCCATGAAAGATCTCTTCTTTGGGGTTAAATGACAACTTCAGTTTTTAAAATTTAGGTATTCCTGAGAGGAATAACAGCTACTTACCTATTCACCTTGCCTTCCTGGCCTTCCTCCCTTTCTTCTCACCATCTCTCCACAGCAGCTGTTGGAGCCCTTTGGTTAGCAAGGTCATAGATTACAGTGTTAAATAGGCCTAATTATTTATATCCTGTATTTTCTATCCTATATAATCCTATTATTTATATTCTATAAATAAGGTAATTATTAGTTATCCACTGTTTGAACTTCTTTTTTTTAAATGTTTATTTATTTTTGAGAGAGAGAGAGAGAGAGAGAGAGAGAGAGAGAGAGAGAAGGGGAGGGGCAGAGAGAGAGGGAAACAGAGAATCCAAAGCAGGTTCCAGGCTCTGAGCTGTCAGCACAGAGCCCCTCGGGGCTCCAGCTCACAAACTGTGAGATCATGACCTGAGCTATAGTCCAATGCTTAACAAGCCACTGAGGCGCCCCACTGTTTGAACTTCTAAAGGCAGAGTCATTACTTGATTCAAGTTGAGAACAGACTGGTAAGAAGTGGGGCTAATCCAGAAAGAACAGGTCAGGCAGGCAACAATAATAAAGAAGGTGGGTGGGGAGAGGGGTTCCTATGAGTGTGTGTGGTGAGAGGAGGGGAACAGGTGGTGAGGGAAGCAAAATCAAGAGAAAGACCGTCTTCCAAAGCTGTATTTTATCTGCCTTATAATTTAACCAAGGCTCAAAAATAACTAGCAATTTTCCTAACGTTTCTTAATATCTTCACTTCCATGTCACTTCCTCTTTCTTGGAGCCCACACTTTAAATAATTGTTTTTAATGTTTATTTTTGAGAGAGTGAGAGAGAGAGAGGGAGAGAGTGGAGGAGGGACAGAGAAAGAGGGAGTCACAGGCTCAAACCCATGAACTGTGAGATCATGACCTGAGCCAAAGTTGGATGCTTAACCAACTGAGCCACTCAGGTGCTCTGAGCCCACACTTTTAGTTATTTCCCCACATTGCCTTCGGGTGTTAGAGAGGGAGAGAGACAGGGAGAAAGAATGAAACAGAAAGGAAGGAGAGCAGGCAAGATCTCTCCATTTCTTGCCTGTCTTATACTTAATAAACAAGAAAAGAAAGAAAATCATCTTCTTATTTTTATTTGCTCAAACTTGTCCCTCTCTTCTGGGACATTTAAATATGATGAAAGTATCTGTTCCTGCTTGCGCTGATGTAATACCTCCTCATCTCTCTCCCTCTTGTTTTAATTTTTTTTTTAACGTTTATTTGTTTTTTGAGAGACAGAGAGAGACAGAGGATGAGCAGGAGAGGGGCAGAGAGAGAGAGGGAGTCACAGAATCCGAAGCAGGCTCCAAGCTCTGAGCTGTCAGCACAGAGCCTGACGCGGGGCTCGAACTCACTAGCAGTGAGATCGTGACCTAAGCAGAAGTCAGATGCTTAACCAACATAGCCACCCAGGTGCCCCTCTCCCTCTTGAAGACAAACTTCTCAATGCTGATTTCTTCTCTCCTTCTCTCTTCAGGTGAAAAATACTTAACCATCTCCCCCACTCGATTAGCAACTTTTAGTAAACTTAAATTCCAACCTTTCTGTCTGGCGAGAAAATCTTCCTTTCATTTGCCTTGTTCTTCCCTGTTTGGTTGAAATCAAAGCCCAGTGTCCTTTCCACAGTTATCCCTTATATCTTCTTCCTGATCTGAATTTCCTTAACTCTTTGAGGGATCTCCTTAAACATCAGTACAGAAATTTCCACTTTCCTTTCTCCTACTTTCCAGGCTTCTTGTACTTGTTTTGCATAGGAAGTGCATTTGCTAAAAGATAAGATTTTTCAGACCCCGTCCAACACCACCCTACAACATGCACACACACAAAAGTGTGTAATTACATGGCAAAACAAATGCAGTGAGGATCTAGAGCATTCTGAACTGTCATTGTACAAGTAGCACCAACAGCAGAAAGCTACTCATTATTATTGATAAACTCAAAAGATAAAATAAAAGAGAATGAATAGGAAAGAAACAAAACCTTTCATCTGACCTCAAATTTGAATTCAGAACATAAACAACATTAAGAATTTTATGCAGTGTCCAGAGAAGTATATTCAATTAAATAGACAGAGAATATGCAGTGTCCAGAGAAGTATATTCAATTAAATAGACAGAAGTATATTCTGGCCAGAGAAGTATATTCAATTAAATAGACAAGTATTTCCTATTTATTCTATTTTTCAGAAAATCTTATGTGTTTTTCATAAAAATGTCGATCCTATTGAATTGGCAGATATCTAAAGTTATTTTAACAAGTCATCTTTGGCTACTACTTTTAAATTTAGCTTTCAATTAACACTCTGTGTTTTACATTTTGTTTAGGACAATGCATAACCATTAATGGTGATGCATTTTTTTTTTTTTTAATTTAGACAGATTTGGAAAAGCAGTATAGGATCTGCAAAGGAAGACAAGGTAAAGAATATGTTTTCTTTTACTGGAAATAGATTTTTTCCTTAATAATTTTGGAAAGAAAAACCAAAGAGAATTTAACAACTTAGCATGTTTTCAATAAATACTTTGATAGTGTCTTGCTTTGGTTTGTAATAATACAAAAAGCAGGATTGATACTGGTATTTTCTGTTATATCCTGTACGTAAGCATTGTTGGTTAGTGGTTTTGCATTCATTGCAATATAATCTTTTTTTAAATTTTTTTTTCAACGTTTTTTATTTATTTTTGGGATAGAGAGAGACAGAGCATGAACGGGGGAGGGGCAGAGAGAGAGGGAGACACAGAATCGGAAACAGGCTCCAGGCTCCGAGCCATCAGCCCAGAGCCCGACGCAGGGCTCGAACTCACGGACCGCGAGCTCGTGACCTGGCTGAAGTCGGACGCTTAACCGACTGCGCCACCCAGGCGCCCCTATAATCTTTTTTTAAAAACACTAAGTGGGAGCCTGCGTGGCTCAGTTGGTTAAGCATCTGACTCTTGACCTCAGCTCAGGTCACGATCTCACTCGTTGTGAGTTCAAAGCCAGCGTCACACTTTGCACTGACAGCATAGAGTCTGCTTAGGGTTCTGTCTGTCTCTCTTGCTTTCAAAATAAATAAAGAAGCTTAAAAAAACACTAAATGGAAGAAATTAGCCACTGTGATCGTATCTAGTCAACACAAATTCGTTCATCTAAATGATAGCATTTAGTGTCGAACGGGACCTTATGATAGACCTTGCTGAGTCCGGCCCAATTGTCATCCTCCATCACCTACGGAAAAAAGGAGGAAGCTCAGACATGAGGTAAAAGCTCAGACGTTCCACGAAATCAGGGCTCTTTGCCTGTTTTGTTTGCTGATCCATCCAACTCTAGAAAAATGTCTGGCAGGTGGGAGGCAGGTAGTAAATATTTGTGAATGAATAAAAAGTTTGTCCTAGCCTTGTACTTTTCTCATGACACACACTAATATAAGAAAATTATTGTAATTTTTCCAGCCTCTTATTATTATTTTTTAATGTTTATTTTATTTTTGAGAGAGAGCGAGAGAGAGCGGAGAGAGAGAGACAGAACATGAGTGGAGGAGGGGCAGAGAGAGAGGGAGACACAGGATCTGAAGCAGGCTCCAGGCTCTGAACTGTCAGCACAGAGCCTGAGGTGGAGCTTGAACTCAAGACCTGTGAGATCATGACCTGAGCCAAAGTCAAACGCTTAATCAACTGAGCCACCCGGTGCCCCTCTAACCTCTTATTTTTAAAAGTACAAACTTACAGCGATGCCTGGCTGGCTCAGTCAGTTAAGCATCTGACTCTTGGTTTCAGGTCATGATCTCACAGTTCATGAGTTCAAGTCCTGCATCAGTCTCTGTGCTGACAGTGTGGAGCCTGATTGGGATTCTCTCTTCTTCTCTCTCTGCCCCTCACCCACTCACACTGTCTTTGTGTCTCTCAAAATAAATAAATAAACTTAAAAAAAATAAAAAAAATTAAAAGTACAAACTTATAGTAAAGTGGAAAAAATTGTGCAATGAATACCTAACTACGCTTTACTATAATTCACTAATTATTAACTTTTTCCCACATTTGTTTCATCTTTTTAAAAAAAAAATTAACTTTTATTTATTTTTGAGAGACAGAGAGAGACAGAGCATGAGTAGGGAGGAGCAGAGAGAGAGGGAGACACAGAATCTGAAGCTGGCTCCAGGCTCTGAGATGTCAGTACAGAGCCCAACACGGGGCTTGAACTCACAGAGGGCAAGATCATGACCTGAGCTGAAGTCGGACGCTCAACCGACTGAGCCACCCAGGCACCCCACATTTGCTTTATCTTTGCTTCTAAATGCAATACATCATCCTCTTCTTTATTAAAAAAAAAAAAAAAAGGACATCCTCCTGCAAAAATACAATATAAAAATCTTACTCAGGAAGCTTTACTCCGATACAACGCCATTACTTATTAGGCATTCCACACTCAGAATTTTCAACTTCCTCCCCAAACAGAAAGGTATTTTATTTATAATGTTTTATTTCCCCAATCCACCATCCTATCATGGATTGTGTTCAGTTGTCATGTCTATTTAGTTGCCTTTAATCCAGAACAGTTTCCTAGCCATCAATTTATTTTTGTCTTCTTGTTACATTTCTATTTTTGAATAATTGATACACATCATATGTTTTGCAGAATGCCTCTGAATTCTTGATTATATAGTTTCTTCTTGATGATTAGGCTCCAGTCAAATATTTAAGGTCACTGGAGTACCACAAAGTTACGTATGTTCTTCACAAGGCATTGCGTCCAGAGGTCTATACATCTCAGTCTCTCCTGTTATTGGTGACCGCACATTTGATCTCTTGGTTAAAGTGCTGCCTGTCAGATGTGTCCTTTGTAAATGTACTTGTTCCCTTTAATAAGTAATAAGTAACACTGGGAGCGATTCTTTGAGATTAAAATATCTTGTTCCCAACTTTTCATGCGAGGATTTTAGCATAGATCAATGAATCTTGTCTGAATTCATTATTGCTCTGATGTTTCCAAAATGATGATATTCTCCTTCTGTCATCATTTCTGCTTTGTTGTTGTTGTTGTTAGCATTCTTCCGGAAGCAAGAGCATTAATTTCTGGTTTCTCTGATTTTGTTTTTAAACTAATGGATTATTGTTCTATACATTAAAACATAGTCCCATGGTTACTCATTTAAGGGATTCTTCAAAGTAGCACCTTCTCTGCAAAGACTGAAGTCAGTTTTCTGTGCTTACTGCTGTCTCATTTTCCATAATTATCCATTAAAAGATTGTAATTCAAATATGTGTTAGAAGAAAAATACTGCTAATTTTGAAAAGACAGACTTATTATGCATTAGACTCAGATTAATCAATTTAAAGCACCAAAACAATTAGCTGTAAGAGAAGAGGTGGGGTTCATGGTAGTGTCAGTTCTCAGTTATTTGGATAGTTGTGAAAAATGGTAAGGCAACATATAGACATATATCTACATCTTATATAAAAGAAACCAAGAGATTATATACTTGTCTTGATATACTTGTCTCCATGAAGAAGGTGAAGGATTTTTCTTTTAAATAACTCAATAATTTTTTATACTATATTTATTTTATGTTTTTCTAGCAAATATACTAGAAACCAAACTTCTTGGATCAAAACAAAAGTGAATAGCATGCTGTGTATTTCTTTATTCTATGTCTTGTTATCTGAGTGTATCTAATAAGATGTTGATCTTGGTATCCAAATAATTCTTCTGATTCATGCTTTCATGTATTTATTTAATGGGATGTTCATCCCTAGATGAATGTAGGAAGTGACTGCTTTATAATTTACGTAGGAACATACACAAGAAAAGGTTACGTATCTGTGACATTGTCATTAACAATCATAATAAATGTATCATGAATATGGTCTAATTATTTGTTTAAAAAGCCCATCCTGGGGGAACTGTATGGCTCAGTAGGTTAAGTGTCCGAGTCTTAGTTTTGGCTCCAGTCATGATCCCAGTTTCGTGAGTTTGAACCTCACATTAGGCTCTGAGCTGACAGTGCGGAAATTGCTTGGGATTTTCTCTCTCCCTCTCTTTCTGCCCCACTCCCTCTCACACATACTCCCTCTCTCTCAAAATAAATAAATAAACTTAAAAAAAAAAAAAAAGCCCATCCCTAGCTGGTGTGTTCAACTTTCTGAAAATGAAAGGTTTTTGAGAATCTGCTAATGAGTTTTTTACTCCATTTCTTGCCATGGTGTGCTATTGGCTCAGTGTGTGGGAGGTTTTTGTTTGTTACTCAGCTGCTGCCAGGCCATCAGTAAAACAGCTCTGTTTATACACCTCAACCCTGTGGTTTTGCTCACAGGATTGAAAAACGTTCCTGTTATTGGTCGAGATAGGGGGAAGGACTCCACTAATGCTTAACTTGTAGGCCCAGAAAGTTGCAAAATCATGTGTCCATATAGAACATGACACTGTGGGTCAAGGTTACCCGGACAGGGTCTAATTATACAAACATACTAGCTGCAATTTGATGTTTCTTTGTTTTCTTCACTCTAACCTCTTACCTTTGTGCAATAGAACATTTGAGAGAAATGTATTTGCCAGAACAAAAATATTCATTTGTCATTATTTTCATATTTTTGAGGACTATTCTAAAGGAAGGTTATAAGTTGTGTGCTTAGTGTATCTTACGAAAAAAGAAGTCAAAGCAAAGCAAAACAAAAACACAACTCAAAAATAACAAAATTCAAAAGTTGAACATTCAAGAGGCATGAGGAATAATATAGTATAAATGATTTAAAAATTTTCACCATGCGAATTTTATACTACAGTGGTATAGTTTCTCTCCAAATTCATGTCCACCTAGAACCTCAGGGTAAATTAATTTGGAAATAGATTCTTTTCAGATGTGATTTGTTTAAGGATCTCAGATGATGAAATAATTCTGGATTTATGGTTTACCAGCATCAATTTGCCATCTGTGTAGAGAAAAGAGAAGATGTGGACACAGAGACATTCGCAGAGAAAGGCCATGTGAAAACAGAGGGAGAGATTAGAATGATGTAGCCACAAGCCAAGGGACTCCAGAAGCCACCAGAAGCTGGAGAAGTTGAGGAAGGGTTGTCCCCCTGGAGCCTTCATTGGGAGTACGGTCCTTACAGCATCTTGATTTTAAACTTCTAGAGATCTGTGAGATAATAAATTTCTGTTGTTTTTAGCAACCACATTTGTTGTGGTGATTTGTTACAGTTGTCCTAGTACACATGTTGAAGAGAAATCAGATGAATTTTTAGATTTATAAAAAGTTGTGAGGTTCCTTGGCAAATATAAGAATTTTAAAACTGAAAAAAATAAAAATAAAAAGACTTTTAAGCCTGATGAAAGAGCCTAGTTCAACTGTGTTTTTAAAAGGTGACTGCTGAGACTGTATGTGAGATGAAACTCATGCGCAGCTCTGTGGCAAAACAAATGTGACAACCCAGATCGATGTCAGATAGATGTAGAGGATTTTTTTTTAATTAAAAAAATTTTTTAACGTTTATTTATTTTTGAGACAGAGACAGAGTGCAAGTGGGGGAGGGGCAGAGAGAGAGGGAGACACAGAATCTGAAACAGGCTCCAGGCTCTGAGCAGTCAGCACAGAGCCTGACGTGGGGCTTGAACTCACAGACCGCGAGATCATGACCTGAGCCAAAGTCAGACGCTTAACTAACTGAGCCACCCAGGTGCCCCTTAGATGTAGAGGATTTTTTAAACAAACATTATTACAATGGCAAGAAAATTCATGAACATTTATGTTGCATCATAAGACCAAATTCTTTGTAACATTTTCAGTAAATCAAGAATAATGAAAAGTATTTTTATACAGTACTTGAGTTGAGTTAGCATTAAATTGTCAGGGTTAATTATCTTCATTCAACAAAGATAAAATACCTAATGTGGTCCAGATACTGCTTGCAGTTGCATAGGATGCATCAATGAGCAAAACATATGTCCCTATTTTTTTGGAGCTTCTAGTTTAGAAGAGATGACAATAAACCTAATCACTAAGTAAGTTACCTAATGAGTTGGAAGATGAAATGTGTTATGGGAAGAAGAAGAAGAAGAAGAAGGAGAAGGAGAAGGAGAAGAAGAAGAAGAAGAAGAAGAAGAAGAAGAAGAAGAAGAAGAAAGAAAAGGAAAGAAAGAAAGAGAAAGACAACATGGCAGAAGAGATCAAGATTTCTCAGTTTTGAGGAAATGGTGTCAATTATTGTAATAAGTGGGGTAGGCAGTGTAGACATATTTGGGAAGGTAATATTTGAACAGTTTTGGAAGCAGTAAAGGAGAACATTGAAAGCAGTAAAGGAGAACGCAAGAGGAGAACATTCCAGGTACTCTGCATAGCTAGAACCAAGGTCCTGTGTGGAAGCTATTTGTTTTTGAGGAAAAGCAAAGAAGCCAATATAAGTGGACTGTAGTAAGAAAAAGAGAGGGGAGAGGATCAGAAGGATAATGGGAAGGCATATAATACTAGGCTTGTAGACCACTGTAAGAGTTTTATCTTTTATTTTAATAAAATGGAAAATTTCTGTGAATTTGTTTAAAGAATGACGTGAATCTATTTATGTTTATTCTTGCTTAAGGTACTGGGAATAGCATATGTGTGGGGGGTGGGTGGGGTGAGTGAGTGGGTAGTGGAGAAGGTTGTAGGAAGCTGTTGGATTCTTACATTTTTAAAGGTAGAGCCAAAAGGATTTTCTTGTGGATTACACATGGACTGTGAGAAAGAGATAGGAGTGAAGGATGACTCCAGGAGTTGTGACCTGAGCAATCAGAATGAAATTGCTATCACATGAGATAATAAAGGCTCTTTGTAGATTTTGCAGAAGTGGCAAGGTTAGCTCAGTTCTAGACCTGTTGAGATTGCAATGCCTATTAGCCATTCAGGTAGAGATGTTGGGCAGGCATTTGGAGAGGGTTGAGTCTGGAGTTCAGTCTGGGCTGGAGACAGACATTTAGGAATGAGTGGCAACTGGATTGTATTTGAGGCCATTAGAATGAGTCATCAAGCCAGGGAGTGTGGCTAGAGAAGAGGAGATGATCAAGGACTGACCCCTAATCTCCAATTTTAAAAACTATGGGAAAAGGGAAGACCATATGGAGTGACCAATGAGAGGAAGGCAGGAGAAAAACCAAGAGAGTGAGATATACTTGTCTCCAAATGAAAAAGGTGACTCACAGGGGAAGAGTAGTCAACGGTGTTAAATTCTGCTAATGATTCAAGCAAGATGAGACCTGAAATTTGACATTGAGCTAAACACTGTGACAGAGTCAGAGAAGGGGTAGTATGAATATTCCAGTGGCCAAAAAGAGAATCCAAGAAGAAAAGTTTGAGACAGTGCATATGAACAACTCCCTTGAGGATTGTTAGTACTAAATGGAAAAATTAAAAACAGTTCTGACACGCAAAATGTGGTCAACAAAAGTTTTCATGAGTTTCAAAAACAACAGCATGTTTACATTCTTATAGGTATGATACACTTAAGAGTCAAAGTGCAACCATGTAGAAGAAAGAATCCATAATTGACGGAGCAAAGCTCTTGAGGTGCCATGATGTAATACACAAGTGAAAAGTTTGGTGTGGATAGTTCATTTATGGTAAAGGGCAGGAGCACAGAGTACGTAGGGGTTGATGGTAGGAAGCGATGGAAGAGTCAAAATGGAAATTCTCTTCTGATTGTTTCCACTGTTTCAATGAAAATGAAATCAGAATCATCAACTGAGAGTAGAGATAGGGGTAGAGGAGAGTGTAGAAGGTGTGAAAATTAATAGGATGAATGGTGTGGGGATGTACCAAATCACTTCCTGGCAATGTAAAAAGCCCACTTGAGGGTCATGGTTATGATTACGTGAATTCAATAGTGTGGCACTTGTACTGGACAAGTACAACATTTTCTTGTGGATGTAAAAAGGTAGAAACAGGTGAAATTAATTTTAGTAATATATCTTATTTAACAATAAAGTATTATTTTGACCTGTAACCAACATAAAAATTACTAAGGAGACATTTTCCATTCTTAGTGTTTGGTCTTTGAAATCTGATGTATACATTACACTCACATATATATTTGGACCAACCACATTTTAAGGGCTCAATAGCCACATGTGGCTAATGTGCACTGGTGGTGTGGGTCTGGGTGATCACTGCAGAGTGACTGGCCAAGAGACAGTGGAGTTCAAGGTCCTCAGGGGAGGAGGAGAGTTCAGGGAACTAAATGGTGAGTGAAAATAATAGGTTAAGCAAGAAACAACTGGTTTGCTTACAGCTCTTAGGATATGAATGTGTCTTTGCTGGCTTTGAGGAATTGTGTAATGGGCATTTTTGTATACATACTTACATTTTTCAGCAGAGGTAAGAAAGCTTTGCCTACATTTATAATATTAAAAACAATGATTTTTCTGGACAGGGGAGAATTCAGGGAGTCTAAAACTCAAGTTAACGATTGGTTATTTCCGGGAGGTGGACCTCTAGGAACTTTCATTTTTGACTTGGTCCCTTTTTGTATTAACATGTTGTTACAACATGTATATTTTTGTTTGAATCAAAATAATCAAAGACCTATTCTCTCCGTGAGGTCCTTTAATTTGATGTAACCTCTTTCCTGAAAAAAAAAAAAAAGGGTTTTGAAAAGAATAGCTAAGTGAATAAGATTGGGGTGTGGATGTGAGTGTATGTTAAATACCTCGTTAGATAAAAATACAAAGAACAACCAAGTGATCAAGAGTCAATAATGAAGGAAACCAGAATATGTCACCCCAAAATATACTTCTTTGACTTGAAAGTGATTTTAAGCTGAAGGCAATTAAGAGGCAGTACATGCAGAAAAGACTCCCCCCCTTTCTGCTTAAAGGCAGGACATGAATTCTCGTTTTACTGGAAATGGACTTTTATCAGCCCAGAGTAATTTGCAAATAAACCTTATTAACCTAACCTTTGTCTTTCTAGTTACTTCTTCACCATACCCTTTTGTCCAAACTCCTTGGTCCTGTTATATATTTATTTATTTACTTATTGTCCAAAAGGTATAAAAGCTTCCTGTTCTGATCACTTTGGGTCTTCATTCTCTTATGAATGTACATGTACTTGAACAAATTCAATAAGATGTGTATCTTTTGTTCTCGTTAATCTGCCTTTGTCAGTTTAATTTGCAGACACAGCCAGGGACCCTAAGAGGGTTGAGGGAAACTTTGTCCTCCCTTACTATGACAATTCATGTGTCCTCTGTATACGAAGCAAATCCCAACCTTCAGCAGGACACACATGTTTCTCAGAAAAGACACCAAGTCAGACAGCTAAAAGAAAGCTGGAATGGCATCTATTGACATAAGTGTATTTGCAGAACTGCTGAGAAATTGCCATTGATGTGTGAAATGGATTGAACAATCAATGACAGAGCACTGGTTCTTTATCTTCTGTTAAATAACATCTGTCCCTTGGTGGGTGGCAGCAGCTATGGTTTTCAGAGCCCGTGGCTTCTTTACAATTGTCTTTTTAGACTGAGGTGACCAAAAAGTTTTGCTGAAAATAAGCCACAATCCACTCAAGTCAGAATGATGACTTAAAAAAAAAAAAAAAAAAAAAAAAAAAAAAGTTTAAAGTTACCATTATTTTTGTTTTTATAGAATTCCTTCCTCTTACATGTTGTGATTATCCTATTTGCTATTTTTTTGGTTCATCAGGTTGTTTATACTTTGTCAACCAGTTTGGACAAATATCAAGATAATAAACTCATTTAGGTGACAGAATTACTTGATTATCGGAAGGCAGCATAAAAATAGAAAGAGCAGTGGACTGACTGTGTCTCCCCCAAAATCATAGGTTGAAATCCTAACCCTCAAAGTGATGCTGGTAGGAATTGGGCCTTTGGGAGGCGATGAGGTTAGAGGAGCCTTCCAGAATGGGTAGAATGGGATTAGTGCTTTATTAAGGAGATCCGACAAAGCTCCCTAGTCCTTTCAGTCATGTAAGGACCAGTGAGGAAACAGGCTCTCTCCAGACACTGGATCTGCCAACTCAATGACCCTAGAATTCTTAGCCTTCAGAATTATGAGAAATAAATATTTATTACTTACAAGCTACCCAGTTTATGATATTTTTGTTACAGAAGCCCAAGTGGACTAAGATAGTATTTGACATAGGATTTGAGATTTGTAATGTGAACTCTATTTGTTGTCTGTGCAGCCATGAGAGGTCACTCGAATTCTCCAAGGTAACTTTTCTGCATCTGTATAATCAGTATAGTATCATCTCACAAAGTTGTCACAAGAATTACATGAGATAATATGTCTGCTACAGGGTAAACTCAACACATGTTAGCAATCATTGTTCTGGATTAGCCCATATTGCCAGTTAGGAATGACTTGGACAAGGTTTTTTTGGTTGAAAGATTGACAATAATTTTAATTTCAAGCATACATTCCGAATTTTTACATAGAAAAAATATCACACTTATTTCAGTCCTCAAAGGCATTTGCAGTCTATAGTCTTTTATTTGTCTTATAGTATCATTAAAAAAAACCTTCTGTATAATCAAATCAATCATGTAATATCATTAAATCAAGTTCATATAACTTTGTAGTGTCTACCATGAGTAAGAAAAGTTATTGTGCTCTCTGGAGGATATAAAGCCTATTCTTTCTTTCTTTCTTTTTAAGTTCATTTATTTATTTTGAGAGAGAGAGAGAGAGAGCACACATGTGCGCACATGAGCTGGGGAGTGTCAGAGAGGGAGAGAGAGAGAATCTCAAGCAGGCTGTCAGCACAGAGCCAGACTTGGGTTCGAACTCACGAACGGTGAGATCATGACCTGAGCTGAAAGTAAGAGTCAGGTGCTTAATCGACTGAGCTACACAGGCGCGCTTAAACCTGTTCTTTAAAGGCAGAGACAAAGCAAACATGTGTCAGATGTGTTTTCATAAATAATAGACTTTCTGAAATCAGAGGAATTCGATCTCACTGTGGGTAGATGGTGCTCTGAGATAGTCTGATAAAGGAAGGATTTCAAACAAATCTTCCAAGAATTAAGGAAAGCATCGGGAGATTATTCATTTAATTTTGCACCCCATGAAAACATTTTGTAAGGTTGTGTTGATTACATACTGCAGAGGGGAGACGGCACACAAAGAACTCCGTTTCCCTCTTCCACTAACATGAGAGACTCTTACTTCTCCAGGGAAAACTGCAGCTCCACTTCTCACCCCGGCCTCCTGGATGAAAATTAGCACACTCGGTCACCAATCACTGGTTATATAATCACAGTGCTTCTCCTTGTATTTCATTTATTTTTACCACATTGGACACAAAACAACGTCAAATCACCAGCTGAAATGTCAAGATTTTGATGAGAGGGACACTATATTTAGGATTTTCAGTACAGGATTTTCCAAATTTTATTCTATATAATACTACTTCTTTGATAAATTTCTGTGGATTTTAAAAGAAGAATCACCTAAATTTGTGATTTACCATGCGCTTTGGGAATTTTATTTTCTTTATTTATTTTTTACTTTTTTTATTATATGAAATTTATTGTGGGAATTTTAAAGGTTTTAGGAGGATTTGCAGGGCCTACTCCTGCTTGTGTACAGGTAGCATTTGATGATAGAAATCTTTATTTCCATTATTCCTATGAAATCAATGAGAAGTTTTGTTCCAGGCCATCCCCCACCAAAGTGATGAGTTACAACTGAAGTGTGCAAATAAAGAAACCTTCATTGGCAATTTAGGCACATCATGATCCTCAATAGAATATTTATTGATTGAGATTAGTGCCATCCATCATCACCTTCATCCATATTCTAGGTAATCTCCTTATAATAGAATAAAGGAAACTTGTCTTTGTCTCATTATCAGAACTGTTTGTAGATTTCCCCAATAACTGATTTATCTTTATTTTAATAAGACTGTGAGTCAAGTACTTATGTAATCTCCTTCTTCATATTGGCTACTAGAACAGCCAAATTTTGGCCCATCTCTAAAAACTGCCTGGATTCTTCCAGCTTGCATTATAATAATCTCATTTCTGGCTGAATCCTATTTTCTTACATTCATTTTCCTCTAGACCATTTCTCTTTATCTGCCTAGTTGTAGGTGCATTTTTTTTTCATGTTCATTGAATGTATATTGTAAATTTCCTTAGTCTGTTTTTTTCCTTTTGGAACAAGGGGAGTATAAACAAATATATAACTATATTTTACCAACTACTTGCATATGTTTTGTTTCATCAACTCAGTCTCCTTTTAGAGAAGCAGTGTAATATAGGAGAATGATCATTGCATCCTTGGAGCCAGGACAGATGGCTTTGTCTCAATTCTGTCTTTACTAGTTGTTGCAGTTAGTTAATATTTTGAAATTCTCTGGACTTTCCTTTTCTCAGTTGGTTAGAAATAGATAGCCTAGGTTAAAGACTTCAAGCCAAGTGCTTTGGGCTGGAAGGCACAATAGAACTCCTGTTCCTGCTGTAGAAAAAGGTAGAATGACATGGGGTTAACTTCTGTCAGACGTGGGATAGAAACAGGGCTGGTCTAAGATATGTGGGTAGCTAGAGTAGGCTAATTTTTTTTTGCCATTTAAATATATATGTCTTATGGATCTGTTCTCATTTGTTGTTTTTGCTTGTTTGTAAAGAACACACTCTGATTTAATCAGAATTACTTTTAAAAACAGATTCACACAATAATTCTCCTCCAATATCTGTACTGGAACAGATAATTTGAAAAAACGTCAACAAATCGCATCGTCATGATCTTTTCTCTTTTAAATTCGAAAATAGCATACCAAAATGCTGAGCAATTATATATTGAAAATAAGTTATTCATTTCCACTAAACAGAATATTTTTGCATTATTTAGTTTCAGAATTTTAGCTGACATTTTGTCACACTCATGGCAAGAATGTTCAACTGCAAAAGGTCAGGGCTAATGAGAAGTCTGTGTTGCCTCTCTTAGCCTTGAGGATGCTTTCTATGTAGTCAGGAGAAAACTCTGGTTATATTTCACCCACAAGAAAAGAAGCTATGCATTCATGTCTGTATTCAAGTCATCACCCATTACCCAGTACATTTGTAACTCTCTCAAGCAAATGAGGGTAGAATACAGGCGAGCTTAAAAGATAGATGACATTTAATACTAAGCAAAACCCGGATATGATCGCCGTGTTCTGTTGGAACAGATGTGTCACAATTGTATGAATAGACAAAAGTGCTGGCAGAATTGAGCGTCACATGTCCCTGTCATTAGAGGCAAGCAAAACTCAGAAAGACCTGCATTGAAACAAGTGCAGTCACACTCTGGCTGGTCACACAGTTGTAACAGAACATTAAGTTGGATTTATGAATTTGAATTTATTGAATATGCAGTTTTATTTGTATGCTTCTATAAATTTTCCCCGACGTTTAAATTCTATGCAAGATGTAAACATCCTTATAGCTGATATTATGTTCACCTAGATCTGAGTCTGGCCTACTCCTTTTTGCCATTTGGACCTAGTTAGTGTCACCCTTTCATAGGGGCCTTTCCTTATCAATCAGGCCTTCCCACTCCATTATTCTCTGTCTCATGACTCTATTTTATTTTATGCATAACCCTTATCGTGATCTAAAATTATCATTCTATTTCTTACTTTGTCTTAATTTTTATTGTCATTTTCCTCTCATTATAGGTATTAGCTTCATGAAAGAATGGATATTTTTCGTCCTGTTCATCATTTTAATCCTAAGGCTTAAAACACTGCCTATCATAGTCATCAGACTCAATATTCTGAGTGAATGAATACTTTTAGTACAAACTTAAATAACCTTATAATAAATGTAATTTAAATCATCACTCAAGATTGTTTATATTTTGGTACACTATTTCAAAGGAATCTCTGTTATTGGACAGATGATGAGAATAGGTAACTTTTAACTTCTAAACCTTAGGTTATATTTATCATACCTAAGACATTATGAAATAAAATGTAAAAAATACTAAGCACTTGTTTCTACATCAGAGATATGAGTCTTTGGGTATCCTATTGATAGTTTATCTTATTAACTTTGGATATATTTCTTTCAATTTGGCCGTTTAAAATTCTTTTTTTTTTTTAATTTTTTTTTAACGTTTATTTTTGAGACAGAGAGAGACAGAGCATGAACGGGGGAGGGGCAGAGAGAGAGGGAGACACAGAATCGGAAGCAGGCTCCAGGCTCTGAGCCATCAGCCCAGAGCCAGACGCGGGGCTCGAACTCACGGACCGTGAGATCGTGACCTGAGCTGAAGTCGGACGCTTTAACCGACTGAGCCACCCAGGCGCCCCACAATTTGGCTGTTTAAATAGACCCAAGCCTTGAGGCAAATTTGGAACTACACTTATTCTTTCACCAATGCCTTACTTCCTGCAGCAACTAGTAAATCTGTCATAAAGATCAGATTCTGGATATTGTGATTTTATCACATCATTAAATAAAAGTTTAAATCAAAGTCAAATAAACAAATCATTACCGTGAAAAAAAGGACTTCTTTATTGCATAAGATAATTAAAGGTATTCTTAGATTCACAGTAATGCAGAACATGGAACTTAATCTTTGATTAAGAAGAGAATCAGTAAAAGTATATAGAAAGGAAAAACTCAGATTACTTTTGGTCACCAAGTGCATGGGGGTTTTCCCCCTTCAAGCAATCTCTCTCTCTCTCTCTCTCTCTCTCTCTCTCTCTCTCTCTGCCCCTAGTTATTGCAACCACTGAAGACTTTAAAATCCCACCTGGACATCAGGTGAGAACAGGACAAAGGGTGGACAGAAAATTACACCACAGATCAAACAGATTGGAGGCTGGTGAGCAGACTGTGGTTACTCATGTTTGCACCAGGCATTGGCTACAGAAAAGATAAGTGGCCCTCACGGGCAGGGTCTCTGCCCTAGAGTAACAGGGTGTAGAGGCCCCCATGAGCTCCCAGCTAAAAAACATGGGAGGGACAAGAAGAAAAGGCACTTCCAAGGAAGGAAAAAGAAAGCTGGACACCAGCTGGGTCTCCTACAGGTTGACTCAATTCAACACTATCTACCTGGAGATAGTGTCAGATCCAACAGGCTAGGGGCTCAGTCTCACAAGACTGCCTTCACTCCACTTCAGATGTCAATCACAAGTAGGAGGTCCCCAGGTTCCCCACAACTTTTGTCCAATTTGGCTACAAATAGGAGGTCCCCGTGACCCTCTCCTTGCCTTCAGTTAATTTACTATACAGTGGCTCAAAGAAGTCAGGGAAACGTTTACGAAGGTTGGCCTTTTATTAAAGAACATGATAAGGGGTATAGATGAGAAGCCAGATGAAAAGGTACATGGGGTAAGATATTTGGGGAAGGGTGCCGAGCTTCTGTTCCCTCTCTGAGTGTGCTACTCTCCCCACATTTCCACCAGTTCACCAACTCGGAACCTCTCTTAACCTCATACTACTAGGATTTTTATGGAGACTCTCACATAGACATGATCAATCATTAACTCCATTTTCAGACTTTCTCCCTTCTCAGAAGAATGGGGGGCAGGACTGAAAATTCCAAGCTTCTGATCATAACTTGCTCTTTCTGGTGACCATCGCTCTTCCGGGAACCATCCAAAACCTTACCCAGAGTGGCCTCAATAGAACGAAAGACTTCCTTCTCACACAGGAAATTACAAAGTTTGTAAGAGTGGTATCAGGAACCAGGGTCAAAGACCAAATATAAGAACCAGAAATATTCCCAGTTCTCTTATCACTTAGGAAATTACAAGGGTTTCAAAACTCTGTGCCGGGAACCGGGGGCAAGGGCCAATATGTATTTTCTCTTATTGTCACAATGTGTTATTAAAGTCTAACAGTTGGGAGTTACAAGGCAGCTTCTGTGGGAGAAAGAGAAAAGACTTCAGAGAGAGTGACCTCCATTTGTATTCTGGCTCTGTCAGTTACCAGCATCTGTGGTCACAGTTCTTAGATGACTAAATCCATGAACCTATAGAACAACTCTAGCATAAGGCCTGGCATATAGATGTTACAAAAACATAGTTCTTTTCTCTTATCCTTTATTGAATTTTCTCCATCCATTTGTGCAAAGAATTTCACAAAATTGGCCAATTATTGGGGAATGATCGATCTAATCTCGACCTCATGAGAATTCAAAAGGTACAGAAGATAGTTAGCTGCACCTGAACAACTTTTACTGAGAAGGTGCTTAGCAAACTGTTGACTTACTGACCTGCCTGTATGCAAAGATTAAGTAGAAATACGCAACACACAGTACCTACAGTTTCACAATTTTATTTTATTATTTTTAAAAAATTTTTTAAAGATTTCTTTAAAGTTTATTTATTTTTGAGAGAGAGAATGAGAGAGAGAGAAAGAGAATGTGGGAAAGGCAGAGAGAGAAAGGGAGAGAGAGAGAATCCCAAGCAGGCTCCCCACAGTCAGTGCAGATCCCAACGTGGGGCTTGAACCCATGAATCGTGAGATCATCACCTAAGTTGAAACCAAGTGTCAGACACTTAACCGACTGAGCCACCCAGGCACCCTGAAGCTTCAGAATTTTAAAACAAAGCTCATTGACTGCCTTCATCGGTTATCCAGGTTTTTTCCTTCTCATGTTTCTCAATATTGTCAATAAGCCACTCTTCTGTTTGATACCTGAACTTTTAAATTCATCTTTGACTCTGCTGAAAGAAGGGTGATGAAAAGATGACATTCACTTTCGTCAAGAAGTTGTTGTGTCTCTGCTTACCCGACTTCATACAAAAGATTCAAGGGGGAGGAACACACAGTACTCCTTGTCTAGAGGCAATAAAGCCTAGTGAGCAAGTCAGGGAGAAAACCCAGGGATAATAATTACATGTGATAAATGCTAAGAATTTAAATATAAAAATTTGTTGTTGAACCACTGGAAAGGAAGTAATTACTGTTACCTAGGGTATCATAGAGGGAAGAGCTATTTGAAATGTGTTTTTTTATTTTATTTTATTCAAAAAAATTTTTTTTAACATTTATCTATTTTTGAGACAGAGAGAGACAGAGAATGAATGGGGGAGGGTCAGAGTGAGAGGGAGACACAGAATCCAAGGCAGGCTCCAGGCTCTGAGCTGTCAGCACACAGCCTGATGTGGCTCGAACTTGCGGACTGTGAGATCATGACCTGAGCTGAAGTCAGATGCTTAACCGACTGGGCCACCCAGGCACCCCTGAAATGTGTTTTAAAGAATGAGTAAGAGTTCAGTAGGTGGAGGGACAGGGAGATTACTCTAAGCAATGAGAAGTTAGAAGATTCTCAGAACTTAGTGTCTATGCTTTGGATTTATTATAAGATGTTTGGGTGGAAAGTGAGAGGGAATGAAATCTGAAAATTACATAATCTAAGAGTGTGAAGTCTTCGGTTCTCTCCTAATAAATTAGGGCATTATGTCAATTCTGTTGAATGTTTAAAGATATAAGTTTATTCCAGGGGCTCCTGGGTGGTTCAGTTGGATAAGCGACCAACTTCAGTTTAGGTCATGATCTCACGGTTCATGAGTTCAAGCCCTTTGCGTGTCAGGCTCTGTGCTGACAGCCCAAAGCCTGGAGCCTGTTTTGGATTCTGTGTCTCCTTCTCTCTCTGCCCCTCCCCTGCATACACTCTGTCTCACTCTGTCTCTCAAAAATAAATAAATGTAGAAAAAAATGTCTTTAATATATGTTTATTCTAGTAGCATCAGAATTTTCTTCCCTCTTCCTTTTCAAAGAACAGACTTGTCTATTTGAGCATTTTGCAAATTTTCCTCACTCAAAACCCCCTTTAATAGTATTTTTAAAGATGGTTTTAAGTATTACTTTAGTAATAATAAGATGAACCATATGAAATTGCTGATTTTTAGCCGTTTGGACTTACCAAAATAAAAATTTCAGATGATCCAAACTGTATATTGGGCTATATGAAGATTTTTCATCATTTCATTGATTTTATTTGGTTAGTTATAAAATGTGTTCTTTTTTTAAAAAAAATCTTTAACTTTTATTTTTGAGACAGAGAGAGACAGAGCATGAACGGGGGAGGGTCAGAGAGAGAGGGAGACACAGAATCTGAAACAGGCTCCAGGCTCTGAGCTGTCAGCACAGAGCCCGATGTGGGGCTCTAACTCACAGACCGCCAGATCATGACCTGAGCCTAAGTTGGATGCTGAACCAACTGAGCCACCCAGGCGCCCCTAACATGTGTTCTTAATACTTTCAAAACTTATTTATGGAGATTATAGCATAGTGCTTCTGTACAATTCATCCTATTCAGATAATTTTAAAATGAATTCTCATTTATAAATAGTACACTAATCTAAAAATATTCTATAAAATTTTATAATAAAAAGCATGACTTTTTGGCAAATTTCAAACGGCAATATATCAAATTTGACCTGGGGGACGAAATAAATGTTAAAATGTCAATTGGAGTTTTACCACAAATTATATCATCAATAGTGGACAAAAGCAGTTTTTAAAACCTTGTGTTTGAAAATGCTACATCTTACATTTGAAATATCAATGGAATTATTTTTCTAATATTCATGGTTTTTTTTTTTTTAATTTTTTTTTTTCAACGTTTTTTATTTATTTTTTTTTTTTGGGACAGAGAGAGACAGAGCATGAACGGGGGAGGGGCAGAGAGAGAGGGAGACACAGAATCGGAAACAGGCTCCAGGCTCCGAGCCATCAGCCCAGAGCCTGACGCGGGGCTTGAACTCACGGACCGCGAGATCGTGACCTGGCTGAAGTCGGACGCTTAACCGACTGCGCCACCCAGGCGCCCCATAATATTCCTGGTTTTTAAAAAATAAGGAAAATATGGAAGTACAATATGAGTTTATCTGTAAGCATTTCTCCACAAAGATCAGATTCCATAGACCAGGAAAACAAAAATGTCACCTGGTGCCTGGCTCCTTTCTGATCCTTTTTTGCTGTGTGAGACTCAACAGTTTTCTTACCTACAAAATGGCTTAGAGTCACCTTACATAAATATATCTCCCAATATATATTTTTTTCTCCTTTTAAACTAGTCATCCTAAATCCACACAGGGGAAGACATAATCTCTTAATTGATCCTTAATTAACATCACAAGTACCCCTTCCCTTGAAATAGGTGTCCTAGTAGTTTCTTGTCTGCCTTTCCTTGGGTCTGTCATAATAAGCAAATATTAGTTATGGATGGCTGTTCCTGAGTTTTATGAGATTGACTTTGAAAAGCTTCTATTGTATAACTAAGTTTAAATGCTGGCTAAGGAGTTTTAATTTTCCTCAGACTGCCAACTATGAGAATCAATCAAAGCATTAACAACAACAACAAAGCAACACCAACAACAATTGACTACATGATACAATAAAAGGTAATTCATTCTGTCTGACAAATGAAAGACTTCTTGAATGGCTGCTATGTTCACAGAACCTTCTTTGCTTAGCAAGGAAAAATATTTTGAAAAACCAAAAAGTAACTGTTCAGTTCTTAAATGTATTAGATCTCATGATGAGTTCGGGGATCTATATATATTAATTAGGCTTTCTCCAAAGCAGAGCCTGAGACAGGGACTTGAGCAGAGGGAACTTATTTGGGAGACATTCCCATGAATAATAATGACAGAGCAGGAGTGTGAGACAGGAAGGGAAAGAAGAAAAGCCAAAGGATTCATTTGTGAGGTCAATGCCCTAAGTTACTGGGATTCCTCCAGGATAGTTGGAGAAGGGTGCAGAGTGCCTTCAGAATTATCTTCTGCAAAATGAGATGGTGGAGCATTTATCCATAAGAACTCCCTTCTTGGTTTAGTGTTTCTATGTCTACCACAATCTTTAACTGTTGACAAAGAAAAATGTGAACAGTTGGGTACAGGGCAGGGCTAGTTCTAAGCTATGAGGATTATGGGAAAGAATAAAATGGAACATTCTATAATGGGTTAACAGGTTCATATAGCCTTTTATTTGGAAACCAATACGGTGATGACTGAAGAAATAAGAAAATTCCTATTCACTTTCTAAATTTTGCCCAACACCAGATCCTGCTAATTCTTGCCTCTGTTTCATCTCACAAGCTCACTTCTCTATATCCTATCCTTTAAAATCACAAGGGAAGAACGAGAGATGTAGGTTTTGGTTTTAGTAGTCTTAATTGTTTTTAATATTTTTTATGACATATGTAAGGAAAAAAGTCATCTTATCTCTCAAGTTTTAGGTATTTTTACTCCTAAAACAGGTTAGATGGTTTCTAGAGTCTGTTTTAGGCCCAGAATTGGTCATGACTCATGTCTTCTAAGCATGCTTATCAGTCAATATTACCTTTAACGTATCCCTTCTGTAATTAATGTGTACAACAGAATTATATGCATATGGGTGTATAATGAGATTAGAAGTTACTACAAATCCTTGCCTTGTACCAGTAGGTTCTGTAGTTACCTGCTATAATGCCTGAGGATGTCATCGCCAAATTTGATTCTTTGAGTTGAAGTGTATTTCTGGGAGATCTGTGTAAAATATCTGTACATAAAATATCTTGGGGTAGCAAAGACTATATTGGTCATAGAGGTTTTACATCTGATCATGAAGAAAGATTTCTCAATCTGAGGTAAACATCACATTGAGAAATTGGTTTCCAAGTGGCAACATTTTATATCTATCTATCTATCTATCTATCTATCTATCTATCTATCTATCTATATCTATGTATACAACCAGTCATATATTTTATAACAGTTTTGATTGCAAAAATTAAAGGGAATATATGCATTTGAGGCATTGTCGGTTACTTTCCTGGCTGAAGGAAACAAGCTTTTCTTAGATTAATTTATAATTTCCCTGATGCACTAAATTCAAATCCTTGAGTAATTGGTGCCTGGGTTGCTAAGGTTAACCACTGAATTGACACTACTTAGAAAACCCAAGTGGAATCCTATTTAAAAAAGAAAAAAGAAAAAAGAAAACGGTGTTGCTTCAAAAATATCTACTTTTTTCTAATTTGTAGTGAAAAGAACATCTCCTTATTTCTTTCACTAGTATGTTCACCTTTAAGGGAAGAACGCTTCTCAATCCAAAAGACTTAAAGAGAGTAGAATAAATAATTTACCTATATTCTTTGTAAACACATACCAAGTTGTACAACCATGTGTTGAAAGGGAAGTTATTAAATATTTTCTGCTTCCAGACACCATGGGCAGGGCACTAAGAAAGGGCGCTCTGCCTCTTTCGCAGACAACCCCTCCCCACTGTGTGAGCAATGCCAGAGTCACCTGTAAAAACCCAAAGGGAATAGGAGGGGTTTAGGGTATGGTTTCGCCGATTTCCCAGTTCTCTTTATGGCATGGCATGTTCATGCTGTTTCTCTTTCTGTAAGGCTGCATTAAACATTATAATTTATTATAGTCATAAAAATCAAGATTTCAGGGTGGATTGGGACCTTCAGAATTCTGATGAGTATTGAACCACTTCCATTTGGTAGCTGATCATGTATGGAAGTTAAATCACTTTTTCCCATGGCACACAATTCATCAGTGGCAGAGCCAAGACTAAAAATGACATATCTGATGTCTAATTATTTTGGTGAATTTGACATCAGATGACCATTCTGAGAGTCAAATACATGGGAAATGCTGGCTGTATGTGTAGTTCTTAACATGTAGCAGTGGTGTACCAAGAACGGGGTGATGGAGTTTCTACCCTGGCTCCATAGTTTTTAAAGCCATAGTTTAGAACTTGGACAAATAAATAATGTTTTCTGGGAAAAACATTTTATCACTGACATTGTCTCAAATTGTGGGCACTTTATTACTGTTTTTACATGGTCTATAAAGTACCCTAGTGTGGATGACTCCCAGTGTCCTACAAATGCTATGCTACAGGTAAGCAGTAAATTAACAATGTCCGTTTAAGTTCCAATACAATACAACAAACGACCCAAATGCTGGTAACTTTCAGATGAGATTCAGGCCAGAAGCCCAGGGAACACGAGACAGAAATGAGGTTTGAGCATGTACTCTGCCTTTGTCATATAATGAATTTCGTCTCCCAAAGACACCCAAGTTCAGCTTTTGGCTTAGCACTCGTAAGAATATAGAAATATGAGACTGGGAGAATAAATAACTTGTTTTTTACAAGCTCATTATATTATATATCCTAAAATGTAATGCCAAATGTTTTATTGGAATAGAGTAATTAAATGTCTTTTAAAAAAATAGCCTCCATTGCTTTATTTAATGTTTGTTATTTTGGATATAAAAGCAGAACTTAGCTAGTCAAATGACCTGGTTTGGCAGAATACTCACTTTTTTTAGCAAACAAACTGGCCCCCACACAGATCCCCACTAAAGTTTACAGAGTTCAGCTTCTGTACCAGTTGAAACTAGAGCCTACCTAAGAGCACAGAGAGAAAACTGATTGGCTGATGCAGGGCGAGGAGGATATATAAAAGGCCTCTGTGGAACATCTGGGAAGGTCAGTGATATCACCTGTTCAGAGTCAAACCTTGGAGCTTCTCAGACGGTACATTTTCACCATGAGTGGGTGCCCATTTTTAGGAAACAACTTTGGGTGAGTATTTACCTCTATTTTAAGTATGGTTAGGCACTTAGAAATGCCAAGTGAGAATGCTTCAATTTCTGAATTTCAAATGCATTGAAAATTGTCGCCCATATTCTCTTGTTAGAAAATCAACTTTAAAAACAGTAGGAGAATTTTGACTACTCATATTGTTAGTTATTACGCTGTCTCAAGATCTCCTGTTTTCTCCTCACTTATTTAATCTGTAGATGTGCTTTTAAAAAATTGTCCATAGAAGGCAGTGAAGACGACAAATCACAAACCGGTGTGAATAGAGCCAGCAAAGGAGGACTTATCTACGGAAGCTACCTGCATGTAAGTGGGAGAGCCCTTACAGTGGTCAGCCTCCATTGTTGGGTGCTAAATTCCACAAAGTGACATTTTCATGTTTTGGGATTTTTTTGTGTTTTTTTTCTCTCAGTCACCAAAAAGTTTTCTGGACCTAATGATATCCCTTTTCATGGAATGTACGCCTTTTCAGCTTTTTAAAGAATAATTCAAGAGACTCATATGTGAAAATTCACCTCTCTGGCAGAGATACAATAGAAGCAGAGGACACTATCTTGAGCAGAAGAGTGTAAATGATAAGATAAAGTGTAGATAACTGGCAGGCATTTCACAACTTGTGTAAATAAGACATAGTCACTAAATCCCAGCCTAGGTAATTGCGAATGTATCCAGAAAAATTTATTTATTAAATCCTTTATCATAAAGTAGAAATGTTGAAGGTACATGTTTTCTTGAAATCATTAGTAAATGAAAGAGGGATATTACAAATGAGGTCTTTGGCAATAAGTCTGGGGTCAATTTACAGCGTGTTTGTCATATATATATATATATATATATATATATATATATATATTTTTTTTTTAATAGACTTTATTGACAGATTGGTTTCCATACAATACCCAGTGCTCATCCCAACAAGTGCCCTCCTCAATGCCCATCACCCACTTTTCCCTCCATATTTTTTAAGAAGTGAAATATTTAGACCCTTTGATGCTTTCATTGATGGGTTGCTGAGGATGAGCTGATAAAGAATGTTAAGATCTTCTTAGAATAGGCTCTCTAGGGAACAAAAGAGCAGAAGACGAACGAGCTCAGCAAGTGACCAAATTTTTATCATACTCATTTCAAGAGGCAGAGGGATATGATTTCTCAGTGAGTGTAATGGTATTTTTTATGATAGAATCCTACCAAGTATAGTTTCTTCTGAAGAGAATAAAAATCATAAATTTAACTCATTCTTTATAAGACTCATGCACTGTTGAAAAAATAGATTGCTTCCTGAGAATTTGGGAACTGGGGAATTTTTTTTCAGAATCGTATTCTACTTTAAAAAAATTTTTTTTTTTAACGTTTATTTATTTTTGAGACAGAGAGAGAGAGAGCATGAACAGAGGAGGGTCAGAGAAAGAGGGAGACACAGAATCTGAAACAGGCTCCAGGCTCTGAGCTGTCAGCACAGAGCCCAACGCGGGGCTTGAACTCCCGGACCGCGAGATCATGACCTGAGCCGAAGTCGGACGCTTAACCGACTGAGCCACCCAGGCGCCCCTACTTTTTTTTTAATGTTTACTTAATTTTGAGAGAGAGAGTGAAAGAGAAAGAGAGAACGCAAGTGGGGGAGGGGCAGAAGGAAGGGGACAGAGGATATGAAGGACTCACCCTGACAGTAGTTTCAGTGCAGCAAGCACAATGTGGGGCTTGAACTCATGAACCCACGAGATCATGACCTGAGCCAAAGTTGGATGCTCAACTGACTGAGCCACCCAGGAGCCCCTTGTATTCTACTTATTAAAATTAATTAAAAAAACCAAGTTTTACAATTTCAAAATTAATCCTTCTTTTTTAAAATCTTTTTTAGCCTTATTGAAATATAACTGATGTATAACATTGTGTGAATTTGAATTATATAACATGTTAATTTGACACACATATATTGCAAAATGATTACCATCATAGCACTAGCTAACATCTGCATGGCATCACATAATTACCATTTCTCTTTGTGGTGAGGACATTTAGGACCTACTCTCTTAGCAACAGTTTATTAACTATAATCCCCATGCTATATATTAGATCCCCATGATTTATCCATCTTATGGAAGTTTATACAAAATTGGTCTTTCTATTTTTTGTTTAAAGTTGGAAAAGGTTTTGAACGCACAAGAACTTCAAAGTGAAATAAAAGGAAATAAAATCCATGATGAACATCTGTTTATCATAACTCATCAAGGTAAGTTGAACAAAAGGTTGGACAGTAACTATTCCACAGGCATTTCCCAACAATAATGAGGAAACCTACAATTCTTTTAACTATAAGATGGCTAAAGACTAAAAAATCACTTCTGTTAGATAGAAATCCTTGAGAATATTTTACTGCCAGGTAAATTCTCATAAGGCATCCTTCTAGGGTTTATAACCGTCTTCTTTATGTTTTTTTTTTACTGTTATTTGGATCAGGGAGGACTTTCTCTTTTTCCTAAATCCAAGGAAACTTTCTGTCTCTTGTAATTCACAAAAAAATTGCAAGCTAACAAGTTACTATTTTTCAACTTGGAACTTTAAAAAAACTATTTTCAAGAAATAGATCACTGAAATGTATTGTGACTTTACATAATCGTATATAAATCTGGTACTAAATGTAAATGTTAAATATGCCTAAAATGTATGTTTATTCTCTCCAGACTTCTTACCTCTGGGCAGTGGCTTTTAACATAGGAATCCATGACTTTGGGAGTTTAGAAAGTCCCTGAACTCTTAAAATTGTGTTCAAAATTTCATGAATATGTATCTTAAAGAGGTCCATGACCCCAGAATATTAAAATTTACTCTAAGATTGTTGGTGTCATAATATTGTCGAATGTCTGACCATGACCAACGACTCATGGTAGCAGGTGCCCCATTTCTAACCATGCTTCTTTTTCCTACCAGTTTTTTGTATCTGTTCCTCAAATGGTTGTTTAACTGGCTGATTAAAATGAGCAAGTCCTCAGAATGAAAAAATAAAGATGGAAAATAAGTGGCTTGATATGTTGTTACTTCTCCTGTTTTCACGTTTACATTTTTATTGGTGACTTAGGCCAAGACAAAATTAGTAGAAGAGGAATTGTGGCAGGGTAGCACAAATTTGGGGACAGAAAATTGTTTAGAATCCCACCTCTACCATTATAAATTGTGTGACTTTGGTCAGGTGTCTTGACCAATGATTCTACTTCTCTGTCTATAAAATGGAGAGAATGACTTTGTCTTCTTGTTCATAGAGTTCTTGTGAAGACGAAATGAGTTAATGTGCCTTGAGCCCTTAGCCCAAGGTATGGCACATAATAAGCATCCAAAAAATGGAAGTATCATTATTTGATAGGGAGACTTTCCTTCCATCCTTCAGCTACAACATGTGGTCAGTGGGTCACAGAACAAGCCACACAAAATAAAACTTGAAAAAAAGATACAGAAACCAATTAATAAACATTTGATTTGTTCTTTGTCCAAATATGAAAATTAAATCCCTGAATGTCTCCTTAAATATAATTTAAAATTATAATTTGATTCCTCTAATTAGTACAGAAACATACCCTTTACCCAAACAATAGCACCAAATAGAATGCACTAGGAATCTCTAGGATTATTGATATTCTATACTCATGTAACAACTACACTGGCTATTTAATTCATTTATTCATAAAATAATTAGCCATGGTTTATCTTATGCCAAGCCCTGTCCTAGGTACTGAGGGGAGCAGATGAGTATAATGAAGTTTTAGACCATTCATGAGCTTGTCCTCCCATAATATTCTAAGCCTCTAGAAACCAAAATTTTGTCATATTCATTAGGTTAGTGGCCATTAATGTCTCAGTTTATAGATGGAGCTGAGTATCACTGCTTTTCCACACACCTTCAGCATCTGAACAGGAAGTTAGAATTAGATTGTGTGTTATATATTAAAAGACCTAGACAACATATTTGTTGAGAGAAATCAAAATAATAATAATGAATATGAAGCTTGCAGATAAAGTGACTGGCATATTAAAACATCAAAAAAAGAAGGCTATGATAACATTATGACTGATACGCATTTTTAGCATAAAATAAGTCTGTATTGGCATTTATTATTTTTAAATGACATTTAATTTTTTTTTTTAATTTTTTTTAACGTTTATTTATTTTTGAGACAGAGAGAGACAGAGCATGAACGGGGGAGGGTCAGAGAGAGGGAGACACAGAATCTGAAACAGGCTCCAGGCTCTGAGCTGTCAGCACAGAGCCCGACGCGGGGCTTGAACTCACGGACCGCGAGATCATGACCTGAGCCGAAGTCGGCCACTTAACCGACTGAGCCACCCAGGCGCCCCAACATTTTATTTCTTTTTCAATGTGTTAGCCATATCTTTCATGCGATTCTGGTCAAGAAGTGTCCCATAACTTTTCAATTGACAATGATTTTTCTCGTTGCAGCTTATGAACTATGGTTTAAGCAAATCCTCTGGGAATTAGATTCTGTCCGAGAGATCTTTCAGAACGGCCATGTGAGTTATTATATCACAACATTAGATTTATATATATATTTTTTTGGAGAATGTAGAAAATTACTGTTAATTAGAAAAACTGAATACTAACGAGGGAATTATTACTTAGCAGAAACATTTAAAAAACTTTTCTGAGTGGACACGAATGTAGTGATACTTTCCCCATGCCATTGCTGCCTTCCAGCTACACATGGCTCTAAGGGTCCTTTCAAATTTCAGTTTCAGGCCCCTTGTTTAGAACTTGATTTTTTTCCCCCTTGAAGAAAGTTGTTATGTATGATGGCAGATTGCCAATATAGCTAATATAGATCCTTTAGTTAAAAGGTATCAGGATTGTATTTCTTTTCTTTTTTTTTTTTTAATGTTTATATTTGAGAGAGAGAGAGAGACAGAGGGAGAGAGAGAGAGAAAGCATGAGCAAGGGAAGGAGGGCAGAGAGAGAGGGAGACACAGAATCCAAAGTAGGCTCTAGGCTCTCTGAGCTGTCAGCACAGACAGCGATGTGGGGCCTGAACTCACAAACTGTGAGATCATGACCTGAGCCAAAGTCAGACGCTTAACCGACTGAGCCACCCAGGTGCCCCTCAGGATTGTATTTGTAATGAATATTTGCTGTAGAAAGATAGGAACAATGATGAGGAAGTGAAACAGTAAGAAAGGAAGAGGCACGAAGAGAGTAGTAGAAGAAAGAAAAAGAGAAAAGAGAAGAGGAAGAAGGGAATACAGAGGGAAAGCCTGGAGAGGCTCAAGAGTGGGAGGAGAGCAGAGCAGAGCTGAAGGGCACTTCTCCACCACCCAGCCTGCCTCTTGCTCCCACACACCTTCCCCAAGCAGCATACAGCCTGAGGTCCTTGCCTTCGAGCCCCCGCTCCTAGAGAACTCTGCACAGACAGTACTCTTCCTACACATATGTATACAATTCCCATTTATGTTAATGGCAACTTCTGGGCCCTCAGTAAAGAGCAGATTTGTCAAGGTGTTGCTTAACCCTAACACAGAAGTGTCCATGTTTCTTTGACCTGTATTTCTAGAAACAAACTAAGAGAGAAATTTACTGTGAAATCATTGGACATTGGGTTCCAAAACTGACTTCTCACTTGCTTCCGTATAATTTTCTATTTTAAAGAAAGACTAATGGGAGTGCCTGGGTGGCTCAGTCGGTTGAGCGTCCGACTTCGGCTCAGGTCACGATCTCATGGTTTGTGGGTTCAAGCCCCACGTTGGGCTCTGTGCTGACAGCTCAGAGCCTGGAGTCTGCTTAGGAATCTGTGTCTCCATCTCTCTTTTCACCTCCCCCACTCACAGTCTGTCTCTCTCTGTGTCTCAAAAATAAATAAACGTTGAAAAAAAAAGACTACCGATTCCAATTTTGCACACAATCTTTGCACACAACTTATAGTTGCTATTCATATTCAATATATATGGATGGCAAATGTTAATTCCAGTGTTCCTCTTTAAAATAGAGAGAAAGTTAGGGGCGCCTGGGTGGCGCAGTCGGTTAAGCGTCCGACTTCAGCCAGGTCACGATCTCGCGGTCTGTGAGTTCGAGCCCCGCGTCGGGCTCTGGGCCGATGGCTCGGAGCCTGGAGCCTGTTTCGGATTCTGTGTCTCCCTCTCTCTCTGCCCTCCCCCGTTCATGCTCTGTCTCTCTGTCCCAAAAATAAATAAAAAACGTTGAAAAAAAAAATTAAAAAAAAAAAAATAGAGAGAAAGTTAATAGGAATGCACTGTGGTTTGTAGTCTATCTTGTATCTTCTAGAAATCAGAACCAATTACTCGATGTTTCATTTCTTAACTCTCAGGTTAGGGATGAAAGGAATATGCTTAAGGTTGTTACTCGAATGCACCGAGTGGCAGTGATCCTTAAGCTACTGGTGCAGCAATTTTCTGTTCTGGAAACGATGACAGCCTTGGACTTCAATGATTTCAGGTGTGTACATGTGGCTTTGTAATAATGCAGCGCGGTTTACCTTTCCATTCCAGTGGGGTAAGAAGAGAACATGTGTGCCATGTGCTGTGTGAGTAAGGAGCCCGTCCTCCTGACCCTGTGTCACTATAAACATGCGGGGATCTTAATCTCAAAGCATTTGAGAAGTTATTAAAAATAATTCATCACTCACTTTTACATATGGGCATAATATTATGATCGCTTAATTTCAATTCATTATTTGTGCCCTGTTTTTATCTCAAAAGAACGTTACACTTGATCTTAGCCAAAAGGCCAAGAAGCCACTGCAATGAATTTCAGACAACTTATCAAAATGGCTAACGTGGCTGATACAATACATACAACTAAATTAAAAAGAAATTAAAAACTAAAAATAAAAGAGAAACAAGAGTTGATGGGATGCCTGTCAGCAAAACTGTCAGTTTAAGTTATGAATTGAACTATAAATGTTAGCTCTGCATTTCCAGGTGGCCAAAGCCATATTTATACTTTTTAAAAGGCTTTTTTTCATGCCAAAATTTGAGAAGAGATTTTCTTTAAGAGTACCAGGTGAATTTAATGATGTAATAGGCTGTCTCCAACATGTGTGACAGTCAGGGGTTTAAAAATCCCTTGTGGTGGATTTAAAAATTTGAAGTCTTACAATCAATTAGATGAAGGAAGCTTAGAAGGATGGAAGAGTTTGGGTGGTTGTGGGGTGGGAGTAAGAACATTTTTTGATTGCCTGTTTTGTGTGAGGCAATATCTCATTTGTTTTACTGGTAGGATCTCGTTGGTATACTTAATACTAGGTAGTGAGATCAATAATAACATCCAAGAATATAAATTTTAAGAGGGATTAAATAATATTTATAAAGAATCTTTCAGCACTATAGAATAAAAATATTGTTCAATGTACACCTGTCTTTACCTTAGGAAACAAATTGGTACACAAACACATAAACATATATGTATCTGTACGTGTGTGTGTATATATATATATATATACACATATATACATATATATACATATATGTATATATATATATATATATATATATATATATATATATAACACACACACATATATGCCATTTCCCAAACGATATAAACATGCCGTCTTTAAATTGATTAACTGACAGCAACAGTGATGTTTAGGTAGCTCAGTTTTCTTTCTTTGGGAAGATCAAACCCCAGGTCCAACTCTAGGCAGTTATGTGTTCTCGGTGATGTCCAAGAGAGTAAAACTAATGATCTTTCACAACAGAAGAAAGCATTACAGTGATTTATAATGTCAACTCCTGTCATCTTTCTTTTCTCTTCCCTTCCTCCTTTTATTCTCAAAGAGAGTACTTATCTCCAGCCTCAGGCTTCCAGAGTTTGCAATTCCGACTGTTAGAAAACAAGATAGGTGTTCTTCAGAGTTTGAGGGTCCCTTACAACAGAAGACATTATCGTGATAACTTCAGAGGCGAAGATAATGAACTGCTACTTAAATCCGAGCAGGAAAAAACACTACTTCAACTAGTGGAGGTACATGCTCAAATACTGTCTCTAAAGTCTCACTCCCCACATCTTGTTAATTGCGCTTCTGCTACATCGAAGTTTTAAAACTCAAAGGTTTTGTCACATTCATGGTAAATAAGAACAGAAAGACTTTAAAGGAATGCTTCAACTCAAGTTATTGAAATATTTAAACTATTAAGAACTCCCTTGAGAATTTCAGAAATATTTATATAACAACTCTATGTTAATATTTAATCACCATCTTATCTTATAAAACAATTCCTTTAAACAACCCTGCTAAACAACATTTAACTAGCTGATTTTAACACCGAGTGTAGTTAATTATTCAGTGAGCTTTATTCTCTAAAATATTCCATTATTGAAAAGTTCCACAAGTTGTGTGTTTTTCTCAATTAAACTAAATTACTAAGAGTATAATCTTCAGAATTTGTTCCTTTCATATCTTAATTCCCCATGGGTCTATAAAAGGTCTTGAGGGATTACTGTTTTTTCACAAGTAAATTATTAAATAAAGATTATATGGTCTTGATTTCCTTCACAAGGGTTTTTCCTTTGCAAATTAAAAATTTCTTTTAGTGACTTATACTTTGCACACTGATCCCCTGGGTATTGTAAATGTGGACTTAGGTTAATATAGTATATATAACTCCAAATAACAGCTCATAAAGATACGGAGGGAAAGAGTCACAAAGTTAATTTCAAAACCAAAAATAGGTCAGATGAGAATCCATAGGTGCACAAATTTTGTTTCATTTCTACATTAAAAAGTCTTGTATATGTAAAAAAAAAAAAAAAAAAAAAAGGTTTGTGGACTCTTAAAATAACTGAGTGTTTAGTTGATTTCAGATTTCAAAGTTGCCTAGATACCATGCTCCTATATTTAGAAGAGATCATATGATATGCATGTCATAATTCCTTCATATCCTAAGACATAAGGTATTTTGAGAATAAACCAGAAGACTTCATTAAAACAACATTTAGATATGTTCATAGACTTATAGAACAAAATTGGAATTTCTGTAATAACACATTTTTTAATAAATACGGAGTAAATATTATTAATATGATTGCTTTAAAGATTAAGAAATGAAATGTAATAAATTGCTATTCATTAAATGAATAAATTTAAGGGAAAGAGAAATATTTATATACAAAAAAACTTATGACATATTTCCTATTTCAAGTTCATAATTGTTAAGTACAATATATTTTATATATTTGAAATTTTATAATATATTTACTTAAAAAAAAATAATACTTCAGGCGTGGCTGGAAAGAACACCAGGTTTAGAGCCACATGGATTTAACTTCTGGGGAAAGCTTGAAAACAACATTCTCAAGGGCCTGGAAGAAGAATTCACAAGAATTCAGGTATTTATGATGCCATAAGTAAATATATTTACTACAGATGAAGTATTGAAAATTTTATTTAACAAATCCCTAATTTTCTTTTAAACGCTCATTTTTCTTATATTCTTTTTCTTTCACAAATGCATCTACACAAAATATATTACATGGTTGATTTTATTTTATTTATGTACAATAGAAATTAAAGTAATATGTTCATTCTGGGCAAGATTTTGTGTTTGATAAATATATAAGATTAATAGACCTTTTTTATTTCTATCAAAAATTTCATATCATGACCAATTCTAGACAGAAGTAGGCTCACAAAAGACCGGTCAACCAAAGATATCCTGGGTCCTTCTTAACTGCTGTCAGTTACAAATTTCTTTCACTTGAGAAAGATACTGTTGATTCCTCATTTCCCTCAAGCTACAGCCCCTCTGCCACCGTCCTCTCTTCATTACTAAATTTCTTGAAAGAATTATTTGAATTCTATGTCTGGAGAGGCTGTATCTGGAGAAGCTATATCAGGTAGTGCTTACAGCAGGGACGTTGAAATCTCATTGTATGGGTTCAAGTCCCACCTTCACCTCTTAATAACTGTAACATTGAACTTCTTCTGTTACTTAACCTCCCTTTGCTTCACTTTCACTAATGGTAAAACAGAAAATAAGAGTATCTACCTAGTAAAACAGAAAATAAGAGTATCTACCTTGTAGAGTTATTATGAGCATTTAATTAGATTAATATTGGTAAGGTATTTAGAACAGTAGTTAGCATAATTATTTCTTTTTCTTTCGTCTAATCCTCAACCCAGACCAGTCTATCTTCTTGTCCCATCATTCACAGATGGCCTCTAGGTATGTAAATTCAATGGCCATTTTTAATTTACTTGATCTCCTAGTGGCATTCAATAATAATGACTACTTATTCTTACTTGAATATTTTTTCCCCCTTGGATTTGGTACATAACATTCAGTCTTCCTTTAATTCTATGGCCCTATTGTCTTCATTTGTTTCCTTTATTGGCTCATTTTTCTTTCTCAGACCTGTGGGTGGTGGGATTTCACAATGCATTGGCTTAGACCCCTGTATTCTCTCTCTACTCTTTCCCTAGATGAACTCATTTATACCCACTGTTCCAATAGTTACTACTATTCCAATAACTCCCAAACATTTATCTCCAGCATTGATATCTCCTTTCATTTCAAATTACATATTTGACACCTTACTTTATAATTTCCTCCTAGTCCTCTCAAAAACATAATGATAAAACCAAACTTAAAAACAATTTTCTCTTCCTTCCTCTCTCATGTCAACTTAGTCTTCTACAAGTTGAAGAAGTTGTTCTCTTATAAACCATCTTGTTTGTCCAGTCTGAAATGTACAATTGATCTTTGGTACCTCCCTCTTGCTCAATCACTTCTTCAAGTTATCACCAAATCCTACCAATTTTACCTTCTAAATAGCTCTCAGATATCTCCATTGAATGTACCACCACCAATCAAGTGCAAACTGCTATTACTTTTCACCTGGTCTTACAATATTCTCTCAACTATTCTACACTTCTCCCCAGTATGACTCCATCCCAATCTATTCTCCATACTGCAGTTGAAACAATCTTCTCAAAGGGCAGAACTGATCACATTTTGCTTTTGCATGAAACCTATGTCTCCCTATTGTTTTTAAAATGAAGATAAACGTCTTTAACATAGTCTTCAAGGTGTTTTCTGATCTCATGTTGTCCAACCATACTGAATTTCCTTAAGTTGAATTTAGTTCTTTGAATTTACCACCATTTCACAGTCTTTTTATATGTTTTTCTCTGGGCTTGGAATATTCTTCCGCAGGTGACTCCTTCCCATTCTGCAGGTTGTGGCTCAAGGAAAACTCCTTCAGAAAGATCTCCCCTGACCTCCTCATTACTATAATTAATCATGGCCTTATGCTTCTCCTGTATGCTACTATCAATGTTTGCAATGTAATGCCCAGGTGACTATTTGTGTGTCTTATTCCCATCAGATAATATGCGCATGAGATCAGGGAACTCAATTTTTTAAGTGTATTTATTTATTTTGAGAGAGAGAGAGAGAGAGAGAGAGAGAGAAGAGAGAGAAGGTGAGGGGCAAAGAGAGAGAGGGAGAGAAAGACAATCCCAAGCAGACTCCTCACTGTCAGCACAGAGCCCAATGCAGGGCTCAAATGCACTATTGTAATATCACGACCTGAACTAAAACCAAGAGTCAGACACTTAACCAACTGAGCCACCCAAGCGCCCAAGGAACTCAATTTTTACTCACCTTATCTCTATCACCTTAGCATGACATTTACTAAATAAATGAATAATTAACTGACAATCATGTGCCTACAAGTTCTTACCACACGAGCCATCATTCAGACAAATGGAAAATAATTGAGTTAACTAATTTTTGTGTCCGCTCAATTAATTGAGTTGTAAGTAAAGCATTTGTTGGAGGCAGAAGAGTAAGAATTTCCTGAAATGAATCAATAGATATCAAATGAACAAATATCTGAGGGTGAAAAGTATCTAAGAAATTATATCTATAAAATCCTGAGTATAGAATATTAATAGAGCTAATAGTTTTTCTGACTGGAAATTCTTAACTTTTCCTTTATTTCCTTTCCTGTGATAAAAAACTGTTGTCTAAAATTAGATCATTACCGACTACTCGTAGTTTCTTCCGGTTTTGCCCAATCTGAGTCCATTTCTCATGATATTGATGAAAATGTCTCATGAGGTTAACAAATCACGTAAACTTAAATAAAAGGATAGAACCAGTGAGTGTCAAGAAGACCCATGTCATAATTTGTTGTGATATTAGATGTTAGGATAAGTTTTCCAAGTATACCCTTTCTGCTCCTGGTGAGTCTATTTCTCACAAAAGATGTTTTCCAAAATAAGAATCTATGATCTCTCTTGGGAATATTAATGCAATATTTCTCCTAAAGGCTAAGGAAGAATCGGAGGAAAAGGAGGAACAAATGGCTGAATTTCAGAAACAAAAAGAGGTGTTACTCTCCTTATTTGATGAGAAACGTCATGAACATCTCCTCAGTAAAGGTATTTTATTCTAAGGATCCTTTTCCCGGAATGTATGACTGTGAGCTCAAAATATCAAACCTCATGTGGGGGAAATAAAATGAAAATTTTTATTCCACTTACAGAAACAAGAACTGGGTTCATTTTATCTGTTACAACCTTATGAAGAAGTTCACATGCTCAGTTCATCTTAAAGACTTTAGTCAGAAGCTTTCGTAATATGCATCAGCCGCCGCTGGATACCAAGAGAAATTGAATATGAGTTTGCAATTAGTTCACAGCCTAATAGGGATGGAAATGAAGACAATCGGTGTAATTGTAAACAGTACAGTAGCAGCAGGAGACCAAAAGAATAACTATTGTGAGGGCTGGGGTGGCTTGCCAGAGGAAAGAAGTTTCCCAAGCAGACCAGGGAAAGCACATATTTAGCCCCTCTGGCATAATTAACATTGGGCTATTATTTTCTGAAACCAATTGACCAGTATAATCAATACTTTCATTATATAACTCTTTTATATGTTTAGAATTTTTGTGTTCATTTGTATTTGGACCTTTTATTATAAAGTACTTATAAGCCTTACAAGTTATAAACTTATATAAGTGATATATATATATATATATATATATAGGCAGAATAGAAGTAAATATTAATTTTTATAACATTAGTATAAGGCATACGAGTATATGAAATTAGTATGAAATTCTGCAAACTTAAATGTTGTTAGGCCCAGTTTTCTATAAAACCTCTGTAAAGAATAGCAAAATTTTGTTTTTCTGCCGATAGAGCAAAGCCTTTTATTAGAGCACACATATAAGATTTTGTTTTATGTTTTACTTTACTTTTGAGAGAGAGAGAGAGAGAGAAAGACAGAGTGGGAACGAGGGAGGGGCAGAGAGAGAGAGAGGGAGGCACAGAATCCGAAGCAGGCTTCAGGCTCTGAGCTGTCAGCGCAGAGCCAGATGTGGGACTGAAACTCACCAGCAGCGAGATCATGACTGAGCTGAAGTCAGATGCTTAACCAACTGAGCCACCCAGGCACCCCTATGAGATTTTATATAATGGTTGTACTCCTTGAAGCTGAGTGATTTTAAGTAATCTAAGTGATTTTAAGTGAATCAGAAAATTACTTTCAAATGAACCTCAGAATGAATCTTATTTAACTTTTTTAAAAGTAAGTCATTTTACGATTTGACTTGAAAAATAGATTTATTTTATCATGGAAGTTAAGTGTTTTCTGTATCAAGTTTTCCTAATATGATATTTAAAGGTTTTGAAAATTTAAAGTGCATATATATTACATATATATTTAAAGTGTATATATGTATAATATGTATTACATATGTATTTAAAGTATGTATATATATATGTTTGCTTTTTAAAATCTAAGGAATAAAAAATTTAAATAAAACTTTACATTTAAAACTTAATTATTTAAGGTGATGACCAAAATTAATACGACTGACCTAAATTTCTCATTAAATTAAAACTTGCTATGTATCTTACAGGTGAAAGAAGACTGTCATACAGAGCACTTCAGGGGGCCTTGATGATATATTTTTACAGGTAAAAGCAAATTAGAAGAGTAGAAGCAGAAATTGAGGAGTGGATACAGATAACACAAAAAGTATAAAGCTTATTTTTTCAGCAGTCAATTCAATATGTAGCTATGCCATTTATTTCTATTTTCTTCACATGTTCTGTATGTTTTTTATTGTAAATGTTGTTAATAAATATTTAGAGCATAAAAAAAAAAAAGTATAAAGTTTAGGTGCCTGGGTGGCTCAGTTGGTTAAGCATCTGACTTCGGCTCAGGTCATGATCTTGTGGTTCGTAAGTTCAAGTCTTAAGCCTGCTTCAGATTCTGTGTCTCCCTCTCTCTGTCCCTCTCCCACTCACACTCTGTCTCTTTCCCTCTCTCAAAAATAAATAAACATTAAAGCATAGAGCTTATAAATTGCAATCATAGTTTTAAAAAGTCATTTAGTTTGGGGTAAAACTTAGAAAATAATTGTGAAACTTCACTAGTTTTTTCTTTTAGATAGTATGAGTATAATTTTATCCCTATAGTGGGCAGAAATATACATATATACACACACTAGTTAATTAAACATCTTTGTAATTAAATTCCACAATACATCATACGACGTTAAGTGTCCTAAAAAGCCAAAGTGTAATCTGCCTCAGAAACTCGGTCATAAAATGTGTCCCATCATTACACAAGGTTGTGGAGTTATTCCTATCTTATGAAATTAAAAAAACAAGTGGGTAAAGTGAAAACACCTTTATAAATTGTTCTCTTTATCCTGCAATTTCAAGTAAAATTGTCTTCACTGTCTGAAGTGTTTGAGGTTTCCCTTAAATGTCCACCTACTCCCATAACATGTGTATAAAGGCCTCATCTTCATGTGTCATAACTTAAATGTGTCAGAACAATGGAGAACACACTAGCAAACATCAAAAACAGCAACAAAAGTAAAATCTCTGTTTACTGGGCCTCTTACTTGTATTTATTTGATTTTTTTAATCTTCTTAAATTCATTTCTTCAGAAATATCAATAAAATCTTTTGACTCTTTTCCTAAATTCCTACTAAATCTGTGCCATTCAAGTTCACGCCTTGGAAGCAGAAAATGTACTGAGATTTGTTGAATGATTAGAAGAAAGGACAAAACATATAGATTAGAGGAAATAAAGGGCAGTTTTTGTTTTTGTGTTTTGATATCTTTGCCCAGAAGAAGTTTTTGAGTGGTATTAGCTGGTGAATCTGAGATAGTGTATATTTACCGTTTAATAAGAATCAATGTTAGCTGTGACTCTGACTGGTTACTTCATATACATTATATGGAATATTCTAAACTCTTTACACACATGCTGTAAGATGAGCAGTAGTATCTTCATTTTTGAGATGAAGAAACTAAGACTGAGACAGTAATCCAGAGCTGCTACAGCTCTTAAGAGGCAAAGTTCACATTTGTTTCTGGGGCCAACAGATTAGAAAACTCCTGCCCCTCTGAACACCCTGGATTTGCTTCAATAGACTTATTATTTCTCCTTTAGGGAAGAGCCTAGATTCCAGGTCCCTTTTCAGTTGCTGACTTCTCTCATGGACATAGACGCACTCATGACCAAATGGAGATGTAAGTCTGCCCACACCTCCCAACACTATCACCCAGCCTCGATAATCCTTTTCCCCATCCTGTTTCTTTACTCCTTTTCTCTGTCTGCTCCTGTTCCCACTATCTTTTCTTTCCTCCTTTGTGTGGGAATGAGGTTTTGTGTTTTTTTTTTAATCAGCCCGAGTTATTTATTTATTTATTTATTTATTTTTCAAATCAGCCCAATTACTCTCTTCCAGGGCCATTTACCTGGTACACAGAGCAGGCACAGCACCTAGGGCCCAGAGTACCTTTAGGGGCCCATGAAAATGTATTATTTAATAATCAGAAGAAAAAGTTAACTATAGGTTAAAAGAAGTGTCTTAATATATAACCACAACTTATTCAGCTTTAAGCCAACACAATTTTAAAATATAATTTTATACATATGCACATATATACATATGTATATGTTCATATATATAGGCATATGTGCATGTGTGTATATATACGTATATATGTACATATGTACATATATATGCACACATATACATATATACATACATATACATGCATATATACACATATGTATACATACACATATATACATATATACACACATATATGCATATACACACATATACATATATATGTATACATATATATATATGTATATATATACACACATATATATTGTGTGTATGTGTGTTTGTGCGTGTGTGTGTGTTTCATGGAAGAAGGGACCCATGCGTGAAGACAAAAGTGGCAAGAGCTCCTGAAAGTCATAATGTGGCCCTAAGCTTCCCTATTGTGTTCGCAGGCTAAACATAATGATGGATGGAGTCATATGCATGTAACCTGAACCAAGTGGGGTGCCAGGCAACCTACAGGTTTCATCTGACTCTCACACGTAAACCTTCCATATAGCTAAGTGATGATAAGGTGTGAACCTTTCCTCAGAATCAGTAATCATTACCAGCCCCTTGTTTTTAGACCATTGTGGAACTAAAGGCAGAAAAATATCCATGGAGTTAATTTGTGTGTTTGCCTAGATAATCACGTGTGCATGGTGCACAGAATGCTGGGCAGCAAAGCTGGCACTGGTGGGTCCTCTGGTTATCAGTATCTGCGCTCAACAGTCAGGTAAGATGGGGAAATTCACCTGCTTTTCTTGATGGAAGTCACTGATTTTTTGTTTCTTCGCATACATGTGCATTACCTAGGAAATGCGATTTATACTTGCTCCCATCTGAACCGCTGACAACACATTCATGCTGGCTAGATTAAGGTATTCCTATTAGAGAGGTCGTTCTAAAAATCCTTAGTCCTGGAAGTTCATCCTGAGATGAGATGGGGCAAGGTACCAGTGGCTGCATGACCTGTGAAGATATGAGGGAGTTCATCCACATAGGAATGTTTTCAACTCATTCTGGCCCAAGTTTGGACTAGACTCAAACACTTATCATTCATTCCACTAAGGTCCTTGTGCCCAGGTGAATGACACAGTGAAAAAATAGTTTGTTCCCTGGTATGACTATTTTCTAAAAACTATTTCCATCTACTCCAGAGAGTGCCCAGAGAGTATTTACAAGAAAGGGGTCAATATTTATTTAGCACTTAAAACATGCTAGAGAGATTTCTAGGAGATCTGTGTTCTTAACTCACTTAATGTTCACAATATTATAGATGGATATAGAGATAGACATATATGAAAACAGGGAAACTTGCAAAGCTCTTTGGGAAAGGAGAATCAACTCCAGAATAAATATTCACATTTAGTCCCCAAAATTCTTTATATTGTACATGGCTTTCATCCCTATTCATCCCTATCCCAATTTCAGATTGACAAGTTATAAAACATGCATGTTCAATTTTTCATCATTTTTATAAATTTTCACTTTCCCTAGGAATAAACTCTAGACTAAAAGATTTATAAGATTCATAGGTTTGAATTTTCACAGTCCTTACAATACCTTCTCTTTCCCTGGGGATACATTCTCTAAGCATGAAACAGAACATGATTGCCTGTAGGACATGAACCCCCACATCTGTGGGTGGTGGGAATAATTAACACAACTAGCATTTCTAGCGTGTCATGATCTCATTATGTCTTTACAAAAGCCCAGTCAGAGGAAGGGATTGTAGTTTTTATTTTACAGAGTTAGGGACCAAGACGCTGAGGTTTAGACAACTTGTCCAAGATCACACGAGTTGCAAGTGACAGAGCAGAACTTGAACTCTAATTTGACCTCAAAGACAAATGCTCTTCTGCTATAAAACTGCAACAGTTAGGGGCGCCTGGGTGGCTCACTCGGTTGAGTGTCCGACTTTAGTGTCACGATCTCGCGCTCCGTGAGTTCGAGCCCCGGGTCGGGCTCTGGGCTGATGGCTCAGAGCCTGGAGCCTGCTTCCGATTCTGTGTCTCCCTCTCTCTCTGCCCCTCCCCCGTTCATGCTCTGTCTCTCTCTGTCTCAAAAATAAATAAACGTTAAAAAAAAACAAAAATAAAAAAAAATAAAAAAAAAATGTCAGTATTAAAAAAAAAAGCTGCAACAGTTAAAACGTTTGACACACACAAGAGCTATTATAAATGTTAAAACCACATTTATAGACATTTATTATGAATCTAAGATGGTACTTCAATTTATTAATCCATTCATGTCAGTTACTTGACAGCTATTTGGCAGGTGGAAAATATTTTCTGATGAACAACTAAGAATTTTGTATGTTTTCATTTTTTAAAATTTTGCATACCCTCCTTTAAAAGTCAGACACAAGAACACACCCTTATCTTTATGAAGGTAGCATGACAATCGTAAGACTAGGTTTTAATCTGAACCAACTTGGTCAGGATCAACGAAACATGTAATACTGTTTTATGGCATGAACTTTGGATATGGAATGAAAATAAGGCCATCTTAATGATTATACTCCTTAATTATATATATGTATATGTTATATATAATACATAAAATGTAATTTATAATATATAAACATAATATTAAATACTAATTATGGCAAAAAAATCATGAAATTTTTTTGTTGAAAAACTTTAAATATTTCATGTCAATGAATCTACATCTGTATATTTGTGTTTTTCCAGTGACAGGTACAAGGTATTTGTAGATTTATTTAATCTTTCAACATATCTGGTTCCCCGACACTGGATACCGAAGATGAACCCAATTATTCATAAATTCCTTTACACGGCTGAATATTGTGACAGCTCTTACTTCAGCAGTGATGAATCAGATTAAACTCATCTCCAAATCTATGAAGACATCGATTTCTCAGTCTGTGTTTTTTAAAATTTTCTATGAGTTGTCATGATACATCAAGAGTCCTAATGTAATATATGTATATATATATAGGTAAGCATTGTGGTGCTCTGATTCAATTCTGTAAATAATTTTATTAACTCATTTTTGTAATAATGAATTAAAGAAATTAATTCAGCTGAATTGTAACATTGTACGTAGAAGGTTTTCCTATTAAAACCTCAATGTCCCCTAATAATTACACCTTAAGGTAAACCATTTAACATAATAATCATTATCTCATTTCGTACTTTAATAAGCTTGAAACTTCAGCAATTTCAAATACTTTGTGCAATAAAATGTGTCATTCTACACAAAGAGTTGTACAATCAAAAAGTTTAAGAGATATTTTGCCATATATTGTTTTGGAAACATTGCTCGTATTTATTAGGACTCTCGATGACCAATGACAGAAATCTGAAGCTTGCCCAGAGGGGACTTGGCAATTACTCCAGTAGCTCAAAGGATTGAGAGGAGCCTGGGGATGCATCCAGTTCCTGGAGTACCATATTCCTGGAACTTCTGAGGATCCTGTGTGTCTCATCTCTTCTTTTCTGTAGGTGTTGGCTTTATTCTTCCCTGTTGTAGGCCAGCTCCTTCCTCGGGCAAGGTTCCTGCTTCCAGCACCTCTAGACCAGAAAGGCAAAGGTGCTTTCCCCAGTTCCAGTGCTCATGGTCTGGGAGGTATAGTCAACGCAGGATTGAAGTGGACATGAGTGATAGTTCCCTGAACTTTCCAGAAGAAGGGAGGAGAAAATAGACTAAACAGTGATTCAGTTCATTTCTAGTAAGTATTAGACCAAGAGTTTAGATCAGACAGGAGCTTTATTCTTTTTCTATATTGGCCTGGATATTGGCAATACTTAGTTAAATTTCTTTTATGAAGGGAGTGCAAAATATTATCAAAGGAATTTAAATGCCTATCAGCCTTGACCTAGGGTGGTTATCTATAAGCAAGCCGCAAATTCTTGATGAAATTGAACTATTCTTTGGTCTCAGTTACAAGTTTTTTTCTTACAAGGATCACGTCTAGTTTGTCTCTGGACAATTACATAGAATTGCTTTTACTTACAAGGCCCTAGCATGTTTGTGTGTGTGCGTGTATGTGTGTATGTGTGTGTGTGTACATGTGCACATGTACATAGTACCTGATTGTGGCTAAGCTGAAAATTATAGAGACAAGTAAAATGGTGGCTAAAAGCAATGGCTTGGGAGCTTGGGAGCAAATTCCGGCACTGCCATTTATTAACTATCTGCTCTGGCACAAATTCCAGTTTAAGCCCCAGTTGACTATCCATATGACAGGGATAGAAATACTTACCTCAACTTTTGCTTTTCTCATGCAGTAATGGAAAAAAAATACATTAACAGACGCTCTGTCACCAAGATGCCTTGGAATCTTAGAATGAATGCTATTTGTAAAGGTTTATTCTTTTAACAGACTTAATGATTTGACTTAGCTCTTTTTATTTTTACTTCTTGGTGGGATTAAACTATAGAGTTGTAAGAGTTTTTTTTTTTTTTCTTTTCCAAAGAATATATTAGTAATTCTTAATGTAAAGTCAAAACAATTTATAATGCCAGTTTCTACCTGGGCTCCCATTCAAACTTGTTTCTAGTGTTAATGATAAGGATCCACTTCAAATTAAAATTTTTAAAGGGCATGCAGAGTTTGTATAAAGTTGTGTAATTTGGTATTCACTTTGAGATCTTTAGTATTTCCCTTTGTGAAGTCACACCCAGGAACATCTTGATGATTTTCATTGTGACTCCCAATTATTATGTGAAAATTTCATTGCTTTTCTTTTAGTCTCACTGGGTGAACTTCAAGTAGCTAGTTAGGGCTGGAGCATGGCACAGGCCCATGTAGAACAGCAGAGACTGAGGTGAAGAAGGTAGAAAAGGGGCTTCTTTGTGAAAAGTATTTAAAAGAGTTGGCATGTTATCTTTTTTTTTTTCTTTTTTTTTTAACGTTTATTTTGAGACAGAGAGAGACAGAACATGAACGGGGGAGGGTCAGAGAGAGAGGGAGAGACAGAATCCGAAACAGGCTCCAGGCTCTGAGCTGTCAGCACAGAACCTGACACGGGGCTCGAACTCACGGACCTCAAGATCATGACCTGAGCCAAAGTCGGATGCTTAACTGACTGAGCCACCCAGGTGCCCCAAGAGTTGGCATGTTATCTTTCAGGCATTACAGAGCTCCCCAACTGTTTAAAGCAGGGGAATAACATGATAATAATGTCTCACAGAAATGCAAATCCAGGGAACACACGGTAAATTGATGATAATAACATCTGTCAGAATCACCTGGAGCACTAATTAAAACAAAGTGTTTTGTAAGTCCTCAAGTGGCTTCTGGTCTGGGGACTATACTTTGAGAACCCGTGTATTAAGGGACATGGGGTCTAGTAAGTAGACTACTGACTAGTGGAGATAAGACATTTCTAAAGAACATGCATCTGGGAAAGGATGGTAGAAATGGAGAGGAGGCAGGTGGTTAAGTGATGGGTTACTAAAGTGTAGCTGACCTGATTAAATATCTAAAATTTCCCTCACTGTGTTTGATTGGGTGATTACATAATGTTGATGATGTTAACCAAATAGAGACTCTAGGAGGTGCAGACATATTTTTGTTTCATTTCGTTGTGTTTTGTTTTGTTTGTGCTTTGAAGGAGGGAAAGGGGAATAATTTTGGACACATTGAGGTTAAGGTATCTATGGAGAAAACCAAAAAATTGAATATACAGGTTTGGAGCCGAGAAAACATGTGAATGTAAAGCACATCAACACTGTGTTCACAAAAGGTAGGCCTTACGCTTATCCAAAGAGTCTTTTTCACCCAAAGTCAAATATAGGTTGTTTTATTATAAATGCCATCAAAATCCAGAACAGCTGAGAGGTATTATTCATTTTATAATTAAAAATCATTTAGTATTTGAAAAAGATGATCAGAAGAGCACTTATACAGAAGTCAGTAAATAAATACAAGCTAGACAAACCAGGACATGGTTCCCTTCTGACCTACTTGGCTAATGAAAATGTTAATCAGAATATCAATATTTTTCCTCCTGGAACGTTTCTATACCTGGGTCAACACATATTATTTTGAGATTGCTTTGGTTTGGTGTAAAACAAAGAAATACAGTGTTTTGTTTTGCTTTTTTCTTTTTCTAAGAAAGGGGATGGATAAATAAAGATCAAAAGTAAGAGGAAAATGAGGCGTCCTCATTTTTTTTTAATGCTTATTTATTTTGAGAGAGAGAGAGAGAGAGCACGTGTGAGCAGGGCAGGCACAGAGACAGAGGGGAAGAGAGGAAGGACCCCAAGCAGGCTCCTCATAGTCAGCACAGGCCCAGATGTGGGGCTCAAACTCACGAACGGCAAGATCGCGATCTTAGCTGAAATCAATCGGATGCTTAACCGACTGAGCCACCCAGGCACCCCCTCAATTTTTTTAGAGGTTGCTGTTACGTCTAAAATTCTGTTTTTGTTAAGATATTCCACCTTAGAAAGCAACCGTAAATTTCAGAAAAGAAAAGTTTGCATATGCAATATTGGATATCATTTTCTTATATTAATCCATTTAATACTATGTATTGTGCTTCTGTTCAAAGAGTAGATCAGCTCTTATGCCCTGAGGCTCTTACACTCCCACACACCCACACATAATGACTTTTGTAAGAGAGAACACCAGCATCAAGAACCAGGAACCAGGAGGAAGGCAGAGATGCACAAAAATGTGGTTCTAATGGGAATCTGGAAAAAATACGCAGAAGAGTGGGAAACCAGAGAGCCTAGGAAATTCAGTTTGGCTGATACCTCAGACTGATGGGATTAGGTTTTGAAAGGGGTGGTGCCTAGGAATGGTGGGAGGAACTGAAAGGTGAGATCCTGGTTTGATAAAGGCTTAGAAACAAATGGAGCCAAATAAATGGTTATAAAATAGTAAAAATAGGAGGCTTCTTTAGTCAGGGAAGTCAAGCCACTAGGAAAATTTAGGAGTGGCACAGTAAAGAGTAAGAGAAAGAGAGTGGGAAAATGCATTGCTCCTCAACACAGGGAGAACAAACTAAGAAAAAAGACCCATTGGAATCCTATTGACAAAGTTTCCTAACAATAGTCTCTCAGACAATGCTACTTGAGTTTTTCCTACCATATAGCTGCCATATCGGTCCTTCAATTTCAATCTATTTCTCTTAAAAAGTGCCTTTCTCCTTTTGCTTCTTTCTACATGACCTTTCTACAGTTCAAGGGGTATGCCTCTTTTGTGGAGGTAAAGCAATTGGCATTTCAAAATCCTTAAGAAATTCCATCTTGGTGGGCTGTGAATTGTGAGAAGCACACCCCGTTTTAGGCTGGCTTTCTTCTATATAAGTGTAAGCTAAGGCTAGTGATTATATTCTACAAAGGAAAAGCAATTCCTATCCCTTCTTTAATCTTACTAGAAGTATATCATTAAAACAAGCAAACAAAAACAATAATCAAACCAGGTAAGTGTCTTCAAATTGAAGAAATTCTTAACTTGACCTTCATCCTAAAGTAGGCAACTCTTCCACAGATTACTTCCAGGCCACTGAGCTGATGGCCTACAGAAAAATAACACTGAGAATGAACTCTATGCTCCATTCCATTATGAACCTTCATTTTCGTAGTTGTCCCTTGATCTGCCCAACAAATCACACAAATACAGCAGAAACAGAATCTGCAATACCTAGAAAAAAAGAAATCATCAGTGCTAGTCTATTTCCTCCAAAAAATAATGGAATGATTATAGCTGTTAGGATAAATATGGCAACTTCAAAAGAAGATATTAGAAGACATGACTAATATTTTTGTTTCAAGAAACTACAAAAAAACCCCAAAAGACTTATTACCTGAATAGATGAATATATCTGAAATCTTTATTGCACTCATATATATTGCTTAGAGGCAATACAATTATTTATAGGACTGTTTTAAATACAATTTGAAAATTCAAACTTGGAACTTGCAAAAAATTTAAATAAATCACAAATGTGCTGTGCTTTCTTGGCACACAAGACCATACATCTCAATATCATGGCGAAAGCAATAAACAGTCCATTTGAAGACTGGATTTCAGTGTAATTAGCTAAGATTTAAAATCTCTTGGGGCCATGGGATGCTGTCTGTGTTATAACATCATTCATAAGAGAAATGTGATCATCACCAGGTATGGAACTTTCAGGAAATACTCATTTTCAGGAAGGATTTGGATCCCTGCATAATTACTAACCAGGCAAGCTTTGGAAAATCAAATTGGAAAACAGGTAGACAGGAGAAATTATTTCAACTCACCCTCAGTAGATGGGGGATGAAGAAGAGGTGTGTGTGGGGGGAGGGATACAGAGTCATAATGAGGCAATTATGAACCAATGTTGAATCATGTTCTTGCAACTCTCCTGCCAGAGCTCTGAAGCAGCCTAGATGCAAGCACCACCACTTTGACAGAGATCATTTATGTTTAGCAGCAGAAGTTCAATGAATGGCAGCAGTAATTTACCTGCAAGTTCCAAAAATGTGAAAGCCCCCGATGATGCTAAAAAGTGGAGGCCTGATTGGGTTGCTAGTGCTCTGGCTGGAAGATTTCTGTGAGGATCACTCTCCTTCATAAATAACTGAAGATAAATATTTTATTGGGGTGATAGAACAAATCATTGATTAACTCTCATGGATCCCACTTTATGCAACTATTGGTCAGTAGTCACTAGATTGAATCAAAATATAAACTGTCAAACTTTTCTGTACTCTCTTTTCTCAGTCTATCTGGAGGGTTCTACAACTTTTAAAAACCTGTATGCATGCTAGGAATCATTGTAATGAGAAATTAAATGATCACTTTCATATGTAATATAGTTTGGCTCAAACTTAATTCATAACTATGCTGGTTTTCTAGATCAAAAACTTTAGAATATAGGTTTAAATATAGGTTTTTAGAATACAGCATAAAATACTAAACTAGCTGTTTTAATTTTGCTTGTAGTTAATTACCAAAAAAAAAATTGTTATTCAGTAAGATAAGTATATTTGGTATTTGGTTTAGCCTCTCAATCCCAGTTCTTGTTTTGCTTGAATCTATAGGTGTGACAAGGGACATATTAAATCAGAGACCATCCTAATGCTCATATTTTCATACATTTTGATACAAAGAAAAAGTGATTCTTGATAATCCTTGAACGAATATGATAATGCACAAGTTGAGAAAAATTCATACAGTTATATAAAATAAATTAGAACTAGGTGATGTTTTTGGAGAATTTTGGACTCAAGTTGATTATTTACATGGTGTTTGAAGTTAACTTCAGTAAATTATTACACCATTTTATCATATTTTGCTCATTATATTTGTTTTCAGGGAAGTCTCTCCTCCTTTTCAAAATATGAACATATGCAATAGTGTCTCTTTTAAGAACACTATTTAATTAGGTTAATTAATTAATTTATTTTTGAGAGAGAGCAAGCACATGGGTGTGCATACGCATGAACAGGGGAGGGGCATAAGGAGGGGCAGAGGGAGGGAGGGAGGGAGGGAGGGAGGGAGAGAGAGAGAGAGAGAGAGAGAGAGAGAGACAATCTTAAGCAAGCTCCAGGCCCAGCAAGGAGCCCACATGGGGCTCGATCTCATGACCACGAGATCATGACCTGAGCTGAAACTGAGTCAGATGCTTAACTGACTGAGCCACCCAGGTGCCCCAATACTATTTTATTTGTAACAGTTGGCTAAAGAATGAAAATTATTACTGCAAAAGTATACTATAGACTGGACAGATATATAATTTTAATATAGTCAAAGTATCTTCCTGTGCATTTAGCCTGAAGTTTTAAACATCAATTCATGACTCACCACAAATATTGCCTCCCATTTTAACATGGGCATAGCCATCTACTCCCCATGAACTTCCCCATGAGTTCCGCACAATCCAATATGGAAGATTTCCTACAAGATATAAAATGGCAACAAGTTCTGAAAAACTCAGATTTTTTTGTGAATGCATGTTTATTTAAAGGCTAGTTCTGGATAAGTATAGTAGCTCTGAGCAAAAGATTAAAAATGTAATGTTATGCTAATATATACTAGCCAAGTAAATCGGAGCTGTAGTTAGTGTCACACTCTAATAATGGAAAAATACATGTTTGAATTTGGATAGCATGAAATGAAAACATACACGCAATTCCAGGGAATTAGGAAAAGGGGGGCGGGGGGGGAAGAACTGTTAGATATGTATGATAAAATAATAAGCAGGTCTTTTTTCCCAACAAGTATTGTAAACATTCCAGGTGGAGAATGCACATTATTTAAATCAAGAATTATCATCGTTTTAACAAGGTATTAATTGATCGGGGGGAGGGGGGGACATGATAGGGCATTTGTACCTGGAAGTCTACTGAAAAGCTGTAAAGGTCTTAGGAGGACTTAGAAATAGAACGACCAAATTTCAGCTTGATTGATTGAATGACTGATTGATTTTTAAATGTTTTTATTTATTTTTGAGAGAGAGAGAAAGATAGAGTACTAGTGAGGGGTGGGCAGAGAGAGAGGGAGACACAGAATCCAAAGCAGGTTCCAGGCTCCCAGCTGTCAGCACAGAGCCCGATGCGGGGCTCAAACCCACAAACCATGAGATCATGACTTGAGCTGAAGTCAGATGCTTAACCGACTGAGCCATCGAAATTTCAGCATTTTAAAAATAATGGCGATCATTTGTTAATCAGAGTTCAGGCTGGAAAGTAACCAATCAAGTCTGTTCAGCACTTACCTATTTTATCAAACCCGGTTATGAGAACTGCATGATTTGCTTCTCCACTAGAGCAATGGTGCTGTATTATGCCTCCTAAATAGTCTTGCCAGCTCACTGCATCTACTACCACGACCAATGGGCCAAAGGTGACAAGTGCTTTTGCCATTTCATCTTCTTGGTCACTACCAAAAGAGGAAATATACAGTCAAGGAGGTGAGAGAGAGAACACAAGCAGGGGAGGAGCAGAAAGAGAGGCAGACTGAGAATCTCAAGCAGGCTCCATACCATCAGCCCAGAGCCCCATGCGGGGTTTGAATCCACAAACTGTGAGATCATGACCTGAGCCGAAATCAAGAGTCGGACACTTAACGGACTGAGCCACCCAGGCGCCCTAAAGAGGTTAGTTTTTGAGGTAAAGATATTTTATAATCTATTTAATCTGTACATGGTCAGGAGTAGATTTGGTTGCAATTACAGAAGATGTAAAGAACGGAAACTAGAAGAAGTCTGGGGGATCGACAGCCCAGGACTGCTACGAGGCTCCAAGATATTGGAAGTCAGCATCTTTCTAGATTCTCGTTCTGCCATGTGAGGTTCCCATTGCCAAGGTCAATTCGTGGTCCAAGGTGGCTGCTGGAGCTCTAGCCATTTAACATATCTTTTAAACAGCAAAAAGGAGAAAGAAGTGCTACATTCCTATCAAGAAGACTTCCGAAAAGTAACGTGCACATTGTGCATATGCCTATATGTATATGTATTGGCTAGTACTCAGTTACGGGTTAACCAAGTTTAGCTTCAGGGAAGATGGGAAGTGGAGTTTTGTAGCTAGCTAGAGCATCCAGTTCTAAGGGGATTCTTCTAATAAGAAAAGTGAGAAGACTGAATGCGCGGAGACATATCTCTGCCACACGATGTGACAATCAAGAAACTGACCAACTTCTGTTAACGGAATGCCAAATGCAGAAATCATAGGGGAGGGTTATCTCAAAGTGGCGACTGTCATTATGCAACAGAAGAGATGCCAAGGTGCCAGGAGAACTAGTACTAGATTGCAAAGACTGCGAAAGACATAGTTATTGCTCTCACACATGGACGTGTACTGATAAAGCCTAATGTTACACAACACTCAGCCGTCATCAATCTTGGAAGTATGTGATTAAACCATTATTTACACTTTTAAAGGTCAGCTTTGTGTGTGGACACTGAAACCAAGTCACTCGTATTTCAAGCCATTTAGATAGCATTTGGGAATGTATTGCTACAGCAAGCTATGGTTGGATTTGTAGCTTGAAAGAGTAAATAATCCATCGTCATATCCAGCCGGAGATCAGTTTCTATCAAGGGGATATTTTGTCCACAGGTGGGGAAAAAATTGAGTGCATAAGAGCATTTATTGAGACAGAAACTACACATTCACTCTAAACATTTATCCATATTACCTGTTAACACGAAGATCTTTTTCTTGGAGATCTATAAGCAGTCAATCCTAATTTTTGCTACCGTAATAATAACTTGTATTCATTAATATTACCTTGGGACAGGTAGGGTATAGTCCGTGAAGTTCCACATAGCTAGGTTCAAATTCCAGCTACAGACTGGAGTCATTTCAGTCACACTGGAGTCCAGTGACTCCAGCAGGTGACTGAAGTCATCTATGTCGCAAATCAGTATAAGGATAAAATTGTAGGTATAAATTTTATAGCATGCCTACACATAAATTATACTCTACATTTAAAATAAATCTTGCTTCTTTTCTTATTTCTAAGTTATCTAATAAACCAATTTTGCTCAGCATAGATTGTAGTGTATAATGTGTATTCTATTGTACTCAAATTTTTGAATATTTTATAGTAAAAATTTTGACTATTTTGCTATCCAAATATGACAAATAGGATTATCTCTGTAAAACAGGGATACAGCTGTCTCTACCTTTTGAAGAAAACAAAAGCTATACCGTAAATATATGACATCAAAGATCCAGTGTCAAGGACAGCATGATGGAAAGAGAAACATCAAGAAGAATAAATAGTTTTTAGAATGCAAAGGGTAATTAACATTGTATGATTGGAGGCAGCACTAAAGAAAAGATATCAAAGATGTTGGAAAATACGAAATAGGAAGACATGCCAGTCAAGACCAGCAGGGAAAAGTTCCATTTAGCCCCAGAACCGACTAGCATTGTTACCATCTGTGTTTCAGAAAGAGGTTGGCTTTTATCAAGTCAAAATATACTCCAAACAACATCTTTTTTCCATTATTAGCCCAATATAGAATTTCAATTGACCATGAACCCAGGGATAGGGGTGCCGAACCTCCACATAGTTGAAAGTCCACATATAGCTTTTGACTCCCCAAAGCCTTAATAGTCTACTGTTGACTGGAAGACTTGCTGATAACATAAGCAGTGGATTAACCCATTTTTTTGTACATTTTATGTACTCAATTACTGTATTCCTGCAATAAAGTTAGGGAAAAAAGTTTTCGTAAAATCATAAGGAAAAGAAAATACAGGACCATATTGTATTTACTGGAAAAAAACCCACATATTAGTGGAACATGCAGTTCAAGCCTGTGTTGTTTGAGGGTCAAGTGTACTATCAAAATATACGCTGCTGATAATGGACACGTTATCAAATCTTTTCCCATATGCTTACTATTCACTTTATGGATCAGTAAGATACAAATCCTACAATCTTTAAAAGAATTCTCAAGTTTACTGTCGTCAAGATTTAGTGACTAAGGTAGGTCTTTTCTGTTCTAGACTCTACATGAGTATGTAGATTTCCATTTTCTCATTCCTAGAATTCAGTGTGTTAATACTGTGCCCTAGTTTTTCAGTCCATTGTTAATACGGGGTTCCTTCTCTTTTTCTTGACATAGTCACTCTCATATTTATTTTGAGTTCTGAAAGGTCTTTCCTGGGGCCTGATAAACAAAAATGCATGAAGAAGCCTGGATATAAATGGTAATTTTCCTTTGCGACTAGACTATGTTCTTAGGATTCAGTGAGGTTTTGCTTGTTTGGTTGGTTGCTGGTTGGCTTAGTTTTAGATCTTTTCAGGCTCTGCATGAGATTTTTTGGAGTTTTTGGCCGATAGCTGTGTGTGGGCTCACACTGTCTGAAACTACTGAAAAATTAAAGAGCTCATGACCTGAGAAATAGAGGGAGGGAAAAAGTATGAGTTTCAGAGCTCGACAAATATGAATTCTAATGTGGCCCTATAGTTAGTTCATGAGCTCTGTGACCCTCCCTGAGTCTCAGAAACCTCAATGGAAGTGACGGTATTTAAGTGTTAGGGGCCTAGTCGAGTGCCTGGTTACAGCGTTGCTGTGGAAAATCTTCCCAATTCTTTTGGCCCTTGCCACCGCGGTGGTGGTGCTGGTGTTGGAGGCGGTAACAGGGGCACAATCAGCCAGGCTTCAAACATGGGGTCCGCTGTAGTTTTTTGCCTGAGGCTCTTCTCTTAAAGAGCCAGGAAATCCAGCTCACCCCCCACCTCTACCCTGGCAGCACCCTCAACTGACACGGAATGCAGTGATCATCAATTTGGATGGGATAACATTGAAATGCATAGTGTACCTTGGCCCCAATAGCTCCCCGGTAGGACCTGTACCCTCAGTTCTATTTTGCTTAATACGAAAACCCTCCCACCCCTGTTCTGTCTCATTTCTCCATTTCCCTTCCAGAGTTTCTCGGGATTACTGCTGGGACATGATGTTGCTTGCTGAATCCGTTCCTGTCTTAGACTTTCATATCTCCAGTGACAGTTAATTCCATCCTTTCAGCTGTTCAGGCCAAAAAGCCTGTTCTCCTCCTTGACTCTCTCCTCTCTCATTCTTTACATAAAATCCCTCAATATTCTCTGGGGGGCTTTACTTTCTGTGAGGGGTATTAACCTATTATGTCTCATATCTAAGACCATTCTTCTAACACTGCTCCAAGATTATGACCAGGTAACCTTTTCTTTCTTTCTTTCCCTTTCTTTCTTTCTTTCTTTCTTTCTTTCTTTCTTTCTTTCTTTCTTTCTTTCTTTCTTTCTTTCTTTCTTTTCTTTCTTTCTTTCTTTCTTTCTTTCTCTTTTTCTTTCTTTCTTTCTTTCTTTCTTTCTTTCTTTCTTTCTTTCTTTCTTTCTTTCTTTCTTTCTCTTCTTTCTTTCTTCCTCCCTCCCTCTTTCTTTCTTTCTTCCTCCCTCCCTCTTTCTTTCTTTCTTTCTTTCTTTCTTTCTTTCTTTCTTTCTTTCTTTCTTGATTACCTTATCTCCTAGTAGTCTTGTCCATCTTCTCTCCATTACAGTCCCAGTGGGCGTCATTGTTCTTTAAATATGCCAAACATGTTTCTGTCTCAGGGCCTTCACCCTTACAGCTCCTGCTGGGAACAGTATTTACCTAGATGTCTACATGGCTATATTCCCATGCTTCTCCACGTCTTTGCTCAAATGACATCTTTTCAAAAAGCTCCGTCCTGGCCCGTATACTCCCCTTCCTTCAACCTGATGTTTCCTCTTCCTCCCACCATTTTACTTAGTTCTTTTTAGAAATGATTACACCTAACATGCTGTACATATTTTTGTTTTCCTTATTGCCTGTCTCTATCACTAAAATATAATCAGTTTTTTTGTCTGTTTTTGTTCACTGCTGAGCCCCCAGAACCTGAAACAAAGTTCAGTAAGTATTTAAGAAGGAATGAGTAAATCAAAGAGAGATCTTGGGGGAGTCTAACACAATTAGCTTAGCGCTGTATTATCAGAATGTTTATATTCAGTGTAAACATAGAGATTTTTTTTTTTAGTGGGACCTCTGTTCTTCTTAGCCAAAGAATTACATGGATCATACTTCAGGTCCAATGCCAGTGACTTACATTCTCTCTCTCTCACTCTCTAATTCAAGCTAATGCCTATTCTTCTCTGGTTTCTTCCTAATTTTTTTTTTTTTTTCACTTTGCTACTCATGATGGGGCATTCCCTGAAATTTTTAAGTGACATTTTGAAAATCGAGTTCTTTCTTGTGCACACGCCTTCCTTTTACTCCCAAGGAACTGGTAGCTGATAGAAGCACACTTTCTCATTTCTGAAAGTGCATTTCCTTCAAAAAGATGTGGAATGATGCACTCAATGACTCTGCACATTTAGTGATTGATTCTGAGGAGCCTCCGTCTGTGGGATCGCAGTTCTCTGGTGTTTGGTTCCTACGGTCACCCCGAGAGTCCTTGCTGTGGACAGGAGCTGTGCTGGCAATGTGCCAGCCCTCTGGTACACTCGTGCTTATTCAGAGGGGTTCCATTTTCTTCAATGATCTAATTTCACCCTTGATTTCCTTCAGATCTCATGGGTTGGCACCATCTGGATCAAGAGACTCTTTTATATTCAGTATCAGTATGTTTTAGGGTAGTCTGTCACCTCAGCTGAATATAATTTACTTTCTGCTTTCTCTGTTTCAAAAGACTGTGTGAAGTTTCCTCTACATTTTTTTTAAACGCAAAAAGGAGTTGTTTGTGTCTTCCTTTGTCCTATTATCCCTGAACACCTATCTTGCACTGCATCGAATGGTCACAATGGTTTTCTAGCTGGCTTTCAGGTTTTCATGCATTTTTAAAGCCCTTTTTAACGACTGTTTCCCCCTGAACCTACCCAAAGTCATCTTGCCCTTCAACTTCCAACACTTCCAAGGCCCTTCCTCAGCCTATCTTTATCCACCCCTGTGCTTCCCTCGTGCCTATAGTGCGTGCCGCATAATCTACCTCCAGTAATATACTCTTACTTGCTTCTAAGTTTCAGTTTATGCTTTTCTTAAAGTTAATGCTTTAAAAAATCCAAGGGCGTTCAAAAAATGCTTCTTGGTTATGTAGATTGCTCGATATTAGCTGGAGAGTAACACAAAGCAATTTTGGATTGATTCAACAGTAAGGTTGAAATATACTAATGGCAATTATGACAACTCAATTTGTTAAGAGGAAGGTGGTCAGAATAAATTACATCTTAAGCTGGATTTAAATGTGTTAATTCTATTCTAATGACAAATGGAAAAATAAGCTGATCATGCATAAGAAACAACATCCATTGGTTGTTGTAACAACCATAGCACTCCATTGGTCTCTCTAGTAAAAAGCAGGTCTTAAAATAAGTAGGCATTTATGCCTTCAATCAAGTTATTAATTCTGAATAGCCAATGGATCAGAAATTAAGAAATAGAGGGAAAGACACAATAGGATAAGACAATTACCTGAAGTCATATGCAGAATAACCTTTGATTGAAAATCCAAAATGTGAATCAGAAAAGTAACGGCACAGGCCATTTTGCGCTTTGAATGGGTACTCTGAATCTCTCACCAGTTTTACATGCGTCTAAGAGAAAATAAACATCCAGAATGTTCTTAATTTAAAATGCAGTTGATTTAGAAATCAAATAGAACTTACTGCGATATGTCAAAATAAGATTCAACTTGGCCACACCCTCATCACGCGGATATTCCTTACGTTATTAAGACCTTAGATTAAATCTTTAGGTGTTTGGTAGGGACATACTAAGTAATTAAACTCAATTATCTTTCTCTCTTACTATTGTTTCCCTATATCTTCCTTCCTTAGAGCCTTCTTCCACTGGATAATAAAGTCTTATCCTTTTTCTCCTGAGGTTAAAATAAGGTGAGCCATTTTCCTTCCAAAGCCATACGTTATGTCAGCAAGTCTCTGAGACTCACTCAGCACAGTGTTTAATGCACAGGCAATGGTCAGGTCAAGCATTCTTTCTATCCACATCTTTGTGCCATTCGACTGGCACATGTCATTTATTTTTTAGTTGTCGAGACGCAATCTTACTTTCCCGATTCTGCGTTACAGAAGCCAGGGACCACACCATTCTTGCTTGCCCCTGATGTGTACCGAGCAGCTTCTGGTATGCAGTGACTCAAAATACAGAAAATGAACAAGGAAAGGATATTCAAATTTGGGAATTTCCAGCTTGACCGCTTTTACAAAACATAGCAACAGCCTCACTGTCTGGCTTCATGCAGTTCATACTGGATATAGGACAATGTCAGAGAGTGTCCTAAGAACACCGAGAGACACTGTGGTATATGGGACAAAGCCCTTCAGTGGGAACAGAAGACTTAAGACACAGTCCTGGCTCAGCTGCTAATTTGGCAACGTGATCTCACCTCTCAGGGCTCATTTCTTCATCCACGTAAAGAGTTACTACATTTGCTGATTTCTAACATCCCTTATAATCTCAGTATTCAAAAATTCTATGGAAATCACTAATCGCATGTTCTCATCCTTCTGGGACATGATGCGAATGTATCTATGTAAAAGAGCACTGACCTATTAAGAAGTGCTAAGAAATAAACATACATGTTTTTCTGAAAACAGATCTCAGGTAAGATTTTTCACGCTTTGATTTCTCAACAGCCGACTTGCCTGAAAGCAATTCGTTTTGAAATCTTCCGATTAATTCAAGCTTTGGTCGTTTAAATTTCTGAACTTAAAAACATTCTTTGGTATATGAGAGTAAACTTTCAATTCTAAATCCATGTTAAGTAAACAAAAGCGGAAACGAAGAGTTCGAAAGGCCGAGAAATCACCTTATTCAGCCAGTTCAAAGCATTGAGAGTAGACCCTCCATTGCAGCCGTAATTATTATATGAACAATCAATGACCTGCTGAACACTTAGGTCTTCCAAAGGCTTCCCTTTTATCGCATATGCAGATTCCACGGCACCCACCACACTGAAGGCCCAGCAACCTCCACACTGTTTAAAAAGAGAGATAGCATAGTGTTTATCCTCAAATGATGTCCAAACCAAGTTTGCCAACATCTCTACATATCACAAGTTATCAAGTCAATTAACATGAGCAAACCCTGCGGCAGGGGGGGGGAGAGGGCTGCAAAATACTGCCCATCCTGTAGATTTTCCAACTGCCAAAAGAAAGGAAAACCAAAATTCTCTTTCAAGCATCAAAATGTAATCATAAGAAAAGATAAATTGGTAGTATTGCCATTGCACAGTAGACAATGCAAGAAAAAAGCGAATTTTAGAGACTGAGAAAACACTTGGACGAAATGATGGTCTTTTAAAAGACTAACCAGTGCACTGAACGGGACTTCTGCTTTTAGGAAGAGTACCAACTTCCTTCTTGTTTCTCCCCGGACACTGTGCCGCTATGACATCCACCATCTCCATGAGGTGACATGGGGTGAGGATATATGTCATATACGTTGTACTCATGACTTGATGGACACGGGAACTGAATGATTTACTTTTTTAGGCTGTCAAGGAGCCAGCATGGGCATATCACATATGCCCGTAAAATGTCATAATGATAAAAACCCATACTGGTCATTCCTTACTCAAATATTGCCTGACACTCTTCCTGAATTCTGGATCTATTAACTGGATCTTATTGAACAAACTGGAACAAAAGAATAAAAGTGTTGGTCCTGAAAAAAAGGGAAAAGATGGAGGAAATGAAATCAAGGATCATGCACAAGGAAGAAGGACCCATAGAAAAGGCACAGGTAAGAGTAAGATTTGCAATTGGGCACTGCTGACTTAATCATAGGACATGGGCTGCCCAGTTGGGCAAAGGAAGGAAGAAGAACAATTGGTCATCTTTGTCGAGCAACTTTATTGCTTTAGGTGTCTTACTATATCTATATCTCCAGCGCCTATGGCATAGGAAAATATGCAGTAACAAACTCTACTTGTGGGTTTCCACACCTTGAGAAAAGCAAATACAGATTGCAGGGCACCATACCAATAGCTAGCTTTAGTTTACCTTTCCATAGCTGCCCCAGGAGGGCAGTTTCTGTTCAAAAATATCTCTCCAGTATATTTCTTTGTTTTTTTTTTAAATTAGAAAAAAATATTTTAATGTTTATTTTTGAGAGAGAGGGAGAGAGAGAGGGAGAAAGGGAGAGAGAGAGAGGGAGAGAGACAAAGCACGAGTGGGGAGGGTCAGAGAGAATGGGAGACACAGAATCCAAAGCAGGCTCCAGACTCTGAGCTGTCAACACAGAGCCCGACGTGGGGCTCAGACCCACAAACCATGAGATCATGACCTGAGCTGGATGCTTAATCGACGGAGCCACTCAGACACCCGTATAGTATATTACTTTGATTAAATATTACTAATTCTGGGGTGCCTAGGTGGCTCAGTCGGGTGGGCAGCCAACTTTGTCCCAGGTTATGATCCCACACTTTGTGGGTTCAAGCCCCACATCGGGCTCTGTGCTGACAGCTCAGAGCCTGGAGCCTGCTTTGAATACTGTGCCTTCCTCTCTGCACCTCCCCCATTCTTCTCTCTCAAAAATAAGTAAACATTAAAAAAAAAAGAAAGAAAGCACTCCCCTCATCTGTTTAAGTTTAAAAAAAAAAAGATTAATTCAATTGTATTCCTTTAATACAATACAGACACTTCCTGGAAGGATTCAGTTTCTGACTAATTAATACTTCACTCTGGATTCAATAATAAAGCAAATAAATGATCTGGTGGTAGAGTTTATATCAACGGATGTATAACCTGAGAAATAAAAAAGGATCATCCTAACTAGATAGTGACTGCTTTGTCTAAGACACTACACACCAGGAAGCTAAAAGACCTGGTGAGGTTTCCACTGCAGATGAACTGAGAATGTATCCCTGTGGTTAGGGGATCGACTTTCCCTGGTGAGCTGACATTGCCTATGCCAATGGTGGGGGTTCAGAGGGACAGGCTTATCTTCAAAATAACAGTCAGGCTTTGGCATCTGTCTCTCATTTCACCAGAGATTCTCCCTTAGTTGTCATTTCTGGATGATTGGAGATCATCTCTGTGATTTTACCCAGAGAAATGATGGCTTCTATCACAAGTTTGACTGAACTGGACCTCAAAGGTGACTTCCCACACTAAGAGTATTTAAAAAGAGAAAAGCAGCAGCAGCAACAACAACAACAACAACTCCTCCTGAAACTCACGGTCTGCTGGTTTCTCACTTGTGTTACAACACGCTTGTCCCGCCAGTCGAATCTTAATGGTAAAGACACATTGGGTATGGATGTTTGCACTTCTGCTCGGTATCTGGGCAATCTGGAAGTTTTGCTTCTTAAGTAAATAGCTGAATTGAAACATGGAAGGAAAAGGCAGCCAACATTATATTATAGGGAGGCCCCCTGGGATTCTTTTTGCAGGAACTTTTCAAACAGAAACAGTAGCTTTCTGGTAGAACCTGCCATTTGAGATGTTCCTTTATGCTTTCTCATAACACGAAATGCGCTCACTGAAAGCTACCAAGATAGGAATTCCTACAATAGTACTAGGAGTTGCCACATAAAATGACTTGTCTTTTAGAACTTGGTCAATAATAAAAATGAGTCTTCTTGACATCACTGGTTTTATCCTAACCCATGGAACTGTGGATGTCTTGAATAGAAATAGCACTAAAAAACTGCACAAAGGATGGAACATTGGCCCTTACAGCCACATGGAAACGTCTACAATTATAACATTTAGATCTTAAGCAATAATTACAAGAGAAGGACCATGAATTAATTTTTCTGTCAGCACCTGGCACGTGCTTGACGTTCAGTATGTAATAAATGTTAACTATGACTCATGTTACCAGATTCACAATTACACAATTCATCAAAAATTACAGGAACAAATAAAAATCCAGAAACCAAACAACCAATGGCACAATCACACCATACCTTTAAACTCTTCAGGAAACAAATGAGAAAATTGATTTATTCCATAGACGGCACTGGAGTTTTCACCAGGGAATACAGAATTCAAGTATCGATGTCTATGAAGACTTTCCTAAAAGAAGAAAAAAGTTAATTTACATGACCTATGTTAACTTTGCAGAGCAATTTATGTGTAACTAAATTGGGCATATTTTCCAGGTATTAAAAGTCAAAGCTTGATTTCTTTCCTGAAGATCACAATGAAAGACTGCATAAGAGTCCCAGATCAGATTTATTGACATTTGTATGAAAACTACCGTCTGACTTCAGGTACATTTTTGAGGCCGGGAAAGGTATCTCTTATCCATTTATAATTCCTCTTCCCTAAGCATGTTAAAAGCACTAAATATGTTTGTTTAACACACTGGAAAAAATAAAATGAATTGCAAATAAACACTAGATGCTAGTGAAAATTATCACCAACTGAAACTCATTAGATTAAAAAAATTTGAATTTGGAAAGTGTGTCTTTATCTTTGTATTTCCCAGCACTAAGTAACAAAGCATGACAAAAGAGATAAGTAAATAATAAATAAATCTGATTCTTTTTGAGCTGTATAGAGATCTCTATCTCATTGAGGGTAACAAGTCTTTATGAAAAAGAGGCAATCCTGGAAATGTCCCAGGAAGACACATTGGCTTGTCGATCTGGAGGGAAAATGTAGCCATTATTTACAGATTCCTCGGCTCTGAATGTTGTAACTTATCTTAACCTATGAGAAAATGCTTCCATTTCCTAACGCTAACCAACCATGCAGGAGCAATAAAACTTCAGGGGACTACCATTTGATAAGTTTCCAACTCTAGCTCTTATGTATTTGTTTATGGATTTATGTGTTTATTGTGTGCCTGTGTCTTAAATCTATAAGCAAAATGAGGGCAAGAATTGCCTGTCTTACTCATCACCGCATTTCCCGCACTGAGCACTTGGCTGGCACACAGTAGATGTTTAATTACTATTTGTTGTTGAATAAATACACAAAGGACATTTTGCATTCATGCTCTTAATAGCTTTAGGCTGTTTATTTTTAAGCAAATTATTACTGAAACTAATCGTAATCTCTTATTTTTTCCTTGCTGAGCTGTCCTGGAAGGATTATTAATGAAATAATTAACGCCCAGCATGGAGCCCCATGCATCAGGATCTTGAGATCATGACCTGAGCTGAAATGGAGAGTAGGACGCCCAATGGACTGAACCTCCCAGGTGCCCCTGAGAAGAGTTGCATTTTGTAGACAATCGTCTCCTGGGTATGGCCTCTTGACAGGACCAACATGAATAACTATATAAGTAAATACATATCCTTATAAATTATGTAAGTTAAAAAATATATTTATTACTCTGGCCTCCTTGTGCCTACAATCCTCCAAAATGATTTTCTTGAGGAGTAAGGCAGTGCATTTATTTATTCAGCCAAGGAATGCCATTATCAGTATAGATGAGATGAACTACATTCTCCCTAAAGGGTGTGGGTCACCACAGTACACAACCAAGTTCAGGACAGGGGTAGAATATAGGACAGGAAGTTCATTCTCGAACAATTGTACCGGTGCTTCTGGTTTTAAAAGCTAGAATGTAACTCAAGAGCAATAAAACACATCTTCGTTTGGGCAAAACACAAGAATGGACAGAATCGGGCAAGGTTAGGACTTCCTAAACAATGGAATTTTCTAGGGGAGAGAGGAGGAGCAGAAAAGAGTACAGCTATAGAATTCCAGGAGAAATCCCAACAGTATATCAGCAAAAAAAAAACCAAAAAAAAAAAAAAACCCCAAACATAATTCCAAAAAGCAGTATTACTAAATTCGTACTTACTTTTATTTAGAACAAATCAATTTTCTTTTACAATGAAATGACATCTTCCATGATTAAAAAAATTGTTAAATGGTATCAGATATAGAGAACACACTGAGGCAAGTTCTAAATCGGTATCTCTTGGTCTCAGCAAAAACCTATTTATATTCAGCTAATTTGGTCCATTCTAGAGTTTTAATGCTGGGGTAAAATCTAAGCATTATTATGAAGACTTCTGGAAATAATGTGAAAAGGAAATTAAATGCTTCCTCCTTTTCAAAATCTATTTCCACCAAGTGAAGAATTTTTAAGGTCGCTACACCAATTGAAGGAGGCCCCGTTCACGCAAATCATAAATGGGAAGGATTCTGTGACCTCTCTAAATGCAGGTTCTTTGTTTAGAACATTGTGTTACAGGAGGTCACCAGCGCCCCCCTGCGGAAGGAAAACTGACGGGTTTCTTCCGCCTTTATCTGGTTCTTTTCACTGTAAAGGAACGGCTCTGGAAGGCAGTGAGAGCAGCCCAGGGGACTGCTAAAAGGGGTGCTTCTTCCAATCGAGAATACTTTGAACATATCCATTGATTACTTTGGGCGTATCATACAAATCTACCGCGACGAATCTTCCCCGGAAAATCAAATCTTTTGGTCAGCCCAGGCAAGGGGGAGCTGGCACATGGGGAACGGAGGGAGAGGTTGACTTGCGAACTTGTCAGAAACCCCAAACCCATCGCTGAGCTGCGGGCCGGGTGACCACCAGGAGTGGCGGCTCTCACTGGTCCCCTGCCCCAGCCCCGACCCGGGACCTGAAGGGGCGACCGGGAAACAGACACAGGGCGGCGCGCGCTCGGTACCCGGAAGGCGGCTGCCTGTCGCTCGCGGCTCCGCGGCTCCGTCGCCGTGAAGGTGGCGCGGGGGTCCGCAGCGCGGCCGCAGCAGCAGAAGCAGCAGCAAAGCAGCCAGAGCGCCCGCAGCTCCATCCCCGCGCCCCGCTCCCGGAGGCCGGCGGCCGCCAGCTCCGCCGCCTGCTTTCTCTTTCGATTCCTCGGCTCCTCCCCCTCCCGGGTTTGCAGGGCGGGAGCGGCGGAGCGGGGCGCCGGGGGCTGGAGACGCCGACGCCGCTTTCGTCCCCATTGCTCTGTAGGTGGGAATCCGGTTAGCCGGAAACCGTTGCGGTGCTCGCTGCGTTTTTTTTGCGGAAGCGTTAGGCACTTGGCCACGTGCTTTCTGGTGTCGTCTCCCAGCTGTGACAGCAAAGCCTGAGTGTCCATGTGCCGTATGCGACAATGTGGACGACTGTGTCACCTTCGCTTCCGGAGTGAAGTTCTTTATTTTTCTTCCTTTTATCTCAAACTGATTCAGGCAGTATTTGAAGTTAACTTGGTTTGATGCCTGTGATTCCTTCTACGACGGTCTCTAACGTTCGGGACCTAATTCTAAAATGTTAGCGAATCTACACAAAGGCACTCATTCGTGTAGCAGATGTTTGTGAATACTTAACAAAAATTTACAGTTGTGAAAATGCACAATTTCTTTATCTGGAGATTGTGGCCATTTCAAAACTCTCAAGCCTGTTTCTCCATTTGCAAAGAAAGGTAGAGGTAGTACGCCTTTCTGCAGTTTGTGGTGAAATTTAAATATAGTAATCCCCCTAAAACATTTTGTAAGATGCCTTGCGTATTTTAATTGTTTGGTCTTAGCTATTTATTCTATGGTAAGGTAGCTTCCCCCCACCCCCACTTCTATTATTGTAATTGTTTTCCACCTTCTCAGCTTAGTTCCCCAAAGCCCATTCTTCATGCTTTCTTCTTATTTTTTTCAAGCCACATTGATGAGGTTTTGGGGTGATCGTGGGGTGGTCCAGAGCCCACAGCCAAGAAAGAATTCTTGAAGATGTGTACGGTGCAAAAAGGTGGTTATATTAAAGCACGGGACAGGACCGAGGGCAGAAAGAGCTGCGCTGGGGTTGTGAAAAGTGACTGGTTTTACACAATGAAACTGGGGAGATAAAGTCAAAAGGGATACCTCCAGAGGGACTTTGATATGCTGAAGAGGACTCTTAAGATACCTGAGGCCTTGCTATTGTCAAGCTAAGGTTGTTTTCCCTCCAGTAAGGCATTACCATTAGGACGGTGGGGGGTTCCTAGAGAAATGTCATCCACACTCTGTATTTGCCTTAAGTGTTTGTCAATGGGCTGCAGGTTATGAGGAAATTTAATTTTACCTGCCTTTTCCTTCTTGCCTTTGTTCCCCATATCATTATTGAGGGATGATGTTTGGGGCTCCAGGAAATGGAGTCTATAGGTTTTTGGAGATTAAGCTATTGATAAGAGTGCCTTTATCTTTTAATTTACCAAGACCATTGTAAACTGATGGAGACTCCTGTCCTGTATGACTGTGATCTCTATCAGCCATTTGTTTGCTTTCCTCTTCTTTGTCCTTGGGCAGCCAGGAGTGCCTGAAGAGTATCACACATATCCCATGTTGGGGGCGAGGTGGCGGGGAGGGTGGGGGGAGGGTGTTAGTATGCTAGTTTGTATTTTGCCCTCAGCCTGCCCCATGCTCCCTCATCAACATCATTTCATATTAACCCAATCCTGGAGAATGGACTTCGGAAGGAACACAAGTAATGTACAAATCAGTTAGCATCCCAATCTGGCAGCATCTCAGGAAAGGAATTTTTTGGTAGAAGGGGAAAAGGATTTTTCTGGTGGAAGGACCCTTGCAGGATCCCCTTGAAGGATCCTTCCTTCCTTCCTTCCTTCCTTCCTTCCTTCCTTCCTTCCTTCTCTTCCTCTTTCTTTCTCTTCTTTCTTTCTTTCTTTCTTTCTTTCTTTCTTTCTTTCTTTCTTTCTCTCTTTCTTTCTTTCTCTTTTTCTTTCTTTCAGTTTATTTGCTTATTATGAGAGAGAGAGCCAAGTGGTGGAGGGGCAGAGAGAGAGGGAGAGAAAGAGAAGGAGAGCGGGAGAATGCCAAGCAAGCTCCACACTGCCAGTGTCGTGCCCAGTCTCACAAGCCTGTGAGACCTGAGCCCAAACCAAGAGTCAGCCCCTTAACCCACTGAGCCACCCAGGCGACCCAAAGGATCCCTTTCAAACGTCCGTTGTCGCAGGTGTCCTGGATTACTCTTGGAACAGCCCAGCTCTGTTTCTCAAGTTTAAAGTGCACAAGAAATATAAATTCTGGGCCAGTAGGTTTGGAGTGCTTTTCTAACAAGCTCCTAGGGCCTGCCGCTGCTGGTGGTGCTGATGGCACAGGCCGCGCTAGCAAGCACCAAACCGTTACTGCTATTTCTCCAGCTCTCACTGGGGGGGGGGGGGGTTGGGGGGGGGTGCGGAGGTTGGGGGTGTCTCGTTCGGAACTTTATGCTCTTCTTGTCATTCCACCTGTTTACGTCCGCGGGCAATGAGTGATAACTGAGTAATACTGTCTTCTCTGGGCCTCAGGACCAGCCATATGCAATTTGCAGTGTCCAGGGAAAAACGAAAATGAAAGGCCCTTATTCATAAATTATTAAGCATTCCAAGACAGCATCAGCAGAGCACTAAGCTGAGTAATGGGCCCTTCTAAGTATGAGGTCCTGTGTGACTGCACAGGCCACACATCCATAAAAGCAGCTCTAATGGGCCTTTATATGAGACTCTTTTCTAGGCAAGGCTTCCAGAAGTCTTCAGAATTGATGTCATAGCCCTCTTAGACTTTTTAGAACCACCATCTGATTTATGTATTTAGTTTTTGTCTAGGTAAAGTGAATAATACTATTCTTTGCTGCAAAATTGGTAATAAAAAATAACGTACATCTGTTTTGAGTGTGAAGAGGAAAGACATGAAATCATTTTATAGGCACATATGATGACACGTATTTCCCTTAGAATGTGTAATGCTAAGGATTAAATTTAGGTAGTAAGTCCACAGATCAATGCCCATCTCAGCCACTGGTTCTTCTGTCCTTTCTTGTGAGTCACTCAAGCTAACAATTTTTATTTTTAAATGGAGGTTTGCTTTTAGATCATTGCTACTGTTTATTAACAACCTACTGAGTCAGAAAATTTAAGTATAACAGTGATTCTTAACACAGGCCAGTCGGTACAATAAAAGAGCTGTTTGAACGAAATTAGCTTCCAAAGCTCACATTCACATTTATTGAGCATCTTTTAAGTGCCAGGCATTGTTCTAGGAAATGAGGATACGTCAGAACCGTACATGACTAAAAAGACAAAAATCCCTGCCCCGTAGAGCTGGCACCCAGTGGGGAGAGATACACAGTAACATTAGTAGAAGAATTAAGGAAAAATAATGTGGGATAAGGAAAGTCAGGAATGGGACGAAGTGGGGTTGTAATTTTAAGTAAGGTGTTTGGGACCGGCCTTGCTGAGGAGGAGACGTTGACCAAAGATAGGAAACGGTGAACTGAGACATTCAGAGATTTGGAAGATATCTACAGAAGACTGTACAGGTGATTGTAGGCTAGTTAAAAGGGGAATCAAAATGACCTATCACATAATAATAAAAAAAAAAAAAGTGGGGAGGGCTTATCTTTTATCTTGAAAAGTGAAGGTCCCAAGTATCTGCTAATGTTTGTTCTAAACACTATAAATTGCATCTGTAGGAGAGGTGTCAACCTTTTTATTAAATTTGCAAAATGGCACGGGGGAGCTTCCTTGACCTGTGATTTAGTTATCTATTGCTGCATAACAAGAGCCCCCAAACCTAACACGAATATTTATTATCCCCCATAGTATCTGTGGGGCTGGAATCTGGAAACAACTTGGATATATCTTCTGGCTCAGAAGGATATGGACAAGCAGTCAGAACGGCTGTAGTCGTCTGAAGGAGGATTTGATTGCAAGCTCGCATGGCTGTTGGCAGGAGTTCTTAGTTCTTCTCAGGCTTTTGGGCAAAGTCCTCAGATCCTTACCACCTGGGCTCTTCAGAGGGCTGCTTGTAGCATGACGACTGTCTTCCTCCAGCTGAGTGGTTAGAGAGCTAGAGAACTGGCAAGGGAATGACTACGATGGAAGCAGCAGGGTGTTCTATAACAATCTTGGGAGGGGCATGCCTTCCCTCTGTTCCTGGTTACACAGACAAAGCCTGCTGCATTGTGGGAGTGGGGGGTTACACCAGGTGTGGATACCGGGAGGTGGGGCTCATCGGTGATGAGGTTTTTGTGGTGATAGTGGGGCCCGTGGGGTCCAGAGCCAATGACCAAGAAAGAATTCTTGAAGACATCTTTGGTGCAAAAGGGTGATTTTATCAAAGCACGGGGACAGGACCCCAGGGCAGGAAGAGCTGCCCCAGGAACATGAGAGACTGGTTTTATACAATGGAGTTGGGAGGAGGTAAAGTCCAGGGGAAGTTTCCAGTGAGATTTTCACATGCTAAAGAAGACTCAAGGAGACTGGAGGCCTCGCTGTTGTCAAGGTTGTTTTCCTTCCAGGAAACCATGAGCATTAAGACAGTATGGAATCCTGGAGAAACGTTTTACTCTGTCAGCCTCAAGTATTTGTCAATGGGCTGCAGATTATAAGGAAAGTTAGTTCTCTCTGCCATTTCCTTCTGCCTTTGTTTCCCACATCACTATGGAGGGGTGATGGAGACTTAGGTCCTGCAGGACTAGGATCTCTATCGGTTAACCATTTGTTTTTCCCCTTTCCTTTGTTCTTGGGCAGCCAGCAGTGCCCGAAGAGTATCACACATATCCCACCTGGGGGTGGGGAGAGTTGGGCGTGTATGTGGCCTGTCAGCTTGCCTTATGCTCCCTCCTCAGTTGGTGCTCTCTTGAAGACCAGCTAACATGACCTCATCTTTCATTTTAGCAGCCCAGTGTCAAACATGGTCATCTTTGTCTGTGAAAACAATCTGGGAGTCTATCCATTTTTACAAATGCTTCTCAACTTCTTTTTTTTTTTTTTTTTTAATTTTTTTTTCAACGTTTTTTATTTATTTTTGGGACAGAGAGAGACAAAGCATGAACGGGGGAGGGGCAGAGAGAGAGGGAGACACAGAATCGGAAACAGGCTCCAGGCTCCGAGCCATCAGCCCAGAGCCTGACGCGGGGCTCGAACTCACGGACCGCGAGATCGTGACCTGGCTGAAGTCGGACGCTTAACCGACTGCGCCACCCAGGCGCCCCAAATACTTCTCAACTTCTATGCTGTTCAAACCATGATTTATTGTTGCTTCTAACCTGTCAAGAACCTTCTGGGTTTTCTCCAGTTTCTAATCATTCCACTTCATTTTTACATGGCTTTGTTTGGGAGTTATTTTGTTGGCTTTTATTTTGATTGAATAAACACTTAGGGGTTTATTATGATTTATCAAGCATGTGCTGAGCACTTTACCTTTATTTGTTCCTCATGACATATATCTGCACTAGATAGTATTATCATTTCTATTTTATAGATGGGGAAACCGAGGCACAGAAAGGTTAAGGTACTTGCTCAAGGTTATGCATCTAGTAACTGCATCTAGCAATTGAGTCTGTCATCGGGCACTAGTCTATGCTATGCAGCCTCTCCTGTTCATCATCATATTTATGTACTTCGCGACATCCTGCACCTTCTCAGATATGCATTATTAATTTGTTATCACTATAATCGCGTGAAATATTATAACTTCAAACGATCAGCTAAAGATTATCAAATAATTTGAAACATAAGCTGAGAAAGATACTAGTATTACTTTGGGGAACATATTTGAATGGATATTAGTTTTGTAACAGATTAGTTCTTTAGTGGATGTTTTCACGATATGAGGAATTTTGCATCCCTGCAGACCTCATAGCTGCAGGGTTTCGGGTAATGAATACACTGATAAGGAAGTTTGTCCTTACCTCTAATACTTACATTAGCCGTGCAAGGTAGGAATTAATATCCTCACTTCACAAATGAGGAAACTGACTTGTAGAGCAATTACACAATGTAGTCAAGATCCTAAGTGGTGAGTGGCCCCAGTAAGATGTTAAATTGAGCTGTCAGATTTCAGAGTTCCTGCAGTGGATTTTGGCTACACCAGGCTGCTCCGAGTTACTCCAAGGCGTATTTTATGGTTGTTTCTTCTTCTTCTTTTTATTTTGTGTTGGCTTTTCTTTATTAATTATACCTTTTGTAGTGCCCTCTGAGCACTTTCTTATGTTCTAATATAAATTATAGAAAAACATGACATCCCATAATGCAGTTGAGTTATCGGACTGCTTCTGAATTGAATGGTTGTTTTTTTTTTTTTTCTTTTTAACTTTTCTCCCTATGCTATGGAAAGGGATATCATTCCTCCAGGCAGCTAATTAGCCAGTATTGGATTGAAATATTTGCTTGTCTTCAGTCTTGGATTTTACAGCGAAAATTTTACTCATGCCACGAAATCTCACGTACACACACCTGCCTCTTTTATTGTTGTAGCTGTTGATTGGGTTCATACAGTCATCTATGTAACTCCTGAGTAAGAAAATGTGTTGCATAAATTTCCAGATACGAGACTTTCACATTTCCTCTCTGGCCAAAAAAGAAAAAATGCTGTCTGAACAGCCACCGCTAACGGGCAGGATTTGTCAGGCTTTAGAAGTAGCTCATTCTAGTTTCTCAGCTGGAGGGGAAAGGCTGCCACAGGGGCTGCCAAAAATGTGGTAAAACAAAGGAGAATGTGGGGACGCCATTAATGAGAAGCCATAATGCATACCTTCTTTCTCCAAACAGTTAATAGAACAAAATGCCCTGAGAAACACCTGAAACTACAAGCAGTTTCTATAGAAACCTCAATTCATTTCTATTCTGCTGACATTTGAATAAATGTGAACAGAGGAATGCTTGCCTCTGCTGCGATACAGGCACTGTGGAGACAGAGCTAATGGGTGGAGACAGAGCTAATGGGTTATCTTAGAACCGTGATTCACCACCCACAGCAAAATAGGGCCACCTCCCTCTGCATAGGCTGACTGTTCCATAGCCGTAAGTATTTCGGAAAAATCTGGAATTCACAAGTAAAAAAAAATACATTTTGCATGACAATATTTTGCAGGAGCCTAAAACTCCCTTTCGTTCTCATGTAATAATGTTAAGTAGCGGAAATTTGTCATTATCATGAGCTAAGAAAGTAATTCTGGTATCCTTTATTCTGAGGACGTCACTAATACTAATGTACATTCTGTTTATTAGCTCTCAATTTCCCTTAAGCAAGATGGATCCTATGAGAAATACATACCTTTTGGCTTCTATTGCCTATGCAAAAATCCAAAGATGAGATGTAAGGAAAAACAAAGACTCACAGGAAGGAGACAAGCATAAAGAAAACCAGTCTTTAGGTGAAAATTGTGTAAATGAGGGTGACTCATCCTGACTGTAAATCTAGCCTTATGGTAAATAATTATAGAAAACTCTGTCATTCAGGCCACATATGAAAAAGACAGCTACTTGTATGCAAACTCCAGACACTGTTAGTTGCAGAATGATTTAGTTTTGTTGCTTCAAAGGATTGTATGGCTTCAATCATTTTTAATTGACCGCTATTTTTTATTTTTATTTATTTATTTATTTATTAAAAAAATTTTTTTTCAACGTTTATTTATTATTAAGAGACACAGAGACACAGAGTGTGAACAGGGGCGGGGTAAATAGAGAGGGAGGCACAGAATCTGAAGCAGGCTCCAGGCTCTGAGCTGTCAGCACAGAGCCCGACGCGGGGTTCAAACTCACGATCTGTGAGATCATGACCTGAGCCGAAGTCGGTCGCCCTAACCAACTGAGCCACCCAGGCGCCCCGGTGACCGCTATTTTTTAAATAAATTAATAAACTATGTTTTTTAGAGCAGTTTTACATTTGGGACAAAATTGAGCAAAAAGTACAGAGAGTTCCCATATACTTCCCGTCCCCACACAGAAGCAACATCCCCCACTATCAGCACCCCCTATCATTGTGGTACATTTATTCCAATCAATGACCTACATTGACATATCCTTATTCCCCACTGGAGTTCACTCTTGCTGTTGAATATTCTGTGGGTTTTGACAAATGTGTAATGACACATACCTGCCATGATAGAATCACACAAGATAATTCTACTGCCCTAAAAATCTTCTTTGCTCCTATTCACCCCTCCATCTCCTGACCCTTGCAACTAACAATCTTTTTACTGTCTCCATAGTTCTGCCTTTTCCAGAATGTCATATATTTGGAATCTTATAGTATACGTAGCCTTTCCAAATTGGTTAAATTTCTCTTAGTGATACGCATTTAAGTCCCTTCCATATCTTTTCAAGGTTTAATAACTCATTTTTTTTAGGCTAAATAACATTTCATTGTTTGGACATACCACAATTTGTTTATTCACTTACCTGCTGAAGGACATTTTGGTTGCCCCCAAGTTTTGTCAATTTATAAAGCTTCTATAAACATCCGTGCGTAAGTTTTGTGTGAATGTGAGCTTTCAAGTCCACTTGGGTACATATTAAGGAGTACAATTGCTATATATATATATAGTCTTAGAAGAAATTGTCAAACTGTCTTTCAAAATGGCTGCACCATTTTGCATTACTATCGTTAGTGAAAGAAAGTTCATCTCGCTCCACATCCTTGGACATCATGTCACAGCACACCACATTTGATGATGTCAGTGCTTTGGATTTTAGCCATTTGAATACGTGTGTAATGGTAATTCATTGTTGTTTTAATCTGCAATTCATTAATGACATGTGATATTGAACATTTTCTTACATGCTTACTTGCCATCTGTATATAACTGTATACCACTTTCTTTGGTGAAGTGCCTGGTAAGGTGTTTGGCCCATTTTTTAATGGGGTTGCCCATTTTCTTATTGCTGTGTTTTAAGAGTTTGTTTGCATACGTGGAATAACAGTCCTTTGTCAGATGTGTCCTTTGCAAATATTTTCTTCTAGTTTGTGTCTTATCTTCTCATTCTCCTGGTATTGTCTTTCAGAGAGCAGAACTTTTTAATTTTAATAAAATCTACTTTATGATTTATTTCTTTAATGGATTGTGCCTTTGGCATTGTATTTATTTATCTTTTTTAAATTTTTTCATGTTTATTAATTTTTGAGAGCGAGAGAGACAGAGCTTATGTGGGGGAGGGGCAGAGAGAGAGGGACACACAGAATCCGAAGCAGGCTCCAGGCTACGAGCTGTAAGCACAGAGCCAGACACGGGGCTTGCACTCATGGACTGAGTGCACATCATGGCCTGAGCCAAAGTTGGACACTTAACCTACTGAGCCCCAAGGTGCCCCAACATTGTATCTTAAAAGTCATCACCATACTCAAGGTCATCTAGGTTTTCTCCAATGTTACCTTCTAGGAGTTTTAAAGTTTTGTTTCTCATGTTTAGGACTATGATGTATCTTGAGTTAATTTTCGCGAAATGGATATCAATGTCTAGAGTCACTTTCTTGTGCGTGGATGTTTAATTGTTCTAACACCATTGGTTGCACAGACCGATGGTATTATCTTTGCTTCTTTGTCAAATATCAGTGGATTATATTTATGTGGGTCTATTTCTGGGGTTTCTGTTCCATTCTGTTGAGCTATTTCACCAATATTACACTATATTGATTACTGTAGCTTTTATTGAAGCCTTCAAGGTGGTTAGTGTCAGTCTTCTTACTTTGCTATTCTGCTTTAATATCAAAGTGACTCTTCTGAGTTTTTTGCCTCTCCTTATAAACTTTAGAAACAGTTGATATCTGCAAAATTATTTGCTGGGATTTTGATTGGGATTGTACTGAATTCACAGATTAAATTATAAAGAACTAACATCTTGACAATGTTAAGTCTTCCCATCCATGAACATGGAATATCGTTTCTTTTATTTAGTTCTTTGATATCTTTCATCAGAGTTTGGTAGCTTTCCTCATATAGATTATATATATATATATATATATATATATATATATATATATATAGTTAGATTTATTACCAAGTGTTTTATTTTTGGGGTGTGCTAATATAAATGATATTGTGTTTTTAATTTCAAATTCCACTTGGTCATTGCTGGTATATAGGAAAGAGATTGACTTTAGTACATTAACATTATATTTTGCAACCTTGCTGTGATCACTTATTAGTTTCAGGTTTTTTTTTGGTTGATTCTTTAGATTTTCTACATTGACAAATCTGTCATCTCTGAACAAAGACAGTTTATTTTTCCCTCCCAATCTGTATAGTTTTATTTCCTTTTCTTGTCTTATTGTATTAGCTAGGACTTCAAGTATGATGTTGAAAAGCAGTGCTGAGAAGGAACATCTTTGCCTCGTTCCTGATCATCACCATTTTTAATGCCGTATTTGCACATCACAAAGTATTCAGGGTAATCCTTAGGTGAAGAAGGCCCTAGGTAATGCCAAGGTGGGTGTAACATAATATAGTGGATAAAACACAGTCTTGGATTTGAACAAACATGGGTTCTTATATTTGTTTGTGTATTGCCTGTGTGACCTTAAGAAATTATTTATCCTGGGGCGCCTGGGTGGCGCAGTCGGTTAAGCGTCCGACTTCAGCCAGGTCACGATCTCACGGTCTGTGAGTTCGAGCCCCGCGTCAGGCTCTGGGCTGATGGCTCGGAGCCTGGAGCCTGTTTCTGATTCTGTGTCTCCCTCTCTCTCTGTCCCTCCCCCGTTCATGCTCTGTCTCTCTCTGTCCCTAAAATAAATAAACGTTGAAAAAAAAAATTCTTAAATAAAGAAATTATTTATCCTTCTTGAGCCTTGATTATGTTATATATACATGGAAAATAATTTCTAGTTCTGGTCTTGTTATGAGGATGAGAGGTAGTAGATAGAGAGCACTTGGGTCAGAGAAGTTGATTCACAGTAGCTGTAATTATTTGGCTGTAATATCATCCTTTTGGAAATTTAGAACTGAATTGTAGATTTGTAGACTTGATTCTCTTCATTGTTAAGGACTTAAACAAAAATAATTTCATCTATGAAGATTGTAGCCTTTTCTTGTCTTTTCTGCATCTTACTGATCTTCTTTACTGATGTCAACACTATATCCGTAGTCATATAGTATAAGATCGAGCTATTATTATCAGAGAAATAAGGTAATTCTTAATGGTTGTAACTTGTTTAAGTTTTATGAAGACAGCCATAATCTCCTCTTAGATGTTCTCCTTGACTCAGCAAATTTGGAGGATTTTTCTATGTCTTTATTTAGAGCTATTTAAAGAAATAGGGTTCTAGAAAATAGAGGTAACATGATAGCAGAACATGATTTCTGCATGGAATTTGGGGAGAGAGAATGTCACATGAAACCGAATCACTAGCATCTCTGGGTGATGCATTGAAAGGAGCTGATGGCATGCACTAGAAGTCATGAGAGGCACAGATAAGACCACTAACCTCAAGTCTCAAGGAAGTGCTTGAGAAGTAGCTGAATAAGTTAAATAAAGCCAAACCAAACACACACTTTTCCTACTGGACTTCCGGAAACCTAGCCCAGAAAGCTGAGAAGTGATTGTGACATTGTTAAACAAAGTAGGCTATGGATGAAGGTGACCTAAGACTTTTTAGAATCACTAAGACAATGGAATTTAGAAGCTAGCAGAGCATATGCAAATCCTAGAGCCTAGTCCCTTTAATTTGCAGATAAAACCATGTTTAATGAGAAGAAGAACCACAGGTAGCCTGCAGAGCCACGGGTGAGCCAGGTACCCTGGGTCCTACTATCACACTGCTAAGGACTTATGCCAATCCTTAGAGTTAACACCATCTGCTTTTAAAACCAAAAGTGGTTCCTTTTTCTTTTCTGCAACATGAAACACAGCCACTGCTGATCTGCCTTATGAAGTCAGTCAATACAGCTATAAACCTGAAACAAAATCCCCTTTCATTGCAAAAATTTTAACAAATCTTTTTGCACTTACCCTGATAACATTTGAACTGTTGAGAAAATGAGTCCTCAACGGTTGGTGTAAGATCATCTCTTTATTGATTCACGTCACACTTGATAGTGAGTATTAATTATTAAGAAAAGAAACAATACATTATTAGCAACAGGATGCAGAATTCAAATAAGTTCATATTCTTGGAGCTCTTATTTTCCTATCAGGCATTGGTTTTCATATACATTATCTCATCACATTTTCAAGGACTTTTTGTCCAATTCCTTAGGAATGTCTCCTGAAACAAAGGAATGTTAAAAATGAACTCTCATAAAAATAAAATGGTTGGATGAGAATATAGGAGTGAAAAAGTCTTGGCTATAGCATCAGACAACTTGGATTGATACTGGTCTTCCTATTTATTTATTGTGTTGTCCTGATACTTGATCCAATTATGTTTTACTTCCCGCATCTGGAAAACAACACATTAAAAAAAGAGCCTTTGAAGAATCAAATGGAATAAGACCTGTAAAATATGTATAGCGCCTAAAATTGAGATAGTGGTCATCAATGTTAACTAATGTTAGTATTTGTGTTATTTTCCCCCTATCTACATGAAAACGTTGCACCACTGTAAATGGGTAAAACCTTAACACTTTTAGTGGATAGGTGATTGATTCAATCCACCTATGGATAGGTGGACCCACTTTTAGTGGATAGGTGATTGTTACTGACCATTTATGAATTTTAACTTCAAGTATCGGATTTCCCTTGCCATTGATTAGAACAGAGCAAAACAAAACAAAACGTTTCAGTGACTGTGTATTATTTCACTTCTGACCACATGAGGGCAGCATGGTACCTTTTAAGACAGGATGTAGCCCGTACAGAAGGGGGGAAAAAATGGAGCTTTAGAAATCATAGATCCAAAATGAAAACTAGAAGACTCTAATGATTCTCTAACCCAAACTTTCATTTTACCATTGAAGGAATTGAGCTCCAAAGAGGCCAGTTAGTCAATCTCCTGTCACACAATCGCTGTCTATTGACAGTGGAGCAGGGAACTGGTCTACGGCATTATTAGTAGCAACAATAACTGCATTATCAGTGCACTTACTACTCTAAGAGACTCCTTATTATGTCCTAATATCTTGGGTGATGATATTTTAAAGGAAATCAAATAGTTCTGATAATGAATTGACCACAGCAATGTTCCGTTTTGGTGAGAGGGAAAAATAAAAAGAATTCTCTTTCTGGGAGACTTAAGTGTGAACTTGAAGGCAGAGGATTGAACTGTATGACTTCTCAAGGTTGTCATTAATATTTTGCTCACAACCGTGTGTTTGTGAGTTACCTTGAAACTGCAGCACAGTCTCTAAGAAGCAGGAGCTGGCAAAGGAGGAGGGCATACCAGTTTTGCCTTGTCAGTTTCCCCATTTTTTTAACCTATTTTTTCTCTGTACCCCAACCCCCAGCCACATAGTCATGCAAATACTACACATTTACAGCCAGAAAAAAAAAAAAAAAGAAAAAAAAAAAACAACTCATTGGTGGCAGTACCACGGTGGGGGTACTTGGTGGGGGAAGGGTGCTTTAACTTTGCATCCTCAGTCATCGTACCTACTGCTTTTCCAAACTTCACGAAGAAACATCGGATAATCCGAGTGAATAGAATATGTTTGCTGTACACCCCACTCTTCCTCTTTCCCTCCACCTTCCTAATATCTTAAATTTTGCAATTCTTTCCTTTTCTACCGCATCGTTATCACTCATATTCATTTTTCCATCAACCTCAAGAATTGGACACTGTGGTGATTAATTTATGTGTCAACTTGACTGGGACACAGAATTCTAAGATATTGGATCAAACATTGCTCTGGGTCTTTCCGTGAGGGTGTTTTCGGATGAGACTGACATTTAAATCAGTAGACTGCGTAAAGTAGGCTCTATTCCACAATGTGGGTGGGCCTCATCCAATCAGTTGAAGGTGAACAAAAAGGAATATAATAAAATAGCTAATCCTCTGGAGTAATGGAGAATTCCTCCTTCGTGATTGCCTTCAAGCTAGGCTTTAGACTGGAACTGAAACATCAGCCCTTCCTGGGTCTTGAGCCTGCCAGCCTTCAAACACGAACTTCACCATCAAGCTTTTCTACTTCTTGGGCCTTCAGACTTTGGACTATGTACTATCCCGGTTTCCAGCTTGCTGACTCACCCTGCAGATCTTGGGACTTGCTAATCTCCTTAATCACATGAGTAAATTCCTTATAATAAATCTTTTTATAAATAAATAAGCAAATGTATTTGGGTGTCTTCGATCTACTTTCAATGAAAGTAAGAGTATCATTGCACATTAATTTACTAATTTGAAAAAATAATTAATTTAATAAATAGTCTAATTAATATGAAATCCCTACTTTACATGGGGCACTGACTTCAAGTTCTCAATGATCCTCAAGGTGCTTGGCATTTCGTGGGCGATTTAACAAACATGTGTTGACTGAATGAATACATAAATTCTATTGGTTATCTTCTGAAAGAACTTTTGTTTCTATCAGAGCTCTAGCATTTTCCCTTCCATTTGTGTGTGAGCGAAATTAAAGTAATTAGCTTAGCACAAAGAAAGTGCTTATTTTTTGGTTGCTAGGATACTACCTCGCCCATCCACAAAACTATGCATATTAGGGTTTTAGGCTGAAGGACAAACAGATTCCAAGTATGATTAACATAAAGTAAAGAGGCTTAATATAACAGTGTTAGTTGACAGTCAATGTTAGATCATTAGATTTTTGTTTGATTTAATTTATGAATGTCTATAGTGGCACCTTGACATTATAGATTCCCCTATTTTACAGATAAGAAAAATGAGATCCATATGAGTGGTTCGATCCTTTGGTCAAGTTTGCATAGTTAGTGAATGAGAGCGATTACTATCAATAAGGTCCCCCAAACACCAGGTTTTTGCTGTTTCTTCAGAAGCAAAGTGTTTCTCTTTGTTGGCTTGCATATGCTATTCCTTGGAAACTACTACCATCTATGTCAAAGCTTCCTCGGTGACATGACCCTGCCCGCCATACGGAGCCCACCAGGGGCCATGTTCTCCCTTGCTCACTGGACACCAGCGTCCTGCTTTTTCTTTCCCCTGTCTCTTGGACACCACAGGCTCTGTTTGCACACGAGAGGCTTTCTCTTATTTTCCTCCAAGCCCAGACATCTCTCCTCCCAGGTGTCCACATGGCTGGAGATTCACATTGCTTATTTCTTTGTTCCTTTAGATTTCAGCCCCACAATTCAAGTGGCACACATCCTGGGAGTCATTTTTCTGTTTCATTTCTCTGCTTGTTTGCTTCATAAAACATTGAACCATCCAAATATGTGTGTATATATATATATATATATATATATATATATATATATTTTTTTTTTTTTTTTTTTTTTTTTAAGTTGTTTTCCTCTTTTTTTCTGTCTTCCTGGCAGGTCGTGTCTAAAATCTCCTTGATGACAGAAGCCTGTCTATACTGTTGATTCTTATATTTTTGTAGAGTGTACAATGCTCAATATATGCTAGATGATCCATAAATATTCTCTGGAATAACTGACTCTACGTCAGTGAAAAAAAAAACACAGTATGAAAATGTAGTTCATGAGAATAAGACTTTTATATCAGATGCTCTTTGGAAAATATAATTCAATAAATGGTAAAGTAAAACTTCAAATGTTAAGTGCTGTCTAAATCACAAGTTGTATGGGGCACCTGGGTGGCTCAGTTGGTTAAGTGTCTGACTTCAGATCAGGTCATGATCTTACGGTTCATGAGTTTGAGTCCCGCCGCTCCGGCTGTTTCCTGTCAGCACAGAGCCCGCTTTGGCTCTTCCATCTCCCCCTTCTCTCTGCCCCTCCCCAACTTGAGCTCTCTGTCTATCTCTCTCAAAATCAATAAACATTAAAAAAAAAAAAAGGAAGTTGCATCATTTAAAGGTACTTGTTGAGTTTATATGGAATCTCTAAACTTTGAAATTGGAGGGACTGTATGTGTGCGACACTGGGATTAGTTTTGGATAAAAGATGCACGTGTCTTTAATTGACAAAGATAATATTATGCCTTGTCGCAAACATTTAGCACAATTGAGTCAGATTATATGAAAGTTTTTTTTTTTAATTTTTTTTTTAACGTTTATTTATTTTTGAGACAGAGAGAGACAGAGCATGAACGGGGGAGGGTCAGAGAGAGAGGGAGACACGGAATCGGAAGCAGGCTCCAGGGTCTGAGCCATCAGCCCAGAGCCCCATGCGGGGCTCGAACTCATGGACCGTGAGATCGTGACCTGAGCTGAAGTCGGAGGCTTAACCGACTGAGCCACCCAGGCGCCCCATATGAAAGCTTTAAGACTCATGCTGTCATTATTTGAATGAGGTTACTAAGCTCAAAAACAGGGCGATGCATCATGTAAAAGGGAACTATACGTGTTAATGACAGAGGCAAGGATAAAAGCAAAAACTGTTTTATTCTACCACATTTCCCGCCTTCTTTGGTACTTAGGAAGCCCCACAGCTTATATCTGAACTTTGTGTTAAATAAAACTGAATATATAAGTATGAATACATGAATATGTAAATACAAATGCATGAATGTCTAAAATGTAATCACAATTTTTCTTTAAGCGGTATTGATTAAGTAGTCTAACGTCTTACTGTCTTTCCACCGATTTATAACTTTCATATTTTGAGCATAAACATTCTCAACATGAAGTCGGATAGTTGCAAGGCAGAGACCCTGTCAGGAGTCCCGGTTGCCAGGTTCTAAGTGCCAAATGCTTCTGGTGAGAGGTTGGGTGGTGGGAACACCTGACCCAGACTGAGGGAGTAAAAATGAAGGATTCGATAAGAGTGAATATCTGAGGCAGAGGCCAGAGCTAAACCCAGAAGAAAAGCTGTTGCTTGGGAAATCATGGCCGAAATATTAACTCAAACAAAGGGGAAGAGAGGGTGCTATAAAACTCAGCCAGGGAAGCTTCCACATCAGTGCCTGAAAGAGATGACTGAATAAGTATTTGCACTGCTTCGAGGCTGGGGATGCACTTGAGTCATCATTACTAAGCAGTTTAAATCACGGCACCCTGACTTCTTTGGCAATTGTGATTTTCTTGGAGTGGTGTTTGCAAGTTAACACTGGATACCAGGTTTCCTTACTTACCTCTTTCCTTACATTACAGGGGTGGGTTGTGTGGGTCCATACGTCTTCCTCTCTCCCCTGCTGTGCCATCACTCACCTGTGGGTGGAGTATATTTCCTTACCCCACTGACTTCAGGCTTGGCCAAGGGACACCTGCTTCAGCTTCGCTAATGAAATACTGGGCAGAGATAATCACTGGCAAGAATCCGCCAATACTCTTGGAACAGCTGTCCTTTGCCGTAACAGGAACATATCTCAGAGAACTATTTCTTCTTCAGTCTGGATTTTGAAAGGAAGACTCAAATCGATCTGAAACCTGTGATCCAGCAGAGCTCAGGGAAGACGAAGCAAGACTCGCGAGATCAGCCAAATTGCGGATCACCCACCGACAGGTGGATGTGGAAAAAATGATTGTTTAAACCACGGAAATTTGGTAGATGTTTGTTATACAGCATGCTTACAGCAAAAGCCGAATTCATCCACTGATTAAATATAGCTAACCAAAATAACGAATGTGTGGGAGAGAAGATAAAATAATTAATTGAAAATGCTTATAGACATTGAAAAGTCATATCCAGTATAATTGACAAAAACAATAGAATCACTATTTTAAATAGACTGCTAGATCTCTTTAGGATGACTCCAATAGTTTATCTATTGTGATATCTAAAAGCAACTCAGTTTCAATAGGACAACTCTGGCCTCTGAGTCGTTGTACCTCTTTCTTCATGCCAGAAAGGAATCCTGGGTTAAGATTCTATTTTAGGGAAGGAAAACGGCAAACTTGCATCAGGACCTTGGTATCTATGCATTATGAGTTTTTGAACTGGAGTTTCCCAATGAGCTGTTCGGTGGAACACAGTATTACCAGTTTGACTGAACCGTGTATCCCATGTACCCAGTAATGTATGGAAGTGATGATTCCTCCAATGTGGAAAGCGTATGGTTATTTCTTCTGAATTATAACAGAATGGCCTTACATCATCTTGCACCCTACTTTTCTTTCTTAAACTGTGTCCATTGTAAATAAGTAAAGAATCACAGCAGTATTCTCATCTCTGAACGTGTGTGTCTGTGCTACAAACACAAGCTATGTCTGTTGTATTTGTTTGTCTATAAATTAGCATATTTATTTATGTGTATAGATCCTTCCTTCCTTCCTTCCTTTCTTTTTATATTTTCCAGTCTAAATTTAAACACTGTGAAGCTAGAAACTGTTGCTTTCTTTAAGGTGACCCATAGGACATACTAGAAAGTTCTGTGGAAAGTGAGAACTCAGGAGTTGTTGCTAATCTGCCTCTGTTCTCCACTTCACTTGGTGACAACCGACCTGGCCAAAATCCCTTTGTCAGAATGAATCTCACCTTTGGTCCAGCTGATAATCATCCTTTTGGAAGAAGTGAACATTGCTAGTTAAAACAAGTAGTTATGCATCACACATTGAAGGAAAGCTCTCGCTAGTACAGGAATTAAAAAAAAAAAAATCATGATCCAAATTAAAGATGATTTCATTTTAATGTTTTGAAAATTCAAAAAATCCAGTTTCTGAAACATTTTCAGTGATTGGTTTAACATACTATCATTCACACATCAGTAATTCATAGTTTTATTTATTTATTTTTAAAGCAGCAAAACTAACCAAACCTGAAAAATTTTATTAACTTTAAAAAGAAGCCATTTAAATTAAGCATATTTTCAAAGATAGTTTGGGACATCAATATTTTTTAATGTTACTCCATTAAAGTTACGACAGCTGTAACTTTGAAATACTGGTTTGAGGCTTTTCAGAGTTGTAAACTATGGGGTTTAGAAGGCAGTATCAGTTAAAGAGGTGGGAGAAAGTTGGCACTAATTTTTTTTAAAAAATAGTTTTTATGATATATTTTGGAATCTCTTGAAGAAAAAAATAACCTTCAGTTCAAGTATGTCATTTTCTAGATGTTAACTATAGTTTTTTTGACTATCAGATTACAGACCACGCATTTGAAAAATTTAAAGGATGTTAATGTATCTTTCCCCAAAAGAAGAAAACTTCTGTAAGTTATGGAGAAATGTTTATTTTTTGGTAGTAATTGGGATTATGCTTAAATGCCATTTTTATTTTCTGTATCAGATTTCTATAATATTTACCTATTACCTATAGATCCCTCACAAGACAATGGTCACACAATTACCATTTATAATTTTGTAGTTATTATAAATTTTTTTCATTATTTCTCTATCTTTAATGAGGGAAATACAATCATATTACACTACTGCAGTAAGATTTTTTTTTTTATATTAAGGTGAAGCATTGAATAATGTAACAAAATGCTTACTAGAAATTACCAAGTAAATAATGATGGCTTTTTTCTTCTGTAAACTACATTGGAAGTGATGACCACCCTGTAAAATCTCAGTGAACTAAGTATTTGGTAGTTCAGTCTCTTACTCCAATGGATATTGAAAATTTCCAAAAGAAACTTAACAATTGCACAGATTCAATGAGAAAAACACACAATAGTTTAAAAAAAAATCACCCCACAGAGGACAGAGGAGCCAGTATCCTCATTAAAAAGATGGAAAAAAATGGCCAGATATGAAAGTTCTCACAGGCATTTCGAATCCTACCTGGTTCCCACATGTGATAGATACTGAGTCCAAGGTCAATGGGTCTGTCACGGCACCGCCACAAGGTAGTGGTGACATGAGCCTGCCTTGAAAGCTGTAAGGGCTGGGGGAGCTGGTTGAGGACGTGGGGTATCTAGTTCTGCACAAAGTAAAAGCTGAGCCCACAGAGAGAGGTAACTGACCACAGCTGAGCTAGGCACTGACAGCTCTCCAGTCAGCTGCTGATTCAGCCACAGTTGGTAATTAGAACACCCAGAGATAAAACCAGGTGTTAGGTGCACCCCAAGAAAGATGGGGCTGGCCACTGTAGAGCAAAGATTGGCATGGACCTTGGGGATACTGTATATATCTAAGAATCCATTCCCCATGCTTCCCCCAGGCCCCCAAGTGTCCTTGCACTCACACATCAAACACGATCTTAGAGAGGAACGTGAAGGAGAGCTGGAGAACAGAACCGATAGGCTGAATTTTACCTACTATCTTGTGTGGGAGTGTGTGAAGAGGACTAGACCAGTTATAAAGTTAAGTTGGAGTGAGTTTGTGACAACACTATAGACAGAAAAAAAAATGTATATATACCAAATATTTGTGTTTCTGGCCATGTATTCAACGCCATTATTTCTCAGACTTTTCTTTGTCATTCTTCTTATTTGAGATGACATTGCAATCCAACATTATTAACTTTTTACCCTCAAATTTGTGGCCTGTATCTGTGGCTGAAAACCAACAAGAGCATATTCCCTAAATTTTAAAGAGAGCTACTAACATTGCAACCAGAAATCTGCAGAATCTGTCCCATGAAAGTGAGAACCCCTGGCCTTCCAAGACTGTGAGGTAATGCCTGAGGAAGGGAGGAAAAAGACATTAGCATTCTAGGAAGTGTAGTGTTAGTGATGAGCACTGAGCCGCTCTGTTCCCAGCTAAGGAAGAAGCACACGAGTCCCAATTCTCATGTTTGCTGATAGCGGAGAGAGTTAATGAGGAAGGTATAAAAGATAGAGGGCTTCCCTGCAAAAATGGAAAACAAGGGAAAGTTGGCATTCTGATTTGCATTTGGATGCCTGCTAAGGCAGCACATCTGTCTCTCTACCTGATGCCCACCTGGGCAAGGGAAAGGTGATCTGGGAGAGAAAGGGTAGGCCAGAGAGAGGGAAAAGAAATGGAGCAGGCTGAGCCCACCATTTTGATACGTGTGTTTTTCATGGGTCCAGTGGAAATTTCCAGAAGGGGTTGAGCTGAGCTCTTTCTAATATATTTATTCCATAGTAGGAGTGGGTTCAGGGTGGACTATTAGGGGCTGGAGCTGGAGGAGGAACTGGAGACCAGAGACTGAACTCAGACCAGTTTCTCATTTCAGGAAACTGTGGACAAGGGGGCTCTGGAGAACCTTCCAAAGACCTCACACATGTGGTCAAGCAGTGAGCCAACCCTGGGATGTCTGCCTCACGGAATAACGAATCAGCATCAGCTAGAGAAGCAACAACAATCTGCCATGGAAGGACTGCAGCTGATCCCTGTTAACATGACATCTGCCCTGTTCCCCCAATCCATTCTACTGGTCACGATGATCCAGGACTTCGAGTTTACAAGGGCATGGGATAGTAAAATCTTTGATCATTTCTCTTTCCTTAGACCATTTCTCCAGCATAGCCAGAGATGGCAATTGGGAAAGCATTGAATTAGATGTAAGACTGGAATTTCAACTTGAATGGCTTAAATTCTGATGAAGAAAAATACTCAAAAAGTTACAAGATCTGCCTGAGATGCCATCCAAGGTTGGGAAAGGAGATTCAAAAGGACATGATCAAAACTAGTGACTAGAAAAAAATAAAGCTATTTTGTGTTTATAGGCTAAATAAACTGCTTTTACAATGAATGAGCAATTATGAATTTGGACCAAATTAATGGAGACTATTTTATAAGAGAAGCAGAAGGAGAACGAACATTTATTGAGCACACATTAACAGGTAGGTAGTTTGCAAAGAGTCCGTATCTATTAACGTTGCTTATTCTTACAAGGAATTACTGGACCATTTCCTCCTTTACATAGTGAAACCAAAGCTGAGAGATGTTAAGTAACTCACCCAGGGACATACAGCTAATGAATGGCAGATCTAGGATTAAATTTAGGTAAACATGATGTTAATGCCGGTATCTATTCTGCTGTTCTCCACTGCCACCAACTGAGGTGGACTGTTAGGCATACTCCATATTAAAAGTTCCTTAGCGTCTCCTTTCTTGTTCATGTCTAATCTAGCATAAAAGTCATTCTTTGAGGTATGGTAGACTTTAACTGGCTTTGTCAAATGTGTATGATGATTCTTTGTCAACTCGAATACGAATTCTCTATTAAAAATGTGTAGAGTCTTGCTTTTATTGTGAGTTTCCTTTGTTTGGGTGGTGTACTTCGGTGCCATGGAGATGATATTCACAGACAGATGTTAACACGTCATTATAAACACTGCCTGCTCTTGCTCTCTGCCGAAAATGAAGAGCTCTGTTAGCATTTCATGGCACATCGCCATCTGGATTTGACTCAACCCTTCTCTCTTAACACATTTTCACTTTGAATGATGAGGGTTTTTGGTTGTTGTTTGCTCCTCTTCAGATTTCCGAGGTCATGTTGCAATTTCCATTTTGAACAGCGAATGGTGGGGAAGGAACAGGCAAGATGAAGGGTTGGGCAGAGAAGAGGGCCCTTTAAAAATTTTTCGATGCTGGAGATTTTACTAGAACAACTCTGGAGGCAAGCATTGACTGAGTGACTCACTCAGATTTTCCCATCTTAAGAATTCCAAGATCCGAAAATCACAGATGAATTTTTCTGATACTCATCTGTTCCTTTGGCTTCCCTTCATTAGATAATTGCCTAATTTGTCCCTGTGCTCCATATTTGATTAAATCTGACTAGCACATTCATGTTTGGCCCAAGTCTACTTAAAATTGTTAGTTTTATCATTAAAGCTAGGACTGAATGACACCAAGTGCCTCTTTTTAGTTTTTATTGTTTATTATTTATTTTTTTGTAGTATTTATATTTATTCATTGCTGTTTATATTAATATTTAATATTTTAGTATCTGCCTCCTTGGAACCATTCAGAGACGTTGTAGGTATTACATTGTAGGCATTCACTAATTTCATACCTTAAGACCTCATATGCTCTTAGTCTTCATATTGATATCCAGTTGGAGCTTATTTTTTCCAATCGCATCTCTGTAGTGATTTAAATAACCTGGTATTCATTCCAGCTAATAAACAGTCAGTCTCATGGCAATGGGGAAAGCGTTAGTCTCTCATCAACACACAGAGGGCTCTCTGAGTTGACGGAGGAAAAATTAATAAAAGAAAAGAAAATACTTTATAGACTACTAATAATATATCATAAATTGAGAGGTTTAATTAATGCAAATGTCTCCACAAGAGACAAGAAAAAGAAAAAAAGTAAATAAAACCTCTGATTACATCTAGAAGTTTCAAGGTAGAACTTTGAAGATGTATTTCCAGTGTTGTGTATGTCCTATATTTTGAGTTCTGCTTTCACAATTGTACTCATGGTTGGCTAATGTAAGGATCGGATGAGTGGGCTCATTGAGGCAGATGGCCAACATAATCCCATCCATCCTTGTTAAGTTTTTGAGACTCTACTTATGACAAGCATCTGCACTTTTTTGTTTTCTACTTTATTTTTATACAGGAAAAGAGGAGATCTCACAAACCAACCCTGCTTTATTGACAAAGGTGGAGATGTTCTGAAATTATGCTGTTGGTCAGAGGACCATCCAAAATGGGATAGCTGAAAACATTTAACTGCCAGATGCTGTATCAATGTTTACACTGAGTAAATGCAAGGTGACTTCGTGTTATCAATGAGCAATATATGCAAAGCACAGTTTGTGTAAATGTTAAACTTAAGAACATTTTAGTCTAAGTTTTACATGCGCATTTCACCACACACAATGTGTCTAGGTCTTGCTGTGTATCCAGAGGAAAAAAATTACAAACATCCCACCTAGATTATCTTGAATGACCCTGCTATCAACTCTAAGGGCCTGGTATCAACTCCTGACCTGATGTCTGTAGAAGGTGAAGTTGAGAAGGTCACAGGCTGTAGCCAACATTGGCCAGTATGGATTAAGAGGGAATGGAAAGCATCAATTCATTGATGCAGAGTGAGTTAGATGAATGCTGCCTAAGAGTATCTATAATAAATTCACCTCACCAGTTGAGTGGCCATGTGAATTGGGTGATTACATTATCTTTAGCACCTATTTACTCTTTTGAGGTTATCTATCCGCTCTTTTGAGAAGCAATCACCTGGATTCACTTTATAAAAATGATGATAGATATCAAGTTCTCTTCGTATTCCTATGAGTCCTCTTTTCTAAGCACGATGTCCATCCTACTGAGTGGTTATTTGAAAAGCTCAGTGGGTAAAAGCTCTTTGAACTGTATTTTTCTTTTTAGCTGAATGAGAACATCTGAGAGTCCATCTCCCATTTTCTTTCATTGACACTAACTCAGTTTGACAGTCGGTACCCAAGAGAACTATATATCACAATGTGAACTAGAGTTGGCCAGACATTTAAATGCTCTTCCAGCCCTGAACTGACAAGGCCATTTTTAACTTTTATTTTGTTTGTAGACTGCTGTTCAAGGTAAGTTCCCATGTAAAGTGCCTGCCTTTGCTCCATATGGAGTTCACTTCTATTTGTTAGACAGACAACCTAATTTCTTCTTCTTTATTGCATTGCAAAATACTTTAGGAGCACCGGAAAGTATCTTTGTCTACTTTTCTCTTCAGTAGTCATCTATTTGTAATCTCACGATAAACCAGGTGTCCATCACTTGAAAATCAAGTGATATTTAACAAATACATATAAATTGTGTGCATAAAAGTAGGTAGGATTTTATCTGTGATGTATAATGCACACTTAGGCCTTCAGACAGTCCTGTTGTAAGTCAGTCTAAATTGAGGGATCTTTTCTACGATTTTTCTTGATACTTTGAAATTGCTCCAAAATAGAATTCATCGCTCTTGGGTACCATGATAATATGAAACCTAAAACTTTATGTGCTTTATGTGTGTGTTACTTCACTTAACTTGCTGGAAGAAATTACACTTAGAACTTGTAGTTTGCATTCTGACTTTGCCCTTCTGTCTCTAATTGCATCATGACATTCTATGTGTTCCCAATTTCAACATATAGCTATAACCTCATGAAACCATATTTGATCTCTGTTTTTTAGTGCCTAACATTTGGATGCTTGTTAAATGAGCTGATTTGTTAAAGCAATGGGGGCTTTGTTATAACCTCACTTTTAGTCTAAGCAGTTGTTTCTAACCAAAGCCCTTAAGTTCATTCTTTAAAAAAAACTTCTTTGTATCTGAAGGTATAAGAAATTGTTTTCGGAGACATGGTTTGTGCTGCTGAAGAATTTGCCTTCTAGTAGGGAATAAAAGACATACAGAACACAACATAATCTGTGAAATTCTATGTTATCAGGAGGTAAAGAAAAGCGCTGGAGGGCCCAAGAGGAAGGAGAGCTTGTCATAGAAGTCTTCTAATCTAAGAGAATGTGACGTCCTTAAAAGACCATTGAGAATCTGATATGCAGAAATAAGACTGAGGGAGGAAGTGGGCAGGGCACAACAAACATTCCAATAACTTAGCTTTTCTCTTAGAATAAAATTCAAGTTTCTTTCTTTAACATACAAAACTCACATCAGTTCATTTCCCTCTCTGGCTGACCTTCAGCATCAAATACCTGAGCTTCATTCTTGGAGATTCTGATTTACTTCATCCAAAGGTAATCTCCCTGTGGATCCAGAATTAGGAGTTACTGATGGGAGCAGTCTGGTCCCTGGCTCCCTGTAAGACCTCATTTCCTGCCATGATCTCCCATGTTCACTTAGCTCCCCATCCCCACTCTTTCCACCTTGTTTTCTACTCCCCATTAGCATCACTCCTACTGAGGGTAACCTGCTGTTACTTGTACCTGGGCTAATATTTCTGAGATGATAACAACAGCTAACATTTGCTGAGCACTCACAATGCCCCAGGCACTCTCTAGCTTGGGCGCCGTGAAATGTATTAACTAATTTAAGCCTCCCAACAAACCTATGAGTTATTCCAGTTTCACAGTTGAGGAACTGGAAGCACAAAACTGTGGGGAATGTGCATGGGCGTGGCAGTGCTAAGATTTGAAGTGAAATAGGCAGACCTCGGAACCCTGATGCTAGGGGAGCTTGGGTGGCTCAGCTGGTTAAGAGTCCGACTCTTGATATTGGCTCAGGTCATGATCTCATGGTCGGTGAGATTGAACCCTGTGTTGGGCTCTGCTGATGGCGTGGAGCCTGCTTGGGATTCTCTCTCCTTCCCTCTCTCTCTGCCCCTCCTTTGCTGTCTCTCTCTCTCTCAAAATAAATAAATAAACATTGGAATTTTTTTTTTTTTTTTTTTTTTTTTTTAAAGAACCTTGGGTGCCTGGGTGGCTCATTGGTTAAGCATCTGTCTTTGGCTCAGGTCATGATCTCATGGCTCATGAGTTTGAGCCCTGCATAGGGCTCTGTGCTGACATCTTAGAGCCTGGAGCCTGCTTCAGATTCTCTATCTCTGTCTCTGTCTCTCTCTATCTCTCTCTCTCTTGCACTCTCTCTCTCTCTCTGTCCCTCCTCTGTTCAAGCTCTGTCTCTCTCTCCCTCAAAAATAAGTAGACATTAAAAAAAAAAAAAAAAAAGAACCCAGATGCTAAATACCGTCAAGACTCTTCATTTCTTTCCGTATCGTTAAGACTATCCAAATGTCACCTTTCTCTGAGAAGCTTTGCTTGACCGTCCTACCTAAAATATCTCCCACCTCACTCTGATTACTCTCTAGTTTCTAACCTTGCAACTACAATGTTTATTGACATACTACATGTCTTTCCTCTACTACAATGCAAACTTCACAAAGCTGAATATATCTGTTTGATTACCACTGTGTTTCTAGCGACAGAAAAACAGCACAAAGAAAGTTTTCAACAGCCATTTGTCAGAGGAAAGGATAAATTTCTGGTGTGAGAGGTATTCAAGGGGGATGAATTTTCTCCAGGCATTTTTCTTTTCTGGTATATCTCTGGCATAATGACTTTATGAGTTGAAATTCCAAAGACAGGGCTAAGACTAAGGACGGTGGGTTTTGATATACTCAACCCATATTTCAACATTCCTGGTACCTAACCTTAAGGTGGGCACTGCAGCAGAAAGGTGGTTGAGTCCACATCCATTGTCCCCTGTGTCCTTGAGGCTGAGCACTCATGTTCTAGTTTTCCTTCTCCAGGAGGCTTCTTTCAGGTGAGCCTGGTTGCACGCCACCCCCATGGGGCCACTCATGGGGATTGAGCCCATGACAGTGTGAACCCATCATGGGGATCTGGTTCCAGTTGCTGATGATAGATAGCAATTGGATGATGATTGATGATGATAGAGTGGCAACTCTGGAGACATATCTGAGTGAAAGACTGCCGGGAGGTGGGGGGCTCTGGCAAAGTGGGGGGGGGTCTTAAAAGTAAAACGAACTCTTTCTCTGCCCTTAGACATAATCATGCGTGAAGAGAATTCCTGCAGCTTCTGTTCTTGAGATATCAAGGATATCCTTGTTATCTCGAGATATCAAGGATATCCTTGTTATCTCGAGATAACAAGGATATCCTTGTTATCTCGAGATAACAAGGATATCCTTGTTATCTTGAGATAACAAGGATAGATGGCCAAATGGTTAAGAATAGGGACTTTGGAGTCTGAATGCTGCCTTCAATTTCCAAATTTGCCACTGGCTAGCCGTGTAGACTTGTGCTAGTCGGTTGGCTTCGTTTCCCTTCTCTGTAAAAAGGGCAATGGCAATGCTTATTTCATGGGACGTTTTGAGGATGTATGAGTTAATATGAATCTAAAATCCTCTCATTTGAAAAAAAAAATTGCATGATAAAAGATCTACCTTATAGGACTGTTGTGAGGAGCACATGAATAAAAACATGTCTAAGGCACTTAAACCAAGTCTGGCACACAGGTAGTGTTAACAAGGGTTAGCCGGAAACAAAATAAGGGAGCAGGAATGCAGAGCCAAGGTGGCTTCATGGGAACAGAACTGAAGCCCTGATTGTACTGAGCTTGGATCTACCTTAGCATTGAAGTGCTTTTATATCAAATTTTACAACATAATGTCATCATTTGAACCATTATAATCGGGGCTTCTTTATCTCTCAGTGAAAATCATCTTATCGGACAAATTGTCCCTAAGTGTAGAAGTAGTGGACTTGAGATCCCTGGAACCACGGGCTTCTTTTTCTACTCTACTTTAGCGTGCACCTTGCTCAGGAAGAAAGAAGAAATTCTTACTCATACCGACCTTCTGTTTTCACAAAAGTGACTATTAATATTTTAATTCAATCCAAATCATTGAAATGCTCTCTCTCCACTTTCGTGACCAGTATAGCTGATAACAACTCTAGGGCACAGTTCTGGATGCAGACACTGGCAGATGTCCTAGAATCATGCGGGAGTTTAAAAATCTTCAGCTTAGGCTAAAGCAACAGAGAAATCTTTCCAGTTTTACTTTCTTCCAGATCTAGCTCCCATGGCTAAAATTCTGAAGTCCAGAACATGCACTGTTTAATTCTCTAACAACCACTGAGTCTCATTTGAGCAAAACAGTTTGATCGATGGGTCCAGCTGTGACCATTGTGTAGCATGAGCTTTCTGATCACTTTCAAATGTTGGCTATGCAGCTGTCATCTGGAACTTTAGAATGCACAAGCATTAAAATACCAAAGCTATTTTACAGGCTTGTCTGTATCAATGAGAGAGATAGCATTCTTCAGGGGGACTTCAGTATACAATTTGTTACATATTCTAGGGATGCTGTAATCAGTGTTAATGTTTTCGTTTCTCTTAAATTCCTGGATTTATGTAATTGAGCAGTTTAGAAAGGGGTTATCTTGGGATAGTGTTTGCCCAGTAAAGGACTATTTGCTGAAATCCTATTTTTCTTCTGCCTACACAATCCTGTTTATGATGACTAAGACTGTGGAATGTGATTTCTGTTTCTTCCCATTCCCACACCTTTTCCAATTTATTAGGGAGACCATAGGAGGAAAGGTTACTCCTCCATCTTTCTCAACAAGACTGTCCGAGTGGGCAGGGGAGACAGAGGAAGGGCCACAGGCTTCTCCTTGAATCAGGGAGGTATGGAGATGATGAAGTCTCAGGCTTGAGGACTGTTTTTGTGTCATCTGTACTCAGAGCATATGAGTTGGGGTTATTCTTATCTCCCACTGAAACCAGCTCTCAGAGCACTCCTCGACACACAGAGGTAGAATGAAGATATAATTTCTGTGGCAACTTTAGTTCTGCAAAGCAGAATTTGCAGCTTTCACCTAGCTAAGTAATGAATGACAGTATTTTCATGCAACATCATTTTAAATGATGCTTACTTAGATCCTTTCTTTGTTGTGAGGCAAGGGCATGTCTATTTCTCGAGTCTAGGAAAAAAAAATACAACAACTAAATGTTAGTAGAGTATCCTGATATCTAAATCTGAATAAATGCATCCTTTATGTGCTTTCAAGGTCAGCTTTTCCCCTGTCAAACCAAAGAAGAGAAAAATGATCATTTATAGCTGGAAAGGTCGTTTTTGATATTATAGGAAGGTGAAAAATTTATTTCAGGCTACTTCTCTCTGGAGTCTAGAAACATTAATTACATGGTCCATTATATAGAAGCATAGCCTTCTCTCTTTTTTTCCTTAGGGGTATTTCTGCTCTAAACCCAGTTAGGTGTGTTTAGCATAGGGAAATTTGCGATCTTGACCTCCACAGCTTGCCACTAATGTTTGCTGTAGTTTTTGGTAACATGAAGGATAAGATGAATGAGTTGTAGATATGTGAAAAGCTCGGTAACATATTTATTATAGTGAGCATTCAGACAGTTTTGCTTGGAGACCGTTTCACATGAAGTGAACACCTTTTACAGTTCTCAGCGTTTTTTATCCACATACAATACCTTGACCTTTGTCGTCGCTGAGCTGAACTGAATTTTCCACGTGTGCCCCCCCCCTCCCCCTTCGATCATGTCTCCATCTCTTGCACATAGCATTAGCCACTAACGATTTCAGTTCTTTTGGCTCAGAGAACAATGTTCTTGTTTTTGCTAGTTTTCGGAACTAAAGGTCAAAGGTTTACACTTGTTCATATTTTTCTATTGGTTGGTGGGAAAGCAATCCTCCTGCAGGATAGCTGGGACTGATCTAAGGAGAAGTTTTGGTCAAAAGGAATAAGGAGTGGAGCAGCGAAGCTATAAAGGAAAGGACCAGAGGAGGATGCAGATAATTTTGGCCGGTGCCTCCAAGTTTGGAAGGATGGTGATTGTTGCAGGAATTATCACAGGGATGAACCAAATGGACTTTCCAAAACCGTTTTTGTTATAGCTTCCTTCTTCATTGCGGGCACATAATGAGAGAACTGTAAGAAGTCATAAAACTAGGTGGAAAATCACCAAGCTTAGTTATAGTCTTAGGTCATTTCTTTTATAAACCTCTGTGTTTTGCTTCACCATTACAGTGTAAGAATGTTTCTTAACTAACTAAAGAAGAAACACATGGAATACATTTTTTTTGGTTGTTTTTAAAAAAATTTTTAAATGTTTTTATTTATTTGTCAAGAGAGTGACAGAGCTCAAGCAGGCGAGGGGCAGAGAGAGAGGGAGACACAGAATCTGAAGCAGCTCCAGACTCTGAACCGACAGCACAGAGCCTGACGCGGGGCTTGAACCCACAAACCATGAAGTCATGACCTGAGCCGAAGTCAGACACTTAACCAACTGAGCCACCCAGGCACCCCATACATTTTTGGTTTGTTTGTTTTAACAGAAGAACATTCATCTGCTGCAGTCTCAAAGTGATTTGCAGGTGATATTTGGGAATGTTTGCTTTTACATTTTTATCTGAAAAAAATTTTTGTTTTTGCCCTTCATCATTGAAAAGATTTTTTCATAGTTTATATGATACAGAAAACTTCTCCTAGTTTCTACATATTTAAGCAGGCACCTGTTTATAGCTTCTTTTAAAATGCCCTGTGTGCTCCTTAAGAATCTGTCTTCCCTTCTAGTTGGTTGAGTATGGAAAAAACAAAACCAGAAAACCAAAACTGATTGAAAATACAAAGAAGTTGAGCTGTCAAAGGTAGACTAAGACAAAGGGAATATTTATCTAAAGGGAGTTCTAAAGAAGAGACAAATGAAAAGAAAGAAGCAAAATAGAGGATTTTTTTCAGTCTGGTAAATAATCTTTCGGATTGTAGAAACAACTTAAGTCCTGATCAATAAGAAGACACTGAGATATATTATGCAAAAACTGAAGAACAACAAAGATGAAGATAAAAATATTAAAATGAGCAGTGATAAATCACAAATTATAGACAATAAATCACAGGGGTTATGATTTGACAGCAAACATCACATTAGCCAAACTTGAGTGCAGGAAAAAAATTATGATCATGATACTCTGAGAGAAAATAGCTATCAACCTAAAGTATCCTTCAATAGTGAGGATAAAATAAAGATTTTTGATACGAGGGTGCCTTGCTACTCATAGAACATTGCTGAAAGAACCATTAAAGAATGGAATTTGTTAAGAAAGAAACTAGACCCAGAAAACAGCTATAATTAAAAAAAAGAAGTTGGTAATATATAAAATATAATAACAGTTTAATGACTATAAAAACAAATTTCAGGTTTTAAATACAAAAGGGAACTCATATACCAAGAAAAACTTACAATGGAGGATAGATTAAAGCATTCTAAATTCTTTGTTATTTAGGAAGAAAACAGAAATATTGATTAATGTGCATCTTTATTAAGTCAAATACACGCATTAAAAATTTAAGAGTAGTCAGTAAGAGAGTAGGAGACTAAACTCAGCTGGAAAAGAGACGAATGAACTATAAGATGCATTTAATGGTATTATTTGCAATGCAGTACAAAGAGTAAACATATATAAAGAAAAAAGAGTTTGTTACGAAGAGATTTCAGAAAGTCTAACATCCCACTAAGTAGAGTTCCAGAATCAGAGAAGAATGGTAAAGAGAGAGAACATTTGAAGATACACTGAGAGTATGTTAGAGGTGAAAGAAGATTATAATCTGCAGATCCAAGAAATCAAATAATAAAAGTTTATCTACATTGCATGAGACTGTATTATTATTCCCAAATGTTTTCTGCTCCTTGCTAGGGAGGAAAACCATTTCTCTATCCAATTTCTATTGAGTTTGGCAATATAACCTGCTGTAGTTAATGAAATGGAAGTAGAAGTGACATTAAGTCTCTTTGAAGTTGAAGCCTTAAGCAAGGGAATTAAAAGCAAAAATGAACTGTTGGGACCTCATCAAGATAAAAAGCTTCTGCACTGCAAAGGAAACAATCAACAAAACTAAAAGGCAACCGACGGAATGGGAAAAGACATTTGCAAATGACATATTGGATAAAGGGCTAGTATCCAAAATCTATAAAGAACTCACCAAACTCCACACCCGAAAAACAAACAATCCAGTGAAGAAATGGACAGAAGACATGAATAGACACTTCCCTAAAGAAGACATCCAGATGGCCAACAGGCACACGAAATGATGCACAACGTCGCTCCTCATCAGGGAAATACAAATCAAAACCACACTGAGATATCACCTCACGCCGGTCAGAAGGGCTAAAATGAACAAATCAGGAGACTTGAGATGCTGGAGAGGATGTGGAGAAACGGGAACCCTCGTGCACTGCTGGTGGGAATGCAAACTGGTGCAGCTGCTCTGGAAAACAGTGTGGAGGTTCCTCAAAAAATCAAAAAATAGATCTACCCTATGACCCAGCAATAGCACTGCTAGGAATTTACCCAAGGGATACAGGAGTGCTGTTGCATAGGGGCACTTGTACCCCAAATGTTTATAGCCGCACTTTCAACAATAGCCAAATTATGGAAAGAGCCTAAATGTCCACGAACTGAAAAATGGATAAAGAAGATGTGGTTTATATATACAATGGAATACTACTTGGCAATGAGAAAGAATGAAATCTGGCCATTTGTAGCAACGTGGATGGAACTGGAGAGTGTTATGCTAAGTGAAATAAGTCAGGCAGAGAAAGACAAATAGCATATGTTTTCACTCTTATGTGGATCCTGAGAAACTCAACAGAAGACCATGGGGGAGGAGAAGGGGGGAAAAAAAAAAACGTTACAGAAAGGGAAGGAGGCAAACCATAAGAGACTCTTAAATACTGAGAACAATCTGAGGGTTTGATGGGGGTGGGGGGAGGGGAAGTGGGTGATGGGCATTGAGGAGGGCACCTGTTGGGATGAGCACTGGGTGTTGTATGGAAACCAATTTGACAATAAATGTCATATAAAAAAGTAATAAAGTTGAAGCCTTAAGAGATAGCATGTTTTGTCACGTATTCCTTCTCTTCTGCCATGATTATTGAAAATGCCCTAATAAAGGCTTGTCTCAGCTTGGATCCCAGACAAAGGAAGACATGGAGAAAAGCCATAGTCAACCCACAATGGACCTGGACCCTCACTGAGATATAAACATTTGTTGCTATAATCTACTGATATATTTCCAAGTTTTTTGTTTCTTTTGTTTTGTTTTGTTTTTATGCAATTTCAACTAGCTGAGCATTTCTCTTTGGGGAACAATTTTGTTCCTCTGGGGATATTTGCCAATATCTGGCTACATTTTTGATATGCACAATTTGGGGAGGGAGATGGTGATGTTGCTACGGGCATCTATTGGGTGGAGGCCAAGGATTTCTACCAAGCACCCTACAAGATAAAAGATGCCCTCCACAGCCAGGAATTATCCAGCCCCAAATGTCACTAGATTGAGTAGGTTGAGGACCTGTGGCCCAGCCTATCTTAATAGCTACATGCACAAAGATATATTCTAGTTAAAGTGCAGATCGCCAAAGACACAGAATTCTTAAAAGGAATTGACTGATTACAATCAAGGGAATATCAATTGGACTGTCAGCTAATTTTCAACAGAAACCAGAAGACAGTGGAATAATACTTCAAAACTCTGACACAATAATAACGATGAACACAATACAGAATTGTATACCAACAATCTTTAGACATAAGAGCAAACTAACAATGACGTTTGCACATCAACAAAAACTAGGACATTTGCTGCAAATAGTCTTTAAGGAAAAAGTATATTCCAGCTTCTTTCTATCCCCAAATTAATCCTAGTTGAGAGGTCTAATGTGCAAGAAGCAATAATGAGCAAGCAAAGTAGTAAATAGGAGGACATATTTAAATAAATATTGAGTACTTAAAACAGTGACTTGTAGAGTCAAAAAGAAATGAAAGCAAAGTTAAAATACATGATAACTAAATCATAGTTAAATTGCTCAAGCTCCTTGTATTATTTGAAGTCTAATAGAGTTTAGTATAGAAATTAAAACTTCTACGGTCTCTGAGTCTTAAAATACATGAAACCACACTTGGCAGAGATACAAGAGAAATTGACCAATCTACGGATCACGGTGGATTTTCACTCCCACACATAACTCATTACACTCGCCACACCCAGAGAACTTGCTAAAATGAAATTGTAAGGCCAGTCTTGGAAATACTAAAAAGAACAATAGGCTTCTTTTCAGTTTCATCGTATACATTGTGTCAACCCAAGGACAAAAATTGGACTAACCCCTAGATGGAAAACTGTCAGTTAATAGAACATACATTTATGAATACATAATGAAGACCCGTGTCCACATTATTTCTGAGTCAGACTCTGGCTACTATGTGGATTGATGTTGACATGATTGCATCTAAAATTAATGGTTTTCTTGCATTCATTAGTAATGTGCAGTCATAAGACAAATAAAAAGCATTTTAACTTATTTTTTTTATTATGTGACACAATTAATGTAACAGTCATCATTTAAAATCACTGGGAACATTGTCAGATATACCAGTTATATATAAAACCAACGGAAATTTAAAAAATACATTTTCTATTCATCTACTCTACGTCACTCTATACTTTAGCAAAGGTAAACAACAGTCAGATAGAGTTAAAGATTAGGCTTATAATGATGATGTATAGTTTCTAATTTTAATATCAAGGTCCGTGGAGAGAAGATAGAGAACAAATTAAAACTATAAAAAGAATATTAAACATGCAGTTCTGGCAGGATACAAATTGATTTCACAGAGCATTTCAGTATAGAGGTTAATGAGAACTTGTTAGACTAGTTTCATCTGTGAAATTAATAGCCTTCATATATTTCTTTTACTCTTCATTTATTTGCCCAAAAGCATTGCCCATTTGATAAGTTGACACGTTAGATAAGTAGCTGTTTTTCTCAGACACATAGTCTAAATGGCCTTTGGGATCAAACATAGCTGGACATACTAGTCTTAATTTTCGTGTTTTAGTGCAGCGTAAGACATGAAATTAACAAATGAAAAAATCTATTTTTCTTTCATAGCTTGAAGAAATGAAAGAAAATAATTTCAGTTTTTCTCTGTGAGAAACTAGCAATCGTTTTTTGAAATATTACCCCATGTTTTTCTAAGTTTTATTTGGGATGGTGATGTGCTAATAACAAATTCACTCAGTACTATAAATTACTATTTCATATTTTATTTTCACACTTAATTTGTCTTTGGGAAAAACAGCTAACGCTAGACTTTGCCAAGTCTTCAAAACGACTTCTAGATTGCTTCTACAGCTCCCTTTGCAAATCTGTGCACTACCCACACTTTATTCTGAGAACAGAACTGTGAAAGCTCTTACATGCAGTTGTCAAAGAAATAAATGAATTAAAACTGGCAGGAAAAGAAAACATAATTACAATAGTAAAAAAAAAAAAACACAACACAAAACATTTTCAAGAGTCTATCAGGAACTATACAAGTAAGTGGTATGGGGGGCGCCTGGGTGGTCAGTCAGTTGGGCGTCCAACTTCGGCTCAGGTCATGATCTCATGGTCCGTGGGTTCGAGCCCCGCGTCAGGCTCTGTGCTGATATCTCGGAGCCGGGGAGCCTGCTTCAGATTCTATGTCTCCCTGTCTCTCTGCCCCTCCCGTGCTCATGCTCTGTCTCTCTCTGTCTCAAAAATAAATAAAACATTTAAAAAAATAAAACAAAAAACAAGTAAGTGGCATGGAATTTTCATCTAATCCTTTAAAAAACCGCCAAAATAGGTACTATTATTAAACTCATGTTATAAGACCGCGTGTGCGCCTCAGTCGGTTAAGCGTCTGACTTTGGCTTGGGGCATGATCTTGCAGTCTGTGAGTTCAAGCCCCGTATTGGACTCTGTGCCGACAGCTCAGAGCCTGGAGCCTGCTTCGGATTCTGTGTGTGTGTCTATCTCTGCCCCTCCCCCGCCTCAGAAATAAATACACATTAAAGAAATTTAAAAAAAGAAACTCATTTTATAAATTGGGAAATGTGTGCTAAAAAGTTTGCCTTCAGCGCAAAGATAAGTGGGCCCTTAGTCCCCAGTTACTGAGAAGTAGCCTCTAAAGTCTTGGAACTTCCTGAGTGGTTGGCATGTTTTTGTGATTTACCGTGAGACCTCTAAAACCACACCTGATAGTTTATGCTAATAAGATGATTCAGGATGGGAGCATGCCATTCAAGATGGAGTAACCATATGATCAGAGGGTTGGGGCTTTGGGTCAAGTGACATCAGTTCAACTTTCTGGGAGACAGGAGCTGGAGATTGAATTCAACCACATGGTCAATGATCTAATCAGCCATGATTACATAATGAAACCCTAATAAAAACTGAACAGTGAGCTCTGGTGAGCTTCCGGGGTTGACAATACTCTGTGCATGTCTCTGAGGACAAGAAAGCTTCACATTTGGAATCTTCCCAGATTCCACTCTTTGTCTCTTATTTTGGCTGATTCTGGTTTGCGTCCTTTGGCTCTAATAAAATCGTAATAGTAAGTATATATAAGAGTAAGCATGTACATAATAAGTATATATAACTTTCCTGAATTCTGTGAGTTCTGACAGATTATCAGTCCTGAAGGTAGTTGTGAGGACTCCCCCCCCCCCCAAATTTATAGCCTGGTGCTCTGAAATGAGAGTGGTCCTGGGGACCCTCAGCCTCACAGCTGGTGTATGAAATAGGGACAGTTTTGTGGGGACTGTTCACCCGGACTTTGCAGTTTGTCAAGTGATTATTACAAAATTTGTAATTACAAAATAACCATGAAATACATCTTGGTTGTGAAAATATTTGAAACAGGTTTTCACAACTTGTGTGAAACACTAGGATGCCTCAAGTTCCGAGGATCTCATCTGGGAGTGTGTTTCTAGGGACTTTTTGCAGAAATGGGTCCATGCTTTCGTTCTTGCTTCAATGACCGAGAAGCTCAAGTGGCACTTATGTAGCCATGGCCAGGAATACGAACCAGGCTGAAAAATGTGGAACAGACTCATGGGGACACATGAACCTGTCACAAGTGTGACTACCTACACCATGGAAAGAGGTAGACAACTGTCAGTTTATAAATGCAAATATAAAACACACAACAAATTGGTTAAGTCACTTCTGTTCCCTAATCCTAAGTACTAATTGCCTATGCTGCTGACCAAATGTGTTGGTTATTTATTTAGTTTTAAGGAGTCTTTAACACTTAATTTCAGTACTCTTTAAATTTTGTAAGAATTGAGTGAAATATATTTAATTTTGTTGCTTTAGTAAACAATAGAGACATTAGCTTTGAGTGTTTCTAGAATAATGTTATTGATATGATTGAAAATAGACATTTACAAAACTTTATTAGCCCATCTTCAGCAAATTAATTTTCATTCATGTTTGTAATGCTTACTTTTTATGTATTTAGAAAATTCATTTTATTTATACTGGAATTTATATTTTCCTTAAGTCCCTGGAACTTAAAAGATTTATGGATTTACTGTAGGACATCATTTTGCTATTCTATGAGACCACATAGAGACCCAGAATAGCCGATAAAAATGCAAGTATGACCAAACCACTAAGGAAATATAGGTTCTCTGGTACTGAACCAGATATTAAGAACCATAAACTAATATCGTTTCATCTGTGCTACCTAAAAGCTGGAAAAGTAGGGAAACTAATGCTTTGAGGCCACGATCTGTATAGAAAAGAAAGTTAATTGCATCACATCATTCTATTCCATTGCTTAGAAATAGAGATCCACATGGGGAAAAATGCACTTTACTTTTATTAGAGAAAAGATGGCTTTATCTCCCATTTCACTTCAGTCAACTCCTAAGGGTTGGGAAACATTATAAGTGCAGTGAGTTTAAGCATGCTCATAATTAGGCTTCCAAAGCTAATGGTGAGAATAAGCCACTGAATTGGTTCACTAGGCAATATTTTTTAATTCACCAACTGATCGTAACTTTATTATGTACAGTGGAGGCTTTGCCGTATAGCATCACATCAAAGTAAGCAAATTATCGGGGCGCCTGGGTGGCGCAGTCGGTTAAGCCTCCGACTTCAGCCAGGTCACGATCTCGCGGTCCGTGAGTTCGAGCCCCGCGTCAGGCTCTGGGCTGATGCTCGGAGCCTGGAGCCTGTTTCCGATTCTGTGTCTCCCTCTCTCTCTGCCCCTCCCCTGTTCATGCTTTGTCTCTCTCTGTCCCAAAAATAAATAAAAAACGTTGAAAAAACAAAAAACAAAAAACAAAAAAAAAACAAAGTAAGCAAATTATCTATGTTTTGTTTGATCCAAGCCGACCAAGAAATCACTACTTCCCCTTGCGGCATAGTTGGGTTACAGTATCAGTGGCTTGCCAGGTTTTCGTTTGGACTGCGAAGTCTTACTGGACCAGATGGCTTCGTGGGGAATTCTATCAAACATTTAAAGAAGAATTAATTCTATTTCTTTTCAAATTCTTCCACAAAACTGAAAAAGAGAGAGAACTTCCTGACCCAATTCTGTGTGGCCAGCATTATCATTGCCAGCAAAAGACACTGTAAGAAAAGAAAAGTGCGGGCCAATATCCCTTATGAATATTGATGTAGAAATCTTCAACAAAATGCCAGAAAACAAATTAAGCAGCGTATGAAAAAGATTATTTACCATGACTCAGAAACATTTTTCTGGAATTTAGAGATGGTTCAGCAGGTGAAAATCAATCAGTGTAATAAGCCACATTACTAACACGGAGGAAAACCACATGACCATCTCAATTGATGATGTCAAAAGAGCATTTGACAAAGTGCATGATAAGAACATTCAACGAACTAGGAATATAAGAAAACTACACCAGCATAATAAAGTCCACATATGAAAAACCCACAACCAATATCATGTTCAATGGTGAGAGATGGGGGGAAAGCTTTTCCTTGAAGATCAGGGACAAGACAAAGATGCTCACTCTCCCCACTTCTATTCAACATAGAACTGGGCATCCTACCCAGGGCAAATAGGCAAGGTAAAGGGATAAAAAACATCCAAATTGAAGAAGAAGAAATAAAATGATCTCTCTTCGCAGGTGACATGGTCTTAGAAAACCCTAAACATCACACACACACACACAGAAAATATTAGAGCTAATAAATGAACTCAGCAAAGTTGCAGGATACAAAGTCAACACACAAAAATCAGTTGCATTTCTGTACACTAACAATAAATAATTCAAAAAGAATGCTATGAAAACCAATTCTATTTACAATACCATCAGAAAGAATAAAATACTTAGGAAAAACTTAATCAAAGAAGCTTAAGACTTAATCACTGAAAACTCCAAAACATTGCTGAGAGAAACTAGAGAAAACATATGTAAGTGGAAAGACAGTCCATATATATGAACTAGAAGTCTTCATGGTTTTAAATTGATAATACTACCTACATTGATCTAAAATAGAAAAATCCATCTTAAAATTCATATAGAATCTCCCAGGACTTTGAATAACCAAAATAATCTTGATAAAGTAGAACAAATTTGGAAGTCATGCATTTCCTGATTTCAAAACTTAGAACAAAATTATAGTAATTAAAACAGTATAATACTGGCATAGAGATAGACTAATAGAACTGAAGAGAAAGCTCAGAAATAAATCTTTGCATATATGCTCAAATGATTCAAGACCATTCAGTGGGGAAATGAGTCTTTTCAACACACACTACTGGAAAAACTGGAGATCTAAATGCAAAAAAATGAAGTTGGACCCTTATGCCACACACAAAAATGAACTCAAAATGGATCAAAGACCAAAGCATAAGAGCTAAAGTATAAAACTCTTAGTAGAAAAGATAGGGGAAAATCTTCATGCCATTGGATTTGGTAATGATTTCTTACATATGACACCAGAAGCACAGGCAAAAAAAAGAGAAAAACAAGATAAATTGAACTTCATTAAAATCGAAAGCTTTTGTGCGTGAAAAGGTATAATTAACAGAGTGAAAAGGCAACCCACAGAATGGGAGAATATATTGGTAAATCATATGTCTGACAAGGTTAATATCCAGAATACATAACACCCTCCTACAAATAGACAACAACAACACAACCCAGTGAAAAAATGGGCAAAATGATTGAACGGATGTTTCTCCAAAGAGGATAAACAAATAGGCAATAAACACGTTAAAAGATGAACAGCAACACTAGTCATTAGGGAAATGCAAATGAAACCACAATGAGTTACCACTTTGCATCCATCAGAATAGCCATTAAAAATAATCAAACAGACAGGGGTGCCTGGATCGCTCAGTCAGTAGAGCAGGAGACCCTTGATCTCAGGGGTCATGAGTTCGAGCCCCATGTTGGGGGTTGGGTTCACTTAATAAAAACATTATAACAAAATAAAGAAAAGAAGTGTTGATGTGGATATGGAGAAATTGTAACCCTGTGCATGGCTGGTGGGAGTGTAAAATGGTACAGTCATTGAAAAAAAAGGTATGATATTTCCTCAAAAATTAAACATAAAATTATCATATGATCCAATAATTCCACTTCTAGGTACCTACTCACAATAATGGAAAACAGAGACTGGAGCAGATATTTGTATACCCATGTTCATAGCAACATGGTCAAAAAGTGGAGATAACCCAAACCTTCCTTCGATGGATGAATAGAAAAACAAAATGTGTATAAACATACAAGGGAATATTATTCAGTCTTAACAAGGAATGAAGTTCTGGTACACACTATAGCATGGGTGAAACTGAAAATTATACTAAGTGAAATAGCCAGACACAAAAGGACAAATATTGTATGCTTACACTTACATAGGTACCTGGACTAGTTAAATTTATAGAGATCAGAAATAGAATCGTGCTTACCAGGGGTTGAGGGGAGGGGAGTATAGGGAGTTATTGTTTAATGTGTACAGAGTTTTAAGCCGGGATCATGAAAAACTTCTGGAGATGAGGAGTGATGATGGTTGCATAACAGTGTAGATGTGTTCCACCACATTGTACATTTGAAATTGGTTAGTATGGTAAATTTTCTGTTATGTATATTTTATGACACAAGAAAGTCTTCCTATTTATAACTCAGGTCATGCCCACGTCCACTTCAGATGCATACATTTTGCCAAAAGTTAACATACTGTTTTAACCAATTTCCTATTTAAAAATGTCATATAGATATTACAAATTGTGTACTTAAATGTTTGCTCTTCAAATGCAGGGGTCATTCATTCAACATTTATTTGTATACTTCCTCTTCCAGAAACAACAGGATACCATACACAAGGCGTGAGATGTTCCTTCAAGTTATTCTTTCTCTAGATTGTGTGCAGAAAATTTGTAATCTATTGTCAATAAAGATACTTATAAATATGGATTAAATTCAATTGAGAGATAAAAATATTAATATTTATCCAGCACTAAAGAAAGTTGAGAGTGGTCAGCCCACCATGAAAAACTAACCCCCGGGGAAGGAGAGAGGGAAGGAAAGTTGAGTGGAAGTTTTCTGTTTCTGTGCAGTATGAGAAAGGGTTAGCAAGGCAGTTGGCATCAAAGGAGGTATTTCTCTCAGGAACAGACTTGCCTGGTATCCCCGCTGTGCTCAGCCATCGGCAGGGACCTGGCTGTGGGAAGCAGGGCACAGGTGCAAACAAGTAAGGTGATACATTTCAGAGGACAGTAGGTGAAGTTCTTGGTCAGTTATGTTCCACATAAAGGTCTGGGAGGCTCAGACTCATGGCTTAGATAAGTATTCAATCTAGCAAAATCACGCATGGCATACACAGAGGGACATGATGTTCCTTAAGAAACCATCTATAAGAGCTGATTCATGGCATTTGTTAATAATGACCTAACTTATATACTCTCTCGCATGGAAATTATGCATATTTCCCAATACATAGTCCTATACAGTAAACTAATTAAGATATAGAGAGAGTTTGATGTCAGCCTCTCCTCTAGGGGGCCATAGTGACCCTTAACCCTTGTTTCAAAGGGATCCATCTTCTGTATGCCTCTTGTTTCACTTCAACCAGATTATCCTTTCTTTCAGTACTTTTGTAACTATATCACAGAATGTGATATGCGATAATACACTCTTACTCAATGTCAATTCTTTAATACTGAGTTGCTATTTCTTAATTACTAAGGAACAATTTGCTTTGCTCTTTTTTGCTGGTAAAATGCTGTGATTATGAGATCTGGGAGCATCTTCTCCCTGTATCCTACACAGCCTTCCCTGTATCTGTGCTCCCTTTTGTGGATGCATTTTCGCTGCAAGATACGAGCACGCTAGCTATTGTGTGGCAGTGACAAAAGGAGCTTAAAGCATTTGGGGCCCTTTATGCCTGAGGTTCCCACAGAAAATAATTTTCTCCTTTTCAGAAGATGAAAAATGTATTGTAAACTCCTGAGCTTTTTACGTCATTTCTCTACCTAATGAAAAATGCATTACAGAAATGTTGGGAAAGATCATTTCTGCCCTGAAGATTGTTTACTTTTCATGTATTTAATCTAATAAGAGGTAATATCTTATAATTTTATACGTTTCTATAATTCTATAGTTATTTTTCTCTTCATTTTTGTACGCATTTTGCTCGTCTTTGCTATTTGCTCAAAGAACCAGAGTTTAGAGATATGTATTTATTTTATTTCTTCGCTTTGTTTTCAAACTCATTACTTACTGCTTTTTTTTAAATGTCTCGTAAAGAGATTTTTTTTTTTAGCTTTTTAAATGTTTTTATTTATTTTTGAGAGAAAGAGAGACAAAGAGTGAGTTGGGGAAGGGCAGAGAGAGAGGGAGGCACAGAATCCGAAGCAGGCTCCAGGCTCTGAGTTGTCAGCACAGAGCCCCACGTGGGCCTCCAACTCATGAGCCGCAGTAGTATGACCTGAGCTGAGGTCGGATGCTTAACCGATGGAGCCATCCAGGTGGCCCAAGACATTTAAAAAAACTGTTTATTTATTTTAAGAGAGAGAGCGCACATGCCTGCACGAGCTAGGGGAGGAGCAGAGAGAAAGGGAGAGAGAGAATCCCAAGCAGGCCTCACGCTGCCAGCTCCGAACCCGGCCAGGGTGGGATTTCGAGAATCGTGAGATCAAGACCTGAGATGAAAGCAAGAGCCAGAAGCTTAACTGACTGAGCCACCCAGGGAGCCCCATTTGTTCATCCTTTGATTCATTTTCTCTTCCTCCTTTTTTTTTTTCTCTCTTCTGTTTCTGTGGGAGAACTATGGAACTTCAAAAACTATGAAGCTGCCACCATCTTTCCTTGACTTATTTTTCAAATGATCGCTCTGACTGATTTCATAGTGAGGATGCAAGACAAGAATGGCAACCGGGATACCAGTGGCAAGGCTCTTGCCCTGGTCCAGGTGAGAGATGATGGTGGTGTGGACACTTTGAAAGTGTGGTCAGAGAAAGCCTCTGTTGAGGGTCACCCTCTGAGCTGAAACCAAAGGATGAGAACAGATATATAGAGAGCCAGGAATAGAGCCTTCTAGACAGATTCTAGTCCAGGGGGGTGGTGATGAACTGGGTATGAGCAGTGGAGACAAGAGCTTAGGGGAAGACTAGAAGAGTAGATACCACCCAAGTCATGTCTCTCCTTGTTATCTCTAATGGGTTTGAGATCCACTCAGAAGTTATTTCAGACCACAGCCTGTGGTCTACACAATTAAGACAGTTATAGTAGGAGTAGAATGAAAGAATGGCCAAGTAAGGATACAAGAGACTCACTGTTGTAGCAGAGAAAAAAGAACACTATAATTTGGCGTGGGCTTTGGCATAAATATTTTTTTTGAAAAAAAAAAATAAAAGCATTTTTATGCCTTGAAGAATGAGTTTGATTTTGGCAGAAGGAGAGAAAGGATATGAGTATTTGCCACATTTTTTAGAATGAAAATAACCAGTTCCAATGAAAAGTTTGCTAGTCTGTTAAACTATGTTCAACCAATAAATAATCTCACATCCTAAATAAATATATACCCTTCCCCCCAAAAAGGTCAGGTTAAAGCATTTTAAAAATAGTCCTCACCAATTCTGTTGTCATGGATGGTATTTGATCATCTCAGGAAAACTCTGATGTCAACCGTCATATTTGTGTTTTGTTTTGAGAATTTAATTGTACAAACAGCGTAAGGGACATTTGTTAAGTTTTCAAGGAAGTACCATCGTTGGTTTGGGCGCCCTTTACATAGTAGTAATCACAAATAATTGGTGAAGGTATTAACCACATTTTATTGGCATACAGTCTAACAATATTTATGGTCAATTAAAATAGCATCTATAACTAATATGAGCTAAATGCTTTACATACATCATCTCATGCTTCACAATAACCCTTTAAAATAGGTAATATTATTATCTCCAATTTACAGATGAGTCCACTGAGGTTCGGTGAGGTTCAGGCCACATTCAAAGACATTCATCTGTGAAATTGCTAAGCTGGAATCACACATAGCTCAGATGACCCTAGAGGCCAAGTCTTTGGTACAATATTCTACCGACAAAGTCACTGTTTTAATGTATTTTAAGAGAACCCTGCTTTTGAATTCTGTATACTGCCGGTATTTTTAGCCGGATATTTAAAGACTAACTTAACCTCCTTTTCTGGGATAAATTTTATTTTCTGGACATTCCAAATAGGGTCAAAATTTGTCCCAAATAAATAAATAAAACATATTAACACAAACAGAATTGTGTTTTCAAAGACTAATTTAATCTTTTTATGAGTGCTTTTCATTTTAGTGCAGATTATTCTGTTGTGCCAATAAGAGTCAGCTCTGTTGTGTGGTTGTTTAAAAGCTAGTTGCATGCCATTTTAATAGAAGCCTTTGTATAATGTTGTTTGTTTCATTACTTTCAGATTAACCGATCAACAACCTGCAACACAACATTCAATTTTGTTCCCTGTGAAAATGTTCAGGCTAATAGGTTTCATACGTTGTGGTTCAATTTATCTGCCTATTAGAAGAGGTCATTAAGTAGAAGAAACCAGCTTTTAGAAATAATGAGTTTTTCATTTACTGGTACAGGCATTTGCTTTAAAAAGCCATCATTAATCACGTAGTTAAACCACTAATTAAAAATGTTTTACTTTGATTTGCTTTACTTTCCTGAACTACATTAAATACCAGTCTGTCATGTGGATGGCATGCAAAGATCAAAGACCTCTGTGCTCCCATTTGTCATTAAAAAATTAGTAATAGCTTTGCTGTGCACTTCTCTTGTCACATGTGCTTGTGTGTCTGTATGTGTGTGTGCGTGTGTGAGGGAGTCTACTCAAACACGTGTGAGATATTTTCCACTAAGAGAGAAGCCACCTTTAAAAAATACGACATGTATCAACTCTAGAAGCCAACTATCTAAACACATAAGACGTATCAACTATAAACACCATATAGTTCCTTCCTATAATTTCATTTCTGTTAGTGTATATTGTTGGTTAAAGTGAAAAAAGTTTGTTTTTAAATGTTCTGTTATACAAGGGTTGCATTGTGAGAAGAAATAATGTGTTCTAGTTCTTTTTCAGTGAATTTTTGGGCATCACTAGAAGATAAGAAGCAGGATGCTTTGGTAGGAAAAAAAAAAAAAAACAGAATGGAAGCTAAGAGACTTCTGTTTTGTTTCCAATCTGCCACAAACTTGCTACGCACTACAAATCATTGAAACTCCCTGGGTCCAAACTTTCCACAACTATAAGATGATGAAGTTCATAGTTTTAGTTTTCTTTCTAGATTTAATGTGCTGTGATGTTAAGTTATTGTTTTGTTTTTTTGGTGAAGAAATGAAATCTGCAGGCATATAGATTCACAAAATATATGTTGTTTCCTCATAAATTGTGCTATTTTAATTTATATTCTGCTATTTGACCTGAAGGTTCTGAACCGCTGGGTTAAAGCCCTATATTGAATGACGAAAGCAATAAAAAGAATAAATGTCTCATCTTTTTTGTTCCCAATGCAAAGGTATGGTACTGCATCAAGTGTTTTGCATAAGCTACCTCTAAAGACACAGGCATTGCTGTTTACTCAGTATTGCACTACATGCCAAGGTTAATAAAACTGACATTTGCTAGCATGGCATATACATTCCGAAGTAGAATCTTGTTCTTATTCCCTTTATCGCGTGTGAAAATTGAAAGGAGTAAAGAAATATAACTGCAGGTATAAATAGATCGCCTTCTAAGCTCTAATTTATTTGAAAACGTTACCTGATTTTAGTTCACTAGTTGGATCAATAGCTAAGCCACCATTCGCGGGCACGCTAATAGAGGGAACCATGGCAACAAGAGACACAGGGAAGTAGAGAGGGACATTCTACACCGCAACACACCACTTATTTACCTATTGTTTTTCCTTTGCTTTTTTTCCTTCCCCCAAATTTCAAAATGTAGAAACAAGCCTGGGTTTGGGAGTGAAAGCAAGTTCGGTCTGAGCCGCTTGGTCAAGTTATTATCGCTCAGTGGATCTAATTTTCACCATTGTGAATTTGAGGACGGCGGTGTCTACTTCACAGGGATGTTTGAAGGTTAAAAGGAATGCCAACATTTATTCAACAGCATTCACTGAGTACCAGCTAGTTCCCAGGCACGGCAGTTCAGTGATGAGTAAGAACAGCCCGGCTCCTGTCCTAATGGATCTCGCATTCCTATGGGAGACAAAGAACATGCAAGTAATAAACACATGTATAATACAGTTCCTTGAAGTGACAATTACCAGACACATACCCAGGGCTATTGCAAACTATTAGATCCCTTACTCTCACGTAATACAGCTATTCATCTAGTGCTTGAACACGCCGTAGAATATATTTGCTACGTGGTTGCTTAGAGTTCTCTTGAACACACAGTAATTGAGAATTTATTGCACAAACCAAAGCCATTTATTCTTTGGGAAGCACTGACTGTGAGTGCTTTCAGATTATGCTGATCCAACTTCATTGCCACCCACCAGGCCTCACTGTACAAGAGAAAAGTTCATATGTTGGAAGAACTAAACCTCTCTTCCCTGACATCATCTCTTCCTTGGGCCAGCATCTTGGCCCCTTTGATCGTGATCCATAAGGCATGTTTTGGAGCCCCTCGATTTTCTTTTAATGCTCTTCAATTCTTCCATTTTTCTCTTAAACTCGAAACTCCATACAGCTTCTAACCAGGGAAGAATATCGTACACTTAGAAATCTGAAGCTAATCTTACCTTTGTTTTGGGGTGTTATTCCCATTACTTTAGTCTAAGGTTACTTTAACTATTTTGCTGGCCAGGTAACGCTATTGTTGTATTGTTGTTATTTATTTAGGTTACTATTAAAACTCTTGAGACTTTTAAACATTTTACTTCAATTTTTATCCCGTTCTTTCTTTCTTTTTCTTTTTCTTTTTCTCTTTCTTTCTTTTTCTTTTTCTTCTTTTTCTTTTCTTTTTCTTTTTCTTTTCTCTTTCTCTTTCTCTTTTTCTCTTTTTCTTTTTGTTTTTCTCTTTCTCTTTCTTTTTTCTTTTTCTTTTTCTTTTTCTTTTTCTTTTTTTTCTTTTTCTTTTTCTTTTCTCTTTCTCTTTTCCCTTTTCCTTTTCTTTCTTTCTTTCTTTCTTTCTTTCTTTCTTTCTTTCTTTCTTTCTTTCTTTCTTTCTTTCTTTCTTGTGTGTTTTAGCTCCATTCCCACTCCTTTTCTGGGATTGTAACTGTGATACTCTGAAATCAAATGCGGCATCAGTGTTTCTTTGCACAAGACTGATCTAGAAAATGTGGAGTTCATCATTCTGTCTCTAGAACTGTGTTGTGTGGACTCTTCTCAACTTCACACTTGAATATAACTTAGCATCCTTTGGATGTGGTTGTTTAAATAGTTACGTATTCCCTCATTTGCAGTTTAACTTATCTATCAATCTGGTCCCCCCCAAATGTCAGAAAATACATGTATCCATCTCACTGGAGTGTGAATGGCTTGACGCATGTGGTGGTGTTTCATTTTGGACTTAAGAATTCTAAATGACAAAGCGTTGATGAAAAGACATTAGTTATGTGGGAACCTGATTTGTTCCCCAAAGCTTATTGGATATATGCAATTTTATATATGATATGATATGTATAATATTAAGGAATATATACATATTCTTTCTGAGGCATGTGGAATAGGTTTTCCTTAAAAAAAGCTAACTTTTTTATTAACGCAGTTTTTACCTTAATAGTGTATCCTGTAGAATAAACAGCTGTTAATGAGTGCTATGAAGGAAGCCCTTTTTAAGGCATACTACTCAGTTTTGTTTTTTTTCATAATCTTAACTGAGATTGTTATTTGGCATCCTGTCTCCCACATGTCTTCAAACAACACCTGGACTGTGTCTTATTTTTTAACTCGGTACCTTGTGGACATTAGAAAAGATGTGTTGAGCTCTGAGAAATCTTGATTTTAGAAATGAAGTATATTCGGGGTGCCTTGCTGAGCACAGTCAGTTAAGTCTCAGACTTCAGCTCAGGTCATGATCTTGCAGTTCCAGGGTTCGAACCCCACATTGGGCTCTGTGCTGATAGCTCAGAGCCTGGAGCCTGCTTCAGACTCTGGAACTCCTTCTCTCTCTCTCTGCCCCTCCCCAACTCACACCCTGTGCGTGTCTCTCTCTCTCAAAAACAAATAAACATTTACAAAATTAAAAAAAAAAAAAACAGAAATAAAACATACCCTACTCAGTTTTATGAAACTATATGATTAATACATGCATAATTTGCATACAAGTGATATACTGGGAATTCTGATAGAAGCTTTTTATTTCTCTTCATTGAAAAATTGTGAGCCGGGTATGTTGGAGAGATTAGTTCTACTCAGTTGCTCTTCACCTCTATGAACAAGTTTTCCCCGTGCTAGTATGTGCCGGCAGATCTCTTTCTTAGATGAAGGTTCGTACAGTTCAGTCTCTGCTTGTACAGCTGCTCCAGTGACTCGGCTCAGAAGGTTGCTTCTTCGGACCATTTCTGTAATGTGTGCCCCTTCCCTCAGAACTAAATTTTCTCTATTTGTAAAGACCTGACACTTATAGTGAGTCTTTGGGGTCTAAGGCCATATATCTTGGTCTCCGTTGAGCTCCATTTCACTCTCAGCTGTCAACTTACATTATGCCTTATTGGTGTCCTCTACCTTATAGTAGCAAAGAGAAATATTTTTTTTTTTTATATACTTTGGTTGGTGAAAGAGACTTTCGCATTGAGACTCAATGTCTCACACCGAACAATGTCACACACCGAACAGATTATTGATATAGTGGCACATCCAACATCACAGTAATAAACGTACCTTTCGGTGACAATTTCAGAAATGTTTCCATGCACGAGTGAGACATTTAGAAAACTACTATTTCACCTGAATTTGCTTCCAATGAAAGAATATTTAGCAATAGTTCGTAATTAGAACAATTCTCTCTTTTGTTCTGGCCCAAGAGACATGGATCAGAGGCTCAACTAGCGTTAACAATCATTAAGCAGTATAATAATTCTGTACACTTGTTCATCTGGAAGTTGAATTCATATGACTGAATGATGATATTCTCCATGCTCTTAATTTAAAATTATATATGACATGCATCTAATTCCCTGGGCATTGGTTTAAGATATTTTCTCTGAGTTTAATTTTTTAGTGTTTTAACCAAAATTAAAAAAAAAACTAACTTGCTGAATTATAGATTTATATGCAATTGTAAGAAATAACAGAGAGGTCTCATGCACCCTTTACCCAGTTTCCCCCAATGGTAGCACTTTGTAAAATGATAGTACATTATCACAACCAGGAAATTGAAATTGATGCAGTCAGGATACATCACCAGAGGCATTCCACCAGCTGCCCTTCTGTAGCCACACCCACTTCCTTCCTGCTCACCTCACCCTCATCCTTTACCCCTGAAAAATACCAATCTGTGCTCCATTTCTATAAGTTTGTCATTTCGAGAATATTGTATAAAGGTAATCATATGATACACAGTCTTGAGATTGGCTGTTTTTCACACAGCATATTTCTCTGAAGATCCATCAAGGTTGATGTGTGTTTCAATTGGTTTTTTCTTTTTCATTGCACAGTAGTATTCCATGGTATGATAGTACTACAGTTTTTGTTTCTGTTTTTGTTTTTAACCATTTGCTCATTGAATGACATATGAGTTGTATCCAGTTTTGGGGGATCATGAACACAAAGCTGCTCTGAACATTTGTTTTTCTATAAATGCATCTTCACTTTTCTGGGATAAATGCCCAAAGGTGCAATTGCTGGTTTGCATGGTGGTTGCACATAATAGTCATTTCCATTTTTATAGGCACAACTATAAGGCAACATCAAGAGAGAGTGGAAGAGGGGCAAAGAGAGAAGGAGAGAGAATCCCAAGATGGTTCTGTATTGATGGCGCAGAATCCCACATGGGGTTCCATCTCAGGACCCTGAGATCATGACTTGAGGCAAAATCAAGAGTCAGACGACTTAACTGACTGAACCTCAGGCGCCTCAGAAATTTGTTTTTTAAATAAGACCTCCCATCCACTAATCTCGCTGTGGTGAGCTGGCTCTATTCTAGATACTATTCTGACAAAACTTGGAGGAACATGGCTTTTTATATAGTAGTGGAAAACCCCTGTCCATCAGGGTGATTCTTGAAGCCGTAGGATATGGCTCCTACGTTAGCCTCGTGTTTAGATCATCGCAACTACAAGGTCTGATGGAATGCCCACTCCCTACAAATCTTTTCTCTAATAATGCCTCTGGTCATTGCACTGTTATTATCATCAAATCTCATTTTTTCCCCCAAGGATATTATTTACTGTTTTAATTTCTTTGCCTCTCTTACTATTTCAATTTGTTTAAGAAGAACTGGAAACAGGTGATCTCTAAACACCATGTTGCCCCTAGAGTGCTCTAATTCTAGGATTCTGTCTAGTCATTTAAGAAAAGAATGACTCATAGCTGACAGAGATGAAACAGACTTGACTTAAGTAGCAGCTCAGAAATTTCCAGCCCTACCAGGATAGATGAGCCACACATAAATAGGGGTATTGCTTTAGAAGCAGAGAAGTTTTCATTTTACTCTTCAGTAGTCCATTATAATTGCTTTGTCATTGATGACCCATATTAGAGTTCTATTTTAATGATGAGATATGCTTATATGATTTATGTTTTTAAACTTCAAGTCTATGTGAATAGAAATAGTACAGATTTATTGGCTGGAGGAATAAAGACACAGATAGCAAAATATATTCAGCAAAATACATTAACATAATTAAAATTGGAATTCAAGTTATGAGTATATACAGTCTGAAGGGACATTTTCAATTGCCCTGATGGAATATTAGATAAGATTACAGTGGTTCTCTAAGACTGTGTGGATATACGTATATATGTGTGTGATGGGGAGGAAGCTGATTGTTGTACAATGGTGTCTGGAAGGCACTATTTGCATATGGTGGGTGGAGTCAGCATGCCAATATTCTGTACTGTTCCAAATACGTTGCACATCGGAGGATTTCTCCACTCTTGGTACTACTCATGCTCCCACTGTGGAACACTGCAGGACATTAGGAGTTCTTCCATCCACAGAACTCTCCTGCTCGGGTTCTATGTTCCTTAGAAAAAGATAGCTGAATTATGTCTTTCAAAGTTTGTTTTCTGCCGTGAAAAATATAAGGGCATGTATTATATTCTTTTTGTTAGAGCAACCTTGTATGCGCTATGCCGTTTAACCATTGCAACTCAAAGGAAATAGATATTTTGTTAAATCCACAACACGTTAGCTTATTAATCTTGGAAAGTATGAAAAGAGCCGATTCATTTTTATCTTTTGACTAGGTACGGCACTAAATTTTTGTTAATGGCGAAAATTCAGGGGCCAGGTGTGTTAGACTCATAGGGCTGATCTAAGGATTCAAGGAGTTATGGACTATTTCCCATGGACAGTAAAGCACCTCAAGTATTTAATGTGAGTTTAAAGTAACAAAAAGGCCCCCAATAAGGTAACCACTGATGATCACAGTCAAGAATGTGGCTAATGTTAAAATTTATGCAAATGTCAATAATTAATGAAATAAATACTATGTTCCAAGGTAATATAATGGGATGATACTATACTAGCTCTTGTAATATACTTATTGGTAATATCTAAGGGTTAATTTAATTTTATTTTTTTTAAGTCTATTTATATATTTTTGAGAGAGAAAAAGAGAGAATGGGGGAGGGGCAGAGAGAGAGGGAGAGAGAGAGAATCTCAAGCAGGCTCCACACTGTCAGTGCAGAGCCCGATGTGGGGCTCAAACTCATGAACCATGAGATCATGACCTGAGCTGAAATGAAGAGCTACACATTTAACCAATTGAGCCACCCAGGTGCCCCATCTAAGAACTAATTTATAATACTCTTTATGGATTATGTTATAAGCTCTATTCATATTAGCAGGCACAAGATCATAATTTTGTGTAGAGTTTTCCTAGGACACAAAATAGATGACTAAAGACACAAAAAATAGTAAGATTCCCCGTAGCAGTACAATTCCTACTCAAAATGTTAAATAAACAACCAAACTGATAATTTTCAGACTCCACTGATATTTTTCTTGAAGAAAGAGATGTGCAGAACCTCTTCTGATTTTCAATAAAGGAGAAGATGTGGATTTAGAAAAATAGCATTTGTTAAAAATATTCAAGAAAGACTAGTAAAAAAAACCCTAATTATTGTCAGCTTTTTGAAGTTAGCATCTATTTTAAAAATACAAAGTCATGGTATTCTATCTAAACAATTCTCTGTTCTTACTATTGATTTCCCTCTCAGCACATACAGTTGCTTCCCCCCTTTCACCCATGTATTTACTGACTGTAGTGATTCCTGTACATTGGGAACCAGCTGAAACTTTCCAAACAAAAGCGTACAAAAGCCTAACATATGTAGGTTCAAACTTGTCCTGTTAGTACAAAAGCTACTTTGTTTTTGTTCACAGATATTGTGAGAAGATAAAAATGAGCAGAGAGCTCATAGAACTTAGTCAATATGCAATCCCTATGGAAACAAGTTATCATTAGGAAGGGGTTCACAGGGAACACCTGACCTAATAAAAAGGTAGAATCATTTTTATACCATACCATAGATTATTCTTTTTGACTCTCAGAGTAAAATGCCAATGCTCCCTTTCTTCCTTTCCAGCTGGCAATCATTAATGTGCATCTCTTAGAATAAAGGGAACTATGCCTCTTAAATCCATTCCTCTATTGCATATTTGGATTTTTCGTCCCAGTTCAAAGATCAGGATAGAGGTACTGTAGGCTGCTTCACACTGTCCTCCCTGCTTCCTTCTCTTATCTCTCCCGTTAAAAAGAAAATGGAGGAAAAAAATATCTGGCATGAATCACTGTGGCATGGCTGTGATACATCTTTATTTTGTTTTTATGTTTTAAACATGAAATCCTCAGTAAAAGGAACGGTCCCTCTAGTGATGGGAAGTGTCAGCACTTAGCATCAGCATGACTTAACCATATCAGATCTAGCCACTCATCCTGTTTTCTGTTTATGCTGGGTGACTGGGAAAGAAGGCCGATTTCATGTGATTTTATTCCCTATGTATTTACTTGAGGGAGGATGCATTGATATATTATGGTTTCAAACCACTTTTGTATTAAGCCTGATTTTGCCATTCCTTCTCCTGAGAATATCGTTTATGTTGTAGCTATAGTTTAAGTAGAAAATGAAAAGACCATTTATTTCAAACCTAGTATGTGCCTACTACTCCATGTACATTATTTCAGTACTGCTGTAACTACTAGGTTGGGTACTATCTCCCTTTTACAGATGATGAAATTGAACCTCAGAAAGATTAAAAAAAAAGTGTTCAAGGTCACCTACAAAGTAAGAGTGACAAGAGGAAACCTAGGTGCCTGATTGGAGCCCCTTGTTGAGCTGCATCTGGGTACTTCCCATTTGCCATTTGAGGTCAATATGGAGATATTCTGGAAAAGTGACCAGCTGCCCTGCTTTGCCCAGGACTGAGGAGTGTCTCACGATGTAGGACTTCCAGGGTTAATACTGGGAGAGTGAGGGGAAAACCAGGGCCATCAGGCTCCCTAGACCTGGAGTGCCAAACAAAAGTATCCCTCCGGCTTCTAAAGACAAAAATTATTCAGCCAATTAAAAAAAAAAAGGATTGGGGCGCCTGGGTGGCGCAGTCGGTTAAGCGTCCAACTTCAGCCAGGTCACGATCTCGCGGTCCGTGAGTTCGAGCCCCGCGTCGGGCTCTGGGCTGATGGCTCGGAGCCTGGAGCCTGTTTCCGATTCTGTGTCTCCCTCTCTCTCTGCCCCTCCCCCGTTCATGCTCTGTGTCTCTCTGTCCCCAAAATAAATAAAAAACGTTGAAAAAAAAAAATTAAAAAAAAAAAAAAAGGATTAAGATTTCGCCTGGTCCTTCTGAAAGCATCTTGAATGCTGTCTACCAAGTATGCCCATTTTTTAAACTAAGCTACGCCGGGTACATGATTCTCTGAGAATAGGAACAAAGACATTTTCCTCTTATATAAAAAGCCATTGATAATGAGCATTTCTCTCTCTCTCTCTGATTCCCAGTCTCCTCCTCTTATATTGGTGGAGACTTTTGTTCCTTCTTGTCTCTATCTGTAAGGATATGTGGATATAGGTAGCATTTCAATCGATGAAGTCCTTCATATATTGATAAAATTTCTGATTCACCACTATTAACTTTGAATTTATTTCAGTAGCAATAACTGTTGGTAATGTTACATCATCCACAACCTCTTACAGGGAAAACATTTTTTGGGCACGGGAATTCTTTGATTTAATCATAATATGTGGTCTTGAAGTAGTGACCATAACTGGCATATACAGACACTCAAACTAAATAGCCACAGTATTTCAGACAGCTAAGACCGTCTCTCTTGTTCTGAATGCAAACTCTAATGTTTTAAAAGTACTACTTGAATTCCTGTCCCATCTTATACAAAAAGTAATCAAATACTGACTGATGTAAGACTATGTTTTTATGTTGCCCGGAACGTTAGAAACCCTAATATAAACCTACAACTTCACAAGGACCATTTTCTAAACTTGTTTCATGAACCTGGGAACTCCCAGATGACATTAACAAGTATTTTATATATCAAAGAATAAAAGAGAGTTGGACCTTCCTCAAAGTAGTGTCTTTATAACAGAAATCATCTATGAGACAGCTTACTCTGTGGAAAGGCTTCTCTGGTTTTCTGATTTGCACTGGCGCTGTTTATTATGACGAGCTTTTGATTTAATTTCAATGGCACAGCGCAGATATCTGGGATATACATTCATTTGCTTAACATTAAATTAAGCTTGGACCGTTCATTTGCCGTATCCAATCTATCAGGTTGTCATTAACATTCAATAATAACAAGAAAACTATTTTTTTTTCTTATTACATGAAAGCAAAGGGTCTTTTATACCCCAGGTGTTTGTCGTAGCCAATAAAAGTATAAATACTCAGGCTATAAAACAAAATTCCAACAAGTCATTCAATAGTTCATGTTTATAGACCACTCTAATTAGCGATTAAAGGCGAGAGTCTCCTCTCTACCACCTCCAAGCCATTTCCTTATTCTCCCCAAACATCTCCTTATTTCACTCATAATATTGAATAAAAATGTGTCTGATGTTTTTCTGACCTTAGGGAATAATTTAAGGGTAGTGCAAGGGAACAAGTCGATAGCTGCAGCAGGTGCAAAGTAAGTGAGAACATCTGTATTTACTTCCAGGAACTGTAGAGCCTTTCATAGCACTGACTGGCAGGGAAGAAGATCAGGGACAGTAGATATGAGCAGTTGTCAGCAACTTCACGTCAAGCGAAATAACCAAGTATATGTTCTCTAAGATCTCTTCATGGGAAGATCAGTTTTCACTTTTAATTAAATGGGGAAACACCGACAGTCTCAATGAAAGACTTCTGTTCAGAGAAACACAGCATTGGGAAAACGGATCTTGGGGCGCCACAGGTAAGCGTCGGACTCTTGATTTCAGCTCAGGTCATGATCTCAAGGTTCCTGAGGTGAAGCCCTGAGTCTGACTCTTTGCTGACAGTGCAAAGCCTGCTTGGGATGCTCTTTCTTCCTCTTTCTCTGCCCCTCCCCCACGCGTGCTCTCTCACTCCTTCTCTCTCTCAAAATAAGTAAATAAATAAACATTAAAAAAAAAAAAGAAAAATAGAACTTAATTGTCTTTGCCCCCATGGCCTCTTATAATGAGGAGTAGGTTGTGCTAAATCTTTTAAGTGAACTGTCTTTATGTTTATGTACATGCGTGTGTATGTATAAGATAAATTATATTTTAAATATATATTAATATATTCTATACACATATAAAATAGGACCATATTATATACATTTTATACTAAAGCCTAAGACGAAAATGGTTTTGTTCCATGTACTACTCTGCATAATTTCAAGACCAGTCGTAGTAGAAGACATAGCCAAAGGGACCTAGATTGTAGGGTCTCTGATCCATAGCTCGGGGACACTCAGGGTCACTGCTTATATTCTCTATGGTATGCATTTGTACTGCTGAGGTTCTAAACTTTTTTTAATGTTTATTATTTTTGAGAGAGAGATAGGGCAGGGCAGGGGAAGAGAGAGAGAGGGAGACAAAGAATTCAAAGCAGGCTCTAGGCTCTGAGCTGTCAGCATGAACCAGGAGATTGTAACCTGAGCCGAAGTCAGAGGCTTAATTGAGCCATCCAGACGCCCATACTTTCCACGGCTACTTCTTGCTTTTTTCTTTGCCTCTACTTCTGAGACATTGTGGACAGCTGCATTCCACTCAATATTGTATTGACATATTAAAACTTCACTCTCCATTCCTTTATCTCCTAAACATCAGATCACGCAAGCAGGCAGAAGATTTAAGGTGGCAGAAGGGAAGAATCATCACGCACTGCATAAATAGGCTTCCACAGTTTCAATACTTCAATTTGCTCACAACAATCACTTTTCAAAAACCTGGTTGCTGACTGAAGACCCTCTTAGAAGCCTCTGAGAAATAGAAACTGCTCTTCCCCCTCATGACTAAGCTAGACGCCATGAAATTTTGGTGAATAAGGTTTTCTTTGCGGGAAATTAACTTCTCTCATTGGTAAAGCTAAACTATTACACATCACTCACAAAAATATTGCTATTAGACAAGAAAACCACTGGTCTTGTGGACCTGAGTAAAGAGAACTCCCAAGTTTTTTCATACCTACTCTTTTTTTTAATTTTTTTTAATTTTTTTTTAACGTTTATTTATTTTTGAGACAGAGAGAGAGCATGAACGGGGGAGGGTCACAGAGAGAGGGAGACACAGAATCTGAAACAGGCTCCAGGCTCTGAGCGGTCAGCTCAGAGCCCGACGCGGGGCTCGAACCCACGGACCGCGAGATCGTGACCTGAGCCGAAGTCAGACGCTTAACCGACCGAGCCACCCAGGCGCCCCTATACCTACTCTTTTGCTAATTTGCTGACGGACAGAATCTGGTGGGAAGGTGGTGCTGTCATCGCAACTCAACAACATCTGGAAAGGCTGTGTGGATGTCAACAAGGTCTACAAGGCAAAGATGTAAAATCTGCTCAAAGGGTGAGCGGTTATTTTTAATGATTTTTTGAAATGTTTATTTATTTTTGAGAGAGTGAGAGAGAGCGAGCGAGCAGGGGAGAGAATGAGAGAGAGGCAGACACAGAATCTCAACAAGGTTCCAGGATCCGGGCTGTCAGCCTCGGTTGAGCCTGACATGGGGCTCGCGCTCACAAACCAGCTGTGAGATCATGACTTGAGCCGAAGTTGGATGGCCAACCCACCGAGCCACACAGGCGCCCCTGCTCAAGAGTGGTTCTAAGCTGAAGACCATACTTGTGAAACAGGACAATCTCAAAGGAAACAAAACTGAACGGTAGAGAAGGAGGCACAGGGCATGGGGCAAAACCAGCCATCTCCCTAGGCTGAATTTGATCATAATTTATAGGTAGTAATACGATAGTCTGCTTTCAAAAAAAATGTACAAAGCATCTGATAGTTGAAAACTAAAACTATGTGTTTTTTTTTTTTGACAGAAATCAATACATTATTTTATTAAAATTATTGGTTGGTGATTCAAACGATCACAATAATTCAAAGATTTAGAGATTAAAAAAAAAAAATTAAAACCACTGATGCTACCAGAGGACTGTAGAAGATGTTATTAGATTGGCAGCATGGACAAGCACTTCAGCTGCCATTTCTATGTGCAGACTCGGGAATGGCTTTAGATACCAGGCCTGAGAAGACAGTAAACGTTTAGGAATGAAACCCATGTGGTGAGAGTTTTTATTATCTGCGGAAAGCCATTCTCAGGTACATTTGCCATTTTTTAAATTGAAATTATTATTTTTGTTCTTACGGAAAGCTTTCTAGCTATTTCTTTTTGTATTGCTTTATGCTGTAATTATTTTTTTTTAATTTTTTTAACGTTTATTTATTTTTGAGACAGAGAGAGAGACAGAGCATGGAGGGGGGAGGGGCAGAGAGAGAGGGAGACACAGAATCGGAAGCAGGCTCCAGGCTCTGAGCCATCAGCCCAGAGCCCAACGCAGGGCTCGAACTCACGGACTGCGAGATCGTGACCCGAGCTGAAGTCGGACACTTAACCGACTGAGCCACCCAGGTGCCCCTGTAATTATTTTTTTTAAAGCAGGGTCTATGCTTACTTAGTTTCAATATCCATTCAAACAGGGTGAATCTCTCCATTTTCCATCCAGGTAATTTGCCTTTCTTGGTGCTGTTCTAAAAACTATTATCTCCCAATCATCTTAATTCCCAACTCCATTTTGACCATATTGAATTTTCTCCAGTAGCTCTCCATACATGCCTAGTATACAGATGCTGTTCAGAATCAGACCAGTCTCTCAGGAAGAGATTGTAACTCCTAATGTAACGAACCACAAAGAACACCACAAGGTGAGACATTGTCAGATTTGGGGCATATCTCAAAAGGGAACTATGAGAAAATAGGAAAGGAAGAGAAAGGCTCCTGTTCTTGTGCTAGGGCCGACCCTGTGGGTGAAACAGAAGTAGCTTCGGGTTTCTTTTGCTTAAATTTCTTGATTTGACATCACATTCTCTGCGGCAGAAGGAAACATCACTGCAGATTGGCCTTAACACCAGAAAAAGCCATGGAGGGCCATAAGTGAAAATAATTGAATTGTAGTGTTTAAATGTCCCCTGCGTCTGTCTCCTTTGTCTTGGCCCTCCCACGCCGGGACACGAGTTCACCAAAGCCTCAAAGAGCCAGCGGGCAACTCTGGAGTTGGCAACAGCTCTCTCTGACTCACACTGGGCGTTCTCTTTGTAGCTTTCTAATTTAATAAATGATTCAGCCTGACTCTGCTGAATTGATAAGCCCCATGAGGTATTACAGCTCACAAGTAGGCAGACGGATGTCTTTCTAATGGCTAAACAGCACTGGAAGAATTTTCTGGAAAGGTTTACTGAAAACAACGTTTCACCACATTAAAGTACAAACTTTAAAAACAAACATCTACTTGTCCTATGTTAGTACCGCAGTTGACTGCAATTGCTTACTTATTAATTATCTGAGAGCTTTCTGAGGGCAGAAAACATGTCTTTCTTTCTTTCTATTTTATTGTCAGGGCCTACTAGTCAGTGCCTGGCACTTAGTAATCCCTCTATATCCCTGTTTCTGTACCTATTTACATCCATGCTTATACTCATACCTTTATCAGTGTTAGCCAAGCACTTATTGTTCTAACCCAGACATTCCTACACATCGCACATGCTTCAGAGGTTTTTTTTTTTTTTAATTATTATTATTTCTGCGCGTCCCTGCAAAGTAAGCATTACTTCAGAGATATTAGACATCTTCCCCAAAGACACAGTTCATGGTGAGGCTACAATCCAGATCACATTTTCTCTGAATTCGAATCTATTCTATGCTGACTTCTGCACATTGAGAAAGTGCATTTACTCTTATTCTATTTCTTGGTAAAAGATGACATTACAGAGATTCAGTGAGATCATGTGTTCCTCAATTCATTGTTCTAAAAGTGAGAATACTTGCAAATATGATACAGACAGAAATACAAATAGCTACTACTCAACATTTTTGGGTAACTGGCTTCTCTTCACCCCTAATGCCCAAGTAAGATGACCTTAAAAGACCTGGAGAGCAGGGATATTTGATAATTCCATAAATTGCCCAAAGGTAGAAAGATGATGAAGAAACCAGTTTAAGAAGCTGAGCCCTGAAAGTTGGCTACCTGACACTGCCCCAGCTCTGAACCCACGGAAATCAGGAAGTGCAGTATTTTCCCCTAGCAACAAGCAAACCAATTCTAGACAACCTCTCTTTAAAGAAACGGAAAGAATTAATTGGAGAAAACTATCCCGCCAGGCAGATACCAGAACCCTGGAGAAACAGGTGGTATTTTGAAGGATACTTTTCTGAAGACAGGTTCACCCACCCCTGCTTATTCTAAAAGGGGCTGCTGAACAGAGACCCGGGGGCTTTCAGAGTCTAGATTCTCAGGGATGTCCTAGCCAAGGGAATGCACACAGCTACCCAGGCATGGCACCCCAGAAGTCTGCTTTTAAACATGAATTGGAAATCAAAGCTAAGCAAACAAAGGAAAAAACCGGTAACATGGCCAAGAGGAATAAAGGTAAATGAAATAGTACATTTTATTGGGGGTGTGGAGGAAAGCACTAGATAGGATTTGTAATAAGAAGAGAATTAAGGGGCGCCTGGGTGGCGCAGTCGGTTAAGCGTCCAACTTCAGCCAGGTCACGATCTCGTGGTCCTCACGGACCCGCGTCAGGCTCTGGGCTGATGGCTCGGAGCCTGGAGCCTGTTTCCGATTCTGTGTCTCCCTCTCTCTCTGCCCCTCCCCCCTCCATGCTCTGTCTCTCTCTGTCCCAAAAATAAATAAAAAACGTTGAAAAAGAAAAATAAAAAAAATTAAAAAAAAAAAGAAGAGAATTAAAATTTTTAACACACACATCAAATTCATACAAAGGAATGAAAGAAAAGAAAGAAATTGAAAACAAGAAAGACCTCTTGTATTAAAAAAAATCAACATAATAGATAATGAATAAAATTTACCTGATATGTGTATGTGTGTGTGTGTACATATAAGTGTGGAGACTAGATGTTTGAAAAACTGGCATTTTACTATAATTAGGAGCTAAATTTATGTTACTCTTTGCATACTAATTTAGAGTATCATTTAGAAAGACATTCAAAAGTTTTGTGTTTGTTTTCTTTTTGGAAATGACACCAAAGTATTTATTTAAATATTTTCCCTATTTCCTGAATCCAAATTTCTTCTCCTCATCTCTGGGTAACTCACTTGTCCTTATTGAGAAGTGGTGTTTTGTGGATGACATTTCCCATTTCGCAAATATGCCTAATTGACATTAACCATTAATAATCTTCTAATATTTAGAAACTTCTTTCTTTTAAAACCACACTGCAGGTTAGACAAGAGAAATGCAGAGCTGAAAGAAAGTTTATTATGTTTTGAAATGGCATGGAACAAGGGGAAAGAATAGAAGAAGAGAAGACAAGGGCGCCTGAGTGCCTCAGTCGGTTAACTATCCAACTTCGGCTCAGGTTGTGAGTTCACGCCCCACATGGGGCTCTGCTGACAGCTCGGAGCCTGATGCCTGCTTGGGATTCTATGTCTCCCTTTCTCTCTGCCCTTCCCCCATTCTCGCTCCATCTCTTAAAAATAAACATTAAAGAAAAGGAAAAAAGACAAAAAGGAAAGACAAGACAAATGCGAGTCGAGGAGAAGGAAAATAAAGATAACCTCTGGTAACTTCATAATATTGTGTCCAGATAAAGCTTTCTTCCTACTATTTTAAATAATATTTTAAAAGTTTATTTATTTATTTTGAGAGAGAGAGGCAGAAAGAGAGAGACGGAAAATCCCAAGCAGTCTCCATGCTAACAGAGCAGGGGCTCAATCTCACGAACCATGAGATCATTGCCTGAGCCAAAACCAAGAGTCAGACACTTAACTGACCGATCCTCCCAGGTGCCCCTAAGTTAAAACATTTTTATAGCAACTTTACATACCCAGATTGTGGGTCCCTATAGGATAAAATGAGAAGTACTCTGGTTTTTAATCAGTGGGCCAATAAAACAACGTCAGTAGGTTTTTCGTTTTTGTTTTTGTTTTTATGTGTAAATTAGACAGGGATGAAGTGATGGTGAGGTTCATGACAAAAGGTTATAATAATCAGGACAGTAAGGCTTAGATAAAAATGGTTTTCAGGAAAATACTGTAGTAAAGCTATCACTCCATTCTAACCTCACCACATTGTTAGAAATAATATTTTCTTTTATCACTCTTCTGCCCCTAAAATGGCCATACTTCCAGACTGGGTAACAATTTTGCAATTTCTCTCTCCTAAAATCTGGCCTGAGAATAATCATTCAAGTTTCTGTAAAAAGATTATTTATCTTCTCAAAATTCTCTAGGCCAGGTTAAAATTTGTGGTTTCTTTTATATTTTTCTGAGATTTAGAATCTCTTGATGTTGTATTAAGAAAATAATCTTGGGGTGCCTGGGAAGCATCCGACTTCGGCTCAGGTCATGATCTCGCGGTCTGTGAGTTCGAGCCCCGCGTCGGGCTCTGGGCTGACAGCTCAGAGCCTGGAGCCTGTTTCAGATTCTGTGTCTCCCTCTCTCTCTGCCCCTCCCCCGTTCATGCTCTGTCTCTCCCTGTCTCAAAAATAAATAAATATTAAAAAAAAAAAAAAAGAAAAGAATCTTAAGATGAGATCCACTTGTATTTGTGATAAAAATTATATCCAGTGTTTTTATGTAACATGAATAATATTTACTTTAAAATATCAAAACTTCAGTGCTTTGCAAAATTTTTTAGCACTTTATACCATTTTTTCCTAGTACGTATTTTTCTTTTGCTGAAGTTTTTTCACTAAGTGACTTAAAACAATTGTAGAATAAAAGAAATGTACTAAAGCTGATGGCTGACTTTGTTTTACTTCATGACTTTTCCCTCTGCTTGTGGTATGGCAGACAAGGTTTTGAAATTAAGTTTACATTGGAAATTCTAACAGAACATTCACTGAAAGATGTATGTGAATTAACTGAAGTTGGCTTACTCTCTGGGATAGATTAGTCTGAAGTGCATTCAGGACTAGTCTCTTCAGATTGACCATCAACTCTCTTTTACTTTAGTGTGATTGGCATAATTAATTTCATGTCTACCACGTGTGAGAATTTATTCTAATCATCAACTATAATGTTACATACATGAAAATGATTGTCGTGGTGTCTCACACATAGTAAATATTATTTCCTCTATCATCTATACATGACTTCTTTTCTTTTTTTAATTTAATTTTTTTATTTTTTAAAATTTACATCCAAATTAGTTAGCATATAGTGCAACAATGATTTCAGGAGTAGATTCCTTAGTGCCCCTTATCCATTTAGCCCATCCCCCTCCCACAACCCCTCCAGTAACCCTCAGTTTGGTCTCCTATTTATGAGTCTCTTCTGTTTTGTCCCCCTCCCTGTTTTTATATCATTTTTGTTTCCCTTCCCTTATGTTCATCTGTTTTGTCTCTTAAAGTCCTCATATAAGTGAAGTCATATGATATTTATCTTTCTCTAACTGACAAATTTCACATAGCATAATACCCTCCAGTGCCATCCACGTAGTTGCAAATGGCAAGATTTCATTCTTTTTGATTGTCGAGTAATACTCCATTGTATATATATACCGCATCTTCTTTATCCATTCATCCATCGATGGACATTTGGGCCCTTTCCATACTTTGGCTATTGTTAGATAATGCTGCTCTAAACATGGGGGTGCATGTGTTCCTTCGAACACATGGATAAATGCCTAGTAGTGCAATTGCTGGGTCATAGGGTAGTTCTATTTTTAGTTTTTTGAGGAACCTCCATACTGTTTTCCAGAATGGCTGCAGCAGCTTGCATTCCCACTTACATGACTTCTTTCTAAAACATCCTCAACAGTAATCTAGCTTCTTATGAATAAATCCAATGAGGGAGCATCTTGTTTCGTTATTAAAACACTCATTGCTAGAAAATGCTGACTTTTTTGAAGTCAGAATCTGACAGTTCAAACAACTTATTTTAGTCGTCTTATGGAGAAACCCAAGTCAAATATTTGAAATAATATGTTTCTGAAACCAAACATACTAGTTCCCTTAAATGATCCTCATAAAATAGTTCAGACTTCATATCATCCTTTAAGTTATAGTCATAAGATGGTAAGTTGGAACTGGATGCCAAATACATACTGTACGTACCACCACTTTCTCATTTTCTAGCACGTTCGCCAATGTGGCAACATGTGACTTTAGACTTTCATCAATAGAGCATTCTAGGCAGCAATTGTGTAGGTAAAATGAAACTCATTTGTCATCTTGGAGAGTTTAAAAATATCATTTTAAAATTAACAATATAGTTCAAAGGGTTTTAGTAAATAACTGAAACCCACGAGGCTAATTATGAAAACTAGTGTCTACTTCTACGTTGATTTAATTGTCTACTTCTTTTTGATTATAGTCCAGTACTTCCCCATCTGTTAAAATTAGTTCTATATTTAGTGATATATACATATGTAAATGTGTATATGTAAATGTGTATTACATAAAATACATATATATATATATATATATAATGTATATGTATTACAGCACTGTTTGAAATATATAAAAATCTGGGGAAACTTACATGTTTATAAAGAAGGAAATGGTTGAACACAGTATAATACTCATTCTACTTATACAAATGATTAGATTTATATGAGTTGATATAAAAATATATAATAACAAATAAAATAGGTAATCACTCTAAAATTACCTTCAGGGCGCCTGGGTGGCTCAGTCAGTTGAGCATCACTGTTAATTTTGGCTCAGTTAGGATTCCAGGGTCGTAGGATCAAGCCACACATTGGTTTCTGTGCTGAGTGAGAAGATTGCTTGGGATTCTCTCTCTCTCTTCTCTTTTCACCCCACTCACATTCTCTCTCTTAAAAACAAAAATTAGCCTCCAAAATTCCCATACAAAATACCTACAGAACGTGTGTTCATAATCAAGAATTACAAACATATGACAAAAAGCAAAACCCTCTAGGAAGAAAAAAAAAAAAAAAAGCCCTGATTTGAGGGCTAGGTAAAAAAGTTGCAGAATCAGAAGATTTTTGAGGCTGTATTTTGCTCAAGAGGAGGAATATAAAGCAAATGACTAATGTGGACTTGGCTAAATTAAATAGACATGAAAAATCCAGTAAAATATCTGTAAAATATCTAATTAAAGCCCAGAAATAAAAAGTGTAATTACCAGAGTAATAACAGAAAATGTGAAACAGACAAACACAAAATCAATCAACCCAACTGAAAATAAAAGTAAAGAAAAGAAATGCAGGGAAGCAAAAGCAAATACAAAGTACAAAATAAGATGGTGAAACATGTCTGAATAAATCACCATGAATAAAAATTATAAGCAGAATAGGAAGGCTTGAAAATATTAAACCTTTATGCATCTAATAACAGCTTCAAAATATGTAAATGAAAAAATTGACAGAAGTAAAAGGTAAAACAGATGAATCCACTAAAATAGTGAGGTTTAACACAACCATCTCAGAAATAGATGTACTAAGTAAATTTCAATATTCTTAGATGTGTATTGTCTAAATGTTTGTATTAATTTTTGAACCGTTACTGGCCAATGTGACTACCCGCGGTCATGACTTTTTGTTGTTGGAGCTAACAACTTTTAGAGTTAAAGGTATAAGGAGGCTTCTTTCTTATAACCTTGCTACTAGTAATTTTTGTAATACAAAGTACCAAATAATACTTTAAAAGCAAATCTATAAATCCAAACAACAATAAGGCATAGAAACGTTTTATAAAATCTGTCTAAGAGCAAAATGATGTTCTAGTACTCTTTTTAGTTGTGATAAATGTTTTATGTTAAATTTCGTATTTTTAAATATCTTTTTTAAGCAAAATACAGAAAAACACCCCTGCTGTACGCTTTAGTTATTGGAATCATTTGATTCCTCTTAGAGTTTAACTTAAATTAGGATATTTGTGGTATTACACTATGTAGGCTGAAGTGGTTGAAATTAATTTCTGACATTATAGCACATAGAAAAGAAGCAATAATAAAAGTTAAAGAATTTAATTAACTTTAAATTTAAGCTTCCAACTCAGTGGTTTGAAAATGAGCAATAAAATCGATAAGTATAGGTCAATAGTAAAGAGAAGAACAAATATTAATAAAATAGAATAGAAGATGCAAAAGCCTCAAAGACACACCTTTTCCTTTGGAACGTTCTGTGGAACAGGTGTACTTCTTGAAAATGTGTGCAAAATTATTCATTCTTTAAAAATAATAAGTTAAAACTGAATCCAAGAATAAAAAATAGAAAACCATTAAGGTTTAACTAAAAGTAGTATTTGTCTTAAATTCAAACAGCTGTCTCCCATGGTTTAAAAAGGGAATTCTATTACATACTCTGTTAAAAGATAATTTCATTCTAATACAAACTCTCCTAAAGACTAGAACAACGAGGAACTCTTCCTCATTTGTATAATGCTTCTAGCATTGCTTTATATGTCAACACACAAGGACTGTAAATAAGAGCACAAAACAGTTGAGACTGGCAAATAACTGATACAAAAATGTTCAATCTATTAATGTTAGCCAAAACGTATCAGTGATATCTAAATAAACCAATATGTAATGGTCAAATTGGCTTTGATGCAGGATGGAAAAGTAGTTACGCGTCAGAAAATTTCAAACTGTAATTCACTGCACTTAACAGATTTTAAAAGAAAAAAAATACAAACACCTCAGTAGAAAAAAAACCTTAATAGAAAAAAAAAAAAAAAAAAAAGCCCTCTGTTTCCTAACCCTGATCTCTAAAAGGGCCTGGAAATAACACCAACCTAATGAAAATGAGCACACCTACTAATCCAGACCTTTCTTGCTAAACGACATTTCCTACTCAAAACCCAGTAAAATAAAATTTAAAAAAGTGTCAGAGTTCTTCATGAGAATGTCTGATTCCAGGGCCATAACAGAGAAAGCACAAATTGAATCTACAGCATACTGTTGTGTCAGAAAATAGGAAAGAACTTAAAGGCTTCCCTTTAAGAAGAAGCCTCAAGATGGTAAGAGGAAGACCTCTTTGTCTTGATGGTACAGAGACCAATTTGACAGGCTTCCTTTGGCTAAGTCTAAGGAAATCTGAGCATAAAAATGAATGACAGCAACAGATTATAAAATCTATTACTATAAAAATCTATAAAAAGTTCAAAAGTAATACTATGGTTATATATGATAAATATATATTTGGTCTTAGTCTCATTTCTAGCTCAGAGCCTCTGAAACCTTTGGAATGTCCTACTTGGTGGGGGAGATTAGGTCTTTTGTTGTGTTAATGTGCTGTAGTTTGGTCACCTAAGAGGGGAATTTAATTGCCAGGATGAAAAATCCTGTGATTGGAGTGTTGTAACTGTCAGTCCCACCCCTTGACTTCCAGGGAGGAGGGGAAGGGTGAAAGTAGATTGCCAATGGCCAATGATTTCATCAGTTGCTACCATCTAATAAAACCTCCATGAAAACCCAAAAGGACGGGTTAGAAGAGTTTCTAGGAAATTTGAGGACAGTGGCACTCATGGAGAGGACGTGAAATCTCCATGCCCTTTCTCCATTCCTTGCTTTATGTAAGTCTTCCCTCTGGCTGTTCTTGTGTTATATCCCTTTATGATACACTGGTGATCTAGTAAGTAAAATGTTTCTCTGAGTTCTATGAGCTATTGTAACAAAATAATTGAACCCGAGGAGGAGGGTGTGGGAATCTCTAGTCCATAGCCAATTTGTCAGAAGCACTGATGATAATCTGATTTTGCATTTAGGGTCTGAAGTAGAGGGGATTGAGGAGAATCTTATGGATTGAGCCCTCAACCTTTGGAATAGGAAGCTGTCTCCAGTTAGATAATGTCAGAATTGAGTTGAATTGTAGGACACCTAGCTGGTGTCAGAGAATCCCTTGTTGGTGGGGGAAGCTCCTCCCTAGCAAGAACTGGAATTGCAATCTGAACTTTTTTTTTCTTTCTATTAAACAAATCTCCTTTATAGTGAGAATATGAACTAAAATGAAATGAAATTAGAAAATGGTAATTTTGTAACCATAATGTGGTAACAAGACTGCATTCCTTTTGGAGGCTTTGGGGGAAATCTATTCTCTCACCATTTCTAATTTCTAGAGGCCACTTGCATTCCTGAGCTAATAGTCTCTTTCTCCATCATCAGAGTTAACAGCATCATCTTCAAATCTCTCTCTGGGTTTGACCCTCCTGTCGTCCTCTTATGAGAACCTTTGTGATTGCACTGGGCTCACCTGGGTGACCCAGGATAATCTCCCCATCTCAAGATCTTTATGTTAACCAATCTACATCATCCCTTTTGCCATGTAAGATAACATATTTACAGGTTATGGGAATTAATGTATAGACATCTGGGGCCGGGGGCATTATTCTGCTTATTCCAAAGGGCATATAGGAATTCATTACAATATTTCTGTAGGTCATGAATTTCTTCAAAAATTCGAATTCTATTTTGAAAGTATGCAATTTAAAAAAATTGATAATGATTTAGCTCCCAAATTCTAGATTATAATGATATGCAGGAAATAAAAATGTAATAGTGAAAACGTTTTCCCAGGAAAGTATAAGCTTAATTTATAGGTTTAAAAATATATGTGTGTGTAATACTGAAATGTACTATATTACTGATACATATTTTAGAGGGGCAGAGTTTCTGTGGTGTTTTTCAACACAAATACAACATGTACATGTTTCTTTGCTTTGCAGATTGGCATTGGGTTTGGTGACTCTGATGGCTATATATATATATATATATATATGCCCCCACATATGGGAATATGTATTTACTAATAATTAACATGAGAAAGAATCAGGGGTGCCTGAGTAGTTCAGTAGGTTCAGTATCTGACTCTTTATTTCTGCTCAGGTCATGATATCATGGTTGGTGATTTTGAACCCCACATCAGCATGGAGTCTGCTTGGGATTCTCTCTCTCCCTTCCTCTCTGACCCTCCCCTGCTCATTCTTTCTCTCTCTCTCTCTCTCTCAATAAACAAATAAGCTTTAAAAAATAAAAAAAAAGATTAACTTCTATTGATCATATTTTCTGACTTAGTAATCATATTTAGAAAGACCTTTCGCAACACAAATTTCCATCATCACCTATTCATGTAGACTTTTTCTAATACTCCGATTTTTTTAATGTACAATCATACTGTAGTTCTAACATTTTTCTTCTCCTAATGGTTAACCACTTATCCTAACACGATGCTGCAAGTAATCTATATTTTCACACGAACTTGTAAATGCTGTGCTTATTAAATAATAAATAACAACACGCTTTTGAATAGTAATCTCGTCTGATTATGTGAGATGTTGATTTGGCGTGGGCAGTGTTCAGTTTTTGTTAGACTTCTAGGTCTTTGGAATGACTGTATGCTTAGTGGTGAGAGTCACTTCAAATCATAATGTATTTGTTAAATATGAGGAATCATGTCTGTGTCAGTTTCTGATATTTAGCACTAGGATGGAAGATGCTGGCTTTTTTTTTTTTTCTGTTTCTAAAGGGAAATTTAAAAATTCATGTGGTGTACTGCAGAAAGACTCATCAAATTCACATTCCATATTCATTATACAGAATCTCAGAGTCACATTTTAAACCTCAGCTGTGATTGACAGTAGAAAGTTTCATCAAATATTGGGGACCCACAATATGTGACTAGCATCTCAAGCAAGTATTCTGAAAACTGACTTTTACACTGAAGACATGACAATTTCACAGAAAGAATTGTTTACACCTTGGGAATGATTTTAGTTAAAAAAAAATAGGAAGGAAGGAAGGAAGGAAGGAAAAAAGGAAGGAAGGAAAGAAGGAAGGAAGGAAGGAAAGAAGGAAGGAAGGAAAAAAGGAAGGAAGGAAGGAAGGGTTGCTGGGTGAACTGGTGATTACCTCAGGCCCTAAGGTCTCAACACAGCCTGTGCCAAAGGAGTAGCCAAGGATTCTTTGTCTTGTCTTGAGAAAGAATTCAAGGACATACATGCAACGCAGTGGATGAGCAACACAAGTAGAAAGTTTATTACAGTGAAAAGTACACCCTTGAGATTTGATAGTGGACAAGTTCAAGAGAGAGAGAGGGGGCGCCTTGGTGGCTCAGTCGGTTGGGTGTCCAACTTCTGCTCAGGTCATGATCTCACCGTTGATGAATTCAAGCCCCATGTCAGGCTCTGTGCCAACAGCTCAGAGCCTAGAGGCTGCTTCGGATTCTGTGTCTCCCTTTCTCTCTGCCCCTTCCCTGCTCGTGCTCTCTCTCTCTCTCTCTCAAAAATAAAATAAAAACATAAAAAAAAAAAGAAAAAAAGAGAGAGGTTGGGTTACTATCTTCTCACTCAATAGTTGTTAACTAGCAGGAGGAATATTTATAACTTGGGGTGGGAAGGAAGATTTTGAGCTTTTTCTTCTAATTTGGCCAAGGGATTCCTGTCATGACATCTACCATCTTGGGCCTATTTTGATCCAGCTTTTTGTGGGTGCTTCCAGGACAGGTCTTTGACTTTCCCAATTGCTGGTCACAGTGTCCTCTATGCTGGCCTCTCGGTATCCTATGAGAACTTAAGTGCCTACTTTAAAGGAAGGAAAATAGATAGGGAAAATAAAAAGGAAAATAATTTACTAAATTCTCTTATGCTTTTCATGGTACATGCAGTACCAAATGTAGTAGGCCCTGGGAGCATTTAACTCAATGTAAATATTTGTTTAGTCACTCTTTTTGCAAAGTATGTTACAACCAAGAAATGTCGAAGTTCTGACTAAAGTTTTTCAACTCCAGAGAAGAGAGGCATTGAAGTATACTGACAAAAGTTAGCATTTTACTGGATTCACTGAATTCTCAGTTTATGAATATTTTTATTCTTAACATTATACTCTTTTAAAAATGTCTTCAAGGACGATAATGTGAGTTTTTATGTCAACATTTTCTTTCGTCTCTTTTTCTTTTCACCTATTGTTCCACATGCCTTGGAAAAGACACTGAGTCATGTGATGACTTTATTATTATATCATTTCACATATCATTGTAGAAAATAACCTATTGCCTAGGGTTTTAAATATATATGAAGATAGCACATCAGATGGGTTAATGTAAAAAATTTTGAATAAAGTATGTTTGTGAAAACTAAAGCCTTTTTCTTTGAATTTATGAAAAAGATACATGAGCCAACAACCCTAATAGAATGAATAAAATAATTTTTTAAAAGATTATTTCTGAGGCTCCTGGGTGGCTTAGTGGGTAAAGCATCTGACTCAGTTCAGGTCATGATCTCACGGTTCGTGAGGTCAAGCCCCACATCAGGCCCTGTGCTGACAGTGCAGAGCCTGCTTGGTATTCTCTCTCTC